>NC_134538.1:122184936-123535618 GCF_050624435.1 Tenrec ecaudatus
AAAGGAAAGCCGGCCCACAGTTTCCGTGGCACAGACCTTCGAATCGGATCTTCCTGAGGCTACAGGTGGAAAGGGCTTTGAACGCACAGTCGGAGATGTGTGGGGCACCAATGAAGATCACGGTCGTGATGTGGGAGCACTTCTCGACCAAAGCCTTCGGGAGGGAGAGAGGGTGACAGTCAACCACAGTGCGTATAGAGCACGTTTAGCAAAGGAAGGAGGTCATTTAACTATCAAAATGTCCCAATTTCAAAGAAACTGAAATTGGGCTCAATAGAGAACAGTATATTTGCATTGGAGTAATGCGGACGGATTAGAATTAAATTACGGGATATGGGAATAAACAGCAACAACAAGTCATCTTGTTAACCTTGAGTTGATCCCACTGCTGGCACCAGCATGGGTGCAGAGCAACACCGCTCTCTCGGTTTGAGACGTTGTCCATTAACATGACTCTTCGAGCCACGATTCCTTATGTGATAGATTATAATTCTGGACCCTGTGCCTGTGGCTCTGATCCCATTTTGGAGAGACTTCTCTGCTATACTAGTGGACAGAATTGCTAACATTACATGCCACCATCATGATTTCTCTTATGTCTGAGCCCACTGTTGAAGCCACTGGGTCAACCCATCTTGTTGAGGGCCTTCCTCTGTTTCACTGCCTCTCTGAGTCACTAACAACGATGTTCTTCAGCAGCTGGCCTTCCCTGGCCGTGTGTCCAACGCATATGAGATGAAGTCTCATCATCATCACCTCTAAGGATGGACGGGATTAGGGTGGGGTTGAGTTCTGACCTTAGTAGAGGGCATGAACCAAGTCATACCCTCAGTTTCCCTGGAGGAATGGTCTCCATCAAAGCCATCCCTGTGTATCAGAGCCATCTCAGACGCAGAGAGCAATGCCGCTCCCAACGAGTGCGTTTGGCATCTGTCTGAAGTGGCAGAGGCCGAGACCAGAAGCACCAGGTCCTCTGAGGCAGAGGCTAAGGAACCATGTGCCTGAGAGGCTGAGGGCTGGAGGCTGAGAAGAGGTGTGACTGTGGACTTATGAGTGCCCTGGGAGGAACGGTTGGGATCCACACAGGTAAAGAAGGATGGCCTGTGGGGACGACCCTGATCCCTGCTCCATGGCAATTGGGAAGCCAGAAGTGGTCAGGTACGGCCACCTCCGTGCTGTTTATTGCATAGGTTTTAGAGGCTGTCACTCATCATAAGTATGTTGCCAGGCCTTTCTTCTGAGGCACCGCTCATTTGGATCAAACAACCAAGCTATTGGTTCGTAGTGGAGCACTGAACTCTGTTAGAAGAATATTCTGGTGGCAGGAGGGAGTAAGGATAAACAAAACAAGGGACTGCTGAGGGTGGGATCATACATTTTTTATCTAGGTAGAGAGAGCTAAACTTAAAGGTACAACATCATTGAAACAAAAATACCCGGACTGTGAAACAGTGTTTTTAAGGGTTCAAAGTTTCTAAAGATTCAAATGTTTAAATGTCAGAGTACATGTGTCTAAATTTTTCTGCTTTTCTGATGAAAATCTCATTCATGTTTTCCAATAATCCATGTCTCTAGAAAACATGCCCACCTCCTGAACTTCCCAATGACCTACTTTTACACAGTTGTCCGTCAGCGTTGGCATGTCATTGATGGTCAGATGTGTAATCCCACGGCAGCTGTTAGCAATGTTCCTGAAGCCTTGGACAGATATCTAAATGACACAGGGTGGGTGAAAATGATGGGAGAACCCGTTAGCATGGTGTCTAGTCAAACGCCTAGGTAGTAATATCCCAGGTTATGGTTTTGCTAACTGCATTTTAAAATTAACACCATAAAATATGGCAGGCAGAGACAGAAAGAATACAATCTTAAGTTCTTCTTTTTAATGGGATGAAATGCACGTGAGATATAATTGACCCTTTTAAAGTGAACAATTCAGGGACATTTAATACATGAACGATATTGTGCAATTATGACCGACCTTTATCTAGTTACAAAACATTGCTATTGCTCTGCAAGGAAACACCCCCCCCCACCTACTAACGGTTACTCCCGCATAACTCTCTCCCTCATCCTTGCAAACTCTTTCTGTGCAACGGCCGAAGTATGTTCCATCAGCAGCTGCACTTCTTTATAGTTCTACCAACAAAGTATAAAACTTCCAACCTTTCTACATCTCTGCCAACACTTGTTATTTGCTATTCGTGTAGCTCCTCCTCCTCCTCCTCCTTTTCTACTGTAGAAACCGGGCTTCCCTCGGTTGTGTACAGGGTTGCTATGAGCTGGAACTGACTCAATGGCACCTAGTGGTATGCAGTAGTATCTCATTGTGATTTTAATTTGCATTTCCCTAATAACGAAGGACCTTGAATGTCTTTTAATGAGCTTGTTGGTCATTTGCATATCTTCTTTGGAGAAATCTCTATTAAGATCTCTTGCCCAATTTTTGTTTTGAGTTGTGTGTGTGTGTGTGTGTGTGTCCTTTTGTTGTTATGTTGAAAGAGTGCATTGTAGAGTCTGGATGCCAGATCCTTGTCAGATAAAACCATTTGCTTGGCATATAACACCCACCCCACCCCTGCACCCCCCAGTGAGATGGACAACAGAAAAGTGGGTGAAGGGAGTCAGTGGTTGGTATACAATATGAAAAAAGTAATAATTTATAAATTATCAAAGGATCATGAGGGAGGGAGGGAGGGTGGAGGGTGGAAGAATGAGCTGATACCAAGGGCTCAAGTCGAAAAAAAAGGGCAGAGAGATAAAAGGCTCGGTGAGCCTCGCCTTTCTAGTTCTTGGGTCTCTTGCTTTGTGATGGTCGGACTACAGTGCAGCTGCCTTAGCCAGTTCCCTGCTTCAGCTGGCAAGGCTCACTTCCTGAAAGACATCCCCAAGGAGAAGCCACATGAACCTACCCCAGTGTAGCCCTGGGTGCTGGAGCAGCCCTGTGGAGACCCCTGCCAGCACTGAGATGCTTACACATTCACTGACTCAGCTTTCCTCCTGCAGTCGGCGTCATAGTGTCTGCTTTGTGAGATGGAGGAGGACCTTTTGGATTGGTGTTGGACATATGGGTTAATGTTGGACTTGTGGGCTTGGGCAGCACTGGATTGGGATGTTTTCTTGATGCGCACTTAACCTTTATATAAAACTCTCTCTTCTACATGAGTTTCTGTGGATTTGTTTCTCTGAAGTACTCCGACTAACACAGATGCCCACATATGTACAAATGTGCTTGACACACCAGATGTATGTATGGATTGTGGTAAGAGCTGTAAGAGCCCCCAATTAAATGATTAAAAAATGTTTTTTCAAAAAAATTTGCAAATATCTTCTCCCCAAGCCAGTCAGGGTGAAGTGTAGCAACAATGAAACATTACACTTCCCTCTAGTTCTTTAATGCTTCCTTCCCACCAGTATCATGATCCCAATTCTACTTTACAAATCTGGCTAGACCAGAGGATGTACACCGGTACAGATAGGAACTGGAAACACGGGAATCCAGGACAGATGAACCCCTCATGACCAGTAGTGAGAATGGTGATACCGGGAGGGTAGAGGGAAGGTGGGGTAGAAAGGGGGAACTGATTACAAGGATTGACATATAACCCCCTCCCTGGGGGATGGACAACACATAAGTGGGTGAAGGGAGATGTTGGACAGTGTAAGACAAAACAAAATAATAATAATTTATAAATTATCAAGGGTTTGTGAGGGAGAAGGGTAGGGAGGGAGGGGAAAAAATGAGGAACCGATACCAGGGGCTCAAGAAGAAAGCAAATGTTTTGAGAATGATGATGGCAACAAATGTATAAGTGTGCTTGACACAATGGGTGGATGGATGGGTTGTGATAAGAGTTGTATGAACCCCCAATAAAATAATTTTAAAAAGAGTTGTACAAGCCCCCTATAAAATGATTTAAAAAATAAAAAGAACAAACACTCCCTTATATAAAAAAACCTTAAGTAAATTCGTGTAACAAATAATGTAAATTAATGCAATAATTTATTATTTAAGTTATTATTTTATTTATACCATTTTATTAATGTGAATTTATTTATAAAATATTTGTTTTTATGAAAATATATATATCTTCTCCCATTCTATAGGTCACCTTTTCACATTAAAAATAATATTCCTTAATACAAAAAGTTTTTAATTTTGATGAAGTCCCATTTACCTCATTTTTCTTTCATCCATTGCTTATGCTTTTGATGTTGGATCAAGGAATCCATTGGTGTCTCCAAGTTCAAGATGATTTAAGCCAATGTGTGCTTCAAAGGGTTTTATCCTCTGCCAGAGGTAAAAGATGACACCGCTCATGGGCCTTTATTCAATTTCTAAGTCAAAGCATTTGTGGGTCTCCTATTACCTCACTGGGCATCCACAGAAATAAGGCACACACTCAGTCGATTACCAAACACCCAAACTGGCAGCCAAGCCAATAATTACATGTGGGAACAGTCTCCCTGGCCTTCAAAGAATACAGAACAGAGTTGAGGAAAACCTGGCCAGAGACCCACCCATGCTTAGCCATAAATCAGCTCATCTTTCTGAAAGTTAGAATTACTCGTTTCCTTCAAATGGTCTCCCTCCAGCGCAGAAACTCAGGACCTGGACTGCTAGGCAGCGTTCGCTCTAATTGGGGAAGCTGCTTCCTGACAGCACACGGTCTTCCCCCATCAGCTGTGTCTTGTCAGCTTCCATCGGATACTGCGATATCAACAAAACAACGGATCATATGCTGTGTGGTGTAGTCTCCTAGGCGACTGGACTTAACCTTAGCCCTGTGCACATGAACCTGCCCCCTAGATCTAAGAACACAGGGTGTAGATGAGGGTATGAGAAAAAGTCCTCTGGCTCATTATTAGTTTGGAGAAAGCAAGTAGGTAACAGGTATCCAAATGCTCCCAGATGTTTATAATCCTTTACCCAGCAGTTCCACGCTGGAAACACCATCACTCGACAAATCCTGAGCACTTCCTCAGTGCCAGGCCTTACGCCCGGGGCCTCTTCAATGCATATCTCATAACAGTCCTGTCACATAGTGTTTCATTAAGAAAATGAGTATTTATGTAGAATAGATCTTATCACATCATTTATTGTAATAGATCATGAGAAACTACTAGGATACCCAGGGTGAGGACACTGGTGGTGTAGGGGTTTAAACACTGGGCTACTAACCACAAGGTTCATGGTTCAAGCCTACCAGTCCTTCCATGGGAGAAAGCTGAGGTTTTCTGCACCTGTAATGATTTACAGTCTTAGAAACCCTAACGAGCAGTTGCACTGTGTCCTACAGGGTAGCTCAGGAGCCCTGGTGGGGTATGGCTGTGAGTTAGCCCGTGTCAAAAACCACCAGCCGCTCCTCGGGTGAGAGAGAAGGCTGACTGCTCCCATCAAGATGCAAACTCACAGGGGCAGCGGTACCCTGTCCTGAAGGACCCCGATGACTTGGGATCAACCTGATGACGGTGGGGCGTTTAAGATGCACATTAAATGTAATATTTCAACTCAAGTTTAGTGACATAGAAAAAGTATTACAGTATACATTACATGATAACTTGGGATTTAAATTTTATGACGGTGGTGCTGTCAGGTAAGCATTGGACTGCTAGCCCCAACTTCAGTAGCTCACACTCCCCAGCCACTCCACTGAGGCTGTCTGCTCCCCTGAATATTTACAGCCCTGGAAACCCTGTGAAGGGCTGCTAGAAGATGGAATCCACTCAGTGCAATGGGTTCGTTTTATTTTGTTTTCTAGTACAAATTATTGTCTCAGTGTTGGGGTTGGGTTGTTTTTAATGGCTCTGAAGAAGAGAGCTTGTGTGATTCTACTTCAAAGACAATAAAGCAGTTTTCTCACCACTGGTCACTTAGCACCTCAATCAGCCACCTTTTGCCCCAGACCCCGTGTTTGGTTGGACATCCTGGGCATCGTGGGTCCCTAATCTCATGGCCGACGCTGTTTTCCTCACTTGCTGCGTGTTGCCTGGTCATCTGTGCTCCTGACCACATTTTTACCCAGGTAAGCATCTTTGAGCCCAGTCACCCCTCATCTGGAACCACTAACTGTCGGGACCAGGCAGAACTAAAGAGAAAGCATCGTGATCTTTTTGTCGCTCCACATTGTCAAGCTAAACAGAAAGCCTCAAGTCCTTGAAGCCCCAGCCCCAAATATTTCCATAAGGAGCTTCAACCTCTTAACACTAAAAGACTGAATTTCAACCAAAACCAATCTCACTGCCCTCGAGTGGAGGCTTACTCATAGTGCCCCAATGGAACAGGGTAGAGCTGCCCCTGTGAGTTGGCGAGACTGTCACTCTTTACAGGAGTAGAAAGCCCTGCTGTTTTCCTGTGGAGCAGCTGGTGGTTTCGAACTGCTGAGCTTGCATTTGCAACCCAATTCGTAACCACTACACCAAGAGACTAAATTAGTAGGGAAAATGGGGGGAAATTCCATTTCTAAAGGAAATATGTAAGTATGGCTTAACTTTTTCAGCTTAAATTTTACATAGCTTTGAGAGAAATCATGCTGCTTAGTCTGCAGGGTTCTCACAGATTATTTGTGGTAGTCCACAGTGGGATGCAGCTGGTTAGCAATGGTTCGATAGAAACAATACCTAATTTTTTTATTGAGTCCATCAAACTGGTTGTTAAAAATGCACTTGTCATCCGGGCTCTCTCTGAGGTGGGGGGCAATGTGGAAATCACAAGTTTACAGTCCTTAGTCCTTTTTTTGGGTAATATTAATCTGTGCAACAGTGTGTTCTAAACACCCACAGTAAAGTTCATTCCATCCATAGGTGTCAAAAATTAGATGAAATGATGCTTGTAATATTTGTTTATTCATTTCATAAACTTCATTGATGAAATACTACATTTTGAGTCTCTTACATTTGTTACATCAGTAAGCAAACATAACATAAAGAGAAAAAGTGCCGAACAGCCAGAGGGTGACACGCTGTCATTTGTTTCCGCTTTGTGTTACACCCCAGATTCCCACAAGACATTCTGAGTGAATTATGCAATTCTGGAAAGCATTCGAAGAGCTAACCATGTCATCAGTACAATAGCTATAAGTTCAGCAGAAGCAGAAAGGGTTTTTTCAAAGATGAACAGGATGTGTTCAGAGAAGAGAAGTTGCCTGTTTCTAATATATTAAACCCAAGGACTATTTTTTTTGCATCTTTCAAAATACTTATTCACTATTTATCCTAATGGTTGAAGTGATTTCTTTTCCCCTTAAGACTGTTGTATACACAAAAGTTTTTCTTGATTTACTTCAATTACGTTGGTTGAGGAAGGCTCTAAAAACGATTAACAATGTGATTTCAACTTCTATGTTTCAGTTTTCTATTATACTTTTATGAACTTGAATTTTTGCAAGGCATATTCATAAACATAATCATAATTCTATGTAACACGTCTTGCGTGCCACACCCTGCGATAAATGGGTCAAATTATCTTACTGTGGCAGGGCCTAAAAAACCCAATGCACTTGTTCAGCCTGAAGCTGAAGCCCAGTTCCATCTTGGCCTTGAAGTAGTCTTACCTTCTGCTCACCCTCTACTTCCCTAAGTGTCATATCCCTCTCCCGGGACTAGTTCCTCCTCGTAACATGTCCATATCATTCATGTGAGACAACGTGTCCCCATCTTAGCACATAAGGAACATTCTGGCTACATTTCCTTCAAGACAGATCTCTTTGTTCTCCTGGTAGTCCGTGGTAATTTCAGTATTCTTTCTTCTTCAATATTCAAGTGCATCAATTCTTCTTCAATCATCTGTATTCTTTATGCAGCTGTCACTTGGATATGTGGCCATTGAAAATACCATGGATTAGGTCTTGCCTACCATAGTCCTCAACATCTCCGCTCTTTAACATTTTAAAGAGGTCTTTTACAGCATATTTTTCCAATGCAATGCATGATTTAATTTCCTTACTTTTATGTCAGTGAGTTTTAATCATAGATATAATACATTTAACCATAAGTTCTTTTTTATTATTATTAAATACTTTTATTGGGGGCTCTTACAGCTCTTATCACAATCCATACATATATCCATTGCTTCAAGTACATTTGTACATATGTTGCCATCATCATTTCCAAAGTATTTTCTTTCTACTTGAGCTCTTGATACCAACTCATTTTTTTCCTCCCTCCCTCATCCTTGGATACATTATAAATTATTTTTGTATCTTACATCACCCTGTCTCCCTTTACCCACTTTTGTGTTGCTGGTCCCCACTGGGAGAGGGTTATATGTAGATCCTTGTGATCGATCCCCCCTTTAACTTCCCACCTTCCACTTCCCCTCCTGGTATCAATACTCCCATTATTGGTCCTGAGGGGTTTATCTGTCCTGGATTCCCTGTGTTGGGGGCTCTTATCTGTAGCAGTGTACATGCTCTGATCTAGTCAGATTTGTAAGGTATAATTGAGATCATGATTGTGGGGGGAGAAAGCATTAAAGAACTAGAGGGAAGTTGTATGTTTCATTGGTGCTGTACTGTGCCCTGAATGGCTTGTCTCTTCCTTGTGATCCTTCTGTAAAGGGATGTCCAATTGTCTACACATGGGTTTTGGGTCTCCACACCACACCACACCTCCCATTCACGTTTGTATGATTTTTGTTCTGGGTCTTTGATGCCTGATCCCATCAACACCTCATGATCACACATGCTGGTGTGCTTCGTCCTTGTGGGATTTGTTGCTTCTGAGCTAGAGGGCCACTTGTTTACCTTCAAGCCTTTAAGACCCAAGATGCTGTATCTTTTGATAGCCAAGCACCATCAGCTTTCTTCACCACATTTGCTTAGACACCCATTTTGTCTTCGGCAATCGTGTCGGGAAGGTGAGCATCACAGAATGCTGGATTATTAGAACAAAGTGTTCTTGTGTTGAGAGAGTATTTGAGTCGAGGCCCAGTGTTCATCTGCTACCTTAATACTTTATAAGTATAAATGCAGAAATCTATTTCCATATCACCATATATAAATATAATTACATTGCACATGCCTGTATTTAGACCTCTATAAATGTCCTTTGCCTCCTACTTCTTTCTTCTATTTCCTTGTACTTTCTTATTGTCCCACTATCAGGGTCGGCCTTCATTTGGGTTTTAGTAATTCCTTGCTGATGCATGCCCCTTGATGAAGCCCCCTAGGCATCCTATGCTTCTCTCCGTCGATTTTAGTTCACTTGTTGTTCCCTTGTCTCTGGGTTGGTTGACCTCCCCGCTTCTTTTTTCCCACCTTCCCTTCTCCTATGTTCCCCCAGAACCATTGGTCCTGTTGTTTTCTTCTCTGAATTGTTTATCTCACCTATCTTATCCAGATAGACATGCAGACACGTTAATAAACACAATAAAAAGGAAAAGTCAAGCAAAACTACAAAGGAGGACCAACAACAACAAAAAGAAAGCCAATGACAAAAAAAAAAGATAAGCCTATAAGTAGTCCCAGGTCTGTTTTTGACCTTTAGGGGTGTTTTCCAGTTGAGACTGACACATTCTGTGACACATTCTGTCCCCAAAGTCTATTTTTGGTATTCCCCCGGGGACTTCATTGCTTTGCTCCTGTTGCTGCCCTGTGGCACACCCTTAGTGTTTTGCCCCGGTGTAATGGGGTCAGAATGGGCACAATTCCCCCACTGTGTCTCCAGTGTTGTCCCCTGAAGCACTGTGGTTCAGTGAGGGACATCGTGTCTCTTGGTGGGGCCAGCCTTATGGTCCTTTCTGTGCATTGTCTTCTCTGAGCAGGAATAACATCCTTGGGGCTTGTGGCCCAGGGTATGTTCCACTCACTCTCCTTCCCCCTTTGTTTACTCCTGTGTATGCTGATCAGATGGGTCCCTCTCCCCACGCTGTAGCATTAGTGCTATCCTCTGGAGTGAATTCGGGGGGGGTGTGGGGGGGGATGTGGCAGTGTTGTCCACATAGTTGGAACTGGGACTGGCCCCTCAGACCTCTCTATGGGTTCCCTGCTACATGCCGGTATGTTGCATTCACGTCTTGTTGCAGCAGATTAAAGCCTGGTCTCTCTCTCCCTCTCCTGTGGAGATATAAACAATACCCTCGCCTTGGTAAACCCAATGACCATTGTCTAATTGGCCTGCCTCAAAAGGAATGGGATGCTACTCCTACAGATGGTAAAGGCTAAATCATACAGGCGATGATGCTCTCAGACAAAGGGAAGACTATTGCAAAGGGAGGATGCCAATCAAGAAGTAAAATGGAGATATCTTAAATAAAAGTTTTATTGGGGGTGGGGTTTGATCGGGTATTATTTAATATTTTTTCATTAATAGTTTAAAACTCTTATAACAATTGAGTTTTGTGTACTTCTTTTACTATTCTTATTTAAGCATGAACTGTACACAAATCATAAAATTACCTTTCGGTGTGCCATTTTTTAAAACTGAAAACCATCATGAGGGCAGTGAACCCGTTGTTAAATTGTTTGACTCCCCCCATTGGTGATCGTCCATCATGCAGTGTTGGGGGCACGATCTGCTCTGAATGGGTTCCTCATGAATAGTCCGACCCCAAGACTGCAGGAGGCAGACACAGTAGCAGAAGAGACACGCTGTTCTAAGAGCTCTGACTTCTCCTAGAGACTAGTGACCACCATTTCCCCAAATTGCTGATTGATAGAGTGAGAATCCAGAAACTCAGAATTGAAATTCAGTACTGGTCTTGATGAACAACCTTCAATCCTATCCCGGTCAAGCATCCCACCCAGCTTCTAGTGCTCCTCACACCCAGCGGCTCCATCCACAATACTTGAGACTCCCTGGATTTGCCTCATTTTTGTCTGATCTAGTTACTGCCCCTCTACTCCTCCCCACCATTCTGCCCCTTTTCCTCTAAGCAAAGTTTAGTCTCTGAATCTTAATGTCCACAGCCCTGTCCTGCTGGTGTTCTCTCACCGACAAGGCCACACCCCTTATTTTGGTTTATAACTCCAGGCATTATGCATCTCAAAGAGGTGATCTTATAATCTTTTAAAAAATATTTTGTTGTGTTGGAGAACTATTGATGATTTTTAAAATTACATTTAGAATATAGGGAAAATAATAAAGAGTATAGAATGTGGCTACAGATAAAATGAGAAGGGACTCACAATTGCCAGAGGCACAGCACAAGCAAAGGCAACGCAGTGCAAACACTAGCCTTGACTTAGTCTCAAGGTCACCCTCAGGAAGAGAGAAGTTGAACAGGGAATGAAGGAGGGGAGGAGGGAAGGAGGGAGGGAGAGAGGGAGGAGGGAGGAGGGGATGAAAGAAGGAAAAACAGAAAGGAAGGAAGGGGAGCTCATGGGAGAAGCTAATGGAAGAGCCATACGGCATAAATAAGGTCTATTGTGCTGCTGTAGATTCTTGATTAATTTCCCACAAACACTCCCAGAGAAAAACCCAGGGGACAATGACCAAACATTCAAGCATAGGAAGAACAGACGCAGAGGGGAAATGCTGGGTTTGGGAGTCAGAAGAGTTGGGTGTGAGTCTCTTTCTCAGTTGTAAAAAAAGGCAACTCATCTGTAAAACAGGCAAAAGCCTACCTACTTTTGGAGATTTTTGCAAAAACAAAATGAGGTCCTGTCTACTAAAGTGTTTCGCACAATGTGGGGCATGTGATGCAGGTGCCAGTTCTCCTGTGACTGGTCTGCTGGACACAAGTGCTCCCGCCAAGAGGGAGAGACTTGAGAATTAGAGGCCAAGGTCTGGAGGGATTGGACCAGGGCATCTCCCTCATCGCAGCCACACAGAAATGGCAAATGGCCTTCAGATGAGGTGTGTGATTTGAGAGCAGCCAATTCCTGCTCTCCTTCTGTTCCCAGTACAGAACTAGAGTTGGAAACAGAGTGGCTACACCCTTGTGGCTGTTGGATGGGTGACTGAGTTGTGTCAGTCCCACAGCTGGTGACAGGGCCAGGACTAGAGGCTAGAGGTCGCCTTTCCCCATTTTTATGACACATGACTCCACAGACAAGAATAGATGTCCCTCCTTTATCTCAGACTCTAGTCTAGTCCGTCGGCAGCACCAGCATCTCCAGCGATGATTTCTACAAACAAACAACCACACCAAAAACCTCTTCTCTCTTACTATCTTAGAAATGCTGGTTCATATCCGGGCGCCCCCTCAAAAAAAAAAAAAAAGAAAAGAAATGCATTCATGTCAAGATTCCAGAACAAGGGGAAAGACTGATTGCAGCAAACAGCCCCAGCTGGGTGCTTCCTCCCAAAGAACCCAGTGCCACCAACCAATAAGATAGTATCCAGAAAGCGGGGGGCAGGGAGCTCTGAGAAGAGCCTTTTAGCTTTGTCCTGGCATGAAATGCTTGGTTCTCCACACAGTTTATCTTAGAATATCCAAAAAGATGCTTGGCAAACCGTTTATGACTCAACGATTCCTGCCAGACTCTTCTAGGCCAAGCAACTATTAGCTGTCCTTCCCTTTAGTGAAATAATGGGATTGAAATCTGAAATTTAACATTCCTTGCTAAAGAAGAAAAGCCCCCAAATTTACCATGTCAAAGATCCCAGATCTTGCCTCAGTTGTGCATTTTCTTTCAACCTCCTACGTCCCATTTTTCTGTTTAGTTTTTAAGTGAATTTGCTTCAATGTTGACACCAACCAGACCTGGGTCACGCTGCCCCATGCTGGTTAAGCCCTCCCTGACGAGGATGTCACCAAGGCTCGTCTCACCAGTGTGTTCCAACCTCAAGTCCCAGAAGGAAGCTACTGCTGCTGCTGGAGGCAGAGAAGCTTTGGTGGTCGCAGGAAAATGCTCCCCAGCTGTCTCTGGGTGGGTCTCAACCCAGCAACCCCACAGGACAGAGCTGTCTGTAAAGGAAAGGGGTTGTCAGTGAGCCACACGAAACAAAGACAAGTGTGGAGTCCAAGGGCTCAAGCCAGTTCCATGTTGGCCCCCTCCAAGGTGGTAAAGAGAAGGCAGGGACGTAACCAGAGACCACCTGGCCACCCTTCCATTTCCACCGCTTTAAACAGCTCTGAATCTGTGCAATTCAGGCACAAAGGGGAAAATCAGAAGATATATGTGAGGTCAGGCCCTCTAAGACAGCTCGAAATATCCATCTTCCCCAGACACGGTCCAAGTTCTGATCTTGTCCCGCGTCCAGCTGTGCCTCTCACTAACATCACTGCAGCCAGTGACTAGTGGGTAATGTGATGACTTTAGTCCTGGCCATATATCCTTCACAGCCTCTAAGTGACCTCAAAGGAGACCGAGTGCGAGTAAAATGGACTGTTGGCGAGAAGAACAGAACTTGCCCCCAAACATATGAAACAGCCTGTTTTATTGCTTTCCAATGATGCCACAAGCTTTCTCAACAGACACACTGCCCAGCATCTGTCTGAAGAGGGCTTGACTTAGTGATTCTGCTGAGGGGGGAGAGGAAGATGTACCTGGTGATGTGCCCATGGAGGTCCCCCCAGCCTCTCTCCTGGGACGATCCTGTCATTTTCCAGTCTGTATATGCCTCAGGGCCACCTCTACCTCTATGCTCTAAAATCCTACTCACTCACGAATGCACTTCTCCGAGGCCCTCCTCCCTGACTTCATCAGGTAGAGGTGTCTCTGCCTCTGACATCTCAGAGCACCAACATCCATAGCCCTCACTACATCCCCATCCTCTGCTTCCTGTGCGGGTGCCTTGTGCCCATGCCTGTCATCAGAGGACATGGGCAGCGTCTGATCCCTTACTGAGTCCTTTACAGTACAAAATAGAGGTCTGGCACAGAGTGCCAACGCAGCAGCGGAGGTTTGTTAGCAGGTAAGTCGTTTTGGAATGAAGTGACTACAGAAGGTAACATTAGAACACACAGTGCCAAGTAGTTAAAGATTGCCACAGTGATCTAAAAATGCCACACACCTAGAGCTGAAACGGTGAGGAAGCGGAGCGGAGGATCGGGAAAGCCTACAGAGGCCAAGGAAGGCAAGCACCCTTGCCAGCGCTCATCATGACTCAGAGTGGCCATCTGCCCGAGGCAGGCTGCCCGGGTCCTCCTTGGGACTATACTTTCTTGTTCTTCTTCTCACTCAACGATCAAATTGCTCAGGGCATTTCTGTATTACAATGGAGCTTTATTTCCATAACAGAAAGACGAACCATCATAATACTTTTACAACAGAGTAATTTACAGAGGTACTTCGGGTTGTCTGTTTCTTGAGTCAGATGCTGTCTTTACAACTACAAATTTAACCACATGCTCCATAAAGTTCTGGAGACCAAAACAGAGTTTTGTGAACAGTTTATGAAATGATGTGTATAAATCACTTCCCAAGAGAGGGAACAAAGGAGAAGAAACTAAAATAAGGTTTTCCAAAAGTTATTTTTCCCCTCAAACCCTTTTTCAGGAGTGGGAAACATGAACTGAGTCCCCTGAGGCTCATCATTTTTGTCAGCTGATTCTTCAAGATCTATAAATTGTTGCCAGATGTTTCATTTTTACTCATGAATGTAACAAATATCCTTAAATAGTTTGCCTACAGAAAGATTACATTCAGCTACCGACCTGAAACAATAGGACATGTGTTCTCTTCTTTGCTATATTCAACATGGCCAATATAAATGTATTCCAAATTAATAATCCTAACCACTGTCTAAATTGATATGAGTTACAGTCAAGTCCTCTCTAGCATTCTAGCCTCTCTGCCTGTGGTCATAATCCCATTGTGGAAGGAATTCTCGGCTACACTAAGGTGGGATGTATTCTGGGTCTCCACTGCACTAGAAGATACGAACCAAGTCGCTGTCCATTGTTTCCTTGGAGATCTGTGGGCTGAAAGATATAGACCATCCCTCCCTCAGTCATTCCTACGCATGAAAGGGCCATCTCAGGACTGGAGAGAGAAATCCCAGGACCATCGAGTAAGAAAAGCTACTGGTGGAGCACGGCGCCAAGGCCATGAGTCTGTGAGGCGGGGCAGCAGGCCAGCGTCCTGGTCCATGGAAGCAGAGGCCCAGGTAGGACAGTGCGAAGATGCCCAGGACTAGACGCAGACTCGGCGGCTACTGGCCGAGGAGAAGTGCTGCTGTGGGCCAGTGACCACATCCTTACTGTGCTACTGACTGACTTGTAGTGACTTGTCAATTTCCCTAAGGTGGGGGGGAGCCCTTAATTGTGAATACCCTGTGTGATCTCGGCAAGGCTATTGCAAGGGGAACCCAGCAAAGAAGCAGGCTGTGTGGGAAGAACCGTTGGTCTCGACTGTCAACAGGATGGGAGAAGGGTGAAGGCTGCTGGGGGCATGTCTGATCTCCGCCCTAGGGCCATCTGGCTAAGCTGGATTCTGTTGGATTCTCTGTCCCCCTTGCGTAGACAGAGGGGGTCGGCTATGGCCTTGGAGGCATTTACTTAGCGATCCAATTGGAAAGGCATATAAGAAAGTGGAAGACAATTTCTTTTGAAAACATGCAGATCGAAGGGTGGTTCCAAGAGGCCACAAAGCCTATATTTATTTCACAGGGAAACTGAGGCCCAGCTGACCCAGGACAACAGGGACTGCCTTGTGAGGTTGACTGTCTCTTGCACTCCAATGCTTCTAATTAGACCAGAGAATGCCTTTTCAAATATAAAATCCAACAGTAAAGGTTTCAGCTCATTTTCGTCAGACACAGTAGACTACTTCGTGCTTTTACAAAGTGAGTTTTCAAAGCAGTTGAGTGGTGAAAGGCTAATAATCTTCCACATTGCATGGGTCAGCGTTCTAACCTTGGCCCACACAGTTCCTAACTGTGTGGGCCACTCTGCCTTTGCATCTGTTTCGGTGGTGTATGGAGTTGGCTTGGAAGAGCAGATGGTTACATTTTCAGCTAGTGGTTCAATACAACCATAATTTTAAAATGAAATCATATAAACTTACAATTAAATAAATTACTTTAAAAACAAAGGTAATAAATACTCAAAACTCAGAACTTCCTAGAAATTTCAATGTGTGTTTACTATGCTCTGGAGGTTATTTATAACTATTATATTTATATGGTGAAATACCACATAATGAGGTGGTATATAATGTGTGTGTGTGTGTGTGTGTATAAAATGCTTGTATACCTAGATGCACTATACTATTGTGCATTTGAGACCTGGTGGTGTAGTAGTTAAACATTTGGCTGCTAACCCAAAGGAGAGAAGTTCGAGCCCAGCAGGCCCTCCTCAGGAAAAGATGAGGCAGTCTGCTGCTGTAACGACTTACAGCCTTGGAAGGTCACCGTGTGTCAGAATTGACTTGATGGCAGTGGGCTTGGTTTGGGGCAGTGGGGTGGGGGTGGGGGGAATTCATTGTACATCTCTTTCTAACTCTGTTCAGTGGCCTTAGTCATAAGCCACATTGAGCATATCTATACCATGGAAATTGGCAAACACTACACTCACTTAACCCTTTCCCTTGTCAAGAGCCAGCTATTAAACATGCCATTCACTGCTGTTTCAACATAACATAAAAGGGGATCATAAGACCCAATTCATACACTTATTTGTAAAGATTGAATGAGAAGACCATGTAAAGCATTTACTTCAATACCTAGTACATAATCAATACGCAACAAATGGTGGTAATTATCCTTACCTACCAAGAAAACATAGGATAAAGGAATATGGAATCAATGCATGAATAAAATATGTAATTTTAACAATTGTTATTTTACATTGATACATAATTCTGCATATTTACAAATGGTTTAGTAACTTTAGTTGATCATACAATTGTACTAATCCCTCCAGATAAAAAAAACTCCCAAATCCACCTCCCTTGCTTCCTCTGTTTCTAGGACCCAAGCTCTACTTCAGTCAGTCCCTTGCCAGTTATACCCAGGTTTGTCAAATTACAAATGCAGTTTTTCCGAAGTAGATTTCTCTACCCATACCGCGATCTTGTTCCTTCTTCAGTTGCCTTGGTTTCTCACCTTATAATAAAACTATTCACTGTCAATGAGGTGACGCATAGGACAGGGTAGAACTGCCCGCTATGGGTTTCTGAAACTGTAACTCTCCATGGGAATTAAAAGCCTTATCTTTCTTTTGCAGAGAGGGTGGTAGTTTTGAACTACTGACCTGTGGTTAGCAGCCCAACACATAAACACGAGGCCACCAGGGGTCCACCTTACAAAAGTACAAAATCATAAAGCTGAAAGACTTCAGAAATCAACCATACCGATCTAGCCATTCTACAGACAGGCCACAGGGACAAAAACAAAGACAAAACAAGGGACTCAATCCTATGGGCTCACGAATTCAATTCTGGGCTCCTTTTGCCTTCCGTAGTGCAAAAGAAAGAAAGGACGAGGATGAAAAAGAAATGCCTTTCCACTTTTGCTTTGCTTATGCAATGTCTATTCATTTGGCAAGTACATTCATCCCTGGACACATCCTTGTGGCTTTCTCCCATCTCCACCACAAACCTCAGGGGTGAGCAAGTAAGACCTTCCATGATCTTGGCCTCTCAGTTAAGGGAAACTGAAACTTATGTAGCCTAGAAAGAACTGAAATGACCTGACATCATCTAGCCTGACATTTGCACAGCCTACCTCTAAGTTGGTGGATCCCGGTGACATTCAGCAGCACATGACTGGGGACGGCCCTATATCGCAGCTCGGAGCACTCCCAGCATTTTCACGTTCCCAGTGCCAGCAAATGGGGAGTCTGACGTCATCTGACTTCTTGGTTTTAGGGATTGCTTTCTAGCCAATCCCAAGCAAGCACAGAGAAAATTTCGGTACATGGTAACATGTGATGGGCTTTAAGAAAGAGTCACAGCTAGAAAATTGCAGCCCCCCACCCAAAATAAGCGGCACACTTGTACACAAGACTTTGTTTCTGCATCCTTGCAAAGACGTGTGCAAGGATTATCCTCACATGAACTTATGATAGCAACAATTAGTCTGCTAATAGTGAGTGATTAAATCGTTATTTTGTTATGATGAAACCTACACAGCTAGTAAAAGTCATTTACAGAAAAATATTCAATGACATTGAGCTGCTCACTTGATAGTCTGCTGAATGAAATACAGTGAGTGACGCAAGGTACTAGTTCATACATGCCGCGCAAGGACTGTGTCTGTTTAATCCACACAAAACACATTTAAGCATGTCTCTGCGGTCATGGGTGCCTGTAGACAAGTTCTCTCAGTCCTACATTTGTCTTAGGCTCAAAGGGTACCTTAAAATATAAAGGATCCTTTTTGTGACATAAAAAAATCAAATAAAAATCATTTTATTGGGGGTTTGTACAACTCTTATCACAATTCATTCATTATCAAATTTTTTTAAAAATTCAAGTGGAACTTTGAACTAATTGTTTCCATGGGTCAAAGCGAGATCAATACTCCACTCTGCCACCCAGCTGATGCCGACTCATAGTGACTCTACAGGACAGGGTAGAGACTGTAACTCTTTTTTGTTTTTTTTCAATCATTCAATTAGGGGTTCATACAACTCATATGACAATCCATACATACATAAATTATATAAAGCACATCTGTACATTCATTGCCCTCATCATTCTCAGAACA
Organism: Tenrec ecaudatus; assembly: GCF_050624435.1. Taxonomy (NCBI): domain Eukaryota; kingdom Metazoa; phylum Chordata; class Mammalia; order Afrosoricida; family Tenrecidae; genus Tenrec; species Tenrec ecaudatus. The sequence continues at coordinate 122,203,474 of NC_134538.1, forward strand.
TTTGCTCTCCACTTAAGCCCCTGGCATCAGGTCCTCATTGTTTCCCCTCCCTCTCCATTCCCCCTCCCTCATGAACCCTTGACAATTGATAAATTATTATTTTTATCATATTTTGCAATGTCCAACGTTTCTCTGCACCCACTTTTCTGTTGTCTGTCTCCCAGAGAGGAAGTTATATGTAGATCTTTATAATCGGTTCCCTGTTTCCAACCCACCCTCCTTCTACCCTCCCAGTATCGCCACTCACACCCCTGGTCCTGAAGGTATCATCCGCCCTGGATTTCCTGTGTTTCCAGTTCCTATCTGTACTAGTGTACATCCTCTGGTCTAGCCAGATTTGTAAGGTAAAATTGGGATCATGGTAGTGGGGGGGGGGGAGAGGAATCATTTAGGAACTAGAAGGAAGTTGTATATTTCCTTGTTGCTACATTGCACCCTGACTGGCTCATCTTCTCCCTGAGACTCTTCTGCAAGGGGATGTCCAGTGGCCTACAAATGGGCTTTGGGTCTCCGCTCCGCACTCCCCGCCTCATTTACTATGATAAGATTGTTTGTTCTGATGATGCCTGATACCTGATCCCTTTGACACCTCATGATCACACAGGCTGGTGTGCTTCTTCCATGTGGACTTTGTTGCTTCTGAGCTAGATGGCCGCTTGTTTACCTTCAAGCCTTTAAGACCCCAGACGCTATATCTTTTGATATCCCGGCACCATCAACTTTCTTCACCACATTTGCTTATTCACCCATTGTCTTCAGCGGTTGTGTCGGGAAGGTGAACATCATAGAATGCCAGTTTAATAGAAGAGAGTAATCTTACATTGAGGGAGTACTTGAGTGGAGGCCCAATATCCTTCTGCTACCTTAATACTAAACCTATAAATATATGCACATAGATCTATTTCCCCATCCTCATATATAAATATATTTACATATGTACATGTACATGTCCTTATCTAGACCTCTATAAATACCCTCTGCCTCCCAGCTCTTTCCTCTATTTCCTTTTACTTTCCTCTTGTCCCACTATCATGCTCAGTCTTCATTTGGGTTTCAGTAATTCCTCTTGGTTACATTACCCTTGATCACGTCCTACCAGGCCTCCTACATTCTCCTCACCACTGATCTGGATCACTTGTTGCTCCCTTGTCCTTTAGTTTGTTAACACCACTACCTTTTCCCCCATCTCCCCCTCTCCCATGTCCCTCCAGAACTGTTGGGACCATTGTTTTCTCCTCCACATTGTTCATCCAGCCTGTCTTATTTAGACAGACCTGTGGAAATAATGACATGCACAAAAACAAGAGAGAGCAAAATCAAGCAACAATATACAACAAAATGACAACAATAACAAACCAATGACACAAAACAAAACACATCAAGAAGGAAAAGCTTGTAGTCAGTTCAAGGACTGTTTGTTGGCCTTTAGGAGTGTTTTCCAGTCTAAGACTGTAACTCTTTATGCGAGTAGAAAGCCCTGTCTTTCTCCTTCAGAGTCTCTGGTAATTTCTAACTGTCCAACATACAACCACTGCACCAACAGGACTCCTGTCATGACCGAAAGGTGCCCTTTAGATGACCATTCACAAGCTTTTAAGATCCCAGTCGATACAGACCACAGAAAGAATTGTTGTTCTGCCAATGGCCCTCAGCCCCTAGAGCCAGGACCCTCAGGTAAACATGAGTGTGTAGGGGGAGCAAGCATTTTGAGGAAGGCTGGAAAGGCTTCAATGAGGAATAAAGAGAAGGAAGACCATCAATCTCAACGAATAATGAACTTGTGGCTGAAGTCCAGAAACTGGTAGAAGTCCATAAAATTATGAATGCAATATCTACTAAAGATGAGCTCTCACATAGTTTGGCATACTCAATTTTAAGCAAACCTCTTGATTGATGGATGCCAAAAGCATTGTATTACCTAGTTCAAAGAGTTGATCTTTCCATCGGTCCTTTAAGTAAGGTTAAGGCTGATGAAGATGATTTTGTGGGAAAAAATCATAAATATCCACAAGGGCTGGATTTACCAATATGATTTACCAGGGAGCATGATCTGAGCCAACAGTGGTTTCTCATCACAAGAGGGCACCTCATTGGGCTGTCCTATGAGAATTTCATTGGGAAACCTTATCCCACCCACTCTATAGGGTTGATTGAACCCCTTCAGACTTCTTTTTGTTCCCCAAACTCAAAGAACATATAACAGGACAGGAGGTGAGCCCCTTGAGGATGTGGTGTATCAAAGAGCAGAATCCTTCGGTGAGCAGTCAGAGATGGAAACACAACCTCAAAAGCATGTCAGTCTAGGTGGAGGAAGACTTGAGAAGCGTCACATTTTGATATTTATTTTGAATGAAAACTTTGGTAATGTACAGCAGTAGTGTTCTACTTACTCTTGTAATGCCATTTAGTTAAAACAAGAATAGTAGGTATTCATAGAAATAAGACTAGAAACTTCTACCCTGTAATATTAACACCACTCATTCTTTCTAACTGGTGAATTCTGGGCCATTATATAACATTCTTCTTTATCTTATGGAGGGTGTGGGGGCTGCAAAAAGTTCACAGGAAAATGAAAGGAAAAGATAGTGGAATTTCTCCATGAACTTTTGAAGCTCCTGGGTGCATATATTTTTTTCTGCATTAAACATGCATGAAGAAAAATGCCAAAGCATTTTAAAGAAGAAGGCAAGACAATTCAACGTGAAAATGTACAACTAGAGCTTTGTACTAGGTTCTGAAATCCTCTACCCTTATTTGAGGCTGAGTGTAGAGGAGGCTTTTTTAAGGAGATGAAAGGGCAGAGGCCTCACCCCAATTTCATCCTGGAGAGTGACAAACAGGTGCAAATGCAAGGCATGGTGTTCATTAGAAAATCAGTCACAGGACCTAATGCACCTCAAGTGTTTACCCAAAGAATGCAGATGATTCCTAAGGCACATGTAACTGATTTTCACTCTTCTTTGCAGCCATTTATTTGATTTTCTAACACGTACAGTTAAAATTCTTTTGCAATATTATGCACATAGTCTTCTGTTCCATTTCTGATCAACAATGACAACGTGAAAGTTCCCTCTTTGATGTATTTCATTATGCTACCCGAGGTCCTGGAAGACAATGGTGATAGGCTGACTGCTTTCTCCATGCTTAATTCCTCCGTGTTCCTAGGACATAGCTGGCACTCCGTAAACACTTGTGAAAGCATTTCAGGAAAGCTTCTAGTCTCGAGCCTCTTTTTGTCTTATTAGGACTGTTTTACTCGGTCCGCCGTGCTGATGCGTGATGGGGACCAAGGCGCAGGGGAGGAGAAAGGCCTTTCTTTTCCAAGCTGGAATCTTTTTTTTTTTTTAACAATTTATTAGGGGCTCATACAACTCTTATCACAGTCCATACATATACATACATCAATTGTATAAAGCTCATCTGTACATTCTTTTCCCTATTCATTTTTTCTCCTCTTTTCTTTTTTTACATTTTATTAGGGACTCATACAACTCTTATCACAATCCATACATATACATACATCAATTGTATAAAGCACATCCATACATTCCCCGCCCCAATCATTCTCAAAGCATTTGCTCTCCACTTAAGCCCTTTGCATCAGGTCCTCTTTTTTTTCCCCCTCCCTCCCCGCTCCCCCCTCCCTCATGTGCTCTTTGTAATTTATACATCGTTATTTTGTCATATCTTGCTCTATCCGGAGTCTCCCTTCCCCCCCTTCTCTGCCGTCCCTCTCCCAGGGAGGAGGTCACATGTGGATCCCTGTAATCAGTTCCCCCTTTCCAACCCACTCACCCTACACTCTCCCAGCATCGCCCCTCACACCCTTGGTCCTGAAGGTATCATCCACCCTGGATTCCCTGTGTCTCCAGCCCTCATATGTACCAGTGTACAGCCTCTGTCCTATCCAGCCCTGCAAGGTAGAATTCGGATCATGGTAGTTGGGGGGAGGAAGCATCCAGGATCTGGGGGAAAGCTGTGTTCTTCATCGGTACTACCTCGCACCCTAATTAACCCATCTCCTCTCCTAAACGCCTCTATGAGGGGATCTCCATTGGCCGACACTTGGGCCTTGGGTCTCCACTCTGCACTTCCCCCTTCATTAATATGGTATATATATACATATGCATAGACACATATATACACATACATACACACACTTATATCGTTGGTTTTTTTTTTTGCATGATGCCTTATACCTGGTCCCTTGGCACCTCGTGATTGCACTGGCCGGTGTGCTTCTTCCATGTGGGCTCTATTGCTTCTGAGCTAGATGACCGCTTGTTCACCTTCAAGCCTTTAAGACCCCAGACACTATCTCTTTTGATAGCCGGGCACCATCAGCTTTCTTCACCACATTTGCTTATGCGCCCATTTGTCTTCAGCGATCCTATCATGGAGGTGTGCAGTCAATGATATGATTTTTTGTTCTTTGATGCCTGGTCAGTGGTTTGTTTTTGTTGTTTTGTTGTCTGGTTGTATACTGTTGCTTTGTTTTCCTCTGTCTTGTTTTCGTGCATGTTAGTGTCTCCAAACTGGAATCTTTTAGTGAAAGGGAATCACTTTCAAACTCTGTGAACCATCAATGTTCCTTCTTGAAATGGCCCTCACGTAGCTGGCACGGCGGCTCCGAAGCAGTCACATCCAACCCCATGCACTTGTCCTGGAGCCACAGAGCCCTGGGGGTGCAGAGAAAGGGGCCGTCTCACATCTGAGAGGTCAGTACTACAAACCAGCAATTCCAAGGAAGCACAGCCCTGGGAAGGCTGTGGGACTAGTGCTGCCCTGCCCTCAAAGTTTACTCTCGATTCATTTTCTGGTTCAGTAATGAGCCCGTTTCTTATTTCCAAAGAGGGTCTTTTTGAATTGCCCCAATGAACCACAGCCCGGGCAGCCCCTAGCAGCTACCGTGGGTTGGTTTGTTTGTTTACTAAGTGGAAAAGGGAAGAGGAATGATCAAGAGAAACCACTTTGTTTTACATAATGCTGAAACATACTAACTTCCTTGTGGTTTGGGACTGTTTTAAACATTAAGGAAAAATTAGAAAAGCAATTCTGTTTCTTTTTGCACATTGAGACTAAGCTCAAACACCCACTGACGCCAATGTCAGTAAGGCCAGCCAATCAGGTGATTCGACTAAGAGGCAGCAGTTCAGGCATAAGTGCCTGTGTAGTCCCTACTGAGTGGAACAGAGAGGAGCAAACTAAAGAGGGCAAGCTTCTAGTTGAAAGTTGTCCTTGGGTAAATGCTGCCCTTTTCATCTCAAATGATTGATTTCTTCGAAGGTGGGCATATCTCCCTTTATAGACTTGTCTATTGATTGGCTGAAGCTTGAGCCATGGAGGTGAGTGCGTTTCCAGACCTGAGGGTGACAAAAGGCCAAGGTCTCAAGGGTACCACCAGTCTCTATCTGATGAGCAAGCTTGGCAGTTTTTCATTTGTGGTTTTGTTCAAGGGTTAGGTGCGGTAGTTACATAATTTGTTGTCAATTTGAGACTTAAGACTTAAGGGGTGAGGTTTAGTCTATTGAACAGGTCTCAACTTGAGGACCTCATTTGGAGGTGCTAAGGAGATTAATAGCTTGCTGGGGGCAGGACTCACACTCACTCCACTCCCTGTGGACAAGACACATGGAGCTATGCTACAGTCCAGTTGCTGAAGGAACCACGTGGAGACCCCTGCCAGCGCTGAGATGCTTACACCACCACTGGGTCCACAAGACTTTCCACACACTGGTCTGTGATCTTCCTGCATTCATTGTCATTGCATGTGTTTCATGAGTATGAAGAGGAATTTATAGTTTGTTATTGGACATATGGACTAATATCAGGTTTATGGACTTGATCTGGACTGGGCTGGGATATTTCTCAATATTCAATTGCTCTTGTATATAAAGTTCTTTCTTATACACATACAAGTGTCTATGAATTTTTTTTCTCTAGTCTACCAAGACTAACACATTAAGAAAGAAACAGACAGGGAAAAAATGATGAGCTGTCACATTGTAGGAATCCCAATAAATTATATAAAACAAAATACATATGAATTGGTGATTGGAAAACTGATCTGCTCTGTATATCTTTGACCAAGTTACAATAACAAAGGTATTGTTGTTGTTTATTTTCTCCAAAGACCTGACATTTTAAAGAACAAGAACAAAGAAATACTGCATGGTTTAAAATTAAGAAAGGTGTGCATATCTAAATGCTAAGCAAATCATCAGAGAAGCTGGGTTATATGAAGAAGAGTGTGGCATTAGGATCAGATGAAGGCTTATTAACAACCTGAGATACGCAGATGGTACAACCTTGCTTGCTGACAGTGAGAAGAACTTGAAGCACTTGCTGGTGAAGATCAAGGATTGTAGCCTTCAGTACTTCAGTATGGGTTACAACTCAATGTAAGGAAATCCCAAATCTTCACAATTTTACCAATAGGTAACATCACGATAAACGGAGAAAAGGTTGAAGTTGTCAAGGATTTTGTCTTACTTGGACCCACAGTCAATGCTCATGGAAGCTACAGTCAAGAGATCAAAAGCCGAAGTGCATTAGGTAGCTCTGCTGCACCAGACCTCTTTAGAGCATTGAAGAGCAAAGATGTTACTCTGAGGACGAAGATGGGCCTGAGCCAAGCCGTGGTGTTCTCCCTTGCATCAACTGCATGGGAAAGCTGAGCGTTGACGAAGGAAGACCGCAACAGATCAGCGCATGTGAACTCTGGTGCTGCAGAAGAATAATGAACGTACCAGGGACGGCTACCAGGACAAACATCTGTATTGGAAGAAGTGAGGCAAGCGTGCTCCTTAGAGGCAAAGATGACAAGACTTCATCTTACACGCTTCAGATAGAGAGAAAGGACAGAAGAGTCCCTAGAGAAGGGCATCAGATTTGGTAAAGTGGAGGACGGTGAAAAAGAGGAAGGCCCACGTGAGATGGACTGATACAGTGGCTCGTCCATGGGCGCAGGCGCGGGAACAGTGCTGAGGATGGTGCAGGAGCAGGCAGTGCTCCGTTTGGTTGTACATTAGGGTCACGATGGGTCGGAGCCAACTCGAGTCACGTAACAAGCGAGACTCCATGCCCCATCTAACTATGACAGGGATGACTTGGCTCGACCCCATTGTGCCTTATGAAAATGAAAGCCAAATTTTACTTTCAAGTTTTTTATGAGAAGCTTGAAAGCCAGGGCTTCATGTGAAGTCTCCCAAATTTATAGGTGGGTCCAAAATGTAAAGGCAGATGGTGCAAGCTGCACATCAATGTGCATTTTGTATGCAGATATGGCAATAGCTCGTCAATTTAAAATCGTGGGTTTGGACTTTATAATGTCTGAGAATTAATATTTATCCTGAAAAAGTGTGTGCCTGTGCTTGTCTATGTGTGTGTTTTGTTGTGGTTGCTGTAGCAATTACCCCCTGGAAATGGGGAAGAAGAAAAGCTACACTGTGGGGTAATTTTGAAAGTAAACAAGAGTGGAGACATAAAGCCTGCTCTAGACTCCTCCACTGAATGCCCCTGGCTATTGTTCTGGAAGGAACAATTTAGATTTATGCACATAGAAAGTAGTTACGTACTCAACACCTCCCCCTTCTTCCTTATTAACAGAACTTCAATTTTGTATAGCAATTCACCCAAAAAGATGACTGCATTCCTAGCTCATAGACACATTCTAAATTGTTCATGCCAACTGTGGTCATTTATTTCCATTGCCAATAACTGCTTTACGGATGAACATGTGGTTAAAATGTGGCCACTGAATCATCAGAGGGGAAGTTCTCCAACAGGTGTCTCAGAAAGGTCTCTTACTCTTTAAAGGAACATAAAGGGGTGGTGGGGTGTGGTGCCCAATACACAAAAGAAATGCATTCTCTTTTGCTCTGCTGGACATCGATGCCAGCACCTGGCTGTGGCAGTTACACTGTAGCAGGCATCTTGCAATACTTGGGAGGAAGGCCTCTGTGCAGAGGCCAAAGGGGAAAGACAGTGTGGCAGAAACCGAATTGTTGTTTACACAGTGGTCTCCTTTTTCTTCTGGACTGACTGATGTACCACGAAGACTGCATTCTGGCCAATGAAATATGAAAGAACGTTGTGTGCTGTCTCCAGACCTAGTTTTTTTTTTAAATCATTTTATTAGGGGCTCATACAACTCCTATCACAATCCATATATACATCAATTGTGTAAAACACATTTGTACATTCGTTGCCCTCATCATTCTCAAAACTTTTGCTCTCCACCCAAGCCCCTGGCATCAGGTCCTCATTTGTCCCCCTCTCTCCCTCCTCCCCCTCCCTCATGAACACTTGATAATTTATAAATTACTATTTTGTCATATGTTGCTCTGTCCCACATCTCCCTTCCCCCACTTTTCTGTTGTATGTCCCCCAGGGAGGAGGTCACATGTAGATCCTTTGAAATAGGTTTCCCCTTTCCAACCCACCCTCTCTATGCCCTCCCAGTATCTCCACTCACACTCCTGGCCCTGAGGGGATCATCTGCCCTGGCTTCCCTGTGTTTCCAGTTTCCATCTGTACCAGTGTACATCCTCTGGTCTAGTCAGACTTGCAAGGTAGGATTCAGATCATGACAGTGGGAGGTGAAGGAGGAAGCATTTAGGAACTAGAGGAAAGTTGTATTCTTCATCATTGCTACATTGCACCTGACTGTCTCATCTCCTCCCCAAGACCCTTCTGTAAGGGGATGTCCAGTGGTCTACAAAGGGGCTTTGGGTCTCCATTCCGCGCTCCCCCGCTTATACACTATTGTAAGATTTTTTTTGTTCTGATGATGCCTGATTCCTGATCCCTTGACAGCTTGTGATCACACAGGCTGGTGTGCTTCTACCATGTGGGCTTTGTTGCTTCTGAGCTAGATGGCCGCTTATTTACCTTCAAGCCTTTAAGACCCCAGATGCTATATCTTTTGATAGCCGGGCACCATCAGCTTTCTTCGCCACATTTGCTTATGCACCCATTTGTCTTCAGCAATTGTGTCAGGAAGGTGAGCACAAAATGATATGATATTTTTGTTCTTTGATGCCTGATAAATGATCCTTTCAACACTGTGTGGTCACACAGGCTGGTGTGCTTCTTCCATGTGGGCTTTATTGCTTCTGAGCCAGATAGCCGCTTGTTTACCTTCAAGCCTTCAAGACCCCAGACGCTATATCTTTTGATAGCCGGGCACCATCAGCTTTCTTCACCACACTTAGTTGTTCACCCCCTTTGTCTTCAGCAGTTTTGTCGGGAAGGTGAGCATCATAGAACGCCAATTTAATAGAAGAAAGTATTCTTGCATTAAGGGAGTACTTGAGTGGAGGCCCAATGTCCCTCTGCTACCTTAATACTAAGCTTATAAATATGTGCACATAGATCTATTTCCCCATCCTCATGTAGAAATATATTTGCATATGTACATGTCTTTATCTAGACCTCTATAAATACCCTCTGCCTCCAGCTCTTTTCTCTATTTCCTTTGACTTCCCTCCTGTCCCACTATCATGCTCAGTCCCCACCAGGGTTTCAGCAAATCCTCTTAGTTACATTACCCTTGATCATGGCCAACCAGGCCTCCCACACCCTCCTCACCACCGATTTGGATCGCTTGTTGTTCCCTTGCAGGCTTAGTTTTTAAAAGAAGAAATCAAAACCAAAACACCATCACCACCACCAACAACAACAACAAAACAAACCCTCTCTGGTAATCCTCCACTCCGATTGCTGACAGGAAGCAAAAGACTCAGCAATAAACTCTGAGCCCAATGGGAAAAGAGCTATCAGATGGAAGGAGCCTTGATCCCTGAATCACCCTATGGAGGGCCACCTGCCAACTCCTGGGTTGAGCTATTCGCTGGGTAAGAAAAGGGGCTTGGTTGTGTTAAGTCATTTGGTGGGTAGGGCAGATGGCATACCCTGAGTGACAAAGGCAGAAATAATCCTAAGTCCTCGATGCAGATGTCAAACTAGTAAAGCAATGGTTTGGGTCTTTGTAACTGTGTTTCTTTCCATTGCTTATGAAAGTATGTTGATCGATACAGATCCTAAGTCTAACAAGTAATATGGGCATTGGGTCAAGCGCAATCTAGGCGTGGGACTGGCTATCTCAAAAGGTATGTAGAGGTTTCATTGTGCACCTTTAAAGGACCATTCTCAAAGGGGAATGTGGACCAATTAGATGCGAAGAAAGACCAAGAGGAGGGATCAGGAAGGTGCTTCCTCCTGTAGGAGGCTCACTTTCTTGGAAGCTTTTCCTTAGACTCTGGGAAAAATCAAAAGAAACATACCATTTTAAAGCATCACATAGATTGTTGCTATTAGGTGCCTCTTATTCAATGACCACTCCTAATAACCCCTTGTGTCAGCTTAATCTTTACAAGAGCCTATCGCCAAGTCTGGCCTTATCCCACAGAGTTGCGGAGTGGGTTCATACAACCATCTTTTTGGTTAACTCTGAAACGCATCAACCTTACGCCACTAGGGCTCCTTGTTAGGTATATAGGCAACAAACAAGGCAAACTGAATGCCTTCTAGTTGATTCTGAGTCATAGCAATACCATTGGATAGAGTAGAACTACTGCAGAGGGTGTCTGAAGCTGTACATCTTTACTGAGACAGACTGGTAGCAGGTAGTGAGTTCAAATTGTTGGCTTTTAGTTAGCAGATCTGGTTAGTGCCATCACAGCCCCTTTCCTACTTATATACTTGATTAGATAGACAGAGAGACAGACAGATAGATAACTCAAACTCACTGCCATCAAGTCGATTCTGACTCACAGCAACCCTATAAGACAGAGTAGAACTGCCCCTATAGGACAGAGTAGAACCCTATAGGACAGAGTAGAACTGCCCCTATAGGACAGAGTAGAACTGTCCCTATAGGACAGCATAGAACTGCCCCTATATGACAGTATAGAACTGCCCCTATAGGACAGAGTAGTAATGTGGGTTTCTGAGTCTTTACAGGAGTAGAAAGCCTCAGCTGTCTCCCGCCGAGCAGTTAGTGGTTTCAAATTGCTGACCTAGTGCTTCACAGCCCAACCCACATGTATGTCCTATGGTGGTGATGTCTCATTAACCAACACGGCTTTTGATGTGGTCATAATGGAGAGACTTAAAGGAGAGTTTATTAGATCTTTTAGGCAAAGAGGACCTACCTGCCCCTGCTCAATTTCCCCCCCCACCTTCCCTCCACCACACAAAGAATTTTAGGAAAGTATAGCCCTCGGGTGGGCAAGCTGCAGTACGTTAGATCGAGCTTGCAATTGACAACAAAGTGATGCTATTAACTAAGGAGGAACAGACTTAGAGGAACAGACATGAGACAGCATTTCCTTCCTTTGCAACTAGTCTTCAGGGACCTGGCTCGCAGGATAGGAAAAAGTGAACACAGAGTGGACAAAGGAAGCATGTTGGGGCTGTCGGATAGGCACTGGACTCTCACTGCAAGGTCAGAGGATCAAACCCACCAGCCACCGGTCAGACAGAGATGAGACTCTTTGCTCCCATAAATACTGACAGCCTCTGAAACCCCAGATAGAGCCCCATTGAGCCAGAAGCGCCTCAATGACCGCGGGCTTGGTTTTGAGGGGATACAAGTGTCAGTGCCACCTTTATCAAAGAATAAATATGAAAACTTTGGAAGTGCCTTTGTTATAAGATGTCGCTTTAATTTCTTTTATATAAAGTAAGCTTAAGAAGAAATGTATAGAAATAAACCTTGAGAAAACCCAGTTTCAATGGATTCCACAGAATAATCTCATTGTTTTGGGATAACAGAATATTTTAATGTCAAATATATTACGAAACATCACACTTGAAGAGTTAGAAATGAAAGATAACTAATGTCACAACATTTGTCTTCAGGAGCTTGGAGCCTCCTCACAGATAACAGCTGGCGTGTTATAACTTCTAACTGAACGAGTTCAGCGCACTTTCACCACTTTACAGGGGTGGGCACTGTAATCAACCACTCTGAGCCTCAGTTTCTTCATTTATATAGCCCTCCCACTGCCATCAAGTTGATTCTGGCTCATAACAACCCTGGGGAGGATTTTTGAGAGAGGAACAGGTAGCCATCTCTTTGCCCCTTTGAATTGCTAATGGGTCTGAACTACCAACCTTTCATTTCACAGCCTGGCACCCACCTGACAGCACCTCCAGGGTTCCCATTTACCTAAAAGACAGAATCCATTCTCTTCAGCACTGAACCAAGGAGCAGAGCTAAGCCATGAAAAGCACTCAGCGGTGACTGACATACAGTACTAACTCCACAGATGTCCTTGGGAGGACTCATGCACCTGACTCAAGCCATGATATTTTCAATGGCCTCATATGCATGCAAAAGCTGGACAATGACTAAGTGAAACCAGAGAAGCATGGGTGCACTTCGTTTGCGTGCTGGTGAAGAATATGGAAAGCAGCAGGGATGTTCCAGAGGGCAAGCAAATCTGCCTGAGAGGAAGCACAAGCAACATGCTCCTTAGACTCCGGAGAGGTGAGATTTCATGCCGCGTGCTTTGCACATGTTATCAGGAGAGACCGGTCCCTGGAGAAGGATATCATGTTTGTTAACATAACAGGTCAGTGGAAAAAGAGAAAGACCCTTAATGAGACATGGGGGTAACCATCCCCCCACAACTAATCACGGGTTCGGTAGGCACAATCGTACGGTTAAGATATATAAAGATTATAGTAAAATCATTGAGAAATAGGAGAGATGAGAGAGGGAGAGTAAAATAAAGAAGTCAGACATATTTCATAGTGGCATGCTTACCTCAGCTCCTTTTGTGGTACACGCAGAGGTGGGAGACAAGTGGGCAGGAGAGAGAGCATGAGGTTTTATTTCTAAACAAAACTTATATATCTTTGGGGACATGCAAACCCTCTGATTACAGATAACGATCTACATCATAGGAAGGGGTTGTAACATAGGCAATACAAGCAATAGGAGGGGAATGACCTAGGGGTGCATGCACAACAGTAAAGGGAGGGAATGGGGGTAGATATGTGGCAAGATGGGCGGACCCTGGACTCAGTATAGTAACCTAACCTTAGTCATCCTTGGGTGGTCTGGGCTTGCCTTCGGGCTCTCCTTCCAGGGAACAGTATCAGAAGGGAGAGGACTCTACTTAGGCTGAGTCAGACTATACAGTCTGGTTGCTCTAGATGTCTGATACCCTTAAGGAGAATAACCTCTGACCTCCTTTTGTTGACCTCCTAGTGGACAGTCATTTACCATGAGTAGCAAACAGCGTCTTGGGTTTGGCATATCTCGTGGGGAGACAACTTGGGGGAAATGTTCTGTATCCCGCAGAGATGGACTGAGACAGTGACTACACTACTGGGCAAACACATTGATAACTGTGGGGATGGTGCAGGATTCCATTCTGCTGTGCACGGGCTCCTTGGGTGTTGCAATCACGCAACAGCACCTAACAGCACCCATCGTTGCGCCAGCTCTCGCCCGTGCCAGTCTATTTCTCTTATAGGATGATGACTGTGGGGCACCAGTGCTAATAAAATGCACAGAGAGGTGGCGGAAACAGACCGGAGAATCACAGCTCAGATCTCCCAACAGGAGCCCAGAAGAAACGATCAACGAAGCAGAAAGTGCTTCTAAACAACCAGACACTCCCCTCCCCAACTCCACCCTCTTTTCTGCCTCATTTTCCTTAAGCCTGTCCCCTCGGCATTAAGATGTTTTCCACAAAGAGTTCCTCTCTTCATGTTTCTTTTTTTAACCAAGGGTGAGATGCATTTTCATTGCCATTTTTATTTCCTGTCTCACAAATTACCAAGAGGATTTGCCTGTTGAAAGCCCACGGGGGAGCTAATTGCCTTCTCAGCAAGTTCTTTGCAAATCCTCCCTCCAGAAAGGGTTTCCTTTGTCTGTATCTTGGTAGCAATCTACAGCTTTCAAGATTTGTAGAGCTTAGTATCAGAATTGTGCTAGGAGAGTCTACCCAGAAGTGGTCTGCCTCCGCATCCAATGAGCTCTGCCTGCTGGTCGATGTGACACTTCGGTGGAAGGGAGCCAAGAGCCTATAGTATTCCTGGGGAATATTGAAGCAGCTGCGGCCATGTGATTTAAAGCCTCTGAGAAGGGTGCTGCTGCGGCCAGCTGCGCACAGCGGCAGCCTAACATGAGGGCTGCAGGCAGCCCGCGCGCCGGGGAACTCCTTCATCAGCCGCTGCAAGAAAGAGACATCTGAAGGACAAACCTGGGTGCAGCCGGAAAGGTCCAGATAGGTGAGCTTGTGGCATCCATTCCCTAAATTCAGGTACTGTAAACCTTTGTCTGTGAACTTTTTGCAATAAGCCAAGCTAAGGTTCTGTAAATTGTGGAAGTTCCTGAAAAGACAAGGAAGAGAAGAGGTCAGCTTTGGTGGTTTGCTCGCTTCTTTCTTAAGCCTCTGTGAAAAAGAGAACTGTGTTAGGAATCTTTGCTTCCTTAGCCGGTCAACTGCTCCACTTTGTTGTGACCGCTCTCCCTGCCTTTACAGCAGGCTCTCGGGTCAGGAGCAGGTATACTTCCAGTCAACATCAATGAAAGGCTCGCCTAGGTTTTCAGGAAAGCTGGCTGGGACCGAGAGCGCTGGGGAGGAATGCGTGTCATTTGAAAGTTCCTTTGCTTTTGGAACTCAACTACAGAGCTTGCTGTTTTGCTGCTTTTGGGTTTTCTCTTTGGAGCACTAAAATAACATACAAAACCTCTACAAGAAACACTTTGTAAACATTTAAATAGAAATTAATGGTTCCTTTGGGGTGCTGCAGATTCCATCATTTATAAGGACTCTGAGCAGAAAGGAAGTAAAGTTGGGCATAGCTTATAAAATGAACTTGAGAAACAAATTGTTTGGGAAAATAGATTTGCGGATGCACGCTTTTGTAAATAGCGGCTTCCTTATTTACGTTTAAGGGAGGCTGGTGTGCAGAGCTTGCAAGTGGGTTCAGAAGAGGAGGCTGCAAGTGAGTGAGGGGGCATCAAGGTGAGGAATCAAAATGACATCGGGGGCTATCGATCTCACTGGCGTTGAAGCAGATTGAATGTGGCGTTACCACAACGACCAAAATGAGAGCTTCAGAGAAGAGGAGGGTCAGGAGGACAGCCGTGGCTTCTGTGCGAGCTATTGCCGTGTGGACGCTCCCTGGGCAACGTGCCAAGCCCTCCTAAACCTGGCACTTCTTAACAGTACAAGAACTCCCACTGCTGCCTGCTTTAGTAAGGGGAGTGGGGAACGTGGCTCTTGGTTTATGGTCCGCAGCAGTTTACAGCAAATGAGAAAACAGATAGAATCAAAAGGAGGGGGGAAATGCCTCTTGGCTTCAGAAAAGCTAATAAGGAAATAAAGGAATTTGCCTTCATACTTGTGGGAGTTGAGATGAGATATGCAAGCATTAATTATTGGTTGAAGTTACTCCTAAAATTCAAAAACCACATCTCTAGGCTATCATGATGCTCAATAGTGAACTACTTGATTGAAAATACACATTCTCCTCTGCTCTTAGCTGTGTTGAGGAGCATCAGCAGAGCAGCTGGGGAGACTCCTGTCCTCCCCAGTGGCTGGGTGGCCTGGGGCCTTCAAAGAGACAGCAGGACTTACAATATCCCAAAGCCATGCCCCCTCTCCAGGGGTCCTTGAATGGAGCTGGGCTAAAGTTTGGAAAGGTCTTAGAAATGCTTTATCTTCTTCTCCCCTGGGGGTAGGCACCCCATGACTGCAACTGAGGGAGGGAGTGGGGGCAGGGACTAATTGTAACAATCCTCCAGCTCTGTGATTTAGAGAGAGCAAAGTGAGTCAGGCAGCACAATACAATGGAGAAGACACAAGGTTTTGGATTCTGACCAAATGGGATTTGAATCCCAGCCCTGACTCTGACTGCAACTTCCCAAACCTCTTAGATTGTTTCACCAGCTGGCCAGTGAGAGGATGATATTCTCTTTTTTGACCTTGACTAGTTAGAAAGCCTCAGCTTTCCTAAACCTCAGTTATCTCATCAGAAACATAGGTAGATGTGAGCATTCTCTACGTTTAGAAGTGAGAGGATGAAATGAGAACATAGAAGTGATTGAGTTACTGTTGGGGTGGGTGTTTTTAAGGTCAAAGGAAATACGTTCATAGATAGTAATCATATGTTCATCTGCATACAAACACCGTGATAAAGCATCACTTTTACTTAGAGATAGGAATCCTGGGGGTCATGTGTTGGGCTGCTAACCTCACTGTCAGCAGCTGCTTCTCCTGCTTTTGGAATAATGTGTTTTTTATAATTGTGTCATATTTAGGTGAGAATGACTCGAGCTGTTGCTGCCGGGTTGATCCTGAGCCACAGGGACCCTGCAGGACAGAGTAGAACTGCCCCATCGGGTTTCTTGGGTTGTGATCTGTGTGAAGCTGACTGCCACATGCCTTTCCCTTGGAGTGGCTGGTGGGTTCAAACTGCCAACCTTTCGGTCTTGAAAAGTCCCCCATGACTATGAATATGACTCCAGTTTTACACATTTTAGTTAAGAGTTTGGTGAAAAGAAATGCTTGTTCTTCCTCATCAAAATTCAGGGACCCACGAATCATATCACTTCTTCCTAGGGAGATCAACTGGTCCCAGGTGAAGTCTCCGGGCTTAAGCAGCAGTTGTTCATTTGATTAGATGGTTCCTGGGTTGAACGTCCTGGGTGAACCTCTTCCAAGTAGAGCCTTTGGAAACCATTGGTTTGAAAGCGAAGCATACTCATCTTACGTTCATCTTACGTGGCCCCGCAAATCCTTCCAGGGACGTAGAGTTCTAGAAACATACAGCTGCCGTGGATAGGAAAAGCCTCAGTTGACAGCGGACTCACACTCACTTGGCAAATATTAAGCAATGCTGTTACTGTTTTATTCTGATTTGTGGCAAAGAAATGTGTTCCCTAAATGAGTAAGTTTCCTCATTTCCCCAGGCTAGGGCCCATTTGATAATCCGAAGTCTACTTTGGGGTGGAATGCTTGCAGGTTCTGTTTATCTTTCCTTAATCATTGCGAGCTAAGCATTTCTCGCAGGGACAATCATCTCTTATCTTTGTGATGTAGTTATTTCTCTGCCGCGCCTCTCCTCCTCGGGTAGAATTTATCACTCTTAAAGAAACCACGGGTGTTTTATTTTCCTCTTTCTTTGGCCTTCTCGCCCTCGGTTAAGGAGCTGAGGCCTGCTGTCAGAGATCCCCAACACCTGCGAGAAGGACGCCTGGAAAGAATGTAAAATTATACATGTAAAGAAAATTTTCTCTGGAGTTCTGCCCAGATAAGGCCTGGCCTGTAAAAGGGTGTTGCACGTTGGTTCCTTTGAGGCGCCTGCTGGGCTCTGGTCTCACAGAGGCAGTTTCTAATCACCCAATAACTAACTGCAGAATGTCTATGCGCAGAGATCTGGTCGCATAGTTTCAGGCTGGACTTCGAGCTTGTCCAGGAAAGGCAACAGCTTACTCCGTCACATTCTGATGGGCACTGGTGGAGCTCTATAACTAGACTGTCCCCGCCATTAAGAAGTTCCTAAACTAATGGAAGGGGCTCTTCATCCACTTGAGAGAAAAAAATTAAACTCTGCTCCCTTCTTATTATGAGGCGTTGTTGAGTATTTTGACTTGTGGTGAGTCCATGGGACAGAGCAGCGCTGCCCTATAGGACGCTGTCATCCCTATGGGGACATCGTCACCAGGTCCTTTTCCCACGGAGCTGCCGGGTGGCTTCGAAGCATTCGGTTGGCGATCTGCACTCGCGGAGTTCCCCACCGAAGCATCTTAGACTCCGCGAGGAGCAGAGATCACAGGAGCGTCACCCCTACTGAATGCCCAGAGTGCCTGGCACGCCGTGCGTAAGCATGGTCACTAGGTGAACACATGCTGTGACAAGAATCCAGTAGAAAGACAGATCCTGGTGGGCTACTGGGAGGTGGTGTCATTTGCGGTGTCCAGGCTGAGGCCCGGCAGAGGGAAGGGGAGGGCAATCCAGGGGAAGAAAACGCAGCCCCAGCATTCAGATCACCAGAGTTAAGGACTTCTCTTGGGAAACCTGGGCAGATACGACTGATCCTACCGTTCAGGGACGGTCAGGGAGGAGTCGAGATCTCCTTCACGGTGAGAATGGAATAGTGAAGGGAAGGAAGCTGGAGACAGAACCACAGGGAGAACCACTGCCAAGTGAGGTGCTGAGAGTGCCACCTAGCATGTGGCAGAAGGAATAAATAGAAAGTGTTTAATTCAGGAAACATTTAGAAGCAAAACATTTCCTGGAATGGGCATTCTATGGGAAGCCCTCTCTTTCAACTTTAGAAAACTGAGCGAGCCCATGGGAGGTGAGGACAAATATTCAAGTAAAAAACTGGCAAATCAATATTGCCAAGAAGGGCAAGCAAATTACATTTTTCTTCTGGCACATGAGCGCTCTGAAAAGCAGTACCCGTGGCAATGCAGAGAGCCTGAAAGAAGCAACAACCAGCATGTCTATGGTCATTTCTAGTTAAAAAAAAAATACTTTTGCAAACCCCAGCATGGTTTAAACAATGATAGGCAAGGCAAAAATAAAGAATCATTGTGAAATCTATTGCTATTACAGAGAATAAAATCAGTGTACATTTTTCATATGACCCCCAGAAAATCAGTATCATGTACTATTTATTCTGAATAGTCATTAAATGGCAGAAACTAGATGTTAAAATCCAAAAGAAATTTCTTACTTTGGGGCCTATATATTTTTTATGCCCACCAAGAGCATAGTTTCACAATGAAGTAAGAATCCCTAAAAAGTTATGCATGGCTATAGCATTATATTAAATGTCCTAGGGGAATAGGTTATTTAAAAGCATGATCTGGAAAAAATATGCTAAGTAACTGTACACAGATGATAGAGAGAGATAGGCAGTCAGCTAGGTAGATAGATATTCCCAAATCATCCACTTCGCAGGTTCATATTCTCACATATGGATTTTATAAGATATCCCCTCGATAGCTAGATCTATGTGTACACATGAGAAGCCCGTTGATGCAGTTGTTACACACGGGGTTGCTAGCTGCGTGGTTGGCGGTTCGAACCCACCAGCCATGGCAGCGGACATTATGCCAATCCAAAAGCTCTGCTCCCATGAATACACGAAGTCTAGGAAACCGAAATGCCATGTTTGCAGTGCTTGGTGTCATCTACGATGTAGCTGCTCTTCAGCCATTAGTGTTCCTGCATCACATCTGCTCTTGAGTTCATCTCTCAGTTCACGCGGGATAGCCTAAAGATTGTATTTCGACTCTTGTGCACTCATTTTCATTTTCTTCTGGACTAGAGACCCCTGAAAGGTGGAAATGCTTCCAGGCACGGTGGCAGTATTTACAGTACAGAAATTGGTACACCCTACTTGTCAGAGCTTTTCTCTGTCCCATCTCCCAAGCGCCACAGCCTCTGGGACAGATGTAGATAATGCATTATGCTGCAGAGCTGCGTGCGGGGATAACAATTATGTGAAAGAAGATGATAGGCCTGAATGGAAAAGGAAAACAATTTTTATCTGAAAATAAAAGAATTCTCAAGATAAAGCCTGAATGGATTCAACAGAAGCATTAAACAGGAAACGGTTCCTTTAGGGAGAATGAGAGGGAGATTTTAAATGTATTAGACATCTTGTCTCAAACTGGGGAATCCAAGTTATCTTTCATTTTTAAGCAGCCAGCAGAATTCACAATAAACTGCACATAGCAGAAAGCAGAAACAATGTGTAGAACAATAACATGAAAATCGCATTCTACAGCCTAGCTTGGTGAATGGGGTCTGGGGTCTTCAAATCTTGCAAACTGCCATCTAAGATAAAACTACTGGTCTCAGTGGTGAGAGTGGTAAAACCAGGAGGGTGGAGGGAAGGTGGGGGAGAAAGGGGGAACCGATGACAAGGATCTACATATAACCTCCTCCCTGGAGGGTGGACAGCAGAAAAGTGGGTGAAGGGAGACGTCGGACAGTGTAAGATATGACAAAATAATAATAATTTATAAATTATCAAGGGTTCATGAGAGAAGGGGAGGGAGGGAGGAGGGAAAATGAGGAGCTGATACCAAGGGCTCAAGTAGAAAGCAAATGTTTTGAGAATAATGATGGCAACAAATGTACAAATGTGCTTGACACAATGGATGGATGGATGGAGGGATGGATGGATGGATGGATGGATGGATGGATGGATGGGTAGGTGGATGGATGGATGGGTGGGTGGTGATAAGAGTTGTTCGAGCCCCCAATAAAATGATTTTTAAAAATTTAAAGAACAACAACTCGCTGAAGACAAATGGGTGCATACGCAAATGTGGCGAAGAAAGCTGATGGTGCCCGGCTATCAAAAGAGATAGTGTCTGGGGTCTTAAAGGCTTGAAGATAAACAAGTGGCCATCTAGCTCAGAAGCAAAAAAGCCCACATGGAAGAAGCACACCAGCCAGTGCGATCACGAGGTGCCAAAGGGACCAGGTATAAGGCATCATGCAAAAAAAAAAAAAAGAATATGTGTATATATATATATATATATATATATATATATATATATATATATATATATATATATATATACCACATTGAATGAAGGGGGAAGTGCAGAGTGGAGACCCAAGGCCCAAGTGTCGGCCACTGGAGATCCCCTCATAGAGGGGTTTAGGAGAGGAGATGGGTCAGTCAGGGTGCAAGGTAGTACCGACGAAAAGCACAGCTTTCCCCCAGATCCTGGATGCTTCCTCCCCCCAACTACCATGATCCGAATTCTACCTTGCAGGGCTGGATAGGACAGAGGCTGTACACTGGTACATATGAGGGCTGGAGGCACAGGGAATCCAGGGTGGATGATATGTTCAGGACCAAGGGTGTGAGGGGCGATGCTGGGAAAGTGTAGGGTGAGTGGGTTGGAAAGGGGGAACTGATTACAGGGATCCACATGTGACCTCCTCCCTGGGAGAGGGACGGCAGAGAAGGTGGGGAAGGGAGACTCCGGATAGGGCAAGATATGACAAAATAACGATGTATAAATTACAAAGGGCACATGAGGGAGTGGGGAGCGGGGAGGGAGGGGGAAAAAAAAGAGGACCTGATGCAAAGGGCTTAAGTGGAGAGCAAATGCTTTGAGAATGATTGGGGCGGGGAATGTATGGATGTGCTTTATACAATTGATGTATGTATATGTATGGATTGTGATAAGAGTTGTATGAGTCCCTAATAAAATGTAAAAAAAGAAAAGGGGGGGGGAAAGAAAGAAAGAAAAGAAAATGATTAGGGCAAAGAATGTATGGATGTGCTTTATACAATTGATGTATGTATATGTATGGATTGTGTTAAGAGTTGTATGAGCCCCTAATAAAACGTTTAAAAAAAAAAGAACAACAAAAACTACTAAATTAGAACCACCACTAATAATCAAGTGGGAGCTGGTTGAGCCACTGAGGAACGTTTCAGGTTTGCTCTAGAATTCTCCAGAGGCCGTGTTCCCTTCACTGGCATCTCCCTGCTGTGAAACCACTAACAAGACTCCTGATGCAAAGCCCCGGCTAGTGGCTCCTTCTTCCTGCTGGATGGACCAAGTTTGAATAACTGGGCTTCTTCCTTAGCCTCCTTTTGTGTCACCCTGGTAGCAATGTGCCCAGTCACTGGAGCAGGGCCTTGCTGGCCTCGTTCTGGTCACCCTTCCTAGACATTGGAGCCGATCACCCAGTCTGGGACCTTGCTGCAACAGAAGAGCTGCCTACACTTTGTGTGCTCCCCCCGCCCCCCACGTTTCTAGTTGTGCCCCATTTACCTGTTGGTGCTTCCGCCACCTACAGGGAATCTGATATTAGTTGTTTTCTGATTCGAGACGAACTGATTCAACAAAAACACTGCTTCCCATCAGTTTTCTTGGAGTAGAAGCCTGGACACGAGACAGCCCCTGGAGTTGCCACTATATTCAAATGGGTCATGTCACTTCTCCATTCTTTATTCTTTGTTTTCACCAAGGACAGACTAGTGAGGGAAAGTGTTCTGTCATATTGGGGAACATTAAAATCTGACCTGGGAAGATACTTCTCAAACTGTTGTGAAAGAATGAATGCTTTTCTGGCACATATCTTTTTATTTGCTTTATTTTGTCTTACTTGAGGTCGAAAAGAGAGTGGCGCCACATGCAGTTTCTCGAGTTCACTGACTCTCCCTGTTTGACTGAGTCCGCTCTGCCACGCCTTTCCTTGGAAACTGCCTCTGGGACTTGGGGACGACGCAGAAAGTCCTCCTCCTTCTAGTCATTGATATGCATTTACTGATTTGTGGCTGTTTTGCTTTTATTAATTTTTTCTTGTCTGGATTGTCATCAGAAATCTGGACTGAGTGACTAACCAGCATTGTCAACTATTGCTTTTCTCAAGGGAGATGTGATACCTCCTTATAGACCTAGAACTCTCATGTCGGCACTAAAGACTCAAGACTCCTGAGTTCCTAGTATTTTCTACCCCTTGCTATTTTCTACATGCTTAGAGTTACTTATTGTCTATCACATCTCCGTTTTGAAAATACCGATAAAGGGGAGCTGCTATAAATCTCTTTCCAGGACTCTATCAACCGACTGACTTCTCTTTGGTAGCTTGGAATTAGCCAGTGCAGGAGGATTTATATCCTGGAACGAGATTCAACTGCAAAACAGGGCTTCATCTGTTGATTTCTTAGGATTGAGAAAGCGATGAAGAAAAGGAATTCATAACGCAAGTTAAGTTTAAAAGTCAGCAATGATATCATTTGTTCCACACCCTATTCTGAATTCTGCCTGAATTTCTGGCGGCTCTCTGCCAGTGTATTGCTGCAATTGTTGTTGGATGATCATTAGCAACATTTTACTTGCATGTGATATGAATGATATTTATTGCTCCATAATTTGAGCATTCCGTTGGGTCACCTTTCTTTGGAATGGGTACATTCCAGTCCGATGGCCAAGTAACTTTCTTCCAAATTTCCTGGCAGAGGCCAGTGAGTGCTTTCAGTCCTCCATTAGCTTGTTGAAACAAACATTTCAATTGATATTCCTTCAATTCTTGGAGTTTTGTTTTTGGCTAATGCTGTTAGTACAGCATTTTCCTTCAGTATCCTTGGTTCTTGCTCATATGCTAGCTCTGGAAATGGCTGAATGTCAACTGGTCCTTTTGGACAGCGATTTTGCATTTAGTTGATCTTCTTTTAATGCTTCCTGCATCATTCAATAATTTGACCATAAAGTCTTTCAAGATGCAACTTGAGGCTTGGAATTTTTTTTTCTTTAGATCTTTCAGTTTAAGATATGTGGAGCATGATCTCCCTTTTTAGTTCAAGAACACTTCATTTCACTCATGTGACCCTTGGGACATGAATCAAACAGAACAAGGGGACGCTGCAGGGTTCACAATCAAGGAAGGTGTGTGTCAGGGTTGTGTCTGCTCATCATGCTGCTTCAATCGAGAGTCTGAGCAAACCCTTAGAGAAACTAACATGTAGATGACACCATGCTCCTTGCTGAAAGTGAGGAGGGCTGAAGCACTTGCTGATGATCAAGCAACTCTATGTGGAGAAAACCCAAATCCTCACATTGGGGCTAATATTTAACATCATGATAAATGGAGAAAAGATTGAAGTTGTCAAGGATTAAGTCTTGCTTAGATCTCCAATCAATGCTCACGGAAGCAGCAATCGGGTCTTGTGCAACAGATCAAAGGACACACTTCATGAGGTAAATCTACTGCACAAGACCTCTTTAAAGTGTTGAAAAGTAAGATTGGTACTTTGAGAACTAAGGTGCCCCTGACCTCAGCCATGGCCTTGCCTCACATGCAAGTGACAGCTGGACATTGAATAAGGCAGATCGAATAAGAATCAAAGCACTTGAATCATGGTGCCAATAAAGAATACTGAAAACACCACTGACTGTCAAAAAAAACCCAACAATCCTGTGTTAGTCCAAGTACAGCCAGAATGTTCCTTAGAGGCAAGGATAGCTAGACTTAGTCTCCTGGACTTTGGACGGGTTAACAAGAGCGACCAGTCCCTGGGGAAGGACGTCGTGCTTGGTCAAGGGCAGGGGCAGCGGTGGAAAAGAGGAAGGCCCTCCACAGACTTGATTGGGACAGGAGCTGCCACCATGGACCCAAGCATAAGACAGCCGTAAGGATGGTGCAGGACTAAGCAGTGTCCCGTGCTGTTACACGTTGGGTGGCTAAGGGTCAGAACCGACTCAACCCAACAACAACATATTTACAAGTCACTATACTGTAAACAGAATAAAAACTGAGTAGCCTTTGCATACTTAAAAAATACCATTAGATTCCGCAAAGGAGACGAGTTTGTTGTCGCTTTTGTCTGGTTAATATAAACGAACACCTTTTGAAACTACACTCATTTCTCAATTTCAGCCTTAGGCTATCTACAGGTATAAGAGTTGACAAAAATTGATGCAAGCATTTTGTGAGAATCAATGGACTCTCTGGAATCTACACGAAGGAGTATTGCGTATTTTACAAGTCTATGTGCATTGTGTGCTATGCTTACTCCCTCAGGATGCTGCTGTTGCTCTCAGGTGCCACGGCATTGGCTCCAGCTCATAGAAGCCCCGTGCACAGCAGAAGGAGACCCTGCGGGCCCTGGGTCACCCACACAGCTGCTAGGGCGTTTGAAACCATAGTGGAGCCACTGTGTCCATCCGTCTCCTTCAGGGCATTCCTCCTTCGGGCTGACCCTCTGATTTATCAAGCATGATAGCCTTTTTCAGGGACTGGTCTCTCTCAGTGACATGTCCAAGTACATGGGAAGAGTCTTTCTCTCCTCACTTCTAAGGAGCATCCGGGCATCATTTCATCATCAACACCAGAGTTTCCAACTATTGCTCCTTCCTCATTGTTTCCAATGTACACATTCCATTCACCAGTAGTTGTCAGTGCAGTTTGATCGAATGTTTGAGCAATTTCAGACTGAAGAGCGTGGTAGAATTCTTTGATTTCTTCACCCCTGCCTCTAATGACTGGGTCATAATTTTGAATAATAGTTGCATTTACTAGTTTTCCTTGTATAGGTATATAGACATGCTATCACAGATAGGATTGTACTTCAAGAGATCTGGAAATGTTCATTTTAGCTATGAATGTGACACCATTCTTCTTGAATTTGTCGCTCCTGGTGTATTAAACCAAAGGTTCGTCTGATTAAAAATGGCCAATACCAGTCCATTTCAACTCACTGATGCCTGGGTTATTGGCCTTTACGCATTCAATTTCCAATTTTGATTACTTCTACTTTTTCTAGATCGATACTATGATCTAGGAAAAGTCATTCCATGATCCTGTTATTGATGAAGAGTTACAGATGTTTCTTCTCACTTTGATTCTTGCCTCATTGGCAATGAGTGCCCTGGAGGCATGGTCCCACCCATGTCATTACGGTCAGCTCTGCTTTGAGGAGGCAGCTGCTCCCAAATCGTATCTGAGTATCTTCCAACCCGAGAGCCTCACCTCCTGGCACCCTCGCAGACAGAGCTTCACTGCGCGTCCTAAGGTGGCCCAGCTCTTCACAGTCTGCTCTTAGCTCGAAACCTCCACTGAAACCGGCTCTCAACCCGCGTGACCCCGCTCCTCGGTGACAGCTTCCAGCATCACAGCAGCGTGCAACCCACACAGTACAACAGATGAACTTTACCACGATCTAAACCAGAAGAACGAGTCCATTCTGACTCATCCTGACCCTTCATAGCTGAGGCGGACCGTGTTCGGGGAGCAGAACGCCTCAGCGCTACCCGGAGGAGTGGCTGCTTGGTTCAAACTGCTGACCTGGTGGCTAGCTCCACGCATATATGCCAAGGAAGGGGCAAAGACTCGTAGCAATTAAAAACACACCTTTTTGGGGAGCCAGTTGTTACACATTTATGCACGAGTACAAAATAATTGAATATAAATATAAATGAGAAAGTATATTTGTATAATAAATAGTCTCCCTATTGGAAACATAGAATACCTCTAAATTTTTCCTCCAAATGTTCTTCTATCTCTTAATAAAATGTTATTTTATTCGTACAAACAATTTTCAGTTGTTTGTGTACTGTCCTGATCAATGATGTTGTTTCTGGTTATATTTTCTCAAAACTTTTAAGTTGTCAATTTTAGACTTGGAGTAGAGGTGCTCGTGTCTTTTCAAACTCATTTGAATGGCTTGATTGATTTCTTTCTTTTTATGAGTACAAGGGAACATTTAGGGCTCTGAAGTTACTAGTAAGGAAGAATGAGGGGAAACGGTGTAAGAGTTGAAAGCATTGTTCTCATTTCCTAAACTACTCTATATTTGATTAGATTTCCTCTTTGACCCAGTATTTGTTTAGAAGAGAGGTTTTGATTCCAAGTGGTTGAAGTTTCTTTGATTGAGCTTCTGTTTTTCATTTCTAGTCTTATGCATTGTGGTCAAGAAATATGGGCTGAATTATTTCTACTTCATGTAATTTATTGAAATTTCTCTGTGGACTCGCTTATAATCAGCTTTTGTAAATGGTCTATAAATTTTTAAAACAAAGAGACTGTCTTGTAGAGAACAACATTTCTATGTGTTTATGAGTGCACACATGTATAAATTCTTGCTGTCATTTTATGATAGTTGTGTATTTATTTCTTGCTATAACGAAACTTTTCTTGCCTTACTTTGACACTATGGTTTCATACATAAAGATTTGATACATAGTATGTTTCATTCTAGATTATAACATTGGCCCAGTCACTGTCGCCTCAGGAATTCCTATCCTGCCTACCTTGTATACAGATACACACACACACACACACACACACACACACACACACACACATGAAGAAAAAGAACATCCAAGTAGTCACAAGTCTTACAGGGATCTTGACACAGCAGATGGGTATCTCTCTGTTAAACAGAGAGAAGGACATGTCATAATGCACCATCAACTCAGTCCCCTTTTCTCTCAGGGCTGCATATCCCGGGTCCCACTACCTGGCAAAACATAGACCTTTTTAGTCTTCGGCGTTCAGGTCCAAAAGGCGTGCCTCCTAAAAGTTCCCATTACTAATCCTGCAGCCAGGGATGGAGGCCCCTTACATGTTCAGAGTTTCAGTGTGGTCCCTTGTGAGTAACCTCCAACCAGTTCCAGTGGGTACCAAGGGCTGTCCTCCAAGTCAGAAGCCTACAATCGTGATTCCTCCTGGCAGCCAATATAATTATTGAATACACTTTTACTGTTTTCTTTTTAAGAGGGCAGTTTTAAAATAAATATTTCTTGTGAAAGTTAAATATATAGTCTTATTTTACATCTTTTGCTATATGCTTATGATTTTTAAATTGCATTTTATTGTACAATTTCTACATATTATACTCAGTGATATTAGTTACACTTTTCAGAATGTGCCAACTCTCTTATTATTTCTTGTCTGGTTGTTCCATTTTCAGTCATCTAGTTTCCTTGCCCTCTTACTTTCTTGTTTCCACTTTAGAGTAAATGTTGACTGTTTGGTCTCATATAAATGGTTTTTAAAGAAACACAGTACTTAAGGGCGATATTGTTTATTTTCTGGGTCAATCTGCTATTTAGCTAAAAGATGACCTCATGGGATAGTTTTGGCTCAAAGTTTTATGAGTATCTCAAGGTGATAGTGTCTGGGAGGCCTCCAGTCTCAGCTGGTCCAGTAAGTCTGTACTGTTTAAGAATTCGAGTCTGTTCCACATTTTACTTCCCTTGCTTTAGGAGCCATCTATCGTGCTCCTGATCAGAAGAGATGGTCGTGGTTGCCTGGCACTCTCCAGGAAGATCTCAGAGTAGATGAGGAGGTGGCTTTTACGGACTGCTAAACCTGGGGACTAGTTTCATCTCAGAGTTTGTGGTTGGTGTAGCCAGATTTGAAAGGTAGAATTTGGGATCATGATAGTGGGGTGGGGATGGGGGAAGGAAGCATTAAAGAACTAGAGAAAAGTTGCATGTTTCTTCGGTGCTATACTGCACCCTGACTGGCTCGTCTCCTCCCTGAGACCCTTCTGTAAGGGGATGTCCAGTTGCCTACAGATGGGCTTTGGGTCTCCACTCCGCACTCCCCCTCATTCACAATGATATGATTTTTTTGTTCTGATGATGCCTGATACCTGCTCCTATTGACACCTCATGACCACACAGGCTGGTGTGCTTCTTCCCTGTGGGCTTTGTTGCTTCTGAGATAGACGGCTGCTTGGTTACCTTCAAGCCTTTAAGACCCCAGACACTCTATCTTTTGATAGCCGGGCACCATCAGCTTTCTTCGCCACATTTGCTGATGTACCTGCTTTGTAGTAGTTTTATGGGGGGAAAGGCATCCCAGTCTGCTTCTGTGAAAACTGGAGGCAAGAAAACCCTAAGGAGCAGTTTACTTTGTAACACAAGTCAGGATCAACTCAATGAAACAGATCGGAATAGTCTTGGTTTTCAGTTTGATTTTTTTAAAGAACAAGCCAGAGCCTAGAGGCACAAAATTACCTCAGCGTAATTCAAGTAATCCAGTATTACCTTGGCAGGAGTCTCATGGTCCTGTTGGTGATGCCTGTGTTAGATAGATTGAGATACAGTACCCCAGGGCATCCTTCCGAGATGTGCTTCATGGATTCATCCTACATAAAAAACAGGGTAAAGAATATTACCAAAGTCTAATGGACCTTGCATCATTTCATCAACATCTCCCTTCTGCCTGCCCCCTCCACCTTGTGCAAACATATATACATAAGAGTTGTTCTCCTCATAGTCTTTATATATGTACTTGTATACATACATAACAACCTTGTTGTAAATCAGGTGGGGGTTACATTTCTGATTATCTACTTTGTACTCAATCATTTAAACTACTCATCAGTCACCCCCAATGGTTTACCCTTCACCCACTCCTTGATTTTGATTTTTCTTCTTTCTCTTGTGAGTTATTACCTTCCATTTCACCCCAGGCAATCGTCCACTGCTATCTTTCTTCTTTTACCCTCTCCCCCTTGGCAGTCTTCAAAGTCTGTTCCGTTTGGTGTGAAAGGCTTTATTGTGCCCCCCTCCCGTTACAGTGGTCTCCTGTAATATGTGTCCTTTTGTGATTGGCTCATTTCACTCAACATAATATCACTCTAGGTTCACCCGTGCCATGAAGTGCTTAATAGTTTCACCATTTTGTGAGCAATTCATATTTTTCCATTGTGTGTGTATACCAGATTTTCTGTATCCACCCTTCAACTGACAGGCATTTAGGTTGTTTCCATCTTCTTGCTATTGTGAACAGTGCTGCAATGAATATGGGTTTTTAAGCTCTTGTATTTAATTGTAAATCAAATCAAATAAAGGCCACATTTTTGCTTGAGATGTCAATTACCCCCTTTCTCTTTCTGTGTAAACGAATTGTCCTCGGTCCATCATTGTTCCACTTTGTTAAACTTTGAACCTTTGTGAAATCAACTTTTTAACAAGAACTTTGAGCTCAAGTGTCAAAATGATACCCACAGATGCATGAAAGAGATTTAAACTGATCCATTTTTAAAGTTACTAAAATCATCCCGAAAGACAGAAACAATTGGGCTTCCTAAAAAAAATTAAACACAAATACTCCTATAGAGACATAGAGCTGACCCCTGAACAGCACAAGTTTGAGTGACACAGGTCCACTGATATGCAGGTTCTTTGTTAAATGAGCGTCCTCCTCGTCCTCCTCGTGAGCAGTTCATCTCTACAGTGCACTTCCTGTCACACCCAAAAGTAATCTCTCCCTGTCCTGGGGAACTTTCCATCCTGCGTCGTGAAGTACTGTCAACCTGGAATAGCACCAGGGACTTATAGGACGTGCAGCCAGTGATGCTGGAAGAGCTCCCAAGAAGGGAAGTCATGGCATGACAAAACAAATGAACAAAAAAGTGGAATTGCTTGCTATGCATTGTAGATGGCGTCTGCATAGGCTCTGGCCCACCATTTCAAGAGCAAGGAATTCAGGTGAAGACCATTGTGAACAAAGAAAAAGAAACTTGGGAGGCCTTGTCATAGTTATGTCAGCCAGATGTGAAAATCTTGGATATTTTCTCCAAAATACACTTTAGCTCATATTGAAATGTAACTTTTGTGTGGACATGGTATTATAATATGAGGGGCTTCAAAAAGCTTGTGGAGAAATGGAATCGAAAGATGATGGAATTCTTCCCAGAACTTTTTGAAATGCCCTTGTACATAGAACATACAATCTACTATGTACATGCATGTTCATTGAGGCATTATCCACAGTAGCAAAAAGCTGGAGATAACCTCAATGCCCATCATTGGAAGAATGAATAAATACACTGGGGTATCCATGTAGGGGATGCACTAGGGCACATTACATAATGATGAGTCTATGAAAAACCTCACAATGTGGATGAAGTTGAAGGATGCTATGCTGGGTGAAATTAGTCAATAACAAAAGGACACGTATTGTAGGAGACCACTAGTATAAAACGTAAGAAGAACAATTCATACGGAAAGAAACGTTCTTTGATACTTACCAGAGGTGGAGGGTTAGGGAGGAAGAGAAGACATGCGCTAGAGAGTAGAAGCAAGTTAACTTGGCTGAAGGGAGAGGCAATATACAGTCAGGGGCACATTGGCAACAAAAAAAAATGATGGCGGCTGGGCGAGACTTTAGGCAGCAGAGGCAAACACTTACATACACAGGTGTGCAGTGGTGCTGATCTAGGAGTAGATACTTCGATAGACACCCAGCTAGAACAGGCATGGGAAGGAGAGTGGGGGTATACCCATGAAGATATAGAGTCTTCGCAGAAGAGATGTATCTTTACTTTTGTTGCAAAACAAATCCTTGAATGTGGTGGAGCATACCTCGGGTCAAGTTATGAAAATGTCTTAGAAATAGCTAAATATTTTGAGGAATGAGTCACTGGATCTGGAGGATCAGGACTCTAGTTTCAGAGAACGCCAAGGTCTGCTGGTGTAATATAATTTAAAAAGACAATGTTCTATCATGTTACATTGGTGCGTAGTGACTGGCGTCTTAAGAGGTTGTGAGCAGATTTCAAAGGTGCAATTCTTGGGCTCTACTCATTCAGAGGAAAGAAGAGAAAGGAAAGGCAGATGGAAACAGTGCCGTGGACTGATGGGCCATGCACACACCAGTCAGGCTTCCAGACAATTAGTAGTTAAGTTTACATTAATGGTGGTGGAATAATTTTTAAAAAGATATCAATAATGGTTGTACAACATGAAGAGTCTAATAAATGGCCCTGAATGATACATCTAGAAGTTGTGGAATTGTAGAATGTCTTGTTGCGCATAATTTTGCCACAATTAGAAAAAATAATAACTACGTGAATAACAATGAGTACAAGGAAGAAGAAAATGTTCTAGAATTGAATGTGGTGATAATTGTACAATTATTCTCGGCATTACTGAATTATTGAATTGCATGGCATGTGCTATCAAGTGCTAAGTACTGAATTATTGAATTGCATGGCATGTGGATAAAGTCTAATAATACCGCTGAAAAAATAAGGACTGCATTCACCAGGCCTGGCAACCCCTCTCTTCACAGGCAGGGTCCCTTGCCGCCCCACCCAAAGAAGGTGGCGGACCCCAGAGGCTATCAGTGCGTGTTGCTCTCCACAGTCCTGATAATAATCCACTCTCCCAAATCAGGCTTCTGTCAGGAGCCTCCTGACAGTTCTATGTGTGTGTACATATCAGAGCAATCGTGCTGGGCATCTTCCCATGTGGAAGACCCTGGACACGCAGAGGAGGTCAGATTACTCACATTCTCAGTCTTCAAAAGAATTAAAACTCAATCCCCAAATGCTTGGCCCCATGAATGCAAAAAGTCAGTCTTTTGATGTTGTAGCATGGTCTATTAATTTGTCCACAATGCACTTGAATTATTCCAAATATAATACATTTCATAAGTTAGGTTTCTTAGAAACTAAGGCTTTTAAAATGAATGTTATCCAACTACTGAAATGTAAGTCTGCGTCTACGTTGCAGGCAGAAAAACAATAGTAAAATGTAGCTGGATAAAATTATCAGCCTTTATATTATTAGACTCTGAAGCTGGAAAAGACTTTGATGTTCCCAAACACAAGGCAGATGGCATTGCTTTGCATTTCCTCTTAGAACACCAGAGTTAAAGACCATGCTGTGCTACCCAAGCAGCGAACCGAAGCTCCCTGAGGGCGGGAACTAAAAATGGAATCATTTTGAATTTCCTGTCACCCCTAATACAACGTATCTCTAACAGAGGAGGTGCTGAAAACAACAGTAAATGCACAGACACAGTGAATGCATCTGGCCAGCCCCCTCAGTCTCCACAGGCAGACCTCTGACAACGTGGCAGCAGAGATTCTAAACGTCTCTTCATGGAGAAGCCTGTCTTCACTTTCCCGATGAAGAACGTGGAGGAGAGTTAGAGAATGCCGAGCCTTCACTAGCTGGTGTGAAGCACCGAGTTGAGGGCCACGGGGCTGGCTGTTTAAGCTCATGAGCTGAGAGGGAAAGCTGAACCCATCTGGTCCCATAAGTTTCGCAGCCCCAGCAGTCCCCTGGGGCAGTTCGACTCTGTCCTGTCGCATCACGAGGGAGTCCGAATCGAGTCAGCAGCAGTGGGTTCGGGTTTTGTTTTCCTCTGAAGTGATCTTTTGCATGTTTGTGGATCAGCTCTGAGAGCACCTTTTAACATAAAGAAGCAGGCTTGTTTCTCTACGGCACTCCAGAGATCGTTTACATCATAGTCTAGAGCAGTCCCCTGTGGGCAGGGACCAGGCAGCAAATTTAAAAGCTTGGTTTGTGTCTTGGAGTAGTCTGAGGGTTTTAAAATTTTACATCCACCCTCTATTTATTTATATAATATGTTCCATCTCTTGAAATTTCCTGGGAAAGACCAAAAAGAGGGTTTTCAAAGAGCTCTCAGTCTAGAAGGGGTTTTATATCTGTAATTATATGAGAGAATATAAAGTATAAATGCTGAAGACCACAGATGTACATCAGGAAAGGGAAAAGTGAATTCTGTCCAAAAGTGAATGGACTTTCACGGGGCTGAAGGATTGGGGGCTCTATGTGTGTGTGAGAGAATGGGGGGTAGCAGGGGGGAGGTGGTGACCAGGACCACTGGTTATAGGCACAGAGCTTCTTTTGGAGATGGTGAAGATATTCATAAATTGTTTGTGATGATGGTGGGGCCACTCTGTGAGTATACTAAAAACGCTGAGTTGTATACTTTCAATTAGTGAATTGCATGATATGGATACCATGCCTCGGTGTTTGTTCTGTGTGCGGTGGAGTCCTTTACAACTCATGGCAACTGCACAGGAGAGCGCCCAGGATAAGGCCTGGGTTGTGTGTAATCCTCACAAGACAGATCTCCAGGCCTTTTCTCCTGTGGAGCAGCTGGCAGCTTCAGATGACCAGGTTACCAGCTGATCTCCTAGCCACTGTGGCACTTGTGTTGCAAGGATTAACCAGGTGGGAGATGCGGGGTGGAGAGGGAGAGAAGGGCGGTTATTCCAGGAGTTCAGAAAACAAATTCAAGAACGCAACTAAGCAGCAGGACCTGTTTGGGGAGGCTTAAGTGGCTCGGTGTTTAAATTGAATGGAAATCTGAAATAAATGACTATGAAGCTGAGGCTAAAGACATAGTCGCCGCAAGGAACCACTCATGAAATGCCTTGTGCTTTAATGTCGCCTGGAGCGCTTGGTGAAGGAGGCGCACGGGAGCCAGGCTCATAGTTCCCTTCCTTCCCACCTCCTCAGAGACTTGCCCATCACTTATCACCTCATCCAAGGGTGTCTTTAAAAAAAAAGTTTTTCAAAAGGCCATTGAATGGATTCTGATTCATAGTGATGCTAAAGGACAGAGTGGAACTGCCCCATTGGGTTGTCAAGGGTGTAAATCTTCATGGAAGTAGACTACCGCATCTTTCTCCCGTGGAATGGCTAGTGAGTGTCCAAGCCCAAGGCCTAGTCAACTTGACCACCAGGACTCCTACGGTGTCTCCATCAGCCCCCAAATCAACTCCTACTCTCTCGCCCCGTGTATTCCTCCTATCTCTTTCTTAGCCACATTTCTGGAAGGATCTTTTTTTATGCTCAACGTCTCACTTTCTCACTGTTCTGTTCCTCAGCTCCCTACAACAATGAGAGCTCCGCCTCCAAATCCCACTGAAACTATTTTGGCAAACGTCCTCTCTCAGCTTCGTATTCTCAAATCCAAAAGATGCCATTCAGCTCCTCTCTTGCCTCTTCTCCGTTAGTTCTTTCTAAAATTTGCTTCCTCGCCTTCCGTGGTACTTCTCAGTTCTCAACCTCCTCTCTTACGCTTCCTTGCTCAGATCGTCGGCTATTGCTCCTTCTTCTGCTTGCTCCTACAAGTCAGTGGTCTCCTAGGTTCCATCCCAAATCCTCCTCTCTTCTCACACTTCCGCTCTGGGGTGATCTTAAGTACTTGTGACATCAATTTATGACTTAGACATAAAAATAAACCCAAGATGGGACCTCAAGTTCCCCTCATTGTTGCTCCTCCCCTACGAGGCCTGTTCATTTAGTTTCATTTATTAAGCTACATTATGAAGCATGTGCTATGAACCAACCCTGTGATGAACAATAAAACTACCAGAAAGAATCAGACACAACTGCACAACTGCTGCCTTTTGAGTCCCTTCGATAAGGGGGCTGGGGTGGGGCTTAGAGATAGAAGAGAGAACTTCTGTGGTTTGGGCTACTCATGCTGGGAACGCAGAGAGACAGTGATGACTCTTGCTTCGGAAGCCAGTGCATCTTGATAAAGGAGGTGATGCCTACAGCAAGCCTGAAAGCATTGCAAGGAGTTATTCTTTGGAGGGAGAAGGAAAAATGCATTCTCAGCAAAGAGCCCACAACAAGAAAGGGCAAAACCACAAGGAGCAGCTTGGTGGATGCAGCTCATAAAGTGCTGTAGCCCGTGGTTTCCAAAGTCCAATGTGTAATCAGGAACTAGCGTGAAAGGAGGATAGACAGGGAAGCAGGGGCAAGGCCACGGAGGGTCTTCCCAGGTATATAATATTCAAGGGCTTTGACTTTATCCAAAGTCTCAACAACACCATAGAGGATCCACATGCTTCGGAATGGACTTGATGGCAGTTGGGTTGGTTTGGCTTGGTGTTTTGGCTTATAGAAGATGAGAGTGTACGTAGACGGTGGGAGGTGGGAGGGAAGGTATCAGATCTGTCTCCTAGAGAGTAAGTATTATGTGCTCACAGGTGAAAGACAGATTGGAGGCGGAAGGAAAGACTGGAGCCAGGGGACAGGATGGAAGTGGCTTGGGTTAAACATTCACTTCCATTTTCTTTGGGCAGGATAGCACGAAGGCCTGCAATGAGCCGACTGTTTCTGCAGTCATCCAGCTTTTTCTGCCTGATATAGACACGGCCTTAACGATAAATATAGTTCCCTTTTATTTACATAATCACTGAATGGCTTCCAACTTTCCCGAGGCTCCAACATTGGACACATACCTATGAGATTAATAATAATAATATAAAGATGGGATAGAAACTCTTGCCAATGTTAAACATTGTTTTCCACGTTTAGTCCTAAATGAGCACACCAGTCTGTAATTTTCATGAAGCCTCTGCATGTTGGCACTGCAATGCAGCAAGCCTGAAGCTACATAAACAGTCAAATAATCTCATACTCACTGTGAGTGCTGAGCAGTCAGAGACGTTCAGCTCTTGTAAATTTTTACAGTGACCTAAATCAAACAAGTTACACGTCACTAAACAACATATTACCAATGTTTCAAGTAAAAGTTTAACCATGTGATGTATTCACTAAAAAACAAACAAAAACCTTGGTGAGTGATTTGTTCTACATATATGGCTTCTTTTCCCAAAAAAGGGGGCTTTTTTTTGCCTAAAAACTACAATATGCATACACAAACATATATTACTGCTTGAAGATTGTAGGAGGATGAGGGAAAGGAAAATTGTTACTTTTGAAAACACAGTACATACTCACAGTTTTTAGCTTGGAAACAACTTGAAGAAAACCACCTTTTTCGGTAGTGTGCTTCTTTGTTCATTTTTTGTCGGTTTTTTGTTATTTCAATATTTTAATTATGAAAAATTTCAAACAAGTACACAAAAATGTTGAAAGGCTTAACACAACGAAAACCCATACGCCCTACATCTTGGAGGCTGTAATGGACATTTTACTAAATTTTCCTTACCGCACATCCACCCATCTCTGTATTTTGCTATCTTTCCATCAAGACATCTTATATATTTATGAATTTCAAAGTAAGTTGCAGACACCAGCAGGTTTCTGCTAAATATTTTAAGAGGCACATTATTTGTAGAGTTCAATATTTTTAAAATTACTTTTTAGGTTAGAATTGCATACAATTTATATACAAAGAAATGCAAATAGAGTAAGAGATAGCAGGGGCTGGAAAGACGATGTGACTGAACAGCCCTAGGATCAGAGGCAAGTGCAAAACACGGGTTGGAACCTGGTGCCCCAATCTAAAAGTGACTGCATTGCTTCTAGTCTCTCAGGGGCTACACGGCATGTATACAGTTAGCTAGACGGCAAAGCATTCCGCAGTTCTGGGTCTGGCTGAAAGGAAGTACAACTCCAAAGCCAAAACAGCAGAGAAGTGGTTAGAGCAGGATCCACAAACCCATGAAT
Organism: Tenrec ecaudatus; assembly: GCF_050624435.1. Classification (NCBI taxonomy): domain Eukaryota; kingdom Metazoa; phylum Chordata; class Mammalia; order Afrosoricida; family Tenrecidae; genus Tenrec; species Tenrec ecaudatus. The sequence goes on from NC_134538.1 coordinate 122,240,138, forward strand.
AGGAGGAATTCTTGAGACATAGAAGGGGGGCAGCACTGTAGGTGGAGGAACAGGAAAACTCTAGGCCAGAGGTGATCTTAGCACTCAGACGGCTACAATGAAGAGACAAAAACATCTGCTGCCTATAACCGGACGGCCCCACGCAAACAACAGAAATGTTACTCATTATGAATCCATATTGAGCATTTCTTCTTTTGCCAAGAGTGGACTATGTCCTAAGTAACAAATTCAAACCAGAAATACTTTCGGCATTAAAAAACATAATTCTTAAGAATTTGTTAGTCTTAGATGTCATCAGTACAGAGAAAAAAGACAAACCAGAAAAAAGGACACCAAAACAATAAAATACCGTACATACTCGAATATAAGCCGAGGCACCTAATTATTACCTGGGAAACCAGAAAAACGGATTGACTCGAGTATAAGCCTAGGGTGGAAAATGCAGAAGATATTGGTGGGTTTCAATAATCAAAACTAATGAAAATAAAATTACTAAAAATTGAGACATCAGTGGGGTAATGTATTTAAATATTTATTTTAAATAAAAAACATAAATAAAAGGACAACAAGTCATTTAACATTAGTAAACCAGCACAGTAAGTGGAAAATAGGTTCAACAAAAACAATAAGGTATCAACAATGATACCTTAAGAGTACTATTCCCTGAGCTCAATCAGCAACCAAGCTAACATGTAAAGAGTTAAATCCTTCTAAACTGGATTCCTCATCATCATCCGTATCCCAGTGCAGAGCTTCAGCTGGTGTGAGGTCATCATAGACGCTGTCCTCACTGAGATCGCCGTCATCACCATCACTGCTGTCATTTTCATACAAAGCGCAGTCTTCACTGCCATCCATAGCATTACTGATACTACATTTCTGGAAGGCACGTCGCACCATGTCTTCTGGAATGTCTTCCCATGCATCTCAAACCCACTTTGCTATTAACTCTATGTCAGGCTTCATGAGATTTCCTCCTTTTGTTAGTCAGGCTTGACCAGATGACATCCATTCATGCCACATCCTTCGCACACGGTCTTTAAAAGGCTTATTCAAAGATACATCCAGAGGCTGCAGTACAGATGTAAACCCACCTGGAATAACAGCTAAAGTAACTTTACTAGATTTTGCCAATTTTTTTATGTCACCTGATAGGTGGGCTCTGAACATATCCCAAAGAAGTAACGGTGGCTTTTTCTTTAAGGTTGCTCCTGGTCGTCGGTTCCAAATTTCTTCCAGCCATTTTTTTGTTCTGTCTTCATCCATCCAGCCTTTAACATGTGCATGCACAGTAATTCTTGGTGGGAAATTGATCTTTTTAGGCAAGGTCTTGCTTTTAAAAATAATGATAGGACGCAGCTGAGTTCCATTAGCCAAACATGACAGAACAACTGTAAAGTGTGTTTTTTCATTTTCTGAGGTTTTGAGAAAAATGGTTTTTTTCTCCTAAACTTGCCACAGTTCTGTTGCTTGGAAGATCAAAAGTCATGGCAGTTTCGTCCATATTCCCAATATCTGCCAGGTCATAATTATAAATCCTTCTTTGTTTTATAATAAATGACTGGAATGACATATTTTTTCTTCAAGGTCTTGTGGCAATTTCTGAGAAATCTTTGTTCTTTGTCGCACCGGCCATTTCTGGAGCCTACAGTCCAAGAGGCTGCTGCTTGGAAAACATGAAGGAGAAGGAAAGGCCGGCTCAGGGAGCAGGCATGTGACTCTGACACTTGTTTGCTCATCTTAAGGCTGGGAGGAACCCCGTGGTTAGTTCAGGTGACAGACTACAGGTTTCACTTTCCTGAGGATGAGCCACGGTGGACACAAGACCAGACCCTGCCAAGGGCCTTACAGGAATTGGCTCGGTGTCTTCCTCCCAACCAGCACGACAAGGTTTGGCCCCATTTTAACAGATGCCACAGAGGAGGCTAAATCACTAGCCTGGGGTGGTACAGTTAGCAGGTAGGAGAGCCCGAGTTCAAAGTCAGGGCCGGGCCATCGGGCAAGTCAGAGGGTGCAGCCTTCTCAACCACTTCTGTATCAATCCTTGCGTCTGGAGTGCCCTTGCTTAAAAATAACACTGTGTTTGTTTCACAACTTATCAGAGTCTTTTTTTCTTCCAACCCAGGAACTCCACGTCTCCCAGCTGTGTCTCCTTGTTCCTGAACTGCATTAGTTAAGATTGCTAACACTTGGGCTTGGATACTTTCATTGCTCCATCTGTCACGCCTAGTAATTGGGGCCAGCTGGATGTCAGGATGCGCGTGGTTACCATAGTAATCCTGCTCTTCTTCTGCAAAGCCGCGGAGCTCCGCAGGGCAGGCCCGGGAGGCGCACGAAGCCGAGCACAGCACGGCAGGGCCCGTGGGCGACCGCGGAGCTCCAGCCCCGTCAAACGCTACGCGCCAGGCCTGCCCTGTGAAGTGTACACGTATCTCCACGAGAAGTACTTGGATTGCCAAGAAAGAAAGCTCGTTTATGTGCTGCCCGACTGGCCCCAGGATTTGCTGCACATGCTGCTAGCAAGAAACAAGATCCGCATCTTGAAGAACAACATGTTTTCCAAGTTTAAAAAGCTGAAAAGCTTGGACCTGCAGCAGAATGAGATTTCCAAAATTGAGAGCGAGGCATTCTTCGGTTTGAGCAAGCTCACCACCCTCTTACTGCAGCACAACCAAATCCAGGTGTTGACGGAGGAGGCGTTCCTTTACACGCCTCTCCTGGGCTACCTGCGCCTGTACGACAACCCCTGGCACTGTTCCTGCGAGCTGGAAACGCTGGTCTCCATGCTGCAGATCCCACGGAACCGGAACCTGGGCAACTACGCCAAATGCGGCAGCCCTCACGAACTGCGAAACACAAAACTGCGCCAGATACAGTCGGACCAGTTATGTCAAGAGGACGAAAAGGAAGCCCTGGACCCGAGACCTCAAGTGTCCGGGAGAGCCCCGGTCATCAAGCCTGAGATAGATGCTACGCTTTGCCACAATTACGTGTTTCCCATACAAACACTGGACTGCAAAAGAAAAGGTTTGTGCTAAGTTCCTCTCTCTCTCTCTCTCTCTCTCTCTCTCTCTCTCTCTCTCTCTCTCTCTCTCTCTCTCTCTCTCTCATCCACTCCACTCCACTCCACTTCACTCCACTCATGCTCTTCTGAGTCTTTCTATAACACACCAGGCCTCAGACTTTCTGGGGTCACTTCCACCAGATATCTTCCCCCAATCACAATGGAATGTGCTGCAAGCCTTTCTGGAGTCTAAGCTCAACATGGTTGGTGATTGGTGGAGAGTAGGGTAGGGGGGAGGCAAACTTTTGGATGCCACTCAGATTCGCTCATCTCAAACCACAGCTGTAAGTCACCCCTTTCCTCTCTTAAGTCTGATGTAATTTAATTTATGAGATCCAATGTGTATGAAACCAAGTGCCAGAGTGTGCCATGGGGAAAACTCCAGTTACAGTCTCCGGGCCCCTTCCGATGAAAGTCAGAACATCACTACAGTCTCAAGGGACAATGTAATCAACTGACGTAGCTCGCCAAGATAATGTTCTATATAATACTTTGGTGAGGAGCAGCTGGGTCTTAATAGCTTCTGAACAGCCATCTAAGGAACAACTATGAGTCTCTGTCCCCATGGAGCAAGTGAGAATGAAGGAAGTCAAAGGCTCAAAGAAGAAAGTGGTCCCCCAGACCAATAGCCCACAAAACCACAGCCACCTCTCCAAAACTGAGACCAAAAGGACCTGATGGCTCCCAGCTGCTACAGCCAGCCAGTCTGACTAGGGACAAAATAAGAGGTCCTGGTTGGAATGGGAGAACAGAATCAAATTCCTAAAATTAAAAAAAAGGGGGGGAGGGTCTAGACCTACTGAACCAATAGAGACTAGAGGAATCCTCAAGACTAGTGCCCTAGGATAACCTTTGAACGTGGAATTGGAGCTATTTTTGTACACCACCTTTCAGTCAAATAGATTGGCTTGTTCATAACCAGTATCACCCCTCAGTAAACAATGAACTCTGGGAGACCCAACCGCCAGCCTTTACCCTGAAGGAGAGGAAAGAAGGCAAGGAGGTAGGGGAAGCAAATCGAGATCAATGGAAATAAAAGCAACAGAATGGAAAAAGGAGAATGCAGCCCCCTGCAAAAATTGTACCCAAGAGCACAGAATTATTTCTATAAAAATTATTAGAAGGGAATGTGATTTGCTGGGTCACCTTTGACCCAAAGCACTATAAAATATCTTTTAAATAATAACAATGGGATGGCAGCTAACAACATCTTTCCAATTCAACTCAAAACATGGTGTGACACTGAGGTCACATGACAACTTCAAGGAAAGCCATCTGCTACACAGGGCAGGTGTGAACACCCTGAGACGGAAGCCAAATGGATGATAGATAGCATCGTCCTTTCTGTAATGTCACCCGGTGTTAGCAAACACCGATAACTTCCTGTTTCTTTAATACCTCCCCAAATTATCCAAAGTAAAACATAAAAATATTTAAAGGTCCAAACTGAAATCAATCCAAGAACTATCTGACTAAGAAACTCTTTCTAAAATACTATCTTCTTCCTGAATATCATTTCTGATTTTTATATTCCACACTAACTTGTGCTAGTGATAGACAGGATTTGCACATGCAGGATAAATCCTGGATACATTCATGAAATAAGGCAACAGATGGAAGATTTGAATAATGCTTCTGACATTTTAATTGAAGATTGATGTTCTCAGAGAGTGGTCTAGGAACCACTAATCCGCTCTAGGATAACAAACGACATCACAGTGTCTATATGTTTCCCTTCTGGTAGGGATGGGTAATTCACTGTAGTCGTGTATTACATCCAGACATCATTAGGGTAGGATCATATAAAGTGCACTTATTTAGTGAGGTTTGGCTTTGTTCTGTTTCTTTTAGGACAAAATAAAGGTTAAAGGGACCTGTCAAGGAGCTATGGGAAGGAAATTGTTGAAGAACCAGGAGTAAATTTGGTCATTTGTCAGCAAAGACGTGCTCATAGGGTCTACTTCTGTCTCCAAGAGGCGGTGCCTGGTCAGATCACACCCACCCACGTCCCATAGGACTCTGTTTACTCCAGTACCTTGTGAACAGAGTGCAGCTTGCTAACCATTACAGGGTCCTAACCTGGAGAGAATTTTGTTCTGGGCATCCCTGAATTTGAGAGAAAGTGCTCCTTAACCGAGAACCTACTAAGGCCCAGGTAGTCTACATATGGGCTGTCCATAGCTTCTGGGCAGCCGAAGAGGAAGAAAATGAGGCTTGGGGAGGCTCAATCATTTGACTGAGGTCTCACAGGTGAGCTGCAAAACTAAAATTTGAATCCTGGTCCCCCTAAGCCAGACCCTGTGAGCAAATCATTCTGATGTCCTCCAGAATTCATTTAATCACAAACAAGCAGCTACTTCAACCATTTACGCACTAGAGAATTCCAGAGAGTCAGTATGTGGCTTCGCTGTAGTCAGACTAGGTCAAGTTTCCCCAAAATTGTATCATACTAAAGAGGATGTTCTGCTAGGATTTCCTTTGGGATGCTTAGATTTAAGACTGTAATTATATGTGTTTAAAAGCAACACAAAGCTGCTGTCTTCAGCATGGGTTACAAAAATTACTTGATAAACAAGTTCCTCCCAAAGCTAGTGATTACGTAAGTCTGGGCCTATATTAATTACTATACTACTTAATATCAATGGATTCTACTGTAATTGATACAAATCTATTGATCTTGAGGGATTTGCTTAGTTTTCTTTCTTTTGCTATCTTTTTTCATTTCTCTAAGTTTAAAGGCAAAGATCTTGTCTATTAAAATCCATTTGATAGTGTGTGTCCAGGGCCACATACTTTCGCCTGATCATAAGTATTCTGTCTGCCTTTGCTCTAGCAAAACAGTAATTTACACAACTTTAAAATATAGTGTGGAACATAAAAATCATTAGAAGTTAAAAATCATGGCTCGTATTCAAGTATAACCGCCTGATTTTAATCCACTTATTGCTCTTGTTGTAGTCCAGCGGTTCTCAACCTGTAGATCACGACCCCTTTGGGTGTCGAACGGCCCTTTCACAGGGGTCACTTAAGACCATCGGAAAACACAAATATTTCACAATATATAATTACATATTGTTTTGTGATTAGTCACAATGCTTTAATTATGTTCAATTTGTACCAGTAAAAATATATCTTGCATATCAGATATTTACATGATGGTTTATCACAGTAGCAAAATTACAGTTATGAAGTACCAAGGAAAGTAATTTTCTGCTTGGGGGGGGGTCACCACAACATGAGGAACTGTATTAAAGGGTCACGGCATTAGGAACGTTGAGAACCACTGTTCTAGTCTATATGTGGGCAACAGATGCCAATTACTAAGAACAAATGTTCAGCTATGTGTAACTTTACCTGCCCACTAGGAACGTGGCAGTACTTTTGAAGGTTGTACCCCATGGGTTAGGCACTATGTAGAATCTAAAGAAGTCTAATGCATGCCGTCAAGACGGGAACTAGCAATTATATTAACATCGAAACGCTGTGTGCGCTAGAAATACAGCCGTGTGCGTGCATTTCAAATGAGTTGTGTAACCCTCACAATGCTGAGGCGTCGTGAATCCCTTCTAGCCATAGTCATAATACCTCCCACCAAATGACCTGGGGTGGGGGGTATGCAAAGGAGGTGTGCGCGGCACGCCTAGAGGAAAGCCTACTAATCACATAAATAACGTACAAGGATAATAATACAAATAAGTTGCATGCAACCCCAATAAGGGGATTGGCCAACTTAGCTATCCCAGGCTTAAAGGGAGATACCAAAAGCTGGGGGCTCGGGGGTTGTAACTCAGAAGACAATGAGAGATGGCGGCACAGCAGTAGCAAGAAGAACAGCAGAGTGCAATAGCAGGACCCAGGAGCTCGGGCAAGGCAGCTGCTGCGGGCTGCTGACTCGTGGAGTTAGGACTGCAGCTCTGGCCTCAGAAGGGACCAGCAGCAGCAGAGGAGGAGAAGCAGTCCTTCTTGATCAGTTCTGCCTTGAGTGGGTTCTGCTACTTCTGAATTAGGCCCGATTCTGAGTTGTACCCTGTCACTCGTCTAATAGAACACTGAACTGCAAATGCAGGTCATGAGTTCTGTGAGAGAGGACAGTGAGTGGCTGAACCCAAAGAAGGGACGGAGCATGCTGAGGGGGGTGGAGGGCCTTGATGGTAGCGCTGATGGAATGCTAGGACAGTTGGGAAAGGTCGAACATTTGGGACATCGTTAACCTCTGCCACATGGAAGCCAGCTGTGTGCTGATCCTGATGAAAGAAATGAGTGGTTGACTAGCCCAGACCCAACTCACTGTTGCGAGTGGGTGCTGACTCGGTGATCCCATCAGGCAGAGAAGACGGTGGTCAGTCATCCAAATCCCATGCAATACCATCATGGCCTTCCAGATTCAGTGTGCGTCTGTGTTCCAGAAGGAATGGATAAAAAGCCTCTGTGTGCTCCCTGTCAGAATCAAACCCTCCCCTTGGGATCTGCGCATGCACACTGAGGACATGGTACCACCTAAGAACCACAAACAGATTTCCTTCTCGGAAGTGGAGCCTTTCTCCCCGCCCTCTAGGACGAGTCAGATGGAAGGTGCAGGGTGCTTCAGGTGTGGCACAGGAAACCGCAGAGATGTCAGAAATCACTGAGGCCGGCCCTCACCATCTGACCGCAAGACAAAGCAAGAAGGGGTTTATTCACAGAGAGACAGATGCGTGGCCAATGACACTTAGTCTATCCAAGGGACCGGTGTGGGATTAGTTGAAAGGCAATGTTCAGGCCCATCTTGGGGTGAATAGATTTGCCAAAAGCACATGAAAAGATTTTTGAACTCTGCATTTTCCAGAATAACTTAGTGATTTTTGAGCAGTCCTTTGATTTAAGATGAGGGCTGAGGAGAACTATGCAGGTACATTGCTCCCAGCAGCCTGGGAAGTTAAGGGCACAAATTTACCCATGACCTCAACAATACCATATTTCCCTTTTGCAAATGCCACACCCTTGTAATAATGTGCACGCACATATACTGTGCATACTATGCCTAGAAAACTAATGGTGTGAGGGAGTTGTATGCCTGACAAAAAAAAGTGGCAACTGTGTAGCCCACATATTATTTGTGTAAAACTACGGTAGGTATGGATTTTAAAATTTGGAATAAACAAGATCATTATGTCTTTTCACGTTGTATTACCCAATCCTGGGGCAATTCTTTGGCTGCTGACAACCAGGATAGCCTACAAAATGAGAAATGACACAGAGAACATTTCCCAATTTCCTCCTCAAAATCAGCAGGATTTTCGTTTGGGGGACGGGGGTGGGGAACAAGCGTGTAACGAGTGATAATCAAGTAAATATGTTATTTGTGGTGGTTGCACCAACAATTTTGAGTAGTCGTATCGATGGAGACCACCATGTGATGCCGGCTTAGGAATGGGGTCCCTGACCAAATTTGACTTCGGACCTCGAGCACTGAGCTTGCCTGTCTCTATCAGAGGCAAACATACAGCGCACCCATGATGGCCATCCTACTAAAGAACTTTTCCTTCCCTCCAGGACAGAGGATTTCTCCACACTCTTCTGAGGCGTACTAGGGCAGGCTTGGGTTTGCATTTCCTGGGATTATTTGGAGATTCTATTTTTACCCAGGCCTGCTGCTGACAACCCCGAAATCAGCCTGCAAGTCATGTTCTTTTTCCAGCATCCGCAGAGCTGCCAAACTGCTTAAGTCAGGTTTCAGGGTGTTTTTGTCAACATTTTTCCCAACCCATTTCTTTGTGGTAAACCGGATTTAGCTCGTCCCACAGTGGTTGCTTAGGACTTCTGCTGGCATCTACTCTAGGGTCCTGCCCAGAAGTAGGACTTCAGTTACCAAGTCCTGATACACAGGCTGCTTTCTAGAACCTAGGTGGTACCGCCTGTGGTGGTGAGGCCCGCCTCCAGTTCTTGATGGCTTGGGTGGGCCTTAGTGAAAGTCATGGGGTGGGGGAGAGGATATTGCTAATATCTCCTGTTGGTTAATTGTAGAGTTTCTTCTTCCAATGTTATAATCCATTCTAATAGTGACCTCTTTGCTCTTCAACACTGTAAAAGGGTCTTTTGCAACAGATTTGGCCAATATAATCTAGCACTTGTATTCTTGACTTCTGCTTCCATGGACATTGATTGTGGATCCACATTAGACGAAATCCTTGATACCATCAATATTTCCTTCATTATAATCAGATTGCTTATTGGTCTGGTTGTAAGGAATTTTGTTTATGTTGAGGTGTGATCCCTACTGAAGGCTGGAGTCTCCATCTTCTTAGGCGCTTCAAATCCTCTTCACCTTCAGCAAGCAAGGTTGTATTATCTACTTATCTCAGCTGTAAATGGGTCTTCCTCTAATTGTGATGCCAAAAACTTCTTCATATACACCAGCTTGAGGGGTTTTTAATCAGCAAATTGAATAAGTAGAGGAGACAATCCTGAAGTACACCTGAAGTAACCCCTACAGTCTGTTTGAAGACTACCTCTTGGCCTGTGTACCGGCTCCTTGTGAACACAGTGAAGTGGTCTGGAATTCTCATTCTTCACACTGTTATCTGTCGTTTCTTATGATTCACATGGTCGAATGCCTTTGCAAAGTCAACAAAACACAAGGAAACATCTTTCTGGTATTCCCTGTTTTCAGTTAGTATCCAGTTGACATCAACAATATTATTTCTTATTCCATGTCCTCTTCCTTGTCTGCCTTAAAATTCTGGCAGTTTCCGACTGATGGTCTGTTGAAGTAATTCTTAAATTATCTGCAGCAAAATTGTATTTGCATGTAACAATGATATTGTTCAATCATTTCTATATTGGATCACCTTCTTTTGGAATGAGCACAAATACCAATTTTTCCAGTTATTTGGCCAAATACCTATCTGCCAGATTTCTTGTCATAAACAAGTCAACAGCTTCAGCACTGCATCCCTTCATTGAAGCATTTCAGTCGGTATTCCTATACATTCTGGGAGCTTTGGTTTTGGGCAATGCCTTCAGGGTAGTTTAGACTTCTTCCTTTAATACCATTCGTTCTAGATCATTTGCTAACTCCAACAATGGTTACTTTCAACCACATTCTTCTCGATACAATGATGCTGTGTATGCCTTCCATCTTCCTCCTAATACTTCCTGTGTTGTTCAATATATTGTCCATAGAGTTTTTTGATAATGCAACTCAAGGCTTTTTCTTTTTTGTTTCCAACTTACGAATTTATCAGTGACCTGTAATTTTCATTGTATCTTGGGTCCATGTTTGATCAGTTTCAAACTGCAGAAGTTGGTAGGAACCTTCAGTTTCTTCATTTGGGGCTTGAGTGACTGGTGCACACATTTCAATAATAGTAGCTTTGATGATCTTCCTTGTATGCATACCATATTACCGACAGCATTAGACTCCAGGATGGTGTCCTGAAATGTTCTTTTTGACCAAGAATGTGATGATGTTCCTCTTAAATTTGTCATTTTAAGCATAGTAGTCTATGTGATTGTCTGATTCAAAATGGTCATCTGGGTACTATGGATTAGGTGTTAGACTGCTAACCATAAGGATGGCAGTTCAAACCCAACAGTTAGTCCGAAGGAGAAAGATGAGGCTGTCTACTCCTATGAAAGTTTGCAAGTACATTGGGTCACTATGAGTTGGAATTGATCCCATGACAGCGGGTGCAGGTTGGATGGAATGCCTAGGGTATTGTTCTTTATGTGTTCCGTTTAATGTGGATGACTTTCAATTGTCCTAGATTCGTGCTTCAAACATCCCAAGTTCCAATGATCAATGGTGCTTCTTCCCACTTGAGTCATGCCACATCACAAATGAAGGTCGCAAAAGCTTTATTCCATCTACATCATTAAGGTCAAATCTATTTTAAGGAAGCAGCACTTCCTGGGTCTATTTTGAATGCTTCCCAACCCGAGTAGCACCCTGTCTGGCAGCGTTCCGCTGCTCGTTGTAGGGTTTTCAGTAGACAGGTTTGTTCGTCTGTTTTCATAAATAGACTGCCAGCACCTTCTTCCTAGTCTGTCTTAGTCTGGACGCTCCATGGAAACCTATCCACCATGGGTGACCCTGTTGGTATTTGAAATACTATTGGCATAGCATCATAGCAACATAGAAGCCATGATGGTCCAGCAAACTGATAATGATTGATGGTTTTTTCCCGTAAGGACATTTATTTTTCTTCATGGACTTTACTTGCTCTACTTAAAACGGAGTAAAATCGCTTCAGAATATTTTGCCAAAGATTATGAGGAAATGATAATATTACAATAAAATGTAAAATACACACACTTGACATTTTAAATTTTTGTATATGATTTAAAGAAACATAGCAGTAAAGTAATTGTTGTTGTTGTTGTTAGCTATCACTGAATCACAGATTTTGATTCCCCATTCATCTGTGACATGAACTCCTCATCCATGGGTATGTATTTCCCACCTCCCATATTAGTAACTGCATTCTTATTGTTGTTGCCACCAAGGAATTCCGTTACTGCTGTCCCAGAAAGAGCCAGAGCGCGATGGAGTGTACACTGAGTCCCAAGAATTCAGAGCATAAATGGATAAAGTGGAAACAGGGGCAGCGTGTAAGATCTAGTTTTTTCTTTAATGTTTGCATTCCAGGAGAGAAGAAATACGGTAATCATTTAGGGGTCATCAAAGTCAGGAATATTTTGCTTTTTAGAATGAAGATTTGTTGGTGGGGCTGGTGGTGTCCTCGAGGTATGCTGAGTCAGCAATGCTATGGAACAGAGGAGAACCGCCCCATAACTGACCTAGATTGCAGTCTTTCCAGAAGCAGATAGACGTTTCATTCTCCTGCAGAGCTGCTAGGTGGGTTTGAACCACCAACCTTTTGGTTAGCACCCAAGTGCTTAACCATTTGGGACAGCAGGTAAGTGAGTTTACTTGTGGGCAGATAAAAAGGAGTCCGAGGAGAGGAATAAGATGATTTTGCAACAAAATCTGTTTGCACTGAGTCTATTCAGACTCACTGCCCCTGTGAGTTCCAATGCTGTTATCCTGCATGGAAGCAGATTACTACATCTGTCTTCCATGGACCTGCTGGGAAACTCAAGTGCCAAGATTTCAAATCAGCAGCTGAATACCTAACCACTGTCCCACAGGGCTTCATAGATGCCACCAGTCAGTACAGGCCACAGCTGTCAAGGGGATTCCAACCCCCAGCAACCTTGTAAGGCACAGTAGAACTGCCCCATACATTCTCCAAGGCTGTCATCTTTAGTCCTCAACATAAAGCAAGGGGAAATTAAATCAAAACCAGACCAATAAGCACCATCATCGTAAACAAAGGATATATTGAGTTGTCAAGGGTTTCTTTTTACGTGGCTGCAGTAGCAGTGCCTGTGGAAGCAGAAGGTGCGAAATCCCTGCCTTGAGCAGATCACCTGCGAAAGACCCCCTGACAGTGGTATGCAGCAAAGATGTCACTGTAAGGACTACGGTAGACTTGGCACAGCCACGACACGCTCACAGCTTTCCAGGTGAGTCTAACGGCTATGGAGGACTGAGCCCACCTCCTCATCTAGTGACTCAGAGAAAGTGAAGCCGTGGGACTGGTTGATCCTTGCCACTATTGGTGTGTGGTTTCTGAAGTGCTCTGAAAGAGTGTTCTCCCTCCTCTAAGCCTCATGCAAGGAACCCTGATGGCACACTGGTGAGGCACTCAGACGTCACCAAAAGGTCAAATCTACCAGCCACTCCATAAAAGAAAGACGGGGCGGTCTGCCTCAGTAAAAATGACAGCTTTGGAAACTCTACAGGGAAGTTCGACTTTGTTCTATAAAGTCGTCGGCTGTAGCTTGGGTTGTTTGCATGCTTGATGTCTCTGGTTCACTGGGATCGAATGGAATTAGTGAATCCAGAAATCAGCCAGTGGCAGCAGTCCGGTCTGTGGCCATTAAGAAGGATGGCGCAGGACCGCACAGTGCTTAGCTCCCTTGCACGAAGGGGGGCCGTGACTAAGGGGCAGCTAAGAATAACAACCTTTTTCCTGCTGAGTTCCTTCTTCAGATTTAGTAGCCCTTCCCCATGTATCTTTAATAGCTGACTCTGCAACCACACAGTTGTACCAGTCTGGAGAAAAGGGTGGAAGAAGAGCAGGGTAATATAAACCTTATTATTTTTTCCAGAGTTGAAGAAAGTTCCAAAGAGTATCCCACCATACATTGTTAAACTTGACTTATCATACAATAAAATCCACCAACTCCGGCCCAAGGAATTTGAAGATGTTCACGAGCTAAAGAAATTAAATCTCAGCAGCAATGGCATGGAATTTATAGATCCTGGTAAGTTCCGCTCACGAGGACCTTCTAGGTGACCGAGGTTCTGGAATTCTGAGATGGCAGCACTGTACCAGTGCAGCTTAGGGCTTTTGTTTCTTGGGTTGTTTTGGTGAGTTTTAGTAAATGGTTTTAAAAGTATGAGTTCAAATGAAACATGAAGTTTTAATTTAGAACTTTGTCACTCAAGAGCACTATGCACCAAAATGTTGTTTTTGTTTTCTACTGGGGACATTTCTCACACAATGTATCCTTTGGGGATAAGGAAGTTACAGTACAATATTTTACATACACAGTGTATTTCACCTGGTAACTTAAACGTGATCCTAAATTTTCGATTTTGCAAGATCCCACAGTAGATATTTGATTGAATAGTGTTGTTTCACGACTAGAGGAGCTAGGTAAGTACAGATCCAGCATCTCTTCTCTCTTGCTTAATGCCACGTGGCCACTCGGGCTGACATTTTCTTTCATCTGGATTTCCCCAGTAAGTTCTAAAGATACAATTCCCTGAAACCTAGCTCCTGTCATGTTGCTCATATGGATGAAAATATTCCCCACTGTGCCAAAACTCTGTTTTATGAAATATAAGATACAAGTATCTTTTAAGAGATAGAGTATCTCCTATATGACAATCGCCCAAAGAGTTTAACTCTTTTTCTGAAAGCTGAAGAGAGGAAAGATATGCGGCTAGTAATGAGTAATACATGGCAAGTATCATAATTTTAAATGCACATTTAGATCCAACGTTTTCTTGATCATCCATTAAGCCCCAATCTATCTAATGCAAATTTGATACAGCTTCATAAATTTAAATTTTAAAATGTTCAACTCAGAACTAGGCATACTTAACTACTGCCAGCTTAAAATCAGGCCATTTTTCCATCTTTCAAATCTCTTCTCCATTTGGCAATAGGCCCTCTGGCAAAGATGGCCCTGATAAATTAAGAAAACACACTGGATCTCCAGGGCTGAGGATGACTGCAATAGCGATCGCCTTTGTAACAAACAGAGCAGTTATGCTTCACCCATGTTACCTCATTGAAAAGTCCAATCTATAAAGATGATTATCAGTGCTACCAATAACACCATGTTACACTTATAAATGTGGGAAGTAATTTGCTGCTCTTCATATTGATAATTTAGTAGCCCTTAATATAACATGAGATTTCTAACATTGTAGAAATGAAACTTTTGGAATGACAAAGGTATATTTTGAAATTAAGAATATCTTTTTAAAATATTAATAAATCATCATTTTAATAATTTCCCCAAAGGAAAAACACAGTGTGATACACTTATAGCTTAGCCCGGACAGAGAGCATAAATTTGGGGAGAGCTTTCACCTGTGAAGTCAAAGCCTTGTGCACTGCACAGTAAGACTACCCTCCAGGGCCACCTTTCTCCCACAGGAGATGACCAGCAGAGCAGGGCGCGGGCCCATCACTGGCAGTCCCCCTCCACCAATCCATGCTGAGTGAAGTATGTGGAGGTGGCATGAAGATCCTCTCCTCCCAAGAACCGGAGGAAGCCTGTGCTGTACCGCAGGTCCCTGGTGCTGTATTCCAAAGCCACAGTTTACTCTAAAAAGTATTGGTACAAACAAGTGTGATGATGATCTCCAAAAAAGACCACCCTGAAGTTAAAATGAGCCCTGGTGGCCCTGATGACAGAGTCTCAGAAACACCGCTCTCTGGGTCGCCGTGAGTCTGAATCAGCTCGAGGGTGGTTAAGTCTGGTTTGTTTGATTTTCAAAGTTAAAGTGAGTTCACTAAAGCAGTGAATAGCACAACCATGATGTCTTCGTGATAGTAGGACAGGACAGAACTGTCCCAGTGAGTTTCCGAGACTCAGACTAACTCTACGGGTGTAGAAAGCCTCGTCTTTCTCCCTTGGAGTTGGCTGGTGGTTTCAAACTGCTGACCTCGCAGTTAGCAAGGCCACATGTGGCCACTCCACCACCACCACCACCACATGAAATGGTTTGTTTTCCTTCTGGTGATGTTTTTCCACCATAAGTTATGAGTTTCCCATAGTTAGAGGATTCCACCATGATTTTCCATCCTTGAGATCGCCTGGAGATGTTTTAATCTTACATCTGTGTGTTTTCCACATTGACACCCAGTGTGCTGTGGTATGAGCCCCTCCCACTGCTGTGGAGCCGATTCGGACTCTTAGCTGCCGTCTGGGGGTTCAAGGCTATCGACCTCTCCCCTGCCAGGCAGCTGATGGCCTTCACTTACTAGCCGAGCGCTTACCACGAGACCCCAGGGGTCACAAAAGCGTTTTCTACACTGGCAAATACCCGGTGAACACCTAGCAGCAACTCTCATGTGGAACCAACAGCATCTCAGCACTTAACTACAGGAGCATAACTGACCTCAATGGAGTTTAAAACAAAAGACCTTTTACATGTCAGGGTTTGTGAGACGAAACACTCTCCCAAAGTCGGCTGACTCGAGCACTTTAGGTTGATAGTTTTACCGATGCAGAGAGAGAGTACCAGTCTTCACAAGGCTGGCGCAACGGCAGAGTTAAATGCCAGACATCACGGCAGAAATGGTAAGAAGACACCCTACTGAGGGCTTATCTCCTTTAAGGAACGGATTAAAAACCAAATTTCCCACATGCCAGGCAACATATGGCTTAAGGAACAACTATAAAGTTTCTGAAATAAAATCAAGGAATGCGTACACATGCTTCCAATCTGAAAGGCTGCCTTGTTTTAAGGAAGTAAATTTTTAAGACCATTGACTCAGAGTTTTAGCAAATAGTGTGTGTGCGCGCGCACGCACAAACTCAGAAGTCTAATCAGAACTGTCATCACTCAGGCAGGCCTTGGCAACACCCACTAGCACCCCAACCCTCAAGCCAGTGATATGCCCCACAATTTTTAATAAAGTGCTCCTAGTTTAAAGGGAAGTAAGAGTTTTATCTATGAAAAGTTATATGAACACTGTTCATGATATTCATATGAGAACACATTTTCCGAATGCAATACAAGGCGGCTGTGTGCTCTACAGGGTATTTTTAAACAGTAATGAGAAACATATTTTAAATCCAGGCAGACCCGGGTTCTGGATGAGGCCCGCTCCTAAGTGTGGTCTGTAAGCCGACTGTGTAGGCAAATTGGAACAAACAGGTCCCCATGGTTCTCACTGGGTCTTACGTCGGTGCAAGAAAAAGCACGGAGCCTTCTCCGTGACTTAGAAGCGGCGCACGCGGCAGGTAAGGCGCTTGTGATGAAGAATCTGCTGCCTGCATGGGTGGGTCCGCCCGCTCCTTTCAAAGTGCGGACAAATGTACACAACACTGGCGTTCCGAGTCAGAGTTGTATGTATGTTGGATGCCTGTAGAAACCAAATCTTTGACATGATTCAGTGTTGACACGTACATTCTGGAGGGTCTGTTTGTTCCACATCACCAGGGATAAGGGGCATCTAAGCTTAGCTGTCTTTGCATTTGGAGGAAGAAAGGGCTTTCCGTTGTTCCCCTCTATCTGCTTGTATATGGGTTTGGATCATCTATCCTTGAGCAGAATTAAACACACGTGGATCCAAAGTTGATAGCTACCATAACTTGCAGAAACACATCCAGATGTTTTCAAAACATTGGCACAAATTGTATGTTGTTGGATTCCACAGGAATATACGCCCCACCCCCAAACTGGGAAAAAGCTGTTTTCTGGGCATTTCCAGAGTTTATTGATATATTTCCCAGAGAGCTGGCAAATCTCCAGGAGGCACATTCTTGGTGTTTTTAAATGCGCTCATTATGCCTTACATTGGAAACACTGTTTCTAGCTTTTGCCTTTTTCTTGTGGCATCTGCCCAGTGAGATTTTATTTAAAAAATCATTTTATTGGGGCTCATACAACTCTTAACCAATCCCAACATGAGAATTTTAAGATGAACGTAAACCTAAAATACATTTTCTCAATTAAGTTAAAACTGCATTTTCAAATAAAATAATTGTAGTCAATCTAAACAAAGGAAAAACTTTGGGTAAAACCGTTAGGTCGGAGTGTCGCCTTTGGACAAGCATACCCATGTGGTTGCACTTAACGCACTCATTGGCTTAATAACTGTGTTCTGCTTCCAGCTGCTTTCTCAGGGCTCACGCATCTAGAAGAGCTGGACTTATCCAACAACCGTTTGCAAGACTTTGACTATGGTGTCCTCGAAGACGTGTATTTCTTGAAACTCTTGTGGCTCCGAGACAACCCTTGGCGATGCGGTTACAGCATCCACTACCTCTACTACTGGCTGAAGCACCACTACAACGTGCACTACAACGGCCTGGAGTGCAAGACGCCCGAAGAGTACAAAGGGTGGGCGGTGGGGAAATACGTGCGGAGCTACTACGAAGAGTGTCCCAAGGACAAGGTGCCAGCCCGCCCGGAGACGTTCGCCCAGGACGCCGACGAAGAGGAATGGGAGAAGATCCACAGGGATCACGTGGCAAAGAAGCAGAGCGTGAGGGTCACGATCGTGGGGTAGCTTCCCGGGGGTGTGGTCAGAAGGACGTCTGTAGTTTGCAATGCTAGGGGGTTCAGGAACTCGTGTTTACACGCTGATGAACTCCCTCTGTTGCCGACGACGACGGATGCAGGGTCGTCGGGCTGAAGGCGGGTTTCTTGTGATTGTGATTGTGATTGTGATCAAGAGAAGACTCGGCCTGCTTGCCTGTCTGTGGAGCATCCCCACCGCCTCCACTGCCCCGGGCCCTTCGAGGCCACACCGGTGGCCTGCAGGAGCTGGGTCCGAAGGATGGCGTAAATATTTCATAATGTGCTGTATAAGTGCTTTATTGTTTGTTTGATATTTGTTTTTACTGCTTTTGAAAATACCGATAATAAAAACTTGGTTCGTTTTTACATGTAAGTTTGTAGACGCCCAGAGATGGCCCAAACGGAGCCACAAAGGCTTCGTTGTCACAGACTATCATCCTCCCCCTTTATCTTTCCAGGGAGTCTGTTGATTTATTGAATCTGCTTCCATATCTGCCTCCTGCACATTCCCAAATGAGATCTTGATAAGCTCCGAATTCCCAGTCACACTTAATCCTTAAAAAACCCCTTTCAACTAGACAGAAAGAGGACACGTCTCAAGCACCAGGTCTAAAACGCGAGTCGGACCTGGGCCTGGTCGGGAGATGGAATATGCTGAGGAGCAATTGGAGCTCTGGATGACCAGCCACAGGGAGGCAGGAGCGCAGGGAGGTGCACACTGCGGGAGCACGGGCTCACCTGTCAGTAGGTAGTCATCGAGTGTCCTTGCCAAGCTCCTATGTCAAGGAGCATAAAATAAGGTGAAATTAAGATTCAGGGTCAGGATTTGGGATGAAACAAAAACAAACAGGAAGTAATCAGAAGCACTGCTGAAAGGCATGGACTTGCCCACGAGAAGTTACATAATTTAGGTTTCTGGGGTAAAAATCTCTCACAGATCACTGGAAGACAGGGGGATATTGGAGATTTTAAATCCCTGACCCCATCCGTTTACATTTCAACAGCTGACTAAACCCTAGATAGAGAGGAAAATAAAGTAAAAGTAAATATAGATCTACTCTTAGTGACGTACCTTTTCTCCCTCCTTTTCACACTGAGTTGGAAACATTGTGATTTCTTATATCAAGACGCCCCTACAAAGCTTGACAACTGGTCTTATTGGGGACTTGCACAAATTCCCTAAGCGCAAACAATGACTCATGACAAATATTTTATTACTAATTTTTACAAGATCTCTCTTAGGCAAGTATTTGAGCTGCCTTTTCTAGATGAGGAAGCCATGGTTTAGTTGTATAGCTTGGACCAAGCCACAGTTGACAGGCGGCAGGGCCCTGTTTCAGGTCAGCCTAGGCTCCTTTCACTGTGCAGGGCTAGGGAACATTGCGAAAGTTACTCTCGGCCCATGGCCAGCTGGCATCAGAACGCCCAGAACCCGAGTCAAAGGGGAGCTGCGTATCAGGAAGGCAAACCCTTTCTTTCCAGGAGTAGCCCAGGGAGAAGCCGGCAGAAGACATTTAAATCTTCACACATCCGCAGAGGAAACCAGGAGACAAAGGAGCAGAAAACTGGAAGACTTGCCAGAGCTAGTGGTTCAGGTAATAGCTGGTCTCGGGAGGGTCTAATCACTCTCCAAGGAGCCCTAGTGGTACAGGGGTTGAGTACTTGGATGCCAAGCAAAAGGTCAGCAGTTCAAACCCACCGTCAGGAAAAGGCGCTGCTGTCCTCTTCCATGAAGATTTACAGCTTGAAAACTTGATGGGGAGTTGCACTCTGCCCTCTGGGGTCAATATGAGTTAAATCGATTCTTCGACAACAGAGTTTAAGCAGTTGGCCAGCTCTATGCTTGGAGGCTCAGGAGGCACTCATTCTTACATGACTCAATAACGTGAAACTCCTCACGTCAATCCCTGGGAGGCATCAGGGGCAGTTGCTGAGCTTAAAGTGCTACCAGACAGAGCAACAAAGTCACTTAGTGTTATTCATGAGCTCTTAGAGTGGAATCCTAAATTCAGGGGACCTAAACAGCCAAGCTTCGATGGTGGAGCAAGGCCAGCGGGCCTCACCGGGAGACCAGAAGCATGAGGTGGGGCATGAGGGCACTGAGAGAAGCGAAGAGAGTGTATCTGATCCAGAGAAATGGAGACGTTACCTTCTAGTTTAAAGTCTGGAAGGGAGCTGAGATTTTATCCGCTGGTTTTTATATTCCGTATCATCCCCAAGGACCTGTTTGGAAATAAAGTTCTGGAACAGAGTGCAGTAGAAATTGAGCCAAACCTGTTAACAAACCCAGGGACAAGGGAACAACAAGTGGTGAGGAGGGTGTAGGAGGCCTGGTAGGGCACGATCCAGGGTGATGTAACCGAGAGGAATTACTGAGAGGAATTACTGAAACCCAAATGAAGGCTGAGCATGATAGTGGGACAAGAGGAAAGTAAAAGCAAATAGAGGAAAGTGCAAAGGGCATTATAGAGGTCTAAATACAGGCATGTACATATGTAAATATATTTATACATGAGGATGGGGAAATAGATCTATGTGCATATATTTATAGGTTTAGTGTTTAGGTAGCAGATGGACATTGGACCTCCACTCAAGTACTCCCTCAATGCAAGAATATTTTGTTATATTAAACTGGCATTACATGATGCTCACCTTCCCAACAAGATCGCTGAAGACAAATGGGTATATAAGCTAAAGTGGTGAAGAAAGCTGATGGTGTCCGGCTATCAAAAGATATAGAGTCTGGGATCTTAAAGGCTTGAAGGTAAACAAGCGGTCATCTAGTTCAGAAGCAGCAAAGCTCACATGAAAGAAGCACAGCAGCTTGTGAGATCACGGGGTGTCGAAGGGATCAGGTATCAGGCATCAAGGAACAA
Organism: Tenrec ecaudatus; assembly: GCF_050624435.1. Lineage (NCBI taxonomy): Eukaryota > Metazoa > Chordata > Mammalia > Afrosoricida > Tenrecidae > Tenrec > Tenrec ecaudatus. The sequence goes on from NC_134538.1 coordinate 122,260,893, forward strand.
AAACATCCTATCATTGTGAATGAGGGGGAGTGCAGAGTGGGGACCCAAAGCCCATCTGTAGGCAACTGGACATCCCCTTAGGGAAGGGTCACAGGAAGATGAGCCAGCTTTCCTCTAGTCCCTCCCCCCCCCCCACTATCATGATCCCAATTCTACCTTACAAAGTCGGCTAGACCAGAGGATGTACACTGGTATAGATAGGAATTGGAAACACAGGGAATCCAGGAAAGATGATCCCTTCAGGACCAGTGCTGAAAATGGTGATACCAGGAGGGTGGAGGGAGGGTGGGATAGAAAGGGGGAACCGATTACAAGGATCTACACATAACCTCCTCCCTGGGTGATGGGAGACGTCAGACAGTGTAAGATATGACAAAATAATAATTTATAAATTATTGAGGGTTCGTGAGGGAGGGTAGAGTGGGGAGGGAAGGGGAAAAATGAGGAGCTGATGCCAAGGGTTTAAGTGGAGGGCAAATGTTTTGAGAATGAAGGGGGCAACGAATGTAAAAATGTGCTTTACACAATGTATGTATGGATTGTGATGAATTATATGAACCCCCAATAAAATTTCTTTTTTTTTTTAAAAAAAAAGAAAGAAATTGATCCAAACCATCCATAATTAAGTCAGTTGGAGTGGCCAAAATTGAAGTGGCCAAATTGAAATATATGTATGTAAAGCTTTTCGGAACCAGAGTTTGTCCTTTTTAAGGAGCCATAACTGATAAATGATTGAAAGAACACCTAGGCACTCCCTCCTCTAGAAAACTCTTACTTGATAGTTTCTCTAATAACTTGCCTCGGACTCTTCTTATTGTTCAGTAAACAGAAATGTGTTTCAAGGAGTCAGCTATGACAATTCTGGGATATTTGAACGTAAGTGTTCAATGTATGTATTTAAACATATGTTCGATGTTGGGCAAGTGTTTGGATAATATACGTGTTGTAAGTTCCCACCAGGCCTCAGAGTCTCTGGTTTTCCTGCAGTACACAGGGTTCCTGAACATGAGACCCCCTAAGTCCTAAGCCTGAATCAGCTCTGACCCACTGTCTACTTATTGGGGGAAATGTTTAACTTGAAGCAGCCCAGGGGTTTTCATCTCCAAACTTATGCTCTGGGTGGGTTTGCATCTGTTCTTGAGAAAGGCTTCTGCTCTGGCCAGTGCGTGAAAGAGGAGTTTGCTAACAAGACTCTCCTCTTGGACAATCTGGGAGCCTGGAGGTTCCAGCTACAGGAGGTGGAGGTGGAGGTGGGATGGGGAATGAGCGAGAAGGCTGTAATTTGTGACAACCAAGCCTGAATCTATGCTAATGTGCTCCTGATAAGGAGTAATGTCAAAATGAATGTAACAGCCTACCAAATGGAAAGCATTGCAAATTGCTTCATCAATTCTGTTCAGAAAAGTTTTACTATCCAATCCTATCCTATCCTGAAACACAGCAATGTTGTGTAATCAGAAGTCCAAGTTCCTGCTGATCTTACTGATCATTGGTGGGTGGAGAACGACTGCAAAGGGTTGAGCAGAGCTTCATTTCAAGTCCCCACTATGTCTACTAACACACGCCAACAACACAACTATTGACTCTAAAAATATTCTGTATGCTCTAGCTACATGTTTGTGAAAGTGTTTTAGCATTTACTCTGCAGACTGAGCTATCACAAAATAAGAGAAACGTTTCTCTCCCCTGCCCTAGCTACTTTGCAAATATTTTAAGATCATATTTGAAGTAAATTCCCTTCTAAAGTTTGTGTAGACCTATGAGTAAGACTCAGAAGTGTAACTGCAGTGGTTATTCAGCCAAACAGCCTGAAAGATCAGCCAGCATCTCCCTGCAGTTCGACAAACAGACAACGTGCCGCACAGTGTGCAATGTTCTAGGCCCTCCAGCAGATGAACCGACCTTAATTGGCATAAAGAAAACCTGGAAAAGTTAAAAATTCCGGTGAGGCTTTACCTTTGATACAATGAGGGTTGCTGGCATTAAAAATGCTATTATTAAATCATCTTTGACAATTTAGTAAAAATATTTAATAAAACATCAAAAGTAATACAAAAATGAGACAAACAATACACTTATATCTTTCAAAAAATAAAGGCCTACTCACGCTTGCATGGCTATGTACTTCCATGACAGAGATTTATACTAAGAATTTCACTGCTGGATAAACATTTATTAGTATATTTTTATATATACAACAAGACACTACAAAACTTAAAGCAAGAAAGGCATTTTTAGGCTTTCTTAAACCTCCACTACCTAAGATATGTAGATTTCACACACACACACACACACACACACACACACACATACAAGGGAGCTTCAGAAAGTTTGTGGGAAAATGGAACTAAAAGATGATGGAATTTTTCCATAAGTTGGGTTTTTTTTCCCTTTCTAAAATCCTTTTATTGGGGGCTTGTACAACTCTTATCACAATCCACACACACATCTATTGTGTCAAGCACATTTGTACATTTGTTGCCATCATCATTCTCAAAACATTTGCTTTCTACTTGAGTGTTCATATCAGCTCCTCATTTTCCCCTCCCTTCCTGACCCATGAACCCTTGATAATTTATAAATTATTTAAAACTTCCTCGTGTGTGTGTGTGTGTGTGTACATGTGTAAACTCATGCCAAATCCATTGCCATCGAGTTGATTTCCACAGATAGCAATCCCTTTGGGTTTCAAGGTCTATACGTCTTTATGGGAGCAGTCTCATCTTTCATCATGGAGCTGCTAATGGATTTGAACAGGTGACATTGTGTGTTACAGCCCAATGCTTAACCCACAGCTCTGTATATCTCACTTTCATTCCATTTTTCGATGAACTTTTTGATGCTCCCTCCTGAACATAAATTGTCTCTATGTACCATACATACCAAGATGCATCACCATTACCTGATGTAATAAGCACAGCCAGTTTGCTCATTGAATTGTACAAGAATTGTACTTAGGCATTTTCATGACCTGGTTTTCTCTATACTCCCGACAGGACTGGGCGGGGGCGGGGGCAGTGTTTGCGTCCTTCAACGGTAAAGGAAAGGTGGGCCTTAGAATCCCCCTAACCATTACTGTTGGAAAAGAGATGTATCAGTCTGCTTCTAGAGAGATTTAACTCAAAATTCACTGCCATCAAATCAATTATGACTCCTAGAGCCCCCATAGGCCTGAGCAGAAATGCCCGTGGGTTTCCAAAGCTGTGAATTTAGACTGGAGCAGGCGCCGAAGGCCCTATCCTGCAGAGCAGAGAGTGGGTTTGCAGTGGGGACCACTGTGCCCTCAGAACGCCTTTAGCGAAGCTTCCCAGGCTCGAAACTCCACCGGGGAGTTCCACTCTGCCCTATGAGACCACTGAGCGTGAGAGAGAAGGGGGTCCACGTCCGTGGGTTCATGCTTTCTACAAAAGTGATCCCCTCATGTGCCCACTTCTCCGTCCTCCACTGCCCCGCTGGCACCGGGCTCAGCACTCCAACCCTCACGTGGAAGCAAGTTAAAAGAGAAAATAGAAAAATGCAGCGAGGATTTATGGCACTTTATCTAGATTCCTCTAATGATTTTTCTTGTCTCTACCTTTGCTATTGAATAATCTTTCTCTCAGTTTCCACTAACACTAAAGAATGAACTGCCGCAGAAGACACCACCGCACCTTTACCTGCAAGGTAGGTTTGGGGCCTGGGAGAATCGACTTCAGGCCAAACGCAAAAGATTTCCAAGTGGCCTTTTCATGGGTTCCTTGCCCTGTGGGCTCTAGACCAGAGTCAGAGTTTCCGTTGAAAATTGTTGTGTCACGAAATACAGTAACCGTGATGAGAACCCCAAGATGCACCATCTAGTAGGAGCTGACCGTAGTATGACTAACTGCTTGTGACTGACATTCAGGTGGTCTTAACCTGTAACCGCAGTCCTCTTTTTGTTCATGTATGTGTTTAAGCAGAGCCCAGGAAAGAGAGAAACATACATGCAAGGCAACATACTTACTGACAGATCTCAACGTTTTTTGTTTGAGAAGACAGCCACGAAAATTCAAGCGCAGCACATTGAGACGCCACCTTTGCAGAGTTGTCACCACATATTTGTCGATAGCCAGGTGCTTTAATGTGGAAAAGTCAATCTGCAATAGAGACGCCAGGAGCATTAACAAATAAGAAAGTACCCAGTCCTGCCACCACTTGTCAGTCTGTCCTATTGGGGTGGCTTGTGTGTTGCTGGAAGCTAGGTCACTAGTATTTCAAATACCAGCGTGGCTACCCACAGTGGACAGGTCTCCGCAGTTTCCAGACTAAGACAGGCCAGAAAAGAGAGGCAGTCCACTTCTGAAAGCTTTGCCCATGGAAACCTGGGAATAGCAGCGAGGCGTTGTCTGATACGGTGCCAAAAGAAGCCCCTTAGGCTGGAAGGGGGTCTGGGGGAGGAGCTGCTACCTCGAACTAGAGTCAAACTTAATGATGACGGTGGAGTAATGTCCTGGGGACCTTCATTCACCCAACTGGCATGACTCACAATGACAAGAAATACCTGCAAACATCCATTCATCGTTGGTATGTGGAATTGATCCAAGAAAATTCAAAGAGGATAAAAGTGAAATGGACTGCCTAAACATCAAGACCTCAGGCATTAGTGAGCTGAAATGGACGGGCATTGGCCATTTTAATTCAGACAAGAAAGGGTTCTCATACCCAAAGAAAAAGCCTTTGATGGGTTACCAGGGGTGGGAGGGGGAGGGAGAAAGGGAGAAGCAATGGTCGACGGGTGTTGGTCCCATTGATGTCTTCTTTGGTAAACTCTCTGTTCATGTCTTCTGTCCATTCTTTAATTAGGTTATTCATTCATCTTTTGTCTTTTTCTTTTGGGGTGTGGAAGTTTTCTATAGGTTTTAGCAAGTAGTGCCTTGTCAGATATGCCATTCCCAATTGGTTGGTTGGTTGGTTGATTGGTTGGTTGGTTGGTTGGTTGGTTGGTTGGTTGGTTGGTTGGTTGGTTGTGAGTCTGTGGCTCTTCTTTTGGTGAACTCTTTTGATGAACATGAGTTTTTCAATTTTTAGAAGGTTCTATTCATCTACTCTGTCTCCTGCTGTGTGAGTGCTTTTCCTCATGTTTGAGAGTGTGCTGATGCCCTGTAGTGGGGGGTCTCTCTTCTGAACTTTGTATTTGGGGGCCTAATTTTTCATTGGCGAGCTTTCTAGTTCTATGGTTTACATTTAGGTCTTTAATCCAGCTTGAATTAGTTTTTGTTTTTTTAATATGGAGTAAGACTCTTCTACAAATGGAAATCCAATGTTGCCAACAATATTTGCTGAAGAGAGTATTTCTTCCATACTTAGCATGTTTTGGTCCTTGGTCAAAAACCACTTGTCTGTAGGTGGATGGACATTTCTGGGTTCTTTACCCTGTTCCATTGGTCTATGGATCTCTTGTTGTACCAGTAGCAGGCTGCTTTGACTATGATAGCAATGTCACAGATTTTGAGGTCAGCAAATGAGGGGCCTCCTATTTTGTTCTTTTGTAGTGCTTTGCTTGTCTTGAGTTTTTTTTCCTTTTGTTGGGATAACATTTAAATCTGAATAAGTATGATCAATTATGTCATCAGTCAATGTTGCTATGGCTGCCTGAAGTCCAGTCAATAGCTGACTTCACCACCCCTACCTCCTTACTTGCTAATGATTAAAGGACAAATGATACCAGGTACTTCGCCTGGGCCAAGAAACCAAGGAGAGCTGACAAGACCCCAGTGCTGGGTCCATAATTATCCCATCATCTTTACATTGAACCTGACCATCATCCCATTCTTGACTGCATTGTCTATTCTCATTCCATGCATCACTGGGAAGCAGAGAATGTGCTTTAGAAAGGCTCTTCAGTCAGTTAAAGCCTTCTTCTTCGCTCAAAGGAGCCCTGGCAGTGTAGTGGGGGCTCTCACTTGACACTGCAAAGTCAGCAGTTCAAGCCTACCAGCTGCTACCCTGGAGGAAAAAAATAATGAGTCTCACTCTGCAGGGGCAGTTCTATGTAGGTCTACTCTGTCCAAGAGGGTCACTAAGAGTCCGAATTGACTCACAGGTATATTTGGGGGATTTTGGAGGGGTGTCTTACATTCATTTTTTGTTTGTTTTTTTAAGGCAATAGTTCCCACATGAGCAAACATCATCTAGTTCTCAAAACTAGAATTACCTGAAGAGAATTTAAAACACAGATTGCAAGATGCTACTTCCAGAGTTTCCGAACCTCTAGGATAGGGTTGAGGTCCAATATTTTCTCTTTCCGTTACTGGGTGATGCTGACTTTGCCAGTCTCTGGACAACAACTTACCTGCCCAGAGCCTCACAGGTAAGGAGAGCAAATATGAGCCCGTGGCCGTGAAAAGCAAGTCAGCACAGAAAGCCTCCGGTGCTCAGCATTTCTCTTGTCACAACTGGATGTGGCCCCTCCTTTTTTATTCTTTCGCCTGCCTTTTGGGGTGAGGTTTGAAATGTGGCACGATTATAAATGAATACTTTGAGCACCGAGAACAGCTTTGTTCAGAAGACCACGGAAAATGAAAGGTTGAGAACTTTACCTTTTAGCTGAAAAAAATTACCAGTGCTTTGACACCAATGTTACGGGATATCAGCAGGCCCACACTGCTCAGGGCACAAAAAATCTTTGTGTTCTTCAATTGTGCATACCTTGCTCATCACCCAGGTACACTGAAATCTTATGACAATCCATACATCCATCCATTGTGTCAATCACATTTGTACATTTATTGTCCTCATCATTCTCAAAACATTTGCTTTTTATATCAGCCCTTCCTATCAGCTCCTCATTTTCTACCTCCCTCGTGAACACTTGATAATTTATAAATTATTCTCATTTTGTCATGTCTTACAGCGTTCGATGTCTCCCTTCCCCCACTTTTCTGTTGTCCATCTGCCAGGGAGGGGGTTATATGTAGATCCTTGTAATCAGTTTCCCCTTTCTACCCCACCTTCCCTCCACCCTCCTGGTATCACTATTCTCATGACTAGTTATGAGGGGTTCATCTGTCCTGCATTCCCGGTGTTTCCAGTTCCTATCTGCACCAGTGTACATCCTCTGGTCTAGCTGGATTTATAAGGTAGAATTGGGATCATGACAGTGATGGGGAGAAAGCAGTTAAGAATTAGATGAAAGTTGAATGTTTCATTGGTGCTATACTGCACCCTGACTGGCTCGTCTTCTCCCCTCGACCCTTCTGTAAGGGGATGTCCAATTGCCTACAGATAGTCTTTGGGTCCCCAATCCACACTCACAATGATATGATATTTTGTTCTTTGATCCTATGGACACCTCGTGATCACACAGACTGGTGTTCTTTCGTGTGTGCTTTGTTGTTTCTGAGCTCGATGGCCGCTTGTTTATCTTCAAGCCATTGAGACCCCAGATGCTATCTTTTGATAGCCAGGCACCATCAGCTTTCTTCACCACATTTGCTTATACACCCATTTGTCTTCAGCGATCTTGTTGGGAAGGTGAGCATCATGAAATGCCATTTGAATAGAACAAAGTACTCTTGCATTGAGGGAGTACTTGAGTGGAGATGGACCACATATTCTAACCTGCCCTTCCATAGTTAAGGATGTAAGACAGTCCGTGTCCATGCAAGGAAATAATGAACCCAGGATGGGCTTCAAACCACCCAATGCAATGAAGCTTTATGTTTAAAGCCAAAAGATAATACCAAATGTATTCTTATTCTTTAACTTTAGAATATATGAGAACTGTATTTCTTCCCTGTCATCCAGTGAATGATGACTCAAAGAGAGACTCTCTGTGGGTATCTGAGAGTGTAACTGTTTATGGAAGTAGAAAGCTAAGTATTTCTCCCGAGGAGCTGCTGGTGGTTTCAAACTGCCCACCATGCAGATCTCAGCCCATTGCAGAACCACTACACCACCAGGGTCCCTACTCCGTTTTTTTAGCATGACATTATTATTGTTTTATCTCTTCCTTTGGGCTTACGCCTGAACAAAAGGAAAGCCAAGCACATGTAGCTAGTGGTCACATACAGAGGAGCAGGGGGAAAAGCAGTTCTCCCAGAGTTGCCTTTATAGCAACCCACTCTCTTTTAATAACTCTCTCACTCCATTGAGTTGATTCTGGCTTATAGTGACCCTCTCGGGCGGAGCAGAACTGCCCCCTTGGGATTTCTGGGACTGTAAGTCTTTATGGGAGTAGAAAGCCTCATGATTCTCCTGCAGAGTGGCTGTTGGTCTTTAACAGGCTCTCCCGTGGTTGTCCGTCCAATGTGGAAGGCACTACTTCACTACAGTCCCGGGACCCTGTGATTACCAGGATAAGAAAATTGCTTCAAACAGCATGTGCTTACAGCATTCCATAGTGCACTTCTCTGTGTCATTGACATCCAGGAGTGGCTAACTTGACTGCATGTTGCCAAATCTCTAATGCGGAGGTAGAGGAAAATCTAAACACAAAGAAAAGAAATAGTAGGTTTTGAAACATGTGAGCTCTGATGTAATGCTTTTTTTTCCACCATTTTAGGTGGAAAATGTAACACTTAAATGTTGCAGTAACCCCGCCAAAATCAAATCCACAGCTATTGAGTCTATTCTCACTCAGAGTGACCTTAAATAGGGTTTTGGAGAGTCGAGATCTTTATGGAAGCAGACAGCCTCAATTTTCTCCGGTGACACAATTAGTGGGTTTGAACTGTCAATCTTAAGGCAGTGAGTTATCTCAGTGCTTAAATCACAGTACACTTAAATTCAGTAACAGAAGTATAATGGTCTACTTGTATTTGAGCATAAGAATTTTATCTGAAATACTGAATTTTATCTACAAAAGTCTTTGATAGAAAGTGATCCTGTGTATTCACATCTTGGAGCACTGGGTTGAATGCAACATGCCAGCATGGAGTAGGGAGCCAGTGGAGAGGGCTGAGGGTCCGTCCCCAATCCCAACTACGTGGACAGCTGCCCCTTCCCCCCAGAAGAATTTATTTCAGAGGAAGCACTGAAGCTGCAGCTCATGGAGAGGGACATGTCTGATCAGAGCAGATGAAGGGGGAGGAAGAGAGAGTGGAGCACATCCTGGCCCACCAAGCCTTGAGGACGACATTCCTTCTCAGAGCAGCCAATCCACAGAGAATACTATATGGCCGGCCCCATTATGAGACACGACATCCCTCACTGACCCATAGCCCTACAGGGAACAACACTGGAGACACAGTGTGGAATTCCGCCAGATCTCATCCCACCACAAGGAGGCAAAGCACTAAGGGCATGCAACAGAATAGCAAAGGGAACAGAGTAATAAAGTCCCCAGGGAATACCAAAAAGAGACTTTGGGGCCAGGGCTTGGCACCCCATCAGACTCGACCAGAAAACACTCCTAAAAGCCAACAAACAGTCCTTGAACTAACTACAAGCTCTTCTTTCTTGTTGATGTGTTTTGTTCTGTTTTGTTTTGTTTGCCATTGGCTTGTTGCTTGGTTTTACTCTGTCTTGTTTTTGTGTATGTTATTATCTCCTCAGGGCTGTCTAAATAAGATAGGCTGGATAAACAATATGGAGGAAAAAACAACGGGATCGACAGTTCTGGGGGGGACGTGGGACAGGGGGAGGTTGGGAAAAGAAAGTGATGTTAACAAACCCAGGGACAAGGGAACAACAAGTGATCCAAATCACTGGTGAGGAGGGTGTAGGAGGCCTGGTTGGGCATGATCAAGGGTAATGTAACTGAGAGGAATTACTGTAACCCAAATGAAGGCTGAACATAATAGTGGGACAAGAGGAAAGTAAAAGCAAATAGAGGAAAGATCTAGGAGGCAAAGGGCATAATAGAGGTCTAAATAAAGGCATGTACATATGTAAACATATTTATATATGAGGATGTGGAAATAGATCTGTGTGCATATATTTATAGGTTTAGTGTTTAGGTAGCAGATGGACATTGGACCTCCACTTAAGTACTCCCTTAATGCAAGAATACTTTGTTCTATTAAGCTAGCATTCCATGATGCTCACCTTCCTGACACAATCACTAAAGACAAAGCAGGTGCATAAGCAAATGTGGTGGAGAAAGCTGATGGTGGCCAGCTATCAAAATATATATCATCTGGGGTCTTAAAGGTTTGAAGATAAACTAGCGGCCATCTAGCTCAGCAGCAACAAAGCCCACAAGGAAGAAGGACACCAGCCTGTGCGATCACGAGGTATCGAAGGGATCAGGTATCAGGCATCAAGGAACAAAGAATCATATCATTGCGAATGAGGGGGAGTGAAGAGTGGAGACCCAAAGCTCATCTGTAGGCAATTGGACATTCCCTTAGGGAAGGGTCGCAGGGAGGAGATGAGCCGGTCAGAGTGCAGTGTAGCAACAATGAAACATACAACTTTCCTCTAGTTCCTAAATGCTTCCTTCCCTCTCCCCGCCTGCCCCCGACCACTATCATGATCCCAATTCTACCTTACAAATCTGGCTAGACCAGAGGATGTACACTGGTACAGATAGGAACTGGAAACACAGGGAATGAAGGGCGATGATCCCTTCCGGACCAGTGGTGAGAGTGTTGATACCAGGAGGGTGGAGGGAGGGTGGGGTGCGAAGGGGGTCACGATTACAAGGATCTACATACAACCTCCTCTGTAGGGGATGGACAACAGATAAGTGGGTGAAGGGAGACATCAGACACTGTGAGATATTACAAAATAATAATAATTAATAAATTATCAAGGGTTCATGAGGGAAATGGGAGTGGGTAAGGAAGGGAGAAATGAGGAGCTGATACCAAGGGCTCAAGTAGAAAGCAAATGTTTTGAGAATAATGAGGGCAACGAATATACAAATGTGCTTTACACAGTTGATGTATGTATGGATTGTGATAAGAGTTGTATGAGTCCCCAATAAAAGGATTTAAAAAAACGAATGTGATCCTTACAGTTCAAGTATAATTCCAGAGAATTGATAATGAGACTATGCTTGTGAATATTTTCTTTTTTAAAAAAATACCCATTTTACTGGGGAGGAGCTCTTACAAATCTTATAACAATTCATCATTCAATAGAATTAAGCACACGTATACATATGTTGCCATCAACTTTTTCAAAACAATGTCTTTCTACTTCAGCCTTTGGTATCAGCTCCTCTATTTCCCCCTCCCTGTGAATATATTCTTCTGGTGAGGAAGTTAGGCTGATTTATTTACTGAATGAAGTTTTCTATTAGAAAATGAATACTTTCCTTAAATAGTAACTGGTGTATGGACAGCATCCATTAATTATTTGCTGACAAATGAAAATCACCCTAAAATTATTGGACTTCTGGGGTAAAAATAAATATTGCACTTCTGGGGAAATTTGCATCTATTTTTGACAAAACTGTAAACTAGAAATACTAGAAACCCTCTTAATGCCAAGTATTAAAAAACGACCAAACCCTCTACCATCGAGTCAGCTTGGACTCACCGATTCCTCTAAGGTATCAGTAGAACTTCCTCCTGTGAGTTTCTGAGGCTACAAACCTAGTGCAGGTGGTTTTGAATTGCTGGCCTTGGGATTAGCATTCCAATATGTAATCCACTACACACACACACACACACACACACACACACACACACACACACCCCTCCCTGCCATCAGATGAATCCTGACTCATGGCAACCCCATAGGGAAGACGGTCTCTGTGGTGTTCCGAGCCTGCAACTCTTCACAGGAAAGCCTTATCTTTCTCCTGGGGAACCACTTGTTTTGAACTGCTGACCTTTCGGTACGAAACCCAGTGCATAACCACTTCACCACCAGGGCTCCCTGCTACCCCAGCAATAACTGCTAAAACAAACATGTAATGTGGCCTTCCGAAAGATCAGACCACCCAATGCAGGAAGAAGGACAACCAGAATGCTCTTTAGAAGCAATGATGGTGAGACTTCATCCCACACACAGTGGTCATGTTATCAGGAGAGGTCAGTCCCTTGAAAAGGACGGCATGCTTGGTAAGATAAAAGGTCGGTGAAAGAGAGGAAGATTGTCAACGAGTTGGCTGCGCAAAGTGGTTACAATATTGAGCTCAGCATTTTATTCTCTTTTAAATAGGGTGGGTATGAATCAGAACAGCGTTCACAGCATCTAGCAGCAGCAGCACAAGCACACACACACACACATATATATTATAAACATTTTTAACTGAGTTTTCAGAAAGGGAAATCTCCTGGATCCCAATCCTTATAAGCCTCCCTGATGATGTAGTGCTACGCTCTGTACTCTGCTTGGGAATGAGTGCAACCCTGATCTTGGGCCTTTAGACTTCCTTGCTCCCCAACCTCAAATTACCTTTGAAGGGAACATAATAGGAGTCTCTCATGGAGATCCAAACTGCCGGTTTAATGTGGTCTAAGAACATCTTACAAACTATATATGGGTCAGAAAACAAAGTTCTAAGGGCAACAAGGCAATAAGAGAAATGGGTGAGATAGAATGCCACTAAGAGGGCATCTCTAAGTCCCCTGAACCCATATGAAATGGCCAGCAAAAGACCTAAGATGCCTGCAGCTTAAGGTGGACAAGGAAGAAGCCAGAATCTTTATTCCAGAGTCCTTGCTAAGCATCGGGAGGTTACCTACTTCCTCTGAATCCATCTTCCCATGACTCCTCATGGCCTCTCTATTGTTTGATTTTAATGTTATGTTTAAAGGATTTAATAAATCCACTGAATAGTTTGTCCATTTTTTAAAACGTTTTATTAGGGGCTCACATAACTCTAATCACAATCCATACATACATCAATTGTATAAAGCACAACTGTACATTCATTGCCCTCTTCATTTTCAAAGCATTTGCTCTCCACTTAAGCCCTTGACATCAGGTCCTCTTTTTCCCCCCTCCCTCCCCGCTTCCCCCTCCCTCGTGAGCCCTTGATAATTTATAAATTATTATTTTGTCATATCTTGCCCTGTCCAACATCTCCCTTCACCCACCCCCTTTTCTGTTGTCCATCCCCCAGGGATGAGGTCACATGTAAATCCTTATAATTGGTTCCCTCTTTCCAACCCCTTCTCCCACTACCCTCCCAGTATCGCCGTTCACACCCCTGGTCCAGAAGGTATCATCCGCCCTAGATTCCCTGTGCCTCCAGGTCCCATCTGCACCAGTGTACATCCTCTGCTCTATTCAGGCTTGCAAGGTATAATTCGGATCATGATAGTGAAGGCGGGGCGGGGAGGAAGCATTTAGGAACTAGAGGAAAGCTGTACTCTTCATCAGTGCTGCATTGCACCCTGACTGACTCATCTCCTCCCCTAGACCCCTCTGCAAGGGGATCTCCAGAGGCCGACAAATGGGCTTTGGGTCTCCACTCTGCACTTCCCCCTTTATTCACTATGGTAAGATTTTTTTGTTCTGATGATGCCTTACACCTGATCCCTTCGACACCTTGTGATCACACAGGCTGGTGTGCTTCTTTCATGTGGGCTTTGTTGTTTCTGAGCTAGATGGCTGCTTGTTTACCTTCAAGCCTTTAAGACCCCAGACGCTCTCTCTTTTGATAGCCAGGCACCATCAGCTTTCTTCACCATATTTGCTTATACACCAGTTTGTCCTCAGCTATCATATCATGGAGGTGTGCACCCAATGATAGGATTTTTTGTTCTTTGATGCCAGATAACTGATCCCTTCAGAACCATGTGATCTTACAGGCTGGTGTGTTCTTCCATGTGAGCTTTGTTGCTTCTGAGCTAGATAGCCGCTAGTTTATCTTCAAGCCTATAAGACCCCAGATGTGATATCTTTTGATAGCCAGGCACCATCAGCTTTCTTCACCATATTTGCTTATGCACCTGCTTTGTCTTCAGTGGTTGTGTAGGGAGGGTGAGCATCATAGAATGCCAATTTAATAGAAGAAAGTGTTCTTGCATCGAGGGAGTACTTGAGTAGAGGCCCAATGTCCTTCCACCACCTTAATACTAAACCTATAAATATAGGCACATAGATCTATTTCCCCATCCTCATATATATGTTTGCATACGTACATGTCTTTGTCTAGACCTCTATAAATGCCCTTTGCCTCCCAGCTCTTTCCTCTATTTCCCTTGACTTTCCTCCTGTCTCACTATCATGCTCCATCCCCACCTGGGCTTTAGCAATACTTCTTCATTACATTACCCTTGATCATGCCCTACCAGGCCTGCCACCCCCACCTCACCACCAACTTGAATCACTTGTTGTTCTCTTGTCCCTGGGTTTGTTAACACCACTTCCTTACCACCCACTTTCTCCTATCCCATTACCCCCAGAACTGTCGGTCCCGTTGTTTTCTCCTCCAGATTGTTCATTCAGCCTATCTTATTTTGACAGACCTGCGGAGATAATAACATGCACAAAAACAAGACAGAGCATAACCAAACAACAACAAACTACTGACAAAGAACAAAACACAACAAGAAAGAAAATCTTGTAGTTAGTTCAAGGATCATTTGTTGGCCTTTAGGAGTGTTTTCCAGTCCAGTCTGTTGGGGCATCACGCCCTGGCCCCCAAAGTCCACCTTTAGCATTCCCTGGGGACGTTGCTGCTCCATTCCCTTGCTGTTCCACTGCACTACCCCCAGTGCTTTGCTTCAGTGTGGTGAGATCAAAATGGGCGCAATTCCCACACTGTGTCTCCGGTGCTGTCCCCCGCAGGGCCATGGGTCAGTGAGGGACATCATGTCTCATAGTGGGGCTGGCCATATGGTCCTCTCTGTGGACTGGTTGCTCTAATTGCTCCTCAGGGTCTGGTAGGCCAGGATGTGCTCCACTCTCTCCTCCTCCCCCTTCATCTGCTCCCATGTGCTCTGATAAGATATGGCCCTCTTATGGAGTTGCAGATTCAAAGCTGTCCTTTGAAATAAATTCTTCTTGGGGGAGGGGCAGGCATCCACTTCACATTTGGTACTGGGACCAGCCCTCCAGACCTCTCCGCTGGTTCCCTACTCCACGCCGTTTGTCCATTTTGTGTGATGTTATTCTCACTAGAGAATTCCAACAGGACAACCACAGTGTTGCATAGATAGTGTTTGTTGCATGGTTTTTAATCATTTTATTGGCTTATAATTCACATTTTACAATTCAATAGTTCAATTGCATCAGGAAATATTGTACAATCGTCACCACCATCAGTTTTAGAACATTTTCTTTATTCTTGTACTCATCATTATTAGCTCTCCATCCCCCCCCCAACCCCTCCAGCTGCACCCCTAAGTGTTAAGCAGTTTTTTCTTTCTAGCTTTTTGGCTAACCATGCTCTTCTAGCCCCCAGAGATTTGTGCTATGCTGTTTTTAATAGCAATACGTAAAAACAAAAAATAACCTAACACACTTTTGTGAAACTCTCATGGGGGAGGGGGTATCTAATGAAAAACAATGTATTATAATTATGGTATTGTAATAATAACCCAAAAAAGCCTAAATCCCAGTGGATCCTGCCCATCAACAAGATGTTCAATGTGGAGACAGATTTTTATCTGGAAGATAAACCACCTCCAGAGAGAAGAAGGAAGCAGTTATTAGAATATGACTATATAGTATCCTGTCCAATAGGAGGGGACTTACTACTTTATTAGCTGGCTCATTTAACCACATCCTACTTATGACAGCTACATCTCATTAGTTCCATGGTACATTGCCCAGAAACACTGACAAGGCAGGTGGTTTTCAATTCTGTGTGAAATAAGCTGTTGCAAAATCAACTCTAATGGTCACAAAGGCAGACTCTGTCACAGAGTGAGAAACTGAAAAGACGCCTATGAATTTGTACTTGGAAAATCTAGGAAAGAACCCCATGTGGAGGCAGGCTGTTGCCAACATGGCAACCTGGGAAGAGCATCAGGCAGGAGAAGGCGAAGTCCTAATTCAATTGCACAAGCATGCTTACGATGCTCTTCTATCCAAGACATCCTGATCCAGACCCATGAGGAGGCGTGACCCAGAAGAACAAGGTAAAAAAAATTGGGGGGTCATGTTTATTTTTTTAAAAATGATATACTGCTGAAAGTGTATGAATGATTCAGAAAGATGCAGGTGCCCATTCCTATTCAAGATCTGCCCATCCACCCTCTGTGCCTGGGAGAGCGTGGCTCTTCCGGTGAAGGAAGCGCATCGAATGCTCCAGAAACAACGAAGGTGCTGTGCAAATGGAGTCAAAGTCCATTTGGTTAGAGAAAATGATCACTGATGGTGCCTTGACTTAGGCATTGGCTGTTTAAACCCTCCATCTGTTCTGCAAGAGATAGATGAGGCTGTCTCCTACTGTACAGATGTACAGATTCACAAAGCTTCAGGAGCGCTTCTACTCTGTCCTAGAGTCACTATCAGAATCAACTTGACAGCAGTGGGGCTTGGTCAGAGAAAGGGGAACTGTAACAAAGAAGTCAATGGAAGAACACCCCTTGTGAGGGAGAACCGTGGACCAGCTGTAGTCAAGATGAATTTGACTCATGCCAACTCCCTGTGTGTCAGAGAATTGGACATCAAAAGGGTTTCAAGGCTACGTTTTGGGGGCGTGAATCACCAGGCCTTTCTTCTAAGGTGCCTATGGGCTCGTACCTCCAATCATTTGGCCAGTAACAGGGCTCGTTGGCCGTTTGTACCACTCGGGGACTCCAGGGGAAGAACACAGAAGATAAAGAATTAACTAACAAATGGAATAAGTCAACCCTATTTTAATGGAGTCAAAATAGGTCCTGCTGGCATACATCTCCATTGAAGAGACGCAAGAAGAGTTAATCAGCTACCTTCCTAGGTGGACGGGAGAGCCAGCTGAGACTTTGCCAGCCTCGTGCTCACTCCTCACTCCTGACTCCACTGGAAAAGAATGGCAGTCTTAGAAAACACCAGGGATGCTTCCTGGAACAGTGGTGGTTGGGCGTTGTTAAATATTCCAGCACTGGGAGGATGAGACTATGAATTAGGGAGATAAACAGATGCACCAGGCACCAGAAATGGTTTCATTTTGACTTTGAATGTTGGACTAGGGCCACTGGGCAGTTATCAGCAGCAGATTTCAGATTTAAGAAAAGACCTCTAGGTCAATGACTTCAATCAAAAGACTATGAGTCTCAGCTTTTGTAATCCCTGACCAGAAGTCCTGGTGGCACAGTGATTGGTTACACATTGTGCTGCTCACCCCCAAGGTCAGCAGTTTGAAACCACTGGTCGATCCTCCAAAGAAAGACAAGATTTCCACTCCTGTCACGAGTTACAGGGTTGGTATAAGTCAGCATCTACTCGCTGGCAGTGGGTTTTGTGGCCCCTCTCTACAAGCCAGCCTCCAAAGAAAAGAACTGGCACTTCCATGTTGTGGTGGTGAGGTGCCATCAAGTCAACCCCAGAAGTTGCCGTCTGTACAGCAGAAAGAAGCTCCGCCTGTCCCTATGCCAACAGAGTTCATGGTAGGACCTCAATCTCTTCTCCCGCCCAATGGCATTAGAACGGTACTGGCAGGAGGCTTCAAAACTCACAGGCATATTTCATTATCTTGTCATTCCATTTCCCAATGCACTCTTTGAAGACCCATCGCAAGTTCCACACAACCGAAGAGTGACAGAGTGTTTCTGATGACCGATCACAAAGCCTTCGGTGTGTAGACAGGGAGCTCTGACTTGGGGGGGAGAGATGATTAGATGAGATCAACTTTAATTCCCTTTGAGCACAAAGACTTTATGGTTCTACGGTTTTATTTCCTTCTCTCTCAGTCAAGCCAGTTCTGAAAGAAAAGAATTTATGATGTTCCTGGTGAGAACGAAATCTACTCTCCAGAACACCAGCAACCCCGACCTATGTGCTAAATTGTCTGGGTAATAATCTGTTCCATGTGGAAGTCCTTGCTGAAAGCACAGTAGAAACCAAACAAAAACAAACCCAGAGTAAACAAAATCACAGTATCCATCAACACCATCTGAGCATCACGGAGCCAGGAGACAGCGGGCACCGCCACCCACTAACAGCAGTCTCTCCCCAGCAACTGTACAACGCTTGGTTTACAAAACACGTGTGCTGGGGAGATCATGTTGTAAGGACTCATGGTGGAAGTTTCTCAAAAAACCCGAAGAAGGGATTCCCATTGGATTGAAATCTCTGCATCCTTCAAGGCTTGGAACATGAGAAAAGGCAGGCGGGAAATGAGCAAACACTCCGTTGGAAGGCTGGTTTTCATTAAGCTAACTTAATCCAGGAACTGAGGAGGTGAGCCCATTAGTGCATTCTATTAAAGAAATGGAAACAGTGAGTGGATGGTCTTCTTTTCTTGATGAAAGATAAATTATAATAAAAACCAGAATTTTTTCTTAAAAAGTAGGAGTTCCATCTGGCTCATGCTACATAATGTAATAGAGCCTGTGTCATGCCGGGTGGGTTACAGAGGGGACTCTGTCCCTGCGCTGTTAGGGACAATAGAGAAGCAGAGGAAGTAAAATGAAGTCCTGATACAGGCTACAACATGGATGAACCTTGAAAACATCGTGCGGAGTGAAATAAGTCTTGTCATAAACGAACTACTATTATATAATCTCACTTACCGTATATACTCAAGTATAAGCCTACCCAAATATCAGCCAAGGCACCTAATTTTACCAGAAAAATTGCATTAAACATGAATACTTTCTTTTATTAAATTTGCACTCTATGATGCTCACTCTCCCGACACAACTGCTGAAGCCAAAGTGGGTGAATAAGCAAATGTGAAGAAAGTTGATGGTGCCCGGCTATCAAAAGAGATAATGACTGGGGTCTTAAAGGCTTAAAGATAAACAAGCGACTATCTAGCTCAGAAGCAACAAAGCCCACATGGAAGAAAACACCAACCTGTGTGATCGTGTGGTACCGAAGGGATCCGTTATCAGGCATCAAAGAACAAAAAATCATATCATTGGCTACACACCTCCATGATACAATTGCCGAAGACAAACGGGTGCATAAGCAAATGTGGTGAAGAAAGCTGATGGTGCCCGGCTATCGAAAGAGACAGTGTCTGGGGTCTTAAAGGCTTGAAGGTGAATAAGCGGCCATCTAGCTCAGAAGCAACAAAGCCCACATGGAAGAAGCACACCAGCCGGTGCGATCACGAGGTGCCAAAGGGACCAGGTATAAGGCATCATGCAAAAAAAAAAAAAAAAGAATATGTGTGTGTGTGTATATATATGTGTGTATATATATATGTGTGTGTGTATATATATATATATATATATATATATATATACCATAGTGAATGAAGGGGGAAGTGCCAAGTGGAGACCCGAGGCCCAAGTGTTGACCACTGGAGATCCCCTCATAGAGGGGTTTAGGAGGGGAGATGGGTCGGTCAGGGTGCAATGTAGTACCTATGAAGAACACAGCTTTTCCCCAGATCCTGGATGCTTCCTCCCCCCAACTACCATGATCCGAATTCTACCTTGCAGGACTGGATAGGGCAGAGGTTGTACACTGGTGCATATGGGAGCTGGAGGCACAGGGAATCCAGGGTGGACGATACCTTCAGGACCAGGGGTGCGAGGGGTGATGCTGGGAGACTGGAGGGTGAGTGGGTTGGAAAGGGGGAACTGATTACAAGGATCCACATGTGACCTCCTCCCTGGGAGATGGACGGCAGAGAAGTGGGGGAAGAGAGACTCTGGATAGGGCAAGATATGACAAAATAACAATTTATAAATTATCAAGGGCTCATGAGGGACGGGAGAGCGGGGAGGGAGGGGGAAAAAAAGAGGACCTGATGCAAAGGGCTTAAGTGGAGAGCAAATGCTTTGAGAATGATTGGGGCAGGGAATGTGCGGATGTGCTTTATACAATTGATGTATGTATATGTATGGATTGTGATAAGAGTTGTATGAGCCCCTAATAAAATGTTTTTAAAAATTGCATTAAAAATGTGCAATGGTATATGAAATACCTAGACTAGCAAATGCATACACCTCTTGAGTGATTACCAGGGGCAAGGAGAAAGGAGAAGAAAAGGGGGGCTCACAGTGGGGGGGGCACTGAACTTCATTTAAAGGTGGTGATAAAATAATGGTCAAGGTTTCACAATATGAACACATTTAATGTCACTGGATTGTACATGTAAAGAATGTTGGATGGCAAAAGAGACACACGGGTGGGTAAAGAAGGTGGCTGAGTATTGAACCCTGTGTGTGTGTGTGTGTGTGTGTGTGTGTGTGAGACAGAGAGGAGAACCTGGCTCTTTTCCTCTCCCTAAACCAGTAAGAGAGGCTGAGCACAGTGCGCATCTGCCTGGAGGCTGGGAAAGGGCTCAGTGGCCAGTGTCAGACCTAGATCAAGGTGGAGAGCATATCCATGGAGGAGGTCTGAACTGCATGCAGATGCCAGAGCTCCAGTGATAGGGGGGTCGAAAGGTAGCTCGTATCCTAGCATGTCCGTGGCATGGTCTGGCATGGAGAATGGAGCCCAAGCACATGGGAGGGTGGAGCTCCCCTGGGGAGAAGGTAGCTGCACTGGCGGGTGCTATGGAGCATTCGCCGAGTGAAGAAGGGAACCAGATGTGCAAAGAAGGATTGGGATTGAGCAGATACCAGATGTCGCAAAGGAGCCCGCAAAGGAGAGGTGGTACTACCAACGAGAGCGTGGTACTTTAGAAGACGATAGATAAAACAAATTCAAATACAAATAAGGAATTGGTAGTCACACATTTAATTTCATAGCATTGACTGCAATCCCCACAATGAATCATCCCTTATCCCACTTCCTCGCTGCAGTCCCATTTCCATTCATTCTTCTTTCCTATCCTTTCCTGGCTTCTGAGCTTTCTTCCTGAGCAAATGCTGCCCTTTGGGTCTGCTGGGGTTGCTTGTTCTGAAGAGCGCGTGCTTTCCTGGGGTTAGGGTTCACCTTCTAGGGCTGTCTCGTGGTTGACTGAAAATTGAGCCACAAGAATGAATTCATTTCCAGGCTTGATTAGTGTCCCAGGGCCACAGACTCAGGCTCTTCACAGTCTCTATCCAACCAGGAGCCTGGCCTTTTGCGTACTTCTGAGTTTGTTCCACGTTTTCTCCTGCTGTCCGGGACCTTCTAATGTGATCCTTTTCACCAAGGGCAGCATTTGTTAGATAAGGACTCATCCTTTGACCTCATGGGTATGGAAACTGAGGTTCTCGTGGTCCATTAGTCCTGTGCACTAATTGTCCCGCGCATCTTTCATTTTCTCACTCGAGACCATGGCTGCACCTGAGACGGCTGCTCACAAGTTTTTAAGACCCTGTCACTGCTCACCAAAGTAGGACGTAGAGTGGTGTCTTTATAGAGGAGATTATACCAATTGACTTCGGATGTACCCAACCCCAGACTACTGTCCTGAGCCTCCGTTCCCTCTACTTGCTTGGTGCTTGGTCAGTTTTCTTAATCTAGGAGGAACTAAGTACCGATAAGGAAGAAGAGTAGAGTTAACACTGGGTGTCAGGCTGTACTGAAGGGTATCAGTGTGAAACCGTGGTTTTCAAAATCTACAGCTACAGCGATAGCGACAGCTTGCCAAGTCCTATGGAGGAACCCTGATGGACCAACTCTTATGCTCTTGGCGGCTGACCAACAGGTTGGTAGTTCAGCAGAACTTAACAAGAATAGGCCCAGCTGAGTGATTCTTCTGGAACTTCATCTGCTACATCTAAGGTGTCTGCAGATCCCTTGGCTCCAATGTGATTCTTCACCTCACTCCCTTCTTACTCCCGCCTTACTCCTTGCTTACTCCCATCCCTGTTCCAGGGACCACCCACGTCCTGAAATACTAGTTTCATCAGAATAAATAGAAACAAATTCAAGAACAGAAATAAACATTCCCCAAAGATCTTTCTGACAAGACTGGATTTACCTCAAAATGATCAGTTTTCACAATTCTCAGAGATTAAAAATAGAGTCCTTATGGGATATAAAGGTTTTTTAATGTTGTATAATAAATCTCTCATGTCCATGCCACACTGATTATCTATGGCATGATTGACACTGGTAGGTTCATTCACACACATTATCACTTTAATCAACTTTAATTCGTCCTCACATCAACTTTATTCCCTTTCCAAGATTCAGAAAAGGGAAGGTCAGAATGGCTAATTACATGCCCAAGGTCACTCAGTGGTCCAGAGCTGAGATCCACACTCCATCTTCGAGTGTCGGATTCTTCTCCCCCGACTATTCCCACAGAAACCTTACCCCATCCTGTAACAGAAGATTCTTCCTGGCTAACTAATATTAAGCCTAGAATAGAATGAGCCTGTTTATTTATAAAACATCTCAGCATAAAACTCAACCCTCACTATATAAACTATTTTAAGCATTTTCCCCAAAGCTCAGAAGGGTAGTAATGGATTTTTTTTCCTATCATAAACAATTTAAAAGCATGTACTAATGATTCCATTCACATTTGCTGATGAATTTCCCTAGCAGATATTCATGCCCAAATCCTGCACTCCTTTATTTGAAGGCAAAAATTTGTTCAAAAGTAAACTTCATTTGTTTAATAAAGTCATCCTTATCACATAAAAGCAAAATGGAACTGTGACCAGGAAAAGGTCAGTTTTCTTTTCCTTATTTAAACAAGCCATTCTTTTGCATGGCATCTACTGTCAAAAATATATACCTACACTTTTACTTCTAAACATTTAAAGGAAAATTTAACCACACTCCATTAGAAATACAAATCCAAAGAGTTAAACAGCAGGAAAGCACTTACCGGTCCGACATTCGGCGTAAACCTAATCATTTTAACTTTTAAATATTGATACAACACACCTGGACTATTTGTAACCATTATCTTGTTCTGTATACCAAAATCTGGGCTCTTTTACCCAAAAGTCTCCCTTGTTTTAAATGAAGTGTTTCTGATGCCTAAAATATTGATATTCTAAAATAGTATGCCTAAAATAGTAGATATTCCAAAATTGTAGCTAATATAAACTGCTCACCTACACTCCATCCTGAAAAAAAAAGATAAATAAACATTGTCTAAATTCTACTCTACATTTTTATTGCAGAATATAAGCTTATTCTAAAAGACAATCCACTATGTTTCTCAAATAAAAGAAAGTCCAATCATGAGTCTGGCCTGAGGTTTGTCTAATCCAGCCTTTAAACATTGAATCCCAGGGAGTTTGAGACCAATATTTCCCGAAGACTCACAGGAAATACTTAAAAGAACTTTTTAGAAAGAACGGATTATGTGGGCAAATGAGTTTAGGAATTTGATCAAAAGAAAGAAGAAATGTTAATACACAATATTTAAGCATGCAGAAAGACACAAATTAATCACAAACGCACACCCACTCATCAGATTTTAACAAATATAGGTATGTGTTCTTCAGGCTTGCTGACAGACAACTGGAACACACCCAGGACCCCTTCTTTATGGCTAGTGATAGTCTTTGCCTGTGATACAAATATTTGTTTTGGCATGTTTGGGGAATTGCACTTATCTGCTGCTGTTAGTTGCTGGGAAAGCTGACTTATGGCTATTTAGTATATCTTTTTCTAACTTTTCAATCCTATGCAAAAAATAGTAAACAAAAAATATCAAACTATGATGCTATTGTGTCCTAACATATCCTCCAGGTAGGTCTACGCACTTTTAAAGTTGGTGTTCCGTCTCTGAAACCCTTTGCTGCAAAGAAGTATACCCTCTTCAATTACATCACATCCAAGCACCAGCTTTCCAGTGGGATTTTCATAGGCGAGCCCTTGCTGGCCTTGCAGATTGAGTAGGTGCAATGTTGACATGGGGTGGGGGTGGGGGGGGAGTGGCGGAAATCTTTGGGCGAAATTTTCTTGGTCTTTTTCTCACCAACACAGTTTTCCACACTTAAAATTTCTTTCTAGGAAGCCTCTGTGATCATCTTGTGTCCTTTGAGACAATCTATCACAACTACTCCTTGGGCATCCCCAAACACAAGTCACCATGACCTCTTTGCCTGGGCTTACACACTGCCCAGCAGATCCCCTCATAAGGCGCTGTTTTGATTGGACCTTTGTTCTGAAGGCACGTTCAGGAGGCTGAGACAAGCACATTGCTGAGAGAACTTGCCTGAAGGCATCAGAAATGTCCATGTCCATATTATGAACTGGAATCCTAACAGCGACACTTTGTGATTTACCTTCTTATTCCTCATTCTTGCTCTTTCAGGGGTGACCCAGAAATGTGAGCATGCATGCTTGACAGGGGGCTAGCGGTAGAGACCGTCACCCATCTCTCAAACAATATAGGAGTTCCTGGATATTTAATCTTCATTTTGACATTCTACATGTTATCAGAGTCTACTATTTTAGTGCCTTTTTAATATATATTTTGGGAGAAATAGAGGACTTTCTACTCCTGTAAAAAGTTAGTCTCAGAAACTCTCAGTGCAGCTCTAACCAATCCTGTAGCATCACTGTGGGGCAGCAGTGACTCGGGGCAGTGAGTTGCCTCGGTTTCTTATATCACATAAACCATATATTGAGTATTTGATTGTGATGGTTTAGATTCAGTGACTGTCCGGAGTTACCCACAGGGATTCCCGTTCTTACAACCACTGCTTTTTTTTACTCTGTTTTTGAATTCTAGTCATTATTTTCCTGAAGGTCTGTGATGACCATATTCTAAGTATTGGTCCAAGAATGTCTTTGTTTTGACTTTATTTGGGAATAATTCTCTCTTGGTATAGCACTCTAAGCAGACGGTTCTTGCTCCCACTGCTTTGCAAACATCCCATACGGCATCTGCTTTTGCCAGGCGAAGTTGGCTGTCAGGTGAAGTTGCTCTTTTGTGAGTCGTTTTTCTTTTCTCGACGGATACTCAGCATTTCCTCTTCATCTCTGATGTGCTTCCGTCTCACGGCAGCACAAACTGGGTGAGGGGTTTGTCTTCCAGGACTCGAATTCGCATGCTTCTTGAATCGGACGATTCTTTATCAATTCTGGAAAATTCTCAGCCACTGGTCTTCTGACAAGCCCCTCCTTTCCCATTCCATCTTTGCTCTCCTTGGGGGCTCCTCTCCCAGGTGCTCCGGTTCTTCAGCTTATGACAGCCGCCTTGGCTCCCTCATGGTAACTTTCCTTCCACATGGCTAGTCAATGCGGGGGGTTTTGTTTCTGTTTTCTCTGCGAGACCATCCTCACCATGGTCATCTTCCTGGCACCTGTGTGTACTCCCGGCTATGGATGTGTCCTTACAGGGGAGTTTGGTGTTCATTTCTGCGGGAGCCCTTGGAGGTTCCTTTTTTTTTTCTGGACCAATTATTGTGTTACCACTTCATCTTTGGTTCCAGAAAATGCAGGCAGTGTGAGTTCAGGTCCTATAGCTCACGGTGCAGGCCTGGCATTTTGATCTCTTAAAGGATACTTTTGTCCACCATTAGCCTCGGGGAGGCTCCTTGGTGCTTCCACAGGCCCCTGGGGGTACTGACCGTCCCATCTCCCAGAGGGCGCATCCTATAGAGGTTCGGCATTGTGCAGCAATGGTTGTCTCTCAGCTCTCAGTTTTGCACGGGCTCATGATGACATCTTCGCTCCTCCTGAGGCATGAAAATTGTTATCCACCCCCTCCAGGCCGATAGCCCATTCCAGACGCCTGTGGGTACCCAGGACCTACCTGCCTTCCAGTTTTCAATGACTATTCTCTTCTGACTCCTGGAGATAAGCCTTTCGTTTGGCAAATCAATTCAACTAAGGCATACCTGCACTTTGGCTCCAGACTACCACAATAAAGCATATCCTGCAACCAAGTGAGCCACACAAATGTCTTCATTTCCTGGTGCGCATCAAAGGGAGCCCTGGTGGCGCAGTGGTTACATGTTGGGCTCATAACTGCAAGGTTAGCAGTTTGAAACCACCACCAGCTGCTCCGCAGAAGAAAGATGAGGCTTTCCAGTCCCGTAGAGTCTCAGAAGCCCCCTGGGACCTTTCTAGCCTGTCGGATAGGGTTTCCCTGAGTCGGCATGGGCTCGATGGCCAATTTTATAGCCTATGACAGAGTTTGACATACTGTGATAATTACCAAAATATGACAGAGAGACATGAAATGAGCACTGCCATTTGAGGAAATGATGCTGATAGACTTGCTCAATGTAGACTTGCCACAAACCTTCAATTTGTTTAAAACAAACAACCACCAAGCATCATCTGTGAAGCACAGGAAAGCAAAGTGCAACCCAACGGGGCGGAAGCAGGTCCGTTTCCTGCCCTGGGGAAGAGGCTGGTTGTCTTCACTGTTGCATCAGAAGGTTCCCCACGTGGATTTTTTTTCAGCTGTGGAACGTCACAGACCTTGCTCTATATTATTGGGTGTTGCAACTCCCAGGGTGCAGCTGTGTTCAGAGTTTTCCGACTATTGGTTAAGAAACGTTTGTACCTGGAACATCTCTCAGAACTGTTGGTTGTTATTCGGGCGTCAAGGCGGTTCTGAATCACAGTGACCCAACTGTCTGAGTGCGACACAGTGAAGCCCGGCCGTCTGGCAGCACCCCTCCATTGTTGTGATGCCTCCGCCCACTGCTGCACCCACTCCTTCTCCCTGAGCGTCTTGCACTTCTCCCTGCCCTTCTATTTGACCAGACTTCGGTCCCTCTCTGGAGCCTGGTCCCCGACACAAACGAGACAAAGTCTAGCCATCCGCTCTTCTAAGGAGCATTCTGGTTGTACTTCTTCCAAGCAGCTGTTTGTTCTCTTGGCAGTCTGGGGGACTTTCTGTATTTTTGCCAATACCATAATTCAAATGTATCCAGTTTTCTTCAAATTCCTCATTGAGTGTCCAACGTTCATATTTGTATGACGTGATTGAAAACAACCTGGCCTCGATCAGACACACCCTAGTGTGGTCAGAGTAAGCACTTGCTTGTCAGCACCTTTAAAGAGGTCTTGAAAAGACCCTTCATGGAGAAGCACTGAGGAACAGATTCATTTTCCTTGGTGTCTGACTCAAGCGAATCTATTTGTACTCAGATGTATAGAACTTTAATCCATATATTTAAACAAGAAGGCACTCTTGGTGGTTTAGTGAGTTACTTGATGGGGCTCTCAGTCGAGCTTTTATAACTCACAGCAAACCACGTTTTCCTGATGGATCTGGATAAGAGAAGGTGAGGGGAGATTCAATTGGGAGTGATGGTTAACAGGGTTAATTGTGATTGGATAAACCTGAGACCCTGGGCCTGACGAGGGCCTGGCTACCACAAAACCTATGGACTTGAGTGGGACTGGGCTGGGTGCCTTCTTGATGTGAAGCTGCTTCTTGATATAAAGCCTAATTTAACTTCCCTAATAAACCCCGATAATCCTGAGGGAAAAAAACAACCACCTGAGACCCTAATGAGGGGAACCGGTCAATTCTGCCCCCTTTCCAGGTATGAGATGAGCCACTGCAGAAGCAGGAGAGGGGATTCTTAGTGCAATCAAGGATGCAGTGCAGTATGATCGCTGGACCCTCAATCCCTGCTCCTTGGGCCTATGACACTGGGGAAATGGCGGAGCAGCAGCAGCAGCAGCAAAGTCAGGAGCCAGAGCATGAGGCAGCGCTGGGGCTTCCTGTCCCGCAGGTCAGTAAAACTGAGTGCCTGGACAGTAGGCTGGCACGCACAGGGGAGTGCCTCTGGCCCAGTGGTTCTCAGCCTTCCTAATGCCCAGGCCCTTAATACGTCCCCCGCCCCGCAACACCATAAAATTAATTTCATTGCTACTTCATAACTGTCATTTTGCTACTGTTATGAATTGGGAGACCCCTGTGAAAGGGTCGTTTGACCTCCAAGGGGCTCTCGACCCACAGGTTGAGAACAGCTGCGTCTAGCTACTTGGATTGGCAGGTAAAGCCAATGACCACAGACTAAGGCTTGTCCTAGAATTAAAAGCTGTTCAGTCATTTATCGGCAGTGCTGAGAGAGCTTGGCAACAGTGCTCTAAAAGGGCAGATGGCAGGTCAGAGGCCAGGGCACCGAGAGGTCTGTCAGAGAAAAATGGCAGGGAAGAGGTTGTCCTGATCAAAGAACTGTATCCTGAACATTTCTGAGCCTGAATTGTAACCAGTGGACTTCCCTAATAAACCCCATCCTTGTGAGTATTGTCTGAGCTCTCTGCCACCCCTGCAACAGATGACTGAATCCAACCGAGAAGTAGCCAGTGCCGTGAAGAAAGACAATTGGTGCCAGAATTGGTCAAGGAAGAAGAAGTAAAGGCCTATCTGACCTCTTCCTCAGAGCAATCGGCTTTGTGGAACTGCTGCTGATGATGGTGATTCTTCGTCCCCTCTAGGAAGTTGTGAGGAAATCAGATGTCTGCCTCTTTACCGAGTTTTGACAAAGGTATACAGTCATGTAGCCTCTATCACAACCAGGTAGAGAACACTCCCCTCACTTACTTTGCGTCTCTGCATCAGACCCTCAGGCAGCAACTGGTCCTTCCTATCTTTACAGTTGTGTCTTCTCTAAAATGTCATCTGGGTGGCATCACACAAGATACTGTTTTATGTCTGGCTCCTTTTGCTCAGTATAGTGCTTTTGGCATTCATCCATGTTATTGCATGTTATCTGCAGCTCATTCCTTTTTATCTCTGTGTGGAATTCCATTTTCTGGATGTAACACTTTAATCCACTCACCAGAAGATGGATACCTGGCTTGCTTTCAGCTGGGGGCTATTTTGATTAAAGCTGTTGTAAGCATTTGTGTCTAGGTCTTTGTGCAAACATGGTTATGTTTTTCTTGGGTGTTCAATAACAGATTAAATACCAAAATTGTACACTCATGTGGTTTTGTGTATTTTTGTCCAAGTAAATAATAAGAGAAAAAGTAAATGTCCAATTGTCCTCGGTGGTCGGTTCTCCCTCTCTGGGTTTGCTTTTGTGCCCGAGGATCTAGTTCATCTGTAGCAGAAGGGCCAAGAGTCTTAACTACTGCTTCCCACTCCATTTGTATTTGGTTCATCCCTCCCCCGTTTCAAAATGGGCCTTTAAAGGCATTATAATAAAAAGTAGTGGACAAAAGGGTGGACTCATGACAAGGAGAAAGATATTAATAGGGGCAAAGAAATGAGTGTGCTGACAAGACTAAGCTAGGGCATATCTCTGCGGTTAAACATGGCATTTGCTCTGAGATTCCTGGCAGTCAATGCCAAAAATACATCCACATGTATTGCATTCCTCAAGCAGACTCAACATGCCACATCACCCAGAGAGTGAAATAATCTACTAACCCAGATTCAGAGGGCCTTAATAGTGTTCATTGGAAAACTTTATTTCTATTTTATGTTATAAGAGTGGCATGTGGGTGGCATCTGACCTCCTTTGGCTTCATGAGAGGGAGTAAAAGTCAAGCTCATCATCAGCCCAAGGCTGACTCCCTATGAGGGAGAGGAAAGACACACCTCCGCCTTCTTCTTCCTTTACCAATTCTGACCCAACCCACCCTTTCCACAACACTCTGTTTCTCTGCTGGGTTTGATAAACTGATGCGACGGTCATGCAGCATGCAAGAGACAAGACTCAACAATTAAGGGATTCACTAGGGAAATTAACAGGATCAGATACAGTTCTTCTGGTCAGTAGCACATCTTCTCAACCATTCTCACAGGCATGCCTCTCTCTGGTCTCTGGCTTCTCAACCACGCATCTCTTGGCCTTTAAATACTGTAAATACCCCTTTAGCACTTCCAATATATGCCCAAAGGGCACCACACCCAGCCAGTCACGATGCTCGCTCAGCAGCACTCTCTCTGGGTCAGCAATCCGAGCTCCTCCAATTAAGAATCTAGAAAGACTCCACTATGCAAGCAGGCCTCCTCCACGAAGGCACTCCGCTTCCTCCCTCCAGAGGCAGGGCGCCTGCGCGCTGCCTGGTGCTCTAGGCGCTGCTTCCATCCCTTCTTGTGTCACAGCTGGGTCTTGTTGATCAAGGAGGATCAGCACGCAGGTAATCTTGGGGTTCCAAGGTCACACTCTACTCCTGGGCCTTTTTTCTTTCTTTTTCATGATAAGGACAGCCTCGTTAGCTTCTGAGAAATCTCACCTTATAGCTACTGGGATGGGAAATTGACCAGCTCCTTATTGAAAGTCCCAGGGACCGTCAAAAAGACATTACTCGGCCTTGGTGTTAGAGCAAAGGACGGTAAGACTTCATCTCACAGACTGTGGGCGTGTGGTCCGAGGCCAGTCCCTGGAAGAAGGTGATCACCCTTGGTTGAAGTGTAGGGGCGGCAAAAATGAGGACGCCCCTCAACAAGATGAAAGACACGGGGGCTGCAACGGTGGACTCAGACGTAAGAACAGACGGTGGGACGGTGCAGGGCCAGGCGGTGTTTCCTTCCGCGGTACACAGGGCTTCCAGCTTTCTCCTGGGAGTGGCTGGTGGGCTTGAACCACCACCCTTACAGCTAGCAATACAACTCTGACCTGACTGTGCACCCCCAAAAATTGCCCATCACTTCATTAAGAGTTCCAAGTATGTACAATTACATACAAACCTGTTAGCGGTCACTCAAAACTGAATCATAATCCTATCAATATTTTTCCCTACCTGAACTTACCCAGGAAAAAAATAGTTTGGTGGGAGTTACAAAGCTAGTAGAGTTGTAGCAAGCAATGTACTGCAATGCCAATACATTCTATTTTAATCCTTCCAAGAATCCTGCTGTGGGTCAAATTAGTAACTCTGTTGAAAGACGAAGGAGCCAGCTGCACACTATTCTCCAGTTCTCCCAGGCCAGGGTGGCTACACCAAGTATAGATGCTTGGTTAAATTTGAATATCAGGTAACACCATTATTAGCATAAATATGCGCCCTAACTGGCTTGGTACATAGTATTAATAAGTAAATCCATCATTTGTCTGGAATTCAAATTTAACAGGGCACCGTGTATTTTCCTTTGCTAAATTTGGATTCCCAGACTTGGACTGTGCTCCTAAAGTGTTCGAGGTAGTCCTGCCCCTCCCCAGCCCTTCCTGGCAGACCCTCACTGCCACCACCTTATCACCTACTCGTGATCACATGTCTGTCACCAAGATCAAAACACACTGACAGTTCCCAGGCCCTGCATCATTGTACTCTATCGTCCCACAAGGCTCCACCAGGTTCCAAGTCTTCCATACGCTCCCTAACCAGTCATAGCCTATTAGCCCCCGAACTAGAGTCAACACCTCTGGAGACCAGCTATGGAACAGTTCCTCTTATTCCAACCAGAACCGATACCACCCTGGTGGTGGTGCTGGCGATCTCATCAGCAAACCAACCTCCCCACCGTCCACACTGCACATGCCTTGTGAGAAGAGAAACATGGATGGATACATGATAGAAAACTCAAAGAGTCTTGTCCTAGGTCTGGGGCAGCAGAAACAGCCCCAGGAAAGGGAGTGGATGGGCTGTGTGTCAACATCTTTCAACATGGACAAGACTATGCACAGCATGTTTAGCAAATCGGTGAATTTCCCAAGACTAGCAAATAGCTAACTTAGGACTCAGGATTAAAAGAGATCTCAATAGGCTAACGCGACTGGCCAAAATCAACAAGATGAAATAGAACAGGAATTGCAGGAGCTGCTGGGTTTAGGTTGGGAACAGCAGTGACATATGAGAAATTGTGCCGCCCTGCAGTTTAGATAATGAAAACTTTAACATTTGGGCTCAAGATGAGCTGAACTTTATCATGATCGTGGGCTGGGTGTGAGAGGTGACGACAAAACAACAACATGCACAGCTTACAGTCAATTGATTCTGATCTCAAATGTTGAGTCACTACATTTCTAGGCTCTCAAATGAAATGTACACAATCCCAAACTCATCCAAGAGCAATATGAATCAAATCTCACCCTTGAACCTCAACAGGACCTGGAACCTTGGAGAAGTTCAGTGAGCACCAGAACCTAGTCCTGCATCCCCCCGGCAACTAGACAATGCTTGTCCATCAATACTTTTGAAAGAGGTCATCATAGTGTCCTTGGAAGATAACCTAGTGAAACATTTAATTTTGTAGCGTCTTCTTTTCTGTGTGAGGCTGGAAGAAAGGAGAGGACATAATGACTTGTCTACTAACACAAGAGTAAGTAAAAAATATATCATTACTAGGATTCCAGTCCGTATATTCATGGCTTTTTCACACATACATGTTTAAGCACGTCTCTGTGCTCAGTGGATGAGAGTGGACACGTTTATCAGTGATACACTTGTCTCTGTCACTCCGAAGGGCCTTCTAAAACAGGTTCCAATCAAAACAGTGGCTGCCGTTGGAAGTGCTGGGGGCTTCTTACTGGAACGCAGAAGGTTAGGGAGACTTTGTTGGGGGACTAGCCAAAGGGTAATCTTCATACATTGTCTCTAAGGACACGGGATGATCAAAGAGCTTATAAGAAAGAAATTTTGAAAATTGCATTCACAAGAAAAAGGTCAGGGCAGTTATGCCAAGAAGCTTTTTTCCCACCAGGATAGAACCCCTGTCTATTCCTCCAGGGTAGCAACGGCTGTCCGGGGAGAATCATCCTGGGAAAGCTTGCCCCTACCCGACCACCCTGATCTTGCCCCTTCAGACTTCTTGTTCCCCAAACTCAAAAGAACATTTACATGGGACATAATCTGAGTGCCCTGAAGATGTCAGACTGCTGTGTGGATATGGTGTAGGTCAAAGGGTGCAGCAGTCATCCGGGCAGAGATGCTGTTGGCAGGTGCGGTAGAGTCAGCTGAGTCCTAGAAACCCTTGTGTGCAGCGAAAGCAGCACTGCCCCGTCCTGCCTTGTCCTGCCAATGGCTCCTAGGTTTGAACACATCAATGGAGCTGCTGTGTCGATCCATTTGGTTGAAACTCTTCTTTTTCGCCGCTGCCCTGTGACTGAACCAAGGGTGAAGTCTTGCCCCAGGGGCTGGTCTCTCCTGCCAATATGTCCAAAGTAGAGGGAAGGGGTAGAGATCTAGAAACACCAACTTTAGATGCATACGACCTGGTTGGAGGATGTGTTGAAAAACAATAGCTGCACATTTTGATATTTTTGTTTAATAAAGGTTTGTATAATTTTATAGCAATGCTTTTTTATTCACGTACCCTCACTTATATGGCAGGGCCAGAAGCAAAAGTTGAAAACCACTATATGCCAAACCAACCACAAACACTCAAAAACAAACGAATGTCGTCTCAGAGAGCGTGAGAGAGAAAGGATTGAATGGAGGGAAAGTACTGGGGATCTAGGCGCGGGTTGGGAGAGAGTTCTGAAACCTGGGTCAGGAGTGGAGGCTTGTGACAAACATGATGTGATACTCCCAGGAAGATGTCCCTGAGAGTAACAAGCCATCTAATGGGGTGCCATCAAAAGGCTAAGACTGACTCACTCACTCATCAACAAGGAGTTCATTTTGACTCATGGTGACTGTAGGGCAAAGTAGAGCTGCCCCCCGTGGATTTCCGAGGCTGTGACTCCTGCGGGTTGTAGTTGTAGAAAGCCTTGTCTTTCCTGGGGCTGTCAAGCTCTGACTCTTAAGAAAGCTTCCATTGAGTTCCACAGGAAAGGTCCCTGTGCCCAAGATTGACTCAGCACTGTGGAACCTCCTGTTTCAAGCAAGCTTGTCTACTTTGGCAGTGAGCACACCCACGGCATCCAGAATTCCTCTTGGATGTTTGGATTCTTGCACAACGTGAGCCAGAGCCAGCGGGCACTAGGTTTGGATTTCATGATTGAGATTGAATGTGCTGATTGCCAAACAGATGGGACATACAGCAGCTTTTCCTGGTAAAGGGAAATATAAACATGACATTTATTTTGATCCTAATGTAAGTGGGTTCATACTCTCTACAAAGTAGCCAGACAGACTCAAAAACAACCCAACCCTATCACTGGGATTCTATTTGTTTCTTCAAGCATCGCTTTTTTTTCCTTCAATTTGAAAGACAAAAATCAGTGCCTAAATCACAAAGCTGTTGATAGGATTAAGTGAGGGTTGGGAGGATTCTAGTTCTTAGTATAGTGTGGATTCATTTTATACAGAAAGTCTACATGTTTAAAACAGTGTGATAAAACATATGGTAATTTTTCAATAACGTAACGTTCACTTCCTATTTATTGCTGTAGGGGAAGGAGTGTTGGATGGGTGCAATTCACTCCTCATGAAATCTACGGCACGAATTAAAAGAAGAGTGGTCTAGGATAACTTCTAATGTGAGTGACCGGGTAGGTGGTGAATACGGGGAGGAGGGCGTGGGTGGGTAACGCCTTCAAATTCGAGCTGTTGCTAGAAGGCGCCAAAGGATATGCCCAGCAGATATTGGTTATAGAGAGGGGTCTAGATTTCAGAAGAGAGATTTGGCTGAAGTAATTTCTCAATTTGGGAGTCAGGAGTAAACAGTAGATGACCTGAAACAGGCTTTATAAATCACCCAGGGTTTGAGGATTGAGTGAGCAAACCAGAGGAACAATGATGAGATTTCACAAACATCAACATACAAGCAGTGATTAGAGCGTTGTGAAACCTGTGAAAGCCAATGGGAAGTGCAGGAGAGATTTGCAAGCAGAAAAATGGCAAAATGACTGTTATTTTAGAAAGACAACTCCAGTGGCTACAGGGGAAAATGAGTTGGAAACGGCCAAGGTCAAGAGTAGAGGCTGGCTGTGTGCTCAGGAGGTGTCGATGGGATCGGATATTAGGCATCGGAGACCCAGAACAAGAAAAAAAATCATATCTAAGTGAATGAGGGGGTGTGCGAAGTGGAGACCCAAAGCCCATCTGTAGATAATTGGACATCCCCTGACAGAAGGTTCACAAGGAAGAGATGAGCCAGTCAGGGTACAGAATAGCACCATTGAAACATACAACTTTCCTCTAGTTCTTTGATGCTTTCTTCTCCACCCCAATCCCCCACTATCGTGACCCCAATTCTACCTTACAAATCCAGCTAGACAAGAGCATGTACACAGGTACAGACAAGAGCTGGAAACACAGGGAATCCAGGACATATAAACCCCTAGGGACCCATATTGAGAGTAGCCATACCAGGAGGGGAAGGAGAAGGTTGGTTAGAAAGGGGAACCGATCACAGGGATCTACATATAACCCCCTCCAGGGGAAAAAACCCCCTCCAGGGGAAAAGTGGGTTAAGTGAGACACTAGTCAGTGTAAACCATGAAATAATAATAATTTATAAATTATCAAGGGTTCATGAGGGAGGGAGGGGGAAAATGAGCTGATACCAAGAACTCAAGTAGAAAGAAAATGCTTTGAGAATGATAATGGTAACAAATGTACAAATGTGCCTGACACAATGGATGGATGGATGGATTGTGATAAGAGTCGTATGAGCCCTCAATAAAATGATTTGACAGAAAATGTACAAATGTGCTGGGTACAATTTATGTAAGATTGTTACAAGAGCTGTAAGAATCCTCAATAAAAATGGTTTTAAAAAATAATTTTTAAAATTCTTTTAAAGAGTAGAGGCTGGAAGACCACTAGAGTGGCTTTGATGATGATGTCGCTGATGGATCATGACTAACAGAGACGAGAAATAACAATCACAAGTGACAAAGGGACAGGCTATGCCCTGCAAAACAGAAGAGAGAAATCAAAGATAATTTCAAATTCTGGCGAGGGCAACTGAGTCAATGATGGCATCACTGATTTAGAGAAGTGGTGCAAGGGGCATGTAGAGGGGCATGTAGAGGGCAGTGAGGGGATGGCTAGTGCTTTGGGAACAACCACCAGCTCACGGGTACTTAAAAGCTGCTTCAGGGTCTCCGTGGGCCATTGACCAGGACTGTGAATAGCCTTGCTATTGGACAGAGGGTATTGGAAACTCGATTTATGAACCTAGAGTTAGGTTAAATTTCAACACCTTACCACTTGTTCTTCCTTTGACCCCTTTTAAATTTGTTCTGGTTGTTATTATTTTTTGCTTTCTTTACAACTGAGGTGTTTCTGTTTTATTATTGTTGGTGGTGATTTGTGGTTTTTTAAAAATGTTTTTCTGTATATGAAATCCAGGATAGGTAAATTTATAGAGATAGTAACAGGATTAATAATTTCTTAGGGTTATGGAAGGGGAGCTTGGTGAGAAATGGGGAGTTAATAATGAGAACAAGAATTAATTAAATGTTTCCAAATTGGCTATAGTGATAATTGCATAACTTTTCAAATATGTTTAAACCATTGAATCATAATGTTGTGTGAATAATGTTGATAAAACTGTTCAAAATTTTTAAAAGTCTGCAAGTGCACTGCTGAAGCAGCAAGGGAAAAGAATAATAAAATAAAATTTCTACATTGTAATGGGGGGGGGGAGAAAATGGCATATTGTACTAGGCAAATCTGATGCACAAGACCGCCTTTAAATGTTGAACAGCAAGGACGTGCCCTGGGAAGTAAGTTGTGCCGGACCAACCCGTGGCATTTCCAGTTGCCTCGTGTGTGTGTGCAGGTTACACAATGAATAAGGAGGATGACAGAGGAGCTGATGCGTTTGAATGGTGGCGCTGGCAAAGAATATTGAAAATCCCGTGGACTATCAGAAGAACAAATAAACCTATCTTTGGAGATACACAACCAAAATGTTCCTTAGGAACGAGGCTGGCGAGACTGTGCCTTGCACACTTTGGACCTGCTGTCAGGGAGCGTCTCTGGCAAAGTGGAGGGGCGGCCAAAGGGAGGAAACCCCTCAATGAGATGGACTGACAGCCTGGCTGCAACAATGGGCTCTAGCTAGCACAATGCTTGTGAGGACGGAGCCGACCGAGTGGGGTTTGGATCTGTTGTACTCAGGGTCCCTGATCCACTGGACAGAACCTCACAACATCAGGGATGGGGGGAGGGGACAACTGTCTTCTGATGATAAAACAGAAGATAATTCACTGTAAACAGCTTCAGTGCAGACAACTAGCTGCCTAAAACAGATGGTGAGCTGCTGAAATGAATGAGGTTCCCCCAACCTGGAAATGGAACACCGTACGGTATGGAAAGAACACTTGGCAAGACAGGAAGCATGAGCCAGGAGTGAGTGGTGCGTTTCATGGGTTTAGATCAACAAAGAGGCGGACTCGGACTCTGCTCCTGCCTGTTTGATTTCTCAGCTTCTCAGCCCTCGGCTCGCCTGGCCTCAAAGCTGCCCAATCAGCCCCACACTCACTCATTCACTCCACATACTCTTGGTCCTCGAATTCTGTGAATGCTTTGGTTCCCATATGGGTTCCCATGTGCTCCTTCCTAGACAACCCACGGCTCCCTCTGCCCCCCTCCCCCAAACTAGTGATTTCTCCTAACATCCTGCATCCAACTTTGGAGGGAGTAGGGTGACGGCAAAAAAGAATCGTGTCCTAAAAGTCTGCCAGTATGTCACTGCCCTTTTTGAAAATATATGACAGATCAACGCCAAACCTTGAGTGGGCATTCAGGGGATCATTGCCCTACCCAGTTCCATGCCTCGTTCTTCCTTACACAAATCCTCCATTCCAAACCGGCTGAGACTTTCTCCCCGTTTTCCTGGGTTGGGTTTGGTTTTAAACTCGTTCAATAAATATCCTGCAGAACGAAGTTCTCCCTGACAATACTACCACATCTGCAGTCTTCATCCCTTTACCTTGCTTTACTTTCTTCCAAACATATAATTCTGCGTGACATCGTCTTGTGTTATTTGGCCCTTTCTTTGAGATCTAATTCGTCACACTAGAAGGTAAGGGTGCTGCTGCTGTTGGGGGCCGTGGAGTCAGTTTTGACGCATAGCAGCCCTGTCTATGTTCAACAGAACAAAACACTGCTTGCTCCCGGATCATCCCCATAAAGGTTCTTAGGCTTAAGACCACTGTAGCAGCCACCATGTCGATGCATCTTACCTAGAGCTCCCTCTTTTCCACTGCCCCTCTCCTTTACCAAGCACCATGACCTTCTCCCGGGACTGGGGTCTCGTGCTAAGGAGTCCAGAGTGCATGAGACTAAGTCTCCCCATCCTTGCCTCTAAGGAACATTCTGGCTGTACTTCTTCCAGCACAGATTTGTTGGCTCTCTTGACAGTCCGTAGTATTTTCAATATTCTTCACCAGCACCATCATTCAAGGTCAGTGCTTGTCTAATTTGCTGCTAAACCCCAGCACCTAAAATAGAGGCTTGTACATTATTTTTGGCAACCAAAAAGAAGTTGGCAGAAATTAAAGGAAAATAAACCCATTATAAAAATGCATAATTTTTGTTTTACTTTCTATTTGGTAATAACTACACAAAAATTTATGACATGTATAGAAGAACACATGTCAACAATATTTATACAGGAACTTAACCAAAGCATACTGTGTTTTTCCTTTTCTTTTTTGGCCTTCCCCGGTACCCAGAGTAATATATTCTTGCTTTCTCGTTAGTGACTAGTAACTCCCACCCCAGTAACTGTCAGAGTGTTTCTGTTAGTATGGAAACCTTTTCTTGACTTTTTATAATAGTGGTCACATGCAATATTTGTCCTTGTGTGATGGACTTCTTTGTATCAGCATGGTGTCCTCTGGATTCTTCCCTGTGATGAAAAGTCCCACAGCCCCATCGTTACTCAACAGTCCACAGGACTGCACTGTGTGTCTCGCCACGGCTTGTGCGTCCACTGTCCCATTGATGGGCATGTCGGTTGTTTCCATAGTTTTGCTAGTGCGAATGCGCTGTGCTGAACATATGCGAGGGGCCTTCAAAACTTTTGTGGGGAAAAATCCATTGTCTTTTCATTGCATTTTCCCCCCACATTTTTTCACTCCAACAAATATTCTGCTTCTAGGGACGGTGGCATCTGTTCTCTGCCAATGCCACAGCACCTTCCCCCAGAATCCACAACCCCTCTTTGGAAATGTTCAATTCCTGACAGGGGCAGAGTTCCAGGAAGGTCTAAGCATAGGCTTACTTACTAATATGCAGGTACCAATTTCACATAAGTTCTGTTTACTACAGACTAGCAAGTAAGCGCCTGCTTACCTTCTTATCTGCCCGACTCACCACCTCAATTTAGAGACAAACCTTTCTCCCACTGAATGGATAAAGGACTTGTTTGGGGGTTGTTTTTTTTTTTGGCCCCCTTCCTTGGAGCTGTCTCCTGCTTTGTGCTGCTAGCTGCCTTTCCAGGTCTGCACAGTTGATGTCAGCTAGCTGTCCATGGGCAGGGCTCATGCGTGCCCATCCTTGGGTTCAGTGAGTGTCTGTTGACTGGCTGAGAACAGACACCACTCAGCCTTCTAAAGTCAATGTGTTCATCATGAATATGAGCCTCTTTGGAGAACTTAGAGTCCCTGGTTGGTACAAACAGTTAACATATCCAAAAGCCCATTCTGATTAAAAAAAAGTTGGCAGCTGCAGTCTACCTAGAGGTGATGCAGAAGAAAGGCCTGGCAATCTGCTTCCCAAAACTCGACGCTTGAAGATCTTCCAGAGAGTCTCATTCTGCTCTGATCCACCTGGGGTTGCCATGAGTCAAAGTAGCCTCTGCTGCATTGTGCCTTACTCTAGGGACTTCATTAAATCCTCGCCATAGTAAGTGTGGGTGATTCTTAATACGATCCCCCTTTGTCAGAGGAGACATCAGAAACAAAAGAGATGTGTCCACGGTCACACAGTTAGTGGCAGAATCAGCCACCTAGAATGCAGAGTGCACCCTCTCAATTCCTTTCAGTCAGCTAGAAGTTCATCGGACGGGTGCTCTCATGCCGCCAGGGTAGTTTGCTTCTGTAATTTAAATGTCAGGAACACTTAATATCAAAGTCGTGTGTACACTACGTCATGCAGAAGTCATCCAAGACTAGAGCTGAAATGGCAGGATTAAATATGGCACAGGCTGTGAGCAGAGCAATCTGCTACCAAAAAATAAACTGATCAGAAAGTCAATTTTGAAGGTGCCCATTGTTTATCCCTGGCTACTCACAGGAAGCTTGGCAGTTCCACTCCACCTAGCAGCCCCACGAAAGCAAGCTTTAGCAATCATCTCCAGTAAGGTTCAAAAACAAACGGAAAACAATGAATGCAAACCCACTGCCACTGAGTTCATTCCAAGTCCTAGTGACCCCACAGGACAGAGGAGAACCGCCTCATAGGATATCCAAAGCTGGGATCTTTATGGAAAACAGACTCTCCCAGCGAGTGGTTGGAGGGTTTCAATAACCAATTCTTCAGTCGGTGGGTGAAGGTTTTAAGCAACGTGTCCTTCAGTGAGCTTGTTGTTATTGTTGCTAGGTGCCATTGAGGCAGTTCTGGCTCACAGTGATCCTCTGCACAACAGAATGAAACACTGCTCCGTCT
Source organism: Tenrec ecaudatus (assembly GCF_050624435.1). Lineage (NCBI taxonomy): Eukaryota > Metazoa > Chordata > Mammalia > Afrosoricida > Tenrecidae > Tenrec > Tenrec ecaudatus. Next base: position 122,301,078 of record NC_134538.1, read on the forward strand.
TGTACCACTGAGCCCATAGCGCCAGCCACGGTGTCCATCCATCTCACGGAGGGACTCCCTCTCTTTCGCTGCCCCTCTACCAAGGATGCGGACCTTCTTCTGGGGCAGTCACTGAAATCCTTATAGACTGAACATTGAAACAAAATTCCTATTGCTGGTTGTCTTAGAGCACACATGGGTCAGCCGTGCATCACACTGACTCCAGAAGCAAAGCCATTTTTAGATGCAGTGTTCCATCTGCGTTTTCAACTACGCCATACGTCGAGCCAACGCACCCAGAGCTCAACAGAACAGTGTGGTTTCCGAATTGGCCCTTGTCCGCAGGGCGTCTAATGGCTGCTGTAAAACCTGGACTCCTTCTCCGCCTGGGTGAACGGAGGTCGGCCTGACCCCTGAGGTTATCACACCATGGATGTGAAAAGCCATTGAGAATAATCTTTTGTTTTATAATTCCAAGTAATTTAGAAACAGACCTGGACCATCTGGTCCTTCTCCTGCCACAGTGGTTCTGGTTTAAAGAGCTCTCCAGGTGGTTGTTTTTCACCCTCGAGTGAGAAGATGAGTCATAAGCACTATAAAGTCTGAAGAGGGTTTTGTTACTGCGAAGCCACGCGTTGCAGAGTTTTCATAAACAAACAAAAATGACAGTGGATGAAAATGATAGACATCCCTAACGCACCACGTTCACACTCGGAGACAACATCACTCAATTATAGGATTCACCCTTTCCAAATTCATCCACATGGGTTTTGCTTTGCCAACTACTCAAGGGGGAAAATAAAGTCACAGTTTCGTAGAAAATGATCTTTGCCAATCCTCCCACTAGCTCAGAGTTTGGCCTGAAGTTTGCCTGATAGTAGATGAGCCCTGCCATCTGCTAATGAGGCAGTGTTCCTAATGGGCAGACGACACCAAGCGAGATGGCCAAAACGGGACCTGACTGTTACCATGCACTTATGTAACCGAATCCAAATGAGTAAGGTGACAGAGAACTCCAGCCATCATTCTGATCCAGCTCCACAAGTCCAAGACACACACTAAGGAAATGGCGCTCGGCTTTGAGGGGCTCTGAATTTGGAAGCAGAGGAAGGCTGGAGGGAACCACAGGCAGGCAGGAACCAAGAAATCAGGCAATGGTCCTGTGTAGGAGGAGCCTCACATCTTCCAGCCTCTCCTCTCAAGCCGAGTGGGCTGCGGGCTGCTGTGAGCTGGGGAAGTAACCCAAGAAAAAGAGCCTGTTCACCTAACCTCCACACCCTCTGCCTGAACAGACAGACAGGACCCCACATTTCTGTAAAGCCAAAAGGCAGACCTGCCCTGGGGTACAGTGGGCACTGGCTACAAGCTGACTATGACTTGCTATGGAAGGTCCATGTGCTCCCCAGTCAACGTGCTACCTACCTGTGAAATCAACAGCACAAACCTCCCTAGGGCCAGTGAGGGAGAGCCTGCCCCTACACTCAGTGCTGGGCACTACTGGCTGGAGCTGCTGTGTGTTAGGAAGAAGGAGCCTTGCGTGGAGGCTGCACACTCAGCATCAATCTAGGTGGGGCCTCTAATAGCGACAAGGTGGACCTCCCGGGGAGAGGACCAGAGGGTGACACCCCATCCCCGACCTGGTCATTGGTGGTGGCCAGACTGTTGCAAACTGCTACAGAAGGTCCCTGAAGTGGAGTCTGATCTGCTCTGCGGACCTTCCTGTGCATCCCATCACTCAGGCCTCTGAATCCAACAGGAAAGACCGCCCCTCCTGGGGGGCCTGTTTTTCCCCCTTATGATCAATGCTGAAGACTGCTGACTGAGGCTACTAGTGCTGTAGAAAACGGGCATCTCAGCTGGAGGCTACACCCACAGCCTACATACTCTAGGGCAGGGACGGATAGCTATGCGGCAGACCTCCCTGCAGGTCAATCTGAAGCTTCCGGATCCTGTAATGGGATGAACTTGTGCATAGGTTCCCTATGGTGACATCAGGAGGTAGATCACTTGAGGATATTGCTCCCCCAACCACCATTGGGCCACAGAGTCTCTCAGAAGTCCTTCTGAGAAGTGTCAGCACCTCCCTCCTCCGGAAGGTGGCATATAAGCAGACCCCACAGAGAAAGAAGGGCAGTACCCAGCCCCAACGAGGCCTCACTGAGTGTGGGGTTTCTGCCTGAAAACATGATTGTAGAAACAACTGAAAGGGAGTGATAGCCTGAGAGAGGGCACTGTGCCCCCTGGTGGACAGGTTGATTAGTACATCCTATTTTGCCTGAGTGGTGGAGAAAGACAGGGCTGGTCCTAGGACCCACAGAGCCAGTTCTCCCAGTCCCATTGGGTCGCTATGAGTCTGCATTGAGCAGATGGCAGCGAGGTAGGGCCGTCTGGTGGGCAGACTGATCACAGTGTGTTTTCTGTGTGTTTGGGAGGGACTGACAACTGAAAAACAAGACCTAGAACTCTCAAGTTCCAGGTAAATTCGGGAGGGAGAAAGAACAAAATAGGTCTATTACAAAAATGGCAAATATTGTATGAGTTCACAGATATAAAAAGCAAGAAGGAGAAATGTGTAGAGATGAAAGTTTACTAGTGGTTAGCAGGGGAGGGGAGGGAAGGGAGAGCTAGTGGTGATGGCAAAATCGTAACTCGGGGTAGGGCTGCACAGCCAATTGTTCTCATTGATGTCAATACATGGCATAACTGTAAAAAGAGGAACCGGCAAAAGCTGTGTGAGAGCTATACTTGCAACAAATTTTAAAAAGCGAGAGAGAGTCGCTGCTCAGGCTGTGTGTGCAGCCAAACACCTCATGGGATTGGTTGCTTGGCTTGGAGGGTCAAGGTCATGGTTTCCTAAGAGACCCCCGTTCATTGTCCAAGTGATGTGTCTACTGCCTCTACTATACCTACTGGCACACTAGTTGCCTGGGATCTTAAAATCTTCAAACAGTCATCCAAGTTGCAACAATGTTGTTTCTCTGTGATTTGCAACAGCAGGAGAGGAGGAGATGGGAAGAGGAGGAGACTTTGGATGTGCGGTAATGGCCTCCATGAACAACGGCCTCCTTTTGCTGTGAGACCAGAAGAACTAGATGGTGCCCAGCTTCCATTACTGAGCATGTTGATCAAAGATTTCCTGATCAAAAGGGGGGGAAATATAGGGGGTATTTTTGATTCTCATAAATCCACACTTTTTGGAGCCATGAAGGGCGGGTCAGCCATGAGCATTATGCTCTTTTAAGAACAATCTGTAAAAGATCAAGTTGAAATAGCAACTTGGAAGATTAAATAGGAACCTTAGATGGCAGTGGTTTTATGTTGGTTGAGAAGGGAAGAAAACCTCAGAAAAGGAGTGTGAGAGAACGGTGGCACAGCTTGCAGAATATAATCAATGTCTGAGAAATGGAGAAACTGTAGGACTGGTGTATGCTTTGCTGTGTATATTCTCAACAACCAGAGAAATAAAATTGAAAGGAAGAAAGGGTTTAAGTTGGTAAACACATTGACAAAGGAACGAAAACTTTTAACTGAGAAAAAGCAAGCCTAAAGTTTATATGTGATTTCTAAGGAAGTTCAGGTTGTAACCCTTTCCAGATTGCTGGTTTCAATCATTCCCTCAAAATATTAAGCTACCCAAATGTACACATTCCAATTTATTATAAAAATGAACATTTCCAAAGGCTTAAAGTTTAGGCCCAACTCATATTAAATTTGTATATTATTACACTTTTTCCCTCAAATTCCTGAGAATTAGTTGACCAAAGATATATCCACTGATGTAAAAAATATGATTTTTAAAATTAATTTTGCAAATCGATTGCATTTAGTCCACCACTATCTGTCAGTTTGTTGTACTGTGGTGACTTGCGTGTTGCTGTGATGCTAGAAGCTGAGTCACTGGTGTTTCAAATACCAGCAGGGCCAACAGGCTCCAGCGGAGCTTCCAGACAAAGAACAGACAACACAGAAGGACGACGCTCCGTACTTCAGAGGAAGAAGCTGCTGGAAACCTTATGTATAGCTTCGAAGCCTTTTCCAATATTGGAAATGTAAACAGAGGAAACAGAACATTGTCAGAATACTGCCGGCAGAGCGGCCCTTCAGGTGGGAGAGCACTCAAAGTGTGACTGAGGAGGAGCTGGTGTCTTGGTCGGGAGTCAACCCTGGTGACGTGAGTTGGGGAGAGCCTGGGGCATGGAGCCTGCGGGATCATCATTTGCTGATGGGGCACATGGTGGGACTCAAGGGAAAGAGAATCAGCTGCAAAAAGCTTCTAATGATTGGAATTGAGAAGTATGAATTTAAGAAAATGGAAAGTGGTCAGAAATGAAATGGAACGCATGAAGATCAATATCCCAGGCATTAGTGAGCTGAAATGGACTGGTATTTGGCCATTTTGAATCACAAAGTCATATGATTTACTAAGCTGAGAATAAACTAATCAAGAGCCAGGGCATGCATTGTCAGATGAATCTTGCTCAATCCATCACTGACAATGCTATCTGTGATCAGAAACTATCCATCCGTCTCCAAAGAAAGCCAATCAATACAACTATTAATCAACTTTATGCAAAAACGCTACTGATTCCAGCCTGTGTGATCATGATGTGTCGATGGAATCAGGTATCAGCCATCTAAAACCCAGAAAAAAAACCATACCCAAGGTGAATGGGCAGTGGGGGGGGGGGGGCGGGAGACATGGAGTGGAGACCCAGTGCCCATCTGTAGACAGTTGGTCATCCCCTCACAGAGGGATCGTCAGGAAGAAATGAGCCAGTCAGGGCGCAGTATAGCACTGATGAAACACACAACTCTCCTCCAGCTCTTTGGTGTTTCCGTCCCCCCACAATCATGACCTGAATTCTACCTTACAAATTGGCTTAGACCAGACCATGCACACTGCTACAGATAAGAATCCACAACACAGGGATAAACCCCTCAAGGCCAACAAGGAGGGTAGAAATACCAGGAGGATTAGAGGAGGGTGAGGGGAAGAAGGGGGAATCAATCACAAGGATCAACTAAAACCCTCTCCCAGGGGGACGAATAACAGAAAAGTGGGTAAGGGGTGACGGAGAGCGGTGTAAGATATGGAAAAAATAACCTATAATTTATCAAGGGTTCATAAGGGAAGGTGGGTTGTGGAGGGAGGAGGAAGAAATGCGGCGCTGATATCAGGGGCTCAAGTGGAAAGAGAATGTTTTAAAAACGATGATGGCGGCATATGTGCAAATGTGCTCGACACATTAGAAGAATGTATGGATTGTGATAAGAGAGGAAAGAGCCCCCCAATAAAAGTATATTTTTTAAAAGCTAGTGTTGAAAAAATGAAACTGGAGATCCCATGATTAAATTTTGCAAAACCACCAACTTATTCATAGCAAATACCTATTTTTCAATAGCACAAATGGTGACTATAAAGAAGGACTTCCACAGATGGAATACACAAAAATCAAATTGACTACGTTTCTGGAAAGACACCATGGAGAAACTCAGTAACAGCAGCTAAAATCAGACTAGAGACCGACTGTGGAACAGACCATCAATTGCTCATATGTAAGTTCATGATAAAGCTGAGAACATTAAATCAAATCCACGAGAGTCAAAATACAACCTTGAGTCTATCCCACCTGAATTTCAAGAACAGATTGGACGCATTGAACACTAATGACAGAAGACCTGATGAGCTCTGGGAGGCTATAAAGACTTATCATTCATGAGAAAAGCAAAAGGTCATTAAAAAGACAGGACTTTTTCTGGGTATATACCCCAAAGGAATAAGAGACAGAACTCAAACAGATGCATGCTCTCCCATGTGCATTGAAGCACAGTTCACAATAGCAAGAAGCGGGAAATTGCCCAAATGCCCATCCAGATAAAGAAACTTTGATACATATAAGCATAGGATACTATGCATCCCTTTTAAAAAAAAACAGTGATGAAACCATGACTCATTACACAGATGGATCTGGAAACCAGTGTGCTGAGTGAAGTTAGTCCATCACAAAGGGACAAATATGAGTCTACTCCTATCAGGATAAACACCAAGAAGAAGGCAGGCTTCTGCTCTCAGGTCATGTAATCCTCTAATCCGGTCTCCCAAGCAACAAGATAGCGATCCTGCCGAGGGCCCATGAGCCAGCTCTCACCCCCTTTATATGGACGTCTTAAAACTACTTTGACAGAGGAGTTATCAGCTCCGCTTAGGCCAGTGTTTCAAGATGCAGGGAGAGGGAGAAGACCATTCCGTTGCTGCCAAACAACATTGTGCTAAGGTCACCCCAAATCAACAGGCACGCCTGCAAGAGTGGTAAGCAAACCTTACTGGAAATTCAAGTAAAGCTGGGGGAAGGGGGACATGTATGTCTTGGAGAAGATGATTACATTACTGTTAGTGCATAAAGCAGGGGGCAACCTCCCATCAGGAAAAAGTACTTAACAATACTTACAAAGAACCCAAGGGAAGTATGTGCCTGATACTATGTTCCTAACTGTGTGATCCAAGATTCGTCAATAATAAATCCCAAATCCTAAGGAGAGGATAATATCAGAGCTTAAATTATGAACATCCAGTTTATAGAATGTGGATGACAGTGGGTGCCCAACATCCACTTGCAGGGTCCCCACGTGGATTAACTCTTGGGTGAATCCCCTCTGACCATAGCCAAGGGGTCTGGTGAATAGCCTTGTTATCATACCGAGAGCATTGAAATATCTATTGTGGCAGTTATAAATAGATTAAAATATAATACCTTACAATTTGATCTCCCTTTTGACTCATTTTAAAGTTGTTTCAGTTTTTAATATTTTCTGCTTTCTCTTTGATGGAGATTTTTTCTATGTTCTGTCTAGTTGTTGAGGTTTTTTTTGTTGTTTCATTAGTATGACTGTATGATTGTATTGTTTTGTATGCTTTTCTATCTATGCAATATGAGAGAAGTGGATCTACAGAGGCACTCACTGGATAGAGAGACATGGTAGGTAAGGATGAGGAGAAATTGGGAGCTAGCAACGAGTGTGAGAAGAAAATATTCTGAAGTGGGGGGTAAAAATCAGACCGAATATAACCAGTAGCTAGAATTAGCGCTTGCTTTTCAAAATTCAATTCAATGATTTTAAGGTAGAGACATATGGCTTTTGTTTTCACAAATTCACAATCTAGGAGGGAAGAAAATAAATATTTAACTCACTGAAAAGTACAACCTGATATCCCAGGCCAGTGTTGAGGTTACAGGAGTCGGTGTTGCTGAGTTGATGCCAATCCATAGTGGCCCTATAGGACAGCGTGCAACTGTCCCTGTGGGCTTCCTACACTGAACTCTTTTTTATTTTAATCATTTTATTGGGGACTTGTACAGCTCTCATCACAATGCATACATACACACATTGTGTCAGGCACATTTGTACATTTGCTGCCATCATCATTCTCAAAACATTTGCTTTCTACTTGAGCCCTTGGTATCAGCTCATTTTTTCCCTCCCTCATGAACCCTTGATAATTTATCAATTATTATTATTTTGTCATGTCTTCCACTGTTCAATGTCTCCCTTAACCCACTTTTCTGTTGTTCGTCCCCCAGGAGGGGGTTATATGTAGATCCTTGTGATCAGTTCCCCCTTTGTACCCTACCTTCCCCTTACCGTCCTGATATCACTACTCTCATTACTGGTCCTGAGGGGTTTATCTGTCCTGGATTCCCTGTGTTTCCCATTCCTATCTGTACCAGTGCACATTCTCTGGCCTAGCTGGATTTGTAAGGTAGAAGTGGGATCATGATAGTGGGGGAGAGGAAGCATTTAAGAACTAGAGGAAAGTTGTATGTTTTACAGGTGCTATACTGCGCCGACTGGCTCATCTCCTCCCTGTAACCCTTCTGTAAGGGGATGTCCAGTTGCCTACCGATGGGCTTTGGGTCCCCACTCTGCACTACCCCTCATTCACAATGATATGATTTTTTTGTTTTTTCCTTCCTGATCCATTCGACACCTCATGATTACATAGGCTGGTGTGCTTCTTCCATGTGGGCTTTGTTGCTTCTTTTTTTTTTTTTTTTTTTTTAAACAATTTATTAGGGGCTCCTACAGCTCTTATCACAGTCCATACATATACATACATCAATTGTATAAAGCACATCTGTACATTCTTTTCCCTAATCATTTTCTTTTTTTTCTCCTCTTTTCTTTTTTTACATTTCATTAGGGACTCATACAACTCTTATCACAATCCATACATATACATAGATCAATTGAATGTATGGATGTGCTTTGTTGCTTCTAAGTGAGATGGCCACTTGTTTATCTTCAAGCTTTAAGACCCCAGATGCTCTATCTTTTGATAGCCAGGCACCATCAGCTTTCTTCACCACATTTGCTTTTGTACCCATTTGTCTTCAGTGATCATGTCGTGAAGGTGAATGTCACGGAGTGCCAGTTTAATAGAACAAAGTATTCTTGTATTGAGGGAGTACTTGAGTTGAGGCCCAATGTCCATCTGCTACCTTAATACTAAACCTATAAACATATAAACATAGATCTATTTCCCCATTGTCATATATAAATATATTTACATATGTACATGCCTGTATTTAGACCTCTATAAATGCCCTTTGCCTCCTAGCTCTTTCCTCTATTTCCTTTGACTTTCCTTTTATCCCACTATCATGTTCAGCCTTCATTTGTATTTCAGTAATTCCTCTGTTACATTGCCCTTGATCAAGCCCTACCAGGCCTCCTACACCCTCCTCACCATCGATTTTAGATCACTTGTTGTTCCCTTGTCCCTGGGTTTCTTAAAACATTGACTTCTTTTCCTCCCACCTCCTCCTCTCCCATACCCCAACCCAGAACCTTTGGTCCCATTATTTTCTCCTCCAGATAGTTTATCCCACCATCTTATCTAGATAGATCTGCAGAGATAATATGCACAAAAAAACAAGACAGAACAAAGCAATGAAAGAAAACAAAAGAAAGACAAAAAAGCTTGCAAATAGTTCAAGGTCTGTTTGTTGACTTTCAGGAGTGTTTTCCTCAGGTCTGATAGGGTACCATGCCCTGGCCCCAACATTTATTTTTGGTATTCCCTGGGGACTTCATTGCTCTGTTCCCTTTACTGTTCTGTTATACACCCTTAAGTGTTTCACCTCAGTACGGTGGGGTCAGATCGGGCTCAATTTCCACACTGTCTCCCGTGTTGTCCCCCATAGGCTATAGGTCAGTGAGGGGTGTCCTGTCTCATAGTGGGGCCAACCCTCTACTCTCTGTGCTTTGGCTGCTCTGAGCAGAAATATCATCCTAGGGTTTGGCTGGCCAGGATGTGCTCCACCCTCTCTTCCTCCCCCTTCATTTGCTCCTGTATACTCTGATCAGACATGTCCCTCTCCTGGAGCTGGAGCTTCAGTGCTGTCCTCTAAAGTGAATTCTTCTGCAGGGAGGGGGTGCTGTCCATGTAGTTGGGATTGGGGCCAGCCCCTCAGACCTCTCCATTGGTTCCCTGCTTCATGCCGGTATGTTGCATCCACATCTTGGAGCACCGGGTGGAAGCTTAGACTGAACTCTTAACAGGAGTGGAAATTTTCATCTTTCTCCCGGTTAAAGGACAAGGGACCAGAAATTTAAGGATGAGAGAGTATCCACAACCTGCCTAATCTCAAATGACAGCCTGTGCTTAAAGGAGGGAGGAATATCCCATTCATTCTTATTTCTGATGGCTTCCAGTTCTCTGTTTTCAATTAAAGTATATTTATCTTAGAACCATCTGAATGAAGGACTTATGAAAGTAAAATACCCCAAAGTCAGTTGTAAAAAAATATATTTCTTGAACCTATGTGAACAGGAAGTACAATAAGGATTTCAGAGAGGGAGGGTACAGTGGCGAGGAGGGTAAAAGGGAGATGATGCTAAGGTGTCCAGGAAGGAAAAGACTGTCTGGAAACGGATTGTGGTGGCAACTGTACAATGCTGCTTCATGGGACTGAACTATGGAATGATATATGTATTAACTTACAATTCAAAATAAATTTTAAAAAGATTAAACAAGGTAATGCCTGTAGAGTGTGGGATATACAGATCTAGATATACATATTTGACATATACCTTCCACCACTCATCTAGGATTCATAAAATAAGCACTGTAGAAACTGCAAGTTAAGACAGATGAACCATACAAACCTGTAATATTGCTTTTAAGGGTAACAACGAAATGTCAAATTGAAAACTCCGATCTCTTGGATAACGTTCAGAAAGGCTTTCTTCAGAAGACATGAAATATTCCCCAGTGCTTAGTTTTGATTTTGACTTATTTTTCCACTTTTTCAGTATAATTTCATGTTTTAGCAACTGCAATGAAAATCATCATAAATTGTTACAAGGGTTAAATTAAATTATATACCTAAAGTACAGTGAAATAAAAGTGCACACTACAAGCACAGTGATAGCACTAATTACACAATACAACTAATCATCTTTATTTACATAAATTACCATCCTCAATGTGTATGCTTAATATTTGCTGAGATAATTTCCAGTAATTGTCAAAGAATACTGGAACAGGAAATCACCTTGGGGATCTGGTTCAGCCTCCTTTTTTGACAGAGAAGGAAACTGAAGCTCTCCGGGTCATGTTCCTGTCACAGTAGAACTGGTATTGGAGACATGGGAGAAAGCTGGTTCACAGAGCTAACAACAAAGGAGATCTACACAGAATGGGCGGGCCTACCTGACTTATTACCACAGCAAATCCCCATTTTACTTTGCACACATTCCTGAAAACCTCCTGACCCAAAGCAAAGTCCTAAGGAACAATATTGCACACACACACAATGTTGGTGAGTATGTGTGTGTGTGCATCAAAGACCACATGCATTCACGAGAAGGCTTCAAAAGTTTTGTGGGAGATGGAATTGAAAGAGTGAGTTTTTTCACAAGCTTTTTGAGACTCGCTCATACTTATGAATCGACTACTAAGTGTCCAAAAAGCACAGGCTCCGGAACGGCCTGCAATCCCGTGTAAGAACAGCAACTGGAGCCTCAGGCAGTGTAAGCAGAATGATGGACAAAGCAACAGAAATAATGTCGTGCGTGGAAACAACAGTGTCCTTGCATGCTGCGGCTGCTGAACTGGAACCTACGGGAAATACATGTAGACTCTTAGAGAACGGGAGTGAAGGTTTTTAATTTCTCACCCTGACAAGAAGACAACCATCACTTATAGAGTACCCGTGACTTCCAACATGAGCTCCTCCAGGAGAAGGCGGAATTGATTCTTCAGAGGGACTCAGCGTGAGAGTCTGGGAGGACGCTGGCTGGAATCTGAACGTTTAAGACTCTGGCAGAGTGGGTATGTGTTGGGCTGCTCATTGCAAGGGCAGCAGTTCGAAACCACTAGCCACTCCATGGGAGAAAGATGGATTTCTACTCCCATAGAGAGTGGCAGTCTCAGAATCTCACAGGAATAGTTTCACCCTGTCCTACAGGGTTGTATGAGTTGGCTTCTACTTGATGGCAGTGAATTTGGTTTGGGGTTTATTTTTAAAGCATGAAAGACTATGGAATGATTGGAAGGACTCAGCTCGTGTGGGAAGAGGAACTTTGGAAAGAATGAGAGAAATTTAAAATAATTTTTGTTGGGTTTTGTTTTCCAAATGACCCTTTCACAGGGGTCGCCCAATTCATAACAGCAGCAAAATGACGGTTATGAAGTAGTAACAAAAATAACGCTCTGGTTGGGGGACCACCACCGCATGAGGAACTGCATGCAGGGGTCGCGGCCTGAGGAAGGCTGAGAACCACTGCTCTCCTCCATGTCCACAGAAAGCCTTCGGTACAAGTTTGCATTGGTTAGCAATGCTTTAAAAATTAGACTCAGCAGAGATCTGCTAGGGAGGATGGAGTGTAGATTATTGATGGCTAAATCAGGCTTCAAGGTGAGAAGGGATCTCACCTGCTTAACACTAGTTTATTAGGTCAAATAAGTAAATCCTGCTTGTTGAAAGAATTAAAAATGGAGGATTAGGACCAAAACTCCCAGGAATAATAGCCCTTGGCTTGAATTCAACCTCATCTCAGATAGGTATCCTGATCCAGATGCTACATTTTAAGAGATGCACGATGCATCAAATAAGGGGGAGGAAGGGAGACACATGGCACCAACTGCAGTGATCGATGCATAACCCACCTCCCAGGGGGATGAACAACAGAAACGTGGGTGAAGGGAGACAGCGGTCGGTGTAAGATGTGAAAACCATGATAATTTATCATTTATCAAGGGACCATGAGGCGGGGGGTGGGGGTGGAGGGAATAAAGAGGAGCCGATGCCAACGGCTCAAATAGAAAGTAAATGTTTAGAAAATGATAATAGCAACATGTGTATAAATATTCTTGATCCGATTGATGTATGGAATGTCATAAGAGCTGTACAAACCCCCAATAAGATGATTTTTAAATGCATCAAGTAAAATGTACATTCCATTCAGGTCAGGTTGTTGGAAGAAGGGGAGGAAAGAGGAGAAGAAAAGAAAGACGGCCAGTGTCAAATTCCATTCCGAAGAGAGCATCAGAGAGTGTTGACTCTAGAAACCACAATCTTTAAAGCATCATTAATGCAAGGAAATATCTTTTGCTTAGAAAAACCTCTTTCTTTAACTATTTAAAGCAGTGTTATGAAAAAGAGGCATCAGATTTATTCTGTAATGTTCCACAGGCTGGTGCTGCCATCGTAGGGAGAAGTTACCCAAATGTAGCTTCAGTAACAAAATGAAGGACGTTTAAAACAAAGGCTGCTAAGTAAAGATGAGATAGATCGTTAGCATAGGCTGGTGTGTCCTTCCCGGAGCATACAACTGGAGATCCCATGGGTGAGCCAAAGAGCCTGGTGAATCACATAATCAAACAGAACAACTTAGACCCAAACTCTGAGACACCTCCCTCTCCTCCAAGGAGAGATCAAAGCTGTCTGAGACCATGTAAAGCGAGCAGAAGTGATAGCTTGGGACTGGAGAAAGAGAAAAATGGTCAGGAGTTGCTTGGGACAGAGCTATTTTCTCTACCACGTGAGCTTGAGAAAGCCCTAGTCCATCGCAGATAATAGGACAGGTGAGTGCCGGTGAGAACAGGAAGGCCAGATGACAGCTGCAGCTTTGCTACCCAGAAGACTAAAGAAAAAGAACCAGACACATGCTATCACAACCATGCCAAAACAGACATGAATTAGGAACAGCAATTGTGAAATCCAGCTAAGACAGCGAATGACCATCAAAAATATGATTCCTGAAACAAAAAATGGGCTGAAGAACAGGAATTGGCACAACCGACAGGGGGTAAAAAATAGCGATGTGGGAGACTGTGCCAGGGAATTCTCTTAGAAAACATTAAAAATGAATAATAAAAAGAAGGGGGAAGCAATATGGAACTCAGCATCCGGCCAAATTTTGCAGGGGGCGGGAGGCAAGGGATTGATCCTGCCCTACAAAGACCAACTACGAAACAGTGGGGAGGGACAGTAATGTCTTCCTGTCCTTCTCGGTCATTTGTCCCAGGAGTCCTGGTAGCGAAGTGGGCGTGGGCACACGTTGGTCTGTTCACAAGGTCAGCAGTTGGAAACCAGCAGCTGCTCTGCAGGAGAAAGAGGAAACTTTCTGTTCCTGGAAGGAACGGCAGTCTGGGAAACCCACAGGCAGTTCTACTCTAACCTATAGGCCCCTATGGGTCAGTATTGACTCAATGGCAGTGATGTGGAGTGTTTGTTTTTTAGGGTTTGTTTGTTTTTTTGTCATTTATTCCAATTTGTATTTCAAAGAACATTGAAAAATTATTTCCTACTCAATAATATAACTACAAAATATATATACAGCATGCTAGGAGAGACTCTGAACATTCTCCAAAAAATATTAGCAACAATATACTACTAGCTCGAATAAATGAGAGATATCTTGTGAAGGAGTTTGCTTTAACTCTTGGTGGACATCTCAGTTAAAGAATAATAACCCCTTTAATATAGCAATTGAATAATTTCTAAAAAAATTTAATGTTAAAATTGTAACTTATTAAATCAACTGTTGGAAAAGGGATGAATAAGTAGCAACTTAATCTTTTGCAGAAAAGGAGTAAACTTATTCACACATTATCATTTTTCTCTATTATGACCATATCTACTATTTCTCTTCCACTTTAGATAGGTATATCCATTTAAATATCCTCAAATAAGAAATAAGTGCTTAGTTTCTTTAACAATAAATTTAAATTTAATGTTAAAAGATTTTTCTTGATCGTGTCAGCAAACGACAGAATTTATGAGGAAACATTTGATTGCTGACATGAAATTTTAATTACTGAGTTAAGCAACAAAAGCACCACTAAAAGCATTCAGGGTTGTCATGTTTTCCAGAGTGTGATTGCCAGGGGCAAAATGTAACTTAACATTATTAGTTTCCAAAGTGCCATACCAGATCATCTTCTCTCTCTTTATTCCTGCGTCTCGCTTTATCCCTCCATTTCGCTAGGATTTTTCTTAGCTTGTGATTATGGAATGTCTTTTTGATCTTCAAGAGTGTCTCTGAAGGAAATGCATTAGATAACCATAAATACTCCAAACTGTTTCGAAAACCAAAATGCTTTAATATCTCATCATATTTTTACTATGAATCAGTGTTACAGCTGATAATCTTGGCTTGGCTCTCATCACATTTAAAGTAAATTACTTTGGTTAGCATTTAGATCATGTATAACTTGTAAATATCCCTTTTCTGGTAGAAATTAGGGTGTAAGAATAAGTGGCAAAACTCACTCACTGCCATTGGGGTGATTCTAAATCATAGCGACCGTGTGTGGCAGGGTTGAACAGCCCTGTGGGTCTCCACGGCTGTAATTCTCTACAAGAGTAGCCCCATCGCCACCTTTCTGCCTCAGAGCTAGGGCGGCTTTGAACCACTGACTGCACAGTTAGCAGCTCCACAAATCACAGTATGCTACCAGGTTCCTTTATACCATTTCCTTTTTTTAACAGTTCAGTGGTTTACAAAATCCCAACCATGTATATTTCAAATATACTGTATATGCTCCTGTATAAGCCGAGTATTTCAGCACATTTTTAATGCCGTTTTGTGGGAAATTTGGTGCCTTGGCTGATATCCGCATCAGCTTATACTTGAGTATCGATGGTAATCATGTTGTAGTTACGATTCAGTTCTAATGACTTTGAATTTAATTTAATATCCTATGATCAAATAGACTGCCCTGTACTGTGTTAACTAGCTGTCTATCTAAAGCTCAAAACTGAGGCCAGGCAAGGAAAGAGCGCATATATGTGGGGGTAACCCACCCGCCAAGAAATGGAATTTTTTTAAGCTATGTAAATCTTTTTGCAGAACAACCATATCACCTTCAAAGAACTCTCCACCACACTTCATACATTTGTCAAATCTGCGATTCCATTCTTGGAAACATTTTCACACTCATCTGTTGGGATGCCGATAGCACCTCCTTCTTGTTATTCCTCACCTCTTCTGCATCTCCAAATCACTGTCCTTTCATGTCCTTCTTCATTCGCGGAAACAAAAAGAAGTCGCACAGAGCAAGGTCAGATGAGTAAGGTTCATGGGGCAAGAGAGGCATGCTGTTTTTTGTCAAAAATCGGTGCTCTGAGATGGCTGTGTGAGCAGGTGCACTGTCATGGTGGCAAAACCAGTCCCCGTCTGCCACATACCAGGCCTTTTTAGTTGCACACACTCAGGCAATCCTTTTCAGAACCTCTAAATAGAAAGCTTGATTAACAGTCTGACCTGGTGGAACAAACTCCAAACGCACTATTCCCTTCACATCAAAATAAGAAATAAGCATCGTCCTGATCTTTTATTTCACTTGATGAGCTTTTTAGGGGGGGGGGGGGCGCAAGGTGATGATGATGTCTTCCACTGGCTTGATTGAAGTTTGCTTTGGGGGGGGCATAAAAATAGCACCATATCTCATCACCAGTAATGACCTTGGAAAAAAGCCTGGGTCATTTAGGAGCTATTGTTTCAAAGCATGACCTGTTTCTACTTGATGCTCTTTTCCCTGGTCAGTCAGAACTCGAGGCACAAGTTTCACAATGACCCTTCTCATTCCCAAATCTTCCATTGAAATTAGCTGCACTGAGCTCCAAGATAGTCCACATAACTTCCCAATCTTTTCAATGGTCCCTTGTCAGTCTTCGAGCACAAGTACACAAATTTTGTTGACATTTTTTTCCATTAGGAAAGCTGACAGACATCTGGACTGAGTTTTATCATCAATAGACATTTCACCTTTTTTGAAAATGAGAAAACTACCCGTACACTTGAGTTTTTCCCATAGTTGTCCTTGTAATCTGTGTTCAATATCACAACAGTTTCTGTGGCATTTTGCCTGAGCAGGAAACAAAATTCCTACGCCACACACTGTTCTCTTAAATTGGCCATCACAGAAAAAGAGATTCCAGCAAAAGTGCTTTTATTGAAAGATTCATGTGACCAGTGAGCCTCTTCCCAGGTGACGCCCTGGGTGAACTCACTGAGATCGAGTTGCTGGAGGCCCCCCTAGCAAAAGGGTTGGGGAGATGATGTGTACTACAAAAGCTCTGCCTGGTGGAACATTTTGCTGTTGGGGGGGGGGGATAACCCCTCATAAGATGTCAGAAATAATCATAGAAAGTGTACTGAAGAAAATATCAAAATGCGAAGCCATTATTTCTCAACATCTCCTTTGTACACTTCTTTCTAATCTCTCTCTAATCCTCCCGCTACCAAAATATAAATCAATAAAAACACCTGCCTTCTACAATTTACACCACATCAAAACAGTAATTTTGGAATCCTTGGGGAACCCAGAGCATTCTGAGTTTGAAGAACAAAAAGAAGTCTCCAGCGGCATGGTCAGACTGTAGGGTAATGGGTAAGGTTTCCTGAGGAAAACATTACCACAGGACAGCCCTTGCTACCCCAGACGAGTGAGCAGGTTCATTGGCATCATTTGGTTGGAGGGGAGCCCTAACACAACCTTCCTAGCCTTTCATTCACCAATGCAGTTTTCAATTTTCTTAAAACATCTTTACAATAAGTCCCTTTGGTTGTCCTTTGAAAGCATCGATCACGATTAGCATTTGGGGATCCCTAAAGCAAATGCCACAACCTTTGGAGCTAATCTCTGCCTCGGAGTGATCTGCTCCACAGGTGCCCTCAGCATCTCCTTCTTGGACAGGACCTTTACCTGAGGGCGCCTCATGAGACTAAGGCAAATGACTTACTTAGAGAACTTGCCTGCAGCCGTCTATTGATCACAGAGATGCACCAAAGCACGCTTTGTTTGGAATAAACTTGTGCATGCATGAATTGGAACCAAATCGCAAGACTTTCTGACTTACCATCATACAACATACCAGCTGTCTATTTTGTAAAAAACTCATAATAGTCCCTTAGAGCTATGCTTATCTACACACATCTACTTGTAGCATTTGACTTTAAGTATGTCTTAAATTAAAATATTATTCTTTCAGACAAGTCTCATGAAATATTTTTAAATCAGTAGATCTACCTTTATTTTGTGACAATTATCTAAGCATAAAGATGTTTCTTCATGCACAAACTATGTGTAACTAAATTTGCTGAGTCCGCCAATGAGCAGGCACAAAAATGAATTGCTACAAATTTACCTGTGAGTTTTTGTTGCTGTTTTTCCACATGTAGGTGCCAGTTGCAGAGTACCCCTTTTTGAAGTTTGATATTGAAATGCTTCTCTGCTTTTGCCATTTTCTGAACTATAACTTCATTTTCACTTTCATGAAATAGTGTTGTGTGTTTCCAAATGCTATAGACAGAAAATAAAGAAGAGCATTTTGACACTAGGGTAACACATGGCGAAATAAATTGGATGGGACCAGTTATACTTCCTTTGTCCCCTCAAAAACCACAGCATGGAAAGAAATGCCTACAGATTAAATGTCTTCAACAATTCCTGGTGGTTATATAGGAAACCAGAAATGAGACAACAGACATATTTCTCTTTAGAGAAGAGAAAGAAATCACAGGGAAAAAACATACACTGTGTGAGGGGCGAGGCTGGGAGAGGGTTGGAAAGGGGGAACTGATTACAGGGATCCACATGTGACCTCCTCCCTGGGAGAGGCACGGCAGAGAAGGGGGAGGAGGGAGACTCCGGATAGGGCAAGATATGACAAAATAACAATGTATAAATTACTAAGGGCACATGAGAGAGGGGGGAGCGGGGAGGGAGGGGAAAAAAAGAGGACCTGATGCAGAGGGTTTAAGTGGAGAGCAAATGCTTTGAGAGTGATTAGGGCAAAGAATGTACAGATGTGCTTTATACAATTGATGTATGTATATGCATGGATTGTGATAAAGTTGTATGAGCCCCTAATAAAATGTTTTAAAAAAAATAAAGAAAGAAAAAACATACACTATCATAAAGTCAATTTAACCAGACTGATCTCTCTAGAATATGCCTTTAAAATATTTATTTCAGAAAACCAAGGAAATTGTAGTACAGTGTTTGAAACTTCATGAACGGATGTTAGTAATCCAAAAGTGTGCTGTGGTCTTCTAGACTGCTGAGTCTAGGACCACGCCTACAGTCTGTACTCAGTCCACTTCAAAGAGACTCCTGACGCCCTACAGGAGAGCAACCTTGGCAAGTTACAAACTCAACGAATTCATTTCAATGCCACGATTTCACATGAAATTTTAAATTAAATTACATTTTAAGTAATCTGGATTAGCAAACAGTCATAAATAAATGCCAATGATCAATGGTAATTACCATTTTAAAAATAGAAAATCACATCTTTTATTTAAGATTTTGAGAAATATCAAAGAAAGCTTTCTTTTCAGTTGCCAAAAACTAAATTGGATCAAGTATGTGAAATTGCTTCCTTGGCCCAAGAAGGTTATGATGCAGAAAGTATATTTTCTTCACAGTTCAGATAAATTGGGCCCCTTGTGGTTCTAAGCTGTTCAGATCTGAAGCAATCTCAAAGCAGTTCTAGAAATGAGTCAAGGCTGGTTGGGTAATCTGTGAGCTTTCCCCTTTCCCTGTAATCGAATCTTTATATTTTAATGAGATTATTATTATTTGTTGTTGTTGTTAAGTGCCATTGAATTGGCTCCTACCCATAGCCACCCTGTACGCAACAGAAGGAAGCACTGCCCTGTCCTGTGCCATCCTCACAGCTGTTCCTGTGCTTGGGCACATTGTTGCAGTCACAATGCCCATCCATCTCATTGCGAGTCTTCCCCTCTCGCACTGCCCTCTACTTTGCCAAGCATGATGCCCATCTCCAGGGACTGGTCTCTCCTGACATGCCCAAAGCCTATAAGACCAAGTCTCACCATCCCTGCTTTGAAGGAGCACACTGGCTGAACTGGCTCCACGACAGATGTGTTGGTTCTTTTGGCAGTCCTGGTACTTTCAAGATTCTTCCTCAGCACCACAATCCAAAGCATCGATTCTTCTTGGGTCTTTTTTCTGTCGTTTCTTTATCTTGTCTAAAATTAAATATAAAACTATCATCTAATTTCAAATTTCCTCTATAACCACTAGGAACTGTTGAAGACACAATTAAATTTGTAGGCAAATCTTTCCATGCTGTGGTTTTAGAGGGGACAAAGGAAGTATAACTGCTTCCATCCGATTTATTTCGCCATGTGTTGCCCTAATGCCAAAATGCTATTCAAAATCCTTATGCCATGTCCAACTTTCACAAGCATATGAGGCCATGGAAAATACCATGGCTTGGCTTAGGCCCATCTCAGTCCTCAAAATAACATCCTTGCTTTTCAATACTCCAGAGGTCTTGTGCGTCAGATTTAGCCAAGGCAATGCATCTTTGGATCTCTGGACTGCTACTTCCATGAGCATTGATTGTGGATCCAGCAAGACAAAATTCTACACAGCTTCAATCTTTTCTTCATTTACCATGGTGTTACCTGAGGATTTGGGTCATCTTTACATTGAGTTGCAATCCATACTTAAGGCTGTAATCCTTGATCTTCAGCAATTGTTTTACGTCCTCCTCACTTTCAGCAAGAAAGGTCTGTCATCTGCATATAAAAGCTTCTTAATAAACCTTCGTTCAATCCTAATTTCAAGGTCCCATTCTTCATATATTCGGCCTCTCTGCTGATATGCTCAGCCTATAGATTGAATAAGTATGGTGAGAGGATACAATCCTGATGCACGCCTTTCCTGATTTTAAACAATGTAGTATTCCCTCCAACTACCTCCTGTACAAGTCGCATATGAGTACAGTGAAGTGTTCTGGAGTTCCCATTCTTCTCAAGCTTATCCATAATGTGTTATGATCCACACAGTCAAATGTCTTTGCATAGTCAATAAAACGTAAGTAAATATCTCTCTGGTATTCTCTGCTTTCAACCAAGAGCCATCCTATGTCACACATGATGTCTCTTGTTCCAGGACTTCTTCTGAATCTGATCTAAGCCTCTGCCAGTTCCTTGTCAATGTACTGCTACAACAACCCTTGTTGAATGATCTGCAGCAAAATTTTACTTGTATATGATATGATATCATAGCATATGATATCAATGACATTGTTTTATAGTTTCAGCATTCTGTTGAGCATTGTTTGGAATGAGTATACCTATGGATCTCTTCAAGTCAGTTGGCCAAGTCGCTGTCTTTCCAATTTTGTGGCAGTGTTTCCAGTGCTTCATCAGCTTGTTGAAACATTTCAGTTGGTACTCCATCAATTCCTGGAGCCTTGTTTTTGGCTAATGCTTTCAGTGCCGCTTGGACTTCTTCCTTCAGCACCATTGATTCTTGTTCCTGAAATGGTGGGGTGCTGACTAGTTCGTTTGGGTACAGTGACTTTGTATAATCCTTTCCAGCTTTTTTTTATGTTTCCTGCTACATCCTGTAAAATCTTTCAATATTTCAAGTCAAGGCTTGAAGTTTTGTTTAGTTCTTTCCATTTAAGATACACTGAGCGTGTTCTTCCTTCTTGGTTTTCTAGGCCTGCGTTATTATAATGCTTTACTTGAGTTCTTGAGCAGGCCTTTGAACTTTTCTCTCCAGTGTTTTACTTCATGATCTCGACTACTTTCTTTAGCTGCTCTGAGGAAGAGCAACTTTCAGGGTCTCACCCGACATCCATTTCTATCTTCTATTTCTTTCCTATCTTAACGATCGTTTGCTTTCTTCATGACTAAGGCATTCTTGATGTCCTCCTACAGCTCAGCAGGTCTTCTGTCATTACTGTTCAATGTTTTTTCAACTGTTTTTGAGATGTTTTTGAAATTCAGGTGGGATAGATTCAAGGTCATATTTTGGCTCTCGTGGACTTGTTTTAATTTTCTTCAGCTTCAACCTGGACTTACATATGAATTTGTGCATGTCTGAACTGGAATCTTAGTAGCAATATTTTTTTTACTTACCCTCCTATATTCTAAATACTAACAACATATAGTGGACTAACACCAGCAATGTGTAAAATGAATAAAAGATTACAATCTGGTGAAAGAAATGCAAGATTAGTCTTACATTAGGAAATCAATGTAATTCATTGCATTCACAGATCAAGGAAATGATTCTATGATAGTCTCAATAGATGCTGTAAGGGTACTTGATAAAAATCAGCAAGCATCTATCACTTTAAGAACCAAACTCAGCAAATGGGGGGGATGTCTTTAATATGTTAAGCAAATGTATCACACACACACACTACAACAAATACTCTCAATGGATTCCCTTTAAGTTCTGGATGCCTTCCATCCTCACACACATAACACTGTTGTAAAAGTGGTATCAGCGTACTAAGACAAGAAGAGACAACAACTGGACAAGGGAAGTGCAACTTTTCTTTTTTCACAAGTATCTAAATAGGAAAGATGAATCTGTTAATATTTTAGGAGGACATGGAAGGTCATCTTCATGATATCACTGAGGAAAGGAGTTCTTAAGTAAGACAACAAAATTGTATTGAAGGAAACATTTTGTTCAAATTTAAAACTTCTGCTCATCAAAAAAATACTATAGAGGATGTGATAAACAAATCAGAGAGTAAGAAAGGAGATTTCTGCAAAAGATTGGCAAGACGTCCCAAAAAAAAATGATGAAACTTTTAGTGAGAGGTGCTAAAAATGATAAAGATTAGTATTCTAAATATATAGCTAACTCTTGTAAATTAGTAAGGAAAATACCGACCGCCCAACAAAAATAAACTAGGTGAAAGAGCTGAACAAGCTCTTCGCACACAAAAAAATGAAATCCAAAATGTTACATAAAAATTCATTAGTTAACTGAGAACATAAATTAAAACCATAGAGATCCATCAAATACCCACCAAACTGTCAAAATACAAAGGTCTGACATGACCAATCTACTGATGAGAATGTAGAGCAGCAAGAGTACTGTCACTTAGAAAGCGTTAGAAACAGGTTAGTGAAACTGAAGCTGTGCAGGTCTAGAAGGCAGCAAGTCCACTCAGGATGACACCTGGAGAAAGTGACGCTCATAGCAACATTGTCTATGACCACATATTCTTCCTGTGTCAAAGTCAGAATCATCCATAGCGCATTTTTTCCCATAGCTCATTTTATGTTACTGTCAGCATCTTTGTTCATTCTGAAACTCTGAGGAATTGTAGAAATTATCTTCATTTTCTTTATTTTTATTTTAATAAATCATTTTATTGGGGGCTCTTGCAGCTTTAATAGCAATCCATACATCATTTGTATTAAGCACATTTGTATATATGTTGCCATCATCATTTTCAAAATATTTTCTTTCTGTTTGAGTCCTTAGTATCCGCTCCTCTTTTTTCCCTCCCTCCCCACCCTAATGGACCTCCGATGAATTATAAACTATTATTGTTTTCATACCTTATACCACCTACTGTCCCCCTTCACCCACATGACTGTTGTTCATGCCCCTAGGGAGGGGGGTGGAATTATACATTGGTCATTGCAGTTGGTTCCCCATTTCTCTCCCTTTACCCCCCACCTCCCTCTACCCTCATGGTATCGCTACTTCGATTGCTGTTCCTGAGGAGTTTCTCTGTCCTGGATTCCATGTGTCCAGAGCTCTTATCTGTACCAGTGTACATGCCCCAGTCTAGCCAGATTTGTAAGATAGAACTGGGTCATGATAGTGAGGGACAGAAAAGTTTAAAGAACTAGAGGAATGTTGTGTCCTCTGTCGGTGCTGTGCTGCCCCCTGTCTGTCTCCTTCTTTCCTTGTGATCTTTCTATGAAGGAATGTCCAATTATCCACAGATGGGCTTTGGACCTCCACTCCAACCCCCATCATTTGCATCAAAATATTTGTCTGTTTGGGGTCTTCTGATCACTGATACTTATCCCATCATAAATTGGTGTGCTACTTTCACGTGGGCGTTGTTACTTCCCTGCTGGATGGCCTCTTGTTTACCTTCAAACCTTTAAGATCCCAGATGCTATATCTTTTAATAGCCAGGCACCATCAGCTTTCTTCTTTTTTTAAATCATTTTATTAGGGGCTCACACAACTCTTATCACAATCCATACATACATCAATTGTGTAAAGCACATTTGTACATTCATTGCCCTCATCATTCTCAAAACATTTGTTCACCACTTAAGCCCCTGACATCAGCTCCTCATTTTCCCCCTCCCTTACCACTCCCCCCTCCCTCATTAACCCTTGATAATTTACAAATTATTGTTTTGTCATATGTTGCACTGTCCAACGTCTCCCTTTACCCACTTCTCTGTTGTCCATTCCCCAGGGAAGAAGCCATATGTAGATCGGCTCCCCCTTTCCAACCCACCCTCCCTCCACCCTCCCGGTATTACCACTCCCACCACTGGTCCTGAAGGGATGATCCGCCCTGGATTCCCTGTGTTTCCAGTTCCTATCTATACCAGTGTACATTCTTTGGTCCAGCCAGATTTGTAAGGTAGAATTGGGATCATGATAGTGTGTTTGGGGGGTGGGGGGGGAAGCATTTAGGAACTAGAGGAAAGTTGTATGTTTCATTGTTGCTACATTGCACCCTGACTGGCTCATCTCCTCCCCACAACCCTTCTGTAAGGGGAAGTCCAATTGCCTACAGATGGGCTTTGGGTCTCCACTCCACACTCCCCCTCATTCACAATGACATGATTTTTTGTTCTGATGATGCCTGATACCTGATCCCTTCGACACCTCGTGATCGCACAGGCTGGTGTGCTTCTTCCGTGTGGGTTTTGTTGCTTCTGAGCTAGATGGCCTCTTGTTTACCTTCAAGCATTTAAGACCCCAGACACCATATCTTTTGATAGCTGGGCACCATCAGCTTTCTTCACCACAGTTGCTTATGCACCCATTTTGACTTCAGCAATTGTGTCAGGAAGGTGAGATAATAGAATGCCATGTTTTTAGAATAAAGTGTTCTTGCATTGAGGCAGTACTTGAGTAGAGACCCAATGCCCGTCTGCTACCTTAATACTTGAGATTTAAATATATATACATAGAGCTATATCCCTATTTTTATATATTAATGTATTTATATATCTGCGTGCCTATTTTTATACCTCTATCAATGTTTTTTGCCTCCTAGTTCTTTCCTCTATTTCTTTTTTACTTTCCTCCTGTCCCACTATCATGTTTGACTTTCCTTAGACTCTCAGTACTTTCTCTCGGCTACATTGCACTTGAGCAAACCCCATCAGGCATTCTATGGCCTCCTCGTCAATGATTTTAGATCTCGTTCCCTTGTCCTTGGGTTTGTTGGGTCCCCTCCCTTTCTCCCACTTCCTCCTCTCCTATGTGCCCCCAGAGCCATCAGCCCCATTATTTTTTCCTTGGGATTGGTTATCCTGACTCTCCTATATGGATAGACATGAGAAAAAGATTAAGAAATAAAAAGGGAAAAAAAGAGAAAGGAAAAAAAAATAGTTCCAGGTCTGTCTGCTGACCCTACTGAATGTTTTCTGATCTGAACTGGTGAAGTGCTCCACCCTGTCCACTGATCCTGAGGTCTATTTTGGGGATTCCTTGGGTACTTCGTTGTTTTGCTTCCCTTGCTGTTCTGCACTTCCTTCATGTTTCACTCTGGTGGGGGGCAGGGGTATCAGACCAGGTACAATTCCCACTCTGTGTCTCCAGTGCTGTCCCCTGTAGGCCTGTGAGTCGGGGGGGTGGGGTACACTGTGTCTCATGGTGGGGCAAGCCCCATGGTCCTCTCTGTGCATTGGGTGCTACCAGCAGGAATGTCATCCTCAAAGCTTGGTACTCCAGGTTGCAGTTCTCTCTCTCTCTCTCTCTCTCTCTCTCTCTCACTCTCTCTCTCTCTCTCTCTCTCATTCTCTCTGTTTACCACCACGTGGACCCGCCACTGTCCCTGGGCTGTGTCTTCAGTGCTGGCCTCTGTAATGCATTCTTCTGGGGAGAGGGTTGAGGTACCTGGGACTGGAGACAGACTGCAGACCTTTCTGTTAGGTCGCTGCTTCATGCCGGTCTGTTGCCCTTGAGGCTTGGCGCCCCACATCTGGTCCTTTCTCCCTTTCCCATGGAGACATGAAAAATATCCTCCCCAGTGTGGGTTAGTGCCCTGTTCCCCCACTACCCACGTCTTCTCTCTCTCTTCCCTCCCCACTTCCCCCTCCTTTTTAGTTGGCTGCCATAAGCATCCCTGGGTTGGATCCGCACCCTAGGAGAGTGCCTGGACCTCGCCCCAGGAATTTATCCACTTGGTGCCTTTTCCCCTGTGCCCCTTGTGCTTTTTAAGCTTACCCCAATGGATTCATGTTATACTTGTCCTTTTGTGCTTGACTTACTTCACTTAGCATAATTTCCTCTAAGTCCTCCCATGTGTCAGTGTACTTCATGTGTTCTCTGCTTTTCAGGAATGCATAGTACTCCATTGTATGTATAGACCAGCATTTTCTAATCCATTTGTTGGTTAATGGAAATTTAGGCTGTTTCCAATTCTTTACAATTGTGAACTATGCTGCGATCAATATTGGAGCGCAGATGTGTGGTCATGGACTGTCTCTTACTTCTTCTGGGTACATGCCCAGTAAGGGGGTTGTTGGGTCATATGGTAGCTCAATTTCCATTTGCTTTAGGTATCTCCATAATGGCTACAAATACCTACAGGACCACCTATGGATAAGGGTTCCTATGTCACCACATCCCCTCCAACACCTGTTGCCTCCTGGTTTGTTTGGTAGTATCTCATTGTTGTTTTAATTTGCATTTCCCTATGGCTAATGATCGGGAACATTTTCTTATATGTTTGTTGGCAATCTGGATTTCTGCCCTTGTGAAGCTTCTGTCAGGTCTTTTGCCCATCTCCTCAATGAGTTATTTTTTATTTTTACTGTAAGCTAGCAGAGTGTTGTAGATTTTAGTAATAATGTCCTTGTCTGATGTGTCATTGCTAAAGGTGGTTTCCCAATCTGGGGACTCTCTTATTGCTCTCTTGGTGAATTATTTAGATGTAAACATGTGTTTTATCTTCCGTATGTCCCATTTGTCAATTTGTGCTTCCCCTATGTTTATGTACTTCCCTTTTCCAAAAGCCTATGTATTCCCTGTGCCAAGCTTTTTACGTTTGTCCCGATTGATGGCTTTAATGGTTTGGGAGTATACCACAAGGTCTGTGACCCACCTTGAGTTTATTCTTGTGCATGGTAGAGATAAGGGTCTTGCTTCAATTTTCTGCAGGTTGATATTAATTTTTTCCAGCACCACTTGTTGAAGAGCACATCCGCTTCCCATTTGAAACTTTGGGGCCCTTATCAAAGATCTGTTGTCTTTATGCTGATGATTTCATTTCTGGGTGTTCAGTTCTTTTCCACTGTCTGAATATCTGTCGTTACACAAGTTCCACACTGTTTTGATCACTGTAGCTGTATAGTAAGTGCCAAAGTCAGGTAAAGCAAGCCCTCTGACTGCGTCCTTCTTCTCGAGGAGCTCTCTGCTAATCTGGGCTTTTTCCTACTCCATATGAAGGTGGCAGTCAAATTTTCCAATTCTGTGAAGAAGAATGTTGGTCTTTGTATTGGGATAGCATTAAACTTGTATAGTGCCTTGGGGGGGGCTGACATTTTAACTATATTAAATCTTCTGCTCCATGAACGTGGAATATCCTTTCATTTATGGAGGTCACCCTTGGATTCTTGTAATAGTGTTCTGTAGTTCTCCTTGTACAAAGATTTTGGTTTTTTGGTTAGGTATATCCCTAGATATTTCACTTTGCACTTGGTTACTGTGAAGGGTACCATCTTTTTTATCTCCTCTTCCATGGACTCGCCCAATGCATATAGCAGTCCAGTAGACTTCTGTTTGTTGATCTTGTATCCTGACATTCTGTCATGTTCCTCTATTGCTTCCAGTACTCCTCATGTGGAGCTTTTGGGATTTTCCATACATAAAAATCATAACATCTGTGAATAATGATAATTTCACCTCTTCTTCCCCCAGACGAATACCTTTGATGTCTTTCCTTTGCCTTATGTTCATAGTTAGGACCTCCAATACGATGCTAAATAGAAGTGGAGACAAGAGACATCTTATCTGGTCCCCCTTTTTCAGTGGGATTGTTTTTGTCTTTCCCCCATTGACTACTACATTGGCTGTTGGCTTTTCATAAAAAGCTTGCATTATATTGAGGAATTTTCCTTCCATTCCTATCTTCTTGGGTGTCTTAAACAGGAATGGGTGTTGGATGTCACCTAATACTTTTTATGCATCTATTGATTTATCCTTTTTTGTATCAATGTGCCAAATAATGCTGATGGACTTTCAGATATTGAACCATCCCTGCATCCCTGGAATGAATCCCACTTGGTCATGGTGAATTATTTGTTTTTATAAACTTTTATATTCTATTGGCCAGTAGTTAAGGATTTTTACATTGATGTTCCTTAGAGATATCGGTCTGTAGTTCTCAATTCTTGTGGGAACTTTGTCCCCTTTAGGTGTCAGTGTCATGCTGGCTTCATAGAAAGAGATTGGGAGTTTGCCACCTTTTTCTATGCTCTCAAAGAGTTTGTGTAGGATTGGGATCAGATCTTCCCTAAATGCTTGGTAGAATTCTCCTGTGAAGTCATCTGGCCTGGGGAATTTTTTTAGTTGACATTACCTTCATAACCTTGTCTATTTCCTTTATTGCTATGGGTCTGTTGAGTTGCTTGATGTCCATATAGGATAGTCCAGGGAGGGGTTGTTTTTCCAAGTATTTTTCCATGCCTTCCAAGTTGTTGAATTCATTTGAGTACAGGGCTACATTCTGTGTAATGAGTCTTTTAATTTCATTAGGGTCCATTGTAATTTCCCTTGTTTCATCCCTCATCCTGACTATTGATATTTGTTCTTTTCTTTCTTTGGTTGGGTTTGCTAGTGGTCTATCAATATTGTTAATCCATTCAAAGAACCAGCTTTTTTGCTGCATGATTTTTTGCATTCTTTTCTGGTTTTCCCACTCGTTTATTTCTGCCCTATTTTTATTGTTTCTTTTCTTTTGCTATTCATAGGATTGCCCTGTTGACTCCACTCTGATTGCTGGAGGTTTTGTGTCAACGTATCAATCATTAGTCTCTCCTCCTTTTTCGAGTGTGTATTTATTGTCATCAAGCTTCCTCTGATAACTGTCGTTGTTGGATCCCAAAGGTTTGGGTACAACATGTCATTCTCATTGGTGTCTAGAAACGTCCTGATTTCATCTCTGATCTGGATCAATACCCACTCATTTTGCAGTGGAAAGTTATTTGTCCTCCAATTGTTTGCCCTTGTTTTCTTAATCCTCCTTTTGTTGATTTCCAGCCTTAAACATAGTGGTCTGATAGGGAAGTCTGAGTGACTTCTATGTGCTTGAATTTACATAGGCTCCACTGTGTTCCAGCATTTGATCTATCTTCAAATATGTGCCATGTGAGGAGCTTGAAAAAAAAGTGATTTTTTTTTGCACTTTGTTGGAGAGCTCTGAAATGTCTGTCAGGTCAAATTGCCTAACTATAGAGTTTAGTTCTGTAGCTTCCTTATTGAGCTTCTTTAACTGTGATCTATCTTTCTCAGAGAAGAGTGTATTAAAGTTACCTACTATGATTGTTTAGACTGTGATTTATGTTTTCATCTTTTGGAGTGTTTGGCAAATTCTTCGCAGGTCCCTTGTTGTGTGCATAAATGTCTATTATGCTCACTGGTTCTTGGTCTACTGATCCCTTGGAAATTCTCTTCATATTCAGTACATTTTACCCACTATATTTTTGTCCATGTATACATGGAAAAGGAAACTCTTCTCCTGTTCTAAGTAAATTATCCCAAGGTTAATTGATATTTCAATCCTAATTCACTTTTTTTTCCAAAAAAAGTGGCATGTTATGATAATTTTGAAAACTTTACCTTTACTATCCACTTTCCAAATTTATTTTTCCTTGTGCTATTTCTAACCAGGCTTTGAGTAGTCTTTGAGATTTTACTTCCCTTTCCAAATTTCTAAAATTGAGAAAGCACTCCAATCCAAAGTTTATATATAAAATAATTTTGATCCCACTTAGAAATAAAACTAAAATTGATCTTAACTAATTTTGCAACAAAACTTCTCTGGATCTGATACATGGCTATATGTAGTAGTTTCTGCTCATTTCACTTAGTGTGAAATTGATATATTCCACGCAGAAATATTATATATTCAACATGCTGCCCATCCACAAATGGATGTTATAGATAAAAGTAGTACACACTTCAAAATTATGGAAACATGATGAAATCGAGAAAATACGTACATTTACCAAGAGTTTTCCTTTGTTCAGAGACTTAACCAAGAATAAGAATACAAGTGAAAAAATGGCATATCCACAAGCACATACTCTTACCTAAAGAAGGTCTTGACTAAATTTCCTGTATAAAAGTTACATGCTTTTGTCATCAACTCTGGAGTCATCTGAAAATGAATAATAAATGAAATAACAAATGTGAGGCATAAGTGAGATGCACACGGTAACTCCAAATGAAACTCAAGTAATTGAGAAGCTATTTCCTCGGGAGAGGGGAACTGGAATGGATGAGAGCCAGGAACAATGAGCAGGAAGGATTATGTACTGTGTAAGTTTGGGTTTTTTAGTTTTTTTTATCAGTGGCAAGAAAAGATTTGAAAAAGAAGAAGTTGTGAAATTCTAAGAAACACTGGCTACATCACAACCAAATATAATATCTATGCCTTGTTTGGTTTTTTTGACTCAATCCAAGTCTTAAACAAAAGGGCATCTTGGGGATGATTGGAGAAATCTGAGCAGATAGCAGGTGATATTTAAACATTATTGCTAATTATGTTATCTAAGAAAATGACATTTTTTAAATTGTCAAGAGTTTGAGATGCATACTGAATCATTTCCAGGTAAAATAGCACAATGGCTAGGATTAGTTTGCTAACATTCTGGTAAAAAAAAATGGTGGAGAGGAAAATAGGTGAGCAAGATTGGCAAACTGTGAATTTTTAGATGATGGCAGTGAATGACTATAGAAGTCTCTCCACTTTGGGGTGGTTTGAATTGTTCCATCATAAAAATCTTTTTAATGCTGGACTTTTCTTTTCTTCCCATAATTAATATGTTCATCTGGAAATGCCATTTCCTAATAGATGAGAATCAAGGCTGTGGAGTGCCCTGCTTCCCCATGGACAACTAATCCTTTCATGCTGGAGCACACTGCTGAGCAGTCTTTCTGCCTCCTGTGGTGAGGGCAGTCCTACTTTTCTGGACCTGTATGGCTTACTCACTGCTCCCTGCGCTGATCCTTCTCTGCTTCCAGACAGAACCTGGCACATATTTCTGTTTTGTAAGTAGGCCTCTGCAGGCAGTCCTCACTTTGTATGGCAGTCAGTACCATAAAAATGACCATGCAAGCTGGAACTGCGAAAATCAGTCTCTAATAATCAACGGGGGAAATGACAGTGGTTCTGGAACTCTCCTACTGGAGGTTACAACCCTACAGAAATATGGAGATGGGGGAGTAAGGCTCTTATTTATTTAGTATCATGTCATTTAAATTTTTAGAAAGATTGAGAATTGAGGTGTTTTATTTCTTCACAAATAATATTTTTCTCTGAGTGTAAATCCCACTGCCATTGAGTCGATTCCAACTCACAGTGATCTACAGAGTAGAACTATCCCTGTGAGTTTCTGAGACTCTAAACTTGATGGGAGCAGACAGTCTCATCTGTTTCTCAAAGAGCAGATGGTAGGTTCAAACTGAAAACCTTGCAATTAGTAGTTTTATACCTTGTAGTTCAAGGAATAAAGGAGAAATCCACTAAACTAGGTCCAACCAAAGTGGGTGTCGATGAAGAATTTTGAAAGCACGATGGACTGCCCAAAGAACAGCCACAGGCACACGCCATAATGCAGGTCAAGTACGAGTCTGCCTTGAAAGAAGCACAGCCAGTATCATCCTTAGAAGCAAGAAGGGCAAGATTCATCTTACGTACTTTGGACATCTTACTGGGACAGACAATGCCCTGGAGCAAGAATCGTGCTTAGTAAAGTAGGGCAATGAAAAAGAGGAAGACCCTTGATGAGGTAGCTTGACACCGAAGTTGCGACAGTGGGCTCAGACATAACAGCAACTGTGAGCATTGCACGGGATCAGGAAGTGGTTCGCTCTGTTTTACAGAGGGTCGCTAAGATTTGGAACCAACTTGATGGCCCCTAAAAACCACCCCCACCCCTACCACCACCTAAGCTGAGCCCTCAAACTAAGCAACCATAGAGTACTCCTTGTTGCTTTTGAGTAATCCAATTTAGTTTCTGTTCATTTCCATCCATTTCATTTAGGTTCTCTTTCATGTTCTGACTTATGACACGGGGTAGACATCTTGTCTGTGCCTTCCAAGTTGGCATACTCCTTTGTAGGTTTGGGTGAGCTCCCAACATTTCCCTCTGTCCTTTCAATGCTATGAGATGTATTTGAGAATCTATTCAAACACACACACACATAGGTTTGACCTGGATATGAAATCTCTTAGAAATTCCTTGCAATTTTAAGAAGATTCCCTACAGGCTTCCAGCTAGGCTTTGGAGACAACCTGACATTATATTTTACAAAATTTCATTTTAAATGTTGACAGTGAAGTTTATCCCTCTAGATCAATGACTTTTAAAACTTTCAGCATCTTCACTAATGGTTTTAGATTTTTTCACCCCAGGTGAAGTCTTACTCAAAGAACTAGTCTAGAGGATCAGTCTTAGGAAGGAGGATCCAGAGTCCCATTCTATAGGACTTTGCCTGAGCTCCTGAGGTTGCCCCAAGTATCTCCAAGAACATACTTGTGGTAGATCAATGATCTGGAGTCGGTCAAGTATAGTTAAGACAGCCACATGTCATGATGCAGATCAAATAAAATACTAAAACATGAGAAGACTTCCCAGTGTACTGACCATGCCAGGCTTGACAACCTAGCCCACTGTTTCTCTCTGCTGCACTGCCCTCATTAGGACCAGTGTTCTTCTTCCTTCACCCTTCTACATCGATGCTTCAAAGTGGTTGGAGCTCCTTGTTCCCATCTTGACGATGGCTTGGACTCTCTTTTTCTAATGGCCAACCTCACTAGCCATTCCCAAGCACCAGAGGCTTGCACAAACAACCAGCCGTGGGACCTGGAATTAACCCTCAGCATTCCAGCTGCACCTAATTCATTCAGACACTTATTTCCTCACATCTTCACTCCCGTCATGGTTTTGCTATTTGATCTTCTCTTGTGCACACAGAAAGGAGCCCTGTGGCTTATTGGGTTAAGTGTTTGGCTGCTAACTGCAAAGTCAGCAGTTTGAAAGCCCCAGCAACTTCTCAGGAAAAAGACGAGGCTTTCTACAGCTCTAAAGATAGGTATGTCGTCTTGGAAACCCACGGGGTTAGTTCTACGCTGTCCTAGAGGGTTGCTGAGAATCCGAATTGATTGACTCAGTGGCCCTGAGTGTGGTTTGGGGATCTCCAGTCTCGGTTCTAAAGGCCTTCCGATCTTGAACCCCTGCTTTGTGCTGTGGAAGGAGGCCTGTCCTGGTGTCAGCAAGCCATGGATTGCTAACCGCTAAGGGTGCTCAAACGCACCGGCAGGGGGAAAGATGAGACGGGCTGTTCCTGCAATGACTGTCAGCCTTGACAACACTGTGGGCAATTCTTCTCTGTCTTATCAGGTTTCTCCAAGTCAGAATCAACCGAGGGCAGTGGGTTTGGTTTGGGGGGTTGTCCTCTTTACAGGATCAAAACCTGATGGTGGAGTCAGCTGTTCCTTTCAGTAACGACAAGGTCTTGATTTCAAGTTTGATATCATTATGATTCTCTGTATCCTAATCTTAGGGCGGGGGAGAAGGCAGGGGAAGTAAAACAGAAGGAAACAGATTTAAAAGAAAATAAGAATCCTCCCTTAAGGTTTTTCTTAATGATATTTCTATCATTATAAAGATGCATGAGCTGAGAGGAGGAAAAGAAGAAACAAAAGAGGGAAAGGAGACGTTTAACGAGAGATTTCATCAGAAAGAGGAAGAACAACACATGTCCAGACACCACTTGCAAAACTGGAGAGGTAACGAGACAGAGAGAGAGAATGTGTGTGTGTGTGTGTGTGTGTGTGTGTGTGTGCGCGTGTTTCCTTAACAGTCTGATCTCACAGTGCCTGTAAATCCCAAAACTTTCATACTTTCATCAAAGCCTAGTTGGGATCCTTGGTTACTAATACTGACCAGCTGATCATCCAGTCCAAAAAGCTGTTCCAAGTAAGTTTCAGACAATCTTCGAATTGATGGTTTCACTGCCGGGTCAATGAACATATCCCTTTAATAAAACCAAAAGATACCCTCAAAAATTCATTTAATCTCATGAGATTTCATTCCACAGTAGCTTTATCCTTAAGAATCTCTACCAGTGTTCTGGTAGGTGGAATGTAAGGGAGAGGAGAGAAGACCCAGGGCCCCTTTGAAGAAGTATTTCAGGATCACCAGGAAGACTTGCTCAAACTGTTCCCCAACATTTGTTGATGCTCCCTCAAGGAAAGTGCACCAGTGTTCCTTGCTACCCACTGGAAACAGATGGCCAGCAAATGCCTGTAACTGATGAGGGTGTACCACATCTCTCAAGCTGAGAACCAGTGCATGCATGCGTGCCTGTGGGGCTTAAAAGCTTCTAGGGAGATTTAGTCTTCCAGGGCCTCACTGAAAAATGACTGATAATGTTTGGGTGCAACTTCCAGTTCCCTGCCCCCAAATCTCTTTTGTATGTTGAAATTTCAATCTGCTCCTTTAATCCAGTTTCTTTTCATTTTACATAAGCACTCATCATGTACTGAAGAAACCTTTAATAACATTGTTTGGAAGACTTTCAGAACATCCACTTGGTGGATACTCCCCCTGAAGTTTTTAGCCAGTTGCCAGTTCGTGCATCTTTGTTTCAATTCCTTCTTTTTAACAATAAAAATATTATCGCTGTGATTTTTTAAAAGCCTATGGGGCTTTTTTCAACAATTGATGATTAGAGGCATTTATTGGCAAAACTTCATTTTGTGACATACAATGATATACACTGAATGCTTTTTATCTTCAAAATGAAGTGTTTACCTAACATGAATCAGAACTCTACATACCAAAAAATTCTTTCAAGTCCGCTTTCAATTATATGTTTGATCATTTCTTCTAAATAGCTCAGTGGATCCTCAGGACAAGAAGCAAGTAGACCACATAACAGTGCCTTGAGAGAGAGAAAAAGAATGGAATAAATGCTTCTGAATTTGTCTGTTCCCAGTAAGCAGCAGATGGCCCTCCCTTCATACAATTAAAAAGTCAACTACCGTCACAGCTTCAAAATAAGCATATTTTATAGATACTCCTCTGTATTTATTTCCCCCTGAATAGTTTGCTAAAATCAAATCAAAATGCAGTTTACCTTTCCCTGTAAACAAATATTCATTCATCATAAATGATGCTGTAAAGTTTGCCAAGAAAGTGACTGGACAGTGCGCTGAACAAATTAATAGTGCATTTGAGAACATAGTTGGGATGCTTTTGATCACAGCAGTTTCCACCTTTTTAAAATGCAAGAGGCTTTCTGCTCCTGGATCAAGGTTTCCACTGCAGAGACACTCCCCACCCCCTGCCCCCCTGCCCAGGCCACAGGACACTCACCACTTCAGCTCTTCTTTCTTCTTTCATCTCATCTGCTCTGGGATCGACTTTCTCTTCAGATTACTGGATGGTGAAATTGACCAATTCCTTTACTTGAATGGTCGCACCACCACAAGGCTGCCATGCACCTTATTTGTGTTATTAGCAAGTTGCCCAATCCCCTTGGTGGGCCACAGTGTCTTATTTGCATCGCCCCACCCATTCGTTCTGTGGGCGTTATGGGATCATGGCAAGACAGGCCATATAAAACTGATCATCGCACTTTGAATGCCTACACTCTCTTGTTTACTTATCCTCATTTCAACTCAAATCCTTATTCTTCTTTAAACTGTTTTCTGACACTCAGCCATCACTAATCTGTCTAGCCAATCTCTCCACAGTCTTCTCATGAATCACTGATTAATGTAGCCAAGCTGTCGTGCTCATTCTCCTAGGCTTGGGGCTTGCTGAGGCCACTATCAAGGCCTTCATCACCCTCTCTGTGCCCGCAGTCCGTTGATACAAAGAGAACTCCCTACAAAGTCTGAGTATGTTGAGCAAACATTACGGAGTGCCAACTAATGCCATTCTGTGCTGGCACCTGGAAACACAGCAATGTAGAACAAAACTCCTTGTCCTCAAGGAGCGTATATCCCAACAGGTAGAGCTGGACAATACATAGGAAAAATAACTCAGAGCACAGAAAAGCACAACAATGAGAAGAGAAGTAGGAAGGGGGTAGGTCATTTGCGTAGGTTGGGTGGTCTGGCAAGACCTCTCAATACAAGTGGCCCACAAGTCTCACCCTCAAGGAGAAAGTAGATGATTGTGTTAGTCCGGGTGGACTAGAGAAACAAATTCATAGACACTCATGTGTTTCAGAGAGAAGTTTATACACAAGAGCAATTGAATATTGAGGAAACATCTCAACCCAGTCCGGATCAAGTCCATAAGTCCAATATTAGCCCATATGTCCAATACCATTCTATAAAGTCCTCTTCAGACTCACAAAACACATGCAATGATGCCAAATACAGGAAGATCACAGGCCCGTGGGTGGAAAGTCCTGTGGATGCAGTCGTGGTGTAAGCATCTCAGAGCTGACATGGGTCTCCTTGTGGCTCTTCCAACTCCAGGGCTCTAGCATAGCTCCATGTGTCTTGTCGGGAGGAATAAAAAGCAGAGAGAGTTTCTGTGTATCCCGCCACCAGAGAGCTGTCTATCTCCATGGTCCCTCCAAATGAGGCCAACAAGCTGTGACCTGATTGCCAAGCCAGACTCCACCCTTTTGCAAGTTGACAGGAGATTAACTATAACAATGATGTTCTCTTATGAGAAAACAATATGAATTTCATTGCCAGATGTGTTAGTCTGGGTAGACTAGAGAAACAAATCCATGGACACACATATGTGTATAAGAAAGTGTTTTATATACAAGAGGAATTGAACACTGAGAAAGGATCCCAGCCCAGTCCAGTCCAAGTCCATAAGTCTGATACTAGTCCACATGTCTGACACCTATCTATAAAGTCCTCTTCAGACTCATAAAACACATGCAATGATGCCAAATGCAGGATGATCACAGGACAGTGGGTAGAAAGTCTTTGGATCCAGTGGCGTTGTAAGCATCTCGGCGCTGGCACGGGTCTCCATATGGCTTCTCCGGCTCCGAGGTCTGGTTGCATCAGGGTAGGTCCATGTGGCTTCTCCAGCTCAGGGCACTAGCATAGTTCCATGTGTCTTGTCAGCTGCAACATCTCCCAGGGAGTGGCAGAGACAGAGAGAGAGAGAGAGAGAGAGAGGTGGGTGGGAGAGAGAAGGGTCTCCCGCTTCCAAGGAGGGAAAATCAGGTTTTCCCAGAATTCTCAAGAGAAGGTCACCCCCACACAGAGGCCTCATTGGCTATGATCTAATTGACTGGCTAGGGTGTACAGCCCAGAGCCAGGGAGGCCTGGATTCTTTGTTGGGATTCACTTATTCCATATAGGGCACTGGGTTCATTTATTTTATTGTGTGCATTGGTAAAATTGCATTATGTGTGCATTGCATATTCTTTTTTTTTTGCTGATTAGTATTACATTAAACAGACCCATTAATCACTGATTAAGGAACACTGGTGATCCCTTAGCTACAAAGTTGGTGCTGGGTGGAAGTGGACAATTTGAACCATGCACGGAGCCCAAGTGAGAAAACACCTGGCAATCACTCCAGTAAAGAAAACAGCCTTGGAGAGATTTGGGACCATTCTTCTCTTCCATACAGGTCAGATATGACTCAATGTCATACAACAACAAGAATCTAACATTGATGAAAATTTCCACAACAACAGGAGTCTATCATTGATGGAAATGTCCATTGTTTTCTAGTTACGACCCTTTCAACAAAACTACTCGAAACAATCCAGTACACACATTTTTGTCTTGTTGGATTAGGTTTTTTCCTAAGTTTCATGTTGTTGTTATGGAGAATACATATGGCAAAACCTAAAGCAAATCGACAGTTTCAACATGTACAATCCCACGGTGTTGGTTACACCCTTCACATTGTGCCACCATGCTCATGGCCTCTGGCCTGGGGCTGCTCCTGGCAGGAACACACGTGAGCTGCCCCTAAAGTTCCTACCCAATCAATCTTTAAAGTTTCTGCTATCAACTTAGTGCCCTGCAGAGAGGACTTAAAAGAGCAGACATTCAAGGCAGACCCTTGTTCACAAGTTAAGCTAAGCTGTGGTTTTGAGACAACTTCAGGGGACGTTTGTTGACTTAAAGAGTATCTCAGGGCTATCACTTCAGGGATTCATCTACTTTTCATGGCTCCAAAAAGTCTAGAATTCATGAAAAAGTGAGATTCTCTTCTGTATATGGCCCCTTTGATCAGGATTTTTCTATGGAATCTTTGGTTAAAATGTGCACTAGTTCTAGGTGGGCACAAAACATATTAGACCAATTAACTGGGATGTCACCTGAAGTCTTGACCCTGAACTTCCAAACCAAGGAACCAAATCCCTTTAGGTATTTGGCTGCATGTAAGCTACCTCAGCAGTTACTATCTGTCTCTCTACCTATTCATTTATTTTTGGTCCCTGCCATAAATTTTGACTATTCGTCTTTTTACAAGTGTACAACTAACTGACAACAATTACAGTAATCATTTGTGACCCTTACTGTGATCAATGTGATTTTTCCATCATCATTAACCCACCTTTGTCCCCTTCATCCTGCCCCAGAGAGTCACTAGTAAACTTTGGTCTCTATACATTTGCCTCTTACTGTCTTTTTATATGCTAAGTGAGGTCATACAATATTTGTTCTTTTGTGATTGAAGTGTTTTACTCAGTGTGCTATCTTTCGGCGCCATCCATGCTGTAACATGCGTCAGGACTTCATTTCTTTGACTGGCTGAGCAGTATGGAAGAATGTAGCACTCTATTTTCCCTCTCATATGGTGATAGGCACTGCAGTTGTTTCCACCCTTGGCTATTGTGAATAGTACTGCAATGACTCCTTTTGAGTCTCTCCTTTCAGGTCTTTGGGGTACATAGCCCCAACCCACTGCCATCAAGGCAATTCTGAGTCATGGCATCCCACGCCCAGCAAAGGTAAACAATTCTGCTTGCCTAAATCTACTGGGTAGTCCTGCTCAGATAATCAGTACTACATGGTTCTTGAATCTCTAACAAATATATGCAGCCTTTAGTCCCTTAAGAAAAGTATCCTATATGATGTATAAATTAAAAACCAATACATTAAAATGATAGGTTCGTGAAAACTTCACCTTGAAAAAAGCAACAATATATATATTTTTAATTGCTCCGTAAATATCATGATTTGTAATTTAAACATGCCCTCTGCTGGGCAGATGAAGTTCTGTAGGCTCATTTTGATATTTCATACACATGAAACTGAAATTAATTCAAGGAGCTTTTTTAATCACAGGTGTAGCCCCTCATTATGCCGGCATTACACTTTTACTATCTGGCCCGCATTTGGTCAGTGTGCTGACTTTAGACCGGTAAAGAATTGCAGGAGAAACCTAGTTCTAAATATTTGGGGATGGCTCAGTATCTGACATTCAACCCCAAGCGGTTCATTGTTTTGGACTCCTATCTGAAAACACAAAGGCTTGAGGAAGGGGTAGCTCCTTGCCGGGCACCTGGCAAGTACCCAGCAGCGTGCAGAGAGAGATGATGCTTACAATGAGGGTGAAGGACCAGAAGGCAAAACTCAGGTTTCCTAGAATCCTGCCTGTGTGCAGGTCCTGATCACCTGCAAAACGGCATTTAATAACGAGCCAAAAGGAGTAACAACTTTTACTTTCTGAAAAATAAAAACCACTTTTTTTCCCTGAAGCCTAACACATCTTACATAGGGTAAATGTTGCAGGGAATCCGTGGGTAACGTAAAGGGTTAATGTCCTTAGCTACCAGCCAAGGTTGGACTTCTGAATCGGCGCCCCCCCTCCCAATCTAGGAAGAAAGACCTGCTGATTTGCTTTTGAAAGATCAGCCACTGAAACCTGATGGCGCACACATGGGGCTCACCACGAGGCAGAGTCAGCACCATGGCAACTGGTTTTCACTGGTTTAAATATCATAGTGCCTCCCTTTCCACACATTTGATTAATCAGTTGTGTATTTCAAATCTGAAATTAAAGTTTAAGAAAGACGCCGAGTCTCACCCAAGAAACCCTTCTCATATCGCTGCTGTATGTATTTTGTCTGAACAGTCCCTCTAGACTGCACGACGCTGACAGCAAACTCGCAAGGTCTATGACAGACACCACCTGCAAACGTGAGGCTGGGAGTCAGGAAAGAGCCTGACAGCAGTGGCGTGGAACTTACTTTGAAAACTGGAAAATCAAAAGCCTCTAAAACTAATAATAAAAATACATGAAAATTCAAAAACATCATCCAGATCGAAGTAGAGCGACGGCAGAGAGAAGGTGAAAATCTACTGGGGCAATGAGCCCCAGAGAAGGTCTGTCTGGAAGCTGGACCCAAGAGGGAGGTCTTTCGGAGGTGCCTGCTGGGACCAGTCTTTCAGGCTGGCCCCTGAAAACCCAGAGGGTCCAGGAAACCTCAGCCATGCAGCCAGAGGCAAGCAGCCTCTCATCCGGAGGACAGCAGATGCGAGCGTGCAAGCCAGCTGGCCAGCCGAGGATGGGAAATCAGTGCCTCACAGCGATATGCTTTCCACTTCCTGTGTTTTCTCTGTTTATTCTTTTTCAGTTCTCCGTCAATAACATTCATTTGAAAATACTCTGGGACAGCAAAAACCAAAAATGTTTGTCTACCTTTGGGCTAATGTTTAACTATTTTGTTTTCACCTTCCCATTATTATTGCAAAAGTAACACGTTCTCACTCTAATTTGGAAAATTCCGAAAAAGGAAATAATACTCCGCCATCATCCTGCCAACCAGTAAGCCTCTCAGTGTCCTCTTCCCCCGATGCACGTTCTCTCGGGGCAAAGGTGGGATCACACTGCAGCATCTTGTCTCTTCACAGCTTTCTCTCTCTCTGTGGTGCAGTGACGAACATGATATGGCTCTGCTAGCCACAATCTTTGGTCCCACCAAACGACTGGGCGGGACCATGAAAAAAGTATACAACTCTAGTGGGGGGATTGGTCACTTTTGCCATCCTGCTAGGTTTAGAATGAGTCATCTCAGAAGCAAAGGTGAGGATCTCACTACCATCCACAAAGAAGAGGCAGGAATGGAACACATCCCTTGGACCCTGAGATACCTGCGCACTGAACCGCCTCCGTCCAAGAAAAAGAGAGCTGCGACACCAGAGAGGGAGCAGAAGAGTGGCAGATGGGTGGGCACAGCCGAACAAGAGCACAAGACAATGTGGTAGGCTTCCCAACCCAGAGATAAATATAGTTGAGTGCCTTTGAGAAGCAGGCTTGCTCGCTTCCAGGTACTTAATGGGGGAGCCAGGTTTGCTGACCCACAGAGCTGGAGCTGAGTGCCTGCTGCCTGTGGCTTACTTAGACTTACTTAAGGCACAGTAAAAAGTCTTGCAGTCATTTATTAGTGGCACTTAAAGAGCTTTGTAGCAGTGCCAGAGCAGGGCAGGAGCAAGGGGCCAAGTGGCTAAGAGGTTGAGGAACAGAGAAACACGGCTGTGAGGGTGTCTGAGAAGAGTGTAGCAGACAAAAGAACTGCATTGGAGAATTTTTTATCCTGAATTATAACCTGTTCACTTCCCTAATATGCCTGACAATGGTGTGCATGGTCTGTGAATTCTGTTTGTCCATTACAAGGGGTTGTTGTACCCAGGAACTAAGTAGAGTGGGCCTTGGGGAGGACAGGTAGTGTCCGACTGGTCAAGAAAGGTGGAGAGCACAGACATGTCTGGCCCTATCCTCATCAATTTGGCCTTGGGCTGATGTTGAGTGTGACTCTTTTTCCCCTGTTGAATGTCACCTCCCCTCCACTTTTACACATACTCTCTCATTTGGGGGAGGGAGCTAAATATTACCTTATGAACATTTTCAATATGACTAAAACTTGTTCAAAAACATCGTATATTAAAATTGGTTGGTAGTCTACTATAAAGAAATATACCATAAATAATCAACAACTCCTAAATGGTTGGTTATTTAGTTATTTCTTGCCTCTCCCATTACTTAAAAGTACATATTGCACACATATCATTAATCAGTTGCATGCAACACACAGGCAGGCAACTGAAGTTCAAGCTGAGTT
Source organism: Tenrec ecaudatus (assembly GCF_050624435.1). Taxonomy (NCBI): domain Eukaryota; kingdom Metazoa; phylum Chordata; class Mammalia; order Afrosoricida; family Tenrecidae; genus Tenrec; species Tenrec ecaudatus. Next base: position 122,342,866 of record NC_134538.1, read on the forward strand.
CAGAAGAGTCTGTGGAACAAAGAACATCAGTGCTATCAGATGAATCTTGGCTGAAGGCAGCGACTACCAGAAAGATGTGCATCTTTCTTTTGACTGTGCAAGGCATTCAACTGTGTGGAACATAATAAACTATGGATAATATTTTGAAGACGAGGAATTTCGGAACATATCCTTGTGCTGAAACTGTTGTTGCTGATGTTAGGTGTCACTTCCAACTTACAGTGACACTAAAATGAAACACTGCCGGTCCTGCACCATCTCCACTATTGTTCTGGTTGAGCCCATTGCTGCATCCACTGTGCCGGTCCATCTCCTTGACCTTGAGGGACTTCCTGTCTTTCCTCTGACTCTCCACTTTACCAAGCATGGTGTCCTTTTCCTAGTCTTTTCTGGTAATATGTTCAAGATACTTGAGACACGGTCTCTCTATCCTCACTTCTAAGGAGCTTTCAGACTGGACTTCATCCACGGCAGATTTGCTTGTTCTAAGGACAGGCCCTGGTACTTTTGATAGTCTTCGCCAACACCATAATTCAAATGCACAAATTCACCTTCAGTCTTCCAGATTCATGACCCAAGTGGTGATATTTTCAATTACCTCCTATGACATGGGAGCTAGACAAAGAATAAGGAAGACCCAAGAAGAAATTATTCACTCAAATTACAGTGTTGGTGAGTAAAATCTAATATACCACCCAATGCCAAAGGAACGGACCAGTCTGTCCTGGAAGAGCACAGACAGAATGCTCGCAGAAGCCAGCCCTGGAAAATGACATCATGTTCAAGAAACAGGGTCGGCTGAAAGAAGACCCTCACTGAGATGAACTGACACGATGGCTGCAACAATGGGCTGAAACATAGGAACGAACGAACGACTATGAGACTGACATAGGACCAGGCAGTGTTTCATTCTCTGAGACAGAGTTAGGTAAGGTAGAACAGATTCAGTGGCACAGAAGAATAATGGGATCTATTTATCATGGCTAATCCGGAGATCTATATATCTTCATTCCTGGTTATTTCCTTAGGATATATTTCAACAATACTATAGACTCAAAAGCTGTATTTTAAAGCTTTTCAGACATATTTTAGTGATATCATTAGGGTAGGGGGAGGGTGGGGAGGGGGAAGGGGAGAAAGGGGGAACTGATAACAATGATGGATGTATAAGCACACCCCAGGGAAACAAATAACAGAAATGTGGGAGAAGGGATACAGCGGGCAGTGTGAGATATAAACAAATAATAATATGTAATTTATCAAGGGTTCATGAGGTTAGAAGGATGAAGGAAGGAGGGAGAAAAAAGGAGCTGATAATAAGGGCTCAAGTAGAAAGATAATCTTTTGAAAACGATAATGGCAACGTATGTACAAGTTTGCTTGATATAATTGATCTATGGATTGTTATAATATCTGTAAGAGCCCCCAATAAAATGATTTTTTTAAATTGTTTTCCAAAAAGGTGCTACCAACTTACACTTTCATCTACATCCAGTGAGAATATCCATTTTATTTCCCTCATGACAACACTGGGAATTAAATTTGTGATTATTGTTGTTGACTTCATGGGTAAAAATAGTCATTAATTTTCATCTACATTTTGTTTTCACCAGTGGGGCTAAATACATTTTCTTACATTTATTAGCTATCTGCGGACCAATCAGTCCCTAGAAAGGGACATCAATATTGGTACATGGTCAACGAGAGGAAGACCATCAAAGATGTGGACTGACACAGTAGCTATGTTACTGGGTTCAAACAGACCCACAGCTGTGAGGCTGGCTCAGGGCCAGTCAGTGTTTCTTTCTCTTGCACCTCGGGTGACTGAGTCTGAGCAAACTCTACCTAATCTAGCAACAATAAGTCATAGTTTCCATAACTCCCATCAAATGACTGGGTAGAGCCGTGCCAATTAGGTGTTTGTAGGCCACCAAGGGGATCTGGTAGCTTGTTATTAAGGAAAAGAAAGTACAAGGCACTCTTAGGGGGTGGGAGTATGTAAATAAGGTATATGGAATTCCAATGAAGGCATTGGTCAGTTTTGCCTTCCCAGTGGGCTTAAAAAAAGAGCTATTCCAGAGCCCAGGAGGACTCTGACTACCAGTAAGAAGAGACAAGAGTAACGTATGTCCCATAGACCCGGGGTCTCTGCATTGGGAATCGCTAGAGACAGCAAGCAACCGGGAGAAGCAGCCACAGAAGCAGCAGAGACTAGTAGGAGATGGCATGGTGAGCATCTAATCCACAGAGAGGGAAAGCTGAGTGCCTCTGGTCAGGAGACTTGCTGCTGGAGGAATATGGGCACCAACTGGTATAACTACAGAGCTTGGTACCACTTGTCCAAGCAGGGCAAAAGTTAGGCCTAGGGCCAGAGAGAGGCCTGCCTTTAACCACAGTTGAAAAGAAAGTGTCCTCCTCAAAGAACTGTATCCTGAAGCATTTCTCTTTGTTGTTGTTTATTTGTTTGAGATTAACTTGTTTCTCATTAAAGACTCCACGTCCATTTCAATTTTATCTTTCCTCCTCTTTTTTTTTCCCAAGCCACTCAAACCACTATTTATGTTTGTGGGAGAAGGAAGCTGAGGGAATTTGGTGGGGGTACGGGGCAGGGGAGCATAGTGGAACAGGGAGGGGGGGTTGTTAAAGAAGCATTATATATTTATGTGTGTATATATATATATGTATAATCATAACCCAAGAAATAAAATCAACAATAATATCCTGTTAAACCCTCCATTTTTTGTGCTCCCCCCTGATCCCTCCCTTCTCTCTGTTCCCACCCACCATCCCTGGATAATATCTGATCCTGAATTGTAACCATTTAAACCCCAATAATAACCCTCATAATCATGAGTATGGCTGTGAGCTGTGCCCACTGCAATGAATCAATCATCAAGCCCAGAGAGAAGTAGAAAGGGCTATGGGAGGGACAGTCAGTGCCAGAACTGGTCAGACGGTTGATGAGAGGAGGCAAGCACGACCTTTATTTACCTTAGAGGCTACGCTGTTGACCTTACTTGTCCTCCCCCTCAAAGCTGGGGGTGGTCAGGTTCCTCCCCCCATGACATTTTCCCACCATCACAGACACAGCAGTAGCCTCAGAGAGAACCTTGCGGAGGAACAGTAAAACTCAGACGAACAGAAAGCAGGTCACTTCTTCAATTTCCAAAAGTCTCCTCCAGAGTGCTTCTCTGCTAAGGGGCTACGTGGTTTTGTAATTTGTTTCATAAGATACTCCAAAAAATCCATGACATATGCGCAAGTTGCTTCTTTTGTCTTCTTTAAATAGAGTTTCATCACTGATTACGGAGGCAAATTTGAAAATACTCATTTTCTGGATGCATACTAAAACCATTGATCACCAGTAGACAGATTCACCTGACCCTCCCTGGGAAGTTGGGTTCCTCTAAAGGTCCAGAAGCTGCAGTGAATTGAAAAGAACAACTTTCAATAAATAAATAAAAAGAACAACTTTCGCGAAGAGACAGTGATTCTCTCCTGATCAAAGGGAATTTTCCTTTGTTTATTAGTCATGTAAACAGGCTGCACCTTAATTGCCATTGCGTTGACTCTGATTCAGTGGCCCATGGTCTCCATTGCATTCTCACTGGCTGATTTATTTATTTATTTTGGCGCAAAATCACCAAGTCTCTCTTCCAAAGCGCCCCTGGGTGGCCTCATGTTTCTAATCTTGTGGCTAGCAGCCAGGGAGGTAACCACCTGCACCACACAGGTACACCCATGCTGGACCCTGAGATTTCCAATTTAGCAGCATATTTGTGGGTTACAAGAGGGGCTGCTAATTACAAAATCTGTGATTTGAACCCACCAGTCGCTGTGTGGGAGAAAGAGGCGCTCTGCTCCCATAAAGACTGACAGACTTGGAAATCCACAAGCAGTTGTCCTAGCCTGTCCTCTAGGGTCATTAAGACGCAGAATCTACTTGACGTCGGTGAGTTTGGTTTGGGCCACATGTGACTTTTGAGTCCTTGAGATGTAGCTATTCCAAACTGAGATCTGTTATTGAAGTGCAAGCAGCACACCTGATATTGAAAATCATGTATGCAAAACAAAAAAATATATCATGTAAAATAGCACAGTAATCTATACTGGTTACATGTTTTGCTATGGGTAGATTAGTTTGTTTGTTCTATATGAAAGATGAATTTATCCCACTTATTTTTTTTTTTTACTTCTTTGTAGGATAGTCCATAGGATACATGTGCAGAGACACATTTGAGCAGCAGACAGTCAGTGATGGAAGATGTTGTGCTTTCTACTGGCTCCTGTTTGGGTGCCCAGCAAATACCTACTGACTTAATAATGGTCTAATGCACTGCCCTTGACCTGTCCCATCCCCTAAGGAAATGTGCTGGCCAGTCTCCAGAGCCTAAAAGAGAACAATTTCCAACCAACATGATACAATCCAATATCCTTCAAGTTGGGTGTGCAAACTTTTGTCGTTGTGAGTCTTTGAGTCAATTTTAACTCATTGCAATGTTATATTGTACAGTAGAAATGGCCCATCGGGCTTCCTATGGGGTAATCTGTATGGTGTAGATTGCAGAGGAGCCATGATGATGCTGTTGGGGAAGGCTGGACTAATAACTGCAAGGTTGGTAGTTCAAACCCAGCAGCTGCTCCTAGGGAGAAAGATGAAACTTTCTGCTATCATAAAGAGTCATAGATTTGGAGGGGCACAATGAGTCAGAATGAAATTGATGGCAATGGGTTTGGGTTTTTTCCCCCTCCCATAAAGCAGCCGGTGGGATCAAACCCTCTGACATCTTGGTTCGCAACAGGTGCTTAGCTATTGTTCTGCCAAGGCTCCTTATGCAAACCTTTTCAAAAAACCCAACTCACTGCCATTGAGTTGATTCCGACTCCTAGTGATGCTAAAGGGCAGGGTGGAACTGGCCCTGTAGGCTTCTGAGATTGTGACTCTTTACGGGAGTAGAAAGCCTTGTCTTTCTCCCAGGTTCCCCTTTCACAATTACTTTCCCTAACCTCAGAACATAAAGGCCTGCCTCTCATCCATGTAGAGCCTTCCAATCAGCAACACTGAGGCAGAAGAGGCTCAGAAACTGTCTCGGGGCCATAAAAAGTGAGCAGGTAATGACATCAAGAATCAAATCTGGACAATCTTACTTTAAAAGATAGCTCCCTTACATAACAAAATTCAGTTCAGCAAAATTGGCTCCTACAACTAGAAGTTCCAAAGGCACATCATGTGTGGGTTCCATGCAGTGAGCCGTTGAGGTCAATCACTGCATTAGACCCACAATGAAACCTGATCGGCCTTTGGATTGCAGAGTTGGACCAAACTGAGTTCTTCCTGCTAGAGCCCTATTGGCACAGTGGTTATACATTGGTTTCTAACCACAAGGTCAGCAGTTTGAAGCCACCAGCCACTCCTTGAGAAAAAATGAGCCTTTCTACTCCCGCAAAGAGTTACAGTCTCAGAAACCCACAGGGGCAGTCCTACCTTCTCCTACAGGGTCACTGTGAGTTGGAATCAACTCATCGGCAATGAGTTTGAGTGAATGAATTAAAGCCACTAAGTTTTGGAATGGTGAATTTTGTAGCAATGAATGCTTAGTATGCCAAGCAAACAGAAAATGACTCTATAGTCAAATCAAGGTATCACTGTCATTCCATTCAACCCCAGCTACATACTGTCTAAGGAAAAAACACCCAACCATAACCATTTTTAATTTTAATTTTGTATTATAAATTTCTTCAAACATATATAAATAATAGTAGAATGAGTCCCCATACAGCAATACTCCATTTCCGTAACTATCACTATTCTGTGATTCTTACATTATCTCTATACTTTTACCCATTTCCCTATCGCTTCTGTTTGTGTGTGTGTATGTTTTAGCTGTTTATTAGTTCAAATGCAAAAATCTTAGTTGTATACATTTTAATTGGTATATTTAGAACACTTACATTTAAAATGGGTATGAATTGGGGAACTGATTACAAGGATCCACATGTGACCTCTTCCCTGGGAGAGGGACAGCAGAGAAGGGGGGAAGAGAGACTCCAGATAGGGCAAGATATGACAAAATAACGAGGTATAAATTACCAAGGGCACATGAGGGAGGGGGGAAAGAGGAGGGAGGGGGGAAAAAAGAGGACCTGATGCAATGCGCTTAAGTGGAGAGCAAATGCCTTGAGAATGATTGGGGCAGGGAATGTATGGATGTGCTTTATACAATTGATGTATGTATATGTATGGATGGTGATAAGAGTTGTATGAGTCCCTAATAAAATGTAAAAAAAGAAAAGAGGAGAAAAAAATGATTAGGGCAAAGACTGTACAGATGTGCTTTATACAATTGATGTATGTGTATGTATGAACTGTGATAAGAATTGTATGAGCCCCTAATAAATTGTTAAAATTTAAAAAAATGGGTATGAATATAGTTGGTAAAGCAGAGGGTCAGCAAAAGAAACTATGTCTACAACGAGATGGATTGATACACAGTGGCTGCAACAACGGGTTCAAACATGCCTGTTCTCTCGAGGATGAGACAGGATCTGGCAACAGTTCCATCTGCTATCCCCAGGGGCACTGGGAGTTAGAGCCCCTCCACAGGATCTAGCAACTAATAACATTAACATCTACCATAATAGCTAACATTTTTGTAACTGTTTCCTGTTTTGTAACTGTTGCTTTTTCTTTGCTTCTTTGTTTTGTTTTTTAAATTTTTTTGTTTTCATTCATTTAAATTTTTAAATTTTTAATTAATTTTTTTGTGATTCCATTTTCCCTCCTCTCAGCACATCATTCACAATTTTTAAAGTTTTTCCATTGGTTGTTTTCAGAGTTTGCAGTCTACACTTACCATTAATCTAAATCCATTTCAAATAACACTTTGCAGGAAGTGAAAGTACTTTGTGTAATTATTTAGGACAAAAACAAACGAACTCTGCTACTGAATTGATTCCAAGTCACTGTTACCCTAGAGGACAAAGGAGGCCTGCTCTGATGGGCTTCCACGGCTGTACATCTCCTTCAGGAGTAGAACGCTTCCTCTTTCTCCAGCAGAGGCTGGTGGGTTTGAGATGCTGAGCTTGTGGCTGTCTAGGCCACCAGAGTACCATGCTCAATCCCTCCCTCTTTTTACTTGTAACATGGCTGTAACCATGCTCATCCCCTATATTGTTGCTCCTATCATTCTGAGCAAACTGCTATTAGATTCAGTGTCCTGAGTCCAGCTAGTCTCAGACCTCCGGTTTTGTTTTCTTTTTCAAGATTGTTATGACTGTTTCAGTCCTTTGCACACACATTTCACAATCGCCTATTTCTATATTTTGAAAGCCTCTGGGGAACATCACTGGGCTAGCACTAATTATATAACTAATCTGGCTATAATTGACATTTTTAAAAATTTGAGTCTTTAAATCCATGAGCACAGTAAATCCCGACATTTAAGTCTCCTTTAATTTCTTAGCAATGTTGTAAATTTCTAATAAAGTGTCTTTGTAATTTTAAAATTATTCCAAAGTATTTTATATTTTTAGGCTATTATCAATAGAATTATTTTTAAATTTTAAGTCTCCAATTGCTTGTTGTGATTATATAAAAACATCATGAATTTTGGATATTGGCCTCCTAGGTGAAAACTTCTAAACTCACTTATTAGCTCTAGGGTTCCCTCCGAAACTTAGACTCCTCTGTTTATACTTTAAAGAACCACAGTGGGTACAAATGAGGACAGTTTTAATTCTCAGACTGCAGGTTTTGTGTCTTTTACTTGACTTTCTTATCTTTTTGTACTGACTGGGATATCCAACAGGAGCCCTGGTGACATAGTGGGTTACACTTTGGTCTGCGAACCACAAGGTCAGTAGTGCAAACCACAAGGTCAGTAGTTCAAACCCACCAAGTGCTCTGAGGGAGAAGGCTGAGGCTGTCTGCTCCTAAAAAGATTTACAGCTTCAGAAACCCTACACAGTAGTTCTACTCTATCCTATAGTGTCACTATGAGTCGATACCAACTCAGTGGCAGTGGATTTGATTGAGTTTGTGGTGGAGGGGACTTGTGTTTGTGTTGGGACTTCTAAATGCTGAATCATGTTGTATTATACAGTCAACAATCACATCTGTGAATTCAGCATCCAAGGACTCAATCAACTACAGATTGAAAACATTCAAAGGATGGGTGGGTGGAGGAACCAATTAAGTGGTCAAAGCAATCCCTTAGAGGTTAAAAGGGAGTATAAAGTTGATTCACATAGCATTTGGTATTATAAATTATCTAGAGATTATCTTGTAGATTATGTGCAAGCATTACACCATTTAATATATAAGGGACTGGAGTGCCCGTGGGTTCGGGTATTGATGGAGAGAGTGTCCCAGAAACCAAGGAATGGCTATAAATGGTGAAAGCAGACGTCCTTGCCTGTGCCTGATCTTAAGGGAAAAGAGTTCAATGTTTTGCATATTAGCAGTGTTTGTTCCTTATACATACCCTTTATCACATGAGCTGTTTCTTTCTATTCCAAGTCGGGTTTGAGTTTTCATCATTAAAGAATTGAAATGTAATGAAGATTTTTCCCCCATATCTACTGAGTTGATTGTTTCTTTTCCTTCCTTCTATTAATAAAGTGAACTACTTTGGTGGATTTTCAAATATTTAAGTTTGCATTTGTGGGATAAACCTTGCTCTGTATATGCCTGGAGTTCATTCGCTAATATTTTGTTAAGAAAATCTGTGGGGGAGGGAGGGAAAAACGGAGCTTATACCAAGGGCTCAAGTAGAAAAGGGTTTTGGAAATTATGATGGCAACGTATGTACAAATATGCTTGAGCCAATCAATGTACGGAATGTTATAAGAGCTGTAAGAGCCCCCAATATAATAATTTTTTAAAGCTGAATCTATGTTCCTGAGAGAACTGATCTATAATTTTCTGTTCTAGCAATGACGACCAAGGCATTGAGGTTATGTGGGTCTCATAAAACAGGTTGAGAACTGTTTCTTGCATTCCTTTGGCCTCTATTATCAGAAAAGAGTTTTTGTAGGACGGGATTAATTCTTTCCTTAATTATTTAATCAAATTCATCAGTGAAACCATCTAAATTTTCTTTGTGTAGAGGATTTTGGCAACAAATTCACTTTCTATGGAGAATTTCTCTTCAAGAAATAGGACTAGTACGATGTTCTATTTGATCTTGGGTCAGGGTAATAGTCCCCTAATGTCCTTCTTATCTGTAGGACCTGTAGAGGCATATCCTTCTTATTCCTGATATTGGTCATTTGTGTTTTCTTTTTTTCCCTCAAGCAGTCTTGCTAGAAATTTATTTTAAAATTTTAGTGAAGGAATTTTGGGCTTTTTCTCTATTGTTCCATCTGTTTTACTTCATTGCTTTCTTTTATCTTTGTTTCTATCACCACCACCACCCCACCCCCGCCTTTCTCCTTACATTGGATTTAAATTTCTCTTTTATAGCCCCTACAGTAAAAACCTAAGGAATTTATTTTAAGCCTTATAGGTTCGAGTCTAAAATAACACTTCTAAGGAGTGCTATCTCTTTATTAGCACTGAGCTCAAAATATATTCTCATTTACTTTTTTTATTTTTCTTTAACTGCTGAGTTAGAAAAGTAGTGAGCATTTTCCAAATACTTAGGGCTTTTCTATATATCTTATTGTCATTGGTTTCTAATTTAACTTCATTTCAGTCTTTTGAAATAAGCTGAGATTGTTCTACGGCGTGTGCTTGAAAAGACATGTGAGCTGCCGATGTTGGTACAGCAGTTATTTGCTGGGCTCGTCTAGCCAGTCTTTGTAACAACTGGCTGGGAACCTGCGGACTGAGCGTGTTTCTCTCTTTGCTTGATCACTCTGGGTAAGAGAAGGTAGGGATGGTGCGGATAGGATTATACGATTCAGTTGTGATTGTAATCAGGGTTAATTGTGATCATAAAAACATGGCACTCCAACAAGGTGATTGGTCAAGTCTACCATTGTGGTCGTTTTACATGATCTGTTGCCAATTTGAGACTAGTACGAGGGAAGGGGTGGAGTTTAGTCTGTCAATCGGGTTCTAGCTTGATGACCTCATCTGGAGGTGCTAAGGAGATAAATAACTTGCTGGAGACGCTCTGAAAGACATTACTGATGAGGAGCCTGATGGAGCTACGCTGATGAAATCAGAGTACCGGAGCTGGAGGAGCCACATGGAGACCCATGCCAGCACAGAGAAGCTTCCGCCATCACTGGATCCACAAGCCTTTCCACACACTGGTCTGTGATCTTCCTGCATTCAGCATCATTGCATGGCTGTGTGAGTCTAAAGAGGAATTTATGGGCTGGTATTGACATATGGGGTACTATGGGACTTATGGACTTGATCTGGACTGGGCTGGGATGTTTTCTTATTGTACGATTACTCTTGTATGTGAAGTTATCTATTATACATATATGAGTGCCTATGGATTTCTCTAGTGAACCTACACTAACACAAACACCCTGTTGGGTATAAATCGAAGCATGTCAGCAGAAGTAAGAGGAGTTTTCTCTACCATGAAATAAATAAGCCATCAAAAAGAAAGTAAATGTTTAGAAAATGATGGCAACATATGTACAAATATGCTATATACAATTGATGTATGGATTGTTATAAGAGCTGTAAGGGCCCCAATAAAATGATCTTTTAATTAAGAGAGGGAGATCCAGGAGTGGAACATGTCCTTTAGAGCTTAAGATCATTGTGTACTGAGCTTCCTCAACTCAGAGACACAAAGCTGTAACACCGGAGAAGTGGCAAAGGTGTGGCAGCAGCAGAAGCATGAGTCAGTCGGTGCATGAGAAAGAATGGTGAGCTTCTTGGCTCCTGGTGGAGGAGGCCCGACTCTGTGCTGGGGCACTTCCAGGAACTTAACTGGAGTGCTTGGCTCGCTGCTGACCCACAAACCTAGAGCTGAGAGTCTTTGGGCTGAGGTTTGTGGTGGAATGGCCTGCCCTTTAGGCAATTATCAGCAGCACTAAAAGCGCTTTGTTGGTCTCAAGGCCAAGGAAGAAGGGGGATGAGAGGAAGGGACAAAGTTGGGGGAGGGGGATAAGGGGAGACTATCGTAAATAAAGAGGTGGATCCTGAGCATTTCTGCTCCTGAATTGTAACCCATTAACTTTCCTAATAAATGCCATCTTGTAAATAAGAGTCTGAGAGTTCTTGAATGACCATGGCTATAAATGATCAAACCCAGAAGAAAAGAGCATGCCATGGGAGAGACAGTTGGTGTCGTAATTGGTAAAGAAGGCTGGAGGGTGAAGGCAAGTCTGACACAGGAATTGGTTTTGCATGTGGTTCTCTGCCCCTCTTGTGAAGTCAGAGAAAGTCTGACCAGAGCCCTGCTATGTTTCCGAACAATGTCAGTTAGGTCGACTTGGTTGAAAGTGTCCATAGGTGTTTTACAGACTGATGATTAGTCTAGTTGCTCTATCAGTTATCTCCAATGATTGTGAATTTATGTAATTCTCCCTCTAATTTGGTCAGTTTTTACTTCATGTTTTTTGAAGCTCTGTGATTGGGTGCATTCATGTTCATAACTGTAATGTCATCCTAAGTATGCTGCTTTTTATGAAATAGCCCTCTCTACCTCTGGTAACATTCTTTACCTTGAATTTTATCTGGTATCAGATGAACTACTCCAGCTTTCCTACATTTAGTGCTTGCACGCTGCTCCCCTCCCCCCATTTTTTACCTTTAACCTGTGCCTACATATCTTAAATGGGTTTCACATAGATTACATATAGTCGCAGCTTGCTGGTTTTCTTAATGTCAGTTTAGTCCAGTCTTCCACACAAGCAAGGCATGGCGTTTCTAGATTTGATTAACAGGTTTCATTTTCTGGTCTCATCTTCTGGGCGGATCATCTTAGCCCCACAGGTGGAAGGCAGGTTGATAAGAGCCAGCAGCAAGGTCAGTCCCTCATTTCGGGCAGGCCTCTTTGGTCAGCCTCGGCTGCACTGAGGTGACAACAAATGACTTGAGTTTAAAGTGACACATGTACTTCTGGTGTGTGTCCTGGAGCCTTCCTGACATAGAAGGGTCTCCCTTTAAGCCATGTGAGCCAGGCATGAAGCAGGGAATATGAATTCTCTCAGAGTTGAGTGGTTGTGGAGTGAATGGCATAGAGGGAGGGAACTGAGAAAAAGAGACACAGTTTCCACCACTGTGTGGAACTAGAATGTCTGTCCCGAAGAAACCTTGTGTAAACAGAAATGGCCTACGGCAAAGAAGCAATTTCCACTGATTTCATATAGGAACATTGTTTTTCATATTCCAAGACCCAAAATATAACCTACCAAACAGTACACATCCACACACACACCCTAAAACAATGCTCACGTACAGCGTTCACAGACGCTGAGCTGAGCTGCTGAGCGCCGCCCAACGAAGGCCGTGATGACGCATTCCTGGCTGCTCTTTAATGCAGTGCTGCCTTTTTAATGGCTTGCTGCAAAGCAAGTACTTAATCCGCCTATCACTTTTCACCACCTCCGCCCCGTTTTTAAATCAAAGCAAAGGTTCTCCTGGGATTCCCTTTGGTTACTGAAACAGGTATTAATGTAGGTCTTTCACGAAAGTTAAGTGGGGTAAAAAGAACTTCCAGGGTAGGAGATATATGGAAAAGTGTCATGATTTTATATATAGTGTTTGTAAGACATATCCACACTTTTTTCTTTTCTTTTTTGCATTTTCACCTTTTTTACATCATTCTCTTGAAGGAAATGCAACTCCCACCTCTTGAGTGTGGATCTGGGGCGCTGGTGGGTTACGTGTTGGACTGCCATCAGAGGGGGCGGCAGTTCAAATCCAGCAACCACTTCTCAGGAGAAAGATGCTGCTTTCTACTTTAGTAAAGATCTACACTCTAGGAAACGCATAGGGGCAGCTCTACTCTGTCCTTTAGGGTCGCTCTGAATCAGAATTGACTCGACAGTGAGGCTGGGGGTGCTGTTTTGTTTTTTAATCTTATTGACTTGGTCTAATACAGCGGTTCTCAATCTGTGGGTTGCAACATCTTTGGGCATCAAATGACCCTTTCACAGGGGTCGCCCAGTAACAAAATGACAGTTATGAAGTAGCAAGGAAAATAATTTTATGGTTGGAGGGGTCACCACAACATGAGGAACTGTATGAAAGGTTCATGGCATTAGCAAGGTTGAGAACAATTGCTCTAATAAAATGCAGTACAAGTAAGGTTGAATGAGTTGTAGAGCTAGTTTCTAGAATGTGAGACTAAAAAAGTCCTTCCATCGACTCTGATCCATGGTGATTTCATGTCTATCAGGGTAGAAATATACCACAGGAAGTTCTCAATGTCTGGTTTTTATTTTTTACGGAAGTAAATTGCTATGCCTCGTGGACAACTCCAAACTTCCAATCCATTAGCCGTCAGTGCTAAGCATGTGCACCATTCAGGTATCAAAAGGTGATGCCACCTGGCTTTATCTCTAGCACAATCATTCTTTAAACTCGGTCTTCACACTGTGAGAAAGCCCAGGCTACCTGGAGAGGTTACACACAGACGGACAGACATGGAAGCTGACCGCCCCAGCTGAGAGCCTAGTAAACAGCCACTATCAAGTGCCACACGTGTGAGTGAATACCAGCTGCCGTAGGACATGAGACCACATCAGAGATTTTGAACAAAAATCTCCTGTTAATTCCCATAACTGTGGGAAATAAAAATGCAATGATCAATGTTTTTTCAAACCATAACATTTTGTGGTAATTCACTTATGAATCAAGAGAAACCTGCAACAAAGATGAACCAAGGAATGTAAGAGAGGTGAGAAATGAAGGCATGAGGGGAATGATCAACAGTACAGGCAAGCTGTGTGATCATTGAGGTGTTGACGGGATCTGATTTCAGGCATCAGAAGACCCAGAACAAATAATCATATTGAGGCGAAAGGGGGGGCACACAGAGTAGAGACCCAAAGCCCATCTGTAGACAATGGGACATCCCCTCACAGAGGGGTCACAAGGAAGAGACAAGCCAGCCAGGGTTCAGTATAGCACTGATGAAACATACATTCCTCTAGTTCTTCAATGCTTCCTTCCCCTACTACCATGACCCAAATCTACCTTAAAAATCTGGCTAAAAAAAATCTGGCTAGACCAGAGCATGTACACTGGTCATATAAGAGCTCTCAACACATGGAATCCAGGACAAATAAACCCCTCAGGATCAGTAATGGGAGTAACAATACCAGGAGGGTAGGGGGAAGGTGGGCAAAGAGAGGGGGAACTGATCACAATGATCGACATATAACTGCCCCCCCAAGGAAGATGAACAACAGAAATGTGGGTGAAGGGAGATACATTGGGTTTAATATATAAAAAAAAAATTTATAAAGTACCAAGGGTTCCTGATGGAGGGAGGGTGGGTGAGGGAGAAAAAAACATGAGGAGCTGATACCAAGAGCTCAAGTAGAAAGAAAATGTTTGAAATGGATGATGGCAACATATGTACAGATGTGTTTGACATCGTAGATGTATGGGTTGTTGTAAGAGCTGTGAGAGACCCCAATACAATTATTTTTTAATAACGTGCACCCCTCGAAAAAATAGTGCAGGTATGATGAGGGGAATAAACTGGTAACATCAATGAGGTTAAGGAAGTGACCAGTGGAAGTTGTGGAATAAATGACCTGAGAAATTAGCGTGAGAGTGAGATGAAGCAATGGAGATTCCAGAGAATGTACAGCAATTTGGGATAAAAGGGTCAAGGTTGTGACGGTGGGAGAAGATGCCTAAGGAATGGGGAACGCAAAGAAAATTGGAAGGTCAAGGATGTGGATGCTGAGGTCACCAAGAATGATGACAGTGCAAGAGGGCAGCCCTCACAGGACGGATTGACATCATGGCTGCACCAGTGGCTCAACCCTCAGCACACGGGCAAGACTGCACAGAACCAGGCAGTGCTGTGTCTGTTGCCCACAGGCTCACTAAGCCCAAGGAACTGACTGCAGGGCACTGCCCAGCAACTTAAATGAAGCAATGGAGTTCCCTAAAGGAAGGAGTCTTCTGAAGTGAGAGGACAAAGCACATTGTGTTTCTTCTCAGGGGACATCCTACCTCATTAACATAACAAAGACAAACCATTCCCAAATGGAATTAAAACCACAGGCATAAAGGTTAGGATTCACATCCCATATCTGGGGAGGACACAATTCAGTCTACAACATTCCACCCTTTGACCTCCAGAGATGCCTGAACTTGCCAAATGCAAAGCACATTCATTCCATCAATCACCCCCAGAGTCCAAAACCCCATCATCTGAATCATCTAAATCAAATATGGATGAAAATTTAGGCATATTCCATCCTGGGGCAAAATTCCTCTTCATCTCTCAACCTGTGAAACCCAGACTACCAATTATCTCTTTTCCAAGTCTAATGGTGGAAATGTATAAAATAGACATTTCCATGACAAAACAATTAGAGGAAAATCAGTGGTAATAGGCACCAAGTAAGTCCACACCCCAGCAGTAGAATTTACATCAGCTCTCAAGGTTCATGCCCTGGAGAGTCTAGGCCTAGCCTTGGGATTCTGAGTTAGAGACCCCTAAGCCATAGCCGGCAGCCCTACCTTCCAGATCTGTTGGGACAGCAACTGTGGCCCCTGGACTTCAGTGGGCCCCATTCTCCTGGTTCATCCACATGATGATGCCCACACCCTTGGCAGGCCCTATTCTTTTCCTTGGATATGGCAGAACTGCTTTTCCGCTTTGGGCAGTGGCCCTGCTCTCTTACCCAAGCTGAATGACAGCACTGAGTCCCAGAACCTAGGTGGTGAAAAACTGACTTTCCAAAATGTAGAAGGCCCTTTGGGATCCTAGAGGTTGTGGCCCCACCCTGGGCGCCACATTCCTTCCAACAGTTGTGCTGATCCCACGAGCTACTTCAGGAATGGCCTTTCCTGGAAAACAACAGATGCAGCCTCTTTGGCCTGCTTTCTGATTGTTTCTAGACTGTATTCATTTCTTCTTTATTTGTATCCTTTAGTCAAAGCTGATGAGTTTTATGCTGTGGAAATTGGTTAGATGCAGTCACAGGCTTAATCTGTGTTAACAGAAGATTGTGTATCCATGTCCTTAGTGAAAATTCTAGGACACAAGTCCTGTGTTCCCACAAGAGAATTTTCAAATCTTTAAGTTTTGTTCTCATTTTGCACTGTTAATCTGTAAGGCCATCTCTTGACTCTCCCATTTTGCCTTACATGATAAGGAGAAACCATGCAACCATACCCTTGAAAATCTTGCTTAGAAATCTCCTCCGCCAGATACCCAAGTTTATCAAGTACAGGTTTTAGTTTCCCCAACATCTGAACATAATTCAGATAAGTTCTTTGCCACTGCATAAAAAGGATCAGCCTTCCTTCGTGGTTCAATCACATGTTCATCATGCGCTTTGCAAGCCTCACCGAAAGCCTCATATTTATTGTTCATATTTCTAACAGCATCCTGTTGTGGTGCCAGATGAATGCTGTAGTCTTACCCTGTCACTCTTTCCACTTCTTTCTTACCCTTCTTCAGAACTGCCCTTGACATTCATAATTCTTCCAAAAGTCGCTTCAAGGCAATCTAGTTTTTTACTATTAGGCATCTTACAAATCTTTCAATCAGTCCCCATTACCCCATTCCAAAATCACATCTACATTTTAGGCATATGTTAAAGTAGCACTCCCAATTCTTGGTATCAAATTCTTGTTATCTAGTCGTGCTATAACAGAAATACCATAAATAAATAATTTAACAAACTGAAATTTATTCTCTCATGGCTCGGGAGGTTAGAAGTCCAACTTTGGTAGAAAGGGGGAACCGATTACAAGGATTTGCATATAATCTCCTTCCTGGGGGATGGACAACAGAAAAGTGGGTGAAGGGGGACACTGGGCAGTGTAAGATATGATAAAATAATAATTTATAAATTATCAAGGGTTCATGAAGAAGGAAGAATGGGGAGGGAGGGAAAAAATGAGGAGCTGATACCAAGGGTTCAAGAAGAAAGCAAATGTTTTGAGAATGATGATGGCAACAAATGTACAAATGTGCTTGACACAATGGATGGATGTATGGATTGCGATAAGCGTTGTACAAGCCCCCAATAAAATGATATTAAATAAATAAGTCCAACTTCAGGGCACTGGCTGTGGGGGAAGGCCTTCTCAAACTGCTCTGGGAACAGGCTCCTTGGTGATCTTCATGTGGCATGGCATCTATGCATTGCTTGCGTGCTTCTTTAATCTCTATATCTTAAGAGATTGATCTGAGGCACATCCTATACAAATCCTGTCTCAAAGACAACCCCTTTCCAAACCCAATTATAACCACAGACATAGAGGATAGGACTTACAACAAAGATTTTGGAAGGATACAATTCAATCCAGAAAATTTAGAAGGGCCTCTTGTCTCTAATAGCAGCAATGTAGAAAGCTGGTGGCAGTGATAGACTCAATTATAGGAGGTGCTAGGGACCCCCTCTTGACAGCATTTTGGGGTATGGCACCTGAAGAACAAGGTGAAAAGCGGCCATCACTTCCCTAAAGCACCCTGACCCTCAACCCAATCTACCTGCTCCACAATCACACCCTGGACTGGGTCATCACCCAGAGCAGCTCCCTCCTAAATCTTAAGTTCACACATTACCACTTGCTGAGACCAACCTCCCCCTTTTCCAGACCCCTGACTCAATTGTTCTTTTTATTCTCTGCCTCCCGGGAACTTCCATCTTCTTTATGTATTTCAATATAACGTCCCTCTTGTCCTCATTCTCTACCTAGTCTGTAGCCCATCAATTCAGGTACTTTCAAGAACGCCAGTTCCCTGACCTATTGCTCTTTCATTCTCAACGCCTGACAAACTCCAGTCCTGGTTGAAATCAACTCTATTATTTCTGTACATATGCCTGGCTTACAGCTACTACTTAAGGAAATCCTATAATTGGGATTAAAGGTGTCCCACACTACATATTTTAAAATATAATTGTGTAAGGCAGCGGTTCACAACCTGTGGGTCCGACCCTTTGGGGAGTCAAATGATCCTTTCACTATGGTTGCCTGATTTATAACAGTAGCAAACTTACAGTTATGAAGTAGCAACAAACATAATTTTATAGTTGGGGATCACCACAACATGAGGAACAGTGTTAAAGGGTCGCAGCCTTAGGAAGGTTGAGAACCACTGGTGTAAGGGCTAATTAGTGAGGCTCAAAATGAAAATTCAAGACAGTATGGCTGTCTATAGACTGAACAAAGTTTTCCTTCATCTCCTCATAAAACGGTCCCCCAAAACCTCTACTGCTTTTAATTGTCTGGCCTACGTTATATCCATACACATGATTTCCAAGCATGCACTATGGTCTTAAATATAGATCTACACATACATCAACATACATATAAAAAACATACATGTGAGTAGATTGCTAGAATTGTAGTAGACGCTTTCTTGGGAACTGTCGGCTCTGCTACAAATTGGAATCCAATCTACAGCAGTGGGTTTGGTTTTTAGTGTTCTTGGTTAGACAACTGGTTGGGTTTTTTTTCTTTTCAACTCGATATTTCTTAATGATCTCCATAGCTGTAGATATGCTACCTTCTACAAAATATCCGCGACCCTTATTCACAGTAAGTGACAGTGTTTGGGATGTGCTTGTAGATGTCTTTAACTGAGCACGTGTGGCACATGTGTAACTATTTCTCAGAAGTGACAATACTTGGGCAAAAAAACATATTTAGCGATTTAAAACACTCTTCTAAATTGTCATCCAAAGGTGGAGGGCACGGGGCGGGGGCATACGAAATTGCCCTCCCAACTATACACAAGAGTTGCTGTCCTCCGTGGAGGTTCTCAGCACTGCCCTGCCCCGGTTTCCTTTACCAGACATCCTTCATCCTCATTTCCTTCATCCTGCACTGCAGCTCTGCACTCCTATTGAAACCCCCATCCCCATCCAAACACACACATTCTTAGCAAATGATCTCACCCTCTGTTTGCAGAGAAAATGCTACCGGAGAACTTTCTCGGCTTCCTACCAAGCCTGAAACTCACCGGTCCACCCCCATCCTGTCCTTCCGTCCTGTTATAATGGGGGGAAGAGGAGGTGAGGGGAGTCTTTCCTCCTGTGCACAGCCAATCCGGCTGTGAGGCCCTTCACAAAGGGCTGGCTACATTCTGTCTAAAGGTCTCAACGTCAACTCTCCGCTAACGCCCATCTCTGCCCGGGAGAGACCACCCTCTGCAGGCTCCCCTGGAGCCTCCTTGTGGTCCTTATCCGAGGGCGCACTACTGTCCACTCCAGCTGAAACACTCTCTTCAAAGAAATGTCACTCTCCCGATTTTCTTCCTTTCCCTCTGGGACTTCGTTCTCAGTATCTTTTCGTTCAAGTCAGGACTTCGAACTGAACGGAAGCCCCGATTCGAAGCTGAAAGTTTGGGGTTTGGGCCCTGTGCTCCCTTGTCTCTTTCTTCCCTTGGAGACGTCACCCACTCCTCACTTGTCAGGGCTCAAGCACCCTGTCTTCTCCTCCTGGACGTCTCGCTTCAGCCCAGACCACAGCCGTGTCCAGAGCGGACTTCATCCTTCCCACCCAGCCAGCCAGCCAGCCACGCCCTAGCTCCTCCTCCGGGAAGTCTTCCCTGCCTCCTCTGTCCGCCGCAGCCTCCCGACGGACGTGTCCGCCGCCACGTGGCTCCAGTACCTCGCAGACCTGGGGGATGTAGTTCTCTTTGAAGTAGTTCCTCAGCCAGGGCTTGGCATTGCGGAGCGAGGCCATGGCCAGCGGCCGGACGCAGCCTCCGAAGCGGCGCTCCCGGGTGCCAGCTCTCTGCGCCCAAGCGGCAGGCGGCGCGCGAAGGCTGGGGGCTGATGCGTCTGACGTTGCCGTGGCAACGCGGGAGTGGGCGGGGCCTGGGTGTCCCCGCCCCCCAGCTGCAGGGCCGTCGGAGGGAGGCGGGCCCGTGACCCGGGCTAGAGGCTCTTGGGAGAAGCGAGTGGGAGGCGCGCGCTGTGGTCGCGTCCCCAGTTCTCGCTGCAGGGCGCGCGGGCCTGCAGCCCCTCGGAGCCCGGCCGCCCACCTGCCCCGGCCCCACCCTCTGGCCGTGGCCCGCGGGAGGCATTACGCTTTAGCTGGGCCGTTTCCGGGAGGCGGAGCTCAGACCCCCATTTCCTTTCTCTACTGCTAGGGTGCACTTGGGGGCGGCGACGCTCTCGGGCCCGGCGATCTCCTGCGACCTGCGCCCCGGCTGCACCGAGGCTTCTGTGACCCCCCTGCGCTCCCGCGGGCTCCGCGCTTCCAGCCGGCAGCAGCATGGGCGGCGCCCGGGACGTGGGCTGGGTGGCAGCGGGCCTGGTTCTGGGGGTCGGTGCCTGCTACTACATCTACCGGCTGACGCGGGGCCAGCGGCGGGGCGCCCCCCGCGGGCCCCGGCTGCGCCCCTCGCCATCCATAGGTGAGACCCTGAGCGGGAGGGCGCGGGCCTGCGGCCGCGGCGGGAGGGGGTGGGGGGAGGAGGGGGGATTCCAGGGCCGGGGTGGGGACCACGGGCTGTGCAGGCGCCCTTGGCTTTCCCGCCCTCCGAGGAAAATGAGCGACCAGACCAGAGGCGGGAGGGCAGCTGGCAAGAGGACGAGCCCGGGAGGCTCAGGTGGAGAGGGCGGACCACCCACTGGACTCGGGTGGGCGAGGGGACCTGATCCGTCCCCCCCGCGCCCCCCCCCGCCGCCTCCACTTCTTTGTTCTGAATCTGGGGTGGGAATTTTCCCACACAGCAGCCTCCTGTGTTCCAGGTCCAGCGGAGCATGGCTGCCTGACTGTAACGCGGATCGCGGCTTTGCTGTGATCGGAGGGTTTTCTCCGGGCCCTGGATGTAGCGTTTCGGGGCCTGGAGCCGTAAAATGAGATTCTGTGTGCGGCTGGCCTGAAAGGAGGGACGCCACAGCGGCGGTCCTGCCTGCGCTCAGGGACACAGCGTACCTTGCGAGCACCGTAGCCCAGCCTCGCGCTGCCTGCAACTCCTCAAAGCCAGAAATAACAGAACCTCGATTTCCAAGGTTGAGCAGAACCTGGACGTCTAAGGCGTCAGCGAGGCACGTGCTGGACTCTGTAAGGTGTTCAAACCGGCATCATAAGACTTAGTCATGATAATCGGCCCGGCCTTTGAGATCTTCCAAGCGGTGGCTTTTTTGTGTGTTTTTTTTTTCAATTTCTCGCCTTAAAAACAAAATTCATTGAATGCAGATGAATCTTTAAAAAACGTTTTTCTTATGCAGAAGACTTGACAGATTGTTCCTGTGATGATGTCCTGAATGCGGAACAACTTAAGAAACTCCTTTACCTGCTTGAGTCAACCGAGGATCCTGGAATTCTTGAAGGAGCTTTGGTCACTCTGGGGAACAGCGCAGCCTTCTCCACGAACCAAGTGAGTACCCTAGCCTCAGCAGACATGCTCCTTCCATTCTTCTGCTCTAGAAGTTACTGTGGCGCTGGATAAGTTCCTCGCCCCAATTTCCTCATCTATGACACGTGGCTCCCTGTGCTCACATGTCTACCTCTCAAAAGCCCACCGTGGGCTTTTGAGTCTAGATCAGTGGTTCTTAACCTTCCTGATGCTGCGACCCTTTCATACAATTCCTCATGTTGTGGTGACCCCCAACCACATTATTTTCGTTGCTACTTCATAACTGTAAGTTTGCTACTGTTCTGAGTTGTAATGTAAATATCGGATATGCAGGATGTATTAGGTGACCCCTGTGAAAGGGTCATTTCCACCCCCCCAAGGGGTCGTGACCCACAGGTTGAGAACTGCTGGTCTAGATACATATGGCATTGGTCACTGGGGAACACATTCATATTGATCATATTGAATCCACCTTTGGTATGGCATAGCGCTTTAAGTATTTAAAATTCCAAAGCACTTCAGAAGAACAGCAAAGCAGCTCGTATTTAACCTGCGGTACTCTGCTGAGTGGCTGTGCTCTGTTAACTGAGAGGATTTGTGCCATGGACTCACCTGCTGCTCAGAGAAAGATGTCGTTGTAAGCATCCCAAAAAGATGATAGCTTTAGGAAACCCATGTAACGGTAGCTCTACCAAGGAGCTTCAAAACGTGCGTGGAAATAAAGTGGAATTAAATTTTCCGTGATCTTTTTGAGAATCCCTCATCCCCTGCCCTTCGGGGTCACTGAGTTGAATCGACTCTGTGGCAATGGGTAGCCTTTAACTACGCGCTTTAAATTATATGTTCAGCTTTATAATCATGGGTAGTTAATGCTGCCATAGCAACTACAGGTTGAAAGTGGTAATAAATGATCATATATATGAGGGTAATTGTTATATATACTAGGATTCCAGTTATTCCAAGCCAGACATGTTTAAACATGTCTCCCATCAGTAGATGGCTGCAGACAGGTTCTCTCAGTAGCATGCATGACTTACAGGCTTCCTCCGCAGGGGCTTCTGAGGGGACCTGCTTGACCAGTTTATTTCTAGGCAGACAGGTCAAAGGCTATCGTGACTTTTCATCCACAGGTTGATCTTGTTGGAGTTTCTTGAAGGCCACCACAGGTCCATCCCGAGGGCTTCTTAGAAAGAAATTTTGCAAAACTGGAAACATCCACTGGAGAGTTTAAAAAAAAAAAAAAGACGGGGAATTTTGCTCCGGGAATTTTTTCCATCGTGACACTGTACCTGGTCATTCTTTGAAGATAGGTAGGGCTGCCCTACAAGCATTTGGTTGGGAAGCCTTACCCCAAATTTACCCCTCTGTACCTAACGTTGCCCCTCGGGATTCTTGGGTACTCCAAACTCTAAGAACATATAAAAAGAACACCATTTGAATTTCTTGAGGATGTTACAACTGCAGTCTTGTATAAACCAGAGCACAGGATTCTTTGGAGAAGGGTGAGAGAGATGGGAACCCCATCTTCAAAGGTACATATACTTAGCTAGAGGAGATGTTGAGAAAAACAGCTTCCCATTTTGATAGTTTTAAGATTTCTGTGTTTTTTTTAGCAATACTTTTTTACTTATCCTCATAATTGTGGAGATTTCATGCATATATTTAGTATGTAAAATATCAAGTAAATTATAGTAGATAAGATTTTCTGATGGCTTTTAAATCCTGTTTCTCCATAGTGATCATCAAACTTTAGTATGCATAAGAATGATCATAACCTGAAACTGATAAAAGGGTCAATTCCTGGACCCTTTCCCCAAGGCGTTAGTTCAGTAGGTAGGGCTAGGGCCCAGGCATCAGAATTTCTTACAAGCACTCAGCTGTTTCTGATGCAAGTGGTCCCTTGGACATGGTCTGACAACCACGAGTCAATATAATTGACTCCTACAACACTTACTATCAGGACTAAACTGAATTTGAATACCTTACTGCTCCCCATTCCCACCTCTCACATGGGGGTGGGGGACGTATTGTGTTATATTTTTTTCAGCTGATTCTTGTTAGCATTATCACACATGTAATTAAAGTTATTTTTAACAAATACATTATTTCAGTCCATTTTTATCTAGCATGATATATACTATGAACCTCTGAAAATATCTAGGGAGATTTAGAGAATAACATTTTATTACTTACATCAGTACTAAATGGCAAGTGACTGAACACAACTTATTTTGAGCCCCAAAAAAGGAAAAGAATTGGACTTAGTTGCCTGAAACATTCAAGAATAGTATTGATTTCAGGCACAATTGAATCCAGTTCAAGGTTGCAGAAAGGGCTATCAGAGCTCCCTCCCTTTCCCCACCTTTTGGCTTTGCTTACCTCTTAGGTTTTCTTGTTTGTTTTGTTTTGTTTGTTTTTTAATTGGTCTTTGTCTCTTTGGCCACAAAGAGGTTTTCTTCACCAGGATGGAAAGAAAACCTTCATCCCTTGTGGCTAATGATAGAAAAGGTGGAAACTCCTCTCTCTCTTCTCCCCACTTTCCTCCCCCTCTCCCCCCTATGTATCAAACCTTGGAGCGAATGTCTCTTGTTGACCTTGCTAACATCGAGTGCCAACCCTTTGAGGCAATTGCTGGGTCTAGGGACCACAGTCCAGGATCAGTCAGCATCTTACAGCCAAGGAACGGGGATGGATGGTACAACAATTGACCAATAGTCTCATCAGGACCTGTGTGGGGTGCAAGAGATTCTATGTCTACCCGAGAGGAAAGAGATTTGCCAAGCAAAGAAAATCAGTAGATGGTGCTAGCATGCCTGTATTGGGGTGTGTATGATGCCCTGGCTGTAAAAGTCTCTGAAACCAACAGAGTGGGTCAGTAACCATTGGTGAGTAAGTCATGAACTAGATAATATGGGTTACTACAAGTTACCATCCATCCTTGATCTGCTTTAATATTCAAATAAGGAAGCTGTTGAGCTCCAGAGTCCTAGGGAAGTGCCTGGAATGGCAGTGGGAAAGCTTCTTTTCTTTCTGTGCTTGCTCAGTCTTTACAATGCCATGTCTTAGCCTTTCAAGAGTAATTTTAGCATCTTTTTCTTCAATTCTTTGAAGAAAAAGTTGTTTGTTTTTGTTTGAAGTGTGGGGGCCAGAGATATAGCTGTTTTGCATCGCATCTACTCCCTTATCGACCAGCTAGTGATCTGAGCAAGTCCACTGGTTATTTTGCACCGGAAAGATGTGCATTGGCCATCATGAGCGCCAGGGTGTGAGCAAATGTTATATGGCACCTTAGCTGGGCCATGGCTATCAGTGGTTTGGCAGTTAAATAATAATGCAATTTGGCAGATATGTAATGAAGTGGTTATCCTCCATTTTGTAATTATATGTGGTCGTCCATATCTGCATAATACTAATTTTTCATATCAAGGCCTTGTCCTTGGAACTTAACAATGTTGGTAAGAAAGGAACGGAGGTGATTGTAAACAATTTTGATGGTGGTTGAAAATCTGTGAAACTCTAGGCCTACAAGACATTAATAGATGTTCTCCCGACTCCTACCACTGAGAAATGGCCCTCTCGTGTATTGTGGAGCCCTGATGGGATAGCGGGTTCCACCTGGGACTGCTAACCCCAGGGTCAGCAGTTTGAACCGTCCAGCCACGCTGAGAGAGAAAAGGTGAAGCTTTCTGATCCCATTAAGAATGAGTCTCAGAAACCCACAGGAGCAGTTCTACTCTGTCTACGGGGTCACTATGAGTCAGGATTAACTCCATGGAGTGAGTCAGGTTTTTCCAGTTTTTTATGGGTATATAATATGCCGAAATATGATATATTCAATATCCTTCTCATTGAGATTGGAGTTTTCTGAAGCACGTTAGCATTTTAATGTCTCGCAGTGAAGAGCCATGTTTGCTCTTTATACCCAGATTTTCACAACTAGATTTAACCATGGAATTCCCTTTTATTGTGGACTATCTCTTATCCTCGTGAAGACTAGTCTTCCAAAGAATACATGTTAGCAAAACACTACTTTGGTATCATAGATCGTAATACTTTCAAAGTTGGTCTCTATTTAGGATGTTAACTCTATGGGGAGCTGATATCAGGGGCTCAAGTGGGAAGAGAATGCTTTGAAAATGAGGATGCAGCATATGTGCAAATGTGCTCGACACGCTGGATGAATGTGTGGA
Source organism: Tenrec ecaudatus (assembly GCF_050624435.1). Lineage (NCBI taxonomy): Eukaryota > Metazoa > Chordata > Mammalia > Afrosoricida > Tenrecidae > Tenrec > Tenrec ecaudatus. The sequence continues at coordinate 122,368,484 of NC_134538.1, forward strand.
TTGTGATAGGAGATGCAAGAGCCCCAATAAAAGTATTTAAAAAATAAAAACAATCATCAAAAAAAGCTGTTAACTCTATTTCCAGGACCTCTGGTGGCGTAGTGGTTACGTTACAGTCTGGGAAACTCCTCGGCATTTCTACCCGCCCTATAGGGTTCCTATGAGTCCGCATTCACCTGATGACAGTGGAAAGGAAGTTAAAGAAAACTTACGTCAAAGCAAAATAATTTTCATTTTGTGAATTGCTTTAAGATAAGTGCATTAGCTCTGCAAATCTCTGTATCTATGCTACAGTTTAAATAGGTGCATACCTTAATTTATGCTTCATTTTCTTTACCTATAAAATTGTGGATAGTTAAGAAAACATCAGGGGCTACATATTATATTGTATATGGTAAAGGCATCTTCAAAGAGTTATTTTTAAAGTTTTACTTGTAGGTACCAAGAATTCCAGGGAAAGGAATGTCTGTTGGCCTCATGGTCTTGTTTTCTCCCTCTTAGGCCATCATTCGTGAACTGGGGGGTATCCCAATTGTTGGGAGCATGATCACCAGTGCCAACGACAGTATTAAGGAGAAAGCTTTAAATGCACTGAATAACCTCAGTGTGAATGTTGAAAATCAAGAGATAATAAAGGTAAGTTACCTGGAAGCACAGAGATGTAAGGTGTGCTATGAGTGAAAGAAAGTAACAGATTGGTTTTAAACCTTTAGCTGACAGTTCTTTGTAACTTCTTGGCTATGAATTCTCCTTAGAAGAGTGGCGAATGAGCCAGGGGCAATGGGAGATGCATTGGACTCTGGAAGTTGGGGATCAGTTTAATCCAAAGTGTGGTAAAGTCAGCACACAATGGAGTCCGTGATCTGTGCTGCAGAATCTAGAAGTGGACGTCATACGACTTGCGAGAAAGCCAGGCGGGAGGGATAAGGCGGCGCCAGACATGGCTGTCATTCCAGGCAGAAATAAGTCAGTACTTTAAGGAAAATTAGAAGTGAAGACATTCTTGCCATCAAAAGGAAAGATGCCACCTAAAAACCTCGAGTAAAAGGTGGGATCTGATCGGGGCCTTAAAGGTGTCTTAAGATTTTTACAAACAATCTTGGGCTCAAAAAGTATTTCACGTAGCTTAAGTTCCAGTCTGACTGTTGTTTTTTCATCATAAAGTTGATGCTTGCAGTCTCGTGTCACTTCTACAGGAAGCTAAGATATATGAAGAGAGACCATGTTGCCTCTCTGACACTATTAATTCTTAAACATAATGCAGAGAGGGGAAATGTGGGATACTAGCACTGTAGGGAAATAAAACTGGGACTTATTCCCTGACTGGTACGGAGGGAATCTGGAAGACTAGTATCCCATGGCTGGAAGACCTCCACTCTGGTAGTTGGAGATATAGTCCAGGTACATGTTCCTGCGGTTGTCTATCATTTCCACAGTTTCTCCCCTAAAGCTGTGATACCTTAATGTGAGCACATGGTTGATTCATTCGCCCTATAGAAGCAGACATTCCTCTTTGCTCGTTTTCTTCCCACCGTGGCATCCAGCCCCTCTCATACCTTCCTCCAATAGTAGATGGGCTTAGGGGGACTTTATTCTCCATGCCTGGATTTATGTTTGCTATAAGCCTGAATTTTGGGCTATATTAATTGGGTCATGAAGTTTTGCCTTGACAGCTTTCAATGTATAGAAAATAACCATGTAGTCACTGTGGCTCTTTTGAATTTTATGTATAAAGCAAAAGGGGGAATTGTGGGAAACAGAAGGATTTCTCCCAAGTTCTTTCCCCAAGATATAGACCAAACATAGCTGCTTGTGAATGACCATACACTTGGAGGTCATCAGAAGTAGATCAGGGTTTATTCTCCCTAAGGGTTATCAGCCATCTAGAGCAAGCAGTCACCACTGCTTATCCCACAAGAAGTAGGGCCCACTCCCTTCTCATAAGGATAGCAGTTGACTGTTTCCTTGTAGGAGACCCCAGAGAAGTCAAGCCCATCCAAGGGTGACCAAGGTTAGGCCACCATCAAGAATCTACTGTCCATCTTGTCACATGTACACCCCTAGTCCCTCCCCTTCCTATTATGTGTACAGCCCCAGCTCATCCCTCTCTGTCACACTTATGCCTATTATACTGCCCCTTCCTATAATGTGCATGCCTATTGTACTGGCCCTTCTGGTAACCTGTGGTTATCTGTAATCATGCCCTCCCTAGATAGATATAGCCCTTGTTTAGCAATAAACAGGGTCCTTGAGCATCCTGCCAGGTCCCTGCCCCCACCTCGCCTAGGCCCACGCTGTGCGCAGATCTGGCTGGTAAGATCATGGCCATCCAGGAGGTGAGCATGCTACCAAAAAAAAAAAAAGATTTTTACAAACAGATTTCCCCCCACCCACCCCCATGATACAGGCTGGACCTGGTTTCCAAAATCTTCTGTATTAGGGGTTTGTATTGTTTTCTTCATTTTTTTGTTCCTTTTAGGGTGAATCTCAGAGGTGTTATGTCAATGGAGGTCACCCTCTTGAAGCTGTGTCATATGCTTTTCTATTTGGGGGTAGATGAAACCTAAGATTGATGATCCTAGAGGGGCAGCAAGTAGAATAAGGGGATCAGTGAGGTGGGGGTGTGCAGTAGGTGAGAGTGTGTAAAAGGGGGGCAGATGATGTCAAGGAGTCCATGCAGAAAAAGAATGTTTGGAAACTGATGTGATAGCAAGTGTACATTTTACTTGCAAATGGTATATTCTACTTGAAGTGCTTGAAGTTTGGAATGATGTATGTATTAAATTCCAATTAATAATAAAAATTTTTTTTAAAGATCTCTACAGTAGGGTTGGGGAAAGAGGGAATTCCAAGTAGAAGAAGTGAGGGGAGTCAGGCACTATTCACAAAATTAAATGAGCTGGACCACTTAGCACTCCTCTGACTAGAATTATAATGAGGTAAAGATTTTGAGACAGTAAGGATGTAAGTGTTTAACACATTTGGGGAAGCTTCAAAAGACAACTGATGTATGAAAATATGATTTGTAATGAGGTCAGGAAATGCTATTTTTAAGTATGGGGAGATAATGAAATGGTAGAGCTTATAAGCCAGAGCAAAAGCTGGCGTCACTAAATTTCACATGTAAGAAATGTGAACAGGGTGGACTTGTTTCATCACATATGTATTTTATCACAATTTTCTTAAAAATTTAATTTCTCTTTGGATTACTGTTGTTATTTGAGTTCTACAATAACATGGAAATGTTTGGTGATGAAAAAAAATTAGAAATGGCTTATGGGGCAATTGGTAACTTAGCTCTCCAGATTACAAAAAATAATTCTCCAAGCTGAAAAATGGGTTTTTAGGAAACTTTATTATACTGGGTTGTCATGTATGAACTAGGACCACTACTGGCATTGTATTACTTTGTGCCGATGATAGTTAACCTAACAATTCATAGTTCAAAGAACCTAAGCCAAATAGTTTTGCCTTGAATTGCTTTGGATAGAGCTAAAAAAATAAAAAAAGTATTCCACCTGGTGCCCTGCTCTTTACTTCTTTCATGATGCAGCTAGCTCCCTCTAGACCTCACTAGGAAGACAGGAAGACAGGTACCCCGATACAGAATACAGGAAGGCCCGCTCCATCTTCCCCCTTGAACTGGTGTGCCCACAACAGAGGAGCAGAAGGGTAGTCTCAGTTGGGAGGTCCCAGAAAGGAAGAGTTCAAGGGTGAAGAGAATTTGCTCTGGAGGTCAGCCCTCTGTCCCGACAACCACTGGCTGGTTTGGGCAAAGGATCCACAATCCTGGACTTAAAAGCCCTTGTGGTGACAGCATCCACCGCATGTAGCCTTAAGGGAGGGAGGCATATTGGTAGAAATGCTCGGCACAGTAACCGCTGTTAACAAAATAGCTTTATTTAAAAAACACCTGTGTGTTAGACTGGGTAGACTAGGAAACAAATTCATAGACACTCATATGTGTATAAGAAAGAGCTTTATATTTAAGAGCAATTGAATATTGAGGAAACATCCCAGCCCAGTCCAGATCAAGTCCCTAAGTCCGATATTAGTCCATATGTCTGATATCAATCTATAAAGTAATCTTCAAACTCACGAAACACATGCAATGATGCCGAATGCAGAAAAATCACAGGCCAGTGGGTGTAAAATCTTGTGGATCCAGTGGTGGTGGAAGCATCTCAGTGATGGCAGGGGTCTCCACCCGACGTCTCCAGCTCCGAGGCTCTGGCTGCCATCAGCCTGTCTCCATGTGTCTTGTCAACGGCAATGTCTCCTAGGCAGTGAGCATGTGTCCCGCCTCCGGTGAGCTATTTATTTCCTTAGCGTCTCCAAATGAGGTCATCAAGCTGGGACCTGATTGACAGGCTAAACCCCACCCCTTCATTCTCAATACTCAGGTTGACACCAGATTATGTAACGCCCACAACCTACATTTGAAGGAAAGATGAAAAGGCCATCTTTTCTGAGAAGCCATTGCCATCTTGGACAGTAGCCCTACACGACTGTGCCAACTGTGCCTATCCACTGGTATAATTTCAGAGATCCTGAAATGCCTCCTTTTCTCTTTCTGCCTTCAGGTCTACATTGATCAGGTCTGTGAGGATGTCTTCTCGGGCCCCCTGAACTCTGCTGTGCAGATGGCCGGACTGAGATTGCTAACCAACATGACCGTTACCAATGACCACCAGCATATGTTTAAAAGTTACATTACGGACATCTTCCACGTGCTGCTGGCTGGAAATGGAATCACCAAGGTAAGAGGCAGTGTGGAAGTACAGAAAGCTCCTGGGTCAAGCTTCTCATGATCGAAACAAGATTCCTAGGTCACCTTTCTTCAACTGATTTTATTCACAAAAAGAGGAGATTTGTTAAAAACCCTTCCTTGGGCCTAAGAAAATGTTAATTTTTCCTCTGAAAATTGAATTATAGAGCTAGCTTGTGAGAATCATCAGTTATTTCATTTATCACTAGATTGATGTCCATCTAGCTTTTACTGAAGTCAAGTAGTTAGTCCCCTCCCCCTTTTCCCTTCCTCTAGAAAAGGAACGCTGGTGGTGTAGTGGGTTATGTTTTGAGCTGTTAACCACCAGGCTGGCAGTTCAAACCCACCAACAGCTCTGAGGGAGAAAGATGAGGCTTTTGCTTCTGGAAAGATTTACAGCCTTGGAAACCAACAGAGGCGGGTCTACTCTTGTCCATAGGTTCTCTGAGTTAGAATTGATTCAAAAAGCAGTGGTTAGACATAGGCGCCCTAGTGGTTTACTGGTTACACATTGGGTTGCGCTCCCCATGGTCGCCAGTTTGAAACCACCTTCAGCTCCATGAGAGAAAGACTGGGCTTTCTATTCCCATAAACAACTACAGTCTCGGGAATCCACAGGGGGGTGATATGAGTCAGCATTGACTTGAGTGCTGTGAGTTTGGTTGGTTGTTTGTGATTAAAAGGAGTCCTGGGATAATGTTAGTTGTTGAGTCAGCTCCAACTCATGGTGATTCAACTCTGTTGATCGAGGATCTCAATAAAATAAAATTCTTGGCAACTTTAATATTGTCTCCTTGTAGCTTGATGATGTTTACTGGTCCATCGTAAGGATGTTGCATTCCATATGAATGCAGTGTAGCCTTTGTTCTTCATCTGTGTTTCAAGACCGCTTCACTTGTAGCAAGCAAGCCTGTGTCATCTACATAGGAAGGTTGCTAGTGAGCCTTTCTTCCTAAAGCAACTTTTGCATTTTAGTGAAGGGAGTGGATTGACTATATGCAGGCTGACTCGATGACCTTAAATAAGCGTCCTAAATGTCCTCTGTCCAGTTCCGTGGCCGTGGGAACCATTGGGGATTAAACGGGATGATTAGGAATCACAAGAGACGTGACGACAGTCCCTTGAATACCCCCCTTTATTAGTGCGTGCTTTTCTCAAATGCCAGGAGTTCAAGACAAAGCATAAAAATAGGTGTAAATTAAGATTCGGATTGGTAAAGTCGCTGGTTACTTAAGATTGACTGATCTGCGTTTTCGGCCACATTTGAGAGAAAAATACACAGGTATTGAAGCTGGACTCCACCAGGTTTGATAGCTTGAAAGGTACTGCAGAGGTGATCAAGAGGTGGCTGCGGAGCCAGTCCTGGTTTTTAAATAGGTCTTTTAAAGTGTGGTAATTTGGGCTTTCTGCATTTAAGTAGCCAAACATTGGCTTCTGGGCCCAGAGGCGTTCAAAATTAAATGTAACTGTAAGTCATCCTATAGCAAGGTTGCTGCTTCCACAGGCAACTTCTGACACACCCATACCTGTCAACATCATTCTCTCCAGTGAACCAAGATAACTTTGAGCACCTGTGACCCAAATGGTCACTCCTGACCCTGCTCCTTCCGTGGCATTTCCAATTCCGGGAAATGTCCTCACTGCCTGCTCCTGAAGCCGCTGTGCTTCAGCACTCAGGAGAAATGCTCGGCCCACAGCAGGCAGGTCTGACTGCAGGCTGTGCAGAGATCTGTCTCCGAGATGGTGTGTGTTTTCCTATGTTTTAGGACTTTAAAGTGGTGATTCATGCCATGATTTTACTTTAAATTTTCCTTATTTTGTAGGGGGCTTAGCTTTCTTTCTTTCTTTTTTTGTATGTTGCCTAGTATATTATTTGTGGGATAAAAAAATTTACTTTTGTGGTCTACCTGGAAGTGTAGGTACAGATGAAAACACTGTTTCTCTGTAAAAATGAGCTTCAAGTTCCAACTCATCAATCAGTGTTGGATGGTAACCATTGGTGAGTTGGAAAATGTATCTTGTTTCACCACCAAAATATTTTCTTTGTAAATAAACCATCAAAATGATTTTTCTACAGAACATGATTTGTTTAAAGGCAGAGTGATCTGACTGTATTATAATAACCTTCTACCTATACCACTGATTCATGACTAAATATAAGTAATAGAGGTTAATATAAATAAACTGCGTATATGCTTCATCTGTAATGCGTGTAAGATTAATAACTTAAAAGAAATACCCAGTAGTCACCACAAGGTGGCACATGTGACAACAGAAAGGGGAAAAAAAGCAGAGGGCTTACTAGGATTTCCACCCGAAATACGTACTTGTTCCAGCTGTAGTAATATTCTAACTTGATGTATTTCCCCTCCTGTTCCACTATCTTCTGCAGAGCATGCCATCTCCCACCAGTGAGTGAGTCAGCTCCAACTCCTGGCCACTCCATGCGTGTCCGGGTAGAACTGGGCTCTGTAGGGTTTTCGGTGGCTGGTTGTGTTTTCAGCAGTAGTTCCCGAGGCCTAATGAGGCACCTTGGGGTAGACTTGAACCTCTAACCTGTGGGTTAGCAGCCTAGTGTGTGAATAGTTTGCATGGCCCAAGGGTTCTCGGGGATTTATAGTAATGCACTAAAAAGCCAGGGGCCATGTTATTGTCTAGTTTTGGTAGCCAAACGTTTCTAAAATTACATGCTTTGAAGTTGAAATTCATTGGACTTTTGAAAAATTTCATTTAATCGATGGTAAGCATGGTAAGTTGTTTATGAATGCATGTTGAAGTTACCGGGTGTAATGCATTGTTAGGTGCGAGAGAGGGGGATTGTGAGCATCTGCCCAGTATCCCACCTCCAGAGCAATCTAATTGGGAAATACGAACTAGCACTGCTCTGTGAGAAGTGCTCGGGGAGGGGTGGCAAGTCCTCTGGGAGGGACAGAGGCTGGAGCCTGAGGACCTGAATGAGAACTGAAAGGTTTCATGGGAGGAGAGAGATGGAGGCAGGCCGTGAGCGTGGGCAAGACTGTAACCAGTGTACATGCCGAGAGGCCAGCAGGCCAGGAGGAGAGAATGTGTTGTGTGCCTGTTAGTCTGAAATAGATGCTACTCTTCTTTCAGGTTCAGGTTCTGAAACTGCTTTTGAATTTGTCTGAAAACCCAGCCATGGCAGAAGCACTGTTTGGTGCCCAAGTAAGTACCTTACCTATTTGTTTCCTGAATATACAGATACATGGATTTGGACCTACAGGCAAATCTTTAACATAAGCCTGGTCCTTTAAGATAAATCTTACCAAACGAATAGCTCTTTTCACATAAATGTTCAATTAATGTATTCGCAAATTTCTTTGCATGTAACTCTCCCACATAAGTCGCTCACACATGTACATAATCAGCATAGGAAACTAGAGTGCAAGAGGGGGCAGTTGGCGACAACCTGGTGCGTGTTGTTTGCATAAAAATACTTTTTACTTTTTTCTTCATTTGCTTCACTTCGCACAATGTGTGTCTTTCGGATAAAAGTTCTTGATTTGGTGCCTTATCCTTCTTAGCATTATCTCAAACTAGACCGTTCAGACGTGTTACGTAACTAGTGCAAGTTTATTTCAGTTCTGCCCTCGACTCCAAAAATACTTTTGAAACCCATGCATTTCATGAGGTACGTTTTCCATGACCTGTTGGAAGACCCTCCTGTAAGTCATGGCACGATGTTGTCCTCACGGGACAGTCTGGTGGAAGAGACAGACCTGACCAGTACCTGTGAGGTCATTACGCTTTGAGTAGTGTTCTGAAGTAGTGTCCTGTCGAAGTGGCACCTGTGTACTCATGCTGATCCTTATGACGAGTTTTAAAATGTGAAGTACTGATGCCGTTTTTAAGTGAGAGTAAGCCTGAGCCAGGTTTCCACCTACTGATCGTGCTCATGGTCTCCTTTCAGGTGGACGCGTCATTCCTGGCCCTCTATGACAGCCACGTAGCAAAGGAGATTCTTCTTCGAATGCTTACCCTGTTCCAGAATCTAAACAACTGCGTCAAAATGGATGGTAGTTTAGTTCTGAGGTCTACGTTCATGTTTCATAAAGGTTCATTGTTTTTCCTGTTGTATGGACAAGAATGTGCCCAGAAAATGAAAGCTTTAGTTAACCACCCTGATGTGGATGTGAAGGAAAAAGTTCTCATAATCACGTAATTCTCATTGGCCATGTTTCCAGAGAGCAATGCAGTCTGGAAATAATACACATTATAAATCTACTTTCCATCTTCCGTATAAAGCAAAAGGGAGTCTTTCAGCTGTTGAATTTTAAACAGTAAATATCATGTTTCCTCATTAACACAGCTACAACTTGCCATGGTCTCCAAGTTTGTTTTGGATTATTTTATTGATACCAAATGAATACTAGCACTTCTACTGAAAACATTCTTTTGATTTTGTGTAGATTGAGATGCTTTAGTTATTTCCTCTGTGTGAAGTGACTTTTGTATGCCTCAGTTGCCCGTCTACCATATGCAGTGATTTGCGGTTCAGAGTTAGCAGAGTAGAACAGCAGTGTGTTCAAGGCTGCGACCTTCCGGAAGCAGATCTTCCCCCAGCACCTCCAGGTCCCCTCAAGCTGTCTTCCGAGGCACCTCTGGATGGGGTTCGACTGCCAGGCTTTGGGGCTTATAGTCAAGCTCCTGACCGTTGGGGCCACCCAGGGACGCTCGGGACATTCATATGTCATTCACTGAGTGTTTGAGAGCGGCATGAGAATCACACCGTCCTTTCAGTAGTGATGAGATGCTGAGTCCTCGAGGCTAACTGCCGGTCCCGTCCTCCTGCTTCCACAAACCCGCTCCAGTCATGTGTGCTTCTAGTCGATGACAACATGTAAACTTTAGGAGAAAGTGTGTCCTAGTACCTGCCCACTCCCACTCAACGTGCCAGTATGTAAAAATGCTACTAATAAAATACTGGGATTGATCAAGTTGTCCATCCCTCAGCAATTGGGTAAATCTGTTGTTCTGTCTTTAAAGAGAACAGAGTGGCTGAGAGTGTGCTGATGTCGAAAGGCATCCATGAGATAAGGTGGTTTTCTGAAACACACTGGCAGAAGATGTACGCAATCCCATTTGTGGTTTCTTAAGGGAAAGATATTTATGTTTATATATACACAGAACACGTCCAGAATGATACACCAACTCTCGGGATTGGGGAAATGATTTGTCTATATTCTCTTCTACTGTTTTTTACTCTGAGCATAAATTTTATAATACTGTTTTTTTTTAAATAAAGAGGAAAATCATGAGGTTATGTATATTTTCTTCCCTTAATAGTACTTTTTTCATTTTCACCCATATTCTACTTGACTAATATAAGGTTGGAAAAGATTTCAGCATTTAATTTTCTTAACCTTTTTATTTCATAAGGTATCGTTACAATTTATTGTTATCTTTGAGTTCAGCCAGAATATCTCAAAGTGTAAAGTTCATAACCCTCAGCATGCTTCGCAGTGTCAATGTGCAAGCACAAACTGCTACTCCGTGTACTTTAAGGCAGCACCCCAGTGCTTTGAATCGCCTCTGTGAATACGTGGGTCCGACTGTTTCCATAGGAAGTCAAATCCTTCAGCAGAAAAAAATGTGTTTTCAGGCTTATCCTGATACAGAAATTATACTTTGAAGGAGGAATAGTCAGTCACACAGTATAAGAAAAGGCTCACTGTAAGGTGTAAATGAAAATTCCCAAGGGACTGGAGTTGGAAAGGATGCATGATGGCTAAGAACGATGTCTTTATATATTGGTGATGGAAATAAGTACTTATTCCCTGAAAGGCACATTTCTTTATAACGGTTTTTCTTCCTCTGCCTCCTTATTTAATGAAGATATGTATTCAACATGTGCACATATTAAAAACCTGTATTGAGCTTCTATGTGTTTGAGCAGCACTGGCTTCTAAAACTCCATCTCTTTATTCTCTCCCTCGGTTTGAATGGAATAACTCACACTTCAGTGTCTAAAGATGAGAGCATTGAGCCTAAAATGTCAAAAATGCTGGATTTGAGTTATTTTTAACTCCTCAAAAAGAACTACGTGGTGGAAATGCACAAGCAGATCTTTAATCTATTAGTGGAGGTCATGGCACGCCTTAGCTTTTATTAATGAGACTTTTAATTGAAAGAACCCCACCACCCTCTGCCAATGAGGCATAAATTGCCCTCAGTTACTCCACGGAGAAAATGAATCTTTAATGGCCTGTATATTGATTGTGGACGCTAGCTAATAAAAGAAAATGAAATTGACTTATAACATGCATTCCCAAATTTATTTATCCCACTGTCCCCTTGTCAGAAAGAGGGGAGGGGGAAAAAAGGGGGGGTTTGGCATTCTCCGGCAATTAAAAACTTGTATACTGTAGCCTCTTGATTGGGGGTAAAGTGTAGGTGTCTGCGCAGCTCATGCTACCGCCAGGGGGCAGTGTTGCATCCTGTGGGGAACACCGGTTCAGAGGGTAAGGGACATACATGCTGGCCTGAATCGAGGGAAGAGTGGATTTGCCGTGTTTTTTCAACATTTATCTTTCACATAAATCCTTCAAAAATGTAACAAGTGAAAAAGAAAAGGGTAACCCACTCTACAGGGTCAGGAGACGAAGCCTCGTGTGCTTTGGCCCACAGGTCTTCACACAGCCAATGTGGAAAGGATGTGAGTGGCAAATAAACGCAGCTTGTGAGGACTCCACAAGAATGAGGCAGGTCCAATTAAAGTGGAACTAGAACATGGTGATTTAAAGTGCATAAGGACTCGGTTAATTGGTACACATGAGTATAAAAATAAGGCTAATATGGAAAATAAATACTTAAGATAATGTTTGGCTTGCTTCCTTGAGTGGAGGTAAGATAAGAGTTTCCAGTTCAGCATGCAGCTGCAAGGAAGGTGACTGAGAATGTTGGCTTGTTTGGGGGCAACAGTCCCCAAAACCTATCATGAACCTAACATCTTAAAGTCCTGTCTATTTAAATTGGCCCACGGAATGAGAACATCTTGCTTGTATATTTTTTCCTGATATAATTCTGTATGGGAAAATTGTGCTTTAGTATCTGGAAATCACATTTACAAACACTATATATACCTGTCTCTTAAATGATTGGCTTCTTATAGACAGAAATGCTAAATTTAGAGAAAGGTGTACATGTGTTTTGATTGTTAATCTCCAAATGTACAAAGTGAACTAAAACTTAGTCCTCAGTGTTGTGTGTCCTAAATGTGTGTGCTTGAATTTACCACAGGAACAATGCCTTACCAACAGCTTCAGCCTCTCGCATTTTCACTGTTACCCAAGTATAATAGTAGGCAGGGGGATCTTAGGTCTTTCCCCCACACTTTTAATGTGCTTTTTTAAAATTGCTATATATCCTTCATATTTTTCAGAGGTAGATCAAAATTATCCTCTTGTTGCACATGAGGAAATTGAGGCACAGTAAGCGTAAGTGACTTGTTTGCAGATACAGAGAAAATTCATTATAAAAGCAAAATTCAAATTCAGATGTGGTGGCAAATGTGCGGGCAAGCTTTTACATGCATTGAGATCAAATGAAGGTGCTACCTGTATAGCGAGTAATGGAGTTGTGTGTAAATAAAACGTCCCACTGAGATTATGGGTCAAGAAGATAAAATGGGCCTCTAATAGTATCTAATGGAGCTGCCTCACTTAGCAGTGCTCAGATTAATTGGAAAGTTATTTTTAGTTGCTAGCAAGGCAATTCTGACTCAGTGACCAGATAGGCTTGCTCGTGGGGTTTCCAAGGCTGAATTCTATATGGCACAGATAGGCAGGAACTGTCCGTGTAAGACTGGTCCATTATTTAGGTCAGACGAGCCCCCTGAATCTTATTTTAGCCACACGTGTTTACACTGGAGCCTGGTGGCACAGTGGGTTACACATTGGACTGCTAACCACAAGGTATGCAGTGCAAAACCACCAGCCGGCCCAAAGGTGAAAGATGAGGCTCTCTATTCCCGTGAAGAGTTACGGTCTTGGAAACACACAGGGGCAGTTCTCTATACAACAGAGCTGCTATGAATCAGCAGTGATATTTTTGTTTACTCTATTGGCTTAATAAAAGATAGAATCATGCTTTGCTAGCCCAGGTCACATGGAGTTGATTCCAACTCGCTGCAACCCCATTTGACAACAGAGCTGCCCCACAGGGTTTCCTAGGCTGTAACCGTGACGAGGGCAGATAGCCAAGTCTTCCTCCCTTAGAGATGCTGGGTGACTTCAAACCATCAGCCTTTCAGCTGTGCCCCTCAGGTTCCTTGAACCATGCTTTGGGGTCATTTAATATAAAAATACAAGACATGCATCATGTAAAACAAAACATCTTACTGATAACATTTGGAATTAGACCCAAGAAACAACAACCAAAAATCAGTGCATGCAGAGAAAATAAAAAGACTAAAGTTAATTGAAAATGTGCAGTCTATTCACAAGGAGACCCTGCGATGTCGCGCTTAAAGCAGTGGGCAATTAAAAGGGTTGCCAGTTCAAACCCACCAGCTACTGTGCGCAGCGGTAGGCGGCCATCTGCTCCTGTAAGGACTGCAGCCTTGGAAACCCTGTGAGACGGTCCTGCTCTGCCCCGTGAGGTCTCTGAGTCAACAGGTGACTCTATTCACAGTTAGGGCCTTCTTAGAACATTCGATTACATGAAAGCTGATTACTCTTTCACAACACAGAAGTCCCATTTAAATGGAACTCATGCCAAAGATGATACTGGAGAAAAGCATTACCGACAATTTGAAAAGGAGAGTAATCGGAGAGAATGCGCATAAGCAAAAGCTGCAGCAAACACTTCTGGCCAGAGAAATGGAGGACTCGCCTTACAATCTCCAGCCAAATTTAGATAATTGGTTAAAAAAAACAATTATTTCCTTGTAGCTTTATTTGTGCTTAATAGATCTGAATTTTAGATTAAAAATAGAAAATACCTTAAGTGACATCAAGAGACACACTGCTCCCTTCCTCCAGCCAACTGAGAGGGCATTTGATTTGGAGGCATTGGACATGCTTTGGAATAACTGCCCCACCTCGTACAAAAGTTAAGTTTCCAAAAACTGGTAACTTCGCCCAAGCCCTTATGTCTCCATGGTTATATGCTTTCAAAAATTCACATTTGGAATATATCCTAATACTGTCAGAGCAAAACTCTGTGCCTATAAGCCTATTGGAATAGAGCTCATCAATTACTATAGTTTAGATACAAGAATTATGTACATTAATATGCACACCTCTGAAAAGAGTCTTAAGTAGATAGTCCCAACTCACCTTGGACAGTGCCCTGAAAATCAGAATCTGAGGTTTTCACCTCGGTTATTCCTATCTTAAAAATAACTCAACTACAAACTAAGGAAGAATGCTTTCGTACAGAAATTGCAATTGCCATGTTTGTATCATTGATAAAAGATTTAAGATACACATTAGCTAACTGTTATTTAATGAATTATTAATGACCAACTCCTTTTTGTATATAAACAGGCAATCTTATCTAAGTAAGCAAGTTATGATGCAGGACACAAAACATTGTTGCAGAAGTTATTTCCAAATATAAAAAAATAATGCTGATGAGTTTCTGAGTCTTTCATTTGCTTTGCAAACTCAATTTTGTTGAGACCTTTCCCACGAAGATCCCTTGACCCCATATTCATTCCAAGTTTTCATTGTCAATGTTTAGGTATCTTGATTCTCCGTGGTTCAAGACAAAAAAATCTTCTGGGTTAAGTCCATATCTCTCTAGAGCTTCACGCAGTTTCACTGGAGGCTCTAAGTAATGCTGGCACAGAGAAGAGAAGGGAAAAAGAAGACGAAGAGAGATTAACCCACCAACTTTCTGGAGGACATTTAAAATAAGAGTTCAAACTAAATATTCAGTAGATACCAACTGCAATACATATTCTTTATAAAAGTTGCTAAAACATTAGCAAATGAATCAATCACACTTTCAAACACCAAACAAAAAGATAAAACTCACTGCCAGGGGGTCAATTCTGACTCACTGCAATCCTATAGGGCGGGGCGGGGTGGGGTGGGGTTGCCCCCATGAGTTTCTGAGGCTGCAACCATTTCAGGGAGTAGAAAGCCCCATCATTCTCCCTCCAAGTGGCTGGTGGCTTGGTTTCAAACTGCTCATCTTTCAGGCAGCAGCTAAGTGCATAACCACTACACCACCAGGGCCCCTTGTCTGCTTGTCTTTTAATGCAGAAGTGGGTTCCCCCTGCTTTCAATTAAAAGAGTTATATGTTGTTCCAAGTATAAAACAGGAAGAAAGGCCAAACAGCCTCTGATGTAAGCACCAGCCTCCCCACCTCCACCTCACACCCTTCATGCAAAGGCTGTCTTAAGCTACTACAGTGTGTGCCAGACAACGGGGCCAAGCAAACAAGATGTGGTAGTTACATCATCTGGTGTCAACTTGAGACTTGAGAGGATTAAGAGTGAAGGGGTAGAGTCTAGTCTGTCAATCGGGTCACAGCCAATGAGGCCTCTGTGTGGGCATGGCCTTCCCCTTAGGATTCTGGGAACTCCTGTATTTCCTCCTTGGAGCCAAGGACACTCTGCTCACTTCCTTGGGGACTCTCTACTGACAAGGCTTACTCCCTGACATTTCTGAGAAATCACATGAGGCTACATGAGGCAGTCAGTGTTTCTGAGCTGAAGGAACCCTATGAGGACCCCTGCCAGCTCTGAGATGCTTCCACTGCCACTGTATCTACAAGACTTTCACCCCACTGGCCTGTGATCTTCCTGCATTCAACATCATGGCATGTGTTTCGTGAGTCTGAAAAGGACTTAATAGATTGGTATCAGACATATGGGCAAATACCGGACTTATGGACTTGATCTGGACTGGGCTGGGATGTTTTCTCAATATTCAATTGCTCTTGTATATAAAACTCTCTCATACACATCTAAGCATCTATGAATTTGTTTCTCTAGTCAACCTGGACTAACACAGAGTAGAATCACGTTTACAAAAGGTCAGAAGTTTGGTTTGGGTCCTACTGGACATCCAAGTAGAGATACCAAATAGCCAGAGTTGACTATACAATATTCTGCATTAAAGGGGAGAATTTGGACGTAAGGAGGTGGAGAGAATAGATAATATGTAAAGCCACAAAAACAAAGAAACCTGTAGAAGACTTGAAGTCTATAAACTGAGTGCTAAATTTAAGAAATTTCAAAATTATAAAGTTCAATGGTTAAAGGGAGTAAGTAAGGAATGGAGACTAAGAAGGGACCCAAACAAACAAACAAACTGACTGCCATTGAGTCAATGCATAACCTCCTATCGGCCCCTGTGGGTTCCCGAGACCGTAACTCTTTACAGGAGCAGAACGCTCCATCTCTCTCCGGAGGAGCGAGGAGCGGCTGGTGCCTTTTTGGTGCTGGCATTGCAGTTATAGCATCCCAACACAGCCACGAAGCCAGACAGCTAATGACAACGGGGGACCAGAAAAGCTTCCTAAGATGGACAGGTTCGTAATCGCTACTTGCTACACAGGGGTCTTTTTTTCCTTTAAGCTCACTTCCGGAAGCAAACTGACTCCTGGGTAAATTCGTCTTCACAGTACCTCTCACCCTCACTCCTCGGGATGACCACTTACTAATGGATTGATTGACAACAACAGTTTATTTTTGTCTGTTTCATGTGCTGAAAAAGGAGATCACTGATAAAATTTAATAGGTCAAGTCAAGAAAAATTGTAAAATTTCCCTTGAAAAATTATTTTACTTTAAAAGATTTCAAAATTATGAAATTCTTCCCCCATTGGAAAATAAGGTGTTTCTCCGGTGCCGAATCTTGGCTAACAATACACATTTACATTAGGCTTCATACAATTTCCTTGCCAAGCTACAACTTCAGCGTGAACCATTTGATGCTATGTGCATTTAGTACGGATTACAATGTTGACTGAGTTGGCAGGTGTAGACCCTGTATTTTTCCCCACTATTTCTAAACAGTTTTATTGTCACTTAATCCACATATCACACAATTCAATAGTTCAATCATATCAAGAAGAGTTGTGCAATCATTACCACGCTTTTTAAAATGAGTTGTGTAATCATCCGTTCTAGTGCTCCCTACCTCCTCCCACATACATTGTTTGCTCCCCTAACCCCTCACCCTTCCTGTATCCCAACCCCCTACCTCCCCTGTAAACCCCTGCATCAGTTATTGTCTCTATGCATCAATTCCTGTGCTTCACAAACTGGAAAGCCCAACAGAAACAATTAAAAACAAGAACAAAATAAAGTTGTAAGAATAAAATAATAATAATACAGAGATAAAAATATTTATAATTAGTAAGAAACAACCACCATGAATATTTAAAAGGCCAGGGAGGAACTTTTTGCCAGTAACAAATGCTGGCACCTCGAACACTTTCAGGTTGGGTCGGGGGGAGGTCAACTGACCAAGTATCGGGTTCAACCCAGTATAGTCCATGTCAGTGCTCTATCTGAGAGCAAAGCTGTTTGAGATCCTTGCCTGTGGCTAGAAGGGAGCTGCCAGCGGCTTAATCTGACTAGACTCTGCAGATGGAGTTTGGGCTCCCACTGCCCTCCATAGCCTTCTAGAAATTGGGTGTTCATAATTTTAGCTCTGATGCTTTCCCTTTTGTCATATTTGAATTTTGTTATTGTCATCCTTGGATCACACAGCTGGTGTATGCTTCTTCGGTGTACTTAGTTGACTTCTTGATTAGGTGGCTGTTGTTGAATACAAGCCTTTAACACCTGGAACACTATTCCAATTGCTGGCTGGGAAACATCTGCTTTCTTCACCACACTTTGCTGTAGGCACCCTATCTTCAGTGATCATTTCATGAAGGTGAGTATTGAGCAGGGCCATGTTATCAGAATTACCGTATATACTCGAATATAAGCTGACCCAAGTATAAGCTGAGGTACCTAATTATTACCTGGGAAACCAGAAAAACGGATTGACTCGAGTATAAGCCTAGGGTGGAAAATGCAGAAGCTATTGGTGAGTTTCAATAATCAAAACTAATGAAAATAAAATTACTAAAAATTGAGACATCAGTGGGGTAATGTATTTAAATATTTATTTTAGATTAAAAAAACATAAATAAAAGGACAACAAGTCATTTAACATTAGTAAACCAGCACAGTAAGTGGAAAATAGGTTCAACAAAAACAATAAGGTGTCAACAATGATACCTTAAGAGTACTGTTCCCTGAGCTCAATCAGCAACCAAGCTAAAATGTAAAGAGTTAAAACCCTTCAAAACTGGATTCCTCATCATCATCATCCGTATCCCAATGCAGTTTCAGCTGGTGTGAGGTCATCATAGACGCTGTCCTCACTGAGATCGCCGTCATCACCATCACTGCTGTCATTTTCATACAAAGCGCAGTCTTCACTGCCATCCACAGCATGACTAATACTACATTTCTGGAAGGCACGTCGCACCATGTCTTCTGGAATGTCTTCCCATACATCTCCAACCCACTTTGCTATTAACTCTATGTCAGGCTTCATGAGATTTCCTCCTTTTGTTAGTCGGGCTTGACCAGATGACATCCTTCGCACATGGTCTTTTTTATTCAAAGATACATCCAGAGGCTGCAGTACAGATGTAAGCCCACCTGGAGTAACGGCTAAAGTAACTTTACTAGATTTTGCCAATTTTTTTATGTCATCCTATAGGTGGGCTCTGAACATATCCCAAACAAGTAATGATGGCTTTATCTTTAAGGCTGCTCCTGGTCATCAGTTCCAAATTTCTTCCAGCCATTTTTTTGTTCCATTTCATCCATCCAGCCTTTTAACATGTGCACACACAGTAATTCTTGGTGGGAAATTTATCTTTTTAGAGAAGATCTTTCTTTTAAAAATGACAGGACGCAGCTGAGTTCCATTAGCCAAACATGATAGAACAACTGTAAAGTGTTTTTTTTTTTCATTTCCTGTGGTTTTGAGAAAAATGTTTTTTTCTCCTAAACTTGCCACAGTTCTGTTGCTTGGAAGATCAAAAGTCATGGCAGTTCCATCCATAGTCCCAAAATCTGCCAGGTCATAATTAGAAAATCCTTGTTTTATAATAAATGACATAATTTTTTATTCAAGGTCTTGTGGCAATATCTGGGAAATCTTTGTTCTTTGTCTCAAACATAGTAGGCCAAACCTATTCATGAAGCAGGTATACCATGCTGCTGACGCAAATTTTTCAATGCCTGGTGCTTTATATTTGTCATCCTTAGCCATTTGTAGAGCATGTATGTGGATTCCCATGCATGTTACGCAGTAACCATTTTGACAACACTCCATAACCAATTTATGCAATTCACTCTCTAGAGCCCCATAAAAAGACGTTAAACCACGGCGAGCTTTTTTAGCTTTGGAATCTGTTCCAAGTCAGCCTTCATTTTCCGCCTCTCCCTCACTTGCTTTTCGTCAACCCAGAATTCCCTACTTGCAATACTGTTATTGCTCTCTTCTGCTCTTGACACAACCTTCATTTTGAAACCAGCCTCATATAACCGGCGTTTTTGTTTTGGTTCAAGAGTATCCATTTCTAATAGGATAAAAAACCAAGACTTTGAAAAAGAACTTTCATGATAATGCGCCCCGGAGGGGGGGGGGGTTGTACGTGTGGGCAGGGGATGCAGGATGTGAATTAACACAGAGACCAGAGGGGAGAGATTGAGCGCAGCCACAGACACATCCTTACCAGTTCAGCTGCTGGCATAAGTGAATCACTACAGGTGCTTCTGCAAATTGGAGCCGTCCACATCATAGGACGGCTCTGATTGGTTAGATGTGAGTAAACAAACATTCAAAGCCCTGCAGTCTCAGCAGGTCTTTGAATGAACAGTGGAGAAATGGCAATCACCGCGAGATAACAGGTACTCGTCCTGTTACCTGGGTGAGGGGATGTAGGGGGCAGCAAGATGTTACACCTCGCTGGGGTACCACTGACCCGTGTATAAGTCAAACCCCAGTTTTTGGCTTATACACAAGTATATATGGTAACTGTTCTTGGCTAGATAAACCCTATATTCTTAATCTGCCCAGGTTTAGCAATCTTTCTGAGTTTATTCTTATGTCAATTCTTGGCTGTTTTAACCATCCAGAAGACAATCTGGATGTCGACAAAAAACGCTTGTGAGTGGAGTCTAGCCTGTAAATCAGGCCACAGCCAATGAGGCCTCTGTGTGGGGATGGCCTTCTCCTGAGGATTCTGGGAACTCCTGTCTTCCTCCCTGGAGGTGGGACACACATTCCTTATGAGACATTCCTATGGACAAGTCAAATGGAGCTATGCTGATGGAGCCAGGAACCCTGGAGCTGGAGGAGCCCCATGGAGATGCTTACAACACCACTGGATCCACAAGACTTTCCACCCACTGGCCTGTGATCTTCCTGCATTCTAGATCACTGCATGTGTTGCATGAGTCTGAAGAGGAATTTGCAGACTGGTATCATACATATGGACTAATATCGGACTTAAGGACTTATGGACTGGGCTGGGATGTTTTCTTAGTATACAATTACTCTTTCTACAAAGCTCTTTCTTATACATATATGAGTGTCTCTGAATTTGTTTCTCTAGTCAACCCAGACTAACACAAGGACTAAGCCATCCCAGAGTCTAAGTACTTCCATCCAAACCTAAAGCCAAGTCCACACTGCCATGGAGTTGACTCTGACTCATAGAAAATCTCAGGGCAGTGTAGAATGGCCTGTTTGGTTTCGGAGACTAAATCTTTAAGGGAGCAGATAGGTTGCCCTTTCATCTTCTGGAAATGTCTTCCTCTGCCGCCTGTCACAGTCAAATTCAAATGGCGCCTCTTCCACAAAGGGCCCCGCGTTCCCCCAGTCAGTTAGGGACAGTGTTCTGAAACCACTTGGCTTGTCCCTCTCAACACCCAAAATTAGCAGTGTATGCTCAAATTCTGTATCTTAGACAAGAATGCAAGCCTCCTTGCAGAAAATACATGAATGGTTCATTTCTCTATTCCCGCACAGAATCTACACCAGATTTTTAGTTACATAAAAGCATACTTTAATGGCTATAGAAATCAGCCCAAAGAACAGCATGCAAGCAATGATTGGATTTTTTTCTTCATTGTGTCTAAATATTATTTTACTAATGAATACAATTCATCATCTTAATTTATGAATTCTGAGCTGCAGTCTGGTCTTTGAAAACACGGGTTGGGTTCTGTGATGCCTGAACCCTGTGCTAGCTCAAGCGAGGAACACCCACAGCTCCCTGGCCCACAAACTCACCTCGTTTGCTAAGGCGAACGTTCCCCAGTGAATGGCCACTGATTTCTTTGCTTGAACATCAATGTGAATCCTTACAGCTTCCTCTGGGTCTACATGTTGGTATTTCATAAACCACCTGGAGAAACAATAATCCATTAATTATAAATGGCCTGTGAGATACATACTCTCAATTCGAAGGACTGTTTCACCTAGCTGCTCTTGACATTTCTATGAAGGAGTAAATCCTACCTGGTAAGAAAAGACGCCATCCCCAGGAGCCCACCTTTCTGTTGGGAAAACATAAAACAAGCCAAAATCTCTCTTGACAAATGGCTGTCACTAAAGACACAAACAAACTCACTGTCGTTGAATCACCTCCAACTCACAGCAACGTGACAGGACAGAGTCAAGCTGCCCCATGGGGTCCCAGAAGCGGATTGCCCCAAAGAGCGCCTGGTAGGTGTGCCAACCATCCGGTTAGGGCGGCTGAGTGCTTTTAACCCCTGTGCCGCCGGGGCTCCTAAGAGTTAAATTATGTACTGTGAGCTTGTTTCATGTGTAGTTTTATTCTACTAATGACTTCTGACGACAGGTGCTCCCAGTGTTTTTGAAAGTACACGGTTTGCAATCCTCAGCATAATTAAGGTAAAGAACTGGAAGCCAGAACTCAAACAGCAAAAGAACCTGAATAACCTGCTGAGACCAACTTTTGTAATGGGCTAAAAGCAAAAAGCAAACAAAAATTAAGGTATGATATTCAAGGCCTGGGAGCAAAAAAAATTCAGTGGCTATTGAAGGAATGTTATTTAAAGATCATGAAGCTAAATGATGAGTTGTTTTGTTTGGCAGGAACAGAAAGTCCAAGGGGGAACAATGAGTAATGAGATCAACAGATATTTCAGAGATGTTGAAAAAAACCACAAACTCCCGTGGAGTGGCTGGTGGGTTGGAACCACCTGCCTCGTGGTTAGCAGCACAATGCCTAACCACAGTGCCACCAGGACTCCTGAAAGGCTGCCTGGAAAACCTCTGGACTTCAGTTTCCTTATCTGTGGAACAGGAATTATATTCACCTCCTAAATTCATCGGATTCAACAAGACCAACGAAATTATCAGGTATGGTACCTATTTCATAGAAAACTCCCAAAAGAATAAAAATGATTTGTGTCCCAACCCTTACTTTCAGGAGAATTATCATTTCTGATACAAAGGGAAAATGTACTGTCTAGAAGCAAATGCTTTGCTTCCCAAGCCATCGGTTTCCGGGAGGAAAAGAACCCATCTTTACATTATTTCTAGCCCCTGGCTGCCACTGCTGACTAATGCTAGTTAAGACTAATGGATATGTATTAAGCCTGGTGCTTCTGGACTTTACTGAACACATCATGGGAGGTTCATCCATCTGCAGCAATCAAGGACTTCTTACTCACTGTTAGGAGGAACTGGCCCTACGGGAACCCAAACACAAAGCTGCTATGTTCGCCCCAACAATTAGATCTGTTGAGAAGTTTTGTTTGGCCCCATCTCCTCATGCTGTGAATTCAAGGCAAGATGAAACTGTTTGTTGTTGAAAACAGCACACCAAAGAGACAGTCCTGTGTGGGTACCTTCATGTCTATCTGAATTAAATTGAAAAGAATTGCTCCGATATAGAAATGAAAATAAAAACTTAAAATCACAACTGACTTGGAGAGACACCCTTAATGGCAGGCAAGACGTGGATTCAACGTTCCAAACTTATCAGGGAACGTTGGTTTGGGTCTGATCACGTTACATTTATATAGTGCTTTGGAGTTCTCTTGAGTGAGTAATCTTATTTTCTAAAACAACAGCACTGACCAGAGCAATGGATTATATAGTAGAGGTTCCCAAAAAAAACCTTCAAACTCACTGCCATAAAGTCGATTGCGACTCAGAGTGACCCTATAGGAAAGAGTAGAATGGCCCCTGTGAACTTCCAAGGCTGTAATATTTACAGGAGCAGAAAGCCTCAAATTCCTCCCTCAGGACACCTAGTGTGTTTAAACTGTTGACCCGTGGTCAGCAGCCCAATACACTATCCCGCTGAGCTCCTACAGCAGAGGCATTCTCCTCCTGCAAATAATGCCCTCCACAGGGAGAGCAGGAAGAGGGAATTACAGGAGCAAATTTGTTCTGACTTTGCTGCACTAGTTTTATACCAATTATTTTATTTAAGTCACATTCTATAAAATGTTATACCGGAAAATTTTATTTTCTAATCACAAATGAGAGATATTTTAACATACATTAAGAACATATGTGAAATTGATTTGTAATAGTTTCTAAGTATATATATATATATATATATATATATATATATATATACACACACACACATACACACACAGGTTGAATGATATTTCAGGTTTAGTTAGAATTTTAATTATTTAAAAGTACTAATACAAGCAATAATATTGGCGTATAATAATTTTAATAATTATTAGATCAAGGAAATGTTATATAATTTGAAATTATTAAGAAAATTTTGATTCACTGAAATTGATTCATATATATGTGTGTGTATATATATCTATATATTTATATCACCCAAAATAAAGAAACTAGAAATAAACATTAATCAAGGTAGAGAAGAAATCATTTGGGTGGGCTTAAAGAGTCAGCATCTAAGTGAGTACAACATCATTAGATGAAAGATCAGTTTTTTTCAATTCATCTAAGTATGAGAAACATGTGTCCTTCATTCTATTTGTCTTTAAAAAGCCAAGTTGCCATAGAGTTGATTCTGACTTGGGTGTCAGAGCAACGCCGTGCTCCACAGGGTTTGCAAAAGGGGCTGGGGAAGATCACCAGGCATTTCTTCCGAGGCAGATTTTGTCAGCCTTCTGTTAGCAGCCAGGCCCATTAACCCTGGCACCATCCAGGGGTTGCCTAAACAAAAGCATTTACATGTATCTCTGCCTGCATATTAGACTAATATATGTTTTTTTTAATTTAGCCCGTACTTTGTTACTACCCGTGTTTATTTCCTCTCTACCTGGATATGTACATTGGAATTGACTGAAATCTAGCTGAATGCTTTGAAATTTCTTCTCTCTTCTCTAAGTGAGGGAGGCACGTTAAGGAAAATACAGAATGCTGCATGGAGCTCCTAGGCCCCAAGCGTGAGTGGCCTTTAGTTGCTCTGAAGACATGTGATGAGCACATATCGTATATACTCGAGAAGAAGCCAACCTATCAGCCGAGGCACCTCATTTTACCACAAAAAAAACATTAAAAATGTGCTTCTCCAGTGAGTAGGGATAGGGCTGTTCGGAGTCGCCAGCCACTGAGACCATGGGGAAGTCCTGGCAGATCCGTAGCTGCAGGACAGGGGAGTGTGCGCAGGCCAGCTCTCGGGAGAAAGCATCCTAGCAGCAGTGTGTGAACTTTTCACTACTCAGAGTACTTCTTTAAGCCCTGGCCCTTTTTTCTTGGTGGAATCATGTGATGTTAAGCAACCATTTAACTGATATGACCCATGAAATTAGTTTTAATTTTTTATCATGGAAATTGATTCACCAACCTCCAGTCAAGGGGTAGCAAGGTTCGCCATTAGCATCGTCAATCCTGGGGGACACGGCGCCCTAATTCCCTCCCTCACCTTTACTCAATTCAATGACACAACACGAGTTCGTTTCTCCAAAGTCGGCTTTGGGAAATGCACGTACCTCGGTGCGTACGCTCCAATGGGAAGCGCAGCCAGGTCGAAAGGCCCAAACCGTTTGCCGATCTCTTCAAAAGCGGGGCAGTAGCCAGTGTCTCCTGCGAAGAAGAATCGATTCCACGGGCCCAAGACAGACCAGCTGCCCCACAGAACCTTATTGTCGTCCATCAGGGTCCTCTTACACCAGTGCTGGGAGGGTGTGAAGACAAAGGTGACGTTGTCGTGCCTGGGGACACAGTTCTCCTCCCACCAGTCCAACTCGATCACATCTTCACAGCCACACTTTTGCATCCAGTCCAGAAGCCCCAGCGGCACGAACCAGCGCAGCTCGCTCCCGAAGCGCTCGTTCAGCGCGATGACGGAGCTGTGGTCCAGGTGGTCATAGTGGGTGTGACTGATGAGCACGGCGTCTATCGGGGGCAGGTCCCTTACGGTGCACGGAGGGTGGCGGAAGCGCTTGGGGCCCAGGCACTGCACGGGCGACGCCCGGGGGCTGAAGATGGGGTCCGTGAGAAATACCAGCTCGTCCATTTCCACCATCACGTTGGCGTGTCCCAGCCAGGTGACCCGTAAGCCAGCCCCGCCCACTCCCGCTTCCCCAGGGTCGTCGATAAAATACGGCTGAAGGACGGGCAGTTCTTTATCAAGTTCCTGCGTAGGAAGAGACAGAAAACAGCAGTTTGGGGGTGCGGTGGGTGAAGGTACCAGTTCATCAGAGAACAGATTTTGACCTGATTTCTAGAGAGGGGGGCTATTTTAGGGGTACTGGGTCACTCCATAAGCTTGCTATTTTTGCTTTCATCTGGAAAATGCATCGATAGCGCGCTTTCTGAAGTGGACTTGATAAGCATCACATGACATTCTGACCCCAAGTGCAGTGAGCAAAGGGAAATTTAGGTGGAGAAAGGTAGAGACCTTTTCAGAGGTTCTTTGGGCGTTGGTGTTTCCAAGGGCAGTATCAGAAAGCCCCAGAGGCAGGCATTTCTCTACGCCCATTTCACTCGGCTGCTGCTGGATTTGCGGGTCAAAAGCGCCTCTAAAGCTGGAAAGCAAGCTGATGCCAGTGCCAGCGTCGCCAGAGCTCCACTCGCAGCTGAGTGCACGCAACGTACAGCTCAGCACCCGGGCAAACATAGCCACGGCCCGGCTCCTGGTCCCACACCCTCCACTGCCCCACTCACTGGTCAGAATGACAGCAAAGGGCCGGGCGCAGGTGAGCTGATCCCGTCTGGGGCGTGGGAACAGGTGCAAAACAATAACTACAACAAAATATGGGCAATCCTCTTCCTCTGATTCTTTTCTATTTTATCCTTAGATCAAGCCACACACACACACACACACACACACACACACACAAAGGTGGGATGGGTGGCGGGGGCGCGGGGTTACAAAAAGCTGCTGCTGGCTTGTCACAAACCAGCGTTTACTGAACCATGCGCTTTGGTGTTTCTGCGCAGAGGTCTCCTGGGGAAGCCTCCTCGTGTACCTCGCAGCACCACCCCCTCCACACCCCACACACTTCTCGAAACCCTCAGTACCCAGCAAGCGCATCTGTCCCCAGAGGAACTACGCGGTTGTCCCAAGGAGAGACTTAAACAG
Organism: Tenrec ecaudatus; assembly: GCF_050624435.1. Taxonomy (NCBI): domain Eukaryota; kingdom Metazoa; phylum Chordata; class Mammalia; order Afrosoricida; family Tenrecidae; genus Tenrec; species Tenrec ecaudatus. Next base: position 122,394,798 of record NC_134538.1, read on the forward strand.
TTCACGTGTCCCTCTTTGTTATGTGTTACCGGCTGGTTTGCTAACCACGGGGTTGGACGTTCAAACCCATCAGTGGCTTCAGGAGAGATCAGACAGATTTCGTCTCAGAAACCCTAGATCGGTCACTATGAGCTGGAATCAGCGCAATGGCAGTGGGTGGGTGGTTCAGAGTCCCTGTGTGGTGCAAATGGTTAAGTGTCCACCTCCCTACTGATTGAAAGGCTAGCAGTTCCAGCCCACCCAGAGGCACCGCCAGAGAGCGGTCTGGCAATCCTCTTCCCAAAGATGGCAGCCTGGAAAACACGCCTCTGATGCACTAGGGGTGGGTTTCGCCATGATGCAGAACCGACTCAATGGCACCTTATAAGGAAGTTCAAAACAACAGCGAGGCCACCTCCAGCACTGTGCTGGTGGAATGGTAAAAATGTGTTTCTATACTGACGTTATTCTTGGCTCGGTTTTATTTTACCACCCCAAAATTCCATCTGCTCTTTTATGCTCATCCATTTGGTTCTATGCTTTGACGTGTATTTTTGTCAGTTAATGCAAATTTGGGGAAAGGTATGTAGTAACCTGCTACAATGGACGCCAATGTAACCAAATTGCATTAATTAGGTTGAGTATGGCCATTTTGTATGTCATGACCCAAGTACAGCCAACGTGCAGATCCTGTGGTTCCTCGTTACTACTGTTTCTTTAACTGCTGAGCCCTCGCCATTTATTTTTGAAATAACTGATAAGTGTGTCTAAACCCCTGCTTCAACTTCCCTTTTTTCCATACAGTGTGATGCTCCCTGCCCCGTATTCCTGTTTATTCCGTAATATAAAAAAATCTTCCCCTTTACGCACTCAGGATCTTGGGAGAATTTGGCTCTAAGCACCCCGTGACCGCCAGCTAATAAAGGCTTACTAACTTTAATTAAAGCCGTATGTGGGTTAATCGATCTTGGTCTGGCACAACAGGTGTGCTACTGAATAAGTAACTAAATAAAATAAATGCAAGGCCTGCTGCCATCTAAGAAGGATTAAAGAACCCCCTTGTCAAAGACATGACAACACAACCACTTTGGAGTCTTGAACATGTTAACAGGCAAGTTGAGGAATTCATGAGGAAGGGTTTCTTGTGGGGGTGAAGATGACGTCCTTAGTTACACAGTAGTGCTGGCTGCGCAGCCCTGCGCTCACGGGGCTGTATTACATAGGTCAGTCGCGGGGCCTGTAAGCGCAGCCTCAATAAGGCAGGCCACGTGCTGGAAAAGTGCTCACAGGAGAGCGAAACTCAGCAGCCACTTTTTCTTCCTGTTTCTTTCTTCCGCCTATATTGCCCATCATGAATGAGCAGCTTGTTTTAAAGCATTTGACCCTGTTCAATTTCCCTATCCAAACTAGTTTTCAAAAGACGTTTTCCAGAAATACAGCACTCCTTGCATATCCCTTCCCAGAAAGTTCATGAAGAACAGACTCCGCCAAAATGAGAAAACGCCCAAGAAAGACAAACATAGGAGCAGAAAACCAGGGGTCAGTGCAAAGCGGGCATAGGGGTCCAGGACAACAGAAATGGAGCCCCAGGACGGAAGCCAGCAGCCTGCCTGGAGGCCTGTCACACCAGACGACTGCCGGGCACTAAAATCCCTGGGGAAGGACTGGAGCCCTGGAGAGAAAGAGAACATCTTAGGTAGAGAGCTGAACAGATGGAAATGAGGTTTTATTAACACCAAACCAGACTCACTGCCAACTCAAAGCGACCCTACAGGAAAGAAAGTGGGTTTCTGAGACTGCATCTCTTTATTGGAGTGGAAAGCCTTCTTTCTCTGGAGGAACTCATAGTTAGCTGCCCAACATATAACCACTATGTCACCGGGCTCCTCCATTAGCACCGGGGTGGAGGGTGGGATGTTTATAAGAAAGGACGTATGGTCATAGCACATTTGTTTTGGTTCATCAATGAAAAAGAATGATGTAGTCACAATAATATAAACCATTAATTTAGCCCAAAATTGAGATGTACTTATTCTGGAAGAATAGGGGAAAGTCAAGAAGAGCCAGGGGGCAAGTGTGCGGACTGGAGAGTTCAACCCGCTAGACTGTGGTAGAAGGCAGAACAAACACCAAGGACTGGCAATGAAGACCAACTCCCCAGCAAACTCCAGGGAAAACCGCTAAGTGGGACGGGGACTGGGCAGCAGCAGCTGGTTGGAAGATTGGTATTTTCCAATAAGCTTTTTTTTTTAAAGCTATAGATACATTGATTTTCTTAAAAAATTAAAAAGCAGCTTGCAGCATAGTATAGAAGCATAATATAGTCTGACTCATTGTGGGTCATCATAGAGTTCACAGTAAAGTTAATACCTGCGCAAGAAGCAAATGCAAAACACACACACGCACAGACACACAGACATGCCAAAAGCCATCTACCTCTTTGGAACAAGGAACACTGCTGTGATTTTTTTCCATTATCAGCCACCTGAGAACATTTGGAAGAGAGAGATTTTTCCACGTGGGCCAAGGGTTGACAAATCTCCCATCTTTTCCTCTCTTAGATTTAGTTACATCTTCCTCCAATCTGTAGTCCAGTTTGAAGCTTTTCCTGGGGAATTTGGAAGAATCACTGCCTCTAGAATTCTGTGAATTTTGGCGTTTTCTCACTGCTTCTTTTGGATATTGGCTGCTTGTCATCAGGAACTGGTTGCTTTCGTTTTCACCCATGTCCATGGGTGAAAAACTAGACAAAGAAAGGAAAAAATTGTGAGTTTCACCTAAAGGCACTGAACTATATTACTGTTGACGCTGTTGTCAGTTGCCAGAAAGTCGGTTTTGACTCAGAGAGGCTCCATGTAACTGAGTAATATTTAAATCAATGAATTTTTCTTTGTCAATGACATTGTTCAGGGTAAATGAGACTGTCTTCATGACTCTATAATATGCTCACACTTGAATTTTTAAAATATTATTGGTAATAACACAAACTAATTTTTAAAAGTATTGTAATAGCCTAGAGTAAGACAGACTGCCTTTATTTCCTGGAATTACTGCCTTTATTCTCCAGGAATTCAAATGATATAACCCCACTTGGTCTGATCATTTTTAGATTTAAAATAATCAGCTACCAATGTCCCTGAAAAGGGCAATGAGTCCAAATACCAGGGAAGAGGACATCAGCACATTGTCATTTCAGGGATGGATGTAACCAGCAGCAATGTAAACTTGAATTAATTTAGATTTAAGACTCCCAGTTCTGGATAGTATGTATTCTAGTTATGGAGAAGTTTCTTAACTTGGAGAAACTTGGAGAAGTTTCTTAACTTCTTTGTGCCTTGATTACCTCACCCACAAAAAAATAGATAATGTTTTCTGACTTTGAGGTTTATTAAAAGGACTTTAATAGCTAATGAAAGTACTCTCTTTTTTTACATTTTATTAGGGGCTCATACAACTCTTATCACAATCCATATATATACATACATCAATTGTATAAAGCACATCCGTACATTCTTTGCCCTAATCATTCTCAAAGCATTTGCTCTCCACTTAAGCCCTCTGCATCAGGTCCTCTTTTTTCCCCCTCCCTCCCCGCTCCCCCTCCCCCGTGAGCCCTTGGTAATTTATAGATTGTTATTTTGTCATATCTAATGAAAGTACTCTTAAAAAAACCTCACCGCCATCCAGTCAGTTCTGACTCACAGCAATCCTACCCAGCACTGGGGATTTAGAAAACATACACATTGAGCAAGTAAACAAACAAATCAAAGCCCTCACCCTAGCAGTCAGTTCCGACCCACAGCGACCCTGCAGAGCGGAACAGAACCGCCTCTGGATTTCAAAGACCCTAACTCTTGAGGGGAGCAAAGGCCTTGTCTTTCTCCTGCTATCCAATTGCTGACCCTGTGGTAAGCGGCCCCACACACAACCCACGGCACCGCCCGGGCACAGGCGTGGGAAAGCAGCTCAGGGTTAGCCATGGCCGCAGGTTCTGATGGCTGCTGTCACTGCTGTCATCCGCAGCACGGTGTAACTCAAGACGTAACAGGTCTTAAGTTCAGAGCTACGTGGCGTGTAAGGAATACGCGCTTATCTGCCACAGATGTCATTTCTTTCTCCCTCTCTTAGGCACACTCGCTTTTTTGTTTAAGGAGTCTCAGTACAATACACACATAACACCTCATAACCCTAAGAAAGCAGACAGAACAATGGAAGACCAAATACTATCTTTATAGCTACCTCTGGGGTTTAAAGAAAAATACAGTCCAGGAGAGGAGAATGCGAACCCCAGGATGCATGTGTACACAGAACCAAAGCTTTTATTCCAAACCATCCAGAGTGACGCATCTGCTGTCTGAGACAATCCATCTTAAGAAAAGACTCCGCAGCTGGCAGACGCCAAGCGCACCGTGCTGTTGAATGGGAGAGTCCACATCGCTGAGAGAGTCTACGGAACCTTCTCGCTTGGGCAAATAACTTCATCTTTCTAATCCCGCTTTCTCTTCTGTGACAGACCCCTCCAGCATGGGTCGAAAGGATTAAATGAGCTCCAGCACATCACATGCGGGGCCTCGCCAAGGGCTCATTCCTTTCCCCTCGCCCATCAACTGACCACACAGCTACGCTCCTGAAGTTCTATCAGAAAGCAGGAGGTCTGCTCACAAAACAACAAATGCTTTTCAGACTTTCAGCCTAAAGGGGACAGCCTTTGGAGGTTACCAAAGGAGGGAGGTAAGGGAGGAAAGATGAATAGACTAGAGAAAGGGTCGGCAAACTTTTAAGACAGAAGAGCCAATCCTGTCCCTCATAGCAAATTTAAAAATTGTTCTAGAGCCACAAATATATTTTTACCAACAAATGAAATCACAAATCCACATACCGAAAGAGCCAAATCTGACTCAAGAGCCACAGTTTGCCGACCCGGGGCCTAGAGGATGGATGGGGATTAGCTTGGGGGAAGGAGTTTCTTAGAAGGGGGGGAGGGGGTTGACAAGTCACTGAAAAATTGTCAGTTTTCACAAAGCTGAACACAAAATGGATGGTCAGAAATATAAAACATCCACTTAATTCACAAGTTTCCAAAGGGCCCAAACCAAGCCCATCCATGGAAACAGCACTTTTGTCACACCTCTGGTGGTGCTGTTGAGAAAACATTGGACTGCTAGCAGGAAGGTCAGCAGTTCAAACCTACCAAGTGCTTCATGAGAGAAAGAAGAGGCTCTCTGCTCCTTAAAAGATTTACAGTCTCAGAAGCCCTATGTGGGTGACTCGGAGGCCTGGTGGTATAGTGGGTTAGGAAGTAAGCTGTTAACAGAAAGGCCAGTGGTTTGAACCCACCAGTTGCTCTGAGGGAGAAAGATGAGGCTTTCTGTTCCCATGAAGATGTTACAGCCTTGGAAAGCCTAAGGGACCGTTCTACTCTGCCCTATAGGCTCACTCGGACTCGGCACTGACTCGATGGCAGTGGGTTTGGTTTTGTATTTCCAAAAGCCCTGTTGGGTCTGTAGTTACGGAGCTCAGCTAATAGCCAAAAGGTTGGCAGTTCAAGTCCAAAAGCCACTCTATAGAAGAAAGGTGTAGAAACCTGCTTCTTTAAAGATTCACAGCCTCAGAAACCCTATTGGGAATTTCTACTCTGTCCCATGGGGTCACGGTGAGTCAGAATCAATTCAACAATGAGTTTGGGGTCTTGTGCACTTTTAATAAAATTACAGTCAACACTCAAGCATGATCGACCTTAGTATCCCTTAGACACAGGCATGCATCCCTGAGACACTATAGCATGTCTGCTTAAGCCTGGCTCTAGAGATGAACATGGACATTTTCCTGGTCAGAAAATGGAAAGCAATGTGGCCTCGCCCCGGTCCTAGCACACCTTTCAGGCCTCCCTGGTGTTGATGGGCCAAGAACGTGATTCCTCTAAATGTACTCTGTGCGATGCTATCCCGAAGTTTCAGGTTCAGCACCAAGCTCTAATTTATAAGATGCTTGAAGTCCTCTGGAATTGAATGGAGAATAAATCTTAAATAGAGCCAAAAAGGAAAAAGGGATAGACCTAATGTTTATATGTGGGGAGAGGTCAGATGCTCACAGGCATCTTCCCTGAAGGTAGTCCCTGCCAGACTGCTGTCTCCCCACACCACAGGGGTGGGGGCTGAGACCATTAGCTTGGTTCCTGTAGGTGGAGTTCACACCCTACTGATAATGGTTTCTATGGAGACCCAGAGAACAGGTCAAAGTTAAGCTGCCATCCTAAATCTAGGATCCGCCCATCTTGTCACATGTATACCCCAATCCCTCCTCTTCCTATTGTGTGTATGTCCCCAGACCACCCCCTCTCATTACTGTATTACCTATGGCACAACCCCTTATGTCCTCTCTTGTAATTAGGGTCTTGCATGTCCCCAGAGAAGATAAAAGCCTGGGCTAGCATTAAAATCTCTTGCCCCCTCCACGTGGACCACCAAGCGGGGCTGAGGTGAGCATGCTACCATGAATTGTGTCTGACTCCATTTATTTCAATGCTTCTTTTCTATCTATCATGCTCGCTATAACTTTACTATGATCTTTATTTATTATCGTTGTACAATTGTGCCCACTTGACCCGTAATGATGTGTTAGGGGCTGGCTTCCCCTTACAGTTTATATGCAATTGAGTCTTAATTCAGCGCTACATCAAGCCACATTCATTAAGCCAGTCTTAAAAGAATACAGAAACTTTTTAATTTATTAAAGGCTCCTATGGTTCTCCATCTTTTTTCTTTTAATAAATCATTTTATTGGAGGCTCTTACAGCTCTGATAACAATCCATACATATATCAATTGTATCAAGCACATTTATATAAATGTTGCCAGCATCCTTTTCAAAACATTTTCTTTCTACTTGAGCCCTTGGTTTCACCTCTTTTTTTAAAAAAACATTTTATTAGGGACCCATACAACTCTTATCACAATCCATACATACATCAATTGTGTAAAGCACTTCTCTACATTCTTTGTCCTAATCATTTTCAAAGCATTTGCTCTCCACTTAAGCCCTTTGCATCAAGTCCTCTTTTTCCCCTTCCTCCCCGCTCCCCCCTCCCTCAAGAGCCCTTGATAATTTATAAATTATTATTTTGTCATATCTTGCCCTATCTGGCGTCTCCCTTCACCCACTTTTCTGTTGTCCAACCCCCAGGGAGGAGGTCACATGTAGATCCTTGTAATCGGTTCCCTCTTTCCAACCCACTCACCCTACACTCTCCCAGCATCGCCCCTCACCCACCTGTTTCTGAAGGTATCATCCGCCCTGGATTCCCTGTGCCTCCAGCTCCTATCGGCATATGGTTCTCCGTCTTTATTACTTTTATACACATACACACAGACCACAACCACCACTCCCAATTTTTAAAAAGTTGTGTGTGAGAAAGATTATACCATGTCTATGCTGTTGTTGGGACAATTATACAACTAGAACTATGATGAGAAATAGGATTGAAATTGTTGGGTGGGCAGAAAGAGGAGTCAAGGGGACAGAAAGAGGAGAGGTGAATCCTCCATTCTTGAAATTAGGAGTTGAACAGCAGACTGAGCAAAACTAGAAAAGAGTATTACAAAGATGTTTGATGGGAGCTGGGAACTGACTTAAATCAGTCAAAGATAAATCACCTTGGCCATATCTTACCATTAGAGCTAGGGCTACTAAATTGGTATATTACAAGAATATAATAAACATAGTCTTTGCTATAATCCACACCCACGGCTTAAAGCTGTTGATGTGGATTATAACAAAGTCTTCCCTTTTTTTTTAAAGGAAATCTCCCATTACATCTTTGGGAATAAGGTGAAGAAATGCAGGCTGACTACATGGTGGGACGCTGCCTCTTAATGCATTAGTTTCCGAAATAGGGCCAATTAGCCATTTCCAAAGACCCACCAAAATAACTTGATATAAATCAATGCTCCAACTATCCTCAGAAAACCAAATGAATTTCCATGGAAGTATCTCTGAGGGTTGAAGAGTCCTGGATAAAAAAAAAAAAGTGTTTTGATTTTGGCTTAGTTAATATCAAGCTACTCTTTCTGCAAGTTATCGATGCACACTGTCTCCATGTCTTCCCCTCCTCTCCGCCCTGGTGTGCATCCATCCCTTCAGGCCATGGAAACGGGTCTCACTATCCCATAGCTGAACTGTCTTACCACCACCCTCCCTCCTCACCAACAAACACAAAATCCAGTCTCCAGCAGTGATCTGCTTAAAAGGCCAATCTGATTAAACATTTAAACATTAAAAACAAACAAAAAACAACTCTTCAAGATTTCCCCTTCCTCTCAGAAGAGGGACAAAGGCTATCAAGATGGCCCATGAGGCTATGTGTCTAACCCTGCCTCACACTCAACTCTGCTCCCGTGCCCCAAACATGCCACCTTTACCCATTTCCTCACATGAACTGAGCTCCCGCTTCAAGATCACTGACTGTCACGCCAAGACCTTTGCATATCATCTTTTCGTTTCCTTGGGGTGGAGATGAATATGTAAAAAGATGTTCAGAGGAACATGTACTGGCCTGAACGATGTTTCAGCAGCATGCAATGTTGGGGCCCGATGAGGCACCGTTTCACACCATGCACTGTAAGCATGAAATGATACAAGGCGCTGAACCACCTTGAACCTGGACCATAGCCATCTAGACCGACTCTTCTGGAGGACAGGTGCTGGCAGCCCATCAGTGAACACACAGAATGGCAAGCCCTGCCTGTCACACATGAGCTGCGTGGCTCCTTCCTGCACCGCGGGTCACACGGGACAGCCGCTGATCACACAGCAGCTTCTGTTCACACTACAGCAACAGTCCCCTGGGGCCACCCTCAAACACCAACGAGGACAAGGCAGAAAATTAGCAATCAAGAACAGTCGGTTGGCTCTTAATTAACGAGCTTTGAGCTTCCAAGACACAAATGATCGCTTCATAGATGTAGACTAGAATTTCTTTAACTCAGTGCAGCAGATCTTCCAATTATTTTTTGGTTATATTTCTGTCTGCAAAGTTAACATTGAAAATGAAAATTCTACCTTGATTTCAGGGCAACACTGGGTGAAACCAGATTTGCATACTCAAGGATACAGATAAATTCTACACAACCTGTGTTTTAAAAGATGGCTGAAAATTTTACAAAGATCTTTAAATAATAGCATATGTCTTCCAAGTTAAGACCCTGTGGATTATGTAGTTGTTAGGTGCCATCTAGTCGGTTCCAACGCAGAGTGCCCCTGTGCCCCACAGAACCAAACACCGCCCGGTCTTGCACCACCTTCACAACCGTTCCTCTGTCTGAGCCCATGGCTGCAGCCGCTGTGCCAATCCATCTCACCGAGGGCCTTCCTCTTTGTAAATTATAAGGTGGTGTAGTGCTTATGTGTTGGGCAACGAGTCGGATGACCAGAAGTTCAAAACCACCGACAGCAACTCGAGAAAGACAGCTTTCTACTCCCATAAACAGTTACCGTCTCGGAAACCCCCAGGGTGTCAGCATTGACTCGATAGCAGTGAGTTTCTGAGGGAGAGTGGATTACAAGGCACACTATTACCTGCCACTAAGAACATAAAAACATTACCAGTTACAATTATGCCATTTATTCATCACATGACACATCTGCTATCAGTGGTGTTAAAATATGAATAAAGTGTCTGCCTTAAAAATGTATGAAAGACAGATTTTTTACATGAAATTATATATGCCGGAAGACAGGTAAGTGAATATAATTAGAAACGTAAATAATTTTCAAACCCTCCTTTCCTGTGGTTTGTGATGCAAAGGGTCTCTTCATAGGATGTTTTTCCTCCCACAGAGTGGCTGGTGGTTTTGAACTGCTGACCTTGCGGTGAGCAGCCCAAGTTATAACCCACTGTGCCGCCAGAGGCCGCCAGAGGTCCTTAGGTGCCATCAACTTGATTCCCACTCGCTCAGGAACGTGTTCTTGGCTATAATCTTTATGGAAGCTGATCGCCAGCTCTTTTTCCAAGAAAGCAGGTGGATGGATTCAAACTGCCGATTTTTTAGTTAGCTGTCAAGTGCTCACGTGTTTGCACCCCCGGTGCTGCTTAGTGAAATAAAAATTTAAAAACAGGGAGATCCCAGGATGCTCGTCTAGGACTAACCATGAACAGAGTGACAACAGCAAGTGCTGGCACAGAGGTGGAGGGACCCGACCCACTTTCATGCCGTGCTGCAGCGTTGCTGGGGCGTGCTGAAGGGGCTCAGACTCACGGTGTCCCTGTGGGAGACTGTAGAGCTGTCCCACATGGTTTCCTCAGCCAATATCTTGATGGGAGCGGGCAGCCTGTGAAGCAACAGGTGGGGTCAAACTGCTGACCTTCTGATTAGCAGCCGAGCACTTGACCATCATACCAACAGGGCTCCTCAAGTGAAAACATATGCCTATAAAATATTTGTACAAAGCTGTTCATAGCAGCTTTATTCATAATAGCCCCGAACTGGAAACACCTCAAATATCTATCAACAGGAAAATAAACACATCGTGGCTTATTCATATAATTGAATACCACGCAGCAGTGAAAGAAAACAAACAGATACACACAGCATTATGAATGAATCCCAAAAATATTATGCCGAGCAAAAGACGTCGGATATAAAGGATTACTGTATGACCCCTCTTAGAAGGACCTAGGACAGGAATATTAACCTCCAGTGGGGTAAGGAGGGTGGCACGGGGGAGACAGCCTGGTGATTGCCTCCAGGGAGCACAGGCTGATGTTGGAAGAGAACAGGTGGGAAATGGAAATCATCTATATAGTTGTATAGCTTTGTGTATTTGCCAAAACTTCTCATGTCGGGCACTTCAGATGTGCATGTTTTACCCAGAAACCAAGAGGCCAACAAACAAGCATGGCATTCTATGTAGTAGGTTTGCTTCCTGCAACTGGATAGTCTAGAATTATGAAACTCTGTGCATTCTAAATGTAAGTGAGTTCACATACTAAGGGCAATGGATGCCAGATTTCATGTTTGGGGTTGGGGAGTCCTCCGATGAGCCATGAAAGAAGACTTGAACATACCATGTGGCACTGGAATCAAACAGGAAGCATCGGTATCAACCATGTGGTCTCTGTTACATCTTTATGTAATATGCATGTAGAGAGAAGGGAGCATCCATAGTAGAGTGAATTCTGCAACTGGCTGCCAACTGCAAGGTTAACAGTTCAAACCCTTCAGCTGCTCCTTGGGATAAAGATAAGGCTTTCTGCTCCTATAAAGACTCACAGCCTTGGAAACCCACAGGCACACACCTGTTTTGCTTAGCAGCATCCCTCCGAGTTAGAATTCCCTCCGTGGTAGGAAGTTAGTTGCTGCTGCCGTTAGGGGCAGTCAAGTGAGTTCTGCCTCACAGCTCTCCTCTGTCACAGCAGGACAAAACACCAACACCGCCCGGTCCTGCACCAGCCTCACAATGGTTGTTCTGTGGGGCCCATTGTTGCACAAATGTGTGTATTTGTGTACATGATGGAGAAAAGGATTCTTAGAGTAAATTCAGCAAAACGTTAAGCAATGCTGACGCTGGGGACACATGAACACGCCATGTACTATTTACACGGCTTTTCTTAAATCTGAAAGTGTACTTGAATAGCAACAACGCATCTTTCAGATGGTGAGTGGAGGCTGAGTGTGGGTGTGCCTGCCTCCTAAGTGGCAGTGTGGTTGCTAGTGGGAGGCAGGGCTGAGGCCGGCCACCCTTTGCTTCAGAACACTGGCCAGACCAAAACGTTTTCTCCTTTTAAAGCAAACGCCAAAACATCTGGCTACAAAGCGGTTGAATGTCTGGTCTCAGAAATCTGCTGGAGCCTCACCATAAAGCTGTCCCGAGGGTCCACACTTGTACCTGACTGGCACTGCCTTTCTAGCCCGTCTGCATGGTTCGTGGACTGCCGTCACAGAGGTGGCCCCAGCCCGCTGTGGAAACCAGGCTCAAACGAGGCTGCAGGGGCTCCACTCTCCCAGCCACCCAACCACTGTCACACGCACCACATTCAATAAAGGCTTGGGCATATTATAGTTCCAATAATAGGTTAAACATTTATCACTCGAAGCACAATACGAAGTCTCTCTAGTAGTTATCATGTGCATTCTCTACATTTCTTTGAAGATTAATTGCCTATTTAATAGCAGAAGGGCTTAACCCCCGGCCTCCCATCAAAGACAGGCCTGAGCTGTGACATTTGGTGAAGAGAAGTCTGCCAAGTACAAATATTTTAACTCCAGTAATTGCCCACATGGGTAAAACACTTTCAGAAAGGAAGAATTCACTCTTTCAAAAGTAAATGCTTCATCATTTCTTCCTTTGATGTTAGGGTTTGTCTAGAATTGATCCTTAGGAAGTAAAAGATAAAGAAACAATAATGCAGGAAATAGCTCAAATTGTGCCTACAACCGGCATTTAATAAATGCATACCGAGTGACTGCCTGCCATTATTATATTCCAACAAAGACCCTGATGGTAAACCTGGAAAATGTTCAGAATTGCATTTTCAGGGGCCTCTGACTCAAGAACATTATAGTCACCAATCCCTCTCTCCTCTTCTCAGCTTTTCGGGGGCGAAAGGGGGTCCTTTTCAGGCAGCGCTAGGTAATTCAGCTAATGAAAGTATTTAGATTCATTGTAACGTCCGCCAAGGGCTGCAGTGGGTTAAAGTTAAACTACTCCCACCCTCCGCCTCCAATACAGATTTCATGGGAGACTGGCGCTAACCCCCAGAGGCCTTCAGGTGATGGGTCGGACGGCAGATGTATACAAGCGTGGGAAGTACCCAGGCTAATGAAAGAGAGGACTGTACACCACGCCCGTCCACAAAGGAAGTTCTGCACAGGCCTTTTTTAACTCACTTTCTTGTCTGCACAAACCCACTTCTCTATGAAGCTAGCAAGAACAGCCTGTAGACAGGAAGCTTTGCATACCATCCTGAGGCGCTCGCTGATCACAAGTCATGACGATCTTAAATAACAATTATTGGGGCAAAAATATATTAGCAGGTACATGTGTGGACACACATTTAGAAGGAGGTTCTTAGACATCTATGTCTCTCGCCAGCACTCCACCTTCCCGAGCAAGAACAGATCACTGGTTGGGAGGCAGGCAGGCAGGCTCCGCTTCTACCATCCTTACTCACGGGCCGCACAGAGATAACCAGCCTCCAGGTCTCCTTGAAGGGCTGTAATGAGGAGCAAATGACACCACGGGCTGGTACTTCAAAGTGCTACGCAAATGTAAACTGTTATTATTACTATTATGTAAGCTCAGCAGGCGTGGAAGCAATATGGGATAAACACTTTTCATTTGACGCGGCAGCTAAGCAGGGTCCGCCTGGTTAGTGCATGGATGGGAGGGTACATACTTTTGATCCAATTGAGGTATTTCTCGGGTGAAAATATCACACAAATTTTCAGATAGATTAGAAGGCTAGATTGCTGAAATTTTGTATTCTTTCCTAAATGGTTTTACATACAAATACCAGAACAATATATGTTGCTTTATCTTTTATGGAAATCACAGTATATTCTTGCACTTTCTTAGAAAGGATATACGTGCTCCTCTGGCTAGCATCAGAAAGATTTTTCTTCCAGATAATTCACACACACACACACACACACACACACACACACAGAGCTAATTTATGGCAGCATAGTAAATTCAGAACAGAAAGTTTTGAGATGAATGAAAAACAATTAGGCTCCTCAGATCGTAACTTAGAATATGTTTTCTTTTCAAAAAGTAGTCTAGGACAACCCACCATCTTGACCATAGATGGCAATGGCTTTGGAGATTCTTAACTACTAGAGAAAGTTCAATATATTGAACTCTAAAAGTGAGTTTACAGGTTGTCCAGTCACCAAAAAATATAAATAGTGCTTCTACTACACTGACGGATTTTCTTAAATATCTGAGAAAGCAAAGCTTTGATTAGAATTAGAAATAATAAAGCAAGTTAAACATCTAGCAAAGTTTTTTTTACAAAGTTCATTTTAAAAGACTGTTTAGAGTATTGCAACTGGAATCCTTAGAAAATTATCAAATTAAAAATGGTAAATTTAGAAAAAAATTATATATGTATTGATATCACCTCCTAAATATCTTATTCATTAATACCTAAATAGAACACAGAATTATTTCATTGAAAGGCTAAAGGGAGGCTTGGAGGGGAAAGAATACAGTGAGGTTTGTGAAAGTTAAAAATGTACCCTGAACACCAGGGTGGGAGGTGGGGAGGGAGGGAAAAAAGAGGAGCTGATACCAAGGGCTCAAATAGAAAGAAAATGTTTAGAAAATAATGATAGCAACATATATACAAATATGCTTGATACAGCTGACGTATGTCTTGATATAAGAGCTGTAAGAGCCCCCAATAAAATGTTCTTTTAATAAAATGTTTTAAATGTTCCCTGAATGGAGAGATTATCTTCATTGTTCTTTCTTTCTTTTTTTTAACTAATCCTTAAACCAAGTTTTAAACAAAAACAGATTCCCAAAATGTGTCTATTCTGTCTCTTGCTCTCTTCTGCCGACCCCATCCATGCCTCGACCCCCATCCATGTCTCCGTCTCATAATAACAATGCAAGGAAGAAAAGCTTTCTGTTGAAAACTTTGTTTAAATTTCAAAACCCATAGAGAAAATGAAGAAATGCATGCTTTCGTTGTCTCTCTGGCAAGAAAGGAAGGTCAATGAGCTTTAAAAAAAAAAAGCCCGGGTGATCTCCCTCTATGCAGAATTGAGGGCTGGAAGGAAAGTGGTTGCCAAACAGAGTGGACAAGAGAGATGAGCACAGAAGATCAAAGACACACCTGACTGGAACAGCTGCAACTTGGGAGGTTGATGCATGCTGGGCCGGATCTGGTCGGCAATATTTCCTGTATCTGTGATTTGTTTTGCTTTTGTTTGTTCATAGGGTTTATTTCAAAGGTGTTATGTCATTGGGGAATCAACCTCTTAAAGATGTGTTTTATGTCTTTCTGGTTTTCAGTATATGAAACCCAGGATTCGTGAACCTATAGGGCCAGCAAGTAGAATAGGGTTCTGGGGTGGAGGGGTACAGTGGTGGAGAGCAGGGGTGGGAGGGGCTGGTAGAAGGGAGACAATGTCGAGGAGCTCAGGAAGAATGCCTGGTAAATAACTGAGAGTGGTAGAAATTGCACAACACTGCTTGATGTGCTTGAACTATGGGATGATACGACATGCACTAACTCTCAATAAATGATCAAATGTTTTAATTAAATTTTTTAGCTGCCCTAATATCACTGACTCACTTTCTGCACGTGAGGGGACTATGCTTAATTTCTAAAGGTCACTCCCAACTTCTAAAATGCTAACAAAAATAAATAAATGGAATAAAAAATAACATGCTAACAATCATTTAGCCACACCAAAGAGCCAGGTTAGGCTTCAGAAGGAGCTGCCTTCTAGCAACGCCGCGGCCATGGGTGAGCCCCCTGGACCAGAGTCCCCAGTGAAAGCAGCTGAGGTCCCCAGTGGACTTCTGAGGCCAGCTTGGTGTGGAATAAGCAGAGTATTTTACCACAGAACAACAACGTGATCTCCAACTACAAGTGCCTTCTGATCGACTTGGTGTATACCCTAAAGAATCAAAGACCACGACACAGACAGACATACGCACACCTATGTTTAATGCAACAATACACATAATAGCAAAAACATATGGAAACTGCCCAAAACTCCTGTTATAGAGGAATGGATGAACAAACTCAGGTACAGCCATACAACGGAATATTATGCATCAATAAAAACCAATAACAACTCTCTTAAACACCAAAAGACATGGACAAAACTAAAGAACATCATGCTTGGGGAAAATTTCATCAATCTTATGATTACAAGTATTTTATAACACCATTATTATGAGGAAAAACAAAGAAAAAGAAATGTGGTTTATACACCAAAGGATTAGACTTCAATGACTACAAGAGGCCAGAGCAGGGAGGGGGAGGATCTTGAGGATGGAGAGAGAGAACCCGGTATATGGAAGGTGGAGCAGGATATTTTTGCTGATTTCATTTCTTGAGATGGGCTGTGTAACTATATAAAGTGTGCTTCCTAAAAAAATTTTAAAAAGAAACCCAAACCCTCCAGATGCCTTATCCCTCAAACCTAAAGAGTGGTCTGAGTAGCTGAGAGAGAGAGAGAGAGAGAGAAGGCAGCAATGGACTTGGAGTCTGTCATGACAAACAAGCTCATTTCAAGAAACAAACAAAACAAAGTTATCTCCTGGGGTACTCTTTTTGGCTTTGGTTTTCATCAGATTTATCAGATAGACCAGGAGGTTTCTCAGAACAGGAGACGCAGGCCGAGAGGAGAAGGAAGGAATGGCAGGAAATCTCGAGTGAGGCGGTGAGCTCATGACGATGACTACAAGAATGAAGAAAACCTTCCAAAACTGACTGTTGCGATGCTTTGCTGATTCTTCTTGAAGTGACTGAACTATTGAATTGTATATGTAAATTCAATGCCAATAAAATGGTGGGAGAAATAAACAAACAAACAGTTTTGCGTGGCAATTCCGAGAAGCTGGAACACACCCAACCTTGTGACTCATGGGTCTGACGTGGGAATGAGACCCGGAACAGGAGAAAGTACAGGTCGAGGCCCTGGAGCGGGAGACTCCAAAGAGGCAGAGGGAGCCCTTTCAGATGCCCGAGGCGGAGACTGTGGCCAGGAACGTGGAGAGCAACACACATCCCCAACAAGACAGTCAGCCACCATTTCTGAGCTGGCCACCATTGCTTCTGACGATACCCAACAAGAGATATGGTTGCTAAGCGATGTGTGCCCTTGTGTTCCAGGAGGGAGATGATATTTCTACAAGATGCCGTTCTAAATTTTTTCCCATCCTGCTTTTCATCCCAGTTGTGCCACATTGTTTTCGCTGGGAATCACTTCAGTATCGCGTCATCAACTACATCTGAGCCAAAGCCCTGATGAAATGTTATCACCAGAGAGATTTCATAGCAAATGATAACATCCTACAGCCACTAAACTTTCAACCGTATAGTAAGATTTAAATATTTTAAAAGTCCTGATTAACAAAGGTTGTTTGAATGTCTTCTAGACCTAAACTCTAGCTCTCCAGTGCTGTGGGGATTCAAAATTCTTTGAGAAAAAAAACAAACTCATGTGAAATCATAATATAATGTAATGTTTCCAGAAGTGTCATCTCTGCAGTCTCTTAGAACACACTGGCCGAGAATGTGGAAACAGTGAGGAATCGCTTTCCTTACAAGTGGAGCGATGATGCCCACTGAAAGACAGGGTGCTGTGACCCTGACTCTCCAGGCCTGACTCTGAAAAGGCTCACGGCCTCCGGAACCCCAACAAGCGAGAGGGACCCTCATGCCAACACCGAGGGGAACACACGCAAGCCATCCCAGGAGCGGTTACTTGAGCCCTTGACTCAGTCGTGGGTGTATCCGGCAGAAGGGCAGGCATGCTTACTGCCCTGGACATCACATCCGGGCAGATTCTCTGTGAGAAAATGTCAAAGGACAAAAACAAACCGGCAGTGGTGGAGTTGTACAAGGAAGCAAAGCCCGGGGTGTGCTGGGGTCAGACTCCATTCAGTCTAGAATCTTCAGGACCCCAGTGCCAGAATCTTCAACACAGTGTGACAGCAGGTTCAGAGGGAAGGCCTTGTGACTACCCCAAATGGTTAACTAAGAGAAGCTTGTGTTTTAAAGGCACTTAAAGGTCCCCAAATTCCATTTAGTAAGTCTGTCTAATAATACCAGGACATAGTGGCATAAATTGTAAGAAGCATATTTTTTTTAATGAGTAGAATTAAAGTCCATCTTAATTAGTTGTCAGGAAAAAACACACTGCCAGAAGAGGAGAGTCAGGGATTAACACATTGAAGTTCAGATTTCCCAATGTTGCCCCTTTGTCCTCCTTTCCTTATCAATAAAATAGGGATACTAGCAGTGCCAATTCACTGGGAGAAAGGACAAATTGTACACAGTGCATAGCCTTGTCCCAGCACAGAGTAGGCGCTCGGTCACTGGACACCGCTGTTCACTGTGCACTGTCTTGGCTAAAGGGCCTGGCTGTGAGCTGCTGCTGAGTCAGCCTCCAACCCCTGGCACCCCTGCGCGCCACAGCTGGCCCCACGTGATCCACAGGGTGCCAAGCCTTTGCCCCCAATAAGGGCTAGCCGGAGATGGCTTTCATTTGTGAATGTCTGCACTCCGGAGGAACGGAGACGAGGCAGCAGCACGGGTGCTCTGAAGCGGAATCAACTATGGGGTGCGTTTTCATCCTTCGATGTCAATAAGGAGGCCTGGGCTTCCTGGAGTCCCCCAAGAAAGAGAAAACAACACCTCCCCACAGCATTTCTGCTCAGACCCCGTCACTCCTTGTGGCCTCGACAACCCTCCTGGATTCGCCAGGAGGTGCCCTAAGACTCCCCAAATAATACATAATATAATCACCCTCCCCCACATCCCACACCTGTATATCCCCTGGGTGAGACCATGGGAAGAAATGGGCAAAAGCAGACACTAATTGATGTCCACACCTGCACTTTCCCCAGGGTGAGACTCCCAGCTAAGGAGGCTCTTTGGAGCCAATGGAAAACTCCCAGAGGGAACAGGCTAAACAGAGGAGCAAGACCAGCCCTGAAAGAACTCCTGAAGCATTTCAGTGTCTTGCCTCTCTTACCCAAGGGGCTCCACTAATCCCCCCTCCCCCCCTCTACTCCCATAGTCCCAACGGGTTGTCAGGTAAGGGGGGTTTACCTCCAGTGTGTGACCCCTGGGGAATAACATGGGATTCCTCTTGGAGCATTTCCAAGCAGGGCTAGATACAAAATCTTCGGGCCGTGACTCTCCATGCTGGCTGTACTTCAGAATTCCCCACAGAGCTGTGGGGTGATGTTGACGTACAGGCAGAGTCGAGAACTACTATTTTATTAACAGAGAGGCAGGAACAGCAGAGAGAGAGGCCTTATGCATCGGCAAATAAGTAGGACATCAGCAAAGCCACCAGCACAGAGGCATTTAGGAGAGACTGAAATAAACGCCCGTTAAACTGTCTGCCAGGAAGCTTGTGCTTCTTCGCTGGCCCGCACTCCAAGTTAGAGAGGGGCCTGGACTGAGCCAGAGCACCAGAACTCAGCTGAGGCAAGCAGCTCGGTCCAAAAGCTGACGTGGGCACACACCAGTACTCAGTCCCC
This sequence comes from Tenrec ecaudatus, assembly GCF_050624435.1. Taxonomy (NCBI): domain Eukaryota; kingdom Metazoa; phylum Chordata; class Mammalia; order Afrosoricida; family Tenrecidae; genus Tenrec; species Tenrec ecaudatus. The sequence goes on from NC_134538.1 coordinate 122,414,009, forward strand.
CTGAGCAGCCTAGGGGGAGCAGAGAGGGCTGGCTGCACAGGGAGTCCATTCTAGACAGAGGATGCTGTCCTTCATGACCTGTTCGTTCTGAGATAATTCTGGGTGGTGAGGGTCAGACCCAGGGGGCCAGGTGAGTGGCTATCAACTATGGTGATGTAAACATGGCCCTGGGACATCAGGGACCATTTCTGGCTGGGGATGGTATGCATGGTGACCCTTCCGGGGCAGTTAGCAATGAGGCTGGGATTTGCCCGTTGTGCCGTCTGCTCGGTGTAGGTGGCATAGGTTTTCTCGTGGACAGCCACCGTGGACAGTTGGGTAATGGAGTGCTGAGTCAGCCCATGTACAACTGGGGTCTTTTACTAAGGAGACAAGGAAAACTAGACGTGGAAATAGGCATGTGTGGGGGTCTTCACCGCTCTACCACTGCTTCATCACTTTCAATGGGTTCCAGTAGACTCACTGCTCACCTGGAACCTGCACAGAGGCCAAATGGCAAGTGTGCAAACCAATCAAGGGAGTGATGTGTGGTTTAAAAGCAGGAAGGGTGTGGTCAGATTTCACCTTCATCCATAGTCAGTCTGTATGCTGAGCAAAGAATCCAAGAAACAGGACTACAAGCAGGCAAGATTTGTAGGCTTGGCAAACCTCTGGGGCCATTCTACTCTGCCCTAGAAGTCACAATCCATTAGAGGGCAGCAGGCTTTGTTTTGCCCGAGCATGTATGGTGGAATTCTATTTCTATCTGCCTATATTTAAAGAGTGTAGTCTTTCACCCTACTTATGCAATCAGTCTGCAGAGCAAATAACCTGAGAAAGAGGGCTATAGGCTGCAGTCTCAGGATCGGAGGAACACTCTTTTAACAGCCTGTCGTGTGCAGGTGACACAACCTGGCTGGCTGGAAGTGCAGAGGATTTGAAACACATACTGGTGAAGATCAAAGACTACAGTCTTCCGTACGGATTACACCTCAACCAACAGTCCTCACAGCGGGACCGAAAAGCGGCATCAAGATAAACGGAGAAAAGGTGGCAGTTCTCTTAAGGATTCTGAGTTGGCAGGAAGAGACTAAATGATGTGTTCATTGGGCGAACCTGCTGCAAAAGATTTCTCAACGTGTGGAAAAGCAAAGATGTCACTTTGAAGACTAAGGAGGCCCTCACTCCAACCATATCATTTTCAAATGCCTCATGGGCCTGTAAAAGCTGGGCAGTGGAGACAGAGCAGAGGAGACAAATTGGAGCCTCTGAATTATAGTCTTAGCAAAGAACACTGAGGACGGTGAGAACAGGGCTGTCTGGTGCAGCGGACTCTATTTATTCTTACTTGACACAGTGGTTGCTACCCGCAAAGTCAGCAGTGTGAAACCACTGCGGCTCTTGAGGGGAAAGAGGAGGCTTTGCACTTCCATAAGGAGTTACAGTGTCAAAAACCCAGAGGGGCAGTAGGGTCACTATGAGTCAGTGTCAACTCTACGGCAGTGAACTTAGCACAAGAAAAAAGAGACCTCGTGGGACTGTGGGCTAGGCTGTTAACCACAAGGTCAGTGGTTCAAACCCACCAGTCAATCCAAGGCTATCTGTTCCATATTTATAGTTGCAGAAACATTACGGAGGGTCCCTGTGAGTCACAATTGACGCAGTAGCTGTGAGTTTGTTTTTTTAGGCAAGAAATGACTCAAAGCCTTTTCAATTATGTAAAAGCTGTAAGTGCAGCACATGATTGTAATGAAAAATTTACTCTAAATGGGAGATGGTTCAATCATTTCAAGTGAAAGTAATTTTACGTGCTATTAGAAAGCAATTACAAGTTGTCCATAAGAGATGATGGTTCTACATATGACTAATATTAACATCACTGAATTGTACACATAAACACAGTTTAAATGCCAAATATATTATAATATCTTTTTAACCACAATTTTAAAAATCATTTTATTGGGGGCTCGTACAACTCTTTATCACAATCCATCCATCCATCCATTGTGTCAAGCACATTTGCACATTTGTTGCCATCATCCTTCTCAAAACATTTGCTTTCTACTTGAGCCCTTGGTATCAGCTCATTTTCCCCCTCCCTCCCTCACCCCACAATTTTAAAATGTATTGTGTCCAACACTTCAAATTGGGGCTATTTCAATATGGGCTTCAGCAGTATATATAACTCATTAGATTCAAAACATGAACTCTGTACAACAAGCAAACAATTATACACATTGGATATTTGGTCTACATACAATATAAAAATGAAATACTTTATGAGGAGAGAAATCTGATGGCATAGTGTGTTACACATTGGACTGATAACTTCAAGGTCAGCAGTTCAAAACCACCAGCAGCTTCCAGTAGAAAGATGAGGTTATCTACCATAAAGAGTTGTCGTCTCTATCTAGTCAGATTAAGCCTCTGGCAGATCCCCTCTAAGCACAGGCAAGGGACTCAAACAGTTTCACTATCAGACAGAGATTACTGTAAACTTGATTATGTTGAATCAGACCATGGTATAATACTTGGTCAGTTGACCTCTCTCTGAGCCAACCAGAAAATCATCTAGGCTCAAGTATTTCTCGCTTGTTTCATGTGGCAATTACACAATCTGGTGCCAACTTGAAACTATTAAGAGTGAAGGGGTGGAGTTTAGCCTGTCATTCACGTCACAACATGATGACCTCATCTGGAGGCCCTAAGATAAATCGTTCACAGAGGTCAGACCCGCACAGACTCTCTGCTTGGTGTCCCTGCCAGACATTCCTGTTGGCAAATCACATTGACGGAGCCAGAGCCCTGGAGCTGGAGGAGCTAATGTGGAGACCAATGCCAGCACTGGGATCCTCCCATCACCACTAGATCTACAAGACTTACCACCCACTGGCCTGTGATCTTCCTGCATTTGGCATTATTGCATGGCTGCATGAGTCTAAAGAGGAATTTAAGGACTAGTATTGGACATATGGTCTAATATTGGACTTATGTACTTGATCTGGACTGGGCTGGGATGTTTCTCACTAACAATTGTACTATTATATAAAGCTCTTTCTTATACACATAAGAGTAGTCTATGAATTTATTTCTCTAGTCAACCCAGACTAACACATTCCATGACAAATATTTCTTCTTTGGCTTTTAAAATATTGATCGTGGTCTTGTCTTTCCTACCCTTTATTGGTATTTTCACAAAAATGATTTGGTAAATGTTATTATATTATTATTATTATTTTCTTCTTGCCATTTTTTTGTTTGTTTGTTTCTGTTGGGTTTCCCAGTCTGTGACACACAGAAGGAGTGGACAAAGAGACAATTACTAGCAACAAATGCACAAATGTGCTGACACAATGGATGCACGTATGGACTGTGATAAGAGTGTAGAGCCCCAATAAAATGATTTATAAAAAAAAAAGAAAAGAGACAATCACTGATGCAATGGTTTCTTGGTGATGTGCGGGAGGGGGGGCGGACAGGAGGGGATTTGTTGAGGAAACAATGGATCCGGGAGCATTAGAACTGATTGTGATGATGTAGATACAACTCTTTTTAAAAAGCAATTTAACCATGGAAGTACATATGTGAAGACGCTATCAAGAAAACTACCAAAAAAAATGAAACCAAACTTGACCAATGGTTACCATGGACAAAGGAGCAAGTGTTATTGTTTCCGGGGCACTGAGTTTATGTTAATGGTGGTGGAGTAAGTTGGAAAAGGCTATCAATAATAGTTGTACAACATCAAGAGTATAATCTATGGCCCTCAATTATACGTGTAGAAGCTATGGAATGGGAGAATGTTTCGCTGTGTATATTTTTGCCACAATTAGAAAAAAATTACGTGAATTTAAGTTAGAAAATGTTCTAGAATTGACTGTGGTGACACTTGTAAAACTCCTCTTTAAATGACTGGATTATTGAATTGTAGGACAAGTAGATGAAGTGCTGGAAGAAAGAGGAGGAGGAGAAAAAAAGGAAGAGGAGGAGGAGGAGGAAGAAGAGGAGGAGCTGCTGTCTTGGAAACCCTTAGGGGCAGTTCTAGCCTGTCTTCTGAGGTCGCTGTGAGTCAGAATCAACTGCAAGGCAGTGGGTGAATGCTATGACGAAAGGGTAAGAGAGGAATCAACTTTTATTTTTTTAATGAGAGGAATCAACTTTTAACTAAGAGCTTTAAGGTCTCTTTTCTTTGTGAAATGGTGGAAAATTCTACTTTTGATGTTTCAGTTCTGTGGTATCCTGATAGGTCAAAGGTCTTGTGAAAATACAAGTGTGTATATACATGAAGTTGGTCTGGGTACATACTCTCTATGGTCCCATCCAACCTGCACATTCCATGACCAGAGTTATGACCTGAGTTATCCCTGTATTTTACAGGTGAAACAGGCCAAGCCAAAAAGTTACAAGACCTCCGTGGGTCCCCAGTTCTGGTTGAAGCTAGAACCCAGGCTGCTTAGAGGAAAAGCTCCAGCCGTAAACACCATCAAGTGGATTCCCTCTGAAAGCAATGCTCTTGGACGGAGTTGAACTTGGCCCCAGGATTTCCAAGACTGAAGTCATTAGGGAAGTCGAATGCTTTCTCTTTGTCCAGCTGAGTGGCTGACTAATGGGTTTGAATTGCAGACGTTTCCATTAGCGGCCCAACACTTAACCCACTGCACTGCCAAAAGATGGGAGGTTCAAATCCACACATCAAACGCAAGGGATTACGAGCTAGCATTCTGCTTCCAAGAAAACCCTACGGGGAAGTTCTACATTGTCACATGGGATCATTACCAGTTACCATCAATTGGTCAGCCCCCAACAGCAATTACGGGTCTAGAGGCACAATCCAGGGCTGGGTCGCTGACCAGAACTTAATGATTCACAGCACTCTGTGAAGGTTTCCTGGGCTGACCACTCTGACAAGAGTCTGGAGTCATTCTGCCGTCGGCTCAGATTGCTGTGCTACTCGGGGACTTTGGCAAATGTGACGGAAGTCTCTGAGACTCCGTTTCCGGTTTTCCTCATCTGTAGAATGGGGATAAGAATCGCCTATAGTTTAAATCTACAAAGTCACACTAAAAGTAAATATACAAAAAAATCAATGAAAGAGCTTTTTAACATTATTTAGCCAACTCAGTGAGGGCACTGTTAGCCCTGACACAAAGAAACCAACTGCTGCTGGGGACACATGAGTTCAAACGAAATCTGTTGCAGGAGTTTCTTCATAAAATATTCGTAAACAGATTGCATGACTATAACGCTCAAAAGACACCTGGGACGAAGCTGTGTAAATTGCACACAGGGAGAACTCTTCGGTATGACAGCAGATAGAAGGAGATTTTAGTTGAAGTTCATGCTGGAAATCACGGGGTTTGTTTTCTTCTTACTCCAAACTCCCTGTCATAGAGTGTATTCTGACTCACAGTGACGCCATAGGACAGAGGTGAGCTGCCCTTGTGGGTTTCTGAGGCTGGAATCTGTACAGGATTAGAAAGCCTCATCTTTCTCCCTCAGGTTGGGCGAGTGGGTTCGAACTTCTGACTTTTCAGTTACCTAGCCCACTACCTAACATGCCCTCATAAGCCTTCATGATAAAGGTATTCTTGATCTGTGCTATGGATTTCCCCACGAATACTCCAATAAAAACACTTTTTGGTCATGTACGTGTCACCTAAAATACTTAGGTCAATACAGCTCTCCAGCTACCACCACTCTTTTCACCAAACAGGAGCAAACAGAATGGAAAAAACCAGCCTATCCACAGATACATACCACTGCACAAAGAAAAACAAAATGAAAGAGAACTACAAGAAATCACAGGCAAATATTTCCCAAACACAGACTGAACATTCATTAAAAAATTTTCCGTTTTCCAAACTCACAAATATCCAAACTGCCATGATCCCCTTCTTAGTCATACACAATGGGTGCCCACAGCAACTACAGTGTAACGGAGACCCTATGGTGGAACGCTTAGCTTCAACTGTCCTGGGCTAATTTTACCACTAAATTCTGCAACATAACACATGTACAATAAGGCTTGCAATTGTGGGTGAAGATGAGGGTGTGAGAAATAAGTATCTTCCTCTCTTGGAGACGACGGACACTCTCCCACAGCAAGGTCTGCAGGTGTTAGCGAAATGAAATCTTTTTTTAAAATCATTCTATTAGGAGTTCTTACAGCCATCATAACCTTCCATAGTTCAATCACATCAAGCAGTATTGTTCAATTGCAACCAGTCCGTTTCAAACTCGTTCTTTCTTGAACTCCTTGATATCAGTTCCTTTAGCCTGTCCCTTCCCGCCCTCCACAGGAGCCCTCTTTATATATATATTTTTGCCACATCTTACACCATCCAATATATCCACTCACACACAGCTCCAGTTTGCTCCGGGTGGGGGTATACAGTCGTCAATGCATCAGCAACCCCTCCTCCCTGTCCCCCCACCCCGCACTTCCCATTCCCTCAGGGAACCATCACTCCTGTTCCTATTTCTGAAGGGTTTACCTACCTTGGCTTTCATGAATGGAACCATCTTAATGATACCAATGGACATACACAAGTCTAACAGGATCAATGAGATAAAACAAAATAAGAACCATGATAGTAAGGGGAGGGAATATTAAAGAACTAGAGGATAGTTATGTGTATCATTAGTGCTATACCACACCCTAGATTTATCATCCCTTCTGTGTGGCCCATCTGAGAGGGAATGTCCAATTATCTTGCAGGTGGGTTTGGGGTCTCCACTACATCCAAGCCCCTTCCCATTGATTTGGTTGCTTGGTTTTGAATTTCTGGTACCTTTTCCCGTTGACACCTCATGATCACATAGGCTGGTGTGCTGCTTGTATGTGAGCTTTGTTGCTTTCCTGCTAGATGGCTGCTTTATTTGACTATAAGCTTTTAAGATCCCAAAACGCTACATCTTTGAATAGCCAGGCACCATCAGCTTTCTTCACCACATTTGCATATGCACCCATTTTGTCCCCAGCAATTGTGTCAGGAAGGATCTTGTGTTGAGGTAAGATTTAAGTAGAGGCCCAAAGTTCATCTGCTTCCGTAATGCATAAATAAAATCTTTGAAAATCATGACCACACTGTCAGTTGACTTAAAGTCAATCTCTCTTGAATTCTTCTGAATATGTACACTTGCCAGAAATTTCTTCTTTAACACATCTACTATTATCTGGCAATGACGGGTATAGATGAACGTTTCCTTTCTGTGGTTACAGAATTTCTCTCAAAGCGCTGGCGCCTGGGGCTAAATCAAAACCAATGGAACTGGAAAATGCAATCGGAACCACTGGACTACCATTTCTTAGAAAAATGGGGATTAACTCTAACTTTCTGAGAACTTTACAGCCATTCTAGAACGACTCTCTGAATAAATGAATCCCAACTATTAAATACCAGAGCACTTCAGGCTGAACAAAAGCAAACCCTCCAAATGGGTCACAGGGAACACAGACCGCAGAGCCTACAGTCAACGGAAGGGCAGGAGCTAAATGACTGTTTTTAAGCGGTTAACTTTTTTCATTCCCTTAATAAGTTTCCAGGTCCGCTTGTGGAGCTTTCACGTGAGCCGCCAAAGCCTGTGGACGAGGATTTCCTTCCCCTGCGGGGACCCCAGAGAGCAATAAGGGGTGAGAGCGGGGGCCGGGGGGGGGGGGGGGGGGGGGGGCGAAGGCACTACACGCCGCGGTAAAGCGCACCCCAACCCAGGGCCAGCACCTGCTCCCACCGCGCGGCGCCCCGGCGACCGGGCCTTCCTCTCCCACGCGTGCCTCCTCTCCGCTCGCAGAGGGAAACCTGCGCGCTCGGCTTTTCCGTAGGTAAATGCGGTTCGAAGACGAAATTACCCGCTGGGCCGACGTTGGAGACTCACTCATTTATATGCCGCCCAAAGCAGGTCCACGCCCCCCCCCGGTGGCCCCCACACCCACGCGGGCACCCCGGACGGGAAACGCCTCCGGCGACCGCCGTGCCGACCGCTAGCGACCCGACGGGACCGCGCGGCGCTGGCCCTCGGCGGTTCCCGGGCTGCAGCGCTCGGCCGGGGTGGGGAGCCCGTCCTTCTCCCGCCCTCCCGCCGCCCGCGGCCGGCGGCCACCCCCGCGCACCCCGGACTGCCATCGGGTCCGTTCTGACCCGCGGGGCGAGGGGCCCGGCGGCTGCTCACCCGGGCGCTCCACACGCGCAGGCTCCGCACCCCGCGGGCGGCGGCAAGTCGAGCGGACCGCGGCCGCTCACAAGGGCAGCATCTCCGCGGGGCCGGCGTCTGGGGACCGGGCAGCCCGTCGACTTCCCAGACGAGGGCACCACGGCCGCCCCCGACTCCCGCCGGGCCCGAGGTCGCGGCCCGGGACCGCCCGGTCGGGAAGCGCCGAGCAGTTGGCGCCGGGACGGACGCCCGGGCTGCGGCGCCGGCTCACCTCGCGCCCGCGGCGGCTGCACGCGCGCGCCCCCGCCGCTCGCCGGACGCCCCGGGCGCTCGCGGGCTCAGCGCGCGCGCGCCCCCGCAGACCCCCGGCGCCGCGCATGGCGGCAGCAGCTGCAGGGCGCGCGCCAGCGCTCGCCGCCTCGCCATCCCGCCGCCGGGCCCGGGCGCGGCCACGCGCTCGCGGTGACCTTCGAAGCCGGCCGTTGCCCGCCTGCGCCAAGATGGCCGCTGCCCCCAGGCCGCGCCGAAGCCATCTTGGAGGACGCGCGCCAGGCCCCTCCCGGCCCAAGTCCGTCCCGGGGGCCGCCGTCCCTGCGCGGGCGCATGCCCTGCACCCCTCCCGCCACGGGCGCGCGCCCGACGGCCGGCCCGGGGCAGGGAGACCGCCCGCTTCCCGCGCTCTGGGAGTCCACGCTGTCAGCTGCAAATGCTGCTGCGCCCAGTCGGAGCGGGAGCGCTCCGGCCAGTGTGCTCACTTAGCAATTTTAAAATGTCACCACCTCCCCGCCCGGTTCTCATCTCAGTGTCCTTGCTTTCCCCCATCCCAGGATAACGGCTAACGAGAATGAAATCGTGAGTCGGGCTTGCTTTCCAACGTGCAAGCCTCGGTTGCAAGAAACCCTTGAGCTCTGTGGAGCGGCGCCCTGGAGCCGCTTCTCACTCCCAGCGAGCGCTGCCCGCAAGGGGAACGGGTCACAGGGATCTACCTATAACCCGCTCCCCCGGGACAGACCGCAGAGAAGAGGGCGAAGGGAGAGATCGGTCCGCGTAAGACATGACAAAATAATACAATTTATAAATTATCACGGGTTCATGAGGGAGGGGGGGGTGAGAAGCTGATACCAAGGGCTCAAGTAGAAAGAAACTTCTGAAAATGATGATGGCAACAAATGTACAAATGTGCTTGGCACAATGGATGGATGGATGGATGGATGGATGGATGGATGGATGGATGGATGGATGGATGGATGGATGGATGGATGGATGGATGGATGGTATAAGAGTTGTACGAGCCGCCCATAAAATGATTCAAAAGTAAGAAGACCAAGAAGAAAGTCCAGCCGTCTTGGACTATCCTCACTGCTCTTGCTGGTTTTGTGCGCTGGGTTGCAGGTGCCGCGACGTGTCATTCCACCTTCTTTTTCTCTGGCTACACTACACACACACACACACACACACACACACTGCACACACACACACACACGTTACAAAGTCCGAAGCCCTCCAGTGATTGGCCCTGCTGATAATAACACGTCCAAAGTACGGGACAGGCAGTCTCCCCACCCTCCTTTCGAAGGCGTGTGCTGACGGTACTTTTTCCAAGACGGATGGTTTTCATTCTTCGGACAGGCCCAAGTATTCACTGTGCTTTGCTAACACCATCATTGAAAAGCATAAAATCTCCGTCTCCTGTATGCCTTGTCCAGCATTTTCATGCCTGTCCGGTGATTGACAGCGTCAGGTCTTGAGTGAGAGCTGTCCTTAGTTCTTAAAGTGACGTCTTTGCCTTTTCACACGTTCAAGGGGTGCAGTTCTAAGCTACCGAGCACACTGCGAGAAAGACAATGTTATACTCTGGCAACGCACCAGGGTAGTTCCTCTGACCTACAAGGTGGTGGGTGAGGCGTCAAAACGCGACTGGGTCAGGTGGGTCGGTTGGTTTTGTTGTAACCGGTAGATCGTTAGAGTTCTTGACTGCTGCTTCCTTGAACATTGTGCATCCGAGTAAAAGGAAATGTTTGACTTCAGTCTTGCGCCGGTCATCGGTGCGCGCCTCAAATCCTCTTCACTTTCAGCAGGCAAGGTTGTGTGATCTGCGCGGGGCAGATGGCCGCTGGTCTTCCTCCAATCCTGATGCAGCGTTTCTCAGCTCATCCAGCTTCTTGGCCTATTTGCCCAGCATGCAGAAGGACTAAGTGTGGTGAAAGTATGCAGCCCTTAAATAGAGGCATATCAAAATAGAATTCAACAGTGGGTGTGTTGCGCAAAAATGAAAAAACCAAGCCCACCTCTCTCCCTCAGACTGATTCTGTCTCTGAGCAACTTTATAAGGCAGCGGAGAGCGGGACTAGGGTTTCCAAGGCTGTACATCTTTGGGGAACCAGACTGCCTCCTCTCGCTCCCTTGGATTGGCTGCTGGGTTCCATCGTGGCGGTAAACCCACACCAGGGGATCTTGGGTAAAAAGATTCATCTTTAAAAGTCCACTGGTGTATAGATCTGAACCAGAAAAACCTACTGCTTGGGGTTCTGGGTGTTGTTATGTTGACAAAACTGAAGAAGGAGAAGAAAAAGCAACACTATCCTGAAATGCATTTTTGAAAAGATTGTGCCCCTGTAATATTGTGTGAAGTGCAGGCTTTAGGCCCTTAGGCCAGTTTTCAATTGCTTCAACATTGTATTGACTTGGTGCCCGTCAGAGCTGCGGGGGCCTGGGCGGGGCTGAGCCTGCACAGGCTGGATATCACCCAGGGAGCAGGAACCAGATCAGACACAGCCCTACAAACCCAGAGAGTAACCTGAAGGTACTGCTTACCAGTTCTGCAGAGTACTTTGGCTAAGAAATTTTTTTAAAGAAGCTCTTTGTTCATCTACCCTAATGTTTTATTGTGATTAAAAAATTAAATCGGCAAAAAGATGTAGATTAAAAAATATATTTCACCCCAAAATGCCACAATCAGCCTCTTGTAAGGAGCAGGGCATTTGCTTCATAACCACATCATTATCATTTCTAAGAAAGCACTAATAGTTCCCTGATATTCAGTTCATATTCAAGTTTTCATGATTGTCCCAAGAATGTCTTAAAAATTATTAACCTTTTATTGAGAAGTGAGCAAAGGTTATTGAGCAGGTTGTGAGTTTCACACGCAACATTCCATACACATTGTGTTTCAATGCCATCCCTCAGTGTACCATCACATAACTCCTGCCCTCCTTGGGTTTCCTATCCTATTCCTCCTCCTTTCCGCACCCTCGGAACAGTGTCCTTTGATCTCAGAAGGTTGGTTGTTCTAACCTGGGGGTAAGTTCAGTTCCAGATCTGAAGGGCGAGTGAAGGCCATGCATCGTCTCGGGGACTTTGCCCGTCTCTCTTCAGCCAGTAAACCTGGTCTCTTCTATGATTTTGAGTTCTGTCCCACATTTTTCCTCTCGATTCAGAACTCCCTAATGTGATTCTTTTTTGGAGCAGTTGGTAGTAGTAGCTGGACACCATCCAGTTTCCCTGGTTTCAGGTGGTAGCAGTGGCTCCGTTTCCATATGGCGAGAATGTCTTCTAATGCTGATTTTTGTTTGGTGTTCTTTACTGAACGAGAATCTTGCCTATCTGGTTGCAGTGTTTAAACAAGAAGCGATTTGAAATGTTCATTATCTAACTTTTAAAAAAAACATCTTACAGATAACATGAAGACACGCGTGTCCATTGAGAGCAGATGGTTTAGATAAACATCTTTGTATATGTCAGAGAAATGAGTAGGTGTTCTTTTAGCAAAAGCATTGAGATTATAATTGAAATGTATTGATGAAATAGTAAAGTTCACCTGTTTTAACTCCTGCCCTACTACATAAACATTGTAGGTTGTGTTGGAAGTTCTGCCTGACAACTTCTAAAGCTTAACGGTTGGTTGGGTGCTTCCGTGACCCTGAAAAGAAGCTGTAGAGAGTGTAATAATTTATATCACTCTAGGTAAAACTTTTGGCTTCCTCTGCTTCATAGTGCAAGACTTCTAGCTTGTTCTGCTTCCCAGGACAGAGCTAAGTGAACATTGCACCATCTGCATTTTATCCTGGTTTAATTTTAGATCCTGGCCTGCCGGGTGGGTCTTTATTGTGCTTTCGTGTTACGCTGCCCCCAGGAAGACAGGCACTCAGCACGCAGTGATACCCATGTGTCTTCTAAGTGGTTGCTTCAGTCTCAAATGTTAACTTTATACAACCCCTTAGAGGACTTCGTGCTCAAAGGGGAAAATAAATATGCTTTCTGGAGACAAGTGTTAAATGAAACAATTTTATTCTTTGCAAATTGCTAGGTGCTGCTTAAGGAGTATGTAATCTTCTGGAAACTGCATTTGAAACAATTTAGCTATGATTGGATGACTGAATTGTATGATATATGGATTATACCCCAGTAAAACTGCTTGAAAATAAATAAATAAAACAAGGTTAGCCTCGTAGTTCTCATCTTTAAAGCGAATTCTGTAATCACTGTTGTACTTTCTTGTCCTAGTTCTGAGTCTAATGACCAAAAAACAAAAACGAACTCCATTGCCATCAAGTTGAATCCAATAGGCAAGATCAGCACGTGCTTATTTTATATATCCAGTGAGTTTTGTTTTTATTGACTATCTCATTAAGTGGTCAGCACCTTATGAGAACACACAATTACATTGTTATCATATTTCTTGTGTAAAATACAGGTATTATTTTGCAACAAGGAGTGTGTTTCTAAATTCATCTTCCTAGAAAGCCACAAAGGGCGTTTATTAGACCATTGCATTTACATTTTATCAGCATATTTACATAGTTTTGTGTACGGAAACGGAACAGTTCCTGTGAACTAAGAGTGGTTTTCATGTTTTACATGGGCAGGGATTCAAAGGAAGAAGAAAGTTATACAACACCTGGAAACTATATTAAATTCCAGTTTCAGCGTCCACAAAGTTTTCTAGGTGTGTATTGTCGTTGTGCCCCATTAAGCCCATTCTGACCCACAGCACCCTTGGAGCACAGTCGAACTGTCCCCAGAGGGTTGTTAGGCTGTAACCTCTATGGAAGGAAGCCTGGTGGCCCAGCGGTTAGTGTTCTATTGCTGACCAAACGATTGGCGATGGGGCTCGGGAGAAAGCCGAGGCAGTGTGCGTCTATACAGATGTATAGCCTTGGAAATCCATGAGCAGTTCTAGTCCATCTTGGGGAATAGAATCATATGCGTCAGAATGTTCTTGGCTGCAATCTCTTTTTTTCTTTAATCATCTTCATGAAAGCAGGTTACCGGGTCTTGTCTCCTGAAGTAGATTCGAACCTCCATCGTTTTAGACTAGCTGCTTCACGCTCAACCAGTGCAAATCCTCTGTCTGATGAATATTTTTACCTCCAGTACGTACTTCTGTGCTTGGCATACAGCAGTCACTCTTGTCATGCTTGTGGAGTGACTACATGAATGGATATTACCTGGATGCTGAGAGTAATACAGGAATGGGCGAGAGGGGGGAGTGGGTAGCGATAGAGGTGAAGAACCCCCAGGGGACCGGGAATCCACTGTTCAGTAAGACATCCATAGCCCTGGAGAAACGAGATGAGGTTGATGTGTGTGATGATTTAACTGGCTCTCCTCAGAGATTGCGCATGCAATTTAGCATGTCTCTTGACCTTGCTTCAAAGTCAGTTTCTAAATGGAGTGAAGAGTGTGAGCTTCCTCCCACAGAAATCTGCTGATTAGAAGCTGCGATAGTTTATTGTGCCAGCCTGGCCAATAAACACAAGTAGGATTAACTGAAGGGCAGAGGGATAAATGGCCCGGTGAGCCTCACCTTGCTTGTTCTGTGCCTCAGTTTAAAGGGGTACGCTACCTGTGGGATGCCTAGCCTGTGGGCTGTGTCGCTGTAGGTTGAGGTCCCTTTAAGCCCACACGATTGGAATGTTCATCTCTGGAGCTGGGGACCAACAGTTGATGACAGTTGGAGACCTGCCTTGCTGTTTGCTGCCTGGGTATATATAGCCCAGCTCACTCTACAGAGGGGGACTGGCAACTGGCAGCTCTCAAGCCTTAAATGACTGCTAGTGTCTCACTGCTTTATAATTTAACTGTCAATTTCTTGTATTATCTATCTGTATATAATTTATCGGTTCATTTCTTGTATTATATATCTATCTTTATAAATATATTTATATATAATTACTAGCAATCTGGTCTTGTCTCTCAAGAGAACCCTGTCCAACACAGAAGCTCTTAACTGGGGTGATGGCAGGCAGCCACACACAATTTGTCGCCTTTGCATCCTTGCCTGGCTCTAGGCAGAGGATGACAACTTTATAATTTTATGGTAGCTCGTTAACAACTCTGTCTTTGTAGACTGTGCTGAATAACAAGTCATAAAGCTATCAACATTTAACTCTCCTCTGGAGCTGTGGACATCATCATCCAACCAACCCCTTGAGGTGCTGCAAATACATCTTCTATTTTCTTACTACAGAGTGCAAGAGCCAACTTACTCTGAAATCTCCTTTCTGTAGAAATGAGGCCTTGGGTTCCAAATACCTGGTAGACTTATGTGAGATGCAGTCAACTACTTACCATGACCTTTGAGCCATAATAATAGTTTTTGTGATGCATTATAAATTCTAACCTCAATGCCTGTGGTCCTAATCCCATTTTGGAGGGAGTTCCCTGCTACAGGATTAAGGTGGGATGTACTTTAGTAGAAGGTGTGACTCAAGTCACCTGTTTCCTTGGGGGAATGAGCCATCTGAGAATCAGGAACATAGAAATCCCAGGACCATCAAGGAAGGGAGTCACCAGGGGAGCACATTCCAGATCTCAGAGACAGACCAGAGACGCAGAGACCATGGTACACAGCCAAGGAGCCAGGCTGAGACCAGAGGCCTGCAAAGGAAGAGACCAGGTGAAAGGACCGAGGAGCTATGCTGAGACTGTGAGACAGAGCCACTAGCTGATTCCCTGGCTCCTGGTGGCAGAGACCAAGGGACATGTGGCTGAGAGGCTTGAGGACTAAAGAGAAACTTGGCTTCAGGCAGAGGAAAGGCATTACTGTGGACCAATGACTGTATTCTTACTGATGCTGACCTATTAATTTCCCACATAAACCCCCATAATTGTGAGGATGGTCTGTAAGTTCGATATAGCCATTACAATGAAGTATGGATGAGTATAGTCCGCAAGTTCGATATAGCCATCACAATGAAGTATGGAACCGAGAATAGCAGAAGCGCTGCAGGCAGACCGGTTGGCGTCAGACGAGGTAAAGGAGGATCCAGGTGGGAGGGGGGGGGCTCTGACCTCTGCCTCACGGCAACAGGGAGGCCTGAGGAGGTCAGATATGGCCCCTGCACCTTTCTGTGCACTGTGACAACACACTTTTCACTATACAGAGAGCCCAAACCAAACTACTGCCGTAGAGTTCAGTTCTGATTCATTCACTCTAAAAGTAGAACTTCCCCACAGGTCTTCCAAGTCTGCTAATCTATGGGAACTGCTTCCCAAAGCAGTTGGGGCAGTGGGGCGGTCAAGATTGCTGACCTTTCAGTTAGCAGTCAAGTGCCTTAACCACTACACCGCTAGGGTTCTTTCATAATAGACTGATGTTGCTTTACAATGTGTCCTTTCTGGGGAACCGATCGAAAGGATCGACATATAACAACCAGCACCACACCACCTGTCCCCTAGGGTGATGAACAGCAGAAATGTGGGTGAAAGGAGTCATATAAGAAAATAATAATAACCGATAATTTATCAAGGGTTTATGAGGGAGGGAGGGAGGAGGAGGGAGGGAAAACATGAGCTGATACCAAGGGCTGGAGTAGAAAGACAATGTTTTGAAAAGGAGGATGGCAACATATGTACAATAAGTGAGCTTGACACATGCATGGATGGATTGTGATAAGAGCTGTAAGCGCTCCCAATAAAATGATTTATTAAAATTAAATAAATAAACACAATGTGTCCTTTCTAAAATATCACACTTTATGATGTAGCTAGCTGTGTTTGCCTTGATACTATAGGAAAACATCTGTGGGAAAATAGGTTTACAATATTTGCACTGACTCTTTGAAACCCCTTGTCTGTGTGTTAGGCTGGGTTCCCCAGAGGAGTAAATCCAGTGACACTTACACGTGTAAATGTATGTGTGTAGAAAAAGATTTATATCAAGAAATGGTCCTCGCAGTTTTAGAAGCAGAGGCGTCCAGTTGAGTTCAAGTCTGTGGGTCAGAAGCTAAACTAGAAGCTTTTCCTGACATAGCAGCAGGGGCGAATGAACCAGGAAGCAGGAGAATGCAGTAGGCAGGTGACACAGAAGACCCCCGACTACTGGATACCGAGTTTAAAGAACCTAAGGTCAGCAGTCCACTGATGGCTCTTCAGAACAGTAGGCAGGGGGTTTACAAACCGGAGGCAAGAGCCAGACCCAGCGAAAGTGATAAGATTCTCGTAGAGTCGCCTTAAAAGGAGCAGGCCACACCCATGGGAAGTCCTTCCAATTCCATCATGGGCTTTCCCTCCACCCCAATTGCTGGCTGCTCACGGAGTTCATGACATTACATTAGATCCCATCAGGGAATCATTTCCACCGAGTCAGATCTCATTGGGGGGGGGGGGAGGGGACTACAGCCAAACTCCTGAGAACCCTAGGTCAGCCAAGTTGACACAAAACCTAACTATCGTAGTCTAGAGTGGTTCAGAATTTTACATTTGGGATTCAACTTCTTTATAAAAAAATTACCACATACGGATGTGCCGGACAGTGCCAAGTCCTCTCCAGCCTTCATGTACTACAACAAACTCAGGCCTGAGGCATTGATGACACCCTTTTTACTGGTGAGGGAGCTGAGATTGAGAAAGGCTAATTCATTTTCTTAAGGGGATATGGCTAATTATATTCAGGTGGGACTCACGCTCACTTCTGTTGAATGGTGAAAGCCCACAATTGGACTATACTACTGGCTTTGCTCGATATTGATGCACTAAGGAATCCAGTGATGCAACAGGTAAGGGCTCAGCTGCTAACTGAACGGTTAGCAGTTCAAACCCACCTACCGCTCCACAGGTTGCTAGACCTGGTGCTCTGCTCCTATAAAGACTACAGCCTAGAAAACCTATGGGGGAATTCTACTCTATATATTCACCGTGAGGTGAAACTGATTGAGGGCACACACCGGTGTATTTTTTTTGTTTGTAAAATGTCCTTGGACAATTAGCCACAGTTTGGCGGGGAGTGGGGGCAGGGGGTGGGGGTGGGGGGGTGAACAAATGCTATCCTTGTTGCCTAAGGAAAGCATTCCATACTTTCCATTGAATAACCAAGACATCACTTTCAGCTCATATAAAGGTTAGCAGTCAGCCCTTTTGTAAAACAAACAGCTGTTTTAATTCTTGACGTCGAGAGAAACAACTTACTGACCTGAGGATTTCCTCCCTCAATTTGATAGAGAAATGAAATAGAGACTTACAGTGTACATGCAGATTGAAATGTGCTTTGAGGGGGGATTAGCTGGTGTCATGGTGCTTCGTAGAAACTCTGACTAACCTACAACCTGTGATCATATTCTCTCCTATTATTAATTAAGGTGAAACAGCCTGGCATAATTTATTTATTATTTAGTTTTAAGCAAATTGGCTGGATTCTGCAACCTAGTTCTAAGGAAACATAAAAGACTTGCAAAGGATTTCCAAGGCAACCACAGTGAGCTTAGAGTTATAAAAATGGCCCGAATTCACAAGGGAAGCCTCGGTCGTGATTCTCACAAGAAGCTACTCAACTCCCCAAACAACAACGTCATCAGCTCCAGTGGTTTCCCCACAGGCCCGTGGAAAAGCATAAATGGCCACAGAAGAACTGCTGGAGAAGTCTGTCTACAGTACAGTCACATATGCCTCACCCCTGGTGGAGTTTTAGTGATAACACCAATAACAACCGTTAATGGTGTGCTGATACAGTTTATGTGCCAGGCACTGCCGTAAGCACTTTGGAAGCATGTACTCATTTAATATATATATTATATATCTATAATATAATTACCATGTATCAATGAAGAAATTGAAGCACAGAGACATCAAAATGTTTGGCTATGGTGAGATAACCATTTGGGGGGCAGAAGTACATGTCAACAGAAGCTGCCTGATGTCATGGTTTATCCTGTTAACTGCTGTGCTATGTTCCCCATACTCCATATAAGTATTTATATGGTATGCATGTATATATCATACTCCATATTTTTAAAGCTTCCAAGTGATTCTGGTGTGCAGCAAGTCTTGAAAACCCTGACAGACTCATTGAATGTATCTATCTCTATCTCTCACAGCTCCTTAGTTGGCAGTCTTTGCGCTAGGTTTGGTGACCAACTTGAGGGTGCTGCATTCTGATTTTGGAATTGTCCCTGCATTAGCTGTTGCATCCTCTACCCCATAGAGAATGAATTCAGTGCAGGACAGCAGCATGATTGGGTAAAAAAGCTGTGGGCTTGGGAGTGAGTAAGGCGGCATGCTAGAATTGGCTCCCATTGGCTTGCCAGAGCCCTGAGTGGGAGTATCTTGGTCCAACCTGGTGTTTACTGACATTATGTCAGTAGTTTGAAATCAACCACCATAAAAATCAGTAAACACTACAGACCAGAGCCTCTTTTCCACCAGGGAGCTGTAGTTAAACATTTACCAGCAAACCACTGGATTTAAGATGAATTCCCAGCCCAGCCTCTTATTAGCTACATTACCTCAAGCACATTTTCTAAACTCTCCAAGCCTCACGTTCTTGTTCATAAGAACGGAGGGTACGACACTTGTAGGAATCAGATGAGATAAACCATGGAGAAGCTTTAATTCTATTCATGCTCTAACAGGTTTTTAGTTTTAGTTCATTTGTTTTTTATTTATTTATTTATTTATTTATTTATTTATTTTTTACCAACAGATAAATCAATTTATTAAAATAGTTGATTTAAGCATCTGCAATGGTGACTTCAACCTCTACTCCAGGCTCAATACTGATGGAAGTGATCTGCTTCACTATCTCAGACGGACTGTGCAAGTCAATGAGACGCTTGTGGATCCTCATCTGGAATCGATCCCAGGTCTTAGAACCTTCCCCACAGGGAGTGTTCCTGGTCGTAATTCTCAGAGTCTTGGTAGGCATCCTAACTGGTCCCTTCACTTTCAGGTTCTTCTCCTTAGCCCCTCTGATCAAGTCAGCACACACTTTCTCCAAGGATTTCACGTTGCAGCTGGTCAGAGTAATTCTAATTCGGTGAATGGCCACCTCTGGTTCCACAGGTGTCTTTCCTGTGTCCTTAAGTGCCATGGCGGCGGGGCGCTTCCTGACTGACTGAACAGCGGTGAGTCAGGAATGGGAGCGGGGGACGGAGCACGGTGGGACGATGGCCGTGTCTTCCTCAAAGAGCGTTCATTTGTTTTTTAATCATGAATTTGTGTTGTGTTTTGTCACAGGCTTCTTCTGAATGCACTAAGACAATCTAATTTTTCTATCTTGTTCATATAGGAAACTCAATCAAATTTATTAACTTAATTTGGGGAAAGAGAAGTGTAGGAGTACGTGGCATAGCATTTAACAAATGAGTGAAAAATAGGCACTTCACAAATGTTTCTTTTTTTCCTCCACCAATATTACTCCCACACAGACATGGATCAGTCTCTTCTCCAACCTGAATTTTCTTTCCATTCTTACTTGTATTTGTATTGACAGTACTTGTGTTTTCAGATTCTCTTTTTTCACATGTCTGAATAGGTCTCTTGTGCAGCATTTGAATCCCCAAGGGCCTCTCCTCTGTGCCCTCAGTTGGGTTAGCTCCCCTCCACTCGGCTCTCCTGTATCCTCCTGCCCAGAGCTCCCTTCTGGCACCACCTTGGTGGGCGTTACCCCTGGATTGGCCCATCTGGGCCAGGTGAATTCAACTCAGCCAATGGGGTCGACCAGGATCGTGGACCACGCCTCCCAGCGGAGGACCTGAAAAGCTCGAACCTCTGAGCATGCGCAGTGGACACCCCAGTGCCTGTGCCAACTTCCTAGCAAGATCACTGCCTCTCTTTATAACAACGGTGGTTTGGTGGGAGAATGCTCACTTCCATGTCGGAGACCTGCCAGGTCTCCGTGCCAGGCTTTCAGGCAGTGGAAACTTGGGTTTACTTATGATGCCAAACAGGTTTCAGGGGGCTTCGTGAGCAGCAACCACGTGGGCTGGTGGCGGTGTGGAGATGGGATACGCCGAGTCCTAGCTCTGGGGCTGCCACAGAGAAGGTGCTTCCTAAGCAGTTGCTGTTTTCATGAACGCCAGGTTCGAGCTGCTTTCAACTACTTCATCCCGCCGCTCTCTGCGAGTCTGATGCCACCCCACTCTCACTCTGTCTCCACTTTCCGCTGGGAGGCTCAGCTCTGGGCTAGTCAGTGTTCAGGCCAGTCGTGGACTCAGTCTCAGCCCATTTCAACTGCTGACTTTCCTGCCCATTTTCTCCTGCTTTGAGGATTGGACCTCTTCCCTTTGGGCCCAGAGCTGAGTTTTGGTGCTCTGTTTAGTACCAAGCCCCACTCTTTGGGGCCTTCTTATCGAACCCCACAATTTTTCCTGCACGAGGAAAACCAAGGAGAGTCCCCCTCATGCGGTCAGTCCGATTCATGCGTCCTTCAACCAGCTAACCAGCCTTCCTGGAAGCACGGCCGGCATTTGCAAGTATCACCTGCCTTGGGCTTCCAAGCCTTGTCCCTTACCAGTCAGGTTACTTTGACCTCAACCTTTCTTCCCCTGACTCTTAGACTTCACCTTCCCCCTTTGTATGTGTTCTATGAGTACATGTCCCAGCCAAAGTATCAGTCAAATCTCTCAATGGTAGTTCTGCCCCTGTAGAAAGAACAAAGAAATCAGTCTTGGAAGAAGTACAGCCAGAATGTTCCTTGGAGGCCAGGACGGCGATGCTTCAGCTCATGTCCTTTGGACATGATGTGAAAGAGACAAGATCCTGGGGAAGGACATCATGCTTGGTCAAGTAGAGGGGCAGTGAAAAAGAGGAACTCCCTTGGCAAGATGCATTGACCCAGTGGCTGCAAAAGAACAATAGTGAGGATGCTGTGGGGACAGAGGTGCTTCGTTTGGTTGTGCATGGTGTCACATGAGTGGGGACGGACCTGAAGCCGCCTAACAACAAAAACACCGATTCATTGGCTGATGTGTCAGGAGAGTGAAACTAGCATACGGAAGCCTGGGGGTCACGTAACTTCCACGTAGCTAGGAGGAGAGTGTGGGAGCGAAGGGGTGTGATATTGAGTTCACCTTGGTCCTCTTGAACTTGTGCATGAAAACGAAGACCCCAAAAGTCAGGATCACAATTCTCTGTGGTCGCAACTCAAAACCACCTCTGTGGAGCTTTCAGTTCATCTGAGCAAAAGATTCTGGTTGTTCTTAATATCAGATGAGTCCCTGACCATGGAGTTTTCATTCAGATGGTAAATTAGTGGTCTGCTAGCAGCAATTCTTGAAAAACACAGCTGTCCGTTTGTTCCTGACAATGCTGTGGAGCTTACCAGTCATAAAAATCATGCGTGGCATGCATTGTCGTAGCGTTTTGTCAACATTGTCCAGCGGTTAGCGCAACTCAGACCCAGCAAGCCTTGCACTGAGTCATCCTATCTCCCTGATGAAGCATCCAGGGAAATTTTCTGCCCAGTGTGTTCTTATAAAGAATTATTTTTCTAACTTCTCCACACACGATGATCCAAGTTAAGAAGAAAGTTAAAAAGAACATCTCTTAATATAAAATGATGCAAAAAAAATAAAATAAAATGATGCATGTTTACTCTCAAAACTTAGCAAAAATACCCAGACATATAATGAAGCAAGTAAAATTACTGTCAACCCCAGTTATTTATTCTAATATTAGGAATCTGAGTGGCATAGGAAGTTATGCTTTGGGCTGCTAACCACAAGGTCAGCAGTTCAAAACCACCTGACATTCCGAGGGAGAAAGATGAGGCTTTGTACTCCCCAAAAGATTTACAGTTTCAGAAACTCAGAGACAGTTCTACTGTTGCCCTATCAGTTCACTGTGAGTCAGAATTGACTCAATGGCAGTGAGAAAGAACATTTGTTAGCCCCCCTTTGCCCACCCAAAAAAGTTCCAATAAGATAGGTTCAACTCAACAACCCCAGGGAATTTTACAGCTGAAGCCACAAATGGTTCATAGTCAAATACAGCTCCCCAGTTGGTTGAATCCAGATGGTATAGTTAAGTCCAAGACTACAATCACCATTTCACTGGTAGGGTGTTTTTCTACCACTGTTCCATGGGATATTGCCTCTATTCTTTCTTTTGGGGGTCTGACTCCTTGCTGACTTGCAATTTCTCTTGCCCTCTGTGTTAGTCTGGGTTAACTAAAGAAACCAATCCAGAGACACTCATATGAGTGTAAAAGAGAGCTTTATAGCAAAGATCAAGTATGTATTGAGAAAGCATCCAGCCCAGTCTAGATCAAGCCCCAAAGTCCAATATTAGCCTATATGTGTGACACTACTCCATGAACTCCTCTTTAGACTCACACCGCGCACGTCAATGATACCAAATGCAGGAAGATCGCAGGCTGGTGGCTGGAAAGTCCTGTGGATCCAATGGCAGTGGGCGAGTTTCCAGGGCTCTGGCTACCATGAGCATGACTTCTAGTGGCTTGTCAACAGGAATGCAAAGCAGAGAGAGAGTGTGTCCTGCCCACAGGGAGGAAGAGAGGAAGTTCCCAGAATCCTCATGAGAAGGCCACACCCAAAGGGAGGAGCCATCATGAGGCTGAGACCTAATTGACAGGCTAAACTCCACCCCTTCACTCTTCCTATCCTCAAGTTGACAGGAGATTCTGTAACTACTGCACCCTCTCAAAGCACAGAGTTTCGCAGATCCTCACTTTGAGAATTCAGCCATAAAGACTGCTTTTTAAATTTTTACTTGTTTGGGATATTGGTTTGCATTCATCTGTAAAATGTGGGAGAGAGGGAGGATATCATCCTTAAAGAATTCTGGTGAAGATTTTTCAGATAATGTGGAAGTCTTCCTCTTGTTTTTGTCCCCTCTAACCGTGGTCTCGGACAGTGTTTGTTCTCTTGTGAACGACTCATTTCGCTCAGCTTAATGTACTCCAGGCTATCCGTGCCTGGAGGTGCTTTGAGGTTTTATCACTGTTTTCCGGGAATCCATAATCTTCTGTGGTGGGCACGTGCCAAGGTTTCTTTTTCTCTCCTCCCACTGAAGGGCATTTAGGTTGTTTCCACCTTCTTGCTATTGTGAACGGGGCTGAGGTGATCCTGAGCATGCAGCTCTCTGTCCATGTAAAGCATCAGGTTCGGTTAGAGCCTTGGATTCTTTCTAGCATCTCACCTCATTTTCTACAGTCTCTGTGATTTTGGTGATGTTTCTTAACTGATCAGAACCTCGCGCTCCTCACTGAGCACATTACCCTCTCATGAGTTACTCCAAAGGCTAAAAGAGAAAGCATTTATGGGAAACTATAGACTCTTGTAGCAACTGGGGGAGGATTAGCCAAATACACAAGAATATCAGTTTCATTTGCAACAATGAAAACAAATAACTGGCCCTAGTTCTCCATATAGGTTGTTGTTGTTGTTGTTGTCAGGTGCTGTTGCATTGGTTCTGACTGACAGTGACCTTATGCACAGCAGAAAACAGCACTGCTCAATCCTGTGCCCACCTTGTAATTGTTGTTACGTTTGAGCCCATTGTTGCAGCCACCGTGTCAATTCCCACAGCCCCTGGGTTCTCTGGGTAAGCCTGGCCTTTTCATAATCTGTTGTCAAGGCCTCGGGCCACATGGTGATAAAGCCAACCATTCCATAGTGGTCTACAACCCCCAATATGAACGTCAAATCTGACCAAATGCCCATGAAGAGGTGTGAAATCATAACCTTGGCATATTTTTCCAAGTGAATGGCAACCAGAAAGGGGTACATGTTAGTGTTATGTATGGATGAAGTGTTCCTGCCTAATGATCACTCATCTTACACTGTTACTAGAGCAAATGCTAGTAGAGGGGGTTTCAGAGTTCGTGGGAAAATTCCATGATCATTTAACTCCGTGTTCCCACAAACTTTTTGAAGCCCCCTCTTACAGATGATTTGTTGTGAGCTACACACAAAGAACATGTGTAGGAACAAATAAAATAAAGTCTTTATTAAGTTTAGCCCCTTGTGAATACTGATTGTAAACAACACTCTCTGGGTGGATTGGTAGCTGAGAAAGCTTACAGAATCCTTGGGTATGCATACATGATGTGCACACAAATAACACCACGCTGGGATATTCCTGCAGGGAAATATCCTGGACTCTTACTGCATACAAAGGCGTTATTTGGTTTGCACCCCGCTCCCCATCCCTTTATTTGTAATGTGGCCCAAGCAGTTCATGAATCATTCAAACTTTCCTTGTCTGCCAGAGAAAGGTCTGGCATTTCAGAAGCAGAGAAGGATTTGAGGCAAAGTGACAGGCCTACTTCTGCATGCCTTTTGAAAACGTCTCCGTCGCTGTTGTCTACAAGCAAACATTGTGTGTATAGACATAAGAGCCCGCGCTGCCTGAAGGAGAATCCTAATCACCAATTTCCAAAGCAGACGCTTTGCTAATGAGCAACATTGAAATCTGCAGCCATTAAGCTTCACTTAAACCAGATTTTTTTCCACCTCCTACAACCCCAAAGTACAAAGAATCAACATCCTGAAGACTCTGCAGGCTACTGCTCAGCAATTAATCATGGGGGATAAAAAACAACTTAATTGGCTGGAGGACCATCTACACATATTTTTTAAAAATCCAATTTACAGCTCACTAATGCGTAGCTATCTCGGAAAGGCATACGCTGAAAACACGATGTCCATTTTAAGTAACTGATGCTGCAGAATACCGCTTCACGCACCTGAAAGCTTGCTTGCTGCTCTTCTTCATTTGCTGTCTCCCCCAGTTCCCAGCGGCTGCTCCTGGGAGTGAAAGGACGCCAGGCTGAAGCTATGGAGACCGTCTTTAAACCTTGGCTGAGCTGCTTGATTTAAACATTCTCAGCGGAATCACAAATGCCGGTGCTGGCGGTTGGCCACAAAGGAAGCAGAGAACGTGTTTTCAGCATTTCTTTCTTAAGATTGTCACAAAGCTTGAGGGGATCGGTTAGGCTGACTGCTTCTGCGGTCGGCATGTGCTAAAGGACTCCGCGTTTTTGTTGTATTTCAACACAAGGGCCCCTTCCAAGGGGTTGGGTAGGGGCTCTGTACCGGTGAGGGCCCAAGGCTGTGCAAGGGTCCGGCTGAAGATGAGTAACCAAAGGATGCAGAGGGGAGCGTGGGGTGGTTTTGATGGATGGAACCCAAAAGGGAAGAGGAAGTGCCAGGACTGACAGTCGGGGAGCTGGTAGAGTTCTGGGAAAGCAGAGCTATGGGGCCTCAGGCGACTGTACTTCGAGCCACTTTCGGGGGTGGAGTCCACTTTGACTCGTGGCGCTTTCCTGTGTGCCGGATAGAACGGCTTCATCAGGAGGTGGCTCTCCGGGTCCCAACCCCCACCATTTGGCCTCATTGTGCAGCTCTTAAGCATGTGTGTCTCTCAGGGATGCATGCAGCTATAACCAGGACCAGAACTGAAGCAGCGAGTCAAGGGGGAAGTGGGAAGAAGTACTTCAACTTCCCACTCTCCATTCATATTCATTCAGCAAGTATGGGCTGAGCTAAGGCTGGGCACCAGTGCTGGGGAAACAGACAGAAAGGAAACAGGTCTGGCCCCCACCCTGACAGAGCTCGTTGGATTCTCGACTGCTGTGAAAACAGATACAACAAGGAAGCCACAAGCAAATATAAAATTATGATCGTGGCAAGGAGACGAGAAAAGACGGCAGGCTCCACAATGATGGGGGCATCGCTGACATCAGGGGTGCCTGCTGTTAGGTTCTCCAGAAGCAGAAGTGAAGGTGGGAATTCCTGCACATGTGACTCCTGGGGGAAGTGTTCTCCAGAAGAGGGACAGGCTAGGGGAAGAAGTTGAGCAAAGATTTGGTGCGGGGACCTCTAGTTCAGCCTGATCCTACAGAGCTCTGAAACATGAGTGGTTGAAATGAAGTTGCCCTCCAAGGGGCTACTCTTTTACACTCCCACACCCAAACCAGACTCGGTGCCACTGAGCCGATTCCAACTCACAGTGACCCTACGGGACAGGGTCGAACTGCCCCTGTGGGCTTCTGAGACCCATGAAACGACGACTCCACCAGGGCTCCTCTTTTATACCGCGTCAGCCAATAACCCCTAAAGGTGACCTCATGGAGCAACCCAACTCAAACTCACTGCTGTAGAGTCCACTTTGACACATAGCCACCCTACCTAGGACTTACTGCAACATTTACAGGAGCAGAAAACCTCATCTTTCTCCTGCTGAGTGGCCATTGGGTTCAAACTGCTGACCCTAAGGCTGGCAGTCCACCCATAACCCTCGGGGACTCACTTAAAGTTGGCCCCATTGGCCAAACTCAAATGACTAGAGAAAGGTGCCGGGGTGAACAGTGAGCCCTGGCTCCAGACAAAGTGAGGTACATGAAACATCTGCTAGAGAATCTGGGGAGTATGCTTCTGGGGCGACATGCTTCTCTATAAAAGCAACTTCTTAGATTAAACATGAAGGATGAGTAAGAATTAGGCAGTGAAGAATATTATAGGTGCAAGGAACAGCAGGTACAAAGGCCTTCCCCAAAAAACCCCAAACCCAAACACAGCCGTCTAGTCGATTTCAACTCACAGCTGCCCCTGGGGGTTTCTGAGAGTCTAACTCTTTTACAGGAGTCGACAGCCTCATCTTCCTCCCTCGAAGCAGCCAGTGGTGTTGAACTGCTGACCTTGTGATTACCAGCCCAACACGCAACTCACCACATTACCAGGGCTCTAGCTGAGGAAAATGAAGGCAAGCAGTAGATTTGGAGAATTGGGTGAGAGAAGAAAAGGGGATGGAAATTCGTTGGAGGAGAACCCACAGCACTTGGAATGTCTTGAACGCAACCGGAAATGACATGACCTCACTTGCCCAGAGTGAAGCGGACTTGAAGCACTAGCTGGTGAAGATCCATGGCCACCACCTTCCGTTTGGACTATGGCGCCCCATAAAGGGAACAAAAACCCTCACCGCTGTACATGCAAGCAACGTTGTGCTGGATGGCGAAAATACTGAAGGACTCTATCTGGAGCCACAGTCAAGGCCCGCGGAAGCAGCAGGTAAGGCATCAAACAATGAACCGCGTGGGCAAATCTGCTACAAAAGACCTCCTTAATTCTGGCAAAGCAAAGATATCACTTTGAGAACTCAGGTGTATCTGACCCAGACCATGTTTTTTTTAATATATATATATTTTTTAAGTTTTTTGGGGGCTCTTACATCTCTTATCACAATTCATACATTCATCAAGTGTGTCAAGCACATTTTCACATATGTCACTATCATCATTTTCAAAGCATTCCCTTCCCACCTGAGCACCTGATATCAGCTCCCCATTTATTCCTCCTCCCTCCCCCACCCAACCTCCCTCACGAACCCTTGATAAATTATAGATTATTTTTTCCATATCTTACATTGTCCTCCATCACCCCGCACCTACTTTTCCATTATTTGTCCTCCTAGGAAGGGGTTATAGGTTGATCCTTGTGATCGATTCCTCCTTTCTCCCCCCACCCTCGCCTAACCCTCCTGCTATCTCTACTCTCTTTGTAGGCCCTGAGGGGTTTAACTATCCTGGACTCCTTGTGTTGCAGGCTCTTATCTGTAGCAGTGTGCATGTTCTAGTCTAATCCAGTTTGTAAGGTAGAATTGAGGTCATGATAGTGGAGGGAAGGAAGCACCAAAAAATTAGAGGAAAGTTGTGTTTTATCGGTGCTATACTGCACCCTGACTGGCTCATATCTTCCCTGTGACCCCTCTGTGAGGGGATGTCTCCAATTGTCTACAGATGGGCATTGGGTCTCCATTCCATGCTCCACCCCTATTCACATTGGATATGATTTTGTTCTGGGTCTTAGATGCCTGATAACTGATCCCATCAACACCTCATGATCACACAGACTGGTGTGCATCTTCCATGTAGGCTTTGTTGCTTCTGAGCTAGATGGCTGCTTGTTTATCTTCAAGCCTTTAAGACCCCAGATGCTATATCTTTTGATAGCTGGGCACCATCAGCTTTCTTCACCACATTTGCTTATGCACCCACTTTGTCTCCAGTGATCGTGTCCAGAAGGTGAGCATCACAGAATGCCGGATTGTTAGAACAAAGTGTTCTTGTGTTCAGGGAGTACTTTAGTCGAGGTCCAATGTCCATCTGCAACCTTAATTCTTAACATATAGATATGAGTACATAGTTCTATTCCCCTCTTGTTATATCTATCTATCTATCTATCTATCTATCTATCTATCTATCTATCTATCTATCAATCATCTATCTATCTATCTGCCTGTATTTAGACCTTTATAAATGTCCTTTGCCTCCTGGTTCTTTCCTCTATTTCCTTTTACTTTCCTCTTGTCCCACCATCATGTCCGGCCTTCATTCGGGTTTAGAAATTCCTTGCTGCTACAGTGCCCTTGATTAAGCCCCACTAGGCATCCTATGCCCTTCTGTCCATTGATTTTAGTTCACTTGTTGTTCCTGAGAGGTTGGAGATTGAGGTGCAGAACAGAGATAGAATTTAGCCAGGAATGTGAACTTGAGAAAGATTTTATTAAGGCATGGAAAGAACTCCCAGGAGGGAAGGGAGAGCAGAAAAAGGGACGGGGCATCTTGAGCCCCTGGGTGGGTTCCGAGACCCAATGAGTTAAGTCAGGGAAATCTTGCCTGACAGTGAGGCTGTGGGACATATAGAGGACTTGGGCCAAGGACGTATGTACTGATAAAGGGAAGGAGGGCCTTCTGGTGCTGCAGTTGCAGGGTCTGAGTCAGGGTGTGATCTGTGAGTAAATCATCCTGGAGAACTGAGGAAGGGACTGTACAGACCCGGCCTGGAGAGATAAGCTCCTTAGAATGCTGGAGGCAGGGACTGCACAGTCCAGCTCTGGCCTTGAGAGGTGCGGGGCTATCTTTCTGGAGATCTGAGGGAAGCGACTGCATGGTGTGGACCCAGCCCAAACAGTTCCCTTGTCCCTGGGTGGGTTACCCCCACCCCTTTCCTTTCTCCCACCTCCGCTTCTCCCGTACCCCCCTGGAAACATTGGTCCCCTTCCTTTCATCTCCGAATTATTTATCCCACATATCTTATCAAGATAGACATGCAGTTATATTAGTTAGTGCAAAAACCAGGCAAAGCCAAACAAAACAACAAAGGAAGTAAAAAATCAACAAAGCAATAACAACAACCGACCCAGACCATGTTAGTTTTAATCGCATCGTAGGCATATGGAAACAATGGAAGCTGGACAATGAAAAAGGAAGACTGAAGAACTAATGCATTTGTAGAATTGCGTTGGCAGGGAAGAAGGACTGTACCGCGGATTTCCAGAGGAGCTCAACGCGAGTCTAGGCAACACCAGAGTGAAACACTGTCCGGCAAGTGGCGCCTGCTGTGTTTGATGCATGCTCAGGGTCCCACTGAAGAAGCCTTAGGTTAGACCGTTCTCCAGAAAGCACTGTAGGTGCCCTCTGCAAAACAGAGAGACTCCCTTGGAATCTCAAGGAAGTTTGTGGAATGGAGACACGCCAGACAGAAGCTCCCAGTACACATCAGTCCAGTGTCGATCCGGGAGTGTTAGTTTGATGAGCGTTGAAGAACAAAATGAAGAGGCAATCTCGATTCAAACCTCCCAGGTAGACCTCGGGCACAGAAAGAGCCTTGGGTGTAGGGGTTACCACTCTAAGGGGAAATGAAGGTACAGACGACAGAAAATTGGATTTCACTCACACCACCAGTGCTGGATACAGTTTCCTGTGGGAGAGACACCGTGGCCTGCAGGGAATCAGTAGACATGCAGGTTTTTCAGAAATTGATTCCAGAAGCTTGAAGAATTTGAAGCTGTTTTTTATGAAGGGTCCCACTCAAACTAGGAGACATTCAGAACTTAAAAAGGTACACAAGGAAGACTTTGACAATAAACATGTGGGGGTCATGGGCTAGATTCCCAGGGACTGATTGTGGCTCAGTTCCCATGGAAATGACACATTCAACTCAGAGTCTACTTCTCACTCAGTCGAACCTCCATTAAGAGGCAAGAGACAAAAAGAAATAAAGCCAAAGCACTTCAAAGAGCCAGACTGTGCCCAAAGGCATCCAGCGCCACAGCCAGATGCGGGGCTCTGCTCTGCTGTCACTTCACACAGCTTAGAGCACACTAATCGTCCCCTCATCCCCAGGGGGCCTTTGTCGAAGAGACTGGATCAGGGGAGCTTTATGAAACATGCAGAGATTTCTTGCTCCAATTCACTTGCAGTTCCCTTTATTACTTAATTAGTTATGGCCAGATAAACAGTTAGGAAATTGCCTTCTCCTTTCAATTCCTGTAAGAACCCTGTGCGTGGGTGTGTGTATTTGAATTCATGTCTGGGATGCATGACGGTCAGTAAGTGGGCATCAGTACTTTCCCCGTGGGCCCCTTCTTGTCATAAGCTGCACGTCGATATCTAGAAAATGCCACTTCGTTTGTTTTCTTTTATCTGACCTTCCATTTTGAGATAATTATATATCAGATGCAGTTGGGAAAATTAATACAGAGAGACCTGATGTAGCCTTCACCCAGAAATTTTGATTCAACCCACAGACCTTCTTACTATCTCATCAGTTTCGTGTGCACTCATTTGTAGGAATGAATTCAGTTCTACTTGCTTTTGTCATCCGTCCAGAGATCCATATAATCATTGCTCGAGACTTAGTGTCACCCCTTTAAAGCTTTCCTGTCCTCTTTCTTCTCATCCCTACCTCCCTTCGCTGCCTGCTGCAGCTCCCGATCTGCATGGAGCTAGTCACCAACTCGATAATTCTGCCCGGCCAAGAATGCTGTATACCTGGATCATGTAGCCGGTAACTTTTAGAGACTGGCTTAATTCTCTTGAGGTCTATCCAAGTTATTGCACATTTCAATCGTTCATTCTTTCTAGTGTTGACAAGGATATGGTGGGGAGATCCCACAGTTTGTTTAGCAATTCACCTGTGGAAGGGCCCCTAGATTATGCCCGTTTTCACCATTGCAAGTAAAGCTGCTATGAATCTTCTTGAAGATATCTTTGTATGAACTTATGCTTTCATTTTTCTAGACTAAATGGACAGGAAGAAACATATCAGCCTGTGTGATCACGAGGTGTCAAAGGGATCAGGTGTCAGGCATCAAAGACACCTTTGTGAATGAGGAAGAGTACAAAATCAAATCATTGTGACTAAGGGGGAGTACAGATTAGGGGCCCAAAACCCATCTACAGGTGTCATGAGCGGCGCGATCAATAATTACTTAATGCTCTTAGACATTTTCAAATGCTCGGTTTATTCACTGCAAACACATCAAACAATCTAAAAATAACTCAAACCATTAAGGATAAGAGTATTTGGGCAAGCATGAGCATAAGGGCATAATAACAGCACTCTTCACACATATTCTAGCATCAAAGTCCCGACATGCATTGCCTGCATCGGTGCACTCACCCCGGGTAGAGTTGGAGAGAGCAGGAGTGGATGTCCTTGGTTCCTAGCTCTCTGCAAAGTCAGCGTCTCTACCAGCTTTAAGTGGACGGCTTGGCTGGCTCTTTGACGTCTTCACAGTCCCAGTCAAGCCTTATCGGGTTTCTCCACACTTTAGGTGGCTTGGCTGGCTTTTGGGCGTCAGTCAGGTTCAGCCAAGTCTTATCAGGGTTCCCCACACTTTTGCAGTGGCTCCTTGGACCATCTGTTGATTCTTGGCGATGGTCCAACTTCTTGGCTGGGCCCCAATGTCACACTTTATTATTTCTCTAAAATGTTTTTTTCTTGTTAGGTGGCTCAACATCTTGCAAGGAAGTTCTATAATGCTCTCTTCAGTAGGGCCACTGGACACCCCCTTTACAGAGGGCTGTGGGGAGGAGACGAGCCTGTCAGGGTGCAGGGTAGCAAAAATGAAACATACAACTTTCTTCTAGTTCCTAAATGCTTCCTCCCCATCCACTATCATGATCCCAATTCTACCTTGCAAGTCTGGCTAGAACAGAGGATGAACACTGGTACAGATAGGAACTGGAAATACAGGGAATCCAGGGCCGATGATCCCTTCAGGACCAGTGGTGAGAGTGGCGATACCTGGAGGGTGGAGGGAAGGTGGGCTGAAAAGGGGGAACCGATTACAGGGATCTACCTATAACCTCCTCCGTGGGGAATGGACAACAGAAAAGTGGGTAAAGGGAGACGTCAGACAGTGTAAGTTATGACAAAATAATAATAATTTATAAATTATCAAGGTTTCATGAGGGAGGGGGGAGCGGGGAGGTGGGAAAGATGAGGAGCTGATACCAAGGGCTTAAGTAGAAAGCAAATGTTTTGAGAATGATGAGGGCAACAAATGTATACAAATGTGCTTGACACAATGGATGGATGAATGGATTGTGATGAGTTGTATGAGCCCCCAGTAAAATGATTCAAATTAAAAAATAATAATAACTGGCCATAAGAACAATTGTGGACTGCAAGTGCATGTCTAGTGCTAGAAGGACCTGATAAACAAATTCCCAGGGCGGCTGTCACATTTTACATGTGCGTATGAAAAATACAGTTTCTCTGAGTCCTTTCCAGCATTTAATACTACACTAGTTTTTTAATTGTTTTAGAATATTTTCTTCATTTTTATACTCATTGTTATTAGCTCTTCAGCCCCAGCCCACACTTTCCTTAACATCACCCCAAGAAACTATTATTCTAGTTACTATCTCAATAGATTTACCAATCCTGGGTTTCATGTAAAGAAAACCATGCACACAGACATACACAGAAAAATAACAAAATAAAACACAGAAAACACTTCATTCAAAAGGAAGAAAAAATTAAAAACACAACAAATTAAAAAATCTGTCAAAAAGGTAAACAAATGATAAGATGTTAAAATTTAACCTAACTATATGTTTATTAATTCATTTTTGGATGCTTTCTGTCTGAGGGTAAGGGTATTTCCATCCACAGTCAGATGTTGGAGGGAATTCAATGGAGGCTTAAGCCTCATGGGAGCTCTGAAAATGGGTTTGGGGCATTCACTGTCATCCACAGCCTTCTACAAACTGGATGCTCCGATATTAGAGTCTAATGCAATTCCCTCCTCTGATCTAGGATTTTATTATTTATTATTTTTAGATCACAGAGGTTAGTATGCTTCTCCTGTGTGGGCTTAGCTGATATCACATTTAGATGGCTGCTCGTTTTAAGATACACTTTTAAGACCCCAAGCGCTACGCTTTGTGATTGCTGGGCACCATGCGCTTTCTTCACCACACGTTGCTACAGTGCCCATTAATATCTTCAGTGATTCCTTCATGAGGGCAAGTATTGAGCTGGGGTACATCATACAAGCTGATCATTCTGAAGTTAGGGCTTACTGTTAATGTAAGCTCAAAATTCTCCATGTATGTAAGGTATATCTATATATCCTTCTTCCACCTTAACTTTTTGAGTGATAGTATAAGCAATCTCCATGAGACCTTTGGCAATTCTAATAATAATAACATTAAACTAACCAATGGTATAAGGTTTAAGATATTATTGAGATAAGAGGGATATTCATAAATAGGAAAGCCTTTTAGAGTGAGATACATGATATGTTCAAGTTTACCTACTTAAAAACTCAGGTGACTGAATCCTGCTTAAGAAAACAATGCGAGTTAGATATAGGGTATTAAGTTGAATGACATTCATTCACTAAAGCAGAACTATGTCTGCAGAACCAAGATATGTTTTCAAAAGCTAAGAAAATATGAACGTGGCAAGTATATGGTGTGGGGGGAGGTCAGACGCTTACAGACATCCTTCCCGAGGGCAGTTAGTCACCAGACTATATGGCAGGCCTCCTCCCTGCTACTTGGGACAATAAACTCTTCCTCCCTGAGGCCTGCGACCAAGCATTCTCACCCTACCAAACAGGCCAAATTGACTCTGTGACATCCAAAGTTAAGTTATCCGCCCATCTTGTTACATGTATGCCCCCAATCCCTCCTCTTACTATTGCATGTATGGCCCTAGACTACCCCCTCTCATTACTGTATTACCTATACCACAGCCCCTTTCTGGGATGTTTGTACTCACCTGTAATTAGGGGCTTGCACGTCCCCAGATAATATAAAAAGCCTGGGCTAGCATTAAAGATCGCTCTCTCCCTCCACGTGGACCACCAAGCAGGGCTGAGGTGAGCAAGCTACCATGAATCATGTCTGACTCCATTTATTTCAATACTTCTTTTCTATCTCTCATGCTCTCTATAACTCTACTATGATCTTTACTTATTATCGCTGTACAATTGCGCCTACCGGACCTGTAATGATGTGTTAGGGGCTGGCTTCCCCTGACAATATGGTAGTCTTAAATTTCCTGATATGTGTTTGCTTTATCTGTACTAGTAAAGGATTCCTGATCCGTTGGGCAGCTAACCGTAAGGTCAGCAGTTCAAAACCACCAGCTGCCACCCCGCAGGAGAAAGTTGATGCCATCTTCTCCCCCAAAGAGTTGCGATCTCAGAAACTCACAAGGCAGTTCTGCCCGCTCTACAGGGCGCTGTGAGTCAGAATGGACTGAGAGGCAGTGAGTTTGGTTTTTGGTTTGGGACTAGGTTAATAGTGTTAGGCCATTGTGGTTTTAATTTGCATTTCTTTACTGGCTAATGATATTAAACATCTTCTCATGCACCTGTTTGCATCTGTACTTCTTTCGTAAAAAATTCTGTTCATGTCTTTTCCCCATATTCGAATGGAATTGCTTGGCTTTTTGTTTCACTTTAATGAGTTTTAAAGGTTCTTGTAGTCTAAATACAAGTCTATTGTTGGCTATGTGGTTTGCAAGTATTTTCTCCGAATTGTTTTATATATATCGCTTAGCTTCACATGCATGTCTCCCCCGACCCCCACATTTTATCTATAATTTTACATTGAGTCCATGATCTGCTTTGAATTATTTTGTATAAGGTGTGATGTTTGCTTGTTTGGAGGATGACTACCTAATTGCTTCAGCACCATTTATTGAAAGGCCTGCCTTCTTTCATTTGATTGCTTTTGCATCATCATCAAAAAGCAGTTGGGCCTTATTAAAAAGGTAGATTGTCAGACTTTGTTTAACTTCTATGGGAGGAAAGACCATCAAGTTCAGTGGCAGTTTTGCATCATCATCAAAAAGCAGTTGGGTCTTATTAAAAAGGTCTTATTAAAAGGTCAGACTTTGTTTAACTTCTATGGGAGGGAAGACCATCAAGTTCAGGGGCAGCCCGACGTTGATGGCCTGGAGGTGGAGGTCAGATGCACCTCCTCTCTGCACTCTGTACCAATTCTGACACCACCACCCTCCCGGCAGCCCGCGGCACTTCTCTGCTGGGTCCCACAATGGTTGCAATGGCCACTCAGAGCTCAGACTGCACTCGCGCCTCTGGGGCTTCACTAGGGAAGTCCCAGGCTACAATCCAGGATCGGGATCTACATGAACGGACCAGGAACAATTCAAGATACCGTTGCTGATGGACAGCTTCTTCTCGACTGCTAGCCCTGGGCCCTCGCTGTTAGCCCAGGCGCCTGTGTGGCCTAGCCTCTTCTCTGCTTCAGCAAATGTTACCAAGTGCTTGAGCTCTGCTGAAAAGTGACCGCGGCCACCTCGCTCTGCCAGGAGGCCTCTCCCCACTCATTCACTCTGCACCGTGGGTTAGCCGGCTGTTGCAGATCTTAGTATTACAGCTCTTTCTCTGTTTCTCACTGCGTGTGATCTAAAACAAACCAATAAGAGACTTGTACAAGGGCTCTCTCAAGCAGCCATCAGCCTGGTCCAATAATGAAATTGCTCTGACTATGAGGCTCTGAAGGAATGCCAGCTGCTTTGTTCCCTCCAATTGTTGCTGATTCTCATTGTTGTGAGCTTGTTTGTTTGTTATTTTGTTTTGTCTTTTTCTTATTAGTCCTTGTATAGGGAGCTCCTAGCTGTCATAGCAAATCATTGGTCAAGCAGAATGGTACAGGTGCAACCACAGTCAGTTTTTAAACATTTCCTTTTTTCTTGAACTCCTTGATATCAATCAGCTCTCCTTTCCCCTCTTCCTCCCCACCCTATCCCCCAGGAGCCCTTATTGCTGTTGTTGTATATGATTATTTTTAAATTATTCATTTATTTTTCTTTATTTTTTGCCATCTCTTACCCCATCCAATAAATCCATTCACCTACAATTCTGTTATTCACTCCCCTCGAGTGGGGTTGTTCAATCATCCTTACTATCAGCTCCCCCTGCCCCCCACCTCTCTTCCCAAATCTTCAGGGAGACATTACTCCTGTCCCTGTTTCTGAAGGGTTATCTATCTTGGCTTCCATGCATCGAATGATCTTAATTATACAAATGAACATCCTCAGGTCTAACAAGATGGATGAGGTAAAACAAACACTGTACCATGGAAACTAACCAAGAACCAATGAATCCACCATCACTCTAATGTGCATGATTTGGGGAATATCTATTTTTAAAAAGTAATTTTAAAAACCCAGCAAACACTGTAATAGTGCGGGAGGAAATAGTGAAGAACTAGAGGACAGTTATGTGTTTCCTCAGTGCTGTGCCGCACCCTGGGTTCTTCATCCCTCTAGTTGTTCCGGCCTTTAGGAGACTTTGTGGCACATTGGCTAGGGAGCTCGGGCTAACGGAAAGGTCGGTGATCTATAAGCATTTACAGCCTTCAAAGCCCCAGGGAACAGCTCTACTTTGTCCTCTAGAGCCAAGATTATGAGTCGGAAAGGGTGCAATAGGTTTGTTTTGCTTTGGGGTTTGTGGGCTGTTGGTCCTCAGGGTTACCAAGATGCCAAGGAAGGGAGGGGTGATGAGGAAAGTTTAAAAGTCATACAGTTTAATCTCCTGACCACTTCCTGGATGGATACCAGCCTCTGGGTTCAGTTCAGAGTTTTGAGAGACTTGCTTCTGACTTGCTTGAGCAATTTGTTTCATTGCTTTTGAGAAGAGACATTTTCAGAGGTTCTTGCCCTGCCCTTTCCCCGGATGCCCTCTGTCATTTTTCTATCTTTCCTTCTTTAATGAACAGTTCAGAAGTTTAGAATTCAGCGTGCTGGCTTAGGGGGAGGTGTTCTCGCTGCTGCTACAAGGGTAGATCCTTATCTCTTCTTAGCTTGGCTCCCTCCCTTGGTGGTCATGTGATGCGCATCTGCCTCTGTGCTGGCTGACTCCGCTCTTTATATTTCACAGGAGACTGTCTTACACTTAGTCCAGAAAGATCCCTTGAAGTCTTCTCAAAGCCAAACAACATTTGAGCCAATGAGCAAATATCTGTCCTGGGCATCCGGCCTCCCCTGCTTTTTAAATGATTGATTTTGCTGTTGTTGAGAATATGCACGGCAAAACATAACCCGGTTCAATAGTTTCTACATGTACAATCCAAAGACACTAAGTCATTTTGAACTGAAAAAATACATATGTATTTGGCATATATCGGGATATAGATACAGGAATTCAAAACCCATTGCCTTCACGTTGATTCCAACTCTCAGCAGCCCCAGAAGATAAGAGGAGAGCTGCTCCTAGGGTTTCTGAGACTAAATCTTTGCAGGAGTGTACAGCCTCTTGTTCCTCCTCCAAACTAGCTGGAAGGTCTGAACCACTGACATTTTAACAAGCAACCCAAGGCTTAACCTACTGGACCAGGAGGGACACACACACACACACACACACACACACACACACACACACTCACTCTTAATAAACTGCATCCACTATCTCTTCTGTGAAACATTTCAACAGTCTCCAGAAGAATCGCTGCAGTCAAAAATCATGATCACAAAGTAGATATAAGCCTTGGTTAGCAATAAATGGGTCTCCAGCCCACCTCGCCCTGCTCTCCTGCACCTCGGCCCACGCTGCGTGCTGACCTGGCTGGTAAGATCATGGCCAGGAGGTGAGCATGCTACCACGAAAAAAAAAAATAACATGATCACTTAGAAATGTTCATACAGTGTCTTTTGTGGCCATTAAAGCCAACTACGTTTTTATTTATTTTGAACATCTGCCCAGTTCTTGACAGTTCTCTGTTAGGTAAGGGAGTGGACTGGGTGGCGCTGTGGATTCAAGTCAAGGAGGGAGGTCGGCAGAGTAGAGGTGAGAGAGAGAAGTGAGAGCCAGACCGTGAGAGGGCCTGTCTGCCGGACATATGCGCTTTCCCTTTGTAGCCGAGGGAAATGAGCTGGGGGTTTTCAAATGGAACCGCCTTGCTAGCGTTGCATTCTAAGAGGATCATCAGCTAGGCATGTGAAAACCTGTGGCCATGAGGCTCGGAAAAGGGTTGAAATAGCTGGAGGTGGGAAAGGGGGAGGAGATGCACAAACCATTCAAATTTTAATGTTGGAAACATAGAGCGATATGTAGGGGCAAGGCAGTGAATTCTAGCTGGCAAGCTGAGACGGAGATGCCAATGGGCTGTTCAGTGCAATTGTGCAGGAATCAGAGAGTTAAGTGGGGCTGGAGCTAAAGAGGAGGGTTTGGGTAGAATTGCCAGGGGTAGAAATGAGAGATCATGTCATAAAAGAGAAGGCCTAGACTCAGGCCCAAACTCTGGGGAACACCAACGTGTAGATAATGCGGTATTGTACTTGAGAACCCAGACTTGTGAGTCAGA
This sequence comes from Tenrec ecaudatus, assembly GCF_050624435.1. Lineage (NCBI taxonomy): Eukaryota > Metazoa > Chordata > Mammalia > Afrosoricida > Tenrecidae > Tenrec > Tenrec ecaudatus. Next base: position 122,452,953 of record NC_134538.1, read on the forward strand.
CAGCTGATTATTAGCAGCATGAGCTTTGTGGTTGTTGTTGTTAGGTGCCATTAAGTCAGCACCGACTCACAGCGGCCCTCTCTATGTACAACAGAGTGAAACACTGCCCGGTCCTGTGCCATCCCCACAATCGTTCTGCTTGAGCATACTGTTCCAGTCGCTGGGTCAAGCCATCCATCTTTGTTTGCTGCCCTTCTTCTTTACCAAGCTGTCCTTCTCCAGGGACTGGTCTCTCTTGATAAGCTGTCCAAAGCACAAGAGACATCCCACCGTCTTGCTTCTAAGGAGCATTCTGGCTGGACTTCTTCCCAGATAGATTTGTTTGCTCTTTGGGCAGTTCGTGGTACTTTGAAAATTCTTGGTCGCCACCATAAATGAAATGCATCAAATCGTCTTCAACCTTCCTTATTCAATGCCCAGCTTCCACGAGCCCATAAGAGGTGATTGTAAATACCCTGGCTTGGGTCAGACACACAGTGACATCCTTGGTCTTCGACACTTGAAAGAGGTGTTGGGGAGCAGATCGACTCAAGGCAATAGGCATCCTTTGCCTGCCTGACTGCCGCTTCCGTGGGCATTGGTTGTGAATCCAAGCAGGAAGACATCCCCGGCAACGCCGATCCTTCCTCCATGTCACATGCTGTCTGTTGGTGGTCCCGCTGGGAGGAATTGGGTATTCTTTGCATTAGCATGCCCTTAGGCAGGGTATTTGACCTCTTTTCCATATCTGTAACATGAGAAAAACAATTGTAGCTACGTCATAATTAAAACAGAGCTTGCTATTTTTAAATTAATTAAGGGATATAGGAACAAAAAACATTTGTTGTATTGACCATGCAAAGGCCCTCTGTGTGAATCATAGCACTTCAGGCAAAGCATGACAAAGAATGAACATTCACGTGGAGCCTGTGCATCAACCAAGCGACGATCCTTCAAACAGAACAAGGGGTATGGAATGGTTTGAAACCAGGAAAGGTGTGCATCAGGATTGTGTCCTTTTACTATACTTATTCAGCTTGTATGATGAGCAAAGATTTTGAGAAACCGGACAATATGAAGAAGAATGTTTATCAGGACGGAGGAAGACTCATTAAAAACCTGAACTACACAGATGCAATAACCTTGCTCACTGAAGCAAAGAGGGCTTGAAGTGCTTACTGATGAAGATCAAAGACTACCGCCATCAGTATGCAATATACCTGGACACAAGACAACCGAAATCCATGACTAAATCGATTGTCAACATTGCAATAAATGAATACAGCCTGAGCATGTCCCGGATTTCATTTTCCTTGGGTCCACAATCAACGCTCACGGACGTTTAGTCACGATCTCAAACATGCAAAGCTGTTCCACAAAGCCTCTGCAAGCACAGCTACCCGAGCATGGAGTTTGTAATCAGTTCAAGTGCATGTGAACGCTAGACAACGAGTAAGGAAGGAAGACTGAAGGAGGATCAACACTTTGAGTTTGGGTGTTGGTGAAGAGGACCAACTGTGGACTACCAGAAGAACAAGGAGTCCCAGGAACCCTGGCCGTGCAGCGGTTACATGTTGGGATGCTAATCTCAAGGTCACCAATCACTCCACCGGGGAAAAAGATGAGGCTTTCAATTCCTGTAAAGAGTTAACAGTCCCAGAAACTTCCAGGGGCCGTCCTACTTTGTCCTATGGCCGTGTTTTGTTTTTTTTCAGTGATGTAGCAAGGAACCCTGTTGGCATCAGACTTCTAACAGCAAGGTCAGTGGTTCAAACCCGCCAGCAGCTCTTCAGGAGAAAGATGAAACTATTTGCTCCCGTGAAGAGTTACAGCCTCTGAAAGCCCAAGGAGCAGTTCCACTCTGTCTTCTAGGCTCGCCATGAGTCAGGATTGACTCCAGGGCAACGGTTACCAGAAAAATGAAGAAACCTCTCTTGGAAGAAGTACAGCCAGAGAGCTCCTAAGAAGAGAGAATGGTGATCCTTCCCCAAATGCACTTTGGACATGTAATCAGGTGGGACAGACCCCTGGAGAAGGCTTCCACGCGCTGTAAAGCGGAGGGTCAGAGCCTATGAGGAAGCCCCTCAGTGCGATGGACGGCATCGAGGCTGCAGCAGTCGGCTCAAGCACAGAAATGACTGCGAGGTAGTTCAGCTCTGTTGTACATAAGGTGGATTTGAGTGAGAACCAACTCAAGGTACCTGACAGCAACGGGTAGGGGAGCCCACGAAGGTGAAGGAGAAGTGTGGTAGTTACATAATCTGTCGCCAATTTGAGACTTAAGAGGGAAGGGGTGGCGTTTTAGCCCGTCAGTCAGGTCACAGCTTGATGACCTCATTTAGAGGCACTAAGGAGATAACTACCTCGCTGGAGGCAGGACACAGGCTCACTCCCTGCAAGACATTCCTTTTGAGAAGACCCGGTGGAGCCCTGGAGCTGAAGGAGCCACGTGGAAACCCACGCCAGTGCTGAGATACTTACACCGCCACTGGATCCACAAGACTTTCCACCCACTGGCCTGTGATCTTCCTGCATTTGGCGTCATTGCATGTGTTTTGTGAGTCTGAAGAGGAATTTATAGATTGGTATCGGGCAAATGGACTTGATTTGGGGTGGGCCAGAATGTTTTCTCAATATTCAATTGCTCTTGTATATAAAGATCTTTCTTATACACATGAGTGGCTATGAATTTGTTTCTCTAGTCTACCCAGACTAACACAAGAAGGTAGTATGAGAAGTAGGTGAGAAACCACGAGAAAAGGCAATTTCATGGCAAACCCACCAAGAGGAGCGTAAATGCGGCCTGTAAAGTTCACCTCTCCCAGCAGTTTGTCCCCTGGCCAAGAGCACTTTCCCCACAAACCTCCGCGGTTAGAAGGGTCCAACTAGATTCTTCTTCCACTGTCCATCACCCCTAACTCTCCTCCGGAAGAGGTCTTTTTCTTTTCTTTACAAATCGTTTTATTGGGGGCTCTTATAACAATCCAAACATAAATTGTATCAAGCACAGTTGTACATATGTTGCCATCATCATTTTCAAATATTTCTTTCTATTCTAGCTCTTTTTTTGTCTCCCCTCCCTTCCCACCTCGTGAACCCTTGATAAATTGTAAATTATTATTGTTGTTTTCAAATCTTACACCGTCCTCTGTCTCCTTTCACCCACGTTTCTGTTGTTCGTTCCCCTTGAAGATTTCTTTTAAGGGCGGTGACTCATGGATTTCACTCCCCCTTTCTCTGAATTCTTTCCACCTTACAGTGGGATGATAGGTTGTACTTTAACTCCTCCACATCTGTTCCCTGCACACCGTCGGCTGTTGATAAAAGAAATGGATGGTACAGAGACGTCTGCACACTGTGCTCCCCGCGACTACTTGTATTGGGGCTTCCGTACCCTGGTGGCTAGCCCGTCGCGCGGAGTGTCATTCCCAACATGACCACAAGGCGGAGCCCACTGCCCTCTCTGGGACAAGTTCCGGCTGCCCCGGAAGCACATCTTCGAGCCCGCCCCTAGCAGGGATGGCGGCGGCGGCGGCGGTTCGGGCGGTCCTGGCCCCGGCGGTACGGCGCCCGCTGACGGGCTTCCCCCGGAGGCTCCTGGTCGGCGGCGCCGCAGGCCGGGTGAGCGTCGCCCCCGTGTCGAGGCTTCGGCTTGGGTGGCGCGGCTGGAGAAGCAGCGGCCTTTGCGCGGGGCACCAGGTTTCGTCAGTTTCATCCCAGGGCGCGCGTGACCGGCCGGTGTCGGTGGGGTGACCCCGGTGGGCCTGCTCACCCCCGAACCACTAACCGGGGAGTCGTTATAGAGAGTGCACGAGGGGGCGGCCGCAAGTTCCTGGGGGGAAATTCCATTACAACAGGCCCGTCGGAAACTCTGGTATGCCCTGGCATGACTGCTGCTAGCCTTAAAACTGGGGGGCACCACCCGCCCGACGGCCCAGCGTCAAAAAGGCCTGGCGACCGGCTTCCTTTAAGCGTACTTCCCTGAGAGCCCCGCTCCGCAGCCCGCCCGCACGCCTGGGGTAGCTTGCATCAGATCCGCGTCTAGCCCAAAGCCGCCACCAGCAGCATGCTCACCACCAAAAGGCGGTTGGCTGCGAATTAGGAGACGCTGGTGTCTGAGGCTGACCTTCTGTGGAGCTTCCTGTGACCCCGAGGGAGTCGACGTCAACCGTCATCGTTGGCTATGGGTTCTGAGAGAGGCCATAGCTTTCTTCAAAGGATTTGGGACTTCCATCTCATTTAAAGAAACGAGAAGGCGAAGAGTCCATAGCCACGAATCACCTCAGCCAAGAAACATTCTCTTGAGAACCGTTCCTCTTCCTTGCTTCCTCGTTCAAAATTTGCTTTTTTTTGAGCATTGTAAACCTGACTCATTTTTATGCTATGTGACCCTTGGCGGTGTAGTATGCTGTGCTTGGAGCTGCTAACACAAGGTCTTGGGTTCGGATCCCTTGGCTGCTTCATGGGTGAAAGATGAGGCTGTCTACTCCAATGAAGATTTACAGCTGTGGAAACCCACGGGGCCAGTTCCAATCTGTGCTCTAGGTTTGCCATGAATTGAAATAGACTGTAACAGTGAATTTTGAGCTATAAGTATTTTTTTCTCCTTTTTTTTTTTTTGAGGCGTGCACTTAGCCATCTGTTGTATCCCTTCATATTGAACATGAAACATTTCCAGGAAAGTCATTGACCAAGTTTATCACAAAGCTCCCCAAAGGGGAGTGTTGCTGAGTCGATTTCAACTCACAGTGGTCCAATGCTGTGGTGCTTGTGAGGGGCTATCGAGCCCGTGTGACTGATAGGGACCCGATGGACAACAGAAGAACCTGACTGGCATGCTCCATCCTCACACTTATGGGTTACGGCCATTGCTGCAGCCGCAGCGTCAGTCCATCGCATCGAGGCCTTCCTGTTCTTTTTGCCCTTTTACCCACCATGATGTCCTTTCCCAGGGCTGGTCTCCTGATAACCTGTTCGAAGTACGTGAGACGAAGCCTTGCCATCCTTAACTCTATAAGGAGCACCCTGACTGTACTTCTTCCAAGACAGATTTGTCGGTCCTTTTGGCCGTCCATGGTACCTTATATTATTCTTTGTCACCATAATTCAAAGCATCGGTTTTTCATCAGTGTCCCTTACTCAATGTCACAGTGAAATTCAAATTTCACGTGTATACGAGGCGATTGAAAGTACCATGGCTTGGGACAGGGACATCTCAGTCCTCAAAGTAACACCCTTGCTTGTCAACACTGTAGGGCGGAGCAGGGCACTCTAGAGCAGAGTAGAAGTGTACCTCGGTTTCTGAGGCCGGTAAGTCTATGTGGAAGCAGAAGGCCTCCCAGTTTCTCCTGAGGACTGGCTGGTGGGGTGGGACTGCCCACCTTGTGGCGAGCAGCCCAGTGGCTGCTGGCCCACCAGGGCTCCTTCCATGCGGGAAGAGCGTGTTCTGACTCATTGCCGTTGTGGAGAGTGGCTGGTTAAGTGCCTTGTTCCTCCCAGGCAAGGGAGTGGATCCCAGTGGCTTAAAGTAAAGAGAGTTTATCCTGAGATTTGAATTGGAGTTCAGCACTTACTATGGGACTTGTAACGTGTTTCTTTCTTCCTCTGTCTCTCACCCTTGCAGGCACTGCATTTTGGAGGCGGCAGATTGAGAAGTACACAGGCCGCGACACAAGTTGTGCTGAATGTGCCTGAGACCCGAGTCACATGTTTGGAAAATGGACTCCGAGTGGCCTCTGAAGACTCTGGACTCTCGACGTGCACGGTGAGTGACTTGGGCAGCCCTCGTGCTTTGTGTGGCTGCTCTTAGCAGAGGGCAAATTGGTGCTTTCCAGCATCGCCTCTTCCGGGATGCATGGCTGCTGGCTGAACACTGGTAGCAGTCGTTTTGCCTTGGCATATGCTCAGCGTTTTGTGCCTCTCCCCGGTGAGTCTTCCATATCTGCGTGGGTCTCCGTGTCTTCCTGTGGTTCCCACAGCCCCGTTGGAGCGATGCCGGTTCTCAGCCATGCTGTCCTGCGTGATCTTTGAAACCCTCCTTGCGGCTGCCCTCACTATGCCTGTTTGACAGCTGAGCAGGCAGGCTCAGTGGTTCTGGCCAAGGTTGTGGAGCTAATACATGCCAGAGCCACGAGTTGGGCCTCCGTTTTCTGCCACAGTTGCCACCTGGCTATGGCAGTGAGTGAGGCTGAGAATCTGGGTCCGAGGGGGAGCTGTCGGGGAGATGTGTGTGTGTGTAGCACCCAGCAGTGGCCTGATGACCAAAATATGAAATTCCTCAGTCCATAGAAATGAACTGACAGTTCACCCAGGTCCAGAAAACCTAGTGTACATATTAAAAGTAGACCATCCCCACCTCCAACCCCATTAGGAAATGCCTTTCTTAACCCAATTGTTACTGGGTTACCTGCAGGTTGGTCTTTGGATTGACGCTGGAAGTCGATATGAAAATGAGAAGAATAATGGAACCGCTCACTTTCTGGAACATATGGCTTTCAAGGCGAGTTGTCAGATTTATTTGATAAAAAATGTACTTTCTGTAAGAGGCACTGAGCGTAAAATCCCATTCCTCCAAGGCAAGGAGAACCACTCTTCAATAGCATGCCGTGTCTCAGTTTTCACTACTTTTCAAAAATTCCTGTCTAGGACAGGAATCTGATAGGACTGATGCTGGCTTTGCAGAGTTGAAACAAGGATTTGAAGGTTCATCTGGGCGACTACCATTTCTGAAGCCTGCTGGACTTGAGAAACCAAACGTGGCCTCTTTCATGAAGCCACTGAGGGCGCTGCCCTCTGTCTTCCTTCTCTGAAGCGGTGAGCAGATGAGAGGGTGTCAACATCATGTGTTTCCCTCCCTTGTATTTCAGGGCACCAAAAAGAGGTCCCAGTTAGATCTGGAACTTGAGATTGAAAATATGGGGGCTCATCTCAACGCTTATACTTCCAGAGAGCAGACTGTGTACTATGCCAAAGCATTCGCGAAGGATTTACCCAGAGGTATTGTCCCATGTTTTACTGCAGCCAGGTCACGTTCACCAGATGGTCAGAAGTACCTTAGTGCTGTTGGTATTACGGCTTGTGAGAGTCTTTTGATACCTTCTGTTGAGTGGACTTGGGCCCCAGCTGTGCCCCGTGTGAAATCGTAACCCACAGAAATAGGAAGGCAGGCGCCCACTGCTGGGGGAGAAGACACCCGTTTCTGTGTGTTCTCTGAGGGTGACAAATAGTCTCCAGTGTGAAGAGACTTGGAGACTTTTGTCAACTGGGCCCTCATACTTGGGCCAAAGGTGCTTCCTCCAGAGTCATCCTTATGCAGTAAGATATTTGTAGTCATTTTTATTTTATTCCTATGTGGCTAAAATACTATTTTTCTTGAGTAAAACAAGCAGATATTTTAAAAACTACCAGTGATTCTTTTTATAGTACTAAAGTAGATCGGAGGTTTTATTCTTGTCTTGTAGACGTGAAAGAACGAGTTTGGCCTTGTGGCATGGCAGTGTGTTGCAGCTATGATTGCCGGGTGATTGCAGTGTCTTTTTCTTTGTTGCTGAGCGTGCACGTGGCACCATGCGCGGAGCGGAACATTGCCGACCGGGAGCATTCACTTGATTCTGTTTTTCGTGCTGTGCCTCTGTTCTCTCCCTCTTTGCCAGAACTGCTTTTCTCCCATTAGCATGAGCTCACTGCCTCCCAGGCCTCCTGTCTCACCTTTGGAGTTGCTCTTGTTAATTTGATTCCTTAGGCGAACATGATGTCACGGCAAACATTATTTAATAGGCCAGTGTACTGTTTGGTTTAAAGACAACTGTAGAGGACACACACACACACACTATATGTTATAGCATAAATTATATTCTACCTGCTATATTTTTTTACATATCACATATTATATGTAATGAAGGTTATCAATGTCAAAAATATTTTCTTCACTTCTTCTATTTGTATCCTCATGACCAATTCTTCATTTTTCTTTCCAAAAATGTTGGGTACCACACTTGAAGCCATGAGGAATTCTTAACTATCACAGTAAAGTGTTGGGGCATGGAGGCCCCAGCACTCAAACATGTCCTCAGGAGTGACTTTGTGATTGTGGAAAATAATAAAGACAGACAGACAATGGGGCACAAGGGCTCCTCGTCCCATGTCAGGACTGAGAGAGTGGATGTATTTTCCAATGGGCAAAATGGGACTTACAGATCTTTCATAAGGCATGCACGTCATACAGCCAACATATAACATAATCAATAATCGGTATCATAACCGGGTAACATAATAAACCAGCAATGAGGTTAATCATCTTGACCTATTGCTACCTGGACACCCCTGCCCCCCCCCTTCCCAGGGATCGTCTCTGATCAGTATCGGCAAGAGATAGCAAAACAATTTGCTGCATGCTACGGAAGTTGGCCAAGAACCTAATTGCTCGAATCTACCGATGAGCTTCAGGTATAGTGAAGTAGGCAGACAGAAACGACTCATCTTTTAAGGTGTCATCTTTAAGACTGCTTCTTAATGGGGGCACATTATTGGCCCTGGAGCACGTGTATTTGAAAACATTTCTATCTCAAAACAGGGCTAGTTTTCTATGCTCCTGGTTGTGAGTGCAGAAAAAAGATCAAATACATTCTCCCAAGTCCTCAGTTTACCATAGTAAAGGACTTGAACTTTCATCCGCAGTTACACCAGTGTAATTTGTGGTTCAAGTTGCAGTTGTAGTTGTGATCCTTGTGGTTTTTCCATATCCATTCTTTGGGACAAATTTTTGGAAAACTTTGGCATCATGATCTTTAGCATCTTCAAAGCCCAGGTGGTCTTGCATGCTGAACAGTGCGGCCTCAGGCCCGTGGACTTCCTTCAAGGGGTTATTTTTGTTATAGATTAAAAGATGATCTTGGAACATCCGTTTCAGAGGGTTAGCCAACCTCAGTAGTTCCAGAAAGTCTGAGTTTTCTTAAGATTTTGGGAGCATAATTTTCTTCCCCCGATAAGGATTCTTTTGTAGAATCTTGGATCAAATGTGTTTGGAATTTCTAAAAGAAAGGTTAATACACAGAACATTTTCCCAGAAGAATACACTGTAGACACGTCTCAGTTTGTGCTCACAGCTTAGTGCTGAATCATTTAGAGAAAGACTTATGCCTCAAGGCTGCCGTGGAAAGGTGGTCAGTTGGAGCCTACCCAGCTTCTCCGGGGAGCGAAAGGCCTGGCAGTTTGCTTCCCTGAGGATTACAGCCACTCCTGCTTTCTCACCAGGGTCCCTGAGTCAGGATCAACGGCCAGGACCCAGCAGCCGCATCAACACAGTTTGTGTTCATTTATGACGTTGACACTTTGCACTCCGACCAGGCTTTTGTTCCTCGTTTAAATGGCACCTCACACAAGCGGGTTTGTACCTTAGAGACCGCGGCCTTGTGTGGGCGGTAGAGGAGTCTCCTCCTTGTGGGAGTGAAAATTGAGGCTCAGGCGGACTTGCCCAAGATTATAGTTAACAGGCTCAGCTGCAGTGTCTTCAGTGCAATCTACTGACTCACATTCACGACATCCGCTGGCCTTGCCCAGACCACGAAGGAAAACAAACTCCGTCCCCTTTAGCACAACAGATTGTGACATGGTTCTTGACGTTAGCGCTGAACAGTGACATGGGAGGATCTGGTGGTGTGAACTACAGAAATATCTCTAGGCCTCTTTGTGATTTCCTTAAGGGTTTTTGTCTCAGAAATGGTTAAGGACCAAGGAAAAGGACGAGACCAGGTTTCTTTAAGCGGTCACTTATCCTGGGCCCTCCTTTTCCTCGTTGACCCCGAGGGGAGCAGGGAAAAGAGAGGGGAGAGAAAAGGAAGAGGAAAGCAAACTACGGTCTGGCTGTGTGCCCCTTTCTCTTGGCTCCTGGCTGACGACAGAGTCCCTGGCAGAGGGACATCTTGAAGGGATTGTTGCCTCACTCGGAAGCCTAGTTTGGGAGTAATATTCCGGCATTTCTCCTTCCTTTTGGGAAATGTGTAGTTTTTCTGATAAAAATTGCTCAGCGTCCCAATAGGGTATTCTTTGCTTCATTCTAGGGTTTTTGAAAATTAGGGTTATTTTTGCTGTAAGAATTTGAGGGGTTCCTAAGTTTCCCCAGAGCCGCTCTTGAGCCTTGGCCTTACCTCCTGTTCAGTGTGTGTCCTTTTCTTCAGATGTTAACCGCCGGGCTCTGCTGTCATCATTTACTCACCCGTGCCTTTGCTAATGGCAAGAGTTTAGCTAGTATTGACTAGAAGGGTGAAGTTTGACTAGATTAAGTGGGGAAGGATATTTGGGAGGACACTAATTATATAAGAGGAACTTTTTTTGTTTTTGATAATTTTATTTGGGGCTCATACAACTCTTATCACAATCCATTCATACATCAATTGTGTCAAGTACATTTGTTGCCATCATCATTCTCAAAACATTTGCTCTCCACTTGAGTCCTTGGTATCAGCTCATTTTTCCCTTCCCTCCTTCATGAACCCTTGATAATTTATAAATTACTATTTTGTCATATCTTGCTCTGTCCGACATCTCCCTTTACCCAGGGAGGAGGGTATATATAGATCCTTGTAATTAGTTCCCCCTTTCTACCCCACCTTCCCTCCACCCTCCCAGTATCGCCACTCTCACCACTGCTCCTGAAGGATTCATCTGTCCTGGATTCCCTGTGTTTCCAGTTCCTATCTGTACCGTCCTCTGGTCTAACTGGATTTGTAAGGTAGAATTGGGATCATGATAGTGGGGAGGAAGAAGCATTTAAGAACTAGTGGAAAGTTGTATGTTTCATCATTGCTACACTGTCCCCTGACTGGCTCGTCTCCTCCCTGCGACCCTTTTGTAAAGGAATATCCAGTTGCCTATAGATGGTTCTTGGGTCCCCTATCTGCACTCCCTCATTCACAATGATAAGAATTTTTGTTCTTTGATGCCTGATACCTGATCCTATTGATACCTCGTGATCACACAGGCTGGTGTGCTTTGTCCATGTGGCTTTGTTGCTTCTCAGCTACATGGCTGCTTGTTTACCTTCAATCTTTTAAGACCCCAGATGCCATATCTTTTGATAGCCGGGCACCATCAGCTTTCTTCATCACATTTGCTTATTTACCCGCTGTCTTCAGTGGTTATGTTGGGAAGGTGAGCATAATGGAATGCCAGTCTAATAGAACAAAGTGTTCTTGCATTGAGGGAGTACTTGAGTGGAGGCCCAATGCCCATCTGCTACCTTAATATTAAGCTTATAAATGTATGCACATAGGTCTATTTCTCCATCCTCATATATAAATACATTTACTTATGTACATGCCTATATTTAAACCTTTATAAATGCCTTTGCCTCCTAGTTCTTTCCTCTGTTTCCTTTGACTTTCCTCGTGCCCCACAGTCATGCTCAGCCTTCATGTGGGTTTCAGTAGTTCCTCTCGGCTACACTGCCCTTGGTCACGCCCTACCCTTCTTACACCCTTCTTGCCACTGATTTTGGATCACTTGTTCCCTTGTCCTTGGGTTGGTTAACACCACTTCTTTCCCCCACCTCCCCTCTCCCATGTCTACCCGGAATCATTTGGTTCCCATTGTTTTCTCCAGCCTGTTTATCCAGCCTATCTTCTCTAGATAGACCTGTACAAAAAACAAGACAGCAACGTAAAGCGACAAAAGAAAACAAAACAATGACGACAACAAAATAAAACAATGACCAAAAAAAAAAAGAAAAGCCTGTAAATAGTTCAAGGTCTGTTTGTTGACCTTTAGGAGTGTTTTCTGGTCAAGTCTGATGGGGTGCCACACCCTGGGCCCAAAGTCTGTTTTTGGTATTTGCTGCTCTGTTCTTGCTGTTCTGTTACATGCCCTTAGTGTTTTGCTTCGCTGTGGTGGGGTCAGATTAGGTGCAATTCCCACACTGCGTCTCCAATGTTGTCCCCTTTAGGGATATGGGTCAGTGAGGGATGTCGTGTCTCATAGTGGAGCTGGACATACGGTCTTCTCTGTGCATTGGCTGCTCTGAGCGGGAATCTTATCGTCAAGGCTTGGTGGGCCAGGATGTGCTCCACTCTCTCTTCCTACCCCATGTGCTCTGATCAGACATGTCCCTCTCCCTGAGTTGTAGCTTCAGTGCTGTCCTCTGAAGTAATTATTCTGAGAGGAAGGGCGGCTGTCCACGTAGTTGGGATTGGGGCTGGCTCCTCAGACCCCTCTGCTGGTTCCCTGCTTCATGGCAGTATATTGCATTCACATCTTGGAGCACTGGGTTGAAGTCTGGTCTCCTGGTCTCTCTTCCCTGTGGAAGTATAAACAATACCCTCCACTTGGGCAGATTAGTGCCCTGTTCCTCTGCTACCCATTCCTCCCCCCACCTTTTTAGTTGGCTACCATATGTGCCCCTGGATTTGGTCTGGCCCCTGCCATGCTACCTGGACCTCACCCCAGGAATATTTTTGTACAGTAGCTTTTTCCAGGGGAACATTTTAGAGCTTCCCTGTGTAGCAGCTTCTCTGCCTGGGGAACTTGGAAATAGGCACTTGGTGACGCGGCCCCTCCTTAGCCGCTGTGTTCTCACACAGCACTTATACGTGGTGACTCCCCTAGAACCACGTACCTTCACGGGCAGGTTTGCAGGGCAGTGTAGCACTGGCCGAAGGGTCATTACAAGTGAAGTAGGACCTCCAGCAAAGGAAGGCCGTTTCTCAGAGCTCTTCAGTAGCACAGTTAGACTGTATAGAATGCATAGAAAAGGTATTTCTTAGTCTAATGATATAAGCAGTACAGAGTGACACAGTGTATGGTTTCTGATAGTGCTTTAATAGATTTTAATACTGGAAGTTGAGATTCTTGACGTGTTTTTTCCATTTTCTTTTCCACCAGCTGTAGAGATTCTTGCTGACATCATACAAAACAGTACATTGGGAGAAGCAGAGATTGAGCGTGAGCGTGGTGTGATCCTTAGAGAAATGCAGGAAGTCGAAACCAACTTACAAGAAGTTGTTTTTGATTATCTTCATGCCACAGCTTATCAGAATACGGCACTTGGACGCACAATTTTGGGGCCAACTGAAAATATCAAGTAGGTCTTCGTTCCCAGGTTTTTTGAGAAAAAATTGGGTTGTGAAGATTAACATTCAAAATGTATATTTCATACTATAATTTATTATGCATTAATGAATAATGCCTCGTCCCCAGGAATCTGACTGACATTGTAGTCAGCTGTAGTTTAGCTTCACCTCATTCCCAAGTTTCTGAGCTCCAAGCTGCTTCTGGAGGAAAGAGCAGTGGGTATCGAATCTGCCTTCTTTCTTGCTCTACAGCCTGCAAGTTCGCCAGGACATGCTGCCCGGGTTCTAGGGGCACAGGGTTTAAGAGCTTTGCTGCCAACGGAAAGGTTGCTGGTTCACACTGAACGCAAAGCCACAGCTGCTCCTGTGCCTATGGCGGCCTAGACAAGCCTGCGGTGCAGTTTTACTTTGTCACCTGGGGTCGCTGTGGTCAAAACAGCCCCGACAGCCTATACTCTCTGATTAGATGGATCTCGGAAAGTACCTGTGAGGGCCAGTTTTATTTCAAGTATATTACATAAAAGTGATATGTTTCTCTGAAACGGACCTCTTCTGTCTGCAGGTCTATCAGTAGGAAGGACTTGGTGGACTATATAACTACACATTATAAGGGGCCACGAATCGTGCTTGCTGCTGCTGGAGGTCAGTCATTGAAGTCTGTGTGAATGTCATAAGCCGCTGGAGTTAATTTCTACGACACCTACCAGTTTGATTTGTTGGGAGACACCCTATGAGTTTTGAGTGTACGAAGTAAATGGTTTGTTTAAGTTGAGTGAGGGGAAGATGCAGCACTGCTGCCAGAATTCCCATTTCTCATTTATGGAAAAATCTACACCTTTCAGTGCCCAAGTGTCATACTCAATCACCTTCTTCCATGTAGTGGATTCTGATGGTGGGCAAACTGCCCCGAAGGTCTCTGAGAGCGTTCGTCTCTGTGGGAGCAGCAGCTGATGGGCTTGAAATGGTGACCTTGTGACTTGCAGCTCCAGGGCGTGACCCACTGTACCATGCACGTGGAGTTCTGCGAGAGGAGGACAAATGAGTGACTGTGCTGCAGTTACTCCTGGATAGTGACCTAGAACTTGAGAATCTCTTGAGATTTTTAGTGGTTTTGAGTGCCAACTCCACCTATGATCGAGTGCAGTGCATATGCTGTCCACTCATTCTTGCTTGTTCATCCCCAGCTCTCCTCATGGATGAGTAGTGGGAGTGTACAGGGAGCCAGGAGAGAGCATATTAAGAATCCAAATGTGTGAGGCCATCAAGAGAAGGCTCCTAAGGGAGCCCATGAAGGAAAAGTGACACCAGATTGTGCCCAGTTTCCTGACTGTTGAAGCAAGCAGTACTTTGAATGGGCTTCCAGTTTTGCTGAAGCACATTGAAACTAGGTGGGGTGTCCTCTTGTTCCCTGGTAAATTTAAATTACAATTAAAGAATTAAGATTCGAGTTGTTCTGAGTAGACTTTTGAACAAAGTACTTAAGGAGTATTGAAGGTGGGGGCGGGGTGCTTCTGAGTGGGGGCGGGGTGCTTCTGAGGGTAGGAGCTCCACGCGTGAGCCTGGGTTGGTTTCCCCAGCTAATGCAGCTCGGGCACAACCATCACCTGTCACCTGTCACCCTCCACTTTCCACAGGCCCCTTTTCCAGAGACTGGCCTCTCCTGGTAACATGCCCACCGTTCGTGGGATGAAGTGACTTCTTGGGAATATCAGTGGTTCAGGTGTGACCTGTACCACACGATGCTGCCTAGAGCTGAGTGTAACCCGAGGCTAGATTGCATGGTTCGCTGGTGGCTGCATGTGAAAATGTTTTTCTTCCATGTAGGAGTTTCCCATGATGAACTGCTTCAGTTAGCCAAGTTGCACTTTGGAGACTCTCTGTCCAGCAACACAGGAGAGATACCAGTTCTGCCTCCCTGCAAGTTCACAGGAAGTGAGGTAGGACAAGTCTTTCCTAAGCTAGTATTTGGCTGTGGGCCTCTTGTGTCGTACTTATGAGTGGACAAAATGTGCGTTTTCTAATAGGAATAAAAAAAATAAACTAAAATCTAAAAAAGATTAAGATGGACCCATTTGCTTACATTTCTACCTATCCCATATTATTTAACCATCTATTTTACTTGTTTTCCCTAAGGAAGCAGGGTTTTTAAAAACAGTGTTGTAATTTGATTTTTTTTTTATGTTTTAGCTGTGGCATTTAAATACTGTAAAGCATACAAGTAGTCTCAACAAAAAAGCTATTCAAATGTTGATACTTTCACATTAGGGGTGCTCTTAGCTAAGTTCCGCCCAGTGTGCACTTTGGGGAGCACTGGCCGCTTCAAATCTTGCGTGGAATCTGCTCAAGCTTATCTGGCTTGTCACATCAGGGATGATGCTCAGTGTAGTATGCAGGAAGAGGTCTGAAGTTGGCCCCCGTGTGGAACTATAGCATCAACAGTACAAAGATCAGCCTATCGTGCCAGTGTTGGTTTAAATCAGAACAATTCACATTGACAAAGATGAATTCCCACCAGTGAAACAATTTACCTCTTTGATCAGGTAAGTTGTCTGTTGTGAAATCTGCAGTTTCAAATAGAAGTCTGGTGGTGAACTTGTTTTTTCCCTCTTGAAATTCTTTTGGATTTAACTACAAAATGTAACCTAGCCTTGACGGTTCTTAGTGAACATTTCCATGTTAACTTTGCAGTTAACCTGACTGTCGAATGTATTTAACTTGCCCTACAATGTTTCTTAACTAGTTTGTCTCCTGTAACTAGATTCGTGTGCGAGATGACAAGATGCCTCTGGCACACCTGGCGATCGCTGTCGAAGCTGTTGGCTGGGCGCATCCAGACACTCTGTCTCTCATGGTCGCAAACACACTGATTGGCAACTGGGATCGCTCTTTTGGCGGAGGAATGGTAGCTTTCTTGTACTAAATGGATGGTTGTCCCCTGTTTTTCCAAGTACAAGTTGTTCCTAAGAATCTAGCCTTTTGAAGTACAAATGGAACACTGGTTCGTGACCAGAAATTTCTTTTGCCATGTAGTTTGTCAATGGGGTATTGGACAAAATTTGAATAACAGATTAGTTAGTTAATATTACAGTGTTAATGATCTGATTTTAACCATTGTACTTAGGGGTAAAGGACCGTAGTACCTGCAGCAGACACTAATAGTTGAAAGCACTCTGTGTATGTGTAGAGTGATAAAGCAAATGGAATCTGAATAAAGGGCATATGTATATGGAGTCTGAGTGATTGCCCTAACTGTTAGTTCAAAATATGCTCAAAGATTAACCCAAAACAACTTCATACCAATGCCCGAGATTTTACCTGCAATATAATTTTGAATATGTAGGTAGCCAGTACGCCTAAAAATTCATTTTAGAAGTAGGAGCAGTTACTATATTAGCCACTGATTTTCCATTGAGAATATTTCCCAGGATGTATTGGGTTGAACGGCACAATGAATTATAACTTCAGTTACTGAGATGTTCCTACATAAAAGTGAGAACTCCGCCTCGTGGGCAGTTCGCTATTGGCCTTATCTTTCTGGTTTTTTTTGACATATACCCATAATTCTCTTGGACTTTTGTTTTCTTTGTTTTTAGAACTTATCTAGCAAGCTGGCCCAGCTCACCTGTCACGGCAACCTCTGCCATAGCTTCCAGTCTTTCAACACTTCCTACACAGATACAGGATTGTGGGGACTCTATATGGTGTGTGAACCAGCCACCATTGCAGACATGCTACATATTGTTCAAAAGGAATGGTGAGCCAAAAGCTGAGTAATGTCAGTCTTTGTGTAGGATTCCTCTTTTGTCGTCAGTGATTTTGTTTTCACATTTAATGAACCAAACATGAGCAGTGGCTGCCAAGTATCTAAGCTAACCTTTTGTTAAAAGCAAAACTTTTGTCAAAATGAAGAGATGTCAAGTAGACTCAAAATGTTTTCTAGCCATAGGTTCTGTTCCTACAATCATCTTTATTGAGAAAACTGGTTGCTAGATGATTTCCTTTTACACCACGCATCTCTCCTTTCCTAAACCCTTGCTAGTTTTAAAAGAAACACCTCATTGCCATTGTCTGTTCCAACTCTAGGGGGCAGGGTAGAGCTGTAGAGAGCCGCATCTTTCTCCCAAATTGCTCCCTGCTTGGTAGCCCATGTAACTCACTACGACCAGGCAACCTTAGTTTGAGGACATCCAGAGGGCTCTGTAGACAAACAACCTATCAAGAAGGATCCTGTTTTAGAAATGGTCTCTAATCTTGGTTTTCTTCTAACTAAGCCTGTTTATTAGAAACTGATTATTACAGATAAAAGATCTGAAAGTTTGACATGTTTAAATGCCAACTAGAAGTTGCTGGGGGGAAAAGTCTGTAAGGTATCTTACCTGGCTTGGAAAGGCAGTATTTTAAATTGCCTTACTTATTCTTAAATTGCCATTACTGAAAGAAAAATGCAGTGTTTTCTTCAAGACTAGCATCTTCAGTCAATGGACAGAAGCAGAAATGTTGAGAGGTAGTAGAAAACTATGATTCCTTTATATCATCACTTCCCAAATCTAGAATACTGGGTTTGTTAATTAAATTCAACTGGATTCTTTTGAAAACCCAATTATCTCTGGCCCCATCCTCCAGATCAGGGGTCTTTAAACTACGGCCCGTGGGCCACATGCAGCCCGCCGAGGGTATTTATCTAGGCCGCTGGTGTTTTTGCCCTGTTTTCACTTCAAAATAAGATCTGTGCATTGTGCATAAGAATTTGTTCATAGTTTTGTTTTACAGTGAACTGGCTCCTCATTAAAAAAGTTTGAGGACCCCTACTCTAGATTATCAGATCAGGGGGATTTAGTCTCAAAGATTTTAGCATGTCTGAACACATGAACTAATTTTTCTATTGTACTGGGACCTTTGCCTATCATTACGCAAGTTGTCTATTTTGAGAAATTAGCAGTGCTAGGGAAAAGTATAGCATCAATAATATGCTTTCTGCCTAACTACAGGGGCCATTGCTAACATTTTATGAAGGTGATGACTTTTTAAAACCATCAAGCTCTCATTGTTGGTTTAGTATGTACATTTTCCAAATGTCCTTTAGGATGCGGCTTTGTACAAGTGTCACCGAGAATGAAGTTGCAAGAGCCAAAAATCTTCTGAAAACAAACATGTTGTTACAACTCGATGGTAAGAACAAAGGCGGACATTCTCGTTTCCTATATGGATCTGTGTTCTAGTACTCAAGCTTTCCCTTTCCCTTTCCACAGGCTCGACTCCAATTTGTGAAGATATTGGTAGGCAAATGTTATGTTATAATAGAAGAATTCCCATTCCTGAGCTTGAAGCAAGAATTGATGTAAGTAGTCTTGCGATAACTTGGGTCTGGTGTAAAAAAAGATCCTTGTTACAAGAATCCTTGTTTTAAAGGGTAAAAAATAATTACCCAAAATTCAACCTCAGTCTTCAGTGTTGTTGGCATAGAATTTGCTTCAGTATAAACAGCTCTGAATGCGCGTACTCTCTCCTTCCAGGCCGTCACTGCTGAGATGGTGCGAGAAGTGTGCACCAAGTACATTTACGACAAGAGTCCAGCTGTTGCTGCCGTGGGTAAGTCGGGCTCTTCTGTGACAGTGGCCACGAGCATTGCTTTCCATTCTTAAACTTCTTTGTTTTAATTATCTTCTTTTTAATCCTTAGGTCCCATTGAGCAACTACCAGATTTTAACAGGATTTGCAGTAACATGTGCTGGGCTCGTGGTTAAAGTGATCTTCAAAACATTTTCAACACACATTTGATAAAACTAGCAGATGGACATGCAAGGTTTACGCTGTAGTCTTAGGAAAAAATGAAAATGAACATGTTGTACTTAGAAATTTGAGTGAAATGTATCATTCAAAGCTTTTAAAGGATAAACCAAGTAGCTGTCCTAAGCGCTGCAGCATGCTAGTCAGTTATGCTGGCAGCAGCACTCTCAATCACCATCCATGTGATAAGAATCAGAATCTGTACAGTATTTTCAGTTTTATTATAAAAATGCACACAGCGGAGACTGTCCCGGAGTCATTTCTTGGCTCGGCTGGCATTCAGCACTTGCTCTTGAGCAGCCTTCTTTGCTTTGACCATCTCAACGAGTTCCTGGGGGAGGGAGGAGGGAGGAGTCAGAATTTGTGAACAGACTGCACAAGTATGTTTGGCATCAAATGGGGACAAATCTACAGGTGGCTTTTTAAAAGCTTAGGGAGAAATTATCTTACCATTTTATTTTTTCCATTAACTTTTTGGAGCCCCCTCATAATTACAATACCTAAGGTCAGTTTCACTAATTTCAAGAACTAGGGAGGTTTCTTGAGGAATTTCTAGGTTGCGTTTGACGTATACAAACACTGGACCCATGGCTACTGCTGACATTACTGCCCAGGTCCTTAACCGAAGTGATCAAGAAGACTGTGAGCAGCAGTGCTATCGACAACCTTGTATCGCTTCATGCAGTCTTTCTTGGTCCTGCCAGGCACTGCTTCCGCGATCTTCTCCCATCTCTCGGGTGTGTTCACTGGGTAGGTTTTCAGAGCTTGCTCCAAAAGCTTCTGCTCTTCCGTCGTCCACGGGGTGAGATCTGTGCATGGAGCTGCTTAAGAAAAGTTATTTGAAAGAAAACCCACTCTTAATTGCCAAGTGCCCATTCAACACTGGAATGTACTACTGAACTCCCCTTTAGAGGTGAGACACAGCAAAAAGTCAAAGTGTTCATGAGAGATGAAAAAAAAGGCTTATGCTAATGAATTGCAGAAAATTAAATGTCAAGTATAAAAAACTAGTTTAAACCTGATTTATAGTGCCAATCCTTTACAACGTAATACTTTACTCACTAGGCCTCAAACTAAAGAAACCCATTTAAGTTTATGGTAGAGTTTGGCTAGTGGAGATTAGGACAGGAAACGAACTACCTCACACTTAATGAAGACTTCAGCTGCATCAACAACCATTCCCGTTTTACAGAAAACACGTCTGACCAAAGTGAAGCATGCAGCTCGCTCTGAGGACAGGGCAGCAATTACGGCTAATGTTCTGCCTGTTCACACCCTGAAGGCTCCGGCCAGTGCTGAGGACCACTGTGGCTACGGCTACTCAATATATCACTAGCAAATATAATGTTTTCTCGGAATACATTCATTTTAAGGTTGCAAGTGTACACAGCCAACACTGACACTGGTCCTGGTAGGAAAAAGCGAACATTAAGCGGTAAGCAGTTGATTTGGCTCTTTGGTTAGGAGGTGACACTGGCAGGCAGTTTCAGATCGTGCAGTGAAAATGCAATAGCACCCTCCCGACACAACAGCTGGAGCCAAAGTGGGTGAACAAGTAAATGTGGTGAAGAAAGCTGATGGTGCCCGGCTATCAAAAGAGATAATGACTGGGGTCTTAAAGGCTTGAAGATAAACAAGCGGCCATCTAGCTCAGAAGCAACAAAGTCCACATGGAAGAACACACCAGCCTGTGTGATCGAGTGGTCCCAAAGGGATCAGTTACCAGGCATCAAAGAACAAAAAATCATATCATTGACTGCACACCTCCATGATAGGATTGCTGAAGACAAATGGGTGCATAAGCAAATGTGGTGAAGAAAGCTGATGGTGCCCGGCTATCAAAAGAGATAGTGTCTGGGGTCTTAAAGGCTTGAAGGTGAACAAGCGGCCATCTAGCTCAGAAGCAAATAAGCCCACATGGAAGAAGCACACCGGCCAGTGCGATCATGAGGTGCCCAAGGGACCAGGTATAAGGCACCATGCCAAAAAAAAAAAAAAGATATAAGTGTGTGTATGCATGTGTATATATGTGTATATGTATATATGTATGTATATATATGTATATATAGATATATTAAATGAAGGGGGAAGTGCAGAGTGGAGACCCAAGGCCCAAGTGTCGACCAATGGAGATCCCCTCACAGAGGGGTTTAGGAGAGGAGATGGGTTAATTAGGGTGTGAGGTAGTATCGATGAAGAACACAGCTTTCCCCCGGATCCTGGATGCTTCCTCCCCCCAACTACCATGATCCGAATTCTACCTTGCAGGGCTGGATAGGACGGAGGCTGTACACTGGTGCATATGAGGGTTGGAGGTACAGGGAATCCAGAGTGGATGATGCCTTTGGGACCAAGGGTGTGGGGGACGATGCTGGGAGAGTGGGTTGGAAAGGGGGAACTGATTACAAGGATCCACATGTGACCTCTTCCCTGGGAGAGGGACAGCAGAGAAGGGGGGAAGGGAGACTCCGGATAGGACAAGATATGACAAAACAATGATGTATAAATTACCAAGGGCATATGAGGGAGGGGGGAATGGGGAGGGAGGGGGGAAAAAAAAGAGGACCTGATGCAAGGGGCTTAAGTGGAGAGCAAATGCCTTGAGAATGATTGGGGCAGGGAATGTATGGATGTGCTTTATACAATTGATGTATGTATATGTATGGATTGTGGTAAGAGTTGTATGAGTCCCTAATAAAATGTAAAAGAAGAAAAGAGAAAACAAAACAAAACAAAAAAAATGTTGAAAAGCAAGGATGTTACATTGAAGAGTAAGATATACCTGATTTAATTGCCTCATATGCATGTGAACGTTAGACACTAAGAAAAAATAATTTCACTGCAATAAAATGGAAAAAATCATAAAAAAAATGCAATAGCACCTAAAGCACAGGTTTCCAAATTTATTTTGTTTTCAGGAAAACAAAATAACAACTCCATATTCCCTGGCAATGAAAATGGTTCATACTAATATCCCCGGAAACAGGGTAGCCAGCGGGTTCTGCAGTTCCCTTTTGTCCCTGCCACCCCCAGGGGCAGCATTGCCCACGGAGGGAAACGCTGACCCAGAATATCAGTATTCTGAAATTTCATCCTCAAAGATTCCACTTAAGCCTAGAAACCAAAGATTTCTTAAACCCAGTTTAAGAAGCGTGACAGGTTAAAAACACGCACCTGACATATTCAAAATGGCACCTAAGAGGACCTGATTATGCATTGGGTTTCGATCTGTAAGGTAAGCACTGTGAAACCACCAGTTAGTATTCAAGATAAGGGCGAGACCGAGCAGCTTTCTATTCTACGCCCCTAAGAGCCTCAGCAATTCACCGGGAAGTTCTACCCAGTCAGTCATACAGGGTCATGGCAATGAGTGGGTTTTCTTAGTTATCTGGAATTAAAGAATTGAGAAGCTTACAAATTAGCTTTAAAATTCCAAGAAGCCCTTAAGTCACCTTTTAATTAGTCTGATGCCCACCTCAACACCACCGATCTTTTTTTGTGGGAAAAGCTGGGAATGTCCTGTTCCTCTTATCAGCTTTTTATACTACCACCTCCATACAAACCGTGTGCACCATTCCTGTGAGTAGCTGCTCCTAACAGGTGAAGGCCGCCTGCCCTCCCCAGGCTCTCCCCTCCCCCACGGGAAAGCGAACTGCTTGAGAAACCGCTCCGAGGGTCTGGTCTGCCCCCATCATGAAAACAAGTCTCCCTGAAGGCGCTTAGATCCAGCAACATGGTTAATAGTGTTACAAATGTTGGGTTTTTAAAAGGGTTTAGAATGGTGTGCTTATGTGTTGTACATCCCCAAATACCCTGCTTGCGTTTTGCACTGATTAGTAAAACCCAGCGAACAAAACATAGCCCGATAGCATGTGAAAAGAATGAGCTACAACATTTGATTGATGCGCGTTCGCTGCAGTCGATCCATGGCTGTGGAAAATGCTTTACGTACCTTCGAACCGTTCTGA
Source organism: Tenrec ecaudatus (assembly GCF_050624435.1). Classification (NCBI taxonomy): domain Eukaryota; kingdom Metazoa; phylum Chordata; class Mammalia; order Afrosoricida; family Tenrecidae; genus Tenrec; species Tenrec ecaudatus. The sequence continues at coordinate 122,475,748 of NC_134538.1, forward strand.
AGGTGTTGCATCGTCTGCTTGGGGTACCACTCCGTGTTCCTTTTTAAATTTATCAAAAGCCTTTTTGTTTATGTCATCTTTTTGATGAGGATCTGACAAGTGGTTTAATACATTAAAGTCAATAAATTACACGTTTTAAAAAGTATTTAAGATAGCAAAGAAATTGATTTCTCTCAATTAACTCACCAAGTTTTTGGAGACTCTTTGCTTTGCCAATAACATCCTTGGCATTTCTCGTGACACCAGATGATGAATGTATGTTCATGTAATTGGCAATAACTTCCCATCTACAACAACCAATAGAATCGTTTAATGATGGCGACAGGGTAACAAACAATAAAAACCAGCACCCTTATTTTTTATGGCAGGAGGGAGTTAGTTGAGCTCAACTAGTTAGTTCAACTTGTCCTATAGGCCTGGCTCAACTAGTGGTGTAATTACTACTGCCTACAGTTTGTTTTTCATGTTTACACAATGGCATGTTATCTTGGAATAAAGTTTGTACAAAACCGTATAGATTGTGTGATAAAAGCATGCAATTTTCCATATTGCCATCTTGAGATAGTGAATCAAGAAAAACAGCAGTAGTTCCTCATGTACAGACAAAAGAAGGTTGGGTTGCGAAGATCTGAATTCTAAACACAAACCTGGTAGACTCAAAGTAAGCTCCAGTATGAATTGGGAAGCAACAATGGAGGAGTAGGTGGTTTCCTGTTACAGAACTACAGAACGTAAGTGGTGTGTGTGTGTGTGTGTGTATGAGAGAGAGAGAGAGAGAGAGAGAGATGGAGAAGACCAGCTGTTTCCATTTGGACCTTGCTTTTCAAACTTCCACTGCGACACTGAATATTGCATATCGGGTAGTTTCTGCTATTACCAATGCTGCTAGTGGGTGTTATTCTACATTACCTATAACCAGCTCGTGGGTGTGTTTATAAGCTGTTCAGTTAAAACCAGTGTACCTTGAATTTGTTCCAGCAGGGAAGAGGTTCACAGCTTTAATCAATAACTGCAGATCATCTTCGGGCCAATTTTTACCGCCATTCCCACCTCCGCCAGTTGACTTCTCAGCATTCTTAGATGCCTGTCGCATACGGGCCTCAGCTTCTTCTTTCTCTTTTCTAATTTGCTCATTTATATCTCCTATCTATACAAACATAGGTAAATTAGGGACTTAAAAGCATGTTGCTACTCCACACTCATTTTTCTGGCTAGGGCTCTCTGGTTCTCTACTTCTAAGGCTAGCCCGCTCTGACCCTACACTCATCCTAAACCAACTTCCCCACTGGCACGTGCTTTCACTCTGGCATCCAGGCCACATGGTGTCATGTGGCCACATTGAGGTACCATGACTCAACCCTGGCTGCCCTGTGCTGTACTTGTGTCATACAACATTAACTTGCTTTGATGCTATTTGTCAAGTCTTATGGTCACGCACTAGGCGGTTTCAAACCTCTAAGCTCTTAACTACTGTATATACTTGAGTATAAGCTGACCTGAGTATCAGCTGAGGCACCTAATTTTACCATAGAAACTGCATTCAAAATATGCTGGAAAACTCGGCTTATACACGAGTGTATACGGTACATTTGGCAATCTCATTGATGCTCCATAGAAAAGATATAGGCCTAGTGGTCTCTGTTTCATCTGGAAGCTTTCCCATTTACAGTGTTTTCAAACATGCCTGGTGTCTCCCACTAAAGATGACCTGGACCTCATTTCTTCTGTCAGCAGCTTATTGCCTTAGCTGGTCTTTGACTCCTGTCTCCCTTTCAGTCCTTGCTGCTGCTGCTCTTAGGGGCCAGAGTTGGGTGCAGCTCATACAGACCCGGCGTTCAACAGAATGAAACTGCTCCACACCGTTGCTGTTTGAGCCTCTGTTGCAGCCACGGTGTCAGTTCTTCTCTTTGAGCAATTTCCTCTTTTTCACGGACTCTCCACCAGGCAAGACGTCCTTTTCCAGGGACTGGCCTCCCCTAATAACCTTCTCCCAACTATGTGGGACGAACTCTTGCTGCCCTGACTTTTAAGGAGCATCTGGCTGTCCTTCCACGACAGTTTCTTGTTCTTCTACCAGCCTGTGGTACTTTGAATATTCTTTGCCAAAATCACAGTTCTTTGGTGTACTTTATGCATTACAGATTTTCACTTACAAATGAGGAAAAAGAAAATATAATGACTCAAGCAGGTGCATCTTACTCCTCAAAGTAACATAGCTCACACTTTAAAGAGGTCTTCTGCAGCAGATATGCCCAAATGCAATACATTTGATTTCTTGACTGCTAGTTCCATGGAGATTGACTATGAACCCACCAAGTAAAATGAAATTCTTGATAACATTGATTTCTCCTTCATTTACCATTATGTTACTTATTGGTACAGCTGGGAGGATTTCTGCTTTCTCTATGTTGAGGTGTAATCCATACTGAGAGGGCGGTAGTATCTGACCTTCATCAGTTCAGTGCTTCAAGTCTTCTTGCTTTCAGCAAACAAGGTCATTTCATCTGCCTATCCCACGCTGTTAACGAGTCTTCCTCCAGTGCTGACGCTACATTCTTCGTGCAGTGCATACAGTGCAGCGTCTCATTACCTGCTCAGCACACCGATCAAATAGCTATGGTGAACGATGCACCTCAGCACACTGTTCCCAATTAAACCACACGGTACGCCCGTGTTCTGTCTGAATGAGGTTTCACATGAGGACAATTAAGTATCCTGGAATTCCTACTCATTGCACTGTTACATATAATTTCTTATAATTGAAATGCCAATAATCTGCTTCAGCAAAATTTTACTTGTGTGTAATATTAATGATATTGCTCAATAATTCTGTATTCTCCTGGCTCACCTTTCTGTGTAATGGGCACAAATACGGGTCTTTTCTTGTCGGTTTGCCAGGTGGCTGTCTTCCCAATTTCTGGGCACAGATGAGTGAGTGCTCTCAGTGCTGCATCCACTTGCTGAAACCTGTCACATTCGGTTACTTCCTGGAGTCTTGTTTTTTGCTAATGCCTTCAGTGCAGCTCAGGCGTTGTCTTCCTTCAAGACCACTGGTTCCTGGTCATATGCTATGTCCTGGAAATGGCTGGATGCCAACTGATTATTTTTGGTTTTTAATCTTCAGAGCCAATCACCAAGTCTCAATAATTCTAACTTGAACATTTTTTTCTAGTTTCAATACTTTTTAAAAATAGTTTAGTACCTTAGAGTGAGATTTTTATAGTCACTTCCATTTATTTAATGCATCTTGCTTGCAAATGCCAGATTAGTAGTACACTGTTGATTGCTCTAGTACTCAAAGGTATGCAGTAACAGAAATCGATCATTTTGGTATGAAAAAACACCCATACTCTGCACTGGCGTTCGAGTTCCACCTCTGTTTTATATTTAATGCTGCTGGCTTGACCTCCTCGTTCCTTCGCTTGAACACGGTCTCTCCCCAAGGCGGTTCTAAACTCTTCACTGAGACGGCCCTGAGCACTCAATTCTGAGCTCGGCGATTCCCCACCTACCTGATTGCACGTACTATGCACTTTCCACCTTCTGCCTCTGAAACCTTTTCTCTGCGACGTAACTATTATTAATTCAGTTGTGGTAGCATTAACATTAGGCATGTCTTCTCCAAAAGTAACTAAGCACCCTAGACGTCTAGTAGGTATTAATTATTAGTAGCTGTTGAATGGACCTGTTTCCTCAGTAGAAAATAAGAAGTGTAGGACAGGAAGAATATAGGTCTCTTTTGGCTCTAAATGTCATTATTCTAGGGAAGAAAACTATCGACTGATAGGAGGTACTACAAATCAAATAGTATACACAGTACCAACCACTGACGTTAAATCCAAACGAATTTTACAACAGCATTTTCTATAAACAAAATCCAGTGAGAGGGGACACAAAAGTAACACTTTGTTCTTAGCAACTTGGACCTGAAGTGGGAAAGAGTGAAACAGAGGAGGTACTATAAGCCGGCTGCAGTGCCGAGTACAGGCAGAAGGTATGTATTCTCCTATTACCTGTTTTTCCAGAGTAGCCTTTCCTACTTCTTTTGTAGCTGATGTGAGCGTTTCATTCAAGCACTGCAAGCTAAAGAGAAAAGGGATGACATGTTACCCTAAGCATGGTGGAAGACATCCACAAGCTGTTCTATAGGTATACCTTGCAAGTTCAAGTCGATCACACAGTTTTTCCACTTCTTCCATCATTTTAACCCGCTCGGCCTCATTGTCAGAAAAGTGATTCCAGGTCTAGAAGCACAAACACGAACATTTTCATCTTGTATCCGGCAATAAGAATACATCCAACAACACAATTACCGTGCATGGACTTTTCATAGAAGCTCCTGAGGTGACCTTGCATGATGGCCTCCTGACCAGCTAGCTACACAGGCAGTACACCAGGGGCAGTGAGCAAACAGGAGAAAGTGGATGGCAGGTGGGCCTTTAGGTGTCATGTCAGAGTAAGTCCTCAGGGACTGAACAAGATGGAGAAATCATCACTGTTCAGATTTAAATGCTTTTGTTAGGCTGTCTGTCCTGTTAGTGTTTGAAGTACAAAATCTAGTGAAATAAAAAAATAGCACTCATGATGAAGAAAAAAGGAGAAATTAGCAGCAGTTCTGCTAATGCTCAGGATGGAACCCCTCAAGTCCCATGCTTCTTTACACAATCAGCGCCCTCCACTCTCCCTGCTTCCCGGATCCATGCACTTGGGTTCCAATCAATGTGTCTCTTATTGACTGTTGACCCTTCCTTAGGCTTCCAAAAGCACTACTGGTTTCTTCCAGCAACTAAAACAAACCCTTCACCATTGAGTCCATTCTGATTCTTAGAGGACAGAGAGCGTTTCCAAGGCTGTGAATCTGTAGAGGCGGACTGCCATGCCTTTTCCCACCAAGCAGCTGGTGGCTTAGAAATACTTTACCCCCTCGTTGGTTATTGTGTTGGCCAACAATAGCAAACACTTGACTACCGGACTCATTGAGGTAGGAGGCAAGGCAGCAGTGGCTACACCAGCCTCCTCTCTCTTTCTCTCGAGGAGGATCTCCAGGCTGCCTTCTGGAAGCCAGGCTGTGCTGCCATGGCCTCTGCTCCCTCTGACTCGTAGGGTGCCCCAGCCAGCTGCCAGGTTGTACTCGGACAGGGTCACTATGAGTTGGAGTTGATCCACTCCACAGCACCTACCAACAGCTTTCTCAAAACATTTGGCATTCTGACGCACACCATGTCAAAACAGCAGTGCGGGCATCCCTGCATCCGGATGCGTTCCTTGAATTTAGGGACTGAAAAGAAGTCTGCAGGGGCAAGAGCAGAGCCGTAAGGGGGATGAGACAATTTCTCAGCGCGATTCCTGTAGGACAGCCATTGTTACCCTTGGAGAATAAGCAGATGCCCTGGGGGGATGAAAAAGCCTCGATGTATTTTTTCCTGGCCCCTTCCTTTCTCACTAATCGAATTGTCCACTTTCTGAAAACTTAAAACCACTTTAAGTTAAAGTGAAAGTACATTATCCTGCTTTAAATATCATTCCCACAGATTCGTCCCTCAACAGCTCTGCTGCCTTAAAGTGAGCACAGGGTTGATTCCATCTCCCTGTAGAAGCAGACAATCTTTTGCTCTCTCTTCCCACCAGGACACTTCCAATGCAGGTATGAGGTTCCTCACCTGTGAGCTCAGGGACCTTGATGTAGGTACCTCCAAACTACTGAATATGCACATCTTAAGGTGACCTATAAATGTCCCAAGATAGTAAAGACTCTCCCTTTTCCCAGTTCCACGTGGTGCATCAAGAGGAGCTGTGGTGAGCAAGCTACCATAAAATGTGTCTGACTCCTGTATTTTATTCTATCTTCCCTATCCTCTGTGACTTTACATAAGCTAGGTACTATCGCTATGTAATTGTGCTTACTGGCCCTTTGGTTGGGGGACGCTGGTCTCCTCTGACACTATGTGTCCTCATACTAGAGACGAAGCACTAATATCTAGTCTCTTGAGTCATATGAAAGATGTTTTTCTATACACAGTAAAGCATTTACTTATTTCCTTTACCTTAACGACAGCGGTACATACAGTACACACACAACTCTGTGTCACTACCTAACCTGGAATTTCACAACATTTTTTTATAGTACTATTTAATAAGGACCAACACTGCTCTGACTTCACCAGTTTAAAACCTAAGGGGCTTCTCTTGGATTAAAACTGCATTTCAAAAATTCTGGGGATGTTTGGTTAATATTTTACAGTGAAGGCTGTATTTGAATGTAAATGACTAGTACTCATGCAAATGAAACATAAAAGAATTTAGAGCTCTGTAAAATCCACCGAAGTTCAACTTCTAAAAGAATGGATTTACTAGGATAAAAATTAATTTTATATCACAGGAAATAACTGGCTAAAACCAAGTTGTGGAATATGCTAAAAACAAGTGGTGTGATTTCTCCAATAAATTAATAACAAAGTGGTGATGGGGACCTACTATAAGATCAAAAACCAAAACCAAACTCACTGTCATTGAGTCAATTCTGACTCACATCAACCCTACAAGACAGAACAAAATTGCTCCTTTCAGTTTCTGAGACTTTAAATATTTATGGGAGAAGAAAGCCTCATCTTTCTGCCTTGGGAAGACTGGTGGATTTGAACCACTGACACTGGTTAGATACTCAATCCATAACCCCACTAAGACACCAGGGCTCCTCATCATGGAATAAGTAGATCTTAAGACACAAATGAAGTGGTTTCACAAAATGTGTGGAAAAATCCCCAATCTTTCAAATTCCAGTTTCCCCTGACCTCTTTAAGGTCCCCTAATATTCATGAGAGGTTGACAACTGAAGATTTCAATTTATTGGCTTTATTTGTATCCAAATCGGAATAAGTCAACTATAAAAAAAAAACAATTTTCAGAAATTTGAGTGATTGGGTCCTAGGATACTGAGCAGAAAATGTTTTAAGTTTTCTAATGGCACGATGGTTATGTTAATAATAATAATAAAGAATTGGACAACGAAAGGCATACGTAAGATTTTTAAATAAATTAACTTCCAAAAAGATATATTTTACCCTGAAAGAAAAGCAGAATGGACTGATGGATTAGAACATGTACTCTCGATGTAACAGAGACATGCATCTGCTTTGTGTCAGGATCCCTGATAGACTTGTGACTACTTGTATGTTCTTTTTCTCTCGTTTTTCTTTTGTGTGTTCATCTATACAAGATAGGCAGGATAGGCAATACTGAGGAGACAGTGCTGTACCAACAGGTCCTGGGGCCATGAGAGGGCAGAAGGCGGGGGGTGGGGTGGGGGGGTGGAGCCAATGACACGTACAGGGGAATAGAGTTCTGAAATTGATGGTGGGAGGATGTATGAGAGGAACTACTGAGAGGTGAATGATGGATAAACATAATGGAGAAGGAAAGAAAAAAGAAGAATCAAGAAAATAAATAGGTATATGTATGTATATTTGTTTACATATGTAGATAACTGCAAATTTAACAAGGAAGCAGATGGACTTTGGGTCTCTACTTAAATCTGACCTCAGTGCAAAAAATAAGTGGCATTGTATGACACTCATCTTCCTGACACGATTGCTGGAGACAAAATGGGTGCATAAATAAAGGTGGTGAAGAAAGCTGATGGTGCTTGGCTATTAAAAGATGTTGTGTCTAGGGTCTTAGAGACTTGTACTCAAATAATCGGCCATCTAGCAACAAAGCCCACATGAAAGAAGCACAGCAGCCTGTGTGATGAGGTATCGATGTGAAAAGGTATAAGAAGTTCAAAAACATGCAACCAAATCAATGTAGAAGAGTAGGGACGCACGCAGTGGAGGCCCAAAACGCACCCGTAAGATAACTGGACAGTGCTCTGAAGGGCCACCCAGAAGGGATGACAAATCCAGGGTGTGGAATAGCACTAATGAAACACATTACTATCCTCTAGTCCAGGGGTCCTCAAACTTTTTAAACGGGGGCCAGTTCACTGTCCCTCAGGCCTGCTGGAGGGCCGGACTACAGTTTAAAAAAAAAAAATCTATGAACAAATTCCTACGCACACTGCACGTATCTTATTTGAAGTGAAAAAACAAACGGGGCAAAAACACCTGGTGGGCAGATAAAGGTCCTCGGCGGGCTGCATGTGGCCCGCAGGCCGTAGTTTGAGGACGCCTGCTCTAGTTCTTTAATATTTCCTCCCCTCACTATTATGGTTTTTATTTTGTTTTACCTCATTAATTATGTTAGATTTGTGTATATTCATTTGTATAATTAAAATAATTCGATACATGAAAGCCAAGATAGACAAACCTTTCAGAAGCTGGAACAGGGGTAATGGTTCCCTGAAGGAAAGGGAAGTGAGGGGGCTAGGTGGGGGGGGCATACGAGGAGGAAGAAGAGGGGGGGAGGAGGAGGAGTAAGAGGAGGAGGAGGGGAATAGGGCACTGATAGCATTGATGACTGTATACCCCCACTCATGGGGAGCAAACAACAGAATTGTATGTAACTGGACATGACGGACGCTGTAAGATGTAGCAAAATAAATACATACGGGGTGGGGGATTCTAGCAGTGCTGATATCAAGAAGTTCAAGAAGAAAATGTTTTATAAGTGTGTGCATATGTAAATACATTAAGTCATAAAATAGAGGTACTGGACTATATACATATATTTATATGGCAATACACTGAGGTACTGGATGGACTTTGGCATCCATTCAACCCTTGCCTTAATGCAAGAACTTTGTACTAACAACCTGGCATTCCGTGACGGTCACCCTCCCGACATGATTGCTGAAGACAAAGCGGGTGCATAAGCAAATGTGGTGAAGAAAGCAGATGGTGCCCGACTATCAAAAGATATAGCGTCTGGTCTTAAAGGCTTGAAGATAAGCAAGTGGCCATCCAGCAGGAAAGCAACAAGCCCACAAAGAAGAAACACACCAGCCTGTGCGATCATGAGGTGTCGATGGAAAAAGGCATCAGAAGAACCAAAAACAAACAAGCAATCATATTTTTTAAAATGAGAGGGTCAGAGCAGGGACCTAAAACCCATCTGTAGACAATGGGACATCCCCCTTACAGAAGGGTCACAAGGAAGGGATGAGCTGGGTGCAGTACAGCATTGATGAAACACACAATATTCCTCTGAGTCCTTGAGGCTTCCTCACCCCCCACTATCATGACCTCAGTCCTGCCTTCCACTGAAGACTAGATCGGAGCATATACACAGGTATAGATAAGAGCTCAGGACACATGGAACAGAAATGGGAATAGGGGTGTCAGGAGCCTAGGGGGAAGGTGGAGAGTGGAGGGGAGGAGGGGAAATCGCTTGCAAGGATCAACACATAACCCACCCACCCACCACCACCAGGGGGTTGCACAACAGAAACCGTGGGGGAAGGGAGACAGCAGTCGGTGTAAGATATGTATGGATTGTTATAAGAGCGGTAGGAGTCCCCAATAAGAAGAAAATGTTTGAAACTGACTGTGGCAGCAATTGTATAATAATGCTTAATGTGACTGAACTATGGAATACTATAATAAACTATATATATTGAGGTCAAACATACAACTCTTTCACATGTGGAGTATAAGTTTGGAAATATTTAAAAGTTTAATCAGCATCTTTATATAATTGTTGCCTGATTTAGTTCAATCACAATCTTACCTACCTTGCATGAATTTCGAAGTTTTTGTCTTTCCCTCTTAATGGCTTTTTTCTGTATATCTTTCTCCTTCTTTGCTAATAATGCTTGTTGTCTAACTTCCTCTTCTTCTTTCTCCTTTGCTAACCGAGCAGCTTCTAATTCGGCTTGTCTTTGCTTTAAAATGAGGAATAAAATGAATTTAATAGGAAAACTTGGGACTTGGAAATTTTCACTAATTGTACTAAAAAACCTCAACTTTTTAGTTAATGAGAAAAAGGTGACAGACTTTCACTTACTGAAGGCTGAACTGGGGAAAACAGGTGGGACCCTTTCAGTAGAAAATGTATGTTTACTAATTATAAACATTCTGTTTTTCCTCAATACAAATGTGTTGGTAGAGCCTCCGATCACGGTATCACTTTGTCAAGCATCCCTAGTCTGTTCTGAGGTCACAGCTTTACACAGGTTCAGGAACGCTTCACGTCAGTGCCGTCCATAGACACCTCACCTTTTCTTTAGCTTCTTGCTCCTTCCGCTTTGCTTCTGCTTTCGCTTTCTTCTCTGCTTCTTTCTTGGCCTTTTCCTCTTCCTTGAACTTTTTTATCCTTGGGTCACAGCTATAGGCATTATCTGCCAGAAAAAAAGTCATTTGAATATTTATCCAATTTAAAAACTTAAACAAACAAAAAAAAAGCAAACTCACCAACCAGCGTCCTTATTCTGTTCATTTCTTCTTTTTTCCTCTGTGCTCTTGTTGCTCTATTCTGCTTTTCAATCCATCGTCTCTCATCACGACTATAAAATTTAAAACAGAAAACAAGCTACTGCTTAGTTGGTATGACCGGAAAACTATTTCTAAAACCATAAAAACAAATTTACTGCCATCTACTTAGTATTAATTTTCAGGGATTGTTTTGTCATTTCTGTCAAGAGGTTTTCCTTACACACACTCCTGGAAAATTGAAGTAAAACCTAGGTTAAGCAACGAGAATAATTTACTCTAAGAGCTTTATTGGCAGTTATGTTCTTCAACTGCTGACAAGACCCCATCTACCTTAACCTTATAAGAAAGAAATTTAAAACATCAAAAGTCCATTTTAAAAGACTAGACAAAAAAATAGATTCTCTCTGTTCAGTTCATCACATACAGTACCAAAGAACCAAGGAAATTATTAAACATTTTTCTTTATTGATGACAGGATTACATACCATTCTGCCTTTTCTTTTTCTTCTTCGTCCAAATAGGAAAATTCTCTCCAAGAATCAAAATTATACCTAATAAAAACAAAAAGGAAATCAAGCTAATTCAAATGAAAGAAAAACTGCCTTTCAAAATTAGTTCAGACACAAATGAATTTAAGAGTCAGTTTAACAAGATGGGCTTAATAAATCCTCTTCCCTCCCATCTTCTTGGGGTCTAGTGCAGGCAGACAGTATGGTTAATTATTTTTTAATATTTCAAAAATGAATTGTAAGTGCCATGAAATTTAAAAAAAACTCCTCACAGTTCAGCCAGCACATTAAGGCTGGATTGAATACCTGTTTATTTGACCAATATGGCAAGAGAATGTTAAAATTTCCAAATGGCCCTCAGCAGAAAAAGGTTTCCTACCTATTTCCACTTACCGTTGAGTTGATTCTGACCTCTGCAGGCCCCCAGGGGGAGGTCAGAGTAGACTAGGCCTGTACAATTTTCAACGCTAATTTATGAGAAGCTCATTGCCACAGCTCCTTCTGCAGCATCTGAGCTGTCTGCCACCACCAAGGGATCAAGATAACTCTTACACAAAGGTCATTCTGCCTCTGTAGATAAAAGCAACTACAACTGATGTAACCAAATTTTATCACTTTGTTCTATAGCAATTGCACATTTTCCTATTTTCTACACACCTAATGAAAAGACATCATATATAATACAAATTCACATTACCTTTATTAGAAATTAATGGATTAGTTATAGGCACTCATGTATACAAGTACTTTAAAAAAAATCATTTTATTGGGGGCTCATACAAGTCTTATCACAATCCATACATCCATCCAATGCATGTCAAGCACATTTGTACATTTGTTGCCCTCATCATTCCCAAAATATCTGCTTTCTACTTAAGCCCTTGGAATCAGCTCCTTTTTCCCTTTCCCTCCCCACTTCCTCAGGAACCCTTGATAATTTATAAATTATTATTTTGTCATATCTTATACTGTCTGATGTCTCCCATCACCCACTTCCCTGTTGTCTGTCCCCCAGGGAGGTTATATTTAGATCCATACACAAGTACTTATAATAGGAAAATTATTAGGAAGATTACACAAACACTTGTAATAAAATTATAGTATGCTTATTATCTAGAAAAGACTAAAAAATCATAAAAGTGTAAATATTGCACAAGGAATATGCAACATTGTGTAAAAACCTTTAATAAGTTCTAAATAATATGACTTTATTCAATAGAAGTTGTGGGAAACGCTTCACACAGCAACTAAACTGGGACTTAATAAAACAAGGACTCTCTGGGGGGAGTAGACAGCTAACATGCCAGGGTGCTAATCTCAAACAGTTAGTGTTTCCAGTCCACCTAGAGGTGCCTTGGACAAACGAACCCTGGACCAGACTTCAACCCAGTGCCCCAAGGTGTGACTGCAACTTCCAGCATGGAGTTGGGAACCAGTGGAGAGGTCTGGGGGGCTGGCCCCAGTACCCAATACTAAGTGGACGCCTGGCCCTCCCCACAGAATTTATTTCAAAGGACAGCATTGAATCTGCAGGTCTGGGAGAGGGACATAACAGATCAGAGCACATGGGAGCAGACGAAGGGGGAGTAAGAGAGTGGAACACATCCTATCCCACCAGACCTTGAGGACGATGACCCCAATTAGAGCAGCCAGTCCACAGAGAGGACCACATGGCCAGCTCCACCATGAGGCATGATGCCCCTCACTGATCCATGGCCCTGTGGGGGACAGCACGGGAGACAGTGTGGGAATTGCCCCTGACCTGATCCCGCCATACCTAGACAAAGCACTGGGGAGTGCAGCGGAACACCAAGGGAATGGAGTGGCAAGGTCCCCAGGGAATGCTGGAGGTGGACTTTGGGGCCAGGGCGTGGTGCCCTCACAGACTGGACTGGAAGACACTCCTAAAGGCTAACAAACGATCCCTGAACTAACTACAAGCTTTTCTTTCTTGTTGTGTTTTGTTCTTTGTCAGTGCTTTGCTATTGTTGTTTTGTTGTATACTGTTACTTGGTTTTGCTCTGTCTTGTTTTTGTGCATGTTAGTATCTCCGCAGGTCTGTCTAAATAAGACAGGCTGCATGAACATTCTGGAGGAGAACACAACAGGACCGACAGTCCCGGGGGACATGGGAGAAGGGAAGGTGGGGGGAAAGGGAGTGGTGTTAACAAACCCAGGGACAAGGGAACAACAAGTGATCCAAATTGGTGGTGAGGTAGGTGCGGCAGGCCTGGTAGGGCATGATCAAGGGTAATGTAATGAAGAGGTATAGCTGAAATCCTGGTAGGGACTGAGCACGATAGTGGGACAGGAGGAAAATCAAGGGAAATAGAGGAAAGAGCTGGGAGGCAAAGGGCATTTATAGAGGTCTAGATAAAGACATGTACATAAGTAAATATATTTATATATGAGGATGGGGAAATAGATCTATGTGCTTATATTTATAGGTTTAGTATTAAGGTAGGACAATGGGCCTCCACTCAAGTACTCCCTCGATGCAAGAATTGTTCTTCTATTAAATTGGCATTCTATGATACTCACCTTCCCTACACAACCACTGAAGACAAAGCGAGTGAATAAGCAAATGTGATGAAAAAAGCTGATGGTGCCGGCTATCAAAAGATATAACATCTGGGGTCTTAAAAGCTTGAAGGTAAACAAGCGGTCATCTAGCTGAGAAGCAACAAAGCCCACATGGAAGAAGCACACTAGCCTGTGTGATCGCGAGGTGCTGAAGGGATCAGTTATCAGGCATCAAAGAACAAAAAATCCTATCATTGGGTGCACACCTCCATGATAGGATAGCTGAGGACAAATGGGTACATAAGCAAATGTGGCGAAGAAAGCTGATGGTGCCTGGCTATGAAAAGATATAGCGTCTGGGGTCTTAAAGGCTTGAAGGTAAACAAGCTGCTATTTAGCTCAAAAGCAACAAAGCCCACATGGAAGAAGCACACCAGCCTGTGTGACCATGAGGTGTTGAAGGGATCGGGTATAAGGCATCATCAGAACAAAAAAAAAAATCTTACCATAGTGAATGAGGGGGGCAGTGCAGAGTGGAGACCCAAAGCCCATTTGTCTGCCACTGGAGATCCCCTTGCAGAGGGGTCTAGGGGAGGAGACGAGCCTGTTAAGGTGCGATGTAGCACCGATGAAAAGTACAACTTTCTCTAGTTCCTAAATGCTTCTCCCCCCCCCCCCACCCCATCATGATTCGATTTCTACCTTGCAAGTCTGGCTAGACCAAAGGATGCACAGTGGTACAGATAGGAACTGGAAACACAGGGAATCCAGGAAGGATGATACCTTCAGGACCAGGGGTGTGAGTGGCGATGCTGGGAGGGTAAAGGAGAGTGGGTTGGAAAGAGGGAACCGATTACTAGGATCTACATATGACCTCCTCCCTGAGGAACAGACAACAGAAAAGTGGGTGAAGGGAGACGTCCGACAGGGCAAGATATGACAAAATAATAATTTATAAATTATCAAGGGTTCATGAGGGAGGGGGAACAGGGAGGGAGGGGGAAAAATGAGGAGCTGATGCCAGGGGCTTAAGTGGAGAACAAATGTTCCTAGAATGATGAGGGCAAAGAATGTACAGATGTGCTTTATACAATTGATGTATGTATATGTATGGATTGTGATAAGAGTTGTATGAGCCCCTAATAAAACGATTTAAACAAAAAAGAAAGAAAACGAACCCTGGAAAACCCTATGGAGCCCCTGAGTTGAAAATGACTCCCCGACAACTGGTACTGAATCAAGGGCTCATTAAATATTTGTCCTTAAAGCATCACAGACCTAAGTATACTCACCAGAAGGAGTAAAATGCATCTACAGCTTCAAATGATGAATTTATATCACCAAGTTTGGGAACAGTTTTTTTATTTGACCATCTAAAATTTTAAGAGAGATAAAAGTTTGATTTGAAAATTTTATATAAAAGTTTGAGTCAGAATAATTTGTACACACACACACACACACACACACACACACACACACAAACACACACACACACAAATGCTTTTCAGTCATCACGCAGACTGTGGCTCTGGGAGGCCAGCAGTGGGCCCGGACACTGCGGTGAAGGAGAGCCTTGAATGGGAAGGGAGGAGCAGTCCTGAACATCAGGTCACCTTCAGGGTTAGAAAAGTGTGGTGTGGCCGTTGCAGGCTAGAAGGCGCTAGGCCCCTCCTAGCTCACCCACTGCTGGCCTGACCAGGCGGCAAGGGGCCGACTGCAGGTCTAGCCTTTTTACGAGGCTGAGCATGAAAAGGAGGCAACGGCTGCGTCCTCCCTCATCACTGCTGCCATCGAGCCGCAGTCTGACTTCACTCAGCAGTTGACTTCTCACCCTTGAAGACAATTCTGAGGCCCCTATTTCCATGCCTATGAAATTACTCCTCAGAAGTATGTAATACACTTTTACCACCTTCAATACTGCTATAAAATAAATGTGAGGTGAAAAGATGAAGGGAATAGTTGCACTTCTGGTGAAAATGATCAGCTGGGAGGTGGGTGGGGAAAAAGGAGTTAATAATAATGAGAAGCAAAAAGAAGAAAATGCTCTGCAGTGGACTGTGGTGATGATCGCACAATGCTTCTTAATATTTTCAACTCACTCAATTGGATGGCCTATGAATCATGAATTAAAAAAAAAATCACCCCAAGGCCTACTTAAAACCAAACAATGGTTTCACTTACTAGTAAATGTCTGCCTTGAGTTTTGTGTTCTTTCAAAATTTATCAATATGCTGACCGCAGGGGTTGGCAGTTCAAATCCACCAGCCGGTCGGTGGGTGAAAGCTGAGGCTATCTGCTTCTATATGGTTACCACAAGTCAGCATAAACTTGATGGCAGTGGAGATATGGGATAAAATTGACAACAAAAGCAACTTGAAAGACTATATAGGAAGCTGGGGGACAGTGAGTTTATGTTAGTGGGGAAGGGTGAACTCAAAAAGGAGAGGAGCAATGGTTATATAACTGAAGAAGGTAATCAATGGCAATGGACTGTACATGTAGAAACTGCTGAATTGGTATGTGTTCTGCTGTGTGGTCTCAGCAAAAAGAAATTACATTTCAACAACAATAAAAACACTATATCCACTACAAATCAACTAAATCAGAGGCTCTGGGAGTGAGACCCACGCACCAGGAGCTGTCAACTCTCCAGGTGATCTCAATGTACTGCCAAGATGTGCAATTCAAACAAACAACAAACAAACAAACAAAACTCTTCCTGGGCAGATGGGACCAAACGGTATGCTAATACTAATATGCACTATTTAAAAATTTAATTTGAATGAAGTAAATGGTACAGGTTCTAGTCTCAGCTAGAAATCCATTTCTTTTGCCAAAGCCATAGTATAAAAATCAGAAACTCAATGAATAAAATTTTTCTTCATTGCTAATCAAGCAAATGCAGTTGCAGGTGCTCATTATTCAAGAGGAAGCACAAAGGTGGGAAACTACTGTCCCCTAAATATCACTCTTCTCCCACTACACCAGGGGTCCTCAAACTTTTTAAACAGGGGCCAGTTCACTGTCTCTCAGACCCGTTGGAGGGCCAGACTACATTTAAAAAAAAATCTATGAACAAATTCCTATGCACACTGCACATATCTTATTTTGAAGTGAAAAAACAAACGGGGCAAAAACACCTTGTGGGCCAGATAAAGGTCCTCAGTGGGCCGTACATGGCCCGCGGGCTGTAGTTGGAGGATCCTGCACTACACAAAGCCTGCTACTGCTTTCTTATCCAAAAGAAATAAAACAGCAGAAAAATGTCCCATGAATTCTAAGGGAAATTCACTACAGAAAGGCAGAACTCCTGTTTAGAGGGTAAAATAAATGAGAACTGAACTCACCAGAGGGGCTCAATATTTTAAAAAGATGAGGAAGACACTATGGAAATATTCTCATGGAAAAAATACAGACACAAACCCCTCAGAGCAGAAGAAAAGAGCAGAACGTGTTAGAGCACAAGAAGGAAGCCGGCAGAGGTAAAGACCGAAAGGCAGTGCCTTAACCCACCTGGAATTCCTCTCAAACACGGGGGAAAACACTTCGAAGAAATTGTCTTTTGCTTCACTTTTGGAAGGAACTGAATTATCAAAAGTAGGATCTACACTGTTAAATGCTCGTCTTTTCACTGGATCAGACAACATCTCATAAGCTGAGGGGAAAAAATGACAAAGTCACATCACCATGACTCTGTACATTTTTTTTTACTGTGAGAAAACATTTTCCCCCTTTAAAAAAGTTATACTTTTCATAGTTAGAAATGCGTGTTTCGGGTGGGGTAGGCTTCATTCAGGCAGTGGCAGCTCTAGTCCTACTAGCTGTACTGACCAGCCGATATAACAACTAAGTAAAGTACCCATGGTGCACAAATCAAAGTACTCACCCTGCAAGAAAATAGATCACTCTGAGGAAAAAGGAGGAGCCAGGAAATTGTTAAGATTCCCAAGGTTAGAAAGAAGCAAAGGCTCTTAGGCTTTTGAGTGCTGTTTAAAAGTAGGCCAATTAAAGAAATGTGTATCTAATTAGACAAAAAAAGTTGGTATCCAAATATAAAATCGTACAGGGGACCGTTTAGAAATGATGCTTCCCTGTATTAGTTCGCTTAACAAAGCTACAGGCTAAGTAAATAACAGGAAGTAGCCGTGACTCTGCACCGTGACACAGACCACCTCTTGATTTAAATGAGTAGAGCATCTGGGGACCGCGTAGGCCCACAAAGCGCTTGGAATGGGAAATGTTAGACGGGATCAGTTTCCTATCACTCAGCACCAGGCTCTCTGATGAAGTCCCCTAAGCACCCCCAAAGGAGCTCGTTCCTTAACCTCCGTGCGGACTCGGACTTGGACGGTCTGGGAGGGAGCCTGCGGTCCTGCCTTTCTGACAAGCTGCCAGGGCTTGCTGCTGCTGCTGCTGCAGATGTGCCTTTGAGTAGTACGGTTCTAGAGGGGGCTAGAAACCAACCACCTGATGTCACTAAAAGCTGTTAAGTGTTTCAGCAGAGTTCAATGAAACCTATCCTACACAGAAAACCCAATCCATACTGGGAATTCCTTACTGGAAAATCCCCCTTACCTTTAGTTATGCAAGTGAAGTAGTCATTATCTCCCTCCTTGATGGGTTCACCGGCTGCTTTCCGTTTGTCTGGGTGATGCTTCAAAACCATCGCTTTATCTACAATGTAAGTCAGATTCAGATAACTTGTCATTTTCGGCATCAAAAAACTAAAACTCAAAATGAGCTAAACAGAGACCATTTCCAACATTGGTATTTAAAAAAAAGTCTCCTGTGACAAAACATTTACTTCTTACCGGTGGAAGTCCCAGAGAGGGTGAAAGGACCATTTTAAGTTGGGCCCCAAGCGCTGGGAACCTCCCTGCCCCAGTTCTCCCTCATTCACTGGCCCACACGTCCCTAAAAGCCGAGCAACAGCGGGAGACGACTTCCCTCTTGGATTGTACAGGCAGCCCACCAGTGCTGCCCACGTAGACGACTAGGGCCTGAAGTACTTTTATCAGCGTAGCGCATGCTGTTTGTTGATGAGGCATGGGAATTATCTGTGCACCTTCACCATCTACTTAGCAAATCATGCAGATCAGAGAGTATTATCTAGCTAAGTAAGGTGACCAGACATCCCACTTTTGGCGGGACAGACCCGATTTTTGGAAAGAATCCACGGCAAGCTAGAGTATAAGGTTTTCGGCGGCCATGTGGCTATTTCGCCAGGATATGAGTTTTGTCAGTGGTGTCCTGGCTGGTGAGCCGCTTTACCAGTGTTAACATCTGGTCACCTTAAGCTAAGCCATGAGTGGCACAGTGGGTTAAGCACTGGGCTGTCAACCAAAAGCTTAGTGACTTGAACCCACTAGCTGCTGGGAGGAACAAAGATGAGGCTCCTTGTTCCCATAAAGATTTACAGCCTTGAAAATATTACAGAGCCGCTCTACGCTATCCTATGGGGTTGCTACCTGTCAGAATCAAATGGTGGCAACGGGAAGCTCCAAACAAATGAAGGAAAACCTACTGTTTGTGGGAACTATTCTTTTAACACTCTATTGAATTTGATTTGTGATTCTTTTAATCAGATAGGCCTAAAAAAGTGTATTTTAAGGGGTAATTCTGATAATTTCAGAAAGATCAATTTCCAAACATTTGTATATAAACATTGCTCTCAAAGAAATCTATGGTTTTTTTCATCTGTCGTCCTTTGCTCAGTGGTTCTCAAACTTCTTAATGTTGCGACCCTTTAATACAGTTCCTCATGTTGTGGTGACCCCCCAACCATAAAATTACTTTCGTTGCTACTTCATAACTGTCATTTTGCTACTATTATGAATCGGGCGACCCTTGTGAAAGGGTCGTTCCACCCCCAAAGAGGCCGAGACCCACAGGCTTAGTTCATGATTTGCTTTTTCCTTTGATAAAATAAATTTGGGGATATTACTGCCTCCATTTCCCCCTCCCTCTTCTTTAGTGCTATTCTTTTAAAAGTTATTTTTTTTCTTCCTTAAAAAAAAAAAGAAAAAGGTAATAGTTTGAGGCAGTGAACTTACTGCAGGTACAGACAGCCCTGGCTGCCAACTCTAAGGCTCCAACATAGCAAATCTATCAATATATTTTGTCCCTTCTAAGCCTAAAGATGTATATTTAATTTCCCAAGCAGTTCTTTTAGTTAGTTTGTTTAAATGTATTTATTTTTTAAAACTGAGATGTAATGAAAATTTTTAGGTTTTATGCACAATGGGACTGACAACTGTACAAACTCATATAGCTACAAACCAGATACAGCACTGCCATCATCAAGACACAACGTCCTTGACCTTGACCTGGTATCACACCCCTATCACCTGAACAACCTTGCTGACTTCTGTAGCCAAAGACTAGATGTGGAAGCATATTGTCTGTCTGGTTTCTTCTACTCCACCATAATAAGACTCATTCACATTCTTGTGTATACCAGTAATTCTTCCAGTTTCTTACTGCTGAGCAGTATTCCATTGTGCCAACAGATCCCAGCCTGCTGTTCTCTTCTGTTACTGAACATTTGGGTGGTTTCCAGTTTTTGAATAAGGTTATTATGAACATTCCTGCACACATCTTTTTATGTACACACTAAGCCGAGTCATTCCAACAGACACTCTACAGGACCAGAAACTGTGACAAATACATTTTTTGTGAGGGTGGGAGGTGTTTCAGGTCAGAGATTTTTCTTATAAATACAAGTGAGCCCTAACACTCAAGAGGCATAGAATTCCTGTGAGCACCAGATGACTAGGTTTAGAGCTGTGTGGCCAGGAACAAGCATCAAATGGTACCCAGTGGTTTGGAGGCACGCTGGGTCCGCCACTAGTGGGCACCATCACCGTGACCCGGTGTCAATTACCAGCAGAACGCGTTGTCTTCAGCCCGTCTTCACTCACAATGGTCTCCTTGGAATTTCAAGCATATCTTGATTAGTAAAACCTAATTTACCCCAAAATATGAATCTCCTTAGAAATCAGGAAGGTTTTTTCTTTGTAATTTTTGTCTCTGTGAGATTTATTCTGACTTGTTGAGAGAAATCTAGCATCTCATCTGTTTTTTCTTCGAAACCTTGGGAACATTCCTTAGGGTTTTGCTTTTTCATTATAAATCTTGGGAGAAAGATGAGGCTGTCTGCTCCTAGGAAACCTGATATACATCATTATGAGTCGGTATCGACTCAGTGGCAGTGGGTTTGAGTTTAATTAAAGTCAGCCTTTGTAATTTTAACTAGTGTTCTCATGTTTTTCGTTTCTAGGCAATCTGTACTTACTTCTCCCCAGACAGCTTTCTGCAATGCCTACTCCACCCCCAGTGCAGTGCCTTCGTTTCTCCTGACAACAGTTCACAAGTTTTCTTTGAGCCTTATGATAAATTAAGTCTGAGTGAGAAGATGTCATCAATTTCTGGTACAGTTTCCTCTTAGGCTGCACTCCTTTTTTCCACGTTGATTTTTCTTCCTTTAATCCCTTATGCATATTATAGGATTTTGAAAGGGCCTATGCTTGTCAACGATGGACATGTAATCCCATTAGAGAAAAAAGGGTCAGAGCTCACAGAACACGCAGTGTGAAAAAGAAACCAGCGTAACTTGGGGCCAGCTGTTACATATTTATGGACATCCCAGACTGTCTTCCTTCTGAGTCTAAATAAAGGAGCCCTGCTGGCGACGTGGGCGAAGTGCTGGGCTGCAGGGCTGCTGGCTCATCCCCCGGCTGCTCCACAGGAGACAGATCCGGCAGCATGCGCTCGCAGACCTAGTCTTGGGTCCCTAAGGAGCAGTTCTACTCTGTCCTACATAGACATATGAGTCCGAGTTGACTCAATGGCAGTAAGTTTGGTTGGGGTTGGGCGTGGCCTCCAAACAGACAGATAACTGACATTTTTTAGGGGGTTTTAGCAAAAGGATTTTAAAAAAAGGATTTAAAATATGACATATCTCATTTTGAACTATTAGACATACTTTAGCAAAATTATTATAATATACAAAATTCAATTTACCAAAGTCTTTTACTTTCATGCAAAGAGGACTAAATCCATACATATAATTTGCATGTATGGCAGTTTTTACTTCAAAAATGAAATTATATTAGCAATCAGATACCACTTTTCGTATCCAAATTCTTTATCTTAACCCATAACCCAAGTTCTCTACTAATTTATTCTCTTCAGGTAAAGCAGGCAAGGAAAAAAATTACTGTATTCAGTCTTAACTGATCTCCTACTTTTCATTATAGAAATTCAAAATATATCAAACTAAATTGTGTACATTTATAACAGGATGCAAGAACTAGAAGGAACTCCAATGTGGTGAAGACACACATACTATTTAGGTTATACTTTGCTAGCTCCAGCAAACCTAGTGAAAACCTGGTTTCTTCGTATTTTCAGATTGGACTAGACTTTCACAGAGCAGTGAAAGAGCACTTGTCTTCTTTCTTGAGACAGATAAAAGAAACTGATAGCCAATTCAACAAAAGTAGCACAGGCTGAGTTCAAGTGTTCCTTGGTGTAGGTAATGTCTGCAATGGAATCGCAAAACTCTGGGCCACAAAACCAACACTCTTGGCAGCAGCAACAACAACAAAGACCCTGCTCCTGAATCAATCCTAACGGCACAGGACAGAGCAGAACCATCCTGTGGCATTTCTCAGACTGCAACCTTCACTGGGGCAGAATGCCAGGTCTGCTCTCCAGAGGAGCAAACCACCAACAGTTGGGTTACAACTCAATGCTCAACCCATAGCACAACCAAGATTCCTTTCTCTTGACCAGGGGTCCTCAAACTTTTTAAACAGGGGGCCAGTTCACTGTCCCTTAGACCCACTGGAGGGCCAGACTATAGTTAAAAAAAAAAACAAAACTATGAACAAATTCCTATGCACACTGCACATATCTTATTTTGCAGTAAAAAAACAAACAGGCAAAAACACCCATTAGGCCGGATAAATGTCCTCAGTGGGCCGCATGTGGCCCGTGAGCCGTAGTTCGAGGATGCCTGCTCTTGACTATAAAATATTCACAACTTATTATCTATAATGCCCCCCTGCAAAATAAAGAATTGATTTAACATAATCAAATAAATGTTTCTTTATAATTTATTGTAATTTTTTCAATTGAGGAGAAAGTGAATTTCTTCACCTTAGACACTATTTTCGTAGTGTGGAGAAACTTCTGATTCTTTCACAAATGTGTGCTTATCAACACATATGGTACTTGTGTGGCAGTATGTCTCATGACATGATTTTGCAAATATTTTTCCATAACAAATGAATGTTCCTGATATATATTTTATAGACTATTCATATGGATTAGCAAATGCTTTGGGTAAAACTATGTCTTTTAAGAAATCTAATCACAAATCTAAAATAATCTGCTAAATTCCTTCTTGTTAGAAAATGTCTCATGTTTTTTCCAAAATGTAAATACTAAAGAAAACTTTAAGTTCATCTATATGCTTAGTCTAGTCTAGTGTTTCTCAACACAGAATTCCACTCAGCCTTTTTCTTCCTCCAAATGGTTTCCTTTCTTGACTTCCTATTCCATCCTATATGGCTCGTCTTGTCCCCTCCAACCTATTCATTCTCTAGAGCAGCGGACAGAACATTCTCTTCAGACAAAACACAGAAAAGAAATCTCCTTCACCTCACTCATGAACATTTGCCAGTAGGTAAACGGAATACACGTGCAAGGAATTACGACCACTGTAAGCATCGTGAAGGAAAATGACAACAAAGCATCAGACAACCCTTTCTGGAACAGGGGTGAGAAGGTGGCGTCCACAAAGGTGTAACCTAAACCGCAAAAGAACACTGAACCTAAGCAAGGATACAGCGTCCTCTGAGTCCTAATGCTTGCTCAGACTTTTGAAGAGAGCCAGAATCTTACTACGTTACTTTTTAAGACTGCCATTGAGGAAATATTCTCTCTCTCTCTCTCTCTCTCTCTCTCTCTCTCTCTCTCTCTCTCACACACACACACACACACACACACACACACACACACACACACACACACACTTTCTTATCCCTAAGGAGAAAGTTCACACATGAGCTTGAAATGCATTTTCCCCTCTAGTTTTGAAGGCAAAGACTGTGGTTATACATTGCTTTGACAATACAACATGCTCCAACATCTAGAGTTATGGTTATAGACTATGATTTACATATCATATTCAAAAAGCATTTCATGTCAGATATATGATTATTCCAAAATAACCAAGTACTTACGAGCTGCTTTGATCTGTCTCTGTGTAGCTTTGTATCTTACGTGGCCAAGTCCGAGAACTGCATAATGATCCTGGTTCTAATAAAGATAAAGTGGAGTCAGATTTGAAATAGAGCAGTATTTCCTTGTGTTTTGTATCCTCAACAGTGTTTCACAAAGCAACAATTCCACAGTAGCAATCTTCTGAGGATTTGTAGAAATGGGTTCTGTGGTCCACCAGCTTGAGATGTGTTGACTGCTATATGACTATCAACGACTCACAAGTGTTATCAGCTTACAGGCTCTGAGAAGTCCTATAATGAAAGCCAATCATTCCAGCAAAGAGGAAATCTGCAAAGCCCCCATTTTCTAAACTAATTTGAGCATACAAGTTTTCTTTTTTAAATGCCTAGTAAGGTCACTGTGGGTTGGAACTGACTTGATGTCAGTGAGCTTGGTTTGGAGAATGTCCTATGGCTGTCCGTAACAGCCAGAAGATGCGCAACCAGGAGGAGCTTTACAAAAGCCCCAGTAGGGTGGGCCCGTGCGCACTGCCCAGAGGGGGTACTCACAGACACAGGCGGTACCCAAGGTCGGCTTAGTGGAAATGGTGAAATGTCTCTGGATAGGAAGTAGCTAGGGTAACATCCTATTGGATTTAGATGTTGAGATTCCTTAAAGAATACATTTACATAGAATTTGGGGGAATAATTTCAGCCACTGATTGGGAACCATCAAGTTGGAAGAAATGGGGAAGACAAATTACACTTTAAATGTCAGGATTGCAAACTTGATACGAGCCCCTTCATTCTGCCTAGCAATCACACTTAGTTGTGATCAGTTACTTCTGCCCTCTCTAAGGTACTATTCCAGTGCCTTGGTGATGCTGCGGGTTAGGCACTGGCCCGTAACCGAAGGCTGGCGGCCCAGCACCCGGGAGAAAGGTGAGGTTGCTGCTTCTGTAAGACTCAGTCTAAGAAACCCTGCACAGTGCCACAGCTGACGTCTGCTCACCTAACTCCACGCACAGTTGAGAAAGTGCCTTTCTCCTAAGGCAACTTAAATGTTTATTTGGGTTCTGAATTCCATCCTCTCTAGGCTTCTGAAAATTAGCATCTTTTAAATATATCTCCTCAATTTAAACTTGATTTTCATCAGTATGTGTACTTCTGCTTTACATATTCTCCCTTGTCCAGTTATTGCTCCCTTTCTCTGCTCCCCACCCAGGTCAGGCGTCTTGCAGAAGCGATTCACTATCTGAGCCCCTCTCCTCACTTTCAATTCACCCCGTCCCGTTCAGGGTCTGCCAACCCCACTCAGATGCTGTGCAATAGCTCTCTCCACTACCAATTTCCAGGCGCCAAATCCAAGGTCCCTATGCCATCTCGGGACTTCGACTCTCCGATGTGGCAACAGTCTCTTCCCTTGGTGTCTGGCTAAGTCTGTTCGCCTTGTTCTCCTGCCATCACGCAGCAGCTCTTTCCAGCCACCTCTACCGGAGTCGTGATGACTTGTGTAGCTCAATCCTCAAGGGTTTTTTCCCCTTTATATCCTTTAAAAAGTCGCTATACTGGTATGGTCCAACATTGCAAGTGTCTTGGTACAGGCAAGCAAAATATCACTGTACATTTACTTCAACTATGGGGCACACACGGTGTGATAGCACAGATACCTTATGCAAACAGTTCAGTACCCAACAGGCACTTGATTTGCTCTTCACAGCAACAACATAACAACATAGATGCAACATGACAAAGACCTTATTTGCAAGCTGGAAATCGGGTTGTGTTCTTCTAGTCTAAACTGCTGGTTGTACAATCTGTTGGTGGGTAATGAAGGGCAAGATTCCCTTCAATGGGATCAAGTCCGTTGGCCTAACAAGTGAATTTTTTATCCATATTTATGGCTTATGCGTTTTCACCGCTTAGTCATCATCGTGCCAGAGATGAATTCCACACTATGCTATTTGCTTATCAGTTCAACAGTTCACAGCACATCCAAGTTAGAAGTTTCCTCTTTAAATGGAGAAATGTTTAAGTAGTTCACACAGCTACCGGTGTAGGAATATGAGGCGAGTTTCTTCATTAAGTCCTTTACTACAATGTCCTGGTAGTCTATTAGTATGTAAACAATACAGACTTAGCAATTCATGGGTCACTTCTGTTTGTCTTTGTAATCCTGATTTTCATATTTATATCTGTCCACGTTTATAATAGCATCTCGTTTGTTTTCGTAAGGCTTATTTTTTCCTCCAAGATTTAGAGTCATGCTTAAGTTCTTTTTGTCATAGTCCAGGCATGAGTTTAAATATAATTTCTTCTAATGTGTGGTCCAACTTCTACAATTCTCATGGACTTGCTCGTGAACTTGGTTGTCACACCTTGGACAATCGCTGCTGTCTTCCAGCAGGTATGGCGGCCCTGCCACAGATGGCTTGGCCAGAACTTCTTCAGACACGCAGCATGATGTCAGCAGTGAACTCTCTACCCAGTGTTCCCTTTGGTTCCATTCGTGGCTACCTGGGCCTGGGTTGGGTCATCCAGGGTATCAGGTAGAAGTCTGATTTCGGGTGCTGGTGTCCCTGGCTGTTGGAATCATGTGAATAACAGCCTGATTTATCACAGTCAAAAGCATCCCTCCTTTTGCTGGCTTTGCTTCTGTGATTTGGGCACATTCATTACTCAGAGGGTGAGATTTACCTCTTTGCCCTTGATACTTTCTTCTTATAAACTAGCTCCTCCATCTCTCCCTCACCTTAGGGCCTGTCATTCTTTCTCCTGGTTACCCATCACAGATCATGAACCAGGCTGAGCTATCCTGGCCTGCCTGGTTTATTCTTCCCCAACTCTTCCTTCAGGTCTCACCCTACCTAAAATAAGCCCTGGTTCCCCCATCTCAGATGCTTTTTGCAGCTGCTTTTTGGTTCCTTTCAAAGGACTGGAAAAATTTCAGAGCTTGAAACTCTCC
Source organism: Tenrec ecaudatus (assembly GCF_050624435.1). Lineage (NCBI taxonomy): Eukaryota > Metazoa > Chordata > Mammalia > Afrosoricida > Tenrecidae > Tenrec > Tenrec ecaudatus. The sequence continues at coordinate 122,502,341 of NC_134538.1, forward strand.
AATGGTACTCCACCAACTAGGAGCCCTTACCTCTTTGCCCTTCCTGCCTTCTTTAAGTCCCTGGCTCCTTTCAGTCTTATGGCCTCTATACAGCTCTGGCATATGGTTCTCCCTGTTCTTTGCATACCAGTCAGGTCTTATTTTAGATGTCAACTCCTTAGGCATTTCCTGTCTACTAAAGCTAAAGCACTCACCTGGACTCTATCACAGTAGCCTGTTCTAGGCCTTTTCCAGCCCTTACTGGCCCGGTTCTTCTTGTTTACTTCTAGTCTGGAACATCAGTTATGGAGGAGCAGTGACACTGGGGTTGAGCACAGTACGCTCAGCACTGAGAACAGAGGGTGACATACAGCAGGTGCTCGATCTGTATTTCGTGAATGAAACAACTAGCTGACTGACAGTGACCCTTTGCTGACATGATCTTTATTCTGTTTCAAGGACTGGACTCTTTGTCACATAGCTCCTGTTCTTTCAATCTACAAACAAGCTCAACAATCTCACCCTATTTCCTAGTGACCCTGCTTGGGCTACTGTTCTTTTTCTTCACACCCATCTTTAAGAATATTTTCACTCTTAAGATATCTACTTCACCAGCTCAGTTCTCCATAACCTCTTGCCATCAACTATCTTACTGAAACTTATTTGCAAAACCTAGCACCTCACTCTTCAACTTGTAGGTGACTAGCCCTGGGCGCAGTGGGACCCTCGTTCAGTTTTGTCCTTCGTAAGGCTTGTTGAAGTAACAATTGTCTTTTTTGTAATTTTCTTCTTCCCCATTTCCTTGGTAGTCTTTGCTATTTCCTTCCTCTTTTCATCCCTCAAATATTCACATTTCTAGTGTTTGGTCCTTTTCTTTCAAAATTGATTATCAGGATAGCAGTAGCAGAAGTGACTAACACTGGAGTGCTTGTTTCCCTTTTTATTGATTTTTTAAATTAGGAGCTCATACAACTTTTATCACAATCCATACATATACATACATCAATTGTATAAAGCACATCCGCACATTCTTTGCCATAATCATTTTCAAAGCATTTGCTCTCCACTTAAGCCCTCTGCATCAGGTCCTCTCCCCCCACCCATGAGCCCTTGACAATTTATAGATTGCTATTTTGTCATATCTTGCCCTATCAAGAGTCTCCCTTCCCCCCCTTCTCTGCCGTCCGTCTCCCAGGGAGGAGGTCACATGTGGATCCTTGTAATCGGTTCCCCCTTTCCAACCCACTCACCCTCCACTCTCCCAGTATCGCCCCTCACACCTCTGGTCCTGAAAGTATCATCCACCCTGGATTCCCTGTGCCTCCAGCTCCCATATGCACCAGTGTACAACCTCTGCCCTATCCAGTCCTGCAAGGTAGAATTCGGATCATGGTGGTTGGGGGGAAGCATCCAGGATCTGGAGGAGAGCTGTGTTCTTCATCGGTACTACATCGCACCCTGACCGACCCATCTCCTCTCCTAAACCCCTCTGTGAGGGGATCTCCAGTGGTTGTTTCCCTTTTTAATATAGTACATATGTCTTTATCTCTTTGGGGAGAAAGATGGGGCTTGCTACTCCTATAAAGATTTATAGTCTCAGGAACCCACAGGGGCAGTTCTACCCTGTCCTATGGGGTTGCTACGAGTTGGAATGAACTTAATGAGGTTTTTAAAAATTAAACCTCCCCCACAACAGCTATGTGGACAACTGCCCCTCCTCCCAGAATAATTTACTTTACAGGACAACACTGAAGTTGCAGCTAGGGGAGAGGGGCAAGTCTGATCAGAGCACATGGGAGCAAATGAATGGGGAGAAAGAGAGAGTGGAGCACATCCTGGCCCACCTGGCCCAGAGGACAATATCCTGTCTCTGAACAGCCAATGCACAGAGTGGACCATATGGCTGATCCCACTATGAGACAAGCAGTCCCTTGCTGACCTATGGCCCTACGGGGGACAACACTGGAGACTCAGGGTCAGGATTGGCCCCAACTGACCCCGTGACACCAAGGCAAAACACTAAAGGCACGTGGCAGAGCAACAGGGGGAACAGAGCAGGGAGCTCCTGAGGGAATGCAAAAGATAGACTCTGGGGCCAGAGCATGGTACCCCATCGGACATGACTGAAGGACATGCTTAGAGATAAAAAATTAGACCTTCATCTATTTACAGGTTTTTCTTTCTTAAAAAAATTTTTTTTTCTTTTTAATTAATGTATTCTTTTATGGATCATTGGTTTTCTTTTTGTTGTTGTCATCACTGTGTTCTCTTTTGTCGCTTTGTCTTGCTATGCCTTTTTTTGGGGGGGTGCATTTTATTATCTCTGCAGCTCTATTTACATAAGATAGACTGGATGAACAGTCTGGAGGAGGAAACAATGAGACTGATGGTTGGGGGAGGGGGGATTGGGAAAGGGGGAGGCGGGGGCACGGGTGTGGTACTGACAAACCCAGGGACAAGGGAGCAATAAGTGATCCAAAAATCAGTGGCAAGGAGGGTGTGAGAGGCCTGGTAGGGATTCATCAAGGGTAATATAACCGAGAGAAATTACTGAAACCCAAATGAAGGCTGAGCATGACAGTGGGACAAGAGGAAAGTAAAAGGAAATAGAGGAAAGAACTAGTAGACAAAGGGTATTTATAGAGGTCTAAATACAGGCATGTACATAAGTAAATATATTTATATGGGATGCTGGGGAAATAGGTCTACATGCATATATTTATAGGTTTAGTATTAAGGCAGCAGATGAACATTAGGCCTCCACTCAAGTACTTACTCAATGCAAGAACACTTTGTCCTATTAAATTGGCATTCCTTGATGCACACCTTGCCAACACGATGATGAAGACAAATGTGTGCATAAGCAAATGTGGTGAAAAAAGCTGATGGTGCCCAGTTATCAAAAAATATAGCATCTGGGGTCTTAAAGGCTTGCAGGTAAAACAAGCAGCCATCTAGCTCAGCAGCATCAAAGCCCACATGGAAGAAGCACACTATCCTGTGTGACCAAGAGGTGTAGAAGGGACCAGGTATCAGACATCAAAGAACAAAAAATCATATCAGTGGGTGCTCACTTCCCCAATATTATCACTGAAGACAAATGGGTGCATAAGCAAATGTGAAGAAAGCTGATGGTACCCGGCTATCAAAAGATATAGCGTTTGGGTCTTAATGGCTTGAAGATAAACAAGCAGGCATCTAGCTCAGCAGCATCAAAGCCCACATGGAAGAAGCACACCAGCTTGTGTGACCACAAGGTATCAAAGGGATCCGGTATCAGGCATCAAAGAACAAAAAAAATCACATCATTGTAAATGAGGGTGAGTACAGAATGGAGACCCAGAGCCCATCAGTAGGCAACTGGACATCCTCTTACAGAAGGGTTGTGGGGAGGAGACGAGCCAGTCAGGGTACAGGGTAACAACAATGAAACATACAACTTTCCTCTAGTTTTTAAATGCTTACTCTCTCCCCTCCCATTCTACCTTACAAATCTGGCTAGACCAAAGGATATACATTAGTACAGAAGGGAACTGGAAACACAGGGAATCCAGGACAAATGACCCTTTTAGGACCAGTGGTGAGAGTGGCAATACCTGGAGGGAGGGTGGGTGAAGGGAGACATCAGACAGAGTAAGATATGACAAAATAATAATTTATAAACTATCAAGGGCTCATGAGGGAGGAGGTAGAGGGGAAGGAAGGGAAAATGAGGAGCTGATATTAAGGGCTCAAGTAGAAAGCAAATGTTTGAGAATGATGAGGGCAACAAGTGTTCAAATGTGCTCGACACAATGGATGCATGTATGGATTGTGGTAAGAATTGTACGAGCCCCAATAAAATGATTAAAATAATTAAATCTATTTTAATCCCTATAACAACCTGAGATTGGAACTTCCATTATCCACTGTTTTTCTAGTGTTTATCATGTTGGTAGCTCTAGGCTTAGTGCATCACATTACAATCCTGAGATGACAAGGTTAGCAGTCTTATTTCACCACACAGGGGAATGCAGCAATGAGGAGCTGAGTAGCTTTCCTGGGGTTTCAGGGCATTCAGTGGCAGAACCACATTGAATTCAGGCTTTCTAACCCCACACCATACAGACGGAAATATTCATATTAACCTGCTGTCATTGCGTCAATTCTGACTCAGAGTGAACCTGTAGGAAACCATGGTGTTTCCAAGGCCACAATCTTCATTGAAGCAGACTGCAGCTTACTTCAGCAGAGATGGGCTTAAACTACTAACCTTTTGGTTAGCGGACAAGTTCTTAACCACTGTGCCACCAGAGATTCTTAAGTATTATATTCCCAAAACCAAACTCACAGCGACCCTATAGGACAGGGTAAAACTGCCCCTGTGAGTTTGGGAGACGGACTCTATGGGAGTAGAAAGCCCTGTCTTTGCTCCCTCAGAGCGGCTGGTGGTTTCAAAATGTCTGTTTATTAATACATCCCTGGTGGATGCCCTTCCATTCTCCAGAGTCCTGACTAGGCCTTCAGACTCAGTGCCTTCCAATGTCTTTTGTGGTTACCCCTTCAGATCCCTGACTAGGCCTTCAGACTCATGACTTCCAATGCCTTTGATGGTTACCCCTCCAGAGCCACAGACCAGTTTCCACCTATCTACTAGACAACCTCACCACATGACAGCTACTTTGGTGTTAACACAACTGAAGTTCAACATAAACATTCGTCCTTTTCTTACATCCTAGTGTTAGCTACTGCAGTGCTCCTTCCCCTAGGGATTGTGATTCATCAGGCTGGCTCTTCAAAAGAGCCAGGGATCTATGGTTTCACCAGATCCCCAGGGGAGTCCAATGATCAGCCATGGGTCTTTTTAACTCCCACCAAACTACTTTTTCTTGATGGGGATGAATAACACACTGATAGAATTATTGCCTTCAGTTTTAAGTGTTAACAGAACTAATTATGGTTGTAGAAATGTCCAATTTGTTAATTTTGCAATCTTGCCGGGTATCCAATGTGCCATCTCAACAACGTATGTGTTTAACATTTAGAGAAGAGCTAAGAGTGCAGCGTATCCTTAAAGATCCCTGTATATCCAAATGTGCTTGACACAATGGATGTGTGTAAGGATTGTGATAGGAGTTGTATGAGCCCCCAATAAAATCAGTAAAAAAAAAAAAAGAACCCCGTACACCAAATATCCCTGATTCAAGGACAGACAGCAGTGCACCATAGGAGTGGCAGCAGCAGAGCCAAGTACCAGCTCAAGAGACAGTGGTAGGTGTCCCGACCACAGAGCAAGTAAATCTGAGTGTCTTCAGGCAGGAGGCTCCTTTGTGCAACTGGGTGTCTTCAGGCACTTGGGGAGCTAGGTTTGCTAATAGAGATAGAGCTGAGTGCCTTCAGGGTGAGGCTCATAGCTTAAGAGCTCTGTAACACTGCCTGACTCCAGTAGGGAAAAGGCCAAGGATCAGGGAGAGGTGTGCCTGCAGACAAGGCTGAGAAGATGCTGTCCAGGCCAACTAGCTGTATCCTGAGCAGTTCTAATCCTGTTCACTTCCCTCATAAAGCCTACAACTCTATGTTCTGTGTGGTCAATGTAATGAATTAGCAAACCCAGCTGAAAAGCAGAGCATGCAGTAGGATGGACCGTTAATGTCGGAATTGGTAACAAGTTTTGCAGGTGGAGGCACGCCTGACTTCTGCCTTAAAGGAACTGGCCTTGGACTGATGTGGTTTGATTCTCTGTCCCCCTTGTAAATCAGTCTAACGAGGTTGGACCCACCCTGTTTTGTTGCTGGCCTTACAATCTTAGCAGATCATGTGAGCCAGAATGGCCTGAATACCTCCCATTCTTACTCTTGTACTACACAGCCAAGGAGCAAGGCCTGCAGATTCTAATGCCACCACACGCACCCCAAATAAAAACTTGTCCCCTTTCTCAAAACCCAGACCTATAGTCGGCACAAGTCTTACATTAACAACTTGAATAAGTGCCTGAGCCCCAGCACACTGTGCACTTGATGCCAGCCCCACTCCCTCAGACGATTTCTATACTGCCAAGAGAATTCTTAAAAAAAAATAGCTTAGACATTTTTGATGAATCCCTACTACCCAGAAAAAGAGTCTGCATTCCCTTCTTTGTATGGCATCAAAAGGGCACTATTTCTCAGCACCATCTCTCACATACCCTATCCTGTTCTTCACTCATCCCGAAGAGCAACACACAAGCCCTTCAACTCCTCTGTGTCTTTGCATTCCCATTCCCTCCGCCCTGTGCCCTTGCTCCCTGACTGCATCAAAAACGGCCATTTGTTCTTCAAGTCTTGCTCAGATACCATCTTTTCGGTTAAATCTTCCTGAATTTCTCCTCTCAGGATTCGACAATAAACAGGTATTCATGATTTGTACTATCTCAAAACACAATTTACTGTTGGAAAGCTCACAGAAAAATTGTCCCGGTCTAACAAAGCATCTGAATGAACAAAGACCTCAGACCGTATATACCTTCCAGTCTTTGGGATCCAGAGTCTTCAGCATGGGGAACTCTTCCAGCTGCAGCTCTTCATCTTCGGATTCCTCTGATAATTCTTTCTTATCCTCCAGTTCCTGGAAAGAGGCCGAAACATTTCTGTTTCTCCTCTTAATAAATGCTTCAAACCATCTTCCCACAGGTTCCACTTGATAGAGTGTAGAGGCTGTGATTGAAACGTTGAGAGGTGCAGAATAAATGTAATGCACAGAATAAATCTGCTCCAAGGCAGCACTTCTTGTCAGGAAATACGACCAGAACAGTGAGAGCATCAGTATATATATGTATATATATATACACACATATATATATTAAGGGCATCAACAAAGAAAATAAGTGCAATAATATAACATGAGTAGCAGCAGTGTCAGCAACAAACCAACTGTTTCCTAAAGGAGAAGGTGGTGGAAAAGAGGGGAAAAAATTGGAGAACCACCTAGCTTTTAAACCAATAATTGTAGTAAAGCAATAAACACTGGTAAAGTATCACCAGGAGCTAGTTTCTTTTTAAAACACACACACACACACACACACCCCCAAAAAAACAAAAAACCCTCAAAACATCTCAGATACTGATCTGTAGATTTCACTAGCAATGACTTATTTTGAAAGATAATTTCCCAAGCACCTATGGGGATCGAGTGGAGCATGCTTTCGGTGTGAAAACTGAAGCTGTGGGTTTAGTCCCGTTCCTACAGTTCATGGCTATGTGTTCTGAAATGAGTGAGAGATGGCTTCAACTCTAAGAAGGGAATAATACCCGCTTCACGTATTTCCCAGGAAGACTGAATGAGAAACTCTAAAAGCACTTTGGAAATCACAAGCTGAAGTCCAGGAGTGAGTGACACTTTATTCCTGGGCTGTGGAGGTAAATCACTGTAGAGTTCAAAAGGTCATTTGGAAAAAACCGTGAACGCCTTAGTTTTGATTTCCTACTTCACAAAAAAGCAACAACAAAAATTTCTAGTAATAAGTCACCTGGTAGTCACGGTTTGGTCTTTTCCCTCCATGTATTAATTGGTTTGGAAAATTAAGATTTTCTCCACAGGAGAGAATTCAAATGCTATATTTTCATTCTATTTTCCCATTTGATCATTTGATATTTTTTTTGAAGCCCCCTCCTATGCACGTGTAATCCTACTTGGTTCGTGTGGAAGTGGCTTTTAAGAACATTGCCATTCAAGCTTTTTCCTCTAGAGCCTGGATGAACGATTATCAGACAGACTTTTCTAAGCACAAACACAACAGGTCCCAGGAGGCCCATTCCGAATCCCAAAGCCATGCGGAACGTTTAAATGGATGAGAATTGGAATTAACGGATAACATTGAAAGGGAGACTAAGTTTACACTGTCCCAAGGCTGTGTATCTAAGAATCAACAACAGCAGGGCAACTTCACGTGTACTTTTCAAAATGTCCACACAAATCTTAACCAGTCGCACCGGCAAGGGTCTTTTAACGTGGCATACCAGAAGCGTGTTTGATTGCTGACATTTACAAAACAAAGTAGAGGCAAAGGTAGGGGGGTAAAAATGTGTTTAATAGAGAGCTGGTAGCAAGCAAGGCTTTGCACGGCCCCAGGCATGTGGGGTGCTCGCTACGGGGCACCCTCTTCTCCGTAAACCAGGAGATACCTGTGGGGACTTTTCTGGAGTCCTGGGGTCTCGGCCCAGCACCATTCAGCGGAATCTATGAATGAGAAGGGAGGCGTGGGAGAACCCGGAGGGCCAGCGGCTAGCCCGCTTCCACGCTGGAGGAGGATTACTGCACAGCAAGGAGCAACAAAGCCGCCGCTCTCCTTGCACGGGAGTGAGTGGCCAGGGTCAATGAGGGAGCGGCTCCGGGTCCGTCGGCAAGCGTCCAGAAGTAGGGGTGGCTGCGCGGTAAGGGGTCGGGGCGGGTGGGCACGTACCCGAGGTCAGAGCGTGGACGACGGCGGTGCCCTGACCGTCCGCGGCGCTCGGCAGCAGCAGCATGATGGCGCCGGCCCAGGCCCGCCGGCGTCGCGTTGCGCGTCCCGGGCGGAGGGTACCGGGCGTTCCCTCCGGGTCTAGCTTCTCGTCCGAGCCTCGCGCCTTGGCTTTACGACGCCCAGGAACCGGCGCATGGAGACGGCCAATAACCACTTCCGGGATGACGTCTACGTGGTGCCGCAGAAAATCCCGTCCCCCTGCTGCCAGCGCCTGCAGGGGCTTGTTCCTCACTCGCTCGGATCCGGCTGGGGCGAGGACTCGCGAAAGAACAGTTCCTAGACCTAACAATACACGAGCGAAAAATGATTAGTTTCCTCGTTTGAATGAAAGACGTAAAAAACAACTTTCTAAAACTGAGATTTCCATGTTCTGTTTAAGATTGTTAGTGTGAAGTTTGACTCTAACCACCGGTTTTACCAGTAGCTCTACTTGTAATTATACTTGTCATCTTGATAATTCAAATTTGGAGAGGTGAAGGTGACTTCTGTAGTATATTCATCTGTACTTAAACTCACTTCCAGCTTGTCGATTCTGACTCAGTTTTATCCTACATTGGCTTTCCGAGAGACTAAATCTTTACCAAAGCAGACCTCACCTGGTTCCACCTTGCCCTTAGAGTGACCTTATATAGGGTTACCGTATCTTTATGGGAGTAGATTCACTCACTGTGAGCAGTCACTTTTGACTGGCAGTGATTCTACAGGACTGAGTGGAACAGCCCCTGTAGGTTTTCAGGGCTGTAAGTCCTTAGGGAAAGCCTCACCGTTCTCTCACCATCAGCTAGTTAGTTGTCCCACACTTACCAGACATTACCTTCACTTCTTATAGAAAACGATAATCAAACGCACATGTATTACACGCAATATATAAACATGTTTATATTTATAATAAATATATAATACATGTACCTGTGATGCATTTATGTTCACCTAGAAGCGGGTGTTTGTTTTCCTGTTACTAAGTCGTTTACCTTTCTGATCTCATTTAATCCTAGTATTTGTAGAAGAAACCGCCTCTAGAGGCTATCCAGGTCTAGCTGAATTTTTATGCTGCTTGAACAGGAGGGAGTCCTGGTTGCTGAGTGGGCCTGCCAACCTTTACCATGGTCAAACTCTCCGACAGAAAGAAGATGCTTCCTCCTCCGGTGAAGAGCGAGAGTCCTGGAAACCCCGAGACATCCTGCCCTGTGTCACTGAGTCAGAATCAATTCGATGGCAGTGAGTTTGGTTTTTGGAGAGCAGGGTTGAAGAACGTCTGGCTCAAGGGCCTTACAAGAACTGGGAAATCATTAATACCAACTAACACCACAAGCCTCATCAAGAGAAGCCGATCTAGTTGTCACCTTACGTGTTTGCCCCAATACAGAAGGCTCATTTTTAAGTTGATAATTTTGTATGCCCTGCGAATGATGCTATAAATATACAAATGGCTCTTGAAGCAAAAACAGCTCCCCACTCCTTCTCAAGAGAGTGCATTTTAGCCGTTTGTCACGTTGAATTGGTCTGTACATCTGCTGCATGTCAAAATGGTACTTTGAAACCGGCACTTCAAAAGCTGAACTAATCGTATCCTCACAAACCTTTTTCTTAACCTTTCTGTAGTAATGCGTTAAAACAAGGATTAAGTAGTAATCTTACTCCACTTGCTCCATACTATTTGTTTTTACTTCTTCACTCCTTTCTGTGATGAAAGTACCCTTCTTAAGCGTCAAGTTCAAATTTCGAAAACTTTTTGCCTCTATGTAATGAACGATTTACTTTTCCTCTCTGTACATCTAGCCACTGCTCGCTGCACATGTAACAGTCCAGGTACCTTAAAAACTCATTCAATGCCCCCACCTGCTGGAAGGTGAAGGTCAAGTGTGCACGTAGTCAAGGTCGGATATGAAGGAAACTACCCAAGGCTGACGTGCAACAGAGGCGCAGGAGCCCTAGTGGCGCAGTGATCAGGTGAGGCTGTAAGCCCAGGCCAGGCGCTCCTCGCCCTGAAGGAGCTGTCTAGTTTTGCGCGGCCCTGTGGGTGGCTGGGGCTGGCCCAGGAGCGCTGGCAGCGAGTTAGGCTAGGGTTTTGTGGCACAAAACCGACCGAATGAGGATCAAACTCTGTGTCAATCTGATGTTTGTTGCTCAGGGAGCCGGAGGAAAGAAGACGGACGCCCCCTCTCACAGGGAAATCCCTTCCTACGCGCCAGTGGTCACCCGGGCACTCCAGGGGAGCGGAGCCTCGGGCGCGGCCTGCAGCGCCGCCTTCCGGCGCGCGCCGGAACACGGGCCGGCGACGCCGCGTTCCACTTCCGGTGGGGGCGGGGAAACCGAAGGCAGCGCCGGAAGCGAAGAAGGTGCCGCGTAATCGTGAGCAGTTGAGGCACGTAGCGTCTCCACAATGCCGGACTACCTCGGAGCGGATCAGCGGAAAACCAAGGAGGAGGAGAAGGAGGACAAGCCCATCCGAGGTCTGTTGAGCGAGGCAGGAGGTCGGGGCGAGGCGGGGCGAGGCGGGGCGAGGCGGGAGTCCTGCTTCCGGCCCGGCTCTCGGGCCCCGGGTGTTGCTAGTGGCTTTACACCGGCTGCCTTTTCTAAACCTCGGTCAGCGCACGCTCAGGCTGCGTTTCCTGGCCCCCTGGTCGGAGTGCTGGTCCTCAGCGCCGGAGGAAGCGGGTACTCCGCCGGCCACGCAAGCCCGGCTCGCCGCCGCCTTGCAGCGTCCGCTCAGCCGGGCCTCGGTTCTGCCGCCCGTTCCCGCCCCGAAGTGTGCCGTGTGGACGCCCCCACGCGCCGAACATCGTGCTCTTTTGAAGAGGAATTGCTTGCACTACGGAGCACAGAAAAACCGTTCACACTCGAAAGGCAGAAACGGAGGCACTAACAAGTTTTCCATCCTTGTCCCCAAGCACCCTCTTTCTCGGGAGACAGCCCCGATGACAGGCCGTGATGCTTTGCATGTATACTCGCCTCTCCCGTCCCTGTATCATACTGAGCTTACACCTCGCTGTTTCTTAGGTTTAATCGAGCGGAGAAAGAGTGGTGCATTAGATAAAGAGCCCGTGTTGTCGGGTGTCTCTGCGTTTGCTTCGTACTCCATTATGTGGGAGGACAATAATATTTAATTGTTATTATTGACAAGCACTGTTTGTTTTCTTTCAATCTGTTGCGCTTACAAATCGCTGAGTATAAAACTTTTTACCACGTGTGTAAAACATAAGCTGTCGGGTACATCTTATAAATAGAATTGTAATCGATTCTACCAAATGCTTCTTCCCTGGAGATACCAGTTGACAGCCCCACCTGTAGGACTTGAGGTCTGCGCACGGTTTGCCGATATCTTTTTGCAGCCTGGTCTTCATAAATGGGGGTTTCTCCTTTTGTTCTCTGTAAGCTATCTTTAAGTGATGTAACCTTCCCCTCATAGTCTTTCTTTGCTAGACAATGGTACAGCTCTCCTGGCACCCGGTCTTCAACTCTACCCTCCACACACAGCATTTCCTCTCTGCTTTTATTCGTGCTCAACTCTTACTCCTTTTTAAAAAAGCGTTTTATTGGGGACTTGGACAGCTCTTATCACAACCCATACACGCATCCATTGTGTCGGGCACATCTGTACCTATGTTGCCATCATCATTTTCAAGACATTTACTTTCTACTTAAGCCCTTGGTATCAGCTACTTATTTTTCCCCTCCCTCCCTCATGTACCCTTGATAATTTATAAATTATTATTTTTTTCATGTCTTACACTGATATCTCCCTTCACTCACTTTTCTGTTGTCCATCCCCCAGAAAGGGTTAATGTAGATCATTGTGATCTGTTTCCCCTCCCCCACCTTTCTCTTCCCCTCCTGGTATCGCTATTCTCATTGGTCCTGAGAGGTTTATCTGCCCTGGATGCCCTCAGTTCTTCCTCTATGACACTGAAAAACCTCAAAGGCATTCATGTCACCCATTTGAAGGCGAAGGAGCCCAAGTGCTGTAGCGGTGATGTGTTGGGTTGCTGCATTCAGTATTGCCAGGCGGCTCAGCAGGAGAAAGACTGGGTTTTCTACTCCATAAACCAGTAGTCTTGGGAGCCCACAGGGGGTCTCATTGAGTCAGCATTGATTGGAAGAGAGAGAGGGAGGAGATTGATCAGCAGGAATGGCTGGGTCTCAGATTTAGCTTTGGGTTTGCAGTTTATTTCTCTGAGCCCATTATCATTCTCCATGTATGTTTGTTTAACCCTTGCGTGCACTCATGACTAGCATCTGTATATGATTTTATGTGCTGCTTCGTCCTTATCATATTTAATTTGTACGATCACTGTGAGGCAGAAATTGTCTTGTTATTTTTCAGATGCGAAACCAAGGTTCAAAAATGTCACATTTTCAAAGTTCCCTAGCAAATATGTGACCCTGTTAGGACTAGTTTCGAGGTACTTTAAATCCCAGGTTTGTTCGTGTTCTTTATGCGCTTTATTCATGTTTTGTCATGTCATTGAAGGCCATTAGCAGCTCTGTTGAGAATCTGATCACCTTAGTTCTCATGATTTCCTTCGTGAATGCACTTCAGTCACCTAAAAAATTGATCAGTATTAGATTTCTTTTCTTTTTTTTTTTTTTTAGATTTCTTAATTCCACAAAGCTCCTTCCTTTCCCAGTTGTTTTTAACGTTTCTGTCTCTCCTTCCATTACAACCTTTGGCCTTTTTACCTTGATTGCCGTGGCACATGATCTTGGCATTGATTCGATGGCAGAGAATTTAGTTTTGGGAACCAAATTCTGTCTGTGTTCCAGACCCTATCCCTTCCTCCTCTGGGACTTCAGTTCCTAGAGCACCGATCACCACCTCTCCTGTTTGTTTCCCCATGAATCCCCCCAGCCCCCACCCACTACCCTATAAATGCGTGAGTATGCACTGTGTCCTAAAAACACGGTGGGTGAAAGCGCTCAATCCTTCTCTCAATGTACAACCGCAGTTCTTTTCACTGCTTGCAGGTTATAACTCCGTGTGGTTTGGTTTCTGTCCCTACAAATGTTGACATTGATCTGTGGTTCTTAAGGACCAAACCGGACAGCCTTTTTTCAGTTCTAATCTTTATGCTCTTAATATTGTTGAGTTCTCTGACTCCCTTGACTTCTTTTTATTGAAGCTTCTTGGTTTTCTTCCCTCTTTGCTTCTGTTCCTCTGAAGTACAGAGTTTGGGAGCCACTTCCCTTCCACAGCTTCTGGTCACAGTCACTTGCCATTCTCTGTAGATTCTTCTGCGACAGAGACTTTTCATCCATCCCTTTCTTTCTCATTCACTGTCACTATCCTAGATGAGCCACTTAAAGTCTCTGCCCTCTAACCTTCCAAATCGTCTTCTGTATCTTAGCTACTTCTTGCTAACGTAAAGCACTCTGATGTCAAGACCCACTTCACTAGGGTCCCAAACTACCATCAAAACCAGCTGCTGTAGAGTTGATTCCAGCTTAGGGCGACCCCACAGGTGTCAGAATAGAACTGTGCCCCATACCGTTTTTCAGTAGTTGGTTTTTCTGGTGTAAAGTTCCAAGCCTTTTTCTGAGGCACCTGTGGATTGACATGGAACTCCGACCTTATGAACAAGTCAGCACCTTGGGACCTCCCCCTAGGACATAGACTCTATTTCAGCCAAATGGGCTTTCTCCTACCTCTGCTCGTGTTTTGTTTTGTTCTTTTAAGTCCCCCCTGCCCTGTGAAAACTGCTTAACATTCAAGATTTAAAAACCAAAACATTTTCTTTGAAACAGACACACACACACACACACACACGCGCGCACGCACACGCGGAGAAGAAAGTGAAGATCACTCACAGACCTTCCATCACAAGATGATCTCTGTTAACATATACAGACACCAGTACAGGCTGGTCTCCTTCCACATTTGTTTACAGAATTTTTTTTTAGAAAAGCAAATGCACATTGCATAGGCTTTTTTAAAAAACCTATCTGATTTACTTAGCAGTATTTCTTAAAAGCACTGTTCTGTGTTATTTTGATGTCTCTATTTTAAATCATCATATGGCTATAGTGTGGTCTATCTAAATATGTCGTATATAAAGTTTATAAATATATGTAGTATATAAAGTTTATAAGATTTGTGATCATATTTATTAAATGTTTTCTTACCTCTCACCCTCCTATTAGATGTACGAGTAAATTCCTTGAGTCCAGATCTGATGGTTGTATTTGTACCATCAGATCGTTGTTCAGTGTTTGGCACTCAATTTGCAGTTTGAATTGAGCAGAAAATGATATTGATTGATTAGTGCTAGCGTGTTTTGTTTGAATCTCATTTCTCTCTCTCCTTTTAGCTTTGGACGAGGGGGATATTGCCTTGCTGAAAACCTATGTAAGTCCTTTTTTTTTTTTTTTACCAAGAAAGAAAAGTTTGTAGTTAGTTCAAGGATTGCTTGTTGGCCTTTAGGAGTGTTCTCCAGTCCAGTCTGTTGGGAAGTTCTTTTAATATATACAAAATGTCGGTAGTGTATGTGGTATTGACCCTCTAAGATAGTTAGAATTCTATCTAGTTACTTACAATCATCGTCACCGAAAAAAGCTACTCAAAGTTTCTATGTGGAGCAGGTCAGAGAGCATTATTTGTAATGGAAGTGTTGTATGAGTCAATTGGCTTAATGGCACAAAACATTAACACTATATAAATTATACATGAAATATTTCACATAGGTATTTGCTCTGTTTAAATTATACTTTACTGAGTTAGAGCTGAAGTGGAAAGTTTAAATGCACAGAAAAATGGTAATTTTAAGACAAATTTTATTCTCTTATAATATTGAGTTGTTGGTGGGCAAGGGCAGGTACTGGTTCTAAAATGTTTCTTAAAATTTTCTCTGCTTTTATTTCGCATGCTTTGGGATATTGATAGTTTTAAGACTTTAACCGTCAAGTTTCTACCTGAGGTTTAATTGGTGATATCAGATGTTCTAATTAAACTGGTCTTTATATCCTAGGGCCAGAGCACGTACTCTCGGCAGATCAAGCAGGTTGAAGATGACATCCAGCAACTTCTCAAGAAAATTAATGAGCTCACTGGTAGGTGACTATTCTCTCATCTTCTTCTCTAATGTAATGTCAAAAGAGTTTAAATACAATTTTCCTCATTGATGAACTTGTTTTTTTCTAACTAATAATTTTCCTATCTGGTAAAAGTAGATCACCTTAATAAACAGGTAGATCACCTTTCACACTCAGCTAGGAAGTAGCCTACCTTCTAAGCACGTCATGTTTCTTACTTAAAGCCATTAAATAATTAGCAAGTCAGATTTTTTTTTAATGAGTAAAATTGGATCTTACAAAGGCTTAATGTCAGTAGGCATTTGCCTGGTGCTTGAAGTTGTATTGTATTTTCCCCCTTGAGACTCCAGTAGTGAAGGTTTAGAGAGTTTGACTTGCACAAAAAACTTCAAGTACAGCAAGTGCTGACTTGGTGATTACTTTCAGTTCTGAACTGGGGTGATTTTGCTCACCAGGGGGACCTTTGGCAGTCTGGACTCTGGTGGTGCTGGTGGGGTGGGCTGGAAGGTAGGGAAGGTGCTGTAGCATTCGTGGCTACAGACCAGGTTTGCTGCTAAGCACCGTGCAATGGCCGGGGCAGCCCTCTACCAAAAGAAGGTATTCGTTCCAGAATGCCAGAAATGCTCAGGCTGAAAACTGTCTTAGGTTGATGCATTCATTTCAGTGAATTTACAATCTTCCTCACTGTAGGTATTAAGGAGTCTGACACTGGCCTGGCCCCACCTGCCCTCTGGGATTTGGCTGCAGATAAGCAAACACTCCAGAGTGAGCAGCCGTTACAGGTTGCAAGGTATGCGCAGTGCTCTGGCATTTCATTTTCATCTCTGCTTTCAACCACTTCCGAGGGTCTGGGGATAATGCAGTCTAGTTCATAAGGAGTTTTTATTCTAAATTCCAAGTAAATTGGAAAAAAACTGCTACAAAGTGTCTGGGGTTAAAACCCCATTCCTTAAAAGTTTATTTGCAAAGTACATGAGGTTTAATCGTGTAAAAGATTAAAATGAGAAAAATCCAGAGCCAGAATAGGAAAGTCTCCCATTCCATCCCCCCACTCAGTGCCCCTTTGGCAGCCTTAGCTGCTGATACTTCTTTGGCTCTCCTCCTCCTCATGTGTGTCTTTATATACATACATGTCTACAGAGAAATATCTGGTTTTTAAAAGAAGAAATCGTAACAGCATGTTTTAGAACTCTTCCCATGGTTTTTAATATAGTTTTACATTCTTTAGGGGTTTTTCTTTTCTTTCTGTTTTTCAAACAACTGTACTATTCCTTAGTTAGCATGTATGGTTGTTTCCAATTTCTGTAACAGTGTTAAGCGAACACTCAAATTAGATATTTCTCTGTTTATGTATTTGCATTTCTGTAGGGTTGTTTCCTAGAGTTGCAGTTTTGAAAATCTAAAAAATATTGGTCTGACTTGCTTATACACTAAGAAGTTGGGACAAATGCCTACTTTCTAGTATCAGTGTAATATATGTGATTAGCAGTCTTTTAAACTTTTCCCATTTGGGCAAAAATATCTCATTGTACTTTTTTCCCCTGTCGCTGCCGACTAGTGATAGGTATTTTTCTTTTAAATACTTACTAAAACCTGACCCGTTGCTGTCAAGTCAATGCTGACTCCTAATGACCCCAACCGGCTTTCTAAGGCCACCCTCTATTGCACCGGCCGTGGTCTCCTCACCGTTGCAGCCCTCTCCTCCCTCCCCTGGGCTTGTTTCATTGATCCTTTCCTGCCTCTTGGGCTTTATTGTTTGGGCAAGTGCTGCTCGTTTGTACTAAGGAGTATGTCCTTCCGTAGTAATGTTATTCACTGTATAGACCTGTGTATTGTCTGAATGAAAGGTAGTCCCATGGATAGGTTCAGATACAGGCTTGAAAACTTGTCTAAATCGCTTCTCGATCTTTTGGCTAAGATCAAGTGTAGTATCTGTTCTTGTCAGTTTAGTATCTGATACATCTTCTATCTGAGGACAACATATTAAATGGATTTTTGGAATTAGGAGATAGAATAGGAACTTGCTCCGTCCACTCCACACATTGACCTGGTATTGCAGTACTTCCAGGAAAGGTGCACTCCCTTCGGGGAGGAAAAATAAAGTTGTCTAAGAGCCACTGTCTTGGGTTCTACTTACTAGTCTCTGTCAGACCAGTCCATCTGGTCTTTTTTATGATTTTGAGTTTTGTTGTAATTTTTTCCCCTCCCACTCTTTCTAGGACCTTCTATTATGATCCTGATAAGAATGATTGGTAGCAGTAGCCAGGCACCATCTAGTTTGTCTGGTCTCTGGGTAATAGAGGCTTTGACTCATGTGGTTGAGTAATCATTTGGGCAAATTGCTTCCTTGAGTCTTTGGTTTTTTTTCACTCTTCTTTGCTCCAGACAGCAAGAGGCCAGTAATCACACCTCCTGACCAAAGTAGGATGGACAACATTGTCTTCATGGACTGTGTTGTGCCAGTTGATGTTGATGTCTCCCGAGACAGTTCATTTGCTGGGTTTTCTATGTATGTTACTAACTTCTTAACCCTTAGCTTTTTTTCTGATGATCTAAATTGCTTGTTGAATACCCAATCCATCAGGTATTCTCTCAGTTATACCCCAGCTACATCCTTCTTGAGGAAGTCTTTCCCAGTATCTTCAGGCCTGCTTCAGTTTGAACTGGTCACCCACCCTTGTGCCCGGGAATTACAATCATCTTGTGACCTCCCTAACCAGGAGAGGCCTTTTGCCTTTCTTGTTGCTTTTGCACCATGATGTTTTCTTTCATGGTTTACTTCCTTCATTTATATTGGATATAGTCCCTGGTAAGAACTTCCTGAAAAGAGGTGAATTGGAATATCGTGGCTGGGAATAAAGTTGTGTTTCTTGCAGAATTTTTAAGATGTCCTCCTCCTCCCAGTGTGTTGTTAATCAGAAACCATTCTGATTCTCAGTGTAGCACATCTGACTTGGGTGTTTTGCTGTGTCTTTAGTTGTAGGGATCTCTTGTCTCACGGTTCTGAAATCCCTTAGTGATGTACACTGGTTCTGGTCTTTTTATACCCATTGCACTGGCACTCTTGTCATGTTCTTCTATTTGGTTAAGTACCTCAAAACTATTTGTTAATCATTGTTTTCCCGATTTTTTTCTTCTGGACTTCTAATATTTGGATATTGGATTTCCTGGTTTCTTCTCAAATCACAGCCCGATTTGTAACCACTGAGCTACCAAGGCTCTTCTAATATGCTTATCTTTTTCTATCTTCTCCTTTTTGCTGCTGTCTAGGAGATTTCCTTAAATTTTTCAAGCTTTCAAGGATTCTTGCTTGCACATGTCTGGGTTTTTTGTTGATGTGTGGAGGTTTTTGTTTGTGTTTTGTTTAATGTCCTACTTTGTTTAAGGAGGTGGTCTGTAGCCTCTAGAAGGAGGAACGATGAGTCTGCCTTTTCCTGTGCAGTTTTGGAAACCTGTGGGACCCCGTGTCGGCTCTCCAGGCATGGGAATTGACTTGATGGCAGTGGCTGTGGTTTTGGTTGTTGTAAGACGTTTTCTTCTCACTAAAGAAATTAAGTTCCAAAGATTTTTGTCTCTTCCAAGATCATTATTTTCTTCTCTTTTCCCCTCCATTTGTAATGCTTGTTTGGCACTCTTTGGTGGGGGATAAAGAGCCAGTGACACTGCTTACCAGTGCGACATGTGGCTCTCATACGCTAAGCCTGGATTTTGGATCGGTATAAGCACACTGAGAAGTTCTCTGCTTCTCTCTTTCTAGTCCTACAGCTTACGTAGTACGTAGCCTTCTAACATGAGTTCATGTTTGTGCTTATTTCGTAAACAGACACTGTAGAAGAGGAAAGGGAGTTAAGGATTTTATATCATACAGTATACAGTAATATAAATTCATCTTCTGCAGATCAAACCGAAAGAAGATGAGTACATTTGAATTGAAAATGGCAACAGTATAGAACTGGATTTGAAATACGAAGTCGGAAGGATGAAAACATACTTATTATGAAACTTGACATAAAACAAGATGATTGTCAGGGAAAAGAAAAAGCATCTTCAGGTGTCGAGGGGTCTATTAAAAAGAAAGGAACATAATTGTGAAAATCAAGAAATTGGAGAGCTGATGATGTCATTTAGGTCAGGGGAATGTGTGTTTAATATTTATGAGTGGTGGCAGTTGATGGCCTCAGTTGAGCACATGTTACAGAAAGGGGCCTTAGCAGTGGTCTGCTAGCTGTGGCTCTAGCTGGTCAGTGTTCCGTCGTCTCAGGGAGAATTCAGTTACCTGCATTCATGGTCTGTGCTCTAGATTCCTCTCTTAATCAAACCTTTTGCTGTGTTAGGTGTACAAAGATAATCAATGCGGATTCAGAGGACCCAAAGTACATTATCAACGTGAAACAGTTTGCCAAGTTTGTGGTGGACCTGAGCGATCAGGTGGCCCCTACTGACATTGAAGAAGGAATGAGAGTTGGGTAAGATTTCTATTTACAGCAAATACTCTTCTTTCATTAAAGGCACCAAGTCACATTCACATTCTTGACTCTGTTTTCAGTGAATGAGTACATGGAACAAGTAAGGTATCATAGTTGAATGTCTTTGCTTCTGCGTCTTTGCATGAGCCCATCTCCCCTAGTGATTTTTGTGAATAGCTTCAGAACGTATAAAGTCAGTGCAGAATTCGAGAGTTAGCGGTAAGTTGACTAGCCTGTGTTTGGAATAGGCTTACTAATTTAGGTACATTTAGTTTAGTTCTGATTGCTGCGTGAGTTAATGTGTCTAGAGCACTTAATTCCCTCCGAATATTACTTTCTGTCTCTTTCCTGACTTCAAAGGTTTCCTCACTGCTGTGTAGACTGTTTTCCACTTTATGCAGCGGCTTGGTGTCCTGAGTTTTAGTGCTGTTTTATCTTGGTATAACCTTTGAGACTCTCTTGTGCTTTTTAAAAGTACAGGTTGGAGGATAAAAGATAAAAAGTAAAAATGCATGGAAAACTTGAATGTGTTCGTGAATTTCTCTTTTTTTTAATTTACTTCCTTAGTGTGGACAGAAACAAGTATCAAATTCATATCCCGCTGCCTCCTAAGATTGATCCAACAGTCACCATGATGCAGGTACCCAAATCGGGAAGGGAAAAAGAGTGACGTGCCTTTAACCCTGGAGGCCTCTCAAGAAAGTTTGAGACCTCCAACTAACAAATTGTTAAGTTATATATAGGTTTACTCTGTCAGAGTTGCTGAAAGTTTAACATTTTGTCAGATAAGAATGCCTGTTAGTCATTGTTTTACTTGTTGGACCTTCACTTTTTAGCATTATTCAACATTTAATTCACAGTGGGTTCAGGGCGATCTATTGTAGTTGTATTTAAATTCTGGCTAGACGTCTGCCTTTCCTTTAAAGGCTCCAGGGCTCTTACTGCATGGTTCACTTCAACTAGTGGTGGAAAATCAGTGGCAGTATGCTGTGCGTTTTCACCCTCTGTAGGTGGAAGAAAAACCTGATGTCACATACAGTGATGTTGGTGGCTGTAAGGAACAGATTGAGAAGCTTCGAGAAGTAGTTGAAACCCCACTACTTCATGTAAGTGGCTTAATCTGTAACATTTTAAATATCATTGCATAAAGATGTGATAATCTTTCATGTATTGAGCACTGAACTTGCCTCTTTATTAGATTGTTCTTAAAATTCAATGTTTCCTTAATGACAATTTTTAAGTGGAGGGAATTACAGAAGAAATATCGAGCATTGGTAAGTTCCAGAGACATCCAGAAGAGAGGATCGAATGGTCAAGCACGTTTAACACAGCAACAAAATTGCTATGTGGAGGGAGAGAGGAGGTGGAGGTTTGACCCGTTAGCAGTGTTTTAAATATGCTCTAAAGTCGTTTCGATGAAACCATGTGCTCTAATTCTTCAAGCGCAATAGCTTGAGAAGATAGTGGAAAACTGGGTATTAGATGCCACTCTTGCTCTTAAAACATGGATTTTTATTTTTTAAGTTCGGGTAGGAGGGAAATATTAAGCCTGTATATTGGAAGGATCTTTGAAAGCACTCGGTGTTGATGTGAGTCTAATGTGAAGCTTATGTCTCAGAGTGAGATTTCCTATGTAGATGTGCGGAGCCCTGGTCGCAAAGTGGGCTGTACGTCGGACTGCTGACCAAAGCTTTGACCCCACCTGCTGCTCTGCAAGCGGGAGACTCTTGCTTCCATGAACTCACAGCCTCAGGGACTGCTTAGCGCTTCTGCTCTGCCCTGTAGGCCTGTTCTGAATTAGAAGTGACAGCAATGGGTCTGGGTTTGGGTTTGGTATGTAGCTTATGGATATAAAAAGGTTGTTTTAAATATAGTGATGTAGAACTAGTCTTGTTTTTATTATACACAGAAGTAACGTGTAAAAATTTTGTCTCCGTTACAGCCAGAGAGGTTTGTTAACCTTGGCATTGAGCCTCCAAAGGGCGTGCTGCTCTTCGGTCCACCAGGTACAGGCAAGACCCTTTGTGCCCGAGCAGTGGCTAATAGGACTGATGCTTGCTTCATTCGAGTGATTGGATCCGAACTTGTACAGAAGTACGTTGGTGAGGTAAAGTAAACTCCCCGCAGTCAAGGAACAGCAGCTCTGAACCAGATGGGAAGCATGAGTGAAAGTAAAATGGCAACTCCACCTTGAATGACTGAGGCTTGACATTTCTTCAGTGAGTGAGTGTAATTAGCAGTTTAGAAACCCAGACGCCATCTGTCACCCTTTGTTAACATTTGGAAATACAGGCAGTCTCCGGGTTATGGATGTCCGACTTGTGGGCAGCTTATCACCTGCTCTTTAATATTCAGTAAATTTGCCTTCACTTTGAAATGATTGTGCTAACCCCTAATTCTTCATCACAGACAAGTTCACTGCCTTACGTGCAGCTTTTAAATTACTGGAAAGGATTCCTTGCAATAAAGTCAGCTACATCAGAACCATGTGTCCCTGTTCTGAATTTGCTACAAATCCCCCTTGCAGACAAAGTGAAAAACAGATCTCCTTTGTGAGCTGGGCTACCTGTAGACACACACAGAAATTTTAATCAGTATCTTCCTACTCAGAAGAATGTCATCTTTGACAGGTCTCTGGTCTATAAGACAAATATCCTAGATATGTTCTACAGATTAATTCAAAAGTATATTTTCACTTTATATCAGTGTTTAATGATCTAACTTGAAAGATCGGACAAAAATTGTGTGTGGAGGCGTGTATATTCACATGTATCTATGCATATATCACCTTGTTATTACTAAGTTTAATAACTTGCTATTCGGTAAGTAGATCATGAAGGTTAGTATTTTTTTAAAACGTTAAAGGTTATGGTTGAGACTCTTGTTAGGAATTTGAAAAGTTTGAAGCACAATTTGTATTGTAGTTTACAAGATTTTAAAACTAATTCAGACTTTCTTTTTTTCTCATTAGGGTGCTCGAATGGTTCGTGAGCTCTTTGAAATGGCCAGAACCAAAAAGGCCTGCCTTATATTTTTTGATGAAATTGATGCTATTGGAGGTATGAATAATATTTTAGAAAACTACTTTGCACTTAATGAACCTTTAAAAGGCACATTTTGACATCTAAACTGGGATAGATCTTTAATCACTATGATTAGAAAGCCCTGGGGTGGAATCTCATTGGCAGCGGTAGGTTTTCTTTCCCTTTTTTGTTTTGGTGATGATAATATTTCATTGTTGGGTGAGGGGCACCCAGCGTTTTAGGTTTCCTCGGAACCCTTTGCACAGGTTGTTCGACGGCATTACTTACATTCTTAAGGGTGCACCAACAGTCCGAATAGTTTTCTTGTGGTTGTTCTAGTTCTGGTCATGAGGTTCCCCGTCCCCTTATCATCGGATCCTTGCGTTAAAGTGCTGAGGTGGTGATTTCCTTGGTGTACATTTTGTAAAGTCGTGTTACTGCTGACCAGATAGTTAATGAAATACTGTATTAACTCTGTGATCTAGGCATGCTATTTTAACTAATCTCTGAACCTTGGTCTATTCATCTTAAGGGAATTATAGTTCCTGTTTTGCTTGTTTCATGAATTTCTTAAAGGTTCAAGTTAAGTAATGTGATAGACTGTGAAAATTCTAAACTGCCCTGTAGGCATTGACAGTTGTCGCTTGTACCAGAAAGTGAGAAGGAACCCCGGGTAGTTGGGAAGGGTCCTGTCTTGGAAACCCGTGCAGATATCCTGATAGGGGCATGGTGAGTCAGAATTGACTTGGTGACAGTAAGTTTGGTTTGGTTTGGGGCCAAGTTGGATTTGAACATTCAGTTAATGTTTTCAAAGGCCATGATTTGATCAGAATGTATTGAGTCAGTGTTGGGACTCTTGAGTTACTTTGATAATTAAGTTACACTAGGTGTGATGGATGTCTGGAAACTGAAGCAGTGCCTTCCAAAGTGAATTGTGCTTAAGATGATGTAATAGGGAGAAGGAAGACAATAGAATTTCTCTGTATACTTTAATCTCAGTTATAAATTTTTAACAAGTATGGTAATATGATAGTATATATTTGTACAATTAAAAGTAAAATTTGGAGGTTCTTGATTTTTCATTTTTACTCTTTGGGTTGAAATGAAAGAGATACTGACATGAGCCTAGCATTCTATAGTGTGTCCAAATTAGTTTAATAGTAGACTTAGCTATATTTTAAAGGACAGCTTTAGGAAATTTAGAATAGCATAAAATAATATTCTTACAGAATAATAAAGTTTCCTACATGCAATTAAATGCTATTTATAGTGCTAAAATTTACATATTGTCCAGTTGCTCAAGCCAGGTAGGTGTATATTGTGTTACATTAAAAAGGTGTTTTTAGTAATTTGGAAAAAAACAAAGCAAAATTTCAAAATACTTAAAGGTACCTATGTTAAATGAATCAATGCTAAGTACTTTTTAATTTTAATCATTTTATTGGGGGCTCGTATAATTCTTATCCATCCATCCATCCATCCATCCATGTATGTATCCTTACATAGATCCATTGTGTCAAGCGCATATGTACATTTGTTGCCATCATCATTTTCAAAGCATTTGCCTTCCACTTGAGCCCCTAATATCAGCTGCTCATTTTCCCCCTCCCTCCCTCCCCACTCTCCCTACCTCATGAACCCTTCATAATTCATAAATTATTATTTTGTCATATGTTACACTGTATGACGTCTCCCTCTGCCCTCTTCTCTGCTGTCCATACCCCAGGGAGGAGGCTCTATGTAGTTTCTTGTAATCAGTTCCCCCTTTCTATCCCACGTTCCCTCCACCTTCCAGGCATCGCCTCTCTCACCACTGGGCCTGAAGGAGTCATCCGTCCTGGATTCCCTGTGTTTCAAGTTGCTATCTGTACCAGTGTATATCCTCTGGTCTAGCTAGATTTGTAAGGTAGAATTGGGGTCATGATAGTGGGGTGGAGGAAGTATTTAAGAACTAGAAGAAAGTTATATGTTTCTTTGTTGCTACCCTGAACCCTGACTGGCTCATCTCCTCCCCACAACCCTTCAGTAAGGGGGTGTCTGGTTGGCTGCCAGTGGGCTTTGAGTCTCCACTCTGCACTCACCCATTTACAATGATACGATTTTTTTTTTTTTGTTCCTTGATGCTTGATACCTGGTCCCTTCGACAGCTCTAGGTCATATAGGCTGGTATGTTTCTTCCATGTGGGCTTTGTTGCTTCTGAACTAGATGACCACTTGTTTATCTTCGAGCCTCCAAGACCCCAGGCGCTATATCTTTTGATAGCCAGGAACCATCAGCTTTCTTCACATTTGCTTATGCACCCATTTGTCTTCAGTGATCTTATCAGGAAGGTGGGCACCCACTGATACGATTTTTAGTTCTTTGATGTCTGATGACTGGTCCCTTCTATACCTCGTGGTCAGACAGGCTGGTGTGCTTCTTCCATGTGGGCTTTTCTTAGCTAGATGGCCGCTTGTTTACCTTCAAGCCTTTAAGACCCCAGACGCTATATCTTTTGATAGCTGGGCACCATCAGCTTTCACCACATTTGCTTATGCACACATTTTTCTTCACCAATCGTGTCAGGAAGGTGTGCATCCTGGAATGCCAATTTAATAGAACGTGTTCTTGCATTGAGTAAGTGCTTGAGTGGAGGCCCAATGCTGCCTTAAACCTATAAATATATGCACATAAATCTGTTTGCCCCCACACTCTTATATAAATATATTTACATATGTACATTCCAGTCTTTAGACCCATGTAAATACTTAGTTCTTTCCTCTTATTTCCTTACACTTTCCTCTTGTTCAACTATCATGCTCAGCCTTCATTGAGGTTTCAGTAATTTCTCTCGGTTACCTTGCCCTTGCTGAATCCCTACCAGGCCTCTCACACCCTCCTTTCCACTGATTTTGGATCACTTGTTGCTCCCGTCCTTGGGTTGGTCAGCACCACCTCCTTACCCTCTCCCCCCCCCTCCCATGTCCCACCGGAACCATTGGTCCCGTTGTTTTCTCCTCCAGACTATTCATCCAGTCTATCTTATCTAGATAGATCTGTAGAAATAATATGCTGAGTCCTTTTGAAAGTAAAGATTCACTTTCTAATTTGTGCAAAGCAGAATTTTCCGAAGTGGGATCTGCCCAGAAGCAGGATGTGCGTGTTTCCTGGAAAGCGTGGTGTGAGCTGAGATTTCGTTTGCAGGTTACATAGAGTGCTGTGCCCAGCAGACAGGCTTAGTTCACTTCTCGTGTTTTCAGGGGCTCGGTTTGACGATGGTGCTGGGGGTGACAATGAAGTGCAGAGAACGATGTTGGAACTGATCAATCAACTGGATGGCTTTGATCCTCGGGGCAATATTAAAGTGCTGATGGCCACGAACAGACCCGACACTTTGGATCCAGCACTGATGAGACCGGGAAGGTTGGATAGGAAGATTGAATTTAGCTTACCAGATCTGGAGGTGAGGCCCATTTCAAAGAAAAGAGTTCTTGAAGAGTTGTCTCCTGTGATTTATTTACTTATTTCATTTACTATCTGTCAATTCTTTAATTTTTAGGGTCGGACTCACATCTTTAAGATTCACGCTCGCTCAATGAGTGTTGAAAGAGATATCCGGTTTGAATTGTTAGCACGACTGTGTCCAAATAGCACTGGTAGGTAGACTTTATAAAATATATTTATTGGTCTGTCAGATGATTTTAGTTAAGCCTACGTATTTTTTCTTTTAAAGGTGCTGAAATTAGAAGTGTCTGCACAGAAGCCGGCATGTTTGCAATCAGAGCACGGCGAAAAATTGCTACTGAGAAGGATTTCTTAGAAGCTGTTAATAAGGTCATTAAATCCTATGCTAAATTCAGTGCTACTCCCCGCTACATGACTTACAACTGAGCCCTGAAGTCTGTCAAATGGAAACTTCTTTTGTTGCAATCCTAACTTTGCATAGGCTTGTAAGCCATGCACATAAAAATAAATGATTTCAAAATCACATGCTTTTTCCAGCTCTCTTTTTTCTGTATTACATTAGGATCAGAAAACCAGACCTACTGCCAGTGAGTCAGTTCAGGTTCATAACAGCCCGACTGGGCAGAATAAAAGTGCCTGCAGGGTTACTAAGACTGTAATCTTATACAAGCCAAATATTGCATCTTTCTCCCACAGAGTGACTCGTGGGCCCATAGTAAAAGGTAATGCTTAAAGGCATTAGGCAGGAATTTTTATTACAACGTGGATTTTTTTTTTTAAATCGAGTATTTGGGCGTTTCACTTACAACATGCTGACTTCTGCTAGGCACGTGGTGGGTGTTGTACATAGTCTCCTTGTGTCCCCATCTGTCCAGTGAGTTGAATCTAAAGGATCTTGCTGTAATGGATAGAGAAACTACTTGACTTAGTAGCTGAGCTAAAATTCAAGACCAAGAGTGTCGCCTACAGGAGCAATCGCTATTCTTCTCATCCTCAATAAAATAACCCTCTAGACTGGCCCTCCTGAAAGAAAGCTCTGGTCGAACTTTGTCAAGTGGAAGAAACACTGACGCCCTGCTTTACTTTGCAAGTGCCCTTCAAATCAATCAAGCAGAATTAGTTTTTAAAATGGTTTTCAAATGGTTACGTGGACATGAAAACAATTTACAAGGTAAAATCAGCCTTAAAAAAACCTCTGAAATAAAAACAAAAGGTTGGGGAAAAAAAAGTTTTCAAATGGCACTTTGGGTTAAGTGTTGAGATGCTAACCAACAAGTCGGCAGTTCAAATCCACCAGCTGTGCCTCAGGAGGAAGATGAGGCTGTCTGTTCTAGTCAAGGTTTACTGCCTGGGAACATCTTGCTATGGGTCAGAATCAACTTGATAACGGTTTGTTTTGGGGGTAAAAGGAATCACATCAAAGAGGTAGTAATAACTTCTGGGAGGAAAGTAGAAGACAATACTGGGCAATGGAAGGAGGGTCAAGGGTGTGTGTGTGTAATGCTATATGCTTATATACATACTTTTTGGTCTCTAAATTTTACAAAAATAAGGGTTATGTATAATTTCACTAGTCAAACGGCAAATATAAAACAAAATGAATGATTCCAATGATAAGTGGTTCAGATGATGCAGAAGTGTATGTGCAGTTACGGAATTGGCTTAATACAGAGAAGTAGTTTTTTTATTTTATAAATTGGGTAAAACTGTTAAGACTTTAGGATTGAAATCAGGTATTTAAGATGGTATTAGAATCCTCAAAGGAACTGCTTAAAGTTAATTCTGTGCAACCACCAACAAACCTGTCCCGCTGTGCCATAGTATCATCCCACACACTGAGACCCATGCACAATAAAGAAGATTTTTATTGCGGTTCAATATTCATAAGTAAATAATCAAAATAGAGCTGAATATCTTTTTAATTCATGGAAGGAAAAGTTGACCACATAGAAAATGCTGTAAGTGTTGCTTTGAAATATTTCAACTTAAAAGTTTTCAAGCAGAAAAAGCCCTCATAAAATCCAGCACACAGACGTGCCTTCCAGAAATGTAGTATTAGTAATGGTATGGATGGCAGTGAAGACTGCGCTTTGTATGAAAATGACAGCAGTGATGGTGATGGCGATCTCAGTGAGGACAGCGTCTATGATGACCTCACACCAGCTGAAGCTCTGCATTGGGATACGGATAATGAGGAGGAATCCAGTTTTGAAGTATTTTAACTCTACATTTTAGCTTGGTTGCTGATTGAGCTCAGGGAATAGTACTCTTAAGGTATCATTGTCGACACCTTATTGTTTTTGTTGGGTCTATTTTCCATTTACTGTGCTGGTTTACTAATGTTAAATGACTTGTCCTTTTATTTGTTTTTTATTTAAAATAAATATTTAAATACATTTAAAAAATCCAGCACACATTCTTTTATTTATGTAAAATTAGTCAGGAAATATTTGTGTTTTCTCACCCTGCCCTATTCTTTCTTGAGGTATCAAACTGAACCATTTCCAAATTTAAGCTTCCAATAGAATATACTCCAATGAATTACTGAACAGTACATTTTGTAATGCTTTGATTAGATAAATATATGTATTTGGAAGACACTGAAATCTTCATATATATATACATATATGCCATTTAAAGATAACTTACACGTGTTGAGGTAGCTCAGGCCTAAGATGCTAAACTGACAGTTACATGATGGAAATCTAACTGGCCACCCATCAAATAATGAATTTGAAAAAGTTGGGTATTTTGACCCAACTATATGCAAATAGAATTTTCTATTTAACAAATTCACTCCTAGCTTATATGTGTGTGCATATATGTTTTTATAAATGGGTAGAGATGGGAAGTTCATGATTTAAGGAAAATACACTGCTAGGTTCCTTTAGAAAGTATGCATGTGCTTTTGGTTAAAACATTTTTAAACAGACAAGAATTTATAAAAATTCACTTCTCATGAAGCTTCTCAGGCTGATCTGGTACAGCTTGGTTTTCACTGTCAGCAGGGTGGTGAGGGATATTTATTTTGCTGAAAAGGGGAGGTCAGCCAAGAAAGTTGGGGAAGCTTTGGTCTCACATAGAGTGAGATGCTTAGCAGCAGTGCAGTGACAAAGCTGTAAGCCTTCTTGGAAGGAGCATGGAGTTCTGAGATGTTCAACCATGGCTAAATCTAGACAAACAGCTAGTTTTCAACCCTTTCGTTGTTGGCATTTCAGAGGGGTCAAACCATAGCGTGTGTTTGGGTTGGCTGGACACTTGGAGAATTACTAGCTAAAGCTCTCAGACCATATGATCAGGAATCTAAATATACGTAACCATGAAAAATCCCGGAACAAGAACCAACAGCATTTCTGCGCTCACTACAGCATTCAGGCACACATGAAAAAGAAAAAAGCTTACTTTGAGAATTTAAGTTGGTTGACTATCTTAGAGGGTCAGATATAATAAAAGCCTTTCCCTCCCTCCCCCTCATCCCCACACAAAGCCATCACCCCACTCCCCACCCCCACCCATTTCCCATCACACAGAAAAACACGCCCACCTGCCCAGGGCAGATGCTCTAGATCAGTGGTTCTCAACCTTCCCAATGCCAAGACCCTTTAATACAGTTCCTCATGTGGTAACCGCCCCCAACCATAACATTTTTGTTGCTACTTCATAACTAAATTTTGCTACTGTTATTAATCGGGCCACCCTTGTGAAAAGGTTGTTCAACCCCCAAAGGGGTTGCGACCCACAGGTTGAGAACCGCTGCTCTAGATGTACTACCCTCCATGCCCACAGGAGGGCAGACATTTCCCCCTAAAGCACCCTCAGAGGCAGCTGCCTCCTCTTGCTGCACAGGTAAGGGGGCAGGATCAAACCACATGAAATGGGTAAGTTTATGCTTTAGACGTTAGCAGAAAACCACGATGAGCTATTCCCAGGGTTTAAAGATCCATAGCCTTTACTGTGTCCAAGTTCTGCCATTGACATTGGTAGTTGGAGCCCACCATTAGCTGCTGCATGATTATACCGAGCTGATGTGTATGACTTCAATTTGGGGATTCCTGGCCTCTAGTTCAAGATTATTTTCCAATAGATCCCATTTCACCAGGGGCAGACATCAGCAGCTGTGCAGAATTTGAGAAAGAGTCTTTTCTGTGGGACCTGCCTGAAAGCAGGGCTTTCTCACAGTGCCAGCAAACCCGGCTAGTGAGTTCCTATATCAAGGTGGATTACACCCAAGTCTCTGGCCAGGCTGAAACCTGAAAAGGCACACACTGACAGCTTTTAGCATTCAGAAATAAGAGATGGGCTTACACATGAATTCCTTTACGGAATAAAAAGGTATAGGGAAAAAAGATCAGAAATTCTCTACTGTTGAAATAAAATTCCAAATAAAACATCCCAACATATTTATATGTAGATAAAATAACACTTTTGAAATACACTCACATGCTCAGATGCATGCTAAAACAAAAAATAAAATTTCCCACTTTCTGTAAGACTTAAGTGCTTTTTATATACATGGTGGGATTCTGTTCAAAATCAAAAGTTAGAAGACAGAAAAGTTCAATATAAGTTTACAAGTTACAAACACAAATACTTTTTCTGTACACTATTTTAAATCTCCCAACAACAAGGGCTTGAGTATGTCCTGTGGGGCAAGCATGTGTGCAAAACTGGTGCTAA
The DNA here is from genome assembly GCF_050624435.1 of Tenrec ecaudatus. NCBI lineage: Eukaryota > Metazoa > Chordata > Mammalia > Afrosoricida > Tenrecidae > Tenrec > Tenrec ecaudatus. The sequence goes on from NC_134538.1 coordinate 122,533,433, forward strand.
AGAATGTGCAGTGAAGCATCTACAAAGCCTCCAGTTGTTAAAATCCTCACCTCTGCGATGATGGCTGGTGGAAGTGATGGGCCTTTTACAAAAGTTCCTGGCTGAGGTTCTACAACTGCGTGTTCTTCGAGAAGGTAGTCTGGGCCAGAATCACACATACCTGATCTTGTGTGTGATGACTACAGGTGAAATAATGAGATGCCAAATCTCTTTTCACACTAGAGCTTAATAAAGCTGATGAGAAACCGCATGACAGGCATCAAAACAAAACTGCACATATCTGGGATTTGGTTTCCCAAGCAGACCTATGCTAATACATTTTCCCCTGGGCTCTGATCTCGCTTCTCCTGGCATTATTGTCTTCATCAAGATGGAAACAATAGGAAAACATGGAGAAGACAAACTCACTGTTACACAGAAATGTTAACAGGTTGGCTAATGCCTGCACTTTGACGTACGGTGAGCGGATAAAGGCCACCAAACCCCAATGCCAACTCGCCGTGACGCCAAATCTTGGCAGGAGCTGACAGCTTCATCTTTTCCTGCAGAGCAGCTGTCGGGTTTGAACTGTCAACCCTGTGGTCTGCAGCCCAAAGCCGAGCCCACAGTGCCACACAGCGAGCTGACAAATAATTAGAAGAATGAATTTTCCAAGGACAAATTGGCTTAAAGGTTACCTCCCTATCCATAAAGCTTAAAACTGAGTTGTGTAACAAATTGCTAACTGTTGAGGCCTGCTAAGGAAGATACTAAATCAAGCTGGGGTGGGATGCGGGGTGCAATTAGCTCTATTAAAAAATATTAACAACAACAACAAAACTTCTAGGGGCTCTGACCACAGCTTCGACAATTTGACCATCGGAAAGAATAGCTAATACAGATGTGTTTGACAAAACAGATGTGTGTATGGATTGTGATAAGAGCTGTAAGGGCCCCCAATAAAATGATTTTTAAAAAAAGAATAGCTAAAATGGACTGGAACACATTAATGATGTATGAGTCTCTATACTTAAGGAAGAAACATTTTTAAAACACAAATGCGCTGACATTTTAACGTAACTATTAAACCAGCTCCCTCGTCTGAAAGTTGGTAAGTTAAATGTAAGTAATAAAACATTCAGCTGGCCTTTCCAATGCGAACTCGTGCAAATAGCTCAGCGGAAAAGAAAAGCTGTCGTTGAAACAGCAACGGAAAGAGAAGGCGAGGGACAATAGCCACCCACCCTAACAATGACCGACTTCGTGGAGGGTCATCGGCTGCTGGGAAAGCTCCCACATGATTGCCCACTGCATTCATCTGAATGGAACACCATAGAGACAACTCCCTCATCACAGTGAGTGGGCGCGGACTCAATGGCAGTGAGTCTGGTTTGGAAAGTCACAGAGACTACAATGGAGGACTAAGACGACGCTGACCAGCGGCCTATCGGTGTCATCCATCGTAGGCCAACCATAGCCTGTGCTTTCCGATGAGAGACACACAAGGCCTACATTATCACTACGATATATTCTAGCCAAAAAAGTATGTAACTTGATTCCACGGAGACTCTGGATATAACGTCGAGATTGCAGGTAGCTCAGGGAACAAAGGAACAAGCTAAACACCACGCGAGAGGAACTAGACACATTCCCAGGATTCTGCAGGACAACCGCTCTGGTGTCTTTAGCCAATGTCTGATGGGCGGGCCCAAGGTAGATGAAAACACATGTAAAGAACGCCAAAGGATGCAACTAGCGGTCGCATGTGATCACAGAATGACTCGCGGTTCAGATGCGTCAACTGCAAGTGTGGGATGATCAGTATTAGTCAATTGAGGTAAAAAATATTTTGGAATGGGAACTTGATGACGTTGACTGACAAAAATAGACCACGAAACACTAGATAATTATTTTTAGTCCAGAAACATATAGAAATGCAAAGAAGACCTGAAAGCTATGCACTAAGGTGGTAATCATGGTAGTTGCCCAGAGAAATTCGACATTATTTTTGTTGTCTACTTTTTATAACTTTCTACGCTGCACTTCTACTGCTTCTAAAATAAGATGATTTTAAAATGAGACCATGTGGAAAATGACAGAAGGTCTGTAGGCCAAGAAATGCCTAAACCCCATTCCTCTGGTGACAGATAGCACATCCCTTTGGTAGGTGAAGCGCGTAGAGGAAACACTCTTATGTGCTTGGTTTGCAAAGATAATACTAAAACGTGAGAGAAACATCACTGCATCATCAATGCAGGCAAGAGGCCAATTTGAATTATCCTTGAAATAGTCAATTTTAAAAATCACAGACACACACACACGTAAGATACATCTTGCCACACGCCATTCACCCTCCAAATCAAGCCCTGACTACTAGTCTGGAGCCTTAGAAAAAGATCCTAGTGTCTAGTATTTAACATGTGGAAAATTGTGATTTCACAAGAGGCTCTTAACGGTGCCCAGGCTGAATCCCTCCTCTAGGCCTCTGGAGTGGCGTTGGGCTCAGAGTCCTCCTGGGGTGGAAGGGCCGTGGCTTCTTGTTCAGCAAGGGCCTCTCGGGCTTGGCTGCCTAAGACTGCATCATGAATGCTATAGAACAGCAGATCCAATAAAGCAGGATTTTCAAAAAAGTTATTTCGCGTGAGGTCGTTCACGACTTGAGCTGTGGAGAAGAAAAGAACGTTAGGCGCGCCTCTCCCGGGATGTCAGACCCGCGCAGTCAGGAGAAAAGACAGGTAGCCGCTGATACCTGAAATACCAACACTCCTTAGAAAGGCAAGCTAAGATAGTTTAATAATAAGATAATTTTAATAATGCCACACCATACCCGCAAGTCCCCGGAAGCTGCTTTTAAGGAGCTGCATGAGTATGAACGTAAATACATTCCCTCTTTGCCCTGCCCCAAAGATAGCATACTAGATGTACTCTATTGCTGGTTTTCCTAAATCATTTAATTTTATTTTTTAAGCACTGCATAGGAAGTCTGGAGGTGCAGTGGTTACTCACTGGGCTGCGATCCACAAAGTCCCCAGTTTGAGACCACCAGTCCCTCTTCTACTCCTATAAGCGAATGCAATCCCAGAAACTCTAGGGGCAGTTCTACCCTGTGCTAGAGGGTCACCATGAGAGGGTTTCACCTTGAAGGCAGTGAGACCAGAGCACGGCATTCTACTGTATGGAGGGACCCTCGTTTACTTCCCTGGTCCCCTAAGCTCCAGGCGTTATCAGTCTTGTTTTGATAGACAATGCTGCAATGATACAGCCATGTGCAATCTGAGGAGGGGCAGCACATTGCTGGCTTCATTGGGTGCTATAGTTTATTGTGCCAGCCTGGCCGATAAACACAAGTAGGATTAACTGACGGGCAGAGGGATAAATGGCTCGGTGGGCCTCACCTTGGTTGTTCTGTGCCTCAGTTTAAAGGGGTACACTACCTGTGGGACGCCTAGCAATCTGGTTTGTCTCTCTAGAGAACCCTGTCCAATACACTGGGTTAACCATGTGTTTGGCATTTTGAAAGACACTGACAGCCAGCCCTTTGCACCCCTACCTGTAAGCAGTGTGTGAGTCCACCCCCCACAGTCTGCCTTTGTTGTTAGACACTTGACATTTCAGTCTGTCTGGCAGGTGAAAAGTGGTATCTTTCCATAGACTTCATTGTTAAACATGGTTTTAACCAACATTTAGCGGCAACAAAAATCGCAAAGAAGCTATTCCAAAACCATGTGGTAGAAAAACAAGGTACGTGATACTTTGACATAATGATAGTATATTGACGGTAGTCGTGGAATGATTACCCAAACATCCTATTCCAGAACAACGATGTGCGTGCTCTCCTTCTCCAGTTCCAGTTTTGGGGTCTCCTACAATGAGCAGGGTAAGTAGCTGTGGTAGTTACATAAGCTAGTGTCAACTTGAAACTATTAAAAGTGAAGGGGTGGAGTTTAGCTTGTCAAGGAGGTGCAGCTTGATGACCTCATTTGGACACGCTATGGAGATAAATAGCCCTCTGGAGGCCAGACACACTCTCTGATTTGTCTCCCAGCGAGACATTCCTGTTGACAAGCCACATGGAGCTACACTCATGGAGCCAGAGCCCTGGAGCTGGAGGAGCCACGTGGAGGCCCATGCCAGCACTGAGATGCTTCCACCACCACTGGATCCACAAGACTTTCCACCCACTGGCCTGTGATTTTCCTGCATTCGGCATCATTGCATGTGTTACGTGACTCTCAAGAGGAACTTACAGACTGGTACCGGACACATGGGCTAATATTGGATTTATGGACTGGATCTGGACTGGGCTGGGATGTTTTCTCAGTATACAATTACTCTTTAATATAAAACGCTCTCTTACACACATATGAGTGTCTCCCTGGATTTGTTTCTCTAGTCAACCCAGACTAACACGGCGGCTAATTTCAAAGCTGGTTTTAGAGTGATGTTCAGTCATTTTATTTTGTACCAAAAGCAAAAGTGAAGGGAGATATTTACAAATGGAGTTCTTAAGCTAGAGTAACAAAACCAAGATGCTAGAACGTCTCCCATTATCCAGAAGTCTACTCACCACTGCAGCCTGCTAGGTACACATAAATACCGACATCGCCATATTCTTTGACAATCTGTAATAAGATTGAAACACAGTTTAGTTTCTCTTGCTTTCCATCAGATGGACATCTCTTCCTATCAATCAGTACTTCATAGATAAAGGGAACTGGTTCATTCATTTGGGCTACTTTCATTCAGTGAGTATTTTTGAGCTTATCTAAAACCAGTTTTGTACTTATGTAGATTTTTATACAGGCAGTGATAGCTAGAAATATTGGGGACTATGATACATTTGGCTTGTACTAATAAAGGCAGCATAGTAAGGGACTCCTCTCCTCGAGGTATGTACTGGATGGGAGGACTGGGGTGTGCTCGAAGATGAATGAAACAAGGTTGACCATCACTGCTAATGGTTGAGCTGAGGCCTAGGTACAGGAAGATTCTTTAACACCATACTCTTTACATTTTTATATTTTTGAAACTTTTCATCCTCAAACATTGAGAAACCAACCAAACAAAAAAGAATGAAAAGTTGGACAACGCAAACTCCAAACCACTCTAGTTTGACGGGAGGGACTGAGCCCAGACATACTCACTCCGGGACTTGTCTAAGGCGATGCTTACCCCTGCCAGAGTTTTCACTCCAACAGAATCAACAAAATTGACCTGCGTGAAATCTAGAATGACGGTGTGGATGGTATCCCCCGGAGGCATGAATCTCTGCATCTCTTCGGGAAATGTGCTTTTGATGACAATTGGGGGATATTTTATCTCGTCGTCCTCTTCAGGCTTGGTACCATCTTCTCCATCAGCTTCTCCATCCTGTGGCAAGCATGAAATCAACCCTGAGCTCCATGAGCAATGCTTGCTTTTAGTTCTCAGAAAGATTGATAAGGGAAAGTCAGAATCTACCTTTCTGTTCTCAAGCGACAGGCTCCACGAGATGCCATCTAAACCATTTGTCATAGTTCAGCCTTGGACAGCACCAAAAGGAGACAAGTCTAACATTCCACTTTTGTCCAGTTTCTTTCTCCTCCACTTCTTTTAATCCTATGAGTCCTTCTCCTTTGTAGTCATATCTATTTGTCCCTAATTTCTAAAACAGTCCCAGTAGCTTTAGCATGCCAGGTTACAAGCTACCATGATCCTAAATAACAAAAAGCTGCCTTTACGCTTTTAAAATGAAATCTTCAATAAAGTACGAATGGTAAAATTGACTGAGGTACTGTGGTTTGCAGTCTGCTTTCCACCTGGCTTGTTATTGTGAAGCGGGTGGGGGTAACTCAGATCCTCACTTATTAGCCCTTCTCCTGGCTTGCCTGATTCACAATGCCACCACCACCACCACCCTTCCTTTTCCCACCTCTCTCTCTCTGCTAGGGAACACCTTCCTCTTTACCCAAGTTAATACCTATGGCCCTCTAGCCTGTTGCTTCCCGTGATTTCTATTCTTTGAAACAATGCTGTCTTGGACTGACTGACATCACTACTTATGCTCAGAGTTTTCTTGTAGCCGACTCTCCCCTGCACAGGCACCTTTAATACAGAAAGGACTATTTCTACGCTTTCCTAGGTGGTTGCACTGCAGATCAAGAGCACAGAGAAAATTACAGCCAGGAGACCACTCACCGCTTTGGCTACAGTGGCGTTGACCATGTTGGCATTTCCGACTTCCTTTGCATACTTCTTCATGGCCTTTCTCCGTGCGCTCATGATGAGGGCTGGGTTCACGCCCGTCTGTCCGGAAGAGCGGTAGGTGCACAATCACTTAGTGGATCTCAAACTCAAAACTGAACTGACTGCCATTGAGTCCACCCAGACTCATAGCGACCCGACAGGACAAGGCAGAACTGCCCCGCCGAGCCTCAGATGGTTGCGAACTGCTGACCTTGTAGGCTGCAGCTCAACACTTTACCACGGACGCCGCCTGGGCTCCAATGGACCTCAAGAACTCGCAAACTGCAATGCGACTTCTAATCTTTGTACGTACGTGTTTGCTATGCCAAGTTCTCCCCCAAGTTCTCTTCCCTGATCTGTGTTATATATTACGAGGGAGTCACAAGTGTTTCATAAAAAACATTTTAAACTATCACATATGTGTCTATCGACCCTTCCTTACTATGGTAATAAAACCATACAATCTGAAGTTACGAACGTACTATCCTGTGTAACAACCGCATGACAAAGCAGAGGGTCCTAGTGTATCCATGTCCTATGATGACTGCATCCTCGGCTTCCACAGACAGTTCAGACGCTGCTGAACACAGGATGGGTCTGTTTGGGCAGAGGGCCAATTTTGGTTCAACATTATTTTAGACTACACAGGACAACAGAAATTCACTTAAAGAATTTAAAAAAATCATATTATTGGGGGCTCTTACAAATATTATAACAACCCATAAATCAATTATATCAAGCAAACTTGTACATTGTTGCCATCATCATTTTCAAAATTTCTTTCTACTTGAGTCCTTGGTATCAGCTCCTCATTTTTCCCTCCCTTTCCCACCCTCATGAACCCCTCATAAATTATAGATATATATTTGTCATATCTTATACCATCCACTGTATCCTTTCACCCACGTTTCTGTTATTTGCCCCCCTCAGGGGGTGGGGCTTATACATCCATCCTTGCTATCAATTCCCCCTTTCTCCGCCTTCCCCCTCTATCCCCCTCCCCCCCCCCTTGTCATATCAATATTCCCAACACTGTTTCTCAGGGCTTTCACTCCCGGATGTACATAATGCAGTCTAGCAGAGTTCTGAGGGAAACTGGGCTCATTATTGGGGGGAAGTGTGTGAGGCAGCATTCAAGAGCCAGAGGAATGTTGTGTTTCGTCAGTGCTCTACTGAGTTGTCTATTCCGTGTGACCCTTCTGCGAGGGGATGACCAATTGTCTGTGGGTCTCCACAACGCACTCACCCTCATTCACATTGATATAATTGTTTGGTTTTGCTCTTCTGATACCTGATCCTGTCAACACCCTGATGCACCCACTTTGTTGGTAGTGATCATGGCAGACGATGCCAGGTTATTAGAGCAAAGTGTTTTTGTGTTGAGGGAAGACTTAAGTAGAGGCTCAAAGTCTGTCTGCTACCTTAATAATTTAACATATAAATGTATGTACATAGACTAGTATCACTATCTTTACATATTAATATATTTACATATATGCATGCCTATATTTATACCTCTCTATATGGCTTTTGCCTTCTAGATCTTTCCTGTTTCCTAAAAGGATATATATATTTTAAAACAATTTATTAGGGGCTCATACAACTCTTATCACATTCCATACATATACATACATCAATTGTATAAAGCACATCCGCACATTCCCTGCCCCAATCATTCTCAAAGCATCTGCTCTCCACTTAAGCCCTTTGCATCAGGTCCTCCTTTTTTTTCCCCTCCCTCCCTGCTCCCCACTCCCTCATATGCCCTTGGTAATTTATACATCGTTATTTTGTCATATCTTGCCCTATCCGGAGTCTCCCTTCCCCCCCTTCTCTGCCGTCCCTCTTCCAGGGAGGAGGTCACATGTAGATCCTTGTAATCAGTTCCCCCTTTCCAACCCACTCACCCTCCACTCTCCCAACATCACCCCTCACACCCTTGGTGCTGAAGGTATCATCCACCCTGGATTCCCTGTGCCTCCAGCCCTCATATGCACCAGTGTACAACCTCTGCCCTATCCAGCCCTGCAAGGTAGAATTCGGATCATGGTAGTTGGGGGGAGGAAGCATCCAGGATCTGGGGGAAAGCTGTGTTCTTCATCAGTACTACCTCGCACCCTAATTAACCCATCTCCTCTCCTAAACCCCTCTATTAGGGGATCTCCAGTGGCTGACACTTGGGCCTTGGGTCTCCACTCTGCACTTCCCCCTTCAATATGGTATATATATATATGTATATATATATACACATATATATACATACACACACACACATATATATACATATACACACATATCTTTTTTTTTTTGCATGAAGCCTTATACCTGGTCCCTTTGGCATCTCGTGATCGCACAGGCTGGTATGCTTCTTCCATGTGGGCTTTGTTACTTCTGAGCTAGATGGCCGCTTGTTCACCTTCAAGCCTTTAAGACCCCAGACACTATCTCTTTTGATAGCCGGGCACCATCAGCTTTCTTCACCACATTTGCTTATGCACCCATTTGTCTTCAGCGATCCTATCATGGAGGTGTGCAGTCAATGATATGATTTTTTGTTCTTTGATGCCTGATAACTGCTCCCTTCGGGACCACTCGGTCACACAGGCTGGTGTGTTCTTCCATGTGGACTTTGTTGCTTCTGAGCTAGATGGCCGCTTGTTTATCTTCAAGCCTTTAAGGCCCCAGTCACTATCTCTTTTGATAGCCGGGCACCATCAGCTTTCTTCACCACATTTACTTGTTCACCCACTTTGGCTCCAGCAATTGTGTCGGGAGAGTGAGCATCACAGAGTTCCAATTTAATAAAAGAAAGTATTCATGCATTGAGGGAGTGTTTGAGTAGAGGCCCAAGGTCCTTCCGCCACCTTAATACTTAACCTATAAATATAGACACATAGATCTATTTCCCCATCCTCCTATACATATTTGCATGTACATGTCTTTGTCTAGACCTCCATAAATGCCAAAAGGATATTTTTTAAAAGTTAAAAATGCATTAGTAACTTTTCTGATTTTCAGTCTTAATACAATAGCCAAAACTAAAATACTGGAGAACTTTTGGAGTATAATTTTCAAACACAGCTTCTTACATGTAATCTTCCAGTTTCTCACATATAATTGACCCAGTGTGTCGACCTAGGGGTGTTTTCCTATCTATTGGATAGTGTGGGGTTGAGCTCTAACCCTGACCAAAAAACCCTTATGATTCCTGGTAAGAAACCTAAAATTATTTTCCTTACTTTATTTAAAAAAATGTTTTAAACTATCAGAAAACACACACACATACATACACACACACCCCCACATATGATAAGTGCAAATAAAATAGTATAACAGGATATACGGAGTCAATTATGTTGCTCTCACATCCCCACCTGCCAGCTCCTCAGGGCCCCTCCTCCGATACAAGCCCTCCGTAATTTCCTGTGACTCACCTTTCTTTTTAATGCACTGCTGTACAAGTCACTATTTGCATAATAAATCGGGGCATTTATTTGGAATATTTTAATTCCAGGAATTTCTTTCACCTGAGGAGTAGAATATCAACGAATTAATACAGAGAAACATTCCAGAATCAAAACTACAATTGTCTTCTTTCCCCAATTCAACAATTAATACCAATGTAAAATAATGTCACATTATCTCCCACCTAATCATGCTCTGGAAGAAAGAATACTGAGAAGTTGTTAAAATGCACCTCTTCCCATTTATTCCTTTAAACAGTCTGTCTTAGTCTCATCATCACCACAAAACACAAATAAGAGAGACCTGGGAAACCATGAAAGAGAAAAGAGACAGGGGAGGGGAGAGGCTGCCAGCCAGCCTGTGGAATGCAGGTAAATACAGGAGCACCGGCAGGAGCATGCTGTTTGCATCAGGAAGTGTGGGAAGACATGAGTGGCACAGTGAGGTCTTATCAGGAGGCTGGCAGCCTGCTAGGCTGCAGTTTAAAAGTAAAGGAATTCAGCAAATAACTTTGCAGCGAGGACAGATAGCAATCCTAACATCAGCCTCATTTCCCAATAGGCTACAGTGGGCCTAAGCATTTCAATGCAAACATAAAAGAAAACATACATGAAATTAGTCTAATAATATTTCATCAACATCGTTGTGGTCCTGCAAGAGAAAATCAAGGGTATTTTAAACTATAATTTAATATATTAAAATTAAGTTGAGAGAGTGCCGTGCCCCATCAATGATCTCTTAAACGGTTAAAAATCAATATTCTGTCTTTGGTTTACATTCATCAGTAGAAAATCATGTGCATACAAACTATCTTCTCCAACAATTTAATATTCTAGAAATGTATACTTTATTTATAAAATTTATATTTATCCTCATAAAAATAAATATTAATAAGCAGAATCATTAATATTATGGTTTTATAAACTATATAACTGAATCTGGAAAAGAAATAGAAATTGCAGCCTTTCTATTAGGCCACTACATTTCCATCTCTATCACCACTCCTGACTTTGGTGAAAATAGTGCCGAGAACATCAAATACGTACAGCCACTTAAAGATGTGAGAAGCGGGCCTTACCTCCTCATAGGCATCTATATCAATATATACATCTGTATCAGGAAGCTGTCCAAGGACTTTGTAGCTAGGACTGGAGACAGAGAGTGAGTGTATTAAAATACGATTTAAACATGATTTTACACGTTAGCATGCCATCCAGGGATTTGTCAATAAGTGTACGAAAGCTCGATTGTTACATGTGCCTTTGCAGAAGGGCCCCACCCTTAGCATGTTCCCAGCACCACTTTAAGAGTACAACGTGAAGGGATCATCTGCCCTGGATTCCCTGTTTCCAGTTCCTATCTGTACCAGTGTACATCCTCTGGTCTAGCCCGATTTGCAAGGTAGAATTGGGATCATGATAGTGGGGGGGGCGGGGAGCATTTAGGAACTAGAGGAAAGTTGTATTTTTCATCGCTGCTACATCGCACTCTGACTGGCTCATCTCCTCCCTGAGACCCCTCTGCAAAGGGGTGTCCTGGGGCCTACAAATGGGCTTTGGGTCTCCACTCCACACTCCCCCCTTCATTCACTATGGTAAGATTAGTTGTTCTGATGATGCCTGATACCTGATCCCTTTGACACCTTGTGATCACACAGGCTGGTGTGCTTCTTCCATGTGGGCTTTGTTGCTTCTGAGCTAGATGGCCGCTTGTTTACCTTCAAGCCTTTAAGACCCCAGATGCTATATCTTTTGATAGCCGGGCACCATCAGCTTTCTTTGCCACATTTGCTTATGCACCCATTTGTCTTCAGCGAGCATTCTGAGCTAGATGCCTGCTAGTTTACCTTCAAGCCTTTGAGTGGCCATACTAGGAGGGTAGAAGGAAGGTGGGATGGAAAGGGGGAACCGATTACAAGGATCTGCATGTGACCTCCTTCCTAGGGGACGGACAACATAAAAGTGGGTGATGGGAGACGTTGGACAGGGAAAGATATGACAAAATAATAATTTATAAATTATCAAGGGTTCATGAGGGAAGTGGGAGTGGGGAGGGAGGGTAAAAATTAGGATCTGATGCCAGGGGCTTAAGTGGAGAGCAAATATTTTGAGAATGATGAGTTAATGAATGTACACATGTGCTTTACACAATTGATGTAAGTATGGATTGTGATAAGAGTTGTATGAGCCCCTAGTAAAAAAAGAGTACATGACTATCACACACAGCCTCATGTCACACTTCATATACACTCACACCCAACAAAGCACATACACATCAATCTACATCTACCAAAAATACTACACACATGCCACGCCCACTCCGACACACGCAATCCTCCACATCCGGTACAAACACTCCAAACACACAGAGCACACCACACCACCCACCACGAACATAGCCACACATTCCACATCCTCTGATTGGAGAAGGGATTTCTTCTTTCTAAGGCTAATCATTGACTCCGGAGGGGAAGCGGGAGTTCAACTGAGGAGGTGGGAATAAAACGAATTCTCATTTAAATTAACCTGTTTTCTTACATTTCGTTTGAATAGGTTTTTGTTTGTATGTTTTTTAGTTTGAATAGGTTTTTAAATAATCGTTTCTGACAGGGCTAATTCTCTTCTAGTTCCAGGCACATGGGGTAGTGTGCATTCTCTGAATGCCGTCAAGGGCCTCCACCCAGCAAGCAGCTTTGCATTCTGTACTCAAGCTTAAAGCACTTTCACATGCTTGCTATAGCGCACTCGGGCAGTCTGGCTCAGAGTGGTTACTGCAGTGATGACAGGTCTACTTACTGAGCACTTGGTATTACCTGTTATATCCTCTGAAGCATCCCCCGGACTTAACACTGACATTATGTCTTTGAGAAACTGAGAGTCACGGGCGTTAGATGAGTTGTTCAAGGCCAAAGAGCCGGGTGGAGTCAGAAGAAGGTCCAAGATCCTTGATTTGAAATCCCACCGTCTTGTCACTAGGCCCTGCTGCTTCCTAGCATGTATGTGAAAGTGCTCTGCCAGTGGGAATACACAGCAAGTGCAATACAAACGGTAGCCGTTCTTCTGGTTAGATTTCCTCCACAGGCTTCAGCGCTCACTGTGCGCCTGGTGCCGGGCTCTAGGCTAATGGCCCTACCATCAAGGGGCTCTCAGTCTAGGAATGTCTGCACACAAACACAAGACCGATGACTGACATCGTAGACACCAGGTCAGGGGTGCTTAGTAGGATGTTCACATTCAGATTTGTGAGCATGGAGTAGAGATGAGTGATAGGGGAAGAGTCCTGGGCACTAATCTCCAAGCTGAGCCTTTCCTGGTAGGGATGGGACAAGGCCCAGAAGAACAGCTTAGAGCAAGCACCGGGGGAGAAGACAGGGAGAGCTCGGGGACCTGAAGGTTCAGCAGATTCGGGAGAAGAGCAGAGAGTCTTGTAGAACTTTAGATTTTATCCTTGCCTAAAAAAATTCCTCTGACTCTCAGAGTCTAAAACCTTAATCTGCTCGACAGGCTATTCGAGGTCATCCAGGATCTAGAACCATCATCCCCCGCTGTGAACTTCTTTCACACACCGACTTCCTGGCCTCACTGTGGCCCTCCTAATGCATGTGTTGTAAGCTGGAACCCCTAAGCCAGTGGTCACTCTGACTCATAGCAACCTGTAGGGCAGAGTAGAAGCGCCCGTGTGGGCTTATAGGACTATTCATCTGTACTTATCTCTCGCCGAGCCAGAAGTGACTGGATGGCAGTGAGTTTGGTTTTGATTTTTGGGTGTCTGTTGTTTGTGGGGAGTAGAGAACGGGAAGAGAGTGTATATGGATGAGTCCTGTAGTCTCAAGTATTAGGGAGTCGGGCAGGCTGGGTTTCTGGGGTGGAGGGAGGCCTTCCCCCTTGTGAGTTGGAGATGAGTCCCAATCACATTCTCATAGTTAATACTGTTCCCCACTATATCCTCCCATAACAGTGCTACCTGAAAGCTACCTCTTACAAGAACAAGGCTGATTGCTACGTAGCTGGCAGCTTTACCTAAAGGAACAGACCTGGGCTATTGCTCTCTAGGCTCTGAGGACAGCCCCTCCCCCTTTACCTGCCCCCCTGGGCACTGGTGTTAGGTTACTTCTCCAATATACTCCGGGACCTTTAGGCCGGGTTAGGGTACAGCCCACTTTGTTAGGTATGTGGTTACCTGTAATTACAGGGGCTTGCACGCCCCCTGCAGGTATATAAGTCTTGTTGGAAATATAGTCTCTCTCCCTGCGAGGACCTGGCTGCTGAAGTCATGGCGGTCCCAGAAGTGAACACTCGCATGCTCTATCTTGTCCGACGTCTCTTTAATTAGGCCCCTCAATTACACAACTGCCCCATTGACCCATTCAACTGTGGAGGCTGGTACCCCAGAGTTCTGACAATCCCATGTGAGGAAACGTTTCTTTAAATTAAGCATTGGGCTACTAACGACGGAGAGGTCAGTGGTTTGAGCCCATCCGAAGGTCGAGGAGAGAAAGATGAGGCAGTCTGCTTTGTGAAGATTTACAGCCTCTGAAACCCTATGGAAAAATTCTACTCTGTGCCATAGGTCAGAATCAACCTGAGGGCAGTGGTTTGGGTTTTGATTATCTTAATAAGACAATATTAGTGTAGGGCATGTCTAAAATCCAGCTCGTTTAAGGTCTAAAAGAGAAAACTGAGCACGTAGGCAGAGATGGGGAAGTACAAATGCCATGTTACATGAAAATAACCAAGGGTCCACGAAACAGGAGTGGAAAGGAGATAAGGATTTTCCCCAGAGACAAGATAATCTTCCCCTAGAGCCGGCCCTTTAAATTTGAATTCCTACCCACCCGGGTGGTGAGAGAATAAACTTCTGTGAAAGCGTCCCTTCCGTCAAAGCAGCACCCGGGAACTGAGACAGACACTCCAGCTCTCTAGGCTGGCTGCTTCCCCAGCTGGAGCCTTCTCGTCTCCTCTCACTTTCCCATAAGGCCACATTCAAGGCTGATTCACCTACAGGAATGTTTCCCCTTCACTTTGAAACGTTCTACTTTTCTTAAGAGAAAAATCATCAACTAAGATCAAACCATGAAATGACTTTTTTAGTGAGTAATAGAAGTATAACATTAAAAACTTGTCCAACTCTAAAATCCTAAGAAACCCTTAGAACTTTAGAGAAAACAAAAATAACAAATATCTCAAATTCTATGTTGTAGATTAACAAAAGTCATATAGAAAACTCTAAACTCATTGCTGTTGAGTTGATGCCAATTCATAGCAACATTATAGGACAGGGTAGAACTGACCCTTTAAGTTCCAAGACTGTGATCCCTTATGGGAGTAGAAAACCCGGCCTTTCTTCCGCAGAATGACTGTGGTTTGCAACTGCTCAGCTTGCAGTCAGCAGCCCGCACATAACCATTATGCCACCAGGACTCCTTCTAGAAAACCCAACGGCTCAATAAAACTCTCCTGTAAGGGACTCTCATCAGAACCAATACTGATCTTTACAAAAGTGGGGGGCTGGGTGGTGGTGGTGGTGGTGAAGAGGACTTTTTGATAAACGTGGGCAGTAGTGTTAAAATTTGTTAAGAACTAACTTAATTCTTCTCTTGAGCTTAGCATCCCACGTTTCTCAACCCTTTCCTGTCATTTTTGATGAGCAACATGCCCATTTTTTATGGAGAGTGAAGAACAACATGGTAAAGCTTCAGTGTCCGCATCCCATGCTCTTTCAATGCCCCACAGTCAGAGCTTGGTGTTCTGTAAAGGTAAGGTGTTCTGTAAAGCTTTGAAAACCATGATTGGTCATAGGCAAAATGGACTGGTCCCGCTTTTGTTTCCCCTCGTGTTAAAGAGGGAAGGGCATCCTCATCTGGGTGCACAGTCGAATGTGACCTTTGCATCGGTCTTCTCTGAGCACCTTACTGCGACCCTGGGGTAACGCGCTTAGTTCTTTCTACGTGATGCAGGAACAAAGTTCACATGGGTTCCGTCCAACCACAGCGCCAATCAAGGACCCAGCTAGGATTAAGCCCAGTTTACCTCGCATTAGGATATTATGTTTACATCTTTTTCTTCCTTTTCCTTATGGTGATTTCTTTATCATGAACATTTTTTAAAAAATTAGAGGTTACTATATATCTTCCCAGTGGGCTCAGCTTACTACTAGGCAGGAGAAATGACAGGTGATAATAGTTGAGGATGAAGGAAAAGACAAGGAAGACCTACCAATGATAACTCAGGGTCTGTGTCTGCGCTAAGGTCATACACGGCAGGGCACATGGCAAAATTACACTGAATTTTTTATTTGGCAGTTTTGCTTGATCCAGTCCACAGATGCCATGAGTCTTATAGCTTCCTCTCACACGCAAGGGCTCAGCTTCCACAGATTCACGCCCCAGTCCACATTCAAAGCCAGGGCTCGTCTTATCGCACCTGAGACACCCACCCCCAGCCCATTTGGCCCACTGACCTTTGTGTTCTGTAGATGACAGTCATCAAAGCTATGATCACAGCAGTAATCAGACCATAGTCCAGTCCCAGAAACAAAGAGGAGACAAAGGTGGTAAGCCAGATGGTCTAGACAAACAACAGAAAGCTTTACATCAAAAACACATCTGCGATGTAGTAAGAGTCACACACACACGCACACACACTCAATGGTAATTAACCAAAACTATGAAATGAACTTTATTTTGCCTACTTGGAGACTGCAGATAAGGACTACTAATTTCTATTTCTCATATTTTCATCAGGACTGCTCCATTTGTTGCTAAGTCGCATTCACCTGACTCTCAGCTTCTTTACTTACCAACTCTATTTTGCTGGTTCTCCAGAAGAAGGGGAGGTCTGAGAACTGCATAAACATCCCTTTCAGGTTGACGATCACAATGGCCGACAGCACAGCCTGAAACACAGCACATGCACGTTTGCCTCCCTCTGAGCCCCAAGCTGCCCTCTGCCGGCTCTTCAGTGTCCTCCTCTTGCTCATTCCACGGCCTCTGCCCATGCCTTTGCGCTAACAGGATTCCCTTGCTCTGTGGCTGTGGTGCCACGTTTGGGGTCACGGACCCTGGATTTCCAGCCTTTGGTCACCTAACCTGGGTCTTGGAAAACCACTAAGCTCAGATCCTAATAGCAAACCGTACTGGTGTCAAGAAGTTCAGAATTCAACTCAGCACTCAGGAATTATTTCCCCCGTGGTTTTTGTGATTCTTCTTTGCTCTACTCTCGATTCTTAACCTATCCTACATGAACATATTAGCAAATAAGTGCTTTTGACTATAAGTCACCTCAGGTCATAGAAGGCCAAAGAGAGAAGGGATTTTGGAGTCAATCAGTCCAACCTTCCACTTTGTAAATAAGAAAAGTGAGGCCCTGAGAAGTTGGCATGGCTTTCCCAAGGCCCTGTGGACGGTGGCTAGTACCAAGTGTGGAGCAAGGGCCACTTCTTTACTCCCCCTAGCTAGGCTTGCAGTATGAACTCCTCATGATAGCCACACACAGGAGCAATACAATCACAGGGTCTTGGCACACAGGAAACCTCGCACCGAGTCCACACTACACACCTGGGGTAATGACTCAAAGAGGAATCCCGTGGCCAATATCACCAGAAGAATCATTAGCGAGGCCAAACAACCTGCAAGCTGAACGAGAGAAGACACATGGAAGGGGCTTTAGGAGACGCGAGTAAGAGGCGGGACATACGTGGGTCTTACTCTTTTGATCATCAGTGTGGGAAGGTCAAGGACACAGAGATCAAGGAAACTATGGCGTAAACCTACTACTCTGCCACACCCTTCTTTGAAGGTTTTGCTCTTCTTCACAAACCTTTTAAGGAGACGCCGACTGTTTAGATACTCTGACTGTA
Organism: Tenrec ecaudatus; assembly: GCF_050624435.1. Classification (NCBI taxonomy): domain Eukaryota; kingdom Metazoa; phylum Chordata; class Mammalia; order Afrosoricida; family Tenrecidae; genus Tenrec; species Tenrec ecaudatus. Next base: position 122,550,959 of record NC_134538.1, read on the forward strand.
TTTAAACAGTCATTTAAATGCCGTTGCTGGAAGTTGAAGCAAGCACATGTCTAGTGCAGATCAGCGATTCAAAGGCCAAAAGAGCTCAGACAAGTGTTCGCTGTCCAGCATGGCAGTCGCTCCTCACACGTGACTGTGACTCTTGGGCACATGGAAATGTGGCAAGTCTGGCCAAGGAAATTGCCTTTGTTTTAGAAATTAAGCTGCCATAGCAGACATCAGGTATTGGCCCTTTCGATCCAGCAGAAAGGCCTGTCGGGCAATCCTGGGTTGGCATCCCGCCCACTCAGTCTCTGGGTCTCCAGGCAGTGTTCCAAGTTTAAACTCGGACATTGACTAGGAGCAGGGCACATTGCATAACTTTGTTTTTCACTGGAGAATAAACCTCTTTTCTACAGAATCCATTCATTACGATTGGCTTCCACCCAATCATGCCTCCTGACTCAAAACACAGCTCGGCGGAGTATGGATCTGCAGGTAGGGTAGCTTTGTGTGGGTTCAGCATAGAGTCAAGGGGTTCACATTTTAATTACCACCCAAATCACTGGTCCTTCGAGGCCAGCTGGATACACACCTGCGTCTTCCCACCAGTTCCCTCCTGAACAAGGCTCCGCGATAGGGAACATGAAATGGAAAAGGTCTGGAAGAGTGAGCCGATGGAATTGCACAGCCCCAGTGCAATGAGCTCCTGGACCAGGTGGAAGCAAAGCACAGAAGACATTGGTCATTCTTTAGGAACTAAAGTAAGACTTGATACCCATTCCCAACAGTACACGGTGCCTCTTCCACCTCTTCTCACATGGGAGCATTTGTTCAGCAGGAGTTAAAAAGGGAATTAATGCATATTCCATGCTGGGGGGGAACAAATGCTGTGTTTCCCTAACCAGGCTCCTTCCCAAGCACTACCCAGCAAATTAAGCTATTTTTTTTTTTAAACCATGGCAGCAAAAAGGACAAACTATTCTGGCTATTTAAGAGAAACTACTTGGTGTATATATAGGACAACTCACTTCTTTTAAGTGCCTGAGCTACTGCTCATCAAGAAGTGCATGCCAGTGTTTTCCTGGGACCAGTGAGTCTTGCTCCCAGGCGTACCTCCTAGGGGCTGCCTAGCATGATCACTGCATCTTGTATGAATGTGGGACATTTAATCTCTCCTACAGATGCACATAATGTTGAAATAGGTATTTCCCTGCCAACATTGTAGCTCACGCTGGGTGGGTTCTGAAAGCTGGTGGCCAAGAGTGTCGTGGCAGTTCAGCAGTGAATCACATACTCAAAGGTAGGGAAAAAAGAGAAGGCTTCCCAGTGGGGAAGAAAGAATTCTGGAAACACATCTAATCCCAGGCCAGGGGCTTTACAATTAAGAGTGCCATCGGTAGGCGTATGGTAACCAGTAAGTGTCCGATCAGAGATTTCACTTCCCTGGCTGGGCCCCTACCTCTGAAGTAAGGCAGGACTCTGCGCCTCGGGGCCCTGTTTCTCTCACCTACATAAATAACAAAAACTTGTAGTGTTGAATAAGTCCATGCTCCCAATATGTCCATTAGGCAGGTAAAAGTTTGTCTACTGAGATTGGTAGGTCAAGTTCATTTGCCTTCCGTAGCCAGTATGATGTGTGTACTGCTATGAAACAACTGCAGGAACTGACGACTTTACCTGATTGCCGTCAACCTGGTAGCCATGCTTATTAGCCAGCGTCTTGGCCATTGAGATGGTCACTGAAAATCCAACGATGGCGATGGCGATGGCGTCCACGTACACCAGGTGGAAGAGGCTGGTGTCCGGATTGGCTGGAGGGAGGAGCCTGAAGGGTCAAGCTGAAGTTAAGTTGGGACTATTGGGAGGAACACATGCAATGCGAGGGGACATGCTAGGGGAAATTCTCAGCAAACGAGGTGATCAGAGCTTAGATACTTGTTAGCTTTTATTCGGCACAAAGGCAAGTCCTCCTGGAAAGTGGTTCTGTCCAGGCCAAATCCTGGAGCCCAGGCTTTCTTCTTGGGGGGTTGTCAGCAGAGATCAGAGACAGTTTATTTATGAAAGGCGTGACTTCCTACCTCATGGCACACTGTTCAGCAAGTGTAATTACGAGACAGAACCAGGAAGACAAAAGGGTCAGCAAAGTGCTCAGACGCCACAAGACGGTCCAACCAGTCAGAGCGAGGAGGGTGGTCGGGCATCTGAAGAGAACTAGAACTACTCTCTCTGTTTGACGTGAGCGTCTGTCACCTCTTCCCATAGTAGTGTCACATTCTAAGGGTTTCCAACAAGGAGGAGGAATAGTAAAATCCTGAGGTCTCGCCTTGGAATTGCTTGACTTTGGAAGGGTCCAAAAGTGTGACTTCTGGAACCCCCAAACGGGAAAATGGTTGTGTGGCCTTATTCTCATAGTCTGGGACCTTATCCTACCGGCAGTGATAAAATAAGGGCTCCTGGAATGTTATAGGGGTGGGGGGGCGACAATAGAATTTGCAAAGGCACCCTGTCCCGATTCACTGAAATACTAACAATAACTAATTAACGAACAATAACCATGAATACAGTGACAGAAACATTTATTAGGTGCGTCATCTATTCCAGAAAGACTGCACTTTCTACTCCAGGAAACAGTTAGTCTCGGACACCCACACGAGGTCGCTCCGAGTCAGCACTCACTGGGTGGCAGGAGTTTGGCTTGGTTGGTCATATATTCCGGGTTCCATGTACATTTAATTATCTCTAATTAGCTCTGTGGCATCAGAGGTAGGAACTATTATAATCCTCATTTTACAGAGGAGGAAAATGAGGTGCTGAGGGTTAAGCCACTGTACCAGGTCAAAGAGCTCATCTCCTGTGCAACGGAAGTGCAACAAAAGCCAGGAGGACCTCCATCCGCACGCACCTGTTCCTGTTAGTGTCTTGGAGCTCAGCTAATGACCAGGACACCTCACATTCTGGGGTGAGAGAAGCCCCTACCACCTGTTAGGCCTCAAGTATATGCTAGATGATTTATGTATGTCTTCTTATTTATTTTCACAACAATCCTATTGAAGAGATCACATAATCTCCACATTCACAGGTAAAGAAATGGGGCTTGTAGATTCTAAGAGGTTTGCCCAAGTTGGACTATGGAGTTCGGTCCCGGCAACCTGACTATGACACTCATTTCCCGTGCACTTTGCCGCATCACGGTGAACTGGAAGGGAAGGCCTCGCGTCAGGCTTGGGCCCGAGGGATAGTGAAGGAGAAAGGATGTATTGTAGAAGGAGTAAGAAAAGCAACAAAGAAACAAGACCTATTGCCACGATTGGGATTCAGAGCAGTCACTTTCTGATTCTGCAGCTTTCTATGTATTTATTTGTATGTGCAGATAGGTGGTAGTTTGCTGCAAATATGACCACCCACCCTCGCATCCTTGTGTGTGCATGCCATTCCTCTTATGTACAGATATGTGCATTGAAATTAGTTTGGCCTTGTGACTCACTTTGACCAACAGAATGTGGCAGTGGTGATGTTGTACAAGTGGGTGAAGAGGCCCGGCCTGGTTGCTTTTGCTCTGAGCTCCCACGTAAAGGTGTCTGGCTAACCTGACCTACTGGAGATGCCTGTGGAGACAAGGTGGCAGCTAGCCCTCAGCTGTTTCAGACGTTCCCGTTGTGGAGTCAGGCCCGCGAGTACAATCCTCCAGCATCAGTCGTGCCCGCAGACATCTGCAGCTGTGGAGAGACACAGGTGCAACCAGCGGAAGAACCACCCAGCAGGCCTGGCCTCAACTGAAGAACTGTGAACAAATGAATCATGGCTGTTTGAAGTCATTGTCTGTTATACAAATTCACAGATAATGGAGGCAGTATGAGTGTATGTGGAGAGGTAAGCAGGTACATTTTGTTTCCTTCTTCATTTTGAGCCAAGTTTCCAAAAGATAAACTTTCTCTGTGGCCAAGTTCTAGTATGATAAAATGTTCTTAAAAAAAAAGTCAGCTTTCCCACATGTGGGACCGTGTAGTATGGCAGGGACCAGATCAAATGCAGGGGTGCACATGGTAGACAACTGGGGAAGAGGTAAGGAAAGGGGAAAAAAAGGTGAAAGATGAAAATAAGGAAGAAATGGGTAGCAGGGGCATGGGGTGTTAACCCACCCAAGGGGAGGGTATTGTTTATCTCTCCACAGGGAAAGAAGGACCAGACTCCAACCCAGTGCCCCAAAGTGTGAATGCAACATTCTGGTGTGGAGTAGGGAACCAGGGGAGAGGTCTGGGGGGCTGGCCCCAGTACCAAGTACTAAGTGGATGCCTGGCCCTCCCCCCAGAATATATTTGAAAGGATGGCATTGAGTCTGCAGCTCCGGGAGAGGGACATATCTGAATGGAGCACACGGGAGCAGATGAAGGGGGAGTAGGAGACAGTGGAACACATCTTGACCCACCAGGCCTTGAGGACAATGACTCCAATTAGAGAAGCCAGTCCACAGAGAGCCAGCCCCACTATGAGACATGACATCCATCACTGACCCATGGCCCTACACAGTATGGGAATTGTGCCCGACCTGATCCTGCTACACCGAGGCAAAGCACTGGGGTGTGCAACAGAACAGCAAGGGAATAGAGTGGCAAGGTCCCCAGGGAATGATGAAGGTGGACTTTGGGGCCTGGACGTGGTACCCCAACAGACTGGACTGGAAACCACTCCTAAAGGCCAACAAACGATCCCTGAACTAACTACAAGATTTTCTTTCTTGTTGTGCTTTGTTTTGTTCTTTGTCAGTGGTTTGTTGTTGTTATTGTTTTGTTGTATATAGTTGCTTGGTTTTGCTCTGTCTTGTTTTTGTGCATGTTATTATCTCCGCAGGTCTGTCTAAGTAAGATAGGCTGGATGAACAATGTGGAGGAGAAAACAATGGGACCAACAGTTCCGGGGAGACATGGGAGAGGGGAAGGGGGGGGGGGGAAGGAAGTGATGTTAACAAACTCAGGGACAAGGGAACAACAAGTGATCCAAACTGGGATGAGGTGGGTATGGGAGGCCTGGTAGGGCATGATCAAGGGTAATGTAATCAAGAGGTATTGCTGAAACCCAGGTGGGGCAGCATGATTGTGGGACAGGAGGAAAGTCAAGGGAAATAGAGGAAAGAGCTAGGAGGCAAAGGGCATTTATAGAGGTCTAGATAAAGACATGTACATATGCAAATATATTTATATATGAGGATGGGGAAATAGATATATGTGCCTATATTTATAGGTTTAGTATTAAGGTATCAGAAGGACATTGGGCCTTCACTCAAGTACTCCCTCAATGCAAGAATACATTCTTCTATTAAATTGGCATTCTATGATGCTCACCTTCCCTACACAACTGCTGAAGACAAAGCGAGTGAATAAGCAAATGTGATGAAGAAAGCTGATGGTGCCTGGCTATCAAAAGATATAGCGTCTGGGGTCTTAAAAGTTTGAGGGTAAACAAGGGGCCATCTAGCTCAGAAGCAACAAAGCCCACATGGAAGAACACACCAGCCTGTGTCAGGCATCAAAGAAAAAAAATCATATCATTGGGTGCATACCTCCATGATACAATCGCTGAAGACAAACGGGTGCACAAGCAACTGTGGCGAAGAAAGCTGATGGTGCCCGGCTATCAAAAGATATAGCATCTGGGGTCTTAAAAGTTTGAGGGTAAACAAGGGCCCATCTAGCTCAGAAGCAAAAAGCCCACATGGAAGAAGCACACCAGCCTGTGTGACCACGAAGTGTCGAAGCGATCAGGTATAAGGCATCATCAGAACAAAAAAAATCTTACCATAGTGAATGAAGGGGGAAGTGCAGAGTGGAGACCCAAAGCCCATTTGTCGGCCACTGGAAATCCCCTTGCAGAGGGGTCTAGAGGAGGAGATGAGCCAGTCAAGGTGCGACGTAGCACCAACGAAAAATACAACTTTCCTCTAGTTCCTAAATGCTTCCTGCCCCCCACCTCCCACCTCCCACTATCATGATCCGATTTTTACCTTGCAAGTCTGGCTAGACCAGAGGATGTACACTGGTACAGATAGCAAATGGAAAAACAGGGAATCCAGGGTGGGTGATACCTTCTGGACCAGGGGTGTGAGTGGCGATACTGGGAGGATAGAGGGAGCATGGTGTGGAAAGAGGAAACAGATTACAAGGATCTACATGTGACCCCCCTCCCTGGGGGACAGGCAACAGAAAAGTGGGTGATGGGAGATGTCGGACAGGGCAAGATATGATGAAATAATAATTTATAAATTATCAAGGGCTCATGAGGCAGGGGAGAGTGGGGAGGGAGGGGGAAAAAGAGGAACTGATGCCAAGGGCTTAAGTGAAGAACAGATGTTTTGAAAATGATGAGGGCAATGAATGTACAGATGTGTACACAATTGATGTATGTATGGATTGTGATAAGAGTTGTATGAGCCTCTAATAAAACGATTAAAAAAAGTAAAAAAATAATATAAATGGCAAGTCTTAGGTGGAAATTCGATGGTTTATGGATTTAACCTATCAGTGTGTTATTGTTTTTTAAAAAACACAGAAATCTAAATATAAGAATTTCCTATTTAATCAAATTAGGTGCAACTAGTAACTGAATAGGATTACCTTTTGGATCCAATCAAAGACTAATGCCCATTACACGACTTTCTGTTCGAGCCTGGTGTGAGGTAACGGACAGACTGAGTTCCGAGTGCAGCCTGGGACTCACCAGCAAGGTCCTGACCTTCCTCCATGTCTCTCCAACATCTACCTTGGGACTGCACCGGCAGGCTCGCCTCTCCCTTTCCTGGCTTCACTTTCTTCACAGCCTTCTTAGGATTTGTTTACTGGATTATGATCTATTTCCCTCAGTAGACTATAAGGACTTTCCTTTTTCTTTTTAATTGCTGTGTCCCAGGCACAGACTAGCCCTCAATAAGCATATGCGGAACAAGTGAGAATCAGTGAGCTCTCTTACCTGTAAAGTGGGGATAGTGATCTACCTTGTTAATTGGTTACTGTACGCGTCAACTAAGATGGTGGGTATAAAGTATTTTATAAATTATAAACCCCAATAGGAAAGCAAGGTGCTCTTATTGTGCTATTATTATTTACATAGAATTGTGCTAAATGAAAGGTTCAGGATACCAATTGTCATGAAAAGCAGATGGCTTGAACAGGCTGGATGCCATCAATGTCCAACATCTGGGGAAATGTCTGTCTGTGCATAGGGACAGTCTTTTGGAGAAAGTACAGACGGTGAGGGGAGAAAGAGTCAGAGAGACGGAGACGTAAAGGAAAGAGAAAGAGACACAGACTCAGAGAGAGGCAACCAGTGTCAGAGATGGACAGGAAGACAAGGAGATTCTTAGAAGCCACTTTTGTTCCTTTGAATATAAAGTGAATCATACATTAAAAATATAAAGCCTTACATAATATAGATGGAGGAAAATAAGTAAATCATGATTTGAAACTAGCAGAGACAGCCAGTTACATTCGATGAACATAGCTGAACTGCTCACTCTGTGTCATGTGCCCGGGAGTAACTGCACCACGCCATGCTTTACATGCATTGTCTCCTGCTGCTCACACCGCCCACACATATTGCCGTATAGACTCGTCTGTAAGCCGAGTTTTCCAGCACATTTTTAATGCAGTTTTTGTGGCAAAATTAAGTGCCTCGGCTGATATTCGGATCGGCTGATACTCGAGTATGTACGGTAATTATCGTGTCCAGCTGCCAGATTTGAGAAACTAAGGCATTTGCTCAAGGGCATGCTGCTAGGGTTCAGGTTGTTCTGACAAGGAAGCTGAAGTTCTCAATTACCATGCCATGCTGTTAGAGTTTTTAATAATTGTCAACTGCTAAACAATAAGAAAAAAAACACAAAATAAAAGACAAAGTCACACACTCACACGCACACCAACTGTGAGTTCTCTGATGTGTTGGGGGGAAAAGATCTATTTTCATTGCAACAGCACTCCTTGATTATTGTAGCCACACTGTGACGGAAAATAAACCAAATCGCCTACCCCAGAGGAAGTGTTCCAACAACATCCACGTTGTACGAGTCTTTCAAGTTAAACCCAGCGGAAATGCCAGTCCCCATGACCACCTGAAATAGACACAACTCCCAATGCACCTTCACACGCGGAGATGCAAGCACTCACTGAAAAACGAGCTCCCACGGATATGTCAGTCAAGCCCAAACCCGTTCTTGTTTTTAAGGTTCCTTTGGAAAGCCAATAACGACAGTTCATCCCAGCAAATCTCCCATCCCACATAATTAAAATTAAAGCGACCGTTTCCTGTAGGCGGGCCCTCTTTTGTTCTGTGCTGTTTGGTTAGCTGAAAGAGGCCATAAAGCAGTGGTTCTCAACCTTCCTAATGTCGCAACCCTTCATACAGCTCCTGTTGTGGTGACCCCCCAACCATAACATGATTTTCGTTGCTACTTCATCACTCTAATTTTGCTACTGTGATGAACTGGGTGACCCCTGTGGAAGGGCTGTAAAACCTCTCAGGTGTTGGCTTTCTTTTGGCAAAGATACAAAGAGTCCCTGACCAGGATGTCATAAATAACCCCAAACGCAGCCCACTAATACATCTGATGACGTAGTATTGTGTACAATGATGGTGTACCGTTATGAGACACATGGGTGCTCTCAGACTCCCCGGGGCCTCTTAGGAGGACAGCTGCACAAGTGTGGCTAGACTAGGGCCCCCCATCAGTGACCCACAGTGGTCTTCACTCGTTTCAGGGTCTCAGTGGAAGCACACGTCACCGGACGCGGGCCATGCTGGACTGCCGGGGCGTAGATTTAGTCGGGGTGTGAAGTACAACCCTTCGTGAGCTACAAGAAGGAAAGAATACCAGAGAGGTTGACAGTAATCTTCTTCATTCCCAGGAATGACTGCTCTATAGAGGAGCCCCCGGGGTCATGGACAAGTGCTCCACTGCGAACTGTAAGGTTTGTAGTTCAAAACCACTCAGCGGCTCCATGAGGGAAAGACAGACCTGGAGATTTGCTTCCATAAAGAGGACAGTCCGGAAAACTCTGTGGGGGAAGTTCTAGTGTTTAGCATGGAGTTGCTGTTACGTGCTGAAATGGACTCCTTGACACACCACGACAGCATTGCTGTAGAACGTTCTCAGTGGGTTTGCCTGCACAGAAGAAAGAAGGGCACTAGACCCTCACAAGTGGTGGCCACTGCTCTCTCTCTCTCTCTCTCTCTCTCTCTCTCATTGCCAAGAGTCGATGCCAACTCATAGTAACCCTGTAGGGCAGGGTAGAACTGCCTTTGGGAGTTTCTGAGACTGTAACTGTTCATGGGAGTAGAGAGCCCTGTCTTTCTCTGGAGGAGTGCCTGGTGGTTTTGAACTCCTGGCCATGTGGATCACAGCCCAATGCCTAACCACTACACCACCAGGGAACCAATCATACAGTAAAGTCATTGTTCAAATCAGCAGCTGGAAAGACCAAAAACACAAGTGCTTTGGGCCGCTTTTCTGTTGTGTTCCATCTCCAATTGCACTTAGTGAGAAATTGATAGTGTGTGTAGGATAGTCAAGTCCACAGGGGATACCGGCCCAGGTTCCTGGTCCATCGGTTTCATTCTATGGCAAGTAATTTAAACTGCAGTTTTCCTACTAACAAGTAGATGCTTTATGAAATGGGATGTAAAAGTTGCAGAGATTTTTATTACCAAAAACAAGTCTTGTGCTTCAGGGAGTCATGAAGAGTCTCCCCGAACTCTCCAGTATGGCTTCTCTTACCTGTGGCTCTGAAGGTTTTGATGAAGTATCTTAAGAACACTGTCCTGAGGTATGATTACCAGACCATAATTACAACGATAGGAGCGATGGCAGAGCGATGGCTAAGCAGTCTACTGCTAAGCAAAAGATGGGCAGTTTGAACCCACACAGAAGCTCCAAAGGAGAAAGACCTGCCTGTTGGCTCCCGTACAGATTACAGTCTGAACCCCTATGTTGTTGCTGCTGTTGTTAGGTTCCATTGGGTCACTCCGATCCACGGGGAACCAATACACAACAGGACAAAACCCCGCCCAAGTCCTGCACCATCTTCACAATCGTTCCCATGCCCGAGCCCCTGGCTGCAGTCCCCGCATCAGTCCATCTCGTTGAGAGCCTTCCTCTTTTCTGCTGCCCCCTGCACTTTACCAAGCATGATGTCCTAATCCGGGGACCAGTCTCTCCTAACATGTCCAAGTTGTCTTTGCCTCCAAGAAGCACTCTTGCCGTCCTTCTTTCAAGACAGGGTGGCTTGTCCTTCTAGCAGTCCATGCTATTTCAATATTCTTCACCAGCACCATGATTCAAACACATCTATCTCTGTTGACAGTTGTAGTCTATCACACAGTCTCTATACGTGAAAACTGACTCGGTTGCATTGAACAGCAATGATGACAATGAAAACGGTTGCCCTGGGAAACTATAAGGAATCTGCTACAGGAATCTGGGGAAATGGACACAACTAATGACCCAAGCCAGGCAACTAAAACCACTGCTGCCATTCTGGCTTGGCTGTTAAAGGAAACGCTGGTGGTTCAAATCTACCAGGAACTCCATGGGAGAAAGACGAGGCTTTCTGCTCCTGTAGATTTATCGCCTTGGAAATCCACAAGGATGGTTCTACCCGGTCTCATATGGTCATTATGAGCTAAGAATCAACTTGATGGTAGAGAGCTCTCTTCTTTCTAACACAAGGGAGCTGAGAACCAGCTCTTAGACTCCAAGAGGAATCAGGAATGGCAGGCACCCCCAAGAGAAAGAGATAATCTTGCTCTTGGGACAAAACCAAATGGTGGAAAGACGTCAAAGGAAAGGCTGCTTTGTCACCTACACCAGTCCTTATTTCTGTGGCTGGAACGCTTGGCTAAACGTGCATCAGACACCTGGGCTTTTTCTTTAGTCTTGTTCCTGAACTCTGTCTCCAGGGCACCTGAGAGCATGCAAAGGGACACCATGGGACAATACAATGCTTCAGAGAAAAGTGGCATCTGTCAGAAAAAACTGACTTCAGACATTGTACAAACTTTCCAGGAAACCTCTTTATTGTCATTTGGATGAACGTTTGTAGAGAAAACTGGATTCCCATTCAACAATGCACCCAGATTTTGACAGACTGGTCGTAGCCCCGTAATGTGACAGCATTCCCTCGAGGGACGTCACTTTCCATCTGCACGCCCATTCCTTGGGAAAACGACGGGCTTGGGCACAGCCGGGCTTCCAGTGGTTGGATGGTCGTATGTTGTTGAGTGGATTTCAACTCACAGTGGCTCTACAGCACACATTACCTCTATCACACAGGGTTTCCATTCGGAATATTTGTGGAAGTAGAACTCTGGAGTTTTTTTTTTTGCCTGTGGAACAAGCTGGTGGATTTTAACTGTGGATTTTTTGGTCCTTCACAAAAAATCCATGTGGATCTAATGTGGAGGGTCCCAAACACAGCGCCATCAAGTAGATTCCTACTCACTGTGATCCCTGGAAATATTTCCGGGAGCAAATAGCCTCAGCTTTCTCGCAGAGAGTAGCTGGTGGGTTCAAACTGCTGACCTTTTGGTTAGTAAGCCCTGGGTGTACCCACCGTGTCATGTTGAGGGTAGATGGGGCCAATCTGATTCTCAGACCTGAGAAGCTGCGCAGTACTCACACGCATACCCATCCCATTAAAGAACAGTGGCAGTTATTTAAGAAGACTACAATATTTGTCCTTTCAATTTATGGGTATCATTCTTTAAAATGATGCACTAAGTTGTTACATTTGAAAATGACTTGACAGCAATGGGTTTGGGTTTATTTGTGTGATGGGGTCAGGGGGTGGTTAAGATAATACATATCCATTAAAAAATCAGATTCTGAAAAATAAGAAACACAAATCTTCCAAAATCCCACCACTCAGAGATAATGTCAAAATGCATGTGTGTGGCTTTCTCATGTGTCTTTAAAATCCTATGTCTGCACTTGAAAGCTTTTTGTCAGTGTATTTTTTTCAAGTTCATGTCCACAGATTCTGACCTTCTCTTAGCAGAACTGAGTGGTGGTGGGGGATTCTCTACCTCCTTGTTTTTCCCCATCCACTTTGAAAGTCCGGACAGAAAGAGTCAGCTGTTACAGAAATAGGTGTCTACGGTGGAGAAGTTAGACAAGTCATTGGGTTGAGTCACTTACCGCAAAAAACTCCAAAGGAATCGGTGCTGGCAATTTCTCTTTAAATCTCTCATTAAACTCCTTGCCACCCAACAGCAAACCAAAAACCATCAGCCCAACGCCTAGGGAACACACGTTGAGGTTTTTAACATTCTGCAACACAGCAACTGTACTCTGTAACACAGCGAACACTGGGTGTTTAGATCAAGAAATGGCCCCGAACAGTCTCTAGTGCACTACTTCACACCAGCCATTCCATCCTGGATGCTTCCAGATCGAGCGCCCCAGCTGAATGTGAGTGCTTGGTTGCTTCCCCCACTTCCACTCAACCTCATAATTTGATAGTGGCAATTCGTAGCCAACAACCTTATAACACTTTTGTTCGCCACCCCTCTCTTTTGTTCATTCTGCCGATGTCATAATGCAGTAGTAGAGCAGCGGTTCTCAACCTGCCTAGTGCCGCGACCCTTTCTATGGTTCCTCATGTTGTGGGGAACCCCTCTCAACCATAAAATGATTTTCGTTGCTATTTCAACACTGTAATTTTGGTACTGTTATAAATTGCAATGTAAATATCTGATATGCAGGATATGTTTTCATTGTTACAGATCGAACATAATTAAAGCATAGTGATTAATCACAAAAACAATATCTAACTATAATTCATGAAGTGTCGTTTTTTACCTCCAATACTGCTTTCAACACAGTAGCTGCTCTCTACACACGTGTGACTGCTCTGCATAAGGACATTATGGTGCCCACCCTGTCACATACACCTGTATTTGTGATGGGGTTGGTTATGTCATCACACCAAGTACTTGTATACAGGCATATCTGCATTGTGGGTGGACCTGCCTGGATATGGATAGAGGAGTGGCGTCTTGGTTTCTAAGACCATCGGAAAACACATAAGTATGTGTTAGGCGACCCCTCCAAAAGGGTCCTTTGACACCACCTCCCACCCCCTCAAAGGGGTCACGACCCACAGGTTGAGAACCACTGTATTAGAGCATCCAGAAACGTAAAGCTGAACCTGAATCCTGAGCGTCAGGAAATAATTAAGCAGTAGTAGCAACAAATCAATCCAAAAGCAAACACATGGAGAAGCATGTAGGAGCGGCAGCAGGCAGAAATCATTTGTCAGTAGGTGGGAGAGAGATTGGGTGGGCTTTGAAGCCAAAGGAGGGTTGAAGAAAATGTGCTAAAATTGATTGTGGCAAGACTATTATACAACTCTTCTTGATATGACTGAATTATTGACTTGTATGATGTATGGAAGAAGTGCCAATAAACTGTAATTAAAAAAAAAAGAAGTGTTGAAGTTTGTAACAGAACCAGGAGAACTAGAGAGAAAATCAGGGAATTATTAGGGATCTTGCTAACATGCCAATTCTGATTCAGAATATCTGTGGTGAGAAGGGAAATTCTCAGGAAGTAGGGAGTGCTTATTAGAAACCGAGGAGCCTAGGCACACATCCTCCTTTCTCTTGCCGGGAGCATGTGCTGGTGTGATTGTGGGGTGTAGCTCTCTGTGACAACGCATTTAGGGAAATCTTGGAGGAAGAAGCATGCCGCCAGTGTTTATGGCTTAATAGCTGTCTTCCCGCAGAACTGAACGCTAGAGAGAGGCAGAGCCGTGGCTCCTTCCCTCCCTGCTGCATCCCAGCACCCACCAGGGCCAAGGTCAAGAGTAGGCGTGTATCTACCTACAGAAGGATGGCTTTACTCACACCTCACAAGGGTTAATATGTAGTACGTTCACTGTTATCTAGTCCTAACTAGGTTATAATTTCCATTTTATCCACAGCCTGTTTAGAAGTATGTCTCCCCACCCCCACCCCTGCCTCACGTGCGGGATTCTAAAGCTATAATTAGTTATGGATGTCTAATTAGATTGTACCAGGTGAAAAAAGATAGACTTTTTAGATTTCATGGCTTAATCCATGATAACTTGCTGCCATTGTTCCATTTGTGCTTGCCAATAATCTATATTTTCTGAGCAGAGTACAAGTCTCTATATATTTGATTAGCCAAAGCTGGTTAATTGTGTTCGTTAAATCTTCATTTTATAGCCTTGCTTGCTTGTTGTCTGCTGGGGTTAGCAGTTTTTCAGAGCCACACCTTCTCCCACTCTGCCTTTAAATTATTTGTGTCCTTCCCTCGAGTACATCATTGGGTCTTGAGGAACGGTGGTTTCTTCAGCTAATTAGGCTGGAATATAATCGCCAGATAAAGACCCCCCACTGAAGACTACTGTGAAATAGACAGAATCACACCGTCATAAAATGAGCGTTGGGCCTGAATGTTCTGAGAAGAAACGTCCAGAGGCACTTTGTTTTACAGGGATCCTGGGAGGGGTGGGAGTGGGGGGGCATAATGAGACTTGAGAGTGAAGAAGAAAAGAGGGGAAGGCAATGAAAGAAAAACCAGGAGGCTGCTTACGTACATACACCACGGAAAAGATGCCGCTGTAGCGCTTGGTTTTGACGCCAAACAGGTACTTCAGCATGGAGGTGAAGACGTGCACGGCGGCGGCGGTGGTAAAGCCGCGGACCAGCGGCTCCGTGAGGTAGATGGCTACAAATCCAAACCTGCAGACACCTAGGCAAAACTATTTTTTTAATGACAAAGAAACAGATAAATCACATGGGAGACCAGGAAGCTGAAACCCACAGAAAACACACCACAGCTTTTCTCTGGGACATTTGCTCTTGCTCTCTGCATCAGTGAGGCACCAATTAGTCACTGGTTTCACTGAGCACAGCGAGGGCTTGGCACCCCACAAAGCATTGGCCATCACAGCCCCCTGCACAGCGGACCTGTGGACGTGCTTAGCTCCCCTGCGGCGCCTCAGCACCTGCTGTTCATCCATGCGTCCCCATGCTGGTAGCTCAGCTCGCCTCGCTTTGGGGATCTTCCGTGGACCCAGCCAAAGCTTGCTGCTGCTGTTGGATGCTCTGGGGGCAATTTCAACTGGGACCGGTCCCCTAGGATCAGGTGGACCTTCTCCCCCGGGGTTTCCTAGGCTGGGACCCTACAGGCTCCAGCCCCAGGGCGCCCCCCGGGGCATGGTGGTCAGGTTAGCAGTTGAGTGCTTCAGGAGGGTTAGCCGCGAGGCTTTTCAAGTTGGCTCTTCCGACCCCTCTGCCACCGAGCTTAGCTGCCCTGCAGTGAGGAGCCCCAGAGGACAGCGTAGAATCGTCCTGTCCTGCCGGTTTCCTATACCTTCATCTTACTAGAAGCAGATCGCCATCTCTTCTCCTGTGGAGTGGCTCGTGGCTTTCTGGTTACAGCCAAACGCTGAACCAGCTGTGCTTTCAAAGTTCCCCGGCTGCTCCTCAGTGCCAGCGGTGGCGAGGAGGGCGCACGGGTGCAGCGGTGCTCTCACGATACCATGACCCGGGTCTCAGGCCACCATGCAGTCAGACGGACCCAGAGTGCTCTGTGGAGAGCACGTGAGCAGCCAGGGCCCATGTCCCCGTCTCGGATCCTTACCTGAATGATTCCTGAAAGTAAGGTCACCGACATGGCGACTTTCACTCTCAAGGCATCTCTGGCTTCTGTGCCGTTGGTCGCATTGACGCCTCCTGGAATCACGATGTCATCCGGTACCAAGCGAACAGCCACGCCACCAATCATCAGGCTAATCACCGCGAAGGGCCCTGAAATAACGACACACAATGACCACTGCTCAGGAGTCCAAGGAAACTCTCTCTTTTTAAAAATCATTTTATTAGGGGCTCATACAACTCTCATCACAATCCACACATACATCAGTTGTGTCAAGCATATTTGCACATTCGTTGCCCTCATCATTCTCAAAACATCTGCTCTGCACTTAAGCCCTTGATATCAGGTCCTCATTCTTGCCCGCTTCCTCCCCAAGGAAACTCTCTTAATGTATCAAATGCAGTTATTGTCTTTGTGCCAAAGACACGCGGTCTGCACAAAGAGCTAGCCTGGAAATAAAGCTCCACTGCCCTCCTCTGGCATTCTGCTTCTGTTGTGTAAGGTGGGGTTTTTGGTGATCGATTGTATTTTCCAGAAATGACCACAATCGTCTGTCCCATTGACATACTCTCCCCCCTCCCCCACTCCCCACTGATATGCTCGTTGGAATGGTGTCCCTTTGTCATCCAAAGGAGAGAGGAAACCTCTTCTCTCCTTGTGGTGTCTGAGTGGGCTTGTGGCTTGCCAGCAGAAGCAGCAGCAACATCACAATTGCCGTCAAAGCGATAGCAAGTGACTTCTGAGGCTAGGTCACAGAGTGATGCAGCGTCTGTCTGGAGAGTTTCACTGTTTGTGTTGGTGTCCTGAGCACCACGGGTAAGAACGGTCAAGCTAGAAGTCTGGGACCACAAGGAGGAAGGGAGGGAAACGGGAGGGGAGACAATGAGAGGAAGAGAGAAGGGGGAGAGGATAAAGAGGGAGGGGGTGAGAGAGAAAGACAGGTTCAGCCAACCCTAGTGTGTGTGTGTGTGTGTGTGTGTGTGTGTGCGTAAGCTGGTTGGAATCTCATGCAGTGCTAACACTCTTATGACATTCATATGCATCTGATCTTAAATACGCTAAAGATATGTACAATTCAAGACCTAAAATATGATAAAAATAAAAAAAGAACAGGCACAGTAATCAGAAACTTGAAGTACGATTATTGGAATAAATAAAAAGATATACTAGATGCATACAAACTGTGTTAAGAAATGAAGCACTTAATCTTATTTCACAGATTTCAACAGCTGTTCTTGGCATAGAAGAAAATTGGGTCTCTTGGCCATGCCCAGAGGATTAGCTCATCCTATGGGATGGGGTGGAGGGGCATTAAAAACACCCATTATGTATGCAGCAACACCATTCTTAAGCAGATGCCCCACTAATGACCATGTGATCTCTTTGGGAAATTTCCAAACTTGGGAACCCATGACGGCACTGAGACATCCGCGCAGGCTTTTACCTATGGAGATGTGTCTGGAGGTCCCGAAGAAGCAGTACATGATGACAGGGTAAAACGAGGAGTACAGGCCGAACACCGGTGGCACGGCGGCCAGCATGGCAAAGGCTAGCCCTGGGGGTGGAAGGCAGAGCGGAGAGAGGGGAGTTCAGACTGAAATCCCACAGTGCCTTCGCACGGCTCTGCATAGCCCTGCTCCCCACTGAGTGAACGACAATGTCCTCCTTCACGGGGACGTTTCAAGTAAAGTCACAGACCCGGGAGCGTTCCATTTATCTTAGTCAAAACAGACAACCCCGAGGCGATCGAGCTGCGCCCACAGAGTCACCAATGGACTCGAACCACGGACCTTCCCGTAGGCAGCTGAATGAGGAGCCGCTACACCACCAGGGCTCCTCGGTATATCACAGTTCTTTATTGTTAGAATGTGGGCTTAGGAGCCAAGGAGTCTGACAACGACTATAGCAAAATATTGAAGTAAAGCAACCCCAGCTAGTCTCAACAAGTACTGATCTGATGAATGAGTTCACCATATTTTATTACGAATATCCCTGGGACCTTTTAGGAGTTAAAAGTTTCAATAATTTCTTTAGATAGTCAAAGGTTACTTGAATGATACATAAAAATTATTTTTACAAACATAAAAACTGTAAGTTTATAATCATGATGAAAGAAGTAGAAAAAAAACCCAAGCAAATTGAGGAAACAATAATGAGGAAAAAGAGAGGAATCCGGACATTACTAACCTTGCGGAAGCTGGAGCACTCCTGTGCTTATCCCTGAGACCAAGTCACCCAGTACATACTCCTTGAACTTATATGCGGGCAACCACTTAGTTATGGGTAGAAACATGTAAATGATATTTCTTATCTTCTTAGGGGTACATCTGGGAGGACAAAGAAAGAAATGAAACTGTAAGTGAGGAATATTCCCATGGAATTCACAGCAAAGCATTTTTCCTTTAGAGAGAGCAGTTCTTCATAAAGACATCCTAGTTGGTAAAGTTGAGGGTAAGTGAAAATGAGGAAGACCCCCAATGAGATGGATTCACAGTGGCTGCAACACTGGGCGCAAACCCGACAGCGATTGCGGGGCTGGTGGAGGACCGGGCAGGGTTGCCTCCTGTTACACATGGGGTCACTGTGAATCAGAATAGACTCAGTGCCTCCACCAGCAGTCACATGCTCTGGAATGATAAGGGACGCAGACTTGGTGCCAAGGAGGGGCTTTTTACTCTGCAGAAATCAGGGGCAAGAAGAGCTTCCATATATATATATATATATATATATATATATATATATATATATATATATATATATATAATTATAGAGCATTATCATGGAACCAATTATATAAATATATGATTCTCTACAAACTGACTAGGACAAATAAGAAAAATTTAAATTTGAAGTCATTGAGATTTTATTTTACAGAAATACTTAGTGTATTCTTTATGTTGGCAGAAAAGAGAATTATTTACTGATGAGGTTAATTTTGATATGGAATCACTGACCAGCCTCTGCCCATTTAGGTTTTTCCCGTTCTCACAAGATAAAGGGCATTTATATAGGTATCACCGAACTTTATTAACATGTGTTCAATGCTCAGTTACCATGTCTAGCTGATTTGGTTAGGTAGAACACCATAATCAAGGCCCTGAACTAGGCCGAGGAGGGTTAGGATCCCAGTCTCGGGCACAGCTAACTCAATTGGTGTAACAGAGTTCACAAAGACAGCCCTACTGTGGTGTGTAGTGACTGGGATCTTCGAAGCGAGTGCGCAGTGATCTACGGTGCAATGATTGGTCTCTCCTCCTCTGAAGCACAGAGTGAAGAAAATCAAAGACACATGAACACGATTCATGCAAAGAACTAAGCGATTACGTGACACTCAGCCTCTATGACCCTGAGACCAGAAGAACTAGATGGTGCTCGGCTCCCACTACCCACTATTCTGAAAGGGATCGCAACAGAAAGTCCTTGGAAGAGTGGGAGGAAAACAGGGAACAACACTCAGAATCATAAATAAAGATCAGTCTTAGAAGGTAGACACATTCTAACATGGGTGAAGGAGAAGGCAAAACAAAAACAAGAGCCCGACCAGGTTACCGGGTCTGACGGCGCAGAATCCCTGAGGTACCTGTGGTAGAATACCTGAGGCCATGGCCTCAGTCACTCTTCAGGCATGGGACTAAACTCACCATGTAGCTCCATTTTCACCCATACCACAGCCAGGTGTAGAAGGTGAGCAATAATACCAACGAGGCGTGCACTCCTCAGAACAATCAACCATGCAGGACAAAAAGGGTAACACTTGCCCAAGATAAAGATCAGGGTACTTGAAGGAAGATGAAAGATGGCCAAATGGAGACAGGATGCACAGGGAGGAAGTAGGGAGAATGCTGCCACACCACTGGACTGCATCAATGTCATGAAGCAACATGTGTATGAGCTGCTGCATGCAAGCAAACTTGCTTTGTTAAATTTACCCAAATGATAAAACGTTCAGACTAACCAACAAACAAAGACCTCAGGGACTTGCATCGAGTCTCCAAATGGTCCAATTCACTTTGATACACAGACTATGTCTCAGCTGGTAATCCAAGAAGTGACTGAATCAGAAATAGGGACAGACGAGTACAGCTCGGCTACTACTATGACAGCCATGCCTGTGAGTGACAGATACGCCCTCTTTTCCTTGCAGAAGACAGTGTTTTATTAGAGCACACATGCTATTTTACATGGTGTCTTGGAGCTTTAGAGGACCTCGTACTGAGATAAAGGAAGATCTTGTTAGCAAAGCATAAGGCATCTATGGCAAAAGCACTAAGTTTGGATGAAAAAAAAAATTGGATTTGATACCAGTGTCTTTGTTTGGAAAATTGAGGTATCAACAGTAGCTATCAGTTACATAGCACACTTAGCACTTTACATACAGGAATGTATTGAACACCCCACCGCCCCCAGTAGCCTATGAAGTGAGTACTCCGATTAGTACCCAGTCACAGGACTGTGCAGAGTCTGGTTCTGTGGTGCATAGGGCAGCTATGGGTGGGAACCCACGCAAGGGCGCCTAGCAACGACCATGACCAAGAACACAGCGGGTCATGGTGAGACCAGAATGAAAACCCAGACAGTCTGGCAATGGTGTCAACATCTTTAACTCCTCCTGAGTGTAACATCTGGAGTATAGGGTAGCTATGAAGATTAACTGAGCACAGTGTGGGTCCAGGAGGCATCGTTCAGTGGTTTGGTTTGGAGTTTGGGGACAATCAACAGGACAGCATGAGTTCCACCTGTACTAACATTCCTAAGTCTGTAATCTAGCAGTGTAACACGTAGGCTCCAAAATGCAGAGAACAGGACATGGAGGGTCCTTGACACTATATGTGGGGGATGTGGATTCAAGGTGCTAACCAATGGCATAGATGCCTGAGGTGGACAAAAGGACAGCGTGGTTGGGGCACTCCTGGGACATTCCAGAGAAAAGGTAAATACATTGAAGGTGATTGGGAAGTGGGATTTTTACACAAACACTTTCATAGATGTAAGCTATAGTAAGGATTTGCCATGCATTGAGTTGGGTCCCTCAAAAATATATGTCAACTTGGCTGGATCATCTTTCTCAGTGGTTTAGCAGCTTACTAATGATGTAATATGGTAGCTATGTAATATGTAATCATGTGTCATTGTGTGATCTGAAGTGATCAGTCAACAAGTTGAAAGGGGATTAAAGGGGGGGCGGAATACAACACTAAATTAGGTCACAGCCCTGATCTAAGGGAAGTTTTCCTGGGGGGGCGGTGGCATGGATCATCTTTTATCTTAAAAGAGGTAAACGTAGATAGAAGTGAGCAGAGAATAGGACCCGGAGGGGACTTTACGCTGGGCACTTAGATTCCAGGTGCTAACCACCGGCACAGATGCCTGAGCTGGACAAATGACAGTGTTCCAGCCCCTGAGGGAAGAGCTTGACCTGGCTCTTCTCGGTATCCTTCTGCCCGGATCCGAGCTGACAACCTCCTAGAGCCAGGGGAAGATGGAGACAAGGACTTTCCTCTATAGCCAGCAGCGAGAAGAGAAGCCTTCTCCTGGAGCGGCGCCCTGAATGCAGGTACTTGTCCCCTGAAAGGCGAGGAAACCCTTCTGCTGGCCAAAGCCATCCACTTGTGGGGTTTCTCTTTAGCAAAGGAGGTGACACGCACCAGGACGCCCGTGACCACTCAGACACCTACCACCAACGGGACAGTGTGGACAGAGCCGAGTGCCCACCATCATTCTTTTATCCACTTCCCTAGAGAGAGCTTTCTCGACTTATAAGTCGACCCCGTACAAAGGAAACGCGACATACGTGAATGCTTGTTTCAGCTTATCCCCAATGGAGTCGGACACCTTGTCCTTCGTGTGCAGCCGTTCCTGGAGGACGGGATGACTGAAGATAGGCCTGTCCACACAGTACTTCTGGGCGGCCGCAAGGATGTCATTCTCCTCAGCATGATCCATCGTCCTCTGAGATGATTCATCAACAGCCGGAAGCAAGCATTTCCCGGTGACACTAGAGGAGAAAAAAAAGAGTCCATTTCGATGGCAAAGTCCCAGGGATGGCTGTTTCCAGCGTCTCCTCCTTGTGGCGCTCTGCGCATCTCTGAGGATGCTTTTTTCATCTCTGGACACTTTGGAGCGGCGGTTCTCCACCTTCCTCACGCTGCGACCCTTTCATACAGCTCCTCATGTTGGGGTGACCCCCCAACCATAACATGATTTCTGTTGTTACTTCATCACTGTAATTTTGCTACTGTTATGAATCGGGCGACCCCTGTGAAAGGGTGGTTTGATCCCCAAGGGGGTCGCGACCCACAGGTTGAGAACTGCTGCTTTAGAGTATCTAACCATGCCCAGTCCTTAAAAGCACTAATAACCGAAATTTAAAAAAAAATCAATAAAAACCATGTTATATATTCCCTTCTAGGGAAATAAATGGGCCATTTGTACACTTCTAATAAAAATCGTATTAAATTCATGGCTAAATATTCTTGTCAGTTGGGTTTGGGTCCACGGAAAGGGAATTGGGAATCACCAGACTCCAACCAACTTTATGATCGGGACCACAGGAAAGGCGCAAGATCAGTGGGAAGAGGAAGAACTATGTCCTTAAAGGGACCCTCGGGAGTCCACGTGGTGCGACAGTGACGAGCTTCATTAGAACCGACCAGAAGAGCGAGCCCTCGCTCCCATAAAGATCACAGTCTGGGAAATCCCAGGAGGGAGTTCTACAGGCCTCTATAAATTGGAATGGACACAACCACCACAAATTGGCCCTAAGCCTCTGATAGTATATTAACACTTTGAGACTTGTTATTCTACCTTAAACTATCCTATGGCTTAGAACTAAGCTTTATCATGTCCACAAAGAATATCCCAGGTGCTTTGAAAAACAATGGAATGATCACCATGATCAATCCCAGGACACTTTGCCCTCATACTCATTGCTATTAGCTCCCATTTTCCCCCATCTTCCTCTGCCACAACCTTGTGCAGTTACTGTCTCTGTAGACCTACCTATCCTGGATTCTTACACAGAAAACCATGCAAAACAAAATGCAACTGTACAAAACCATACAAAGCAACCAAAGAAAACCCCAATAACTATGACTAGACAAAACTTAGATAACCTTCAGTCAAAGAGAAAGCAGAAAATATTGAAAACTGAAACAACTTTAAAATACCGCATATACTCGAATATAAGCCGACCTGAGGATAAGCCGAGGTACCTAATTACTACCTGGGAAACCAGAAAAACTGATTGACTCGAGTATAAGCCTAGGGTGGAAAATGCAGAAGCTATTGGTGAGTTTCAATAATCAAAACAAATAAATATAAAATTACTAAAAATTGAGACATCAGTGGGGTAATGTATTTCAATATTTATTTTAAATAAAAAAACATAAATAAAAGGACAAGTCATTTAACATCAGTAAATCAGCACAGTAAGTAGAAAATAGGTTCAGCAAAAACAATAAGGTATCAACAATGATACCTTAAGAGTACTATTCCCTGAGCTCAATCAGCAACCAAGCTAAAATGTAAAGAGTTCAAATCCTTCAAAACTGGATTCCTCCTCATCATCCGTATCCCAGTGCAGAGTTTCAGCTAGTGTGAGGTCATCATAGACGCTGTACTCGCTGGGGTACCACTGACCCGTGTATAAGCTGAACCCCAGTTTTTCAGCACAATTTTTGTGCTGAAAAATTCGGCTTATACATGAGTATATATGGTAAGTCCAAAGGGAGATCAAATTATAGGGTATTATATTTTACCCTGACTACATCTGCGATACTTGCCTTTGCACTGTTCTCTGCCTGATGGCAGAACTGTTCACATCCTTGACGCTGTTCAGAGGGTATTCACAATAGACGATGTGGCGACACAGCCAATGGATTTGGGGGCTTCCACTACCATCCATAGCCTTCTACAAAACGGGTATTCATAATCTAAATGCTGTTACCATTCCCTCCTTCAGATCGGGATTTCATCATTACAATCCTTGGATCACACAGGCTGGTGTGCTTTTTCCAGATGGACTTTCATGTGGACAAACCTTAATATTAGTGAACAATTAAATTGTATGATATGCAAAAAAAAACTATGAGCTATCACTTCATTACTACTAATAAAGAACACAACTGTTGGCCAAAAAGTAGAGAAACTGGAAGCCCTTTCCACTGATGTTGTGAATATAAGCGTAGATAAAACTGCTTCAAAGAAACAGTTGGCAACTCCTCATAAATTCAGACACGAGTTTGTCAATTGGGGTTTCTCTAAAGCACTATTTTGTTATTGTTACTGAGTTTTTGTTTTTTATTCTTTCATGTTTTCCTTTCTATGAAATCCAGGTAGGTGAATCTATGGCGAGAATAACTAGATTAATAGTTTTGGGGGGCTAGGGGAAATGTGGAGCTAATAACGAGCACAGGAAAGTAGAAAATGTTCTAAAACTGTCATGGTGATATCACACAGTTCTCTTCACTATGTTTCAACCGTTGGGTGATGTGTGAGTAGAGTAGAAAGCCCAGTCTTTCTCCTGCTAAGCAGCTGGTGTTTTCAAACTGTTAACCTCGAAGCTAGCAGCAGAAAGCTTCAAACTTAAAACAAAAGGTGGGGGGATGGGTGTAATTAGTTTCATTGAGCAAACTCCTGAATTTGGCTGCTCTGCTAACAGGCTGCTGGTTCAAACTGTATTAGAACTCAAAGTGGTGGTTACGGGAAGCTGCGCTTTGCAGTGAAAGCCTTATTTCCCTGTGAGTCTCCACAGTAACCCAGCTCCAGTGAATTCCATCTGACCACTAAAGGCAGAGTGACTAGCTTCGCCTGCAGGCAGAGGGTGTTGGATTGCTGTCGTCCAGGAGCGGGAGTGGGGTGCAGCCCAGCTCTTAGGGCCTTGCCTGGGTGCGCCCTTGATGGAGTCTGGGGTACTAGGAGTCACATGATCATGAGCCAGATCCTAACTGCCTTGGTCCTGAACCAATCGTGTAAGACTTTCTGTCTACAATGGTTTCTATTTAAATAGCCCAGTCACGGTCGCTTTCCCAGGTCTTCAGTCTGTTCCCAACTGTGAGGTATTGACCTGCCATCCACAGTTCTTTTGTGACCATTTCCCTGAACTCCATGTCCTATTAAAGTGGCCATGTTTCTGTAAAACCTTACCAATATTACTCTCCTTTATATTGCCTATCTTTTATTTTAGGTAGGATTTTTTTCCTTCTGTAAGTCATAAGTTATATGCGAATTTGGGGTCTCTTTGCTCTGCCTAGAAAAGAACAAACTCAGCTACACAACAGAAAGGCCTGGCGCTCTATTTCTAGGAAGATTTCAGCCTAGAAAACCCCGTGAGGAAGTTCTACTCCGTCTGTGGGGCTACCTGGATGCTGAACCAGCCCGGGGGTGCCTAACAACAACAAATGCAATGCAGGAAAAATGCTGAATTGCCAAAAGCGTTCTCTACATTTTACCACAATAAAAATGAAAAACAAGGGTTGGGTCCGCCCCCCAAGTAGTTAGGCTGCTAACTGCAAGGTCAGCAGTTCAAACCCACCATCCGGAGAAGATGAGACTTTCTACATGTATAAAAGGAGTCTCAGAACCCACAGGAGAGTTGACCCTGTCCTAGAGAGTCACTATGAGTCTGAATCATTTTGATGGCAGGGAGTTTGGGTGTTTTAAATCGTGCCTCTAGTCACCACTTGCTTGTCACAGGTGGCGACTAGCATGTTGCCGTGATGCTGGAAGCTGAGGCACAACATTTCAAATGCCGGCAGGGTCACCCAAGGAACCCAGGTTCAATGGCTCTTCTAGAGTATGAACGGTGAGGAAGAAGGCACCGGCTGTCCCCTTCTGAGGGATCAACCACTGAAAACCTCGTGAATAACAGCAGAAGATGTTAAGCAGGCGGGCACTGAAATGTGATTAAGAAAGAGCGGCTTCCTAAGGTAGAGCTGACCTCACTGAACTGGATGGAGGAAAGCTTTCAGGGCCTTCCTTTACCGATGAAGACCGAGCAGAGTGACAAGAAACAGCTTCAAACATGCATTAATGATTGTAACATGGAATACTTGAAGCATCCCTCTAGGAAAATTTGAAGACTTTATGAAGGAAATGGACTATCCGGAGAGACCAATCCCTGGACAAGGACACGGTGCTTGGTGTCCAGTCAGCAAAAAGAGGATGATGCTCAACAAGATGGATGGACACTGACACTGACACAGTGGCTGCAACCAAGGGCGCAAACCTCACGAGCCTGGTGGGCATGGCTCCTGACAGGTCAGCGCTTCCCTCTGTGGCGTCCAGGGTCACCAGGTCAGAGCTGCCTTGGCAACACCGTGAGTCCAAGAAATCGAAAGCCACTGGCTTATAACCTACGCGGCAGAGAAACACACGAGAGAAAGACGCAGGAAAACAACAGAGACAGCAGAGAACGAAAACCCGCCATGGACCTTTTGAAAATAAATGATGAATCAGTGGCGTGATTCGAGTCAAATGAGATCATTTTATTGTAAGCTTTAGAAATGTGATTTGATGATATAATACAACACAACACAGAATACTACAGGAGTCCCGGAAATGCAGTAGCAGGAGCCCTGGCGGCACGGTGGTTACACACTGGTCCGCTAACCACGAAGTCAACAGCTCTGAAACACCAGTGCTCCTCTGGAGAAAGGTGAGCCTCTGCTCTCAGGAAGACTGTCTTGGAAACCCGCAGGAGCAGCTCTACCCGGCCCTATAGTCGCTGTGCGTCGGAATTAGCTCAATGGCAGTGAGCTTTGGTTTGGAGGCGCAGTGAATGAAGGTCGGCAGTTCAGTCCTACCAGTTACTCTGAGGAGATCTACTTCTGTGAGGATCCAACCCTGGGTCCCTACAGCGGACCTCAACTCTGTCCCGCAGAGTGGGTGTGAGTTGGCACCCAGGTGGCAGCAGTGAGTGACAGGATGTGATATGATATACTGATGGAAAATATGTGACATCAATTTCAAAGAGGCATTTTAAACACATACACATGATTTAGCCATTAAGTACCACTTTGAATTTGCCATTTTCATTTTGGGAAATGGTTGGTTACCAGGTTTGGCTGCACAATGGAATCGCCCGGCAGCTTTAAATATTCTGCTGCCAATGATCCTGACTTCATTGGTTCGGGAGGCAGGCAAGGATGGAGAGTTTGGAAAGCTCTCTGGGTGATGCTGACGTGCTGTGCTGCCAGGTCTCACAGCCTGACTTAGGGGATGGCACACACCCACACAAATGGGGCGGGGGGGGGCAGACTGGGGTATAACTTGTGTGCAAAGAATGATATCTGTACTCATGTGCATCTTTGAAATATTTAGTAGAAGCTCATAAAAAACAGAAAGAGTTGCCTTAGTTTCTCAGGCAAATCTTGTTTCTGTGCTTACAGTCTCACATCAAAAGGGAGCCGTGTGTAGGCGGGAAGGGCAACGACTGCCACGCTTCCGTAGATTCAGTTGCAGTCACAGCCACTGAATGCCAGGTTTACACTGGGAGCAAATCTCAAAGAAGCCTAGGTCTCAACCCTTACATGGACTTGGACAAACATCCAAACATACCCTCTTTGTTGGGTCTCCTCTGAAAAACACAGGGCACTCAATTCTGACTTTCAGATAAATATTCAGACAAATATTCTCTCTCTGTTTTAGCATAAGTGTCTTCCGAACCAAATTTTACATGGGACAAACTATACTAAAAATTGTTTTATACGTACCTGAAATTCAAATTCAACAAGGCATTCTATATTTTTCTTTGCTAAATTGGGCACCCTACTTCTCTATGGGTTAGGAAGAGACCAAAAAAGGGAAGGCTTGCAATCTTTCTGAGCTGGTAGGACCCTACGTACAGTCTGTCTCTTCTCGAGAAACGTTGGCAACTCAGGCAGGGCTGTCTCACCTGAGAGGGGAAGCCTGTTGTGAAGGGGAAGGCCTGGAGAGGAAGAGGGTGCTGTAATGAAAGAATGTCCCCTTGGGGGACCTTTTATGCACTTCAATGATGATTAAATAATTAAAGTCCCAGAGGCTATCGATAGCCACCTTATCACAGGCAGAGAGGCAGAGTAACCAAGGCCATAACTTGAAAGATCAAATGACCAAGCTCGTATCTGACACATAATGAGCTTCTGGTGTGCTGATTGAAATTATAAATCATCCAGGTGTGAAACTAATGACACTCCCACTCGCAAGAGAACAGCCATATCCAAGATGGCCAATGAGGACAGATCTCGGGCAGTCTTGTCACAGACAGTATTACTGACAAAAGCAAACTGACCTCGAGGCTCGCGTCCACTGATCACTGCTATGGAAGAAACGGGCCTTAAACCCGTGAGAACATCTTTCATCACCGAGCGCTAGATCTAAGAGTACACTTGGGTATCAGCCGATTTAGCCTCCTCCCGGGTAGGACACATCCACACTCATGCGCGGTGCCTCGGTGGCACAGTGGGTTATGTGTTGGGCTGCTAACCACCAGGTCAGCAGTTCGAAACCATTGGCCGTTTCTTGGGAGAAACATGAAGCTTTCTACTCCCGCTAAGATGTACAGTCTCAGAGCCCCACAGGGGCAGTTCTGCTCTGTACTATTGGACCAGTACGTGTTGGATGGTCTCGATGGCAAGGGGGTTTGGGGACACTCCCACAGGAATTCCCTGGTGGCACAAACAATGTGCTCGGCTGCCAAGCGAAAGGGTCCATGTTCAAATCCACCCCGAGGCATCACAAAAGAAAAGTCTGGTGTTCTACTTCTGCAATGTCAGCGGTTGAAAACCCGATGGAGCCCAGTTCTCCTCTGACCCATCTGGGGGCCCCGTGAGTCAGTCAGTTTGATGGGTTAAGTCACACATTCCAACATAAGACACAAACCTTGTTTCCCATTAAAGTCACCATAGTATATAACAGGCAGCGCTCTTGAGAAGTAAGAATTCTCCTGACACTGTGGTAAATTTTAAACTTCAAGCCGAGAGTGTGAGGTTGTCTGCCAACAGTGGAGATCTACTCTGGTTTTGCAGCAGATGTTCTCAATCGAAAGTCAGGCTGTGGGTCAGCCCGGGTCCGCGACCACAGTGTCTCAGGTGTTCTGCGCCGGTACGACAGGGTCATCTAGACCAGGTGTGTCCGTACCCGGAAGCTCATCAGAATCACTTGGGAAGCTTAAATCACTGATGTCTCAAGCCTTCTAGAAAGTCTGATGTCATAACTTTGGTATCTATAGTGATTGAATCTGATGGGTGTACATTGTGGTGAGAAATAAGACTGAGTTCTATCAGAGCAAAATCCTAATACTGTTCATTTTTGTACAGTGACAATGATTTATTAAACCCAACCCAGCCCCCTGCCAACTCATAGAAACCCTTCAGCTTTCAGAGTGAAACTGCCCTTCAGGTTTCTGCTCCCAGGTCATGTAAAAGGTGTTTCTTTTTCTTTATATTTCTTTGGTTCTTAGCATAACCAGGACATAGTAACTGGTTTCCTTATGAACAATCACCGATTAATTGCAGTGGTCCCATATGCAGCAAGAGCAAAAGGTCCAGCTCGTCCTGAAGTGAGGTAATGGCAGGGACCACTGTGTCTGAGCACCCAGCACCCAGCCTCACGGGCAGCGGGTGGAGTGCTATGTGAGTCTACCAGAATGCTGCAGGCCAGGTCCTGGAGTATTTCATTTGGTGCTGTGTCTACTCCTTCCCTCTTCTTATTTATACATATCCTCCTCCCGTAAGTTCCTCTGCCAAAGCACTTTGGCTTCTCTCAGTAGGACAAGGAGCCCTGGTGGTGCAGTAGGTTAAGCACTGGGCTGCTAAGTAGCCACCTGAGGGAGAAGGATGAGGCAGCTTGGTACCATAAAGATTTATAGCCTGGGAAACTGTGGAGCAGTCGACTCCATCCTGAAGAGGCACTGTGAGTAGGGATGGGTTTGATGTGAGTGGGTGGTTAAGCAAGGCACGCTTAAATTGTATATGCTGGTTGACTTGGTATAGTTATTACACCCAAAAGTTGCTAGATTTTGGGTAATAAATTATATGTTCTCTTCGGATTCTTCGACTGTAACACTGAGATGATAACAGAACCTCATAATGGAGCTTTGAGAAATGAACGGAGGGAGAGGATTTCTGAAATCCTTCTCATGGTGCCTGGCACACAGCCAGGGCTAAGCAAGGGTAACAGTGACTACCACGAGGGAGCTCTGGTGATGGAGTGCGTTCCGATCGGTCGGCAGTTGGAAACTACCAGTTACTCTATGGGAGAAAGAAGGGGCTTTTTACCTGTAAAGAATTACGGTCTCAGAAATCCACAAGGGTAGTTCTGTCCCACCCTACAGAGTTGCTAGTAGTCATGAAGCGACTTGATGGCAGTGAGTCTGGTTTTGCTATTATTACTCCTGGGTCAGGGTAATTAATTTCATTCATTCTCAGCTTGCTCATGTATACACGTGAATACTAATTTTCCTTTATTGATAGGATTGAACTATTGAATTGTATGACATGTAAATTATGTACTAACTAAGCTGTTTTAAAGATAATTTTCCTTTATTTTGATTACTTTTTTGAATAGCTAATACATTTATAAGGAGTCTTCAAGGTATAGGGGGTTAAGCATTGGTCTTAACTCATTCAAGGTCAGCAGTTCAAAACCACTAACCACTCCGAGGGAGAAAAACAGGGCTTTCTACTCCTGTAAAGAGTTAGAGTCTTGGAACCTCAAAGAAGCAGGTAGATTTACCTTACCCTGCAGGATCGCTGAGTTGGCCTCATCGAGATGCCAGTGAGTTTGGATGTTAAGAATGGCTAGAAGGCTGGAGTTGCGCATCCTTGGTGAGGCCTGTGAGGTTTGCTGCGGGCCTTATTCATCCTGTGAGCCAGACAGTCCCCACCCTGCTATGTAGAATCACCATGGGGGGTTTGCTTTTAGTTTCTATTAGGGAACACAGGAAATTTTGGAACTAGGACCAAGACACTATTGACAAGGAAATGCCAACATTTAGGAAACAAGATCAAATACCTCCATATGTGTAACATGTTACTTTTTTCTTATAAAAGTAATTAATATATGACCACTGTGGAAATCTCCCTCCATGTATAAGTGATACGTCTTAAATGTATATTATAGATGCATATGCTATGTACATACAATATATTAACAGTTGCACATTTTAATTTCTTTACTTTTACTTAACATTGTGATATAAACATTCTGCCTTCTTAAAAAAACTTCCTAAACATATTTTTAATGGTTATCAAGTATTTTTCTATGTACTACTGCCATCACGTTGATTCCAGCGCATCTGTCCGGTGTTTTCAAGGCTGTAAATCTCTAAAGGAGCAGACTGCGCCACCTGTACAAACCCATTGCCGAGTGGGCACCCAGTGCCCATCTGTAGACAGCTGGACACCCCCATACCGAGGGGTCACAAGGGAGGCAGTGAGCCAGTCGGGGTGCAGTATAGCGCTGAGGAAACACTCAACTTTCCCTAGTTCTTTGGTGCTTCCTTCTCCCTACTATCATGACCTCAATTCTACCTTACAAATCAGATCAGACCAGAGCATGCACACTGCTGCAGATAAGAGCCTGCAACACAGGGAATCCAGGATAGATAAACCCTCAGGGCCAACAAGGAGAGTAGAGATACCAGGAGGATTAGGGGAGGGTACGGGGGAAGAAAGAGGGAATCAATCACAAGGATCAACCTATAACCCCCTCTCAGGGGGACGAATAATGGAAAAGTGGGTGAGGGGCGTTGGAGGACGATGTAAGAAATGAAAATAATAATCTATAACTTATCAAGGGTTCATGAGGGAGGGCAGGCGGGGGAAGGAGGAAGAAATGGGGAACTGATATCAGGGCCTCAAGTAGGAAGAGAATGCTTTGAAAATGATGATGGCGGCATAAGTACAAATGTGCTTGACACACTGGATGAATGTATGGATTGTGATGAGAGGTAAGAGCCCTCAATAAAAGTATTTAATAATAATACAATGCATTGCCATCAAATTGATTCAGACTCAAAGAAGCTCTAGATGTGGTTTACGAGGCTTGGTAAAACTTTACTGGAACAGCCTCATCTTTCTCCTACGGAGGGCCGGGTGAGTTTGAACCACTGTCCTTGTGCTTAACAGCACGGCGCTTAGCCAACAGCACCAAGAGGGCTCCTTTTCCTCCACATGTCCCGTGACTGAGCTCACCGCCCCTCTTGACCCGTGTAAGTTATGGTGCAACAATAAAAAATAACAAATCTTTGAGGCTGATTATAAGTACTTGATCAACTATAAAGTGAGCACATAAAAACAGCTGATGGGTTTAAAAAGGAACGAGTAGAAGCAGAACATGGCGGATCAGAGTAGTTAACAGCGCTTGAGGTGGTGCTACCAAGGAATCACAGCATCCGTGGAAGGACACGATCATCCTCACTTTTCAGAGGAGGTATCTGAGGGTGCAGTGGAGTAGTAGCTAGGCTGGGATTGGAACTGACAGCTCTCTCTCTCTCTTTTCATTAAATACTTTTACTGACAGCTCTTGTCACAATCCATACATCCATCCATTGTGTCAAGTACATTCGTACATATGTTGCCACTATCATTTTCAAAGCATTTTCTTTCTACTTGAGCCCTTGCTATCAGCTCCTCATTTTCCCCCTCCTGGAACTGAGGTGTCTCACTTCTGAGATCTCTCTCTCGTCCAGTGCTGCCTCATTATCCACGTATCAGATCAGTTCTGCCCAAGTGTTCGTGTGATTTTACTGAAGTTCCAGTAGTTATGAGCATGTCGTTCCATGAACCATGATGTGTTGCTTACACAGGATGGTGGTTTTAACAAAACAGAGCAAGGCTGAAGAGAGAGGGAGAAAACCTTCAGAGAGGACACTGAATTTGAACTGGTCTTGAACAATGGACGAAGGCAAGAGAGATGGCATGTGATTCTGCACTGTGAAGTGAAAAGGTGACAGTTAATGGAATATGTCCCAAACACTAGAAATTGTGCTTTCAGGGCAACATGAGCAGCATCGCAGAAGTCAAGGAGGGTCATGACTCGAACCACCACGAAAGGCAGATTCCAAACACCAGTGATTTGACCCTATCCCAAGCCTTTGTCCTATATGGGACTTCTGATCAAAATCACTCTGCTGGAAAAAATTCATATTGCATTCCATAAAAGAAATTGTATCCCTCTATAAATTATCAAGGGTTCATGAGGGAGGGAGGAGTGGGGGGATAGGGGGAGGGGAAAAAGGAAAATGAGGAGCTGATTCCGGGAGCCCAAGAATGATGAGGCCAACCAATGTATAGATGTGCATTACACAATTGATGTATGTGTGGATTGTGATAAGAGTTGTATGAGCCCCAATAAAATGATTAAAAAAATCCCTCCCAGCACTAATTTGCTGTACCTCTATAAAACAGAAATGACAAGATTTATTTTCCCAACTAGGAACACTTGAAGGATCATTAATACTCATAAGAAATGTCTCCAGAATTTTCTTTTGGGTAAGAAGCTCCGTAATTCAAATTGGTGTTCAAGTCTGAAGAGCAAATATCTTTTTTTAATCAATCATTTTATTGGGGGGCTCTTACAAATCTTATAACAATCCGCCATTCAATTATATTAAGAACACTGTACCTATGTTGCCATCAACATTTCCAAAACGTTTTCTTTCTACTTGAGGGACGGCAATATCTCAAGGAGACAAATTCTCTATAAAGGTCTCACTTAAAATTACACTTCAAGTGAAAATAGAAGATCAGTGGTTTCTTTTTCTCTGAGTAATATTTTAACTTTCAGTCACAATAATACATGCACGACAAGAAAGTAAGTATTGTGGAATAACTGCTACCAGACAGCCACTGTTCCCTACCCACCCCACAATATAGCTATTTCCTCATTACTCTGCAGGCATTCGCTGATTTTTGCGAAATCGTGTGTTTCCTGGTGGGTGTACTTGTAACTACACATATGAATGTTTCCACACGCATGCTGTTGGGATTCTGAATGTGATTTGTGGGGGGCTGTACTGAGCATTTCATGGGGCTCTTCTTATAAGGAGCCCTGGTGGTGTCTCGGGTTGGGCTTTGGACTGCTAAGCACACGGCTGGTGCGTCAAATGCACAAACCCCTCCTTGGGAGAAAGGTAAGGCAGGCTGCTGTCATAACGATCCAGAGTCTGGGAAGCCCCCGGTAAGTTCACTGTGAGTCAAATGGACTCGGTGGCAGTGGGTGTGCGGTGCAGTCACCAGGGGCTTGGTTGCTAACCCCACACTTGGGCGTTCTAGCCCACCAACACCGTGGGAGAAGATAGGAAGCTCACAGAGCTTCCCTCTCTCTGCCGTGGAGTTGAGTCCGACTGACAGTGACCCTGAGGACAGGGGAGCACTGCCTCTGCGGGTGTCCAAGGCTATCACTCTACAGGATTAGAAAGCTTCCTCTCTCTCCTGTGGCATGGCTGGAGGTTTTGAACTGCTGACCTTGAGGTTAGCAGACCAATGCATGACCCACTAACCCACCAGGGCTCCTCTCCATGCAGACGACAGCCTTAGAAACAAGACACGGGGGGAGTTCAACTTGCTCTATAGTATGGGGTACTAGGAAATAAAATCACCTTGGAGGAATACATTTATTTGAGTGTAATTAGCATCTTTGCCCTTGACACTAAATGATAATTCCACCTTCCAGAAACTAATACCTTTCCAGATGTCCTCTAGGATAGAGAACGATTGCTCTAAATATTAAAATTGTACTGTTAGGTCTAATTTCTAAAAGATCTTACAGCTCTTCTTACAATCCATACCTCAATTGGATCAAGCATATTTGTACACATGTTGCCATCATTATTTTCTAAACGTTTAGCTTCGTATAATTTTTACTTTGTGTACTGCTATTTTTCAATTAGGAAATTTATACATTGTAGATATCTAAATCTATAACAAATAGTTTATATTTTAGCAACAATTTTATAGCCATATAAATGGAGTTCTAGGATATCAAGAGGGTGACTTGTGCTTGGTCCATTGGCCTTCAGAAAACACTTGGCGGATCCCTCGTTTTCTTCATGGCATTCTGTTTGTGCTATAAAACAGTATCAAAACAAAATAAAACCAAAAAACCGGTATCGTGTTAACTACTCTGTGGGGAATGGTGCGTTTGTGTGCGTGCGCGTGCACGTGCGTGCGTGTCTTAGATTACTGTCACTTTCTTTCACCCTCAGTAATCTCTCCTCTCAAAGCAGTCGTTATTGGAGCTGCTTTATAACATCCCAGGTTTTCTATGTATGTCAGGATATACGCGACCATATGTTTTTCTTTTAAGACTAAGAATCAAATGGACTATTCTGTTGATCTGGGGTCAAATCTATCATTTAGATATATTTTCCAGAAGAGGCCTGTTCCCTGAATATAAGGGTGACTAGCAGGCTTTGTGTCCCGAGGGGGCTTTGTTGACTGCTTCCATCCCATCAGGAGGGGTGGGGGCTGGGGATGGGGCTGAGGGAGGAGCTGGCTTTGAGGTTAGGGCACACCCCCTTCTTGGAGTGCGATAGGGTTTGCCCTGAGTGCCAGCACTTATATTTGAAGCCCCAGCTCTGCCCTCCTTCCCTCAAACACGCGAGGCCACCACACTGATTTCGACTCACAGGGACCCTGTGAGACACAGCAGAACTGCCCCCGTGGGTCTCCACGGCTGTCTGTCAGTCTGTTAGGAGCAGAAAGTCTGGCTCAACCCTGAAGACTTTCCATCTGCACTTGCTCTCTGTGCACCTTGATTCCAAGCCCACAGCTTCCCTGGGATCCTCTTCCCAGCCACCCTACTCCCATCACCCACAGTCCTTCTTATGCTGGCTGCTGACCTGTTTCCATCCATCAGCTCGCCTCCACACATTTGCCTCCCCAATCTCTTCAGAATTTTCCCACTCAGTGTAATTCTACAAAAGAACCCAACCCATCGTTGTCGGGTCAATTCAGCACAGTGCATTTGACAGCCATTTAGACGGAGCTCTAGAACAGAGAGAGGGGGACTGCGCGGCCAAATAGTGCCTGGCTGGTTAT
This sequence comes from Tenrec ecaudatus, assembly GCF_050624435.1. NCBI lineage: Eukaryota > Metazoa > Chordata > Mammalia > Afrosoricida > Tenrecidae > Tenrec > Tenrec ecaudatus. Next base: position 122,586,629 of record NC_134538.1, read on the forward strand.
GAGTTTCCACTTTACAAACTGGTCAATTGAGCGTGTGCTTAATCTAAGTTGTATGGTCAAGGATATTAAAGCATTCCCAATAGAACAATGAAGAGAGGTTACATTTAGCGGGTGAAATGAAGGCTAATTTTATTTTCTTCTTGGGATTTCCTTTCTAAGTTTTCCACAGTCAAAAGCTGCATAAGTGTCCAATGCAGACAACAGGAGTAAAAGGTGCTTTCGCGAGCCCGTCTGGGAGGAGTCTGCAAACACCTTTGCAGAAGCCCTTGGCATTTGAGGAAAAATGAGCTCTGCCCAGGCATCACCGAGAATCCCTAAAGTAGAGCACACCCTGCTTTGGGAGAGGATGTAGGGAAGCTGCGTGACTGCGCCAAGTCGCCATGCTTGTTTGTGTGACATGCTTGACACACACTCCTGGGGAGAAGAGATTATTGCCAATTAAGCATATCAGGCCCTTAGACTTGTTCTCCAATAGCAGCTGAAACCGGAACTAGTAGGAGTCCATTGAAGGCATCACAACTTGCACCATCTGAATGGGTCAGGTGGACAATGACAGTGACTGAGGTGGACCAGGTGTGTCTGTATCAGTCTGGCAAGCATATGCTCCGCCCACAGTGGTCATCTGCTATTAGCTGTAGCTGAATGTCGGGTCAGCTGTCCACTTAAATGTTTTCTTTACATTAAGACTCAATTTATAGAGAGGACTACACATAAGTGAAGTGAGTTTTACTGGGCTATAGAGAGAACATTTGCATTATCCAAGAATGTTCCCTGGTTCTCTACCCAGTCTTCTACACAGCCAATCCTGCCACAGTCCTCCCTGGGCACACTCCGCCCCGAGCTCTACCACATCGTTTCCATCTATTCGGAAGCCTCACACAGCACCCCCTCTACTAGTGCCGCATTGCAGGAGAGCATTTCTATCAGAACCATTTCAGAAGCACTTCACAATGGTGTCGGCTCCCCAGTTTTACAGGCACCAGGCAATGATGGTAACTAAGCACGCCATGTTGTACAACCTGACCAGTAACCATTCCCACATGGTTTTCATCTCTTAACAAAATTCGGACACACACCCCCACCTCCGCCAAGCAATGACTCCTCATTTCACCCCTGAGACATCCCTGGCAATTTTAACCTCATTAATAAACACTGGTCTCGAGGCATTTGCCTAGTCTAGATATTTTATATAAATAGGATTATACAATATCTGTTCTTCAGTGTCTGACTGGTTTCACTCAGCATGAACTTTCTAAGTTCATTTATGTCATAGCATGACTTCCATCCTCTAAAGAGGAGTTGAAATTACATTTTTATAAATATGCTTTTAATTTTTTAATGTTGAAAACCAAAACAAATTTTAATAAAATAATGCATAAACCAAACGTTTAAAAAAAACCTGCCCCTTTTCTTTGCTGATGTCATTTCCTCCTGCTTCCTTGCTCTGCTCTAGCTGTTTTGTCAACTCTCCAAGGGCACACCGGCTCAGGGCCTTGGTACTAGCTAGAATGCTATACTCCCAGATAGGCCTCACAACTTTTCTCACCTTCAGGTCTACATTCAATGTCACTTCCTTAGGGTAAGCCTTTTCTGACACTATTTTCAAAATGGCAACGACCAAACTCCACTGCCTTCTTGGCTTCTTCCTGCGTAGCATTTATTATCATCTCACATATTGTATGAGGAATCCAGGTGTCACAGTGGGTAAGCATTTAGCTGCTAAGGGCAAGGGTGGCAGTTCAAACCCACCAGCTACTCCAGGGAAGAAAGACAAGGCTTTCTTTTCCTGCAAGATTTACAATCTCAGAGACTCACGGGGTCAGTTCTACTGTCTTACAGGGGCTCTCTGAGTTGGAATCTACTCAATGGGAAGGAGTTGGTGCTTGCTTGTTTTTAAGTTTGCAAACGATATCTTGGTAAAGTATGAGGTGACCAAAGAAGAGAAAGAATCTCAAGGCGATGGATTGGTGCAGTGGCTGCAACAGTGGGCTCAAACTTCACAACGATGGTAAGGACGGAGCACGACCCGGCAGTGCTTCCTTCTGCTGAAGTAGAGTGAGTACCTTTGAATTAGAGCCACCTTGACATCCGGCAGATTGCGCTTCCCTGTTTACATTCCTCCCCTCTGCACTCAGAATGCAAGCTACGTGAGGGCAGGGTCATAGTCCGAACTCATTAGCTATGTGCTGACGAAATAATTCACTGAAGGAAAAGCAGGGAGGAAGAAAATCCCTGCTAACTTTGGAGATCGGTATTGAAAGTAAACAACCAAACAGGAAGTTAAGAAATTTTAAAAATCATTTTTAGTTACTTTATAAGGGTTCATTGTTTGGGAGAAATAAAGACGAAAACTAAAGATAATCCTACGCGAACTAATGAGAATACCAAGGACAGCACAGCTCTATTTTTCCTACTGCAAAAATTAGACGGGGTGGGGGTGGGGAGGAGTTGGTATAGCATTGATGATTATATAATCTCACCTGATGGGATTGACCAACAGAACCGAATGTGGATAGATACACTGGAATGAGTACGATGTCAATAAAAATATTTAAAAAATAGATTTGTGGGGATAAATGCTTATAGGGAAACACAGAGATGAGCTCTTAGGTTTAATAATTTAGGTAAAGTTACAGAGACAGCGCCCACTGTTTCCTAGGGTACTAATGCTACACCAATTCCTTCTGAGCAGTAGGTAAAGAATGACCTCCTTCTCCTCCTTAGTGCCTTCCCATCTGGGATCAGCACATGTCTCTCTCTTTTAATCATGTGACTGACATCCATACTACACATAGTCAGGTGTTTTTCTCTGCCTATAAGTGCTTTGGGTTCTGGAGAATTAAGGGGGTGAAAGAGTAGGACACATGGAAATAACTTGTGTGGACCACACCTTGATATGTTATGGCCCCAAATCTAAGAATTATTTTCAAAGTGTAAGAGCTTCTACCGAATTTGCAATGTAATGACCACAAAGTGAGGTCCCAGCAAATGATTAAGTAAACAACGTGCTCTTTTTTTCCTACCCCGGTTCAGGTAACCCAATAGTCCACCACTACCTGAGAAGGTGTGAGGATCATTTTTTATCTCTGTTTGGACACAGATGCTCACATTTCAGCAACGATCAAGGCGATCATCCTTGTCCCTTGCTGACACCTTCCCTCCCACCCCAACAAGTCACAGTTGATATTGAGGCAAAAATTTCAATAGGCTACTGAAGCCTGGCACAGACACCGAGAGAGGAGATAGGATCTCCTCTGGGGGCCTTTAGGAACAGCTGATAACTGGGGACGGGCAGGGTTACACCCAGTTCAGTCCTTCAAAATACACTGAGTGCAGAGAACTCTGCAAGGGATTGTGGGAAAACGACTGCTGGGAAGGCACAGCACTTCCTTGAATTAAGCTGAATAACAGGCACTGCTCTTCGAAAGGCAGGTTTAGGCTTCAGTGCCGCGGAGTGTATACACATGACTGCACATGAACACGGATTCTAGCCTTTGTTGACACAATCTTAGAATCAGTTCTCAGTGACAACTTAGCGCAGTGATTTGTTTATATATGTATAACAGTGTTATTGGTATATACTTCAAATGTCATACAATTTTATCATGCACTCATATTAAGAAGATGTTCACAGTCACCCTCAAATCAATTTCAGAACATTCTCTTTTCCTTTTCATGGCTGGGAGCTCCCCGTGTCCCCCTAGCCTTCCCTCCCATGCCCCTATCCAGTTATTGCCTCCTTCTATCTCCCTGTCCTGGATTTCATACACAGAAAATCATACAACACACAAACAAGAAGCAAGCAAACACACAATAAAAACAATGACTAGGAAAACCTCAATTAAAAAAAGCTGAAAATACTAGAAGCTGAAACAACTTTAAAATGGGCCAAAAGAGAGATCAAATGATAAACTATTGCATTTTAACCTAACTATATCTGCCATCGTCGACTTCATAATGCTCTCTAATTAGCTCAGTGATCCCTAACCTTGGCTGCATATTAGTATTTTCTAGACCTACTTTAGACCAGTCCAGAAGCTCTGCACCAGCATTTTTGAAGACAAACAAGAAAACTTACCAATTTTTTAATGGAACTATACATCTTCTATGAGAGTAGGCCAAAAAAGCATTGCTAGGAAAAAATATACCAACCTCCACTAAACAAAAATATCAAAATGAGAAGCTATTGTTTCTTGAAATGTGCCTCATCTAGGTCTACACACGGCTGGAGGCAGTGTTTCCACTCTCTTCTCTGAAGAGTTCTGTGCTCCTTGATTTCCACCAAGCCCACGCTGCAGTTGGGGCATCCCAAGGGACTCAAACTGTGTTTAAGTGTTCTCTGAGGTTTGGGGAACAAAAGAGGTCTCAAGAGAAGATCAGAGTATGGGGTGGGTACGGTAACGTTTCCCGAGGAAATTCTCCTGTGCAGTTGCATTGTCAGGAATAGGAACTTCTCCTGTCTTTTTTTTTTTCTCTTCCAATTTTTTTAAAACTTCTTCCCAAGAAACCTACATGATCTACCTGTGTCCTTCAAGCAAATCTGTCAAGTCTTTCCCTGTGGTATCACCCCGAAGCAGTCACTGTAACCTTCGGAGCTGACCTTTGTGCCGGGAATCGAACTGGCCCAGAAGATTTCCTGCCAAAGCCACTGCTCTGGCTGGCGTTATTTATTTATTTAAAAGGCAGCCTACTAGGACTAAAGCAGCCCAGGTGGCATGGTGCTCATACATGGTGCTTCTAAGTCCAAGGTCAGCAGTTCCAAACCACTAGCTGCTCCTTGGGAGAAAGTTGAGCTTTCTACTTCTGTGAAGAGTTACAGTCTCAGAAAGCCACAGGGTCAGTTCTAACCCGTCCTATAGGGTGGCTATGGGGCAGCATCCACTTGATGGCAGTGATGTTTGTTTTTTTTAGTGGGATTAAGGCATGCATACCTGAAAGAACTTGTCTGCAGCCCTCCACCGATTGCAGAGATGTTTATTCCAAACATCCTTTGTTTGGAATAAACCTGCGCATGCATTAACGGAAACACTAATAGCAGCACTTTTTGACTTGTCCATATTTGTGGAAAAATTGAGGCTCAAAGAATTTAATAGATTTGCAACTTGCCACGATCACACAGACGTCGTCAGTGGCAGAGCTTGCGTTCAAAGCATGATTTCCAGGGATTTATTCATCACATACATGTCTCCCTGTGACACCATAGTTGCCAATATCTAGGGATCAGTTCAGCTGTGATGGTTGTGGCATATTCACTCTGATTCTTTTCTTCCAACTCAGCGGAGGGTGTGTGAGTCAGAAATTCTTTGATCCAGCACACACACACCCATTTTGCTCAGGTGGCCTCTACTTACGCAGATCAAATGGGCAGCCCACCGGGGAGCGCCAGGGCAGGTCAGCGAACCGTCGGTCACCGGGCTCAGAGCTGGAGAGGGAAGGCCGCAAGCCTCTGCCCTGAGCAGGGAAGAGGAAATGACAGTTAATCTAGCAGCTATTGGTGGATTCTTTGAACAAATTTAAGTCCAAAATATCTCTTAACGCTGTCCTTCCATTCCTAACACCAAGCCCGTTCTCCCAAGACACAGTCATTGCTATCTCAGTGGGCTGGCGTGAAGCATGAACAAGATTTACATAATGAAATGTGTGTGTGTGTGTGTGTGTGTGTGTGTGTGAGTGTGGCTACGAAAGGTGGTACGTGAGACACTGTGTCCTGAATTGCTCGTCAGTACTGCCAGCCAGTCCTCTCAGTACTTTCCTCGAGTAGAGCAAAAAAACAGGGAAAAATAAGACGTCTTTATAAAGTTCATAACAGAAGCGGATCTTGATCAATTCAAAAGTGAATAGGGCTCATCCGTCACAAGTAATCCAATCACCCCTCATTTGTCCACAGACAGCTTATGGATTCAAAAGGACAGCTCTTTATTGAACTTGAAAGTAAATGAAATCAGTCACTTAGTTAACGACCAACTAACCATGACACGTTTGTGGATCTCCCCACATCCGTGCTTACCTCGCGTTTCCCTTCAGCCACCTGGGACCGGTGCCAGTTGCCCCGGCCAGGCCTCTGCCGCAAGGGGACCCCTTGCTTACCTTGAACAAGCGCACTGTTCTCAAGCAAGGCTGCATAACCTGGAGGCGCGTGACGTCTGAAGCAATGCAATATTTTGAATGTGTGTGTACGTTTTTATTCTGGGAATAAAGGCCCTAACATTTTCCAGGTTTGGGGTTTTTTCAAAGCCTTATGCCCTCTGCCCAGATTGTTCTCCCAAATGCAACTGCTCTCAAAGGTGAAGCCGAGGGAGAAGATGGTGGTTTTGAGGGCCTACAATGAAAACTTTTATAAAAGGAATCCCTGGAATTCTCCAAATGAAGGAATTGCAAGATTTTGTGAAAATTGGAACTGAATGGATTCAGCTGGTTCACACCAGCTGGGCAGAACAGATACCCAATTTTTGTTGATTTTTGCAAACCAGTTGTTAAAATGGCATGTGTGATCAAGGTTCTTTAAGGTGGGCGTCTGGACAGTGGCCCAGTATGGAAATCACAAATCAACATTTCTTACTCTTTTTTAAAAAGGTACCTCTTTTACTGTTCTTGCTTCAGTATGAACTGTATGAACTAATAAACTATCTTTTGGTATGTCATCAAAAAATACTTAAAACGGTCATTAGGGCACCAAATTCGTTAAAGAATTTGAATTCCACCACTAGCCCTATCCCCAAGAGATCATGCATATGAAATATAACTTGGGTGGGGGCTGGCGGTCCACTTCCCCATGCTGATTCAGTCTTTGATGTACAAGATTTCACTGGTTTGAAACCAGAGAAAAGAACAATCCATGTCTTAAGCTTTTTGTTGATATTTCACTTTATTCATCAACAATGATGCACACGGCAGGGAGACGGGCATATCTTCTGAGCTCAGACATAGCAGTTCTTAGAAAAGCATTTACTTTGCAATTTCTCTCATGTAGAAAACCCAACGTAGTTGATGAAATGGTTAGGATAAAAACAAACAAACCAAAATAGTTGATAAAAATGGTGGTTGGGAGCCAGGAGAAACAGTTTTTAAAATCAGATGAAAACTGCTGATTTTGCTTTTTACTGGGCAGTACACGCCGGCACGAACCCAGCGGCAGCACTGTCGGCTGACCCTCTTCTCTCATTCATTCTCGCAGCTGAGAAGAGACTGGTCCTCGGACGATACTCCAATACTCGCTGGATTGAGTCAATTCTTTTGGTATCGCTCATAAATTAATGAGGACCGTGTAACTCTGTATAGTTTCGGAGTAGTTAAAGAGAGAGAGAAAAAGAAATGCTATGTAACAGAATTGGGGCTTCAGGTGTTACTTAATAGACCAGAGTGCTTTCCAGCAATGCACTTAAGGTATCAGCCATAGCAACCTTACCTAGGGAGTCTTCACCCCAAGTTTCTTTCTCATGCAAATTAGTTTGACTCTTGCTCTCCTACTCTAGTCTCTGCCTGCACATCCACAGATGGAAAGCAACCCACTCCAGGGCACCGAAGGACAGCTATAGTTAGCTAGCAAGTGGCAGGCCCTGGCTAGAAGCTGATGAGCGACCAGAGTGTCTCTCCCAGTGCAGACTATCAGGAGCTGGTGGCTGCTAACCACAAGCAGCTCAAAACCACCTAGGGAGAGAGAAGGGGCTTCCCACCCTGGCGCAGAGCGAGTCTCTGAGAGCTGCAGGGATAGTTCTACCCTGTCCTACAGGGTCACCATGAGTCAGCGTGGACTGGATGACAGTGACGTGGGCTTTTACAGTGAGTGCATCCTTCAGTGTTTCTCTACGTTTGCACTCGACCAAACCCGAAGCCTGGAGGAAACAACATTTTTATAGCTAGTAAGGTTTTCCAAGAAGAAAAAGCAAACTCTCAGCCCTGAGAAAATGTTGCCCAATTGTGTCAATGCAAGAGCCTGGATCATTTCTGTTGTTAGGCGCACTGAGACAGTTTGACTTCGTTACCCCAAGTGATGGAGTAGCACTGGCTTGTAGCTCCGCAGACGCAGACCACAGGGTCTTTCTGTGGCAGACCCAGGCTGGTGTGAACCGCCAAACTTTAGGCGACTGCCATCCAGTTCATCCTGACTCACAGCACCCTCTAGAACCCCCACTAGTGCTTTTAAAAATCTCCACTGCAGAAGGCTAAAGAAGCCAATCTTCCCGGAGTCAGGAAGTATTGGAAAGCGTCCCTCTTCATAGCTAGCAGACACTTGCTGTTTGTTTTTAAAATCTTCCGGGTTTTCCAAAACCAAGCTCACTGTCATGGAATCCCTATAGGACAGGGTGGAACGGCCTCTGTGGCTTTCCAGGACTTTACATCTGTGCTGGAACAGAAAGCCTCATCTTTCTCTGGCAGAGCGAAAGTGGTTTCAAACTGCTGACCTGGTGACTGGTCACCAACCCACTACCACTGAAGTCACTCCAAGTGCCCAGCACACCTGGCCCAGACTGTACACCCGGTGAGGTTTCGCCAATCAGATACCGATTTTTTTTAACCTGCTGTCAAAATAGAAATACAGGCAGGAGCTGTCTGACTCTAGAATACTTGCTATCTCCTTTTATAAGGAGGCTTATATATATTTTTAAAAGCCCCCCTTATCTTTCTACGCGCTATTTGAAGACTCCTCCCATGGAAGAGATTCCGCTCACTCCCCAGGAGAGAAAGGGATTACTAGAGGAAACCACCAGGTGCAGATTTTAGGGCTGGAAGACCCTTAGCACCTACTTCCTTTGCAGAGGTGCCTGCTCTCCAGAGAAAGCATCATCCTTGTCGGTTTTAAATAGATTCATTTAAAGCGATATATATGCTACATTTAAAGCGATATATATGCTCATGATATGTATGTGTACGTCGTGATACACACACACACACACACACACACACACACACACACACACACACACACACACAGATGTAGAACTAAGGCGGCCTCTGGCCAGCACAGCATGGGGTTGAAAGTGTCCGGGAAGCCTCCCAGGGAGCTGGAGAAGTTAGCAGAGAGATACGGGCACAGCCAGGGCTGACTTAGCCCTGGAGGGACCACGAGAAGGAAAGGGGTGTCGCTGCTGGTAAAACCGTCCCCGCTGTCGCTGCAGAGGGTGCAGAAGCCACTGCCCGGGTGCCGGGACGGGGCCAGGTGGGCACGTCCAGTGCGGGCCCTAGGTTCCAGGAAAGGCTGATAGAGACCGCGAGGTCCTGCCCAGCACAGGCAGCGACAGCGAGAGACGCCGGAGAGCACGGCCGCGCCCCTGTCCTGGAGCCTGCGGGCATCTCCGGGGTCCCGGCTCCCGAGGTCCCCTCCCCGGCGCCCGCCGCGCGCACTCACCGGCCGGCGCTGCCCTGGGCGGAGCCGCCGCCGCCCGCGCTCCCGGAGCCGCCGCCGCCGCCGCCGCTGCCTCCGCGCGCGCGGGCTCTGCGTCCGACAGGCGGCCGGGCAGTGTGGGCGCCGCGCCCGCGCCGCTCCGGTTACCCGCGCCGCCCCGCCCCGCCCCCAGCGGCCCCGGCACCCCGCGCAGCCCCGCCCCCCGCCGCCACGCCCCCTCCGCGGGCCCCGGGACCCCGCGCAGCCCCGCCCGCGCCACGCCCTCTCCGAGGGTCCCGGGACCCCGCGCAGCCCCGCCCCCGCCGCCACGCCCCCTCCGCGGGCCCCGGGACCCCGCGCAGCCCCGCCACGCCACGCCCCCTCCGCGGGTCCCCCGCCGCCACGCCCCCTCCACGGGCCCCGGGACCCCGCGCAGCCCCGCCCCGCCACGCCCCCTCCGCGGGTCCCCCGCCGCCACGCCCCCTCCACGGGCCCCGGGACCCCGCGCAGCCCCGCCCCGCCACGCCCCCTCCGCGGGTCCCCCGCCGCCACGCCCCCTCCACGGGCCCCGGGACCCCGCGCAGCCCCCCCCGCCACGCCCCCTCCGCGGGCCCGGAACCCCGCGCAGCCCCGCTCCCGCCACGCCTCCTCCGCGGGCCCCCGCCGCCACGCCCCCGCCTAGAACTTTCTGCGGGCCAGGCCCACCTGCTCCCGCCGGGCAGCCGGCGAACGCCTCCAGCCGGCACCCGCCGCTCTGCGCCGGGAAGGAGGCCTTCGCGTGGGTCCGGAGGGTGAAGACGGGGACACGCCTCCCATGCGAGCCCTCGGAAAATCTAAGCCCCGCGGAGCCTCGGAGGGCGCAGGAAGCTTGTAAAGCGGAGCAGAGTAACAGCGATGGATGCATTTTTCAAACGCGTGCCAGAAGGTCCCATCATCTTTTAATTGCAGTTCGCCCCAAACGTTTCGAAGCCCCTTCCTGTATGTGTATATTATAAAAACCGATGTCTAGATCTACATATTGTCAGTTACTTAGAGCTGCCTTCAGTTTCCTTGCCGGTATTGACTGTTAATTTGTGCTTCAAAGCCACGCAGGTGAGGGAATTACTCCATTTCCAGGCATTCTCATGAAGGACAGGCTTGGTGGGTGGGCTACCCACTGAGCTGCAAAGGTCAGGGCGCAAACCCACACGCTGCTCCACAAGAGAACCGGCAGGCTGTGTACTTCCTAAAACATTTAACGTCTCCGAAACCCAGAGGGAAAGTTCTACCCTGTCCTGCAGGGTGGCGATGAGTTGGAATCGGCTTGAAGGCTTTTATTGCCTGTTTAGTAAAGGAACATAACAAGCTGCTTTTTTTCTTAATTAAATACCTTTACCGGGGGCTTTCACAGCCTTCTCACAATCCATACATTCACCCATTGTGTCAAGCACGTTTGCACATAGGTTGCCGTGTCACGTTCAAAGCATTTTCTTTCTATGTGAGCCCTTGATATCAGCTTATTTTTTCTCTCCCTCGTGAACCTTTGACAAATGATAAATTATTTTCATATCTTACATCAGCCGCTGTCTCCCTTCACCCACTTTTCTGTTGTTCGTCCCCGTTGGAGGGGGTTATATGTCAATCCTTGTGAATAATTCCCCCTTTCTCCCCACCTTCCCCTAACCCTCCGGTTACCTCTAGTCTATTGCTGGCCCTGTCCTGGATTCCCTGTGGCCCGGGCTCTTATCTGTCTGTAGCAATGTGCATGCTCTGGTCTAGCCGGATTTGTAAGGTAGAATTGAGGTCATGCTAGTGGGGGTGGGGGAGTCAGGGAAGCATTAAAGAACTAGAGGAAAGTTGTATGTTTCATTAATGCTATACTGCACCCTGACTGGCTCATCTCCTCCTTGTGACCCTTCTGTAAAGGGATGTCTAATCGTCTACAAATGGGCGTTAGGTCTCCACTCCTGCCATGCACCGTGGAACAAGCTGCTTCTATGAAAGGAATCATGGAGGACAGATGGATGATGGGAGGAAAGGGAAAAAGAACGAGCCCATTTGTAACCATTAAGATGCCATGGGGCAGGGTGACCACAGGCCTGTACCCAAGAAGTTGAGGGTAGAAACCTATGTCGCTATCTTATTTCCCTTTTTGATGACTTAGCAGTAGTTACAGTTGGTTCATCGGGGTCACCCCCACCCCCACCCCTGCTCTCTGGGCACACTGTAGTCATGTAGGTGATGAGCTACCTATTTCACAGCTGGTCTTCTGGCCAATGACACCCTGGACGCATTGGGCTGTGATCTGCATGGACAGCAGTTCAAAACCACCCCAGCTCTTAGGGAGAAAGACTGGGCTTTCTACTCCTATAAACAGTTACAGTCTGGGAAACCCACAGGGGCCTCTGTGAGTCAGCATGGACTGTTTGCAGTGAGTTTAGTTTAGTTTTGATTCTTCCAGCTGAAAAGCCCTGCTTTGAGTAACACCACCTCCACACTACACACTGCCATTGAATTCCAACCTTGTAGGACAGAGTAGAACTTCGTTAGGGTTTCAATTCCTTAAGGGAGCTGATAGCCGGTGAGTCTGACCCTTGGATCTGTGGTTAGCAGTCCAATTCATTGGGCTAATTCATTAATCCACTTCTAATCAGGCGGTTCCTGCATCAGGGAGGATGTACTAAAAACACAATTCCATCCTCCACGCCTGGGCACACTCTTCCAAAGTTCCAGAACCTTCCAGGTTTCCCCACACCCCATGCAGAGGAGCTACAGCTATCTGGGCCTGGTGTGCAAAATCAGTTTTGATTTTTTTTCAAGTTTCTGAACAGTTGTGAACGAATGCTAGGAGAATGTTACTGGAGATGAGTTGGGTCTCCTGTGGAATGAATTTCTGATGGCTTTCTTTGGACACGTGACATGCCCTGTAGCCCAGTACTTCTTCATCTATAATGTATGTACCAATTACCTGGGATCTTGTAAAACATGCAGCTATTGAGTCAGTAGGTCTGGAGGTGAAATACGCATTTCTAACCAGGCCCCAACCAGGCGGTTTAGAGATGGCACTTGGAGTGCCAGCAGAATAGACAGTGGATTGTAGATTACAGGGTCCACCCGAGATCTCTTCCTAAGTGTGTCTTTCAAAAGACTTTATTGGTAAAGACGGAACAGGGGCATATGATTCTTATAGGTGGCGCAGAGGTTGAAGCATTTGGCAGCTAACCCCAAAGGCTGGTGGTTTGAACCCACCAAGGACTCCAAGGGAGAAAGATGAGGCAATTTGCTTTTTAAAAGAATGAAAGTCTCAGAAACCCTCGGAAGCAGTCCTCCGGTGTCCTCCAAGGTCGCTATGACTCGACAGCAGTGGCTTATTGCAAATGCCTGGTCAGTGCAGAAAAGACGGGAAGCCTCCGCAGCGATTTTAGAGCTGCGGGTGCAGCAAGTGAAGATGGTCGGGATGAAGAGTTTGCTCCCAGGAGGGGTGAGTTCAGTTGTTTCAAAGTGAGGATAAATTCACATAACAGTCGTCCATAAATTGGACTTTCATAACTTGGAGATTTACTTGACTTTTTGATGCAGGATCCAGGTAGATAGTACAACCATAGCCATTGTTTTAAATTCTTTATGTGCTTTAAATTCTATCACTACTGCAATCCTGTGTTGGCTACTGCTATTCATTCCAGACGATCTCTAGGTGAGATTTTAAGAACCGTGTCTAGTACTACATGAAACAGTGGACCAGTGTTAGCCACCAGGACTGCGATTGTCCCGGGTGCATTGTCTACCTGGGCTTTGCACCCAAACGCAAAGAGCCTCGTCTTTTAGTTTAAGGATTTCCACCATTTCTTGTGGGTTGGATTTTAGTTTTTTAAAATATCCATGTTAGTTGTTAGAATATTAATAAGATTCCAAAAGTGAAAACTGCACAAAAGATACACTCAGAGAAGCATCACTACCTGTAACTGATACTGCAGTTTTTTACTGATCTTTTCTGTTTCCTTTGGAAATCTAAATGGATATATGTATCCATTTCCTGGTGGTTGGTCCAAACACTAGTTCAATTGCTGTCCCATAAAGCAATCTAATCACCTTCCATAATATAATGTATCTCTCATTCACTTGGAAAGGGATTTCTTCCAGGTGTCCTGTGCCTCTGACTAACATTTTTGCCAGGACTCTCTGTGGTACGTCTGCAGGACTCTCCAGGATGCTACCTGTCTATGGGTTTGAACTTTTGAGCCAATTCCTTAAGGTAAATCAATCTCTTGTTGCCTCTCCCTCTCTTTCTTACTCAGTTTCTCTAGTTTCCCAAGACAAATCTTATTCCCTCTTTTTCCTGTAGAAAAGGTGGCATGTTCTGTATGCTCTTTTGAATTTAGTTCCATATGACCTTATACAACTCTTCCATATATACATATATAGTACTATATATAACTACATAGTACTACAGTGTGTATATATATATCAGTTATCCCAACAATCATGTATATTTGAACATTTACTTTCCAATCTTCTTTAGTAAAAAATCATGTTGCAATGAATAACCTGCACATACACAATTTTGTAATTTCGGAGGCTGTGGCAGTTACATAATCTCCTGTCAACTTGCAGAGGGGTGGAGTCTAGCCTATCAATCAAGTCAAAGCCAATGAGACCTCTGTGTGGGTATAGCCTTCTCCTGAGGTTTCTGGGAACTCCTAATTTCTGCGTCTTCCTGTTGACAAGCCATATGGAGCTATGCTGAGGGCACCCAGAGCCTTGGAGCTGGAAAAGCCACGTGGAGACCCACGCCAGCACTAAGATGCTTCCACTGCCACTGGATCCACAGACTTTCCACCCACTGGCCTGTGATCATCTTGCACTCAGGGTCATTGCCTGTGTTGTGTGAGTCTGAAGAGGAATTTATAGACTAGTATTGGACATATGGACTAATGTTGGACTTAGGAACTTAGACTTGGCTGGGCTGGGATGTTCTCTTAATATACAATTGCTCTTTGATATAAAGCTCTATCTTACAATGAATGTCTATGAATTTGTTTCTCTAGTCTACCCGGACTAACACAGAGGCATATATACAGCATCTACAATAGGGACGTGTGTAGAAACCAGAGTTGACTAGTGTTACTAGGGGCAGGTTTAGGGGACACTGAGCTTCTAAAGGTGATGGAGAAATCTGTAAATAGTTCATTCTGACGATTGCACACCTAATTGATGTCATGGAATTTTACATGTAAAGAAGGTCCAAATGGCAAATGTTTCAGTACATATGTACCTTCAAAAAGAAAGGTTATTCAAGTATAAGTATAAATCCCCTAGGAAAAAGTTACAATTTATTCTTTTTAGCTATTTTTGTGAGCTGAATATATAATTACTCACCACCGTGTTTGGCATTACATTCAATCTGTGCTATCTTTTTTTCCTTTCACAAGAAAACTGATTGACATCTGTAGCACTTGATCCAGGCTGCTCTGCTGTGATTTGGGAACTTGTGCAGGGCTCTGGTGGTGTGGAATTGTGCTTCAGGGAGAGTGGCCCTGACCTTCTTCCTTTGTTGTTTCACTAAGATCCAAAGATGACGAAACTCACTGCCATCGACTGGATGCTAATTCATAGTGACCTACAAGACAGGGTAAAACTTCCCCTGTGAGGTTCCAAGACAGTCACTCTTTATGGGAGACCTTTCTCCCAGGGAGCGGCCAGTGGTTTTGAACTGCTGACCTTTGGGAATGCCAACTTGTAACCACTATACCACCACCCAAAGATCTAAGTGTTTCACGACAATCAGAAAACTGAGGGACAAACCAAAGAATTCCACTTTAGATCACACTCATCATTACTGCAAAGCTTCCAAAAACGGTCTACAGCCTTGGAAAACCTAGTTTCTACTCCGTCCTGAAGGATCACTATGAGTTGGAATTGAGTTGATTTTGTGGTTGTTAATACAAAAATGGCTACTTTAGAATTAGAAGCAGTTGGTTTCTTCTTTAGTCCTGAAAGGCGTTGTTCAGTGTCTGTTTCGGTAAGTACAGAGATATTTAAGTGTCTTAACACATCACAAGCTTGTTTGTCTTCTGTCAACAGGAATATCAAGGAATTACTATGATAACAATTTTGTGTGAGTTAGTGTACTGTCATGTGGTTCACCGAGGCGCTACTTCTTACACATGTCTTTGGGCCCTTTCATGATTCACATATGTATCCCTGTATTATCATTCTACCAGCACTCGCGTTATAGAACGTATGGTTTCCTAAGAGCTCCTCTTTCTCTGCTGCATTGGAGTGACTGCTGGATGGCCGAGCACACACCCTGCTGTAAGGTAATGAGACCCCTGGTGGATGGCGAGCCTTCCCGGGGTCACTGCATGGTCTCCCGGGGCAGAAAGGCATGATCAGTCTCCATTCATGTTGCGTCTAAAAGAGAAAAGAACAAGCTGTGACAATTCACTCATCACGAGCACCCAGAGCACCTAATGGGAGATGGAATAGTAGTGACAAGACCTTCTCACCTGTGAACTGGACATCTTTTCCTAAGAGTGGACGCGTTCTCTAGACGGTGAGTCAGTGCATGGTGGCTTTCCCTACTCTGCTGGGTAAGAGAGTGCGGACTCTGAATCCTGTGTGGAACTTCGGGCAGATGGTTTCAAGTCCTTCTGCGACTGCTGCTCAGCTCTCGTCCCAGGCCCCCTCTGCCTCCTGCTTCTTGCCTTCCCCTCCTCCAACCTCGCTTGACCTCAGCCAGAGCGCACGGAGCAAAAGTCACCTGCCGGGAACTCACCCATGTTTCCCAGATGTCTCCTGACCAGAACAGAACTTTGTTAAGATGAGGAATGGGTCCCCACACTTGCCGGCTCCTGCCTCCCCAACAAAAGCGGCCCCTGCCCATTCCTTCAGGCGCCTCACCGACCTTCCTCACATTTGACTGATGTGTGGGACGCTCAGGGGCCAAGTGGGTGCCTGCCTTGGTGATTTGCGTAGGTCGCACTGTCTCTAGACTGTATTCTTGCCCCATTGAGTCTGCCGGTTGCCTATTCTTTCATTTTCACGAGTACAGTGCTTTAGATTGTGTGTGTGCTTTTGTTTTAGATTTTTCACATGGGATAAGGAACAAAACCAACCCTGTGCATACAATTTATTCAAACCTTAAGATTTTGTCACACGTGTAATTTTTACTTAATATATTCAAATATATTTAAAAATATTCGTGCCCCTTCTCTTATTCCCTCATCTGAGGTAACCACTCTCGTGAATTTGTATGCATGGTTCCATAACTTGCATCTCTGTCTTTACTATCGGTGCACACATTAGTGAACATCGTCGTTGTCTGCGGGCACTCTGCAGGTGTAATGGCACCGCCTGCGCTCTTCCCTGCAAGCATGCAGCCTAGAGCCCACGGGGCCGCTCTACTCTGTCCTAGAGGGGTGCCACGAGTCAGGACTGACCGGATGGCACGGAGAGAGTTGTTTGCAAGTGCGTTTCCTGAAGAAACAGGCCAGTTTTGCTCAGGAGTCAGAAGCCGGGTAATGTACCTCTGAAATAAGCTTTCTTGTTTATTGGACTGGTTAGGGTCTCTCCCTCTCCAAGGTAAAGATTTTCTCCATTCACCCTTCTCTTCTTACTTCCATTTCCAGAAAGAGCTCTTCTTCTTCGTCTTTTTAATGTTCATTAGATCTTGTACACCCTTGTACTGCTACAACTTTCCTTGGATTGTTTGTGTGTTGGTGATTCTGTTTCCGAGTAGACTACAAATTGAGGACGGGCACCCCATTCCCCTTGTTGGTGGGCATCGTCCAGTCGTTTCTGATGCACAGCGCCTCAGACGCCCGAGGAGCCCGTCCCGCTGGCCTTCTAGGCTGTCTTCTTCCCAGGGTTCAGAGCGCAGGGAGGGCGGTGGTGCAGGGCTAGGCTCGGTGACTCAGGCCCATCCAGCAGCTTCCCCAGAGACATGGCCTTCTGTTTCTGTAGCCATCAAGCCAGATGCGGGGCAGCTCTCCTCTGTCACATGGGTCCCTGTGCCTTGGAATCCACTTGAGAGCTCCCAAACACCGCCATCCCCCCAACCCCACCCCCCACAGTCTTTACAGAAGCAGATTACCCGGTCTTCCTCCTTCAGAGTTTTGGGTGGTTTGGGATCAGCCAATCTTTCGGTTAGCAGCCAAGCACTGCATGGTTGTACCCCCAGGGCTCATTATGATGTGAGGGGAAATAAGTAAATATCGTTCCTGGGGTTCCAGTTTCCTGGGGTTTGTTCTGAGCACAACATGCTTAAACACGTCTCTGTGGTCGGTGGGTACTGTCAGTAATACATTTTGCTTCGTCTCAGCAGGGTGCCTTCAAGAGCACGGGTCCAAAGAACCAGTCACTTCTGAGAGGGTCTGCTGGGCTAGGTCAATTCAGGACAGAAAGGTCCGTCAAAAGGTGCGGTGACTGTGTTTTGGAATCCCAAAGGAGCAATCCACCCATTTGTCTCTCGGGTGGTCCGTGGTGGTGGCTTGCATGTTGGGAGGCTGGGAGCTCCGCCCAGTGTTTAAATCGCCAGCAGGGTCACCCAGGGTGAACAGGCTTCAGCAGAGCTTCCACACTAAAAACAGACTGTGAAGAAGTCTAGGTCATGCTCTTCTGAGGAATTAGCCGCGGAATAGCTTCATGGCCAACAGCAAAATAGTGTCAGCGCCAGAATGGGTTTCTTCCGGTTGGGAAGCACTCAAAACGCACCCGGGGAAGAGTTGCCTCCTCAAGTTGACACGTATGGACTAAAGCTTTGGGGAACAAACAGCTGCAAACACCCATTAGTAATGCGACCATGGAATGTACCAAGTGTGAGTCTAGGAAAGTGAAAGTTGTTACAGAAGACAGGGACACATAAAGATCTATAACGCAGGCATTAGTGGGCTGGAATGGTCTGGCACTGACCACTTCGAGTCAGCCAATCATGTTCTTTACCATGAGGGGAATGACAGATGCAGGAGGAATGCCTTTGCAGTCACCATTAAAAAGAATTCTTTAAGATCTATCTTAAGCAGAACACTGCCTGTGATGGAACAATATGTCTGCCTCTACCAGGGCGTTCAGTTAATACACTTACTGCTCAAATCTATGCACTGGCCACTAAAGAGATTGATGAAGAAACGGAAGAATTCTACCAATGTTTTCTATTTGAAATTGATTAAACATGCATTCAAGATGCATTAATGATTACTGATGATTATAATGTGAAAACTGGAAACAAAGAAGGAGGGAGAGTAGTTGGAAAATATTACTTTGGTGATAGAAATGAAGCGGGAGCTTGCATGACAGAATTTTGCAAGACCAACAAATTATTTACCGCAAATACCTTTTCCAGGAACATAAATGGTAAATGTTTACATGGACCTCACTAGACAGAATACATGGGAATCAAATTGACTACATTTGTGGGAAGAGATGATGGAGAAGCTGAATATTAGCAGCTGAAATGAGGCCGGGGTGGACTGTGGAAGAACAAACAATCAATCGCTCATATGTAAATTCAAGTTGAAGTACAGCCAGAATACGCCTGAGAAGCAAGAATGGCAAGAGTGCTTGTCATTTACTTTGGACATGTTGTCAGGCGAGACCAGAGTCCGGAAAAGGACATCATGCTTGGGAAAGTGGAGGGGGGACAGTGAAAAGGAGGAAGCCTTCGACAAGATGGACCGACAATGGCTGCAGCAACCAGCGTACATCAGTTGTGGGGGTGGCCCAGGACGGGGCAGCATTTCGCTCTGCAGCACAGCGGGACCCTAGCAGTTGGAACTGACTCGACAGCATCTAACAGCTACCACCGAACAAGTTGAAGTTGAAGAAAATGAAAGCAAGTCCACGAGACCTCAATTTTGACCCGAGTATGCCCCACCCGAATTCCCGGAATATCTCAAGAACAGGTCTGACACATGGAGCACTAATGGCAGGGGACCTGAAAGTGGTGGGATGACATCAAGTGCATCATGATAAAGAAAGCAAAGTGCCATTACAAAGACAAGAGAGGAAAGTGGACATTAGAAGAGACTCTCACACTTGCTCTTGAACATAGATTAGCTAAAGCAAATGGAAGAAATGAAGAAGTCAAAGAACTGACTAGAAAATGTCATAGGGCAGCTCAAGAAAACACGGTCAAGTCGTAGAATGAAATGTGCGAAGACATGGCGTTGGGTAGCGTAAAGGGAACTTGCTCAGCATGTCTCACACGGACAGAAATGAAGGCCACATTCAGACTGGAGTGCCAGTACTGAACGATGCCGGAAGCGCCAAAAGAAGATGGAAGGGGTACACCGTCACTGTGCAGAAAGTAGCAGTTGACATCCAACTATTTCTAGAGTTGGCATATGATCGAGGACTGATGTTACCGAAGGAAGAAGTCCAAGTGAAAGCAACTGACAGAATACCAGTTGAAACATTCCAACAAGCTTGCGAAGTACTAGAAGCACTAACTCATCTATGCCAAGAAATTTGGAAGACAGCTAGCTACCTGACTGGAAGAGATCCATAGTTATACCCATTCTAAAGAAAGGTGACCACACAAAGTGTGAGAATTATCATTATCTTTGGTTTCACAAGCCAATAAAATTTTGCTGAAAAACATTCAACAGTAGTTCCAGCTGATAGGGAGCTACCAGAAATTCAACCTGGATTCAGAAGGTGACATAGAATAAGGGATTTCACTCTGATGACAGGTGGAGCTTGGCTGACAGCAGGGAATACCAGGAAAAAAATGTTTACTTGACTATCAACACATTCGATTATGTTGATCATTAAAATTATGGAGACTATCGGGGACCTGTCCACAGAGCAAGGGGCAAGTATCGCACGGTTTAAAATCTGGAAAAGTATGCATCAGGATTGTACATTGATTTCTTTCACTGTATTTATTCAGTCTACATGCTGAGTAGATAATCCAAGACACTGGACTACATGAACTAGCATCAGGATTGGAGGAAGGTTCATTAATCATCTTCCATATGCACATGACAGCCTTCACACAGCCTGGCTTGCTAGAAGTAATGAGGACGTGAAGCACTTGCTGATGAAGATCAAGGACTGCAGCCTTCGGTGTGGATGACAATGGAAGGTAAACCCAAATCCTCACCATTGGACAATTAGATAACATCATGGAAGCAGCAGTCAGGAAATCAACCACCTATTGCACTGGGTCAATCTGCTGCAGACGACCTCTTTAAAGTGTGGCAAAGCAAGGATGTCACTTTGAGGACTAAAGTGCTCTTTTTCCAAGTCATGGTATTTTCTGTCGCTTCATATGCATGTCAAAGGTGGACTGTAAAGGAACCAAAGGACCGCTGCATCCGAGTTATAGTGAAGAATATTGAAACTAGCAACGGGCTGCCCAAAGCACCAGCAATTCTGTCTTGGAGGACTAAGTGTAACTGAGTGATCCAAACCATTGTATCTTCAAACACCTCATATGCATGTGAAAGTTGGACAGTGAATCGACTAAGTAAGAATGGATTTACTTGAACTATGATGCTGAAGAACTCAGAATGTTCCTTACAAGTAAGGATGGTGAGCCTTCATCTCATGTTGTTTGGACATGTCCCCAGGAGGAACCAGGACCATGCTCGGTAAAATGGGGGGGGGGTGTCAGTGAAAAACAGGAAGACCATCTAGGAGGTGGATTGGTGAACACTGGCTGCAACAATGGGCTCAACGTAACAAGGGTGAGGAGGGTGCAGTGCGTGGTTAGAACTGGGCTGTTTCATTCCGTGTGTTAGGCGCTGCTATGAGCCAGAGTTGATTCGATGGCATTGAGCAGCAACAAAGAAGTCATCTTCAATAAAAAAGATCATATTCCCAGATGTTCTTTAATGACTCAGGGGCTTCCTGGGAAGATGTTTTAAGAAAAATCTAAAACTGCTCTGGTAAGAAAAAGAACCAGATAGTCGAACTGAGGATGTTTTTCCATGTTGACATCGTAGCTGCTCACTCTTCAAGGGTAGTGAAGGCGCTCCTTTGAGAATTCCCTGGGGAAAACCTTACTCTATCCATCCTACAGCCCCGAGGTTTCTGTTTGTTCCCCAAAGTCAGTAAGTCTTGCGAAGGAACACATTGTGATCATGTTGTCTAGTATTCTATGACTTTACAGCAGTCCCTTTTGACTTACCCCATGTATCCCACCTAAAATCTCTTAACCATAGACGTGGATGCTAAATAAATGTTTGTCAAGGCATGTTGATTGCTGGGTGGGACATATTCCACACTTGAAATTGTAAGTTTAAGTGTGTACTTATTTGGTGAACATCCTTTACCACGAAATTGTGTCAGTGTCCCTTGGGTCGAGATTCTGCGTCCTTTTGCACCACGACCACGCTCCACGTCCCCTTCCCAGGTGGCCTCTGGAAGTAGATGTCTGAGAACTCACATGTAGGGGGAGGGGCTGAAAGAAAAGGGACTTATTTCCTACTGAAGGGAGTCAACGGGCTCTGCCTGGAAGGCTGGTATTTTTCAAAAGATCATTGTTTCATCTATTTAGGCTCAGCATTAGTTGTGCCATTTCTTAAAATGTTTTTCGTAGACCAAAAAAAAACCCCCAAAACACACCACCTCTGGCAAGTCACCAAATTCAACAATGTCAGTCTGTTTTTATGTAGCTGATAATGGAGATAAGGGCAAAGTGTCAGTTACCTCTTTATCCTTAACAGATACACCCCCCGCCCTCCCGCCAGTGCGGGGCACATGGGAAGCACTCAGGAAATACCGCTGAGTGTTCTGAGGAGACCCTCACTGCGTCAGACTGTATCCTTGCCGAGTTCCCTATTGATTTTGCTCAGTGTGATGACGGAGCACGCACGGAGACACACCCAGTGAGAAACCAGTGTGAAGTTCGCCGGAAAGATACACCGCCAGAGAAAGAACAGGGGTAGTTTATTCTTCGCTTGCTGGGAGGGAGTCACGGACTCCAGGGAGTCAGAGAATCCGGGCTGCCTGGGAGGAGAGGAGAGAAGGGAAGGGGAGAGATGGAGCCCTGGACTCCCGGCCCCCATTGGGGGGACCCGAGCAGAGCAGTCCGTGCCTATCTGTTGTGGAGTGGAGAGCCAGTTGTGAGCTCAGCAGGAGAGGAGGGTAAAGCAACAAAGGGAGTGGGCAGAGACCACAGGTGGGCAAGTAGGAGGGAGGGGAAAGGATTTGCAGCTGCCAGCGGGGCTCTAAGGGGTCTCCTTCCATGAAAATTCCACGACAGGGTGGTGCTTTGGCAGATGGCTCCTTCATCTGCACCCTGGAATTTCCTGCCTTGGTCTGACAGGGGCACGCAGGCTTTTCCTAATGTCCTCCAACCAGAACCTGAGCCAACATTACAACAAAGACGACTAAATGAAAAACGCGTGGCTTCCTAAGTGCTCCGTCAGGATGAAGTGACAGATAGGGTGTTTGACCTTGTCCTTTCCAAACCCGAGCAGGCTTCCAAACTTCCATCCGAGAGGAATAAAGAGAAAGCAACTTCAAATGGTTTTTGGACAACTTTTTAATTACTGTAAGCATGGGCTTTCAGCGTGGCCCACCGGAGAGTGCCACCTTTTAGCGGTGTTAATGGACAGGTCAGGGTTGCAGGACCATTGTCACGTTGCTGGTGTTGGTGCAACTGCATCAGAAGGTATGGGTGGATATCCCGCAGGAAAAGACAAGCCCCGAGGAGGAAGAACACCATGAAAGAACATCCACTGTTTTACAAATCACTCTTGTCACCACAGACACAAAACGGCAGCTACTGTCTGTCAGTGAGCCAGCCAGGGAGCACTTGAGAAACAAGGATCTCTCCACAAGGAAATGGGAACTCCTTTGGGGAATCAGGGCCTTCACCCACAGCTTTTAAGTAGAAAATATTTCAAGGTCAAGCACTTTTCTCCTTATGCACAAAACAACGCTAAACCAACATACATCTTTAGGAGTCTATTAAAGGAACACAATGTCTTCACAACTATCTTGTTGAGTAAGGACTTCAGTTAACTTTTGTCAGAGTCTAAGTGGCCCAAAATTCAGCAGCAAAATATTGCAACATAACAAGTAAATACAGTGTCCAGGTGTTATATTGTAGAAGAGAATACATAAAGGACGAACAGCGATAATTTAATCATAGAAAACATGATATGTAGCTAAAATACAGTCCACTTAAATAACTTTGTGACCAAGAATGTTAAATACTGCACTAAATGCCATTTAAAACATAAAATATCTTAAACATTTTTGTGCTTAAACTTTTTTCTTTTTTTCCTGTTAAACTATGTCTTACTTTCAATACTGCCACTGTAACTGATATCACAACAGGTCACAATTTTCACGGATACATGAGGACATTTACTTCAGAGAAAATAAGTCACTTGTCATGAGTTCACAGTGTGGGAAAGTGGTTTTCACTCTGTCCCCAGAGGGCTTCCGGTTCATCACCAAGTCCTCCGTGGAAATGTCCTGACAGCAGATGCAGTGCGAGATTAACAGGAGGAGGGGGGCAGCGACACATCACACGTTGAAAGGACAAATCAACGTTCTGCTTCTTCATGGGTAGCGTCTGAGTGACCTGCGTCTTCTGTCGTAGAAGTGCCTGAGCCCATGTTGTCGTGAAAAATTCATCATGTAATTTTGTTTGCGAGTGCTGTTCGGACCAGAGTGCGGAGGCAGGAGGGAAGGAGAGAGAGCGTGTAAGTCCCATCATCGAAAGCAAAACCTGCGTGACTACATCCTAGTGACTCTGGTAGTACTTGAGAAAGGGTAGGCTTAACAGATCACGCAGACATAACCCGTCAGGGACAAAGTACCCGAAGTCTGACACCACGATTTATTGCTTTTGTCTTTGCAACAAAAAAAACCCCGTTCTTTTCATGAGGGAGCTCCAGACCAGGTAAGATGTACATTCCCTTGATTTAGAACAAAAAAGCGGGCTCAGACTATTTCTGGATATCTAATTTAATTTTCCTCTTGAACTCTGTGGACACCTGTACTTGAGTGGATCTCATCTTAAGAGAGGGTTCATCTCCTATGGGCTTATTTAAATACGTCTTTAAAAGTAGGAAAACAATCTGCCCTTTAGCAAACATCCTTATTGAAATGTATGTAGTCAAATCATGTTAGTTAAGTCTACCTGACCTTCCAAATTTTATACACTCTTAGGGGACCGAAATGAGAACTTCCCCCCCATAATATTGGATACCATTGTCTTTCTCAAACAATAAGCGGCTCTTTACAATCAATTATACTTTCTTAGTCTTTTATGAACTCTCTTTCAGAGGTGTCTCTCTTTCATCAGGCCAAGTTTATAGACTATTCCCATAGCTGCTTACTGTGGAAGAAGATGGGAGATAAGGGGAGGAAGACACATACCTATATGGGAGCCTCAAAAAGCTGGTGGAAAAAAAAAGCTGGTGGAAAATGGAATGAAAAAGAATGGAATTTCCCCACAAACTCTCTGAATCCCCCTCCTTCTATAATGTGTGTGATACCAGGCTGGTGTTGGGCTGCTAACTGCAACGTCAGCGGTTTGAAACCACCAGCAACTCCTGGGGAGGAAGATAAGGCCTTTTGCTCTCGGCAGGATCTATCGTCTTGGGGGCCAGGGCGCAGCTCTACTCTGCCCTAGAGGGATGCAGCGAGCCATGAGGACAGGACACGGGCTGGTAGTAGCTTTGAAAGCCCCTACAGGGCAAATGTGTTTTTAAACGGACCAGTACTTCCTAGTGTCACTGACAAGAAAAACAGCCCTATCTCACAGAGGCCTGAGTGGCAACCTATCTGTTGTGGCATCGGTATATGGGTTATGAGTGCGTGCTTACAAATATGCTCCATTTCACCTGAAAACTGGGGTGATCTCAAAGCCCTCTCCTACTCAACTTCATGGAGTGAGGAAATGCTTCTGGGAAAGACAATGCCATGTGATGATCAAGGTCAGGATGGTGCGAGCTGGAGTTAGGATGGGTGGGTGGGGGGGGGGCGGGGGGCCGGGCAGTGTGGCACCGAGCAGTGTACTACTCTCCGGGCCGACCGTGCAGTCAGTGCGCGGCATTTACCACGCCAGGTGCGAAATGAGCCTTTAAACCTTGGCTTTCATACTCGTCACATTGAAATAGAGAAGCTTTAAGAAGACTGGAATTGACTTGTTAGAAAATAAATTTATAAAATACCATAAACTAAACATGTAATCAACAAGCAGTAGCCTCTTCACTGAAAACCTGATAAAAAGATAAACATCAAATAGGCATATATTTCGTAGACGCAAATAAAATGTTAATTTCTTTTCATCCTGGGTTTTTATATTGTCAAAATGCTAGAAACTACAGAATGTAATCTGAAGCTCTTGTTCAGAAATAGACCTTCCCCACGAATTCATTTTTTATCTTTAGCGAGCTCCCCGACTTCACCTCCCCTCCGTCAATGTGGCAATATTACATGTATTGTTTATTCCCATCAGTTTCCATGTCAGAGTTGAAGCGTGAAACTCCTTTTTACCATTTATTGGTTGCTATAAGTACTCATTGCTAGCTATTTAAAATCGAGATGTTGGTCTTTTTAAAAGAGGACATCCTGCATTAATCAAGTACCAGGAAACAAGATCCCTTACTTCCTTCTTCCCACAATCTTGGGAAGGAGTCACCAAACAGAACTCACTGCCATCGAGTCAATTGACTCACAGAAACCCTGCAGGGCAGGGCGAACTGTCCCTGTGGATTTCCAAGCCTGTCACTCTTTATGGGAGCAGAAAGCTTCCCTTTTCTCCCTTGGAGCGAGTGGCTGGTGGTTTGGAATTGCTCACCCTGGGGTCAGTGGTCACCGTGTGAGCACAGCACCGCCAGGGCTCCTTGGAGCCGTGCCAGTGCCCTGAAATTGTCCTTCTCACCTCCATTCTTTCCTCTAAGGCAAGAGGATCCATTCAAGAGACTACACAATACTAGCCAAGTATAACTACAGGTGTCATTGTGTGTATGCATGTGTGTATGCTTGTGCGTATCATTATCCACACACACACACATTTCAGCTTATTTCCCCTAAATTGCTGGCTTTTCCTTGTTCAAAACCCGTGTATCATCCTCTTGTCTATGAGGTAACTTAGATAGATGTCTCAAGTCCTCGACATTGGTTAATCTTTCTGTTTCTCAGCTGGTTTTTCCCTTTTTCCGTTGACTACACTCCTCTGCAGACTACTCTATTAACAAGTGACAAGTCTTTTCTACATGCCTCATCGACCAGCTTCATTGGCTTATCCTCAGTCACTTCCTAAATTCACATTAAACAAAATTTCATCCTGCTTTGGACTCCTGTAGTGCTCCTTCTCTGCTTGGCCTGTTTGGGCCCCTTGCTGCAGGGGCAGGTTAAACCCCCCACCCCCCACCCGACAAGAGCACCGAGGCCCCGGCCGAGCTGTAGCGGTCAGGCCAGGCCATGCTTGTTGGGCTTCTGGGGACTTACTGACTGGACTCCCACTGTAAGTCAATACGCTTTAACTCCAGGGAATAACTACAGAGTCAAAGCGATACAAAGGAGCCTGTTGAAAGCATGTTAAAGATATACGAATCACTCCGATTGTAAAGTATGTGAAATAGTTGACAGTGAATAAACATAGAAACTCAGAACATTCAAGACATTTAGTTATAGCAATGCACCTGAGATTGATGTGGGCGCTGCCTCAATATATGGGAAGGAAGGAACACTCATTTGATCAGATGTTGACATGCACGTTTCATGTGTTTTAACAAAGTTTCTCCATGGAATTATTTACTATGGGGCTGACGTAAAGCCTCCATTTTCTATGTAAGAAAATAAATATTAGCGGGTGACAGTTCTTACATATCCTGACAGTTAGGCCAGCGGTGGATGCTTTCATCCAATTTAGGGGCCATGTTCATTCAGCAGGTACTCTTATTTTGAGTCACATGAGAAGGCTTCAAAAGTTTGCGGGCCAATCCCAATATTTTTTATTCCACTTTCCCATGAAATTTGTGAAGCCTATCTCTGGATTGCTACGAATGTTGAGTAATGCGTTTGCTACACATGCTACACATGTTCATGTAGTCACCTCAAACGGTCATCCTGGAAACAAATAGGCAGTTTGCATGTGAAACACCTTTGCAGCCAGTCAGGGCGGAATCTAATAAAGTGTCCAAAATACCGCCTGTGACTGTTTAATCAGAGGACCCAGCTTTAGGTTCTGTGACTTCTAAGTGGCCAACCTATCCCGTCGGGGCACTAGAACAACTTTCACGATGTTGTGTTTACATTTGTGTGTGTGTCGAGCGGTTCTGTGAGCCTTTGAGATTTGTGGAACCATAGCTATAGTTTGCAGCTGGTGTAATAGCAGATTTAATGGAATATTTAAGATTTATTTCTTCACTGCAGTTAAGAGGGGAGAGCAATTTTGTTATTTAAGTTCACTGAAAATAGGTAACATTTATTTCAGGGAACATAACTATGCCATGTGACATCAATCTGCGTTGACCACGGCAGAATGGGATTCATTTAAAAATTCTCTCATTAGGAGTAAGTCATTGAAAGAAGAGAGATTGGCCAGCAAGGGCTTCTTGGATAGGGTTTTTACAATGTCCATGAACTCTGAGGGAGCTTCAACAGTGTATGGGCTTATGCCGTACTTCCCTGGTTCTGCCCAGAGACTGTGGATAGAGCAAGATTCTCAACGAATGAGTAACTGTGCTTTTGAACTGTTCCCATTGACTGGAGCCGGGATCGTAGCTCGCTAATTTACTGATGGAGCGCAAGCAAATAACAATTAGTGAAACACTGTAAGAGGTTGAAGTGTGAGTTAAACAGATGTTTAGCTCATTTGTTTTTGTGAAAAAACGTCATTGAACTTCATGGGAATCTAAAGGATATGAAGAGGATGGGAAATTGCTAGAAGTGAATTTTAGCACATAGAACTTTAGGCATTTGTAGTCATCAATAACTGATTTAACACAAAAATGTATGGTAAACAAATAACAATGTATGTGACTGCAGAAATAAGGATGCATTAGGACTCTTAGAAATACTGATGAGTGTAAAATAGGAAACCTCTGCTCAGAACTGCGCAATAAACATCCCTCTCACAAAAGATGCCACATGGTTTACTTTCTAATCATGAAGTTTCAGGAAGCCTACACGTAAGTAAGTGTAAGGCACACATATCTCAAAAATACTCCATATTTCTTATTTCGTGCTCACCCAGAAGTTTTAAGTATAAACTTCTAGTGCAGTATGTAGGTATTTAATAAATATCTTTTTTCTTAAGTTTAACTATATTTCAACTAGAAGACAAATATAAGTGCCTGTTATGGATGGCAGGTTGCACGTAGAGGGATGTATACCTCCCCAGTTTTTGAATTAATCCACTTCACTCTGCCAAGTCTTTTGTTATCATACATTCATTTATTAACTTAAATGGACAAAGTCCAGGTGGCCTCACATATCTCCAGCAGGGCTCATCTTGGGAAGGAGATTACATTTAACCAGAGCCCCGACCTCTTGGCCTACATTTCTATGTTCATTTTTTCCCTTGTAACAAACTCATATCCTGTGGGCGAATGAAGGGTACCCAGTATGTTGCTCAGGACAGAGGAGTGGCTAAGTCCACCTTGTTGCCCAGTGAAGGGTACTGGTTGGCACCCTGGACCATGCGGCTGTGCCTAACATGGCATGAATTACATACAGCAGTTATCTCAATTTGGACCTCCGAGTTTCCATGGGTCTAGGTTTCAAATTCCATTTTTCACTTCTTTTTCCAAAGAAAGTTTTCCGTTGCAAAGGCCGTCTGCAAACCTTCTCAGTGAACGGAGGTGAAGCTGCTGAAACGATTAGTGAGCAATTGCTCAGATTTAGCAAGAGGACTTACCTTACTCTAGTGGAAAACCAATGACAGCAAATAATGAAATATAACACAAGTTAAAAAATGCCTTTCAACGCATGCAGCGCTCTGATTAGTCATAAAAGTCTGATCAGGTTTAGACGCAATATAGGGCTTTTCATCTCTTTTGAAAATAAAAATTAAAGAAGTTATTTCTTATTCTTCTATAATTCAGTATACACATATATTTTACTTTTCTATGTAATGCAACATGCAATATTTGCTCATAACCATATGTTAAGGTACACGTAGCTATAGTAAGTACTACATTTGGCATAAATGTTACATATTAAATACAATTGTTAAAGTAATAGTGTATTATAAACCACTATTATGAATTTTAACATCTGATTTATCAATTTACATTTTAGGAAATACTTATTCCCAAATATATTAAGGAACAGACTTTTAAAAGTACAAAAATAAAGCAGTCAAAATTTTGTAAAGGATAAATATGCTTTGCAACAAATGTAATATATTGGTCTCCATAAATCATTTGTGCCAAAAAAGTGACAGTTTCTTGATAATGAGTAGCATGAGGGGATGGTCATGATGGAACTCATATTATTAAAATGTGATAAATGAGTTTAAAGACCATAGTTAGCAATATGTTGGTTTTGGGGTCTCAGTACATGTGGTACTAATTCACTTTCCAATAAATCACTTTACAACGGCTAGCTCTTCACTGAGCAATTTGTTTTCAAGGTACACATGCAAAAATTGGCCCACTTCATTATACACATGACAGGTGTGACTTAGACACACACGGGAAATGTGATGTGTGAATGAAATGCATAGTTGGGTGAGGTAGATTCTTAGGATAGAAGTATGAGTAGCCAACAAAACCAGGTTAAAACAAAGCATTCTCTTTCATCCTAAGAAGAACCCCACCAGCATGGATCTTGTGAGGGATCTGCCCAGAGTATTCATAAACACGTGCTAAAAAACAAATATTCTACACTAGCAAATGGGTCCAGAGAGACTGGATTTCTGACTCTCGATTTTCAATGATTACAATGATGGCTACATCATCCACGGTCTACAGAATGAGGGCTTTTCGTAAGCTAGTGAGGCTGGGAAAATGATCTGTCAATTCAGTTTATTTGGTATACGATGGGTTAGTAGAATCTAATCATGAAGTGCATTTCATGTGCAGGCTTTATTGAAGCTTATTACCAGGCTGGGATGATTTTCTTCAAAAGTGACTTTGCTGGTTAAATTCTAAAAGTGTGGTTTTTATCTTCAAGGTGTGGGCCTTGTCATACTGTATTATCCATATTTATGAACCTCAAATCCTTCCACATGTAATATTTTAGGATTAACTCATTCATTTAAAAATATCTATTCTACTCACTGAGAAGGCTTTGGTGTTTGGCTGCTAACAAAAAGGGCGGCAGTTCACCCCCTTAGCTGCTCTGCAGTAGAAAGCTGTGGCAATCTGCTTCCACCAAGACTTACACCGGGAGGAACCCTGCTGGGAAGCTCGACTCTATCCTACAGGTCGAAGAGACTTGGAGTCAACTCAACGGCAGTGGTTTGTTATTATTTTTTTTAATCTAGTTCATTTAGGATGTAATTTTAAATTGAAATATTTTCAAAGTATTAAATTTTCTCTCCTCAAACCTACATATCTTCGTGGTTAATATGGGCAGAATGGAGATTAAATTCAATGTAAGATACCATGCGTGACCACTATTTTTCTTTCTTGGCGTTTTTAGCATGTGTCCTTGGTGCACATGCTTGAAAGCAAGCTCTGGTAAATAAAACTAGATTAAGGTCACTCTTAAAGAATAAAATATATTTCTAAAATTTCTTAAATGAACTGCTTGCCCCAACCATTAGTTGCAAAAACATATTAGTAGTCTATTTTGCATCTTATAAGACATGCACCTCAGCCTGCTCCTTTGTCCTGCCACACTCAAGGAATTAATAGTACTAGTTTCATGACTAAAAATTCTTATGTAAAAGTACAGGTAAGGAGATTTTCTAAATATCCATCTATTGTGGCAAGTTAAAATGAATAATATTTGCAAATCATACGTGAAGATTAGCTATCTTGTGCCTTATTTGGATGAAAGGTCCCCTGTGAGATTATAATATTTTATTGTTATCAAATATCTGGTACTTTTCATTTATTTTATTCAAATAAAATGAAAGAATTAAAGTAATTAATCCATAGGGCTGCCCAGTGCATGTCCATTAATGAATGTTGTAAAGTTTTCTGTAACTTTTATGAAAAGAAGTAATCTGAAAAGGCGCAATAGCATAGAAAGAGTAAAACGTGAAGCAACGGAACCATAGTGATGAAAAACACAATTTCTTAGTATTGTATTTCTCAAACAGCTTATTTCTTAAATTCAGCTTCTTGAGGTATTTATCCTCCCCCAAAGTGAGAAAATTAAAAACTCCTTTAATTTTAACAAATTTTTGACATGTCATTGAAGAGATAGCACTTGCTTTTGAAATTATATATGTATTATAGGTACATGAAACATGGTGATATATATGTGTGTGTATTTATACATGTGTGTATTTAAGCACGTGCACACACACACACACATAGATATTTCTGCACCCATCTGTCAGTCTATCATGTTATGGTGGTGCATGTGCTGCTGGAAATTATACCTCCAGTGTTTCAAATCCTGGCACGGTCACCCATGGTGGGTGGGCTTCAGCAGAGCTATCAGACAAAGACAGACTAGGAACGAGGGCCTGGCAATCTGCTTAGAGAAACTGAGCTAGTGAAATCCGTCTGAATTGTGGTGGAGCACTGGCTGATAGAGTGCAGAAGATGAGCCCCAAAGGTGGGAAGGCCCTCAACATCCACCTGGGGAAAGAGTCCTCCTCAGCATAGCGTAGACTCTGCGTAGTGACCGAGAGGGCGCCAAGCTTTCAAGACCTTCATGTCCCGATGTGGCACAATCCTAAATAAGCAGAAGCAAACTGCAAACACTCCTTAATAATGGGAACCTGGAATGCATGAAGTACGAACCTAGGCACCTCGGCAGATACAAAAATGCAATGGAACGCTTGAAGATAGAGACCCTAGGCCTTAATGAGCTGAAATGAACTTGTTTTGACCACTTTGAATTGAACAAGTACCTGGCCTGTGATGCAGGCATGAATGACGAATTGAAGAGGCATGCCCTCACACTCATGTCACAAAGAACACTGCAGAATCAACCCTAGAGCACAACGCTGCCAGGGCAGAACAGGGTACGCACACCTACAAGGAAGACCAATTAATAACAATGTGATCCAAATCTATGCACCAAGCACAACGCCAAAGGTGAAGAACGGAAGATGCTTACTACCTTCTGCAGCTGAAATTGATCAAACTTTCGATCCAGATGCATCGATAATTCCCGTTGACTGACACATGTGGGATGGAAACAAAGGAAGATCAATAGTTTGAAAGCATGGCCTGGTGATGTAAATGATGCTGGAAAGCGCATGATCGAATTTTGCAAGATCAAAGACCTATTCGATACAAATATCCTTCTTAAACAGCAAAGATGGTGACTATTCACACAGACCTCACCAGATGGGATGCACGGTAGTCACACTGACTACGTCTGTGGGAAGAGATGATGGGGGAAATAAATCTCATCATACAGAGTAGTCCGGGGCTGACTTCAGGAAAAGCTGTCAACTGATCTTTGCAAGTTCAATTTGAAGCTGAAAAAAAATGAAACTGAGTCCATGAGGACCAACGAATGACATCGAGTACATCCTCCCTGAATTTAGAGCTCATCTCAAGGATGGCTTTGACACACTTACACTAGTGGCTGAAGATTAGATGGGTTGGGGGTGACATCAGGACATCACACATGAAGAAAACAAAAGATCGTTAGAAAAGAAAGGAAGGCCCAAATGGATGTCAGAAGGGACTCTGAAACTTGCTCTTGAACATACAGTAGCTGAAGAAATGATGAAGTAAAAAGGTTCCGGAAGACAAGGGAAGGACTTAAGTGAAAAGGGCACAGATGTGGCATGGGGGACAGCCGAGGCGGAGAACGTGCATGGCATGTCTCAAGCTGGGGGAGCTGCAGACACAGTGAAGCCCCGGTTGCAATGTTGAGTTCTATTGTATGAGCAAACTCTTGGCAATTCAGGAGGCATTTGCAAAAACGGAAGAAGCACACAGAGGTACTGTACCAAAGACGTTGTCCCTGTTCAACCATTTCAAAACGGATGGTATTGAAAGAAGCCCAAGCTAAACTGAGGCACAGGTCAACAACAAGGCTCCGGGAATTGACGAAATACCAACTGAGACGTTTCAACAACTAGATGCAACACCGGAAGTGCTCACATCGAGACATTTGCAAGACAGCTATCTGGCCAAAAACTGGGAGAGATTTATATTCATGCCCTTTTCAAAGGAAAGTGTTTCAAAAAATGCACAAATTATCCAACAATGTCATTACTATCAAAGTCAACTAAAATCTCACTGAAGAGAATTAAAAAATAGTTGCAGCAGATCATCAACAGGTAACCTTTAGAAATTCAAGCTGTATTCAGAATCGGACATGGAATGAAGGTGATCCAATGTCAGATGGACCTTGTCTGAAAGCACAGAATACCAGCAAGAGATTGACCTGTGTTTTATCGCCTATTTGACTGTGGGGATCATATCAGAGTATGGAAAACTTTGCAAAGAACAGGAATTGCCAGACATTTCATTATGCTTAGCCGAATCTGTTTGGACACCAAGAGGTTGGAACACAACATGAGATACCGCATGGCTTAAAACCAGGAAGGGCGTGTGTCAGAACGGTATCCTTTTACGACATTTAGCCAATATCTCTGTGAAGCAGATGGTTCGAGAAGGTGGATCTTAGAAGAATGTGCCATTAGAACTGGCGGAAGCTTTCCCAACTTGCCACATGCCATGGTACGATCTTGCTCGCTGAATCTAAAAAGGACTTGAAGCACTTACTGAAGAAGATGAAAGATTACAGCCTAAACACAAAGAAAACCAAGACTCTCAGAACTGGACCAGTAAGTCGTATCATGATAAACACAGAAAAGACTGAAGTTACCAAGGATTTCATTTTACATGGCTCTATAAGTAACACCCAATGAAGCATCAGTTAAGAAATCAGGTGATACACACGCACTGGGTGCATCTGCTGCAAAAGACCCCTTCGTCGTATTAAAAGGCAGAGACTCACTTTGAAGACTAAGGCACACTTGGCCCAAGCCATGGCATTTTTAATCACTTCATATGCGGGAGAAGGCTGGGATTAGAACTTAGGGTAATTGGCAAAGAATTCTGAAAGTACTATGGACTACCAGAAAAACGAACAAATCTGTCTTCGAAGAAACGTAGCCAGAACGCTCCTTAGAAGCCAGGATGGCGAGAGTGCATCTCACGCACTCGGAGGCCAGGCTCTGGAGGAGGACATCATGCCAGGTGAAGCAGAGGGCCCTTGACAAAGTAGAAGACCCCAAAGGATGGATTGGCACAATGGCTGCAATGAAGGACTCCAACAGCAAGATTTAGGAAACTGGCACAGGATTAAGCAGTTTCACTCTGTAGCGCACATGATCGCCGTGAGCTGGAACCAACTTGATGGCATTGAATAACATCAACCACACAGAAAAGTACAAATCTTACATTAGTCTCGGAAAGATGTGAACTGCAACTCAGATGATGTAACAACTCACATGCAGCTACGGTAACTTCAGTCAGACGGTTTTAATGCCTTTGAGAATTTGAAACAATCGTGTAGTTGGTAAAGGAGCCCTGTTGGCACGAGCTGGTCATGAGCTGGGCTGTGCTCCTCAAGGTTAGGAGTTCCAAACCACCTGCTGCTCCTTGGAAGGACAGGGCTTTCGACTCCCACAAAGAGCTACAGGCTCAGAAACCCACAGGGGCAGTTCTATCCTGGTCCTGTAAGATGGTTATGAGTCAGCATTGACTCGATAGCAGTGAGTGAGTGCAGGGTGAGAACAGACAGAGCCCCGTGAAGTAATATATTCTTCACATTATTAAAAATTATGACAACAGAAGAAAATAACATCTTTACAAGTACAGGCGATAGGTCTAAAAATACCAGAACATGGGTTCGTAGTATTTCCTATCATTTGGACCTGGTCCTGTAATCACAGCACGCTGCTTGTGGGTACCTGCAGTTGCTTGGCTGGGTGGGAGGAGAAGCATGTACTCACATGCTGATGTGTTAAGAATTTGCTATGTCTACTCAAGGGAACAATTAGCATTCTGCTTGCTTCTGAGAATTGTCAAGTTTTCACATTTCCCTAAGAATTGATTGTGTTTTGCCAGACACAGGAAGTCTCCATGGATATAAATTTTCTTGGTAAGAAAATGGAAAGATGACTGATTCTCAGTCAGCGTTTCCGCCTACATATTAGCATCACCAGTGGTGCTTTTGAAACCATGTGATGCTCGCCAGGTCAATTTAAACCACCTTCTCTAGGGAGGGGTCTTGGTGTGAGGGAGGGTGTGCATCGATGCTGTCATAGCTCCCCAGTGATGCTGATGTCCAAGAAGCTCGGGAAGTGCTCGTCTAAACGGAAAGTGGCCAGGGCGACTAGAAACCCCTAGAAAGTTAGTTTTCCATCAATTTAAACATTTCTCGGTGGCCTTGCCCTTCATTCATTTCTCTCAGAGCCCAGGGGATTCTGTTCCCTTATGGTGCTGTCTTCTGAGGTGATCAATAACTAAGCAGCACATCAGCCTCATATTGTGATTTCCACTCTCACTTTGTCCTGTAGAGGCAGAGCCCCGCAAGGTGTCCGAAAGCAGCAGCGCGCACTGGGGGGGACTCGTGTGGGGTCATTGCTCTGGGGGGTTGATATGGATGCCATGCAAGCAGGTGCCTCCGTGAGAACCAAGACGAGCGCTAACTCAAGACGGAAAACGTCAGCTCAAGGCTATGATCGAGAGAAAACAAATCTGGTAGTTTTCCTACCAAGAAATCATTTACATTTGCTCTCAGAATGACAGAAATCAGCAAAAGGGCAGATTTCCTTTTTGCTCTGGTAAACAGAATGAACATTTGAACCTATCTACCGAGAAGATCCGCCTCTCCTGTCCAACCACTTGGAGCCATCAGTTCGAACCCGCCGAGACACAGGGATTCCAGTTTTACAGGAACTAGATTGTTAGAGAAAAAGCAAGTCATCTCTCCGAGGGAACAGCCTGATTATACGGGGAGGGATCGTAGGGGAACCCCTTGACAGGTGCCGGGGTCGGTGAGAAAGATCTGAGACCCATTCTTTGTTCTAGTTGCCACCGTGACACCACATGGAAGAATGCCCCAGGCCTCCGTGGCTAAGATAGGTGTTTGCAATTGGCAACTCTGGACAGTGACACATCCCTTCTCTGAGAGGGTGCAATTCTCTGTGTAAGGCAACTCAGATCTAGCATAGGACACTGTTTCCCATTTACCCGAAGACTCCTGTTTTATCCAATTTACCCAAAATTGTCAAATCCTTAAATTAACGCTTTGCCTACTGAAGTTCTCTAAGACACCCTGAATGCTGTTCCAGGGCTGGTACTCTACTGTCAACTCGAGCTCCACTTGCAGTTGCCGAAGAGCACCAAAGTGTGGGGATTCTCATCGGGAGCCATTCTTACTGAGTTAAGGAGCAGGCTGTGTTCAAGGAATTTCAAACCTGTCTGCAATGGGCATGGAGGCGATGTGTCAGATACTCACAGGACGACCTCCACATGGTCCAAAGCCCACTGATCATGACCTGTGCCATTGTGGCGTGGCTGCCACCAGCGCAGCAAGACTCCTTTCATCCGGGCCTCCCTGGGTGACAGACAGGAGACAAAGGCTACTATTAGAATACAGAGTACTTTCTCGTATGCGGTTTCTAGACTTATAGGAGGGTAGCTACTCTGCCGCGATAGTGTTGCTGTGAGCTGGAGCCAAATGAACAGCACGGAACCACTTAAATTAACATAATTAAATTAACAAAACATTGGGCATGGCGTTGAGATTTGTTCAGGTCTTGGGTAATCGCCTTAGTTTTCATGGGCCACTCATGGGCCTTCGGATGGCTGCACACCCCTTGTCCTTCTTCCTGTAGCTCTGTTAGGAACTGGGACGGCAATATAGTCAGTCAGCAACCATGAAGTCCCTCTGTGTGCCACTGAGTTAGGGGCTACTGTGAAACAAGAGGGCCACAGGTACTTGTCCTCAGCAAATTTTCAACCAGGTGGGGTTGTTGCTGGGTTCCAGAGAGTCCTTTTTTTAAAAAAAAATCATTTTATTGGGGGCTCGTACAACTCTTATCACAATCTGTACATACATCCATTGTGTCAAGCACATTTGCACATTTGTTGCCATCATCATTCTCAAAACATTTGCTTTCTACTTGAGCCCTTGATATCAGCTCATTTCCTCCTCCCTCCCCACTCCCCTCCCTCATGAACCCTTGATAATTGATAAATTTTTATTTTGTCATATCTTACAGTGTCTGATGTCTCCCTTCACCAACTTTTCTGTTGTCTATCCCCCAGGGAGGAGGTTATATGTAGATCCTTGTAATCGGTTCCCCCTTTCCACCCCACCCTCCCAGTATTGCCCCTCTCACCACTGGTCCTGAGGGGTTTATCTGTCCTGGATTCCCTGTATTTCTGGTTCCTATCTGTACCAGTGCACATCCTCTGGTCGAGCTGGATGTGTAAGGTAGAATTGGGATCATGATAGTGAGAGTGGGGGTAGGAAGGAAGCATTTAGGAACTAGAGGAAAGTTGTGTGTTTCATCGTTGCTACACTGAACTCTGACTGGCTCGTCTCCTCCCATGACCCTTCTATAAGGAGACATTCAGTTGCCTACAGAAGGGCTTTGGAACCCCAATCTGCACCCCCCTCATTCACAATGATATGATTTTTTGTTCTTTGATGCCTGATACCTGATCCTTTCGACACCTCGTGGTCACACAGGCTGGTGTGCTTCTTCCATGTGGGCTTTGTTGCTTCTGAGCTAGATGGCTACTTGTTTATTACAGTCAAGCCTTTAAAACCCCAGACGCTATATCTTTTGATAGCCAGGCACCATTAGCTTCCTTCACCACATTTGCTTATGCACCCATTTGTCTTCAGCAATTGTGTTGGGAAGGTGACCATCATGGAATGCAAATTTAATAGAAACAATGTGTTCTTGCGTTGAGGGAGTACTTGAGTGGAGGCCCGATGTCCATCTGCTACCTTAATACTAAACCTATAAAACTATGCATGTAGATCTGTTTCCCCATCATATATAAGTATATTTACATATGCACATACCTGTATTTAGACCTCTATAAATGCCCTTTGCCTCCTAGCTCTTTCCTCTATTTCCTTCAACTTTCTTTTATCTCACTATCATGTTCAGCCTTCATTTGGATTTCAGTAATTCCTCCCAGTTACATTGCCCTGATCAAACCCTACCAGGTCTCCTACACCCTCCTCACCACTGAATTGGGATCACTTCTTCCCTTGTCCCATGACTCCATGTGACAGGAGAAGTGGCCGGAGGGTTTTCAGGCTGTCATCTCTGCGAGCAGATTGCCAGGCCTTCCTCCCCAAAGATGCTGGGTGAGTTTGAACCACCAACCTTCTGATCAGCAGCTGGGTGCTTAACCACTGCACATCAGGGCACCTTCCAATGAGTGCATCCAGCTGCTAATATGAAAGACTGTATTTTAAAGACCAGAGTATATGCTAAGAGAGGGAAATATGCAAGGAAGTGCTCTGGAATTTAGTTGTTATCTCTATTTCCTCATTTTAATTTCTTGCCCCTTGTCCTAAGACAAAATAGGAACAAAACTTTGGACAGATTGATCTTGCTTTTGTCATTACCTACTTTTGTGGCTTTGTCTCAGTCACTTTAACACTTTGGGCCCGGTGCTCATTGGGAGTCCCCTGGCGGTACAAATAGTGATGTGCTCTGCTGCTCACCTAGGGGTTGGTGGTTTGAGCCCACCCAGAGGCACCCTGGAAGAACATGTCTGGAGATTCTCCTTCCCAACCTCAGTCCTGGGGAAGCCACCGGGTGCAGCTGTACTCTCTGACCCATGAGGGCGCCATCCCTTGGGACTGACTTGGCCTTGGCGGCGGCAGCTAATCTGGATTGTTTCGCTGGTTCTCTGTGGCCTTCATGCTTTTTTCTAGCTCAGACTGTGGTCATCAGGGCTCCCCTGAGAGACCTGGCCTTGCCACTGAGGCCACTTACAGGGGGACGTTGTAGGAGACTCTCTGGGCCTGGGTGAAGTCCTTGGGCTGGTGCTGTGCGATGACGTGCCAGCTGACCCCGTTGTTGACACTGTACTGCAGCAGCACAGCCTTGTCCACGGCGTGGGGGCCGCTCAGGTCGCTGTTACAGCTGTCTGTCTGGGAGGTGCTCCCGATTTGCAAAACAAACATGATTTTGCTGGAAAACATGGGGGAAAGCATCTTTAACCAAGAGGTATTACGAGGACAAATGGCCGCGTCTCTTTTAGGAAAAGGAAGCCTGCAGACGGGCAGGGAGGGCACACGGAGTGGGAGACACACTGGCTCTGGCCAGCCTGCTCGCCTCTGCAGCATGCCCCTTCGCCGTTCACAGGCGCCCTTGCTCCGGAGACAGGGTTTGCAGGCATGAGCAGTGCATCCTCCGAAGAGGGTTAGCGGGTACCAGAGTAGTCCCAGTTAGAGCAGGGGTTCAAATGAAGAGTGGGACTTAAACACCCTGAGTTCATAAAGTGACTTAAAAGTCAGCCGCTCATACAACATGGCGTGCAGTTGTTAACGGCTCAAGCGCGGATAATATGTGCATGAGGAGCCAAGGCACCGCTCCAGGCTGTCTCTAGGTTGAGCGCCTTTCTTTTTTCTGATTAAAAAAAAATCAACCAGGATGGGTGGACGCAACATGTCTGGCATCTCCATTGTTACCAGGCAGGAGTTAATTTATTATGTATTCATCTAAAACTAAATAACATCACTAATGTTTTCCAAAGTGGAAAGATTCAAGTGAACCCTCTCCATTCTAAGGGATCAAACCGTATTCCCTAAGAGCTACTGACATCTCTCAGGAATATGTGACATCTCTCAGGAATATGTGCTCTTCCAGCACTTGGTTAAAGCCTTGGAGTCTTTCCTTATATTAAAATTAATAAACCATTTTATTGGGAGCTCTTATAACATCAATTGTACCAAGCACATTTGTACCTATGTTGCCATCATCCTTTTCTAGACATTTTCTTTCTGTTTGAACCCTTGGTCTCAGTTCTTTTACTTTCCCCTTGTAGTTAACTTTTTTACACTAATATTTTATCATTTATAGTCACTCAACCTGTGATGTAAAAAACAAAACAAACAAAAAAACCCCACAAAGTAGTCCTAAAAGAAATTTAAGCAAGACATCATTCTGAGTTGTGAAAGCTTATTTCTGGCTCCCAAGTTAAATGTTAGCTGGGTCCCCATGGCGAGTTCCATTTGTGCCGTCACGCTCATGATCAGAGCTAAGCGGCAGCTGTCAATACCCAGACTCATGACGTCTGGACCTGAGTGCAGGGTTTGGTTACCTGGCTCGAGTGAGATCCAGAGGCTTGGTAGCAGCTTGTCGTATCTGACAGCCATTAAAATAGAGCGAGTCTCCGTGGGCATAGGGTGCCAGCTGCCCACAGCCGCT
Organism: Tenrec ecaudatus; assembly: GCF_050624435.1. Taxonomy (NCBI): domain Eukaryota; kingdom Metazoa; phylum Chordata; class Mammalia; order Afrosoricida; family Tenrecidae; genus Tenrec; species Tenrec ecaudatus. Next base: position 122,627,407 of record NC_134538.1, read on the forward strand.
TCCTATCACTCCGCCTTGAATGGTTCCCCAGTTTGCCTCGGTGACCCTCGCTGACTCAAAGTTGTCTTTAATGTAGCTGGGAAGATCTCGACTGAAAATGGAGCAGTCATCACCTGGAGAGAAAGGAAGAGTCACAAAGATGAGCTGAAGCCAGAGGAGTTATCCAAGATGAGGAAGAGTTCAGTGTGAATCCACTGCTGTCGCTTTCAGAATGGCAAGTACCCAGCAGATAGAGACTCCCAGGAATGAAATGCCTCTTTCATTTGGGCAATTACTGGTTTATGTTGCTGGGGCAAAAAAGCTTCATTCTCTTTGGGTTCATGTTTGCTGAGGCGTGCCTGTGTTAATCCGCTGTCGTTGAAGCACTGCAGCACCTGGCTGGGCCTACTTCTGCATCCGTGATGGGTCTCAGGCTGGCAAGAAGGAGCCCACTTCACTCGCCCCCACCCCACCCCACCCCCCGCATGATTCTGTCACAGAAAACCAAGGGCACCCTCTTCCTGTTGTCCTTCAAGCTCTACTTTGGTGATTCTTGTCAGCTGAATCTGCATCCCATTCTGCTGTTGAATTCCCAGTGCCTAGCACGGTTCCTAATACTTTTCAGAGATACTATAGTGTGGCTGGGAGGAATAAATGTATCACGGATCAGCGGGAAGTGTGTCTCTTGTAGACCGCTGAGCTGAGATATTGGCACTTGTTAGCAAATAGACACAAGAAGGCTTGGGGAAAATACCATTACTTTTCAGCTCCATTTTTCTACAAATTTTTGGAAGCTCCCTCATATCTACTTGCATATTCCTTTGGCTTGAGCCATACATCTTTTCTAAATGTCTACACTAGTTTAGAATCAAAAGGCCAACAAGTGTTTTTTCGTATCAAGGCAGGGAACACACTCCAAATCCCCACAATTTGGTGTAAGACATGTGGTCCGTTCATTTGCTTAGAGTTGGAATGTTCTGGTTAACGCAGAGACAGACCTCAACAGCAGGGAGGGTCTACAGGAGAAAGAAGATGGCCAAGCAATTCCTAATATCAAGTGTGTGCAGCAGTTTGTACTGGTTACCTCTAAAAATCAATCAGCAAAAGTAGGTCCTGCTCTGGAATTCAGGTATACGTGGGTGGTACCACATATACTTGGGCAAGATGGCAGAATTCCACTCTTCTTTAGAGAAAGCTCTGCTCACGAGCGAAAGGAATGCTGATGGGAAAGAACTAGAGAAATGCTTTTTTCTCACATACTATCAATTCAGGTAACCTCTCTGAGTTTCCGTTTCTTCATTGATCAAATGGGAATAGCAATGTTTACCATAGCTAACTTATCAATTCTACATGATGCCGATGAATGAATGGGCGGGACCATGTGACTCATTAGCCTGTGCACGAATTCACCGCAAACAAAGACGCCGAGTGTTGTATGCCAGTTTTCTAGGGTGTGCTTAGTCACTCACTTCCAAACATATACCCAGCCTCTAACTGTTCAGGCAAGAAAAAAATTTTTTATGAGTTCCCAAAGACTTTTCAGTGTGATGGAAAGCTGAAACCTTTGGGGTTGTCGGCTAAGTCTTCGGAAAAGTGCCAAGTGCTGCCGGAGTAGGCCGTGCGAGAATGGTGTTCGCAAGGCATCTAGGAAAGGGCAGGTGGGCTAGGAAAGAGCGTGGTGCACTCTTGGCACTAAAGTGTTGGGGTGGGTGTGGGCCCGGGGTGCAGGTGAGAGATGGGGAATATGAAGGCCTGAAGAGTGCTCTGAGAAGATATCGCCCATATTTTTGGAAAAGACTTATAAGAGTATCAGAAAATGGTCCTTGATCATTCATTCCAAGGATAAATAATAACCCCAAGATCGAGGTGAATTTTCGACCTCAACTCCTCGGGCTGTCCATGTTCTAGCGGACTTTGGTCTGAGACAGCGGTTCTCAACCTGCAGGTCGTGACCCCTTTGGGGGTTCAATGACCTTTTCACAGGGGGTGTCTAATACATCCTGTATATCAGATATTTACATTACAATTCATAACAGTAGCAAAATTACAGTGATGAAGTAGCAATGAAAATTTATGGTTGGGGGTCACCACAACATGAGGAACTGTATGAAAGGGTCGCGGCATTAGGAAGGTGGAGAACCGCTGGTCTAAGAGTGAGGATGACTGGAACTTGTCCGGGATCCCAAGTGACAGCATGGGGACAGGGATTCAGACCTTGGAAACTTTCATCGCAGATGCAGACGGCACCGGTGGTGCAGTAGCCGTGGCCGCTGCAGAGCTTGGGGCAAGCCTCTCCGATGTAGACGTGGTCGATGGCCCAGCTCTGCTTCTCCATCTCTTCCCCCTTCTGGATCCAGCGGAACTGTGTGGCACTGAAAACCACCCCCACAGAAAGCAGAAAAGGTTCAGCAGGCTGCCATGTCGCAGACGGCAGCCAGCCTCCAGCCTCTGGAGACAGGACTGTGTCCAAGAGCGGGCTGCCCCAGTATCCCCTGGATCACTCTGTGGGCAGAGGTCAGAGGACCTGTCCGTCTCAGATTGGACAAGCTTCCCTGAAATCTGGTGCCTTCCCGGGACTTATGTGACAAGCCTACCCTCTTCTATTGTAAGGGCGTCAGTTTTCTTAGGAATGGAACCGTACTTGAAATCTTTGCGTGACATGAACGCAGGTGCTGGAGGGCTGCACATCCTTGTGCTGTTCCTGGGCCTCGTGTACCTGCCCAGCGCAGCCTGCACACCTCTGAGGCTCCTTGTGTCTTGGCTGAGAAGCACAGCCTTCGGGAAGGCAGACACTGGTCAGGTAGAACCTTGAGAAGGTGGAACTGGGGGGGAATTCCAGGTCTTTGTCTGGCACCTGAGATTCCAGGCTTGTGACTCAGTTTGACCATTGCCATGGTATTTAGTCAAAAGAGAACCTGGGATCTATGATGCATTTACCAACCCTCTTCTAGTTCTTCCTCTTTCTGCTTGGAGCGTGCAATTGCCATTTGAGGGCACAGAAAGGAAGGGAGGAGGTAGGTGGACCCAGGGCTGCAACTTAAATTTGGGCCTCAGTTCCCACTGGTGTCAGTTTACTGGGTGGGCTCCGCAGAGAACGCCAGAATTCCGTAAGATTTGCCTTAACCTGAAGCCTACCTGGAGGAGACATGGTCGGGCAGCTGGAGGGTGATTCTCCTCCAGCTGGAGCTGTTGATGGAGTTGTAGATGGTGGCTTCGTGGAACTGGAAGGGGGAACAGCCGACGCTGTTGGAGGAAGAAGGCAGGCACTGGGTTTGAACGAGCTGCCAGGAATCGGACCTGCAGGAACCAAAGACATCACCTTAGATCTTAAGAGAAGTGTATGGCCTATTGACTGTCCAGGTAACACTTTAAGGGTTGGTTAAGTTAAAATAGTCAATAACTGACCTATTTAGAATGATATACAATAAAAAGAAAAATTTGAAAATAATTTTATACAAGATATATTCCGATACAGACACCAGTAAAAACAACAGCATGCCAGGCTGTGTATTTTAGCAGCTTCTTTCTGTGGATTTTCCCCTCAGAAATAGACCTGGAGTGCAGTGACAAACTTCTCTGTCTACCCACTCGGGGTCCTAGCATTTATTTCTCCAAGTGGCAGCAGGAGGCAAGGCCGTCTGCACACCGAGAGAGTAACTCTGTTTGGCCAAGCGTCTTTCCATGTTGCAAAGATGCTGTAAGGGGTGTGGCTATGGCTGAAGCCTGTTCAGATCTTCCATTGAATTCACATTTTGTTAGGAGTGTTTGCAAATAAGCAGCATGGAAAAGAAAAAAATAACCTTCTATTTGGAGGACAGACCTAGGGTCTGATTTAAAAGTGCCAAGTGTGTTGGCTACAGCCTCATTTAAAAAAAAAAAAAAGGCTTTTCCTTGGTTTGAAGAGAAATTTAGAACTAAGTGCAAATTTTAAATCTGTATCAATGAAATGTCTACGAACCGTCACACAGCTGCCTTACACCCTGGCAAGCATTTGCGTCCTATGTTCAAGGTGTGATGACGTGCAAACCCTCCTGCCACTCACCTGGCATCCTTAGTGTACTCCAGCATCACAGAATGGAGGTCGCCACAAGAGGTGGCTTCACAGCCAACCACAATCTGAAACAACATGAACAGTCAGCACGCGCCAGAACGGCCCCGCGACCCCGAGTGTCATGCACGAGAGTCCACCTCTCTCCTCTGCCCACAGGGGTCAAACAATGTCCCACAGGCAGCCTGACAGGACCGCGAGTGCGCGTTTGGAGCTGCTCAGGATAAGCACGTTTTCCTGGGGGAACGAACTGAGAGTTTTTAAAGCATTATTTTTTATTTACTTCATGAGTTTAAAAGGTTAACAGTATATGTGGGGAAGACAAATGGGCCCAAAAGAATGTCACACTAGGCGAAGAGATGTCGACTGTCCTTGGAGGGTTAGAAAACCTATGGTGACTTCATTGATTAAATAAGGTACTAATTATCCATGCACTTATAATAAATTTATTATTAAATCATAGTTAGTCCACAGCAAACCTAAGGCCAAGCTAATTGCCAACCAAACAACCAAATTAACTGACAAGTCGATTAATAATAAAATAGCTATGATAATAAAAAATTAATTAGCCAGAAAACATAAAATATTATTTCTATGTATTTAAAAATGTGAATTAGAGGAGAACGTTTCAAGTTTCGTCAGTTCTGAGTTAACAAGAGCAGTATAAGAAAAGCCCCCTAATTGAATCAAATATGGCGTCTGCGATATGGACCCGATGGAAGGGGCCCTCACTCTTGGGGGGCATGGCTTGGACTTAGGGTGGTATGTCACCAGATAAGACCTTAAATGTCCTTTATGCCAGTAGATTAAGAAGAGTCTTGACAGAGCGGTTGTATTTGATCTCTGAGGAAAATGCTATGTACATTTTTATTTTTTAAAGAAAGGTTCTTATTATTAACTGTCCTGACAAAGCATCTTCTACAATGAGGCCATTACAAAAGCTGATCCTTGTCTTTGCAATAATAAGCTGTGTTTCTGCAGTGCCTTTTCAGAAGTGTTTCACAGTGAGAAAGATACTGACGCCATTGCTCTACCTTACCCCCCTGTCCCCATCCCCCAATGAGTGTCTATAAACCACCTTTTATGCCTGGTTGGGGCTGGCTAGTTTAAAACCCTTGAGAGTCCTTGTTGAGTGTTTCATGATTTGGGGAATTCCAGCTGGGTTAATGTATATATAGGTTCATGTTTAGAAGCCGGAGATGAAAGAACAATGACAAGAAAAGGTTTATCTTAAGCAACAAAATGGCTTGATGCACGAAAACAGGCAGAGAGAGAAAGAGCGAGAGCGAGCGAGCGAGTGAGCGAGATGTGTGCGAGTGAGTGAAAGCAAAGGAATGAGAAAGAGGACAACAGAGTGACAGAGCTGAGTGCAGGCCGAGGAGCTTACGTGAGTTTTCTCTTTGAGCTCAGGTTTGGGAACTGAACTCCAGATTTGAGAATTGAACTCAAGGTATAAACACACATGCGAGGTATTAACAATCGTCTTTAAAAGTTATAGCACTGCTTTTTTTGTTTTACTATCTCCACTAACAAGATTCATCTAATGTACTTTGGACATGCTATCAGGAGAGACCAGTCCCTTGAAAAGGACATCACGCTTGGTAGAATAGAAGGTCAGTTAAAAAGAGGAAGAGATGGACTGATAACAGTGGCTGTGCTCATGTTGTGAGGTTGGCATAGGACTCAGTAGTGTGGTAGTTACATAATCTGATGTCAATTTGAGAATTAAGAGTGTAGCAGTGGAGTGTAGTCTTTCAATCAGGGTATAGTCAATGAGGCCTCTGTGTGGGCATGGCCTTCTCCTGAGGATTATGGGATTTCCTCTCTGCAGGCGGGAGACACACTCTCTCTGATCACTTCCTGAGAGACATCCCTGAGGAGAAGCCACATGAACCTCCCCTGATGCAGCCAGAGCCATAGACCTGGAGAAGCCATGTGGAGACCCCTGCCAGCGCTGAGATGCTTACAGCACCACTGGATCCACAAGTCTTCCCACCCAATGGCCTGTGATCTTCCTGCATTTGGTGTCATTGCATGTGTTTCGTGAGTCTGAAGAGGACTTTATAGATTGGTATCGCACATATGAGCTCATAATGGATTATGGATTTGATCTGAACTGGGCTGGGAATGCTTTCTCAATATTCAACTGCTCTAGTAGATAAAGCTCTTTCTTAAGCACATACGAGTGTCGATGGGTTTGTTTCTCTAGTCTACCCAGACTAACACAGGTAGTATTTCATTCTTTGTAAACAAGGTTACTATGAGTTGTAATCGATTCTATGGCGCTTAAACATCAACAACAAACATACTCAATGATTTTTATCATTGTTCAAGTATTCATGCTTGAGTTAAGACCTTTGAGAGAGATTATTTCTTTTGTTTATAAGGTCAAGATCTAATGAAGTGAAGTAAATCATAAGTTGTTTAAGTAAGCAAGAGCCTCCCCCATTGCCCGAATCTGGTGCCATACTCTGCGTTCAGCCATTCCCCTTACTTTGAATTGCATCATGTATCCTGGCTGTACAATCAGTTCCCGGGAGGAGAGAGCATTGTGAGTCTTGTCCTTCTTTTTATTTGGCCAGTAGAGGTGGAAGGATGGATTGCCACAGAATCCGGCTGTCCGGACGGCATTGGGGTAAAAACTCCAATTTTCTTCATGGGAAGTGCCTTCTGTGAAGGTAAATTGGAAGCAACATTGCATGTTATTTTCCAGAACTGACTTGTTTACTGCCGAATGACTTAAAGGCTTTTGCTTACCCTTTAAGATTTGAGATGGTATAGTATATAAATCTAAGAGGAGAAAACAAATTTAGACAAAAATCTTAAGTGCTGTTATAAGGAACATCCAATTTTTTGAAATGTACTGGGCCAGCATCAGTAGCTTGCACCATGGACAAAAGCCTCCTTGGTATACTTTTAAAACTAGTTCCATAGATATTTCTGGGGTTTAGAAATTTGGGAATATTAACATTTCAAATAATCTTAAAAGGTAGACATTTTGTTATTAGCAGGTTTATTACATCTTTTTCAGTTGACATTTCAAGACGTGCCCAACCTTGAAGATTTCAAAACCACTGGAGAAAACAATAGTGAGCATTTGTTGAGCTGTGAATAAGTGAGCGGATTCTTCTAAATGCTTTTCCCACAGGAGAAATTCATCTGCAAACAAGCAGAAGAAAGGCTCCCGGGAAGAAAACCAACGAAACAAAGATCAATGTCGTCTCTATTACCGTCATCGAACGTGTCCACCAGCTGACTCGGGTTGATCTCTGCTCCTCCGATTAAAATGTTGTCCAGCGCCCACTGAGCACGCTCAACCCCGGAGACCACAACGCCATTGCTGATCACGAAAGGCTGCCACCAGCGAAGCCGTGTAGTGTTGCTCAGAGCACCCTCCGGGAGGAGGATATAGTCGTGTCTAACAGAAATGTATTTCTGGTAATCCATCTCATGAAGCAGAGTCCATGTAATTCCTGGAATAAGAAATTTACCAATATAGTACATTCAGGAAAACAAACACACCAAACAGCCCGCACACCGGGAAAACCGGAGACCGCCAGGGACCTCTTCCAGCAGGACTGGGAAGCCAAGGGAGGTGACTTTATTACTGGCACTTGCCACTTTTAAAGATGGTCTCAAAGCGAGGCTGAGGATGCCAGAGGAGGGGCGTTTAGAAAGAGCCTCACCCTTCACTGAACGATCATGGAACCGGATCTATGTAGAGTAGAGCCAAAAATAAGGTCACCAAAATAAAATATATGTTGGCTTAAAATTTTTACCCTCGATTCCTGTATGCATTTCTTTTAATGAATAATGAATTATATCCACATTTAACATGTTTTCAGAGAAGAATTTCTAACCAGTGTTTAAAATATTAATTCCAAATTCTACCACAATTTAGAGCTATTGGACAGAGCTGAAATTAATCATTATTCAATTGATAAAATTGTGGGTGCAACGTTAAAACTACTTAAAAAATTTTTCAAATATACTGACATACTTTAGGATGATTTTTCTATGGTAGTTTTAAAGAATACTATTTATCTGTTAAAGCAGATTTTCTAAAGACCTATTCGTGTTATTGATCTAGTTACAATTACTTCAAGTAGTCAAACAATTTTATTACAGTAATCTCAGAATTGGCACAATCTTCTTTCATATTTGACGGGATTTTCTTATAGATATTATTTTTGCTCAAGGCTTTACAAATGCTCTACAATTATCTTTCACATAGAAAAATCACATGAAATTTAATTTTTAAAACTTTATCATGATACTCAAGCACAGTTAAGCCATTGAGATTATTTTAATCATCAAGGTTGGCGTTTCTTTCATGATTTTTTCTTTACCTTTCTTCTAAATTTTACTATGTGCTTAAATTTTAAGTTTCATCAGCAAGCAATTCATATGCCACCGATGCTCAATGGCGTGAATATATTAAAAGGAATTGTGCCTTCACCACAATCACTTTATGGAGGTTAGTTCTGAATGCATTTCTCATCTCCCTGCAGATTGTGTGCATAGAAGAAACATGTATGATCATGTAATGGCACTGAGGTCTGTCGCTTTCTTCTGTGACACCATGCTTTTAACACGTCCTCCACATTGTAAAGCCGGCACAGCTTGAGAGACTTTTTACTGAGGGGTCAAGGAGAGCATTTGGGGACCCGCTCCATGATGCGCGGCTCCCTCCCCAAAACTTGCCTCCATCAGTGGAATAGTCCAAGAGTACACCTTCCTTCCGGCAGATGGGTCGATGGCAAGAGGTCATGTTGTTCTCGCTACCGATGCGCCCCCAGTACTGCAGGAATCTGAATACGAACACAGACTGTTCATTAGAATGAGTCATCAGAAGACCTCCAGCGAAAACACGAAAACACTTTGGCTTCAGACTTCTCTACACTCACGTCTCTGGCTTTGAGGCTGAGTTGTTAACATTGTCATAAAAAAACCAAACACAGAAACAGACTTACTTTGCACCTCTGAGATCCAAATCTTGAGTGACAGCTTGTCTCACAGTGGAGCCCCCAAAATAGAGCGCTGTGTCCTCAGCAAGAACGCCACACTCTGTGCACGTGGCCCCGCCCTCTAAGGACATCCATAAGTCAGGCTCGATCTCCTCACTGTCGAAGCGTTCCTTCAGGAAAGTCTGGACAAAATCAGCGGGCATGGCAAAAAATAACAAGTTCCGATCATAATTACAGAAAGTACAGAGTTATATCTTGAACTTAAAAAATTGATTGGAGCCGATTTTAAGTCATTTTCCATAGACGGAAAAACAATAGGACATTCTCATTTTGTCCATTACAGAATGTTGCACTGGGTTGAAGAACGATTTTTTTAAAGGAGCCTATGTCATGAGAACACTTTTTTATAGTTGTGCTTTCAGCAAGCGTGCTTGGACATGTGTCCATGCACTCTACTGTTTCACTCTTAAAAGGGTATTTGTTAAGTTGCTACCTTTCCATGGAAGTCAACGTCAGTTAGATGAAACCACTTACCTAAACATCGACCAAAATGAGCTCTACAGTTAAGCAGATGAAGTCACAATTCAGTTTTACCTTCATTCATTGTTAGTTAGAAAATAATCACAATTTTTAAAAAAGACTTCCAAGTGAAAACATGAATCAAAAGAAATGCATACTTAAGCACGTGCATTCCCATAAGAAATATTTTAATAACAGCTTATCTTAGAGATCTGTTCACCTCGTTTCCAAATGAGAAATGCTAACAATTTCATGTCCGTGAACCAAACTGTAATTTTATTTCGTTTACTCATTACCTGAAGCTGTGCATTTCATACAATGATTTCATTTGGTAACAAGTGGAATAGCATCTTCAGGTACTAGTCAGCATTGCTACCATATTGATATTGAACAAAACCAAAATTGTTGAAGAATTATAGAAACAAAAATACAAAATAGATTTTGTTTGAATTATATAACTCTCATAAATGGGAGAGTTTTGCTCTTTGGCTTAGTCATTTATCTATTATTATAAATGCATTATATGAACTCTCAGGAACAGAGTGCCCATGTGGAAAGCGTGTTGAGCAACTGTACGTGCCTTGTATATTAAATAATAATTAAGATACAGCTTTCAAGAATGAGCTCTCTGGTCTTAAAATACAACCATATTTCAGCAATAGGTTGGCAAAGTTGGTCTGTGATAAAGTACCTATAACAACCACAGCAGTACCTCCAACAATGCTTTCATTGAAAAATGAAGTAAAAAAGGCTTAATATTGATTGTTAAACTGTTTATAATTTTAAAAATATTTTATTAATATATAATTATATACAATAAAGGATACATATTGAAAGTAATGCAAGGGGATAACATTTGACATTTATGTGTACTATAAAACCATTATTATTAAGATGGTGAAAAGTTTCCTTCTGGACCTTTAAAATATAGTTTTAGCCTACATTGGCCCCATATCCCTCTACTAACAGTGCTTTAAAAAATTCATACCCGGATCTACTCAATGACAATATTAATGGAAGATTGTTATATATTAATATATTTACATATGTATGTGACTGTATTTATATGCCTATAAAGGTCCATTGCCTCCTAGTTCTTTCCTCTATTTCCTTTTACTTTCCTCTTGTCACACTATCATGTCTGACTTTCATTCAGCTTTCACTAATTCCTTTTGGCTACACTGCACTTGATCAAGCCCCACCAAGCATCCTACGCCCGCCTCACCATTGTTTTAGATTACATGTTGTTCCCCTGTCCCTGGGTTTGTTGGCTCCCCCATTTCTCTCCCCCACCTCCCCCTCTTTTGTGTACCCCCTGGAACCATTGGTCCATTGTTTCTCCTTGGGACTGTACATCACACCTATCTTATCTAGATAGACATGCAAAAACAGTATCAAACACAAAAACAAAACAACAACAAAAAAGAAAAGCCTATAAATTGTTCTAGGTCTGTCTGTTGACCTTTACGAGTGTTTTTCCAGTCAAGGCTGATGAGGTGACAGGCCCTGCTCCAAAGTCTATTTTTGTGATTCCTCAGGTTCTTCATTGCTTTGTTCCTCTTGCTGCTCTGTTGAGTGCCCTTCGTGTTTCACCTTGGTGTGGTGGGGTTATATTTATATAGAACAATAGGGAAATAGGTCTGATATTAAGGTAGCAGACAGACATTGGGCCTCTACTCAAGTGCTCCCTCAGGAGTATGCAAGAACATTTGTTCTAATAGCCTGGCATTCTGTGATGCTCACCTTCCTGACACGATCACTGAAAACAAAATGAGTGCATAAGCAAATGTGGTGAAGAAAGCTGATGGTGCCAAGCTATCAAAAGATATAGTGGCTGGGGTCTTAAAGACTTGAAGATAAACAAGCGGCCATCTAGCTGAGAAGCAACAGAGCCCACATGGAAGAAGTACACCAGCCTGTGTGATCATGAGGTGTCGATGGGATCAGGTATCAGGCATCAAAGACCCTGAGAAATCATATCCATGCAAATGAGGTGGAGGGCAGAGTGGGGACCCATAGCCTATCTGTAGACAACTGGACACCCCTCACAGAAGGGTCACAAGGAAGGGACGAGACAGCACCGATGAAACACAACATTCCTCTAGTTCTTTAATGCTTCCTCGCCTGTACTATCATGACCCCAATTCTACCTTCCAAATCCGGCTAGATCAGAGCAGGTACACTGGTATAGAAAAGGGCCCACAACACAGGGAACCCAGGACAGATAAACCCTCGGGAACAATAATGAGAATAGTTACAGGGAGTAGGGCAAAGGTAGGGGGAGAAAGGGGGAACTGATCACAATTATCAACTTATAACACCAGAAAAGTGGGTGAAGGGAGACAGTGGTTGGTGTAAGATATGAAAATAATAATTTATAAATTATCAAGGGTTCATGAGGGAAGGAGGATGGGAGAGGGATGGGAAAAAATGAGCAGATACCAAGGGCTCAAGCAGAAAGAAAACATTTTGAAAATAATGCTGGCAGCATATGCACAATATGCTTGACACAATGGATGGATGTATGGATTGTTATGAGAGCTGAAAGAGCCCTCAATAAAGTGATTAATAAAAAATTAAATATTAATGGAAGATCTTTATGCTCCAGGGAGATGAAAGATAAGACTCTCTACCATAAATTAACAAGGGGGTCTCTAAAGGTAGCCAAAGGCAGATAAAAAACAGACTCGGGAATGGGTTCTGGGCTTGCACACACTACATCCTAGCTCCAATTGAAGAACAATTACATACTTCTTCCATCATGGCCTGTCTCTATACTTGCCTTCAGGAAGGAGACGCAGAAGATATGGCAAAGGGTGGTCAAGAAATTAGATGGTGCACAGCTAATCAGAGTTGTTTTTTAAAGCCTCTGGGGTCTTAAAGGCTTGTTTCCAAACAAGCAGCCATCTAAGTGAGATGTTGGTTTTAACCAAGTCCACATGGAAGATGTACACCAACATCAGTGACCGAAGGATCGTAAATAATATAATCCGTAGCCAAACGAGGGAATAGTGTCAGAGCCCAAGCTGTGAGATTCTGGCTTGCAGAAGGCTTGAATAACAGTGGAAGCTCAAGATACACTGTGAGATCTACTTAGGGAATAAGTATCTGGCGATTTCCCTTTATCCACCAGAGAGGGACGGGAAGAATTGGTTACCAAACAGAGGACCTTAGAGAGATGACTACAGAAGATCAAAATGATATGGTTGAATGGTTAAAACCTTGTCAGTTGATCCCCTGTCTGATGCATGTTGGACCTAACCTGGTTTTCAGCATCTTCTGTATTTTATTGTTTGTTCATATTGGGGTTTATCTCAGATGTATTTTATCATTGGGGGTAACTCTGTTGAATTTTTGTTGTATGTTTTTCTGTTTTTCAGTATATGAAACCCGGGATTGATGAACCTATAGAGACAGCAAGTAGAGTAAGGGTCTTTGGGGGGTCAGTGGTGGAGGTGGGGTAAATGGGGTTGATGTCAAGGAGTCTAAGAAGGAAGAGAATGTTTTGAAACTGATCATAGTAGCAATTGTACGACACTGCAGATGTGATTGAACTATGAAAAGACATGATACCCGCATGAGCTCCCAATAAAATGGTTTTGGGAAAAGTCTTCTTGACATGCGACTGAACGGTTTGAATATATTGAAGAGTCGCGCAGTCATCACCATGACCAACTGTAGAGTATTGTCTTCACTGTTCTGTTATTAGATTCCCATTCCCCCAAACTCCTCTGGCACAGCCGTCAGAGAGTACTGATCTTGTTACTGTGTGTCCAGAATTGTGCACCCTGGGCTCATATAAAGAGAATCATAAAAACAACAACAATAACAAAACAAAACACAGGAAAACCTCAGTCCAAAAGAAAGAAAATGATTAAGACTAGAACAGATATGAAATGGGTCCAAAGGGAAAACACGCCATAGATGTTAGACGTTAACCAACTATACCTGCACTAATTCCCTTTCTGATGCCGTCTGTCTGTCTTCCTAGCAGTGGTCTGTCCAGCCCTGGTGATGTAGTGGTTACAAGATGGTCTGTGATCTGAATGGTCAGCCTTTCAAAACCACCAGCAGCTCCTTGGGAGAGACCGGACTTTCTACTCTGGTAAACAGGTACAGTCTCGGAAACCCACCGGGGCCACTGAGTTTGGATTTCCTTTGGAGTTAATGGTCTGAGGGAATTCAAATGGAGGTTTAATCCCCAGGGGGGTTCTGAAATGGATTTGGGATTTTCACTGTGTGCAAATCGAGTGCTCAGATTTTCCCTCCTCTGATCTTGAATCTTATTAGTCACAGTCCTTGGATCGCACAAGCTGATGTGCTTCTTTTGGGTAGGTTTAGCTGACACCTCAGTTGACTGCTCATTTTAAGACGAGCTTTTAACTCCAGACACTTCTTTCTGATAGCTGGGCACCTTTTGATTTCTTCACCACATTTTGCTTTACCTCCCCTATCTTAAGTGGCCCTTTCATAAGCATAAGTATTGAGCAATGTCACATCACAAGAACTGATGTGCAGCGTTGGTAGAATAGTGGTGAATGGAGCTGCCTTCCAAGAACTGATGTTCTAGGTTCGGGCTTGTGACAAAGTGTGAACCCTTTTTAAACACATTATTTGTGCTTTTAATCTAAGCAGGTTATTTTATAATTGTAGTAAACTGTACTGGATTTCAATGATGATATTCTTGTGTAAAAGAATTTTAAGACACATTTCTTGGTTTCCATCCAAAGAACTTATTTACTGGGGCCTCAAAAGACATTGTTAAGAGATTTCTGGCCTCCCACATCCGTTGGTTCTTAAGTCAGGGCCCTGCACACAAGCCCACATTTCCAGCAGAGGCGTTTACATTACCTTCAGGGTGTGAGTCAGGTAGCAGTTGGGCCCAGAGTACCCTGGGTCACAGATGCACTGTTCCTTTAAGCAGTCTCCGTGACCTTTGCAGTTGTCCAAGCATCCAGGGCCCAGGTAGAAGTTATCGATCGCCCACTGCATGTCTGAGTACGTTTGATAGAACCGGAACCTGACTGGACTATTCACAGCACAAAAGAAATAGAGGGGGAAACATTAACTTTATTCAGGCCCACTTTCCTGCATGTGCACAGAGTAGTCAAGAGCCAAAAAGATGTAAGACATTTTGACAGGATGAAATGGGTAAATAACAAATGTTTTCTGACTTCCACTTCATTGCTTGTCTACTTCTAGAAATGGAACTTGAAAGACTCATTTTATGTGAATTTTAGAATACCCGAGACACGTTTAAAAGCAAAAGGAAATAAAATGGAATCTGTATGGCAAACAATAAAAACATAAAAATATGCAACACTGAAACTATCCTCAGTCAGGTTTCTTATGAGCTGGCGTGATTCCCTTGGTGCCGACCCCCTTCCGAGGCATGGACTGGGCGATTTTGCAGAAGGAAACTCTTGAGGGAGCTCTGTGGTCTGCGCACAGCCTTGGGCAGCTGGGGACGAGCGACCTCTGAATCCCCTAACGTGAGCATTGTTCTTATAGCCACTGAGCCGTAGAACACAATGTTGAAAGAGTCGTATTAAAAGACAATTTCCCTGAGAGCTTAATGTCGCCGTTGTTCTTCATTTGTCGTCCTGCACATAAACAAGCCGCATATTTACTCTGAGATACACCATGGTATTGGGAATAGAATCCGAAATGGCGAAAGCAAGCTTCTGAGGTGATGCACATTTTCTATATCTTGTTTTCTGTGGCCATTAGCAGGCTTGCCCATGACCACAACTCACAGAGTTGGGCATTTAAGATCTGTGCTATTTCTCCACATGAATTATGCTTCATTATTTGAAAAAATCATGCCTTAGTATAAAAGAGCATGTATCATGATTAAAAAGAGGATAAGAGGGGAGAATGACTGATGTTTGTCATTCAGTGCCCAGCATCCAGATGAGACTGGCTCAGGAATGGGACTCTTGAGTTAATGTTGACCAATGAGAGGCAAGGAGGTGATTCGTCTGGCTTTCTTAGGAAGAGAAGTAACTGTCACTTGCTCCCACGGCACATGGGTAAGAAAGCATTTTCTTCCAGTTGGCTGGCAGTCATCTTGTCTTCAGAAGGTGAACTGGTGCCGGTGGGGTAAAAATACAAGAGCGAGAACAATGTGCTTGAAGGCAAGGATGAGCCTGGAAAATTAAGCAATCCCAGAACCCACTCACTCACCATTGGGATTTGTATTATTGACATGATAAATTTCTTTTTTATTTGAGCCAGTTTGCCTTGCACTGTCTCAAAGCAATTAAATTCATTTCAAACACCTGAGTGGTCCTGTCCCATGTGAACACCTTTCCCAAAGCCTCTGTCTTTCTGGTGCCGGAGCACCTTCTTTCCCAAGTCCTTTCCTCAGGTGGCTGGACTGCAGCATTACTGCAGCGGGGGCTCCTGGCAGTTCCTTTAATGTATCTCTTCAGCTCATTTTACCGTCGAAGGGAACATTGAAGCTTTGGAATTGCCCTAAGTGAACATATCCACACACTTTGCAAAGACTAGTTTAATCACCTTGGCTCAACACTGCTCTTGGCTAATTACTTTGCTCTACAGGTATAAACCAGACCGCTTCGATGAGGGAAACAGGAAACCTTGTACAAGCAGCATGAAGAGTTAGGCTTTGTGCAGGTAGCATGCAGTCTATGGAGCATGATGGCCTACAGAGGACAAGGTGATAGGTAGGGGACATCTTTTCTCAGGGCACCAAGGGCATCACGACTGCTTCACCCCATTTAAAGAAAGGCAGGTGTGCAATATGGAAGAACCGCTCTTCCAGCTCGAGAATTATAACCAGAGGTCTTCCGAAGTTCGTTTATCATGTAGTTTATGAATTTGAGGGTCTTTAGAATTTTGGAGGACAAAGCAACTTTCCCCACAATTACACGTAATTCCAAGCTTAACAACCGGGCTCCCAATCTACTTCTGGCAGGTTGGAAGCAGGTTTAATTTTTAAAAGTTTAAACTTACTTTCCCACTAAGCCTTCAGGTAGTGGGTAGGTGATCCTTTTCCATTCTTTTGTTGGAAAGAACACAGATGGCTGAGAAACACTCCCAGAGCATTTGGGGTCAGCAGGCAAGCACTGGGGCACCAGGTAACTCCAGCTCACACCAAAGTCCATGGAATACTGCACATGAATTTGATTCTGGGTGATTTTTTCAGGCACTTTACATCCAACGGCAATCTAATAAATGTAGAAAAACGACACTGTCAGGGTATTAAAACATGAAAGACATTAAAGCTGTTTTTCTGCTCTGCGAACTCGGCATCAAGGACGTTGCTGACCACCTGGCATATGCTGCTCCCCAGCCCTCCGTGCTTTCAGGGTCCCTCTTTGTCCTGCGGGAGGACGGCAGCCTTGCCGTGGTTGCCCAAGGTGACGGATGATAGGAAGTGCCAAATGTACTGTTTGGGAGTTTGGAGAGAAGCAGAAGCCTGGCTGACTGCCTTGGAAGGCCTGGGCCGCTCTTACAAATTGCTCTTTGTTGTGTTAATGGTCTGGCACTTCTCCTTGGCAAGATGCTTGACCAAGAAGGATGGCTCACAGCTTTACTAATTTTGCTATCTTGTTGTGCAATTTATGACTCTCAATAAATCACCTTCAACTATACCACTGAAATGCAACGAAGTGACAGCAGAAAGTACTTTTAATACTCCCCAACACTCTTTGTTAAGGGAGACAGACTTAATGTGACATTGTTGCTGGTATAGTAAAATTTAGGTAGGCAGGATAAATGGGTTGATATTTAATCTTGGCCAAAATATGAAGTTGATGTTGGCAATAATGCTAATCATGGGTTTATTTTCTATTAATTTGCTTCCTCCATACACATTAAAATGCTCTCATGAAAAGACAGATAGAGCAATTATGGCTTTAATATTTTCTAAATGAGAAAGTTTGCCTAAGTCATACTAGGAGGTATCTGAGACACTTATGATCAGTATCCTATGTTTTTATGATCCATGTTTTTATTGAATCAGCATTTGATCCGCTGTACACTTCATGCATATGGAAGTTTCATCTTGAAATAGTTTAGAAAAGAAATACCCTTAATCATCAAGTCATAAATAAATTATATACTATTTTAATAACAAATTTTATTTTTCAAAGTACAAATGAAGCTAATGAAATTTTAGATCATCTTTGTCATTAAATTTTCCCCATATTCTCCCCCTGGAACTAAAAGCCAACATTCTTTTTTTCTTTCTTTCTTACTTTTATTGCAGGCTCTTACATCTCTGATCACAGTCCATACATTTCTCCAGTGTGTCAAGCACATTTGCACATATGCCGCCATCATCATTTTCAAACCATCTCTTCCCACTTGAGCCCCTGATATCAGCTCCCCATTTCTTCCCCCTACCCCCCATATTTGACATTGTTTACGTGCTGTTATTAATGTTATAGAGACCAATTGCTTTCACCTTGAATTGCATAATCCAGCCTTCTGTGGGAGTCAGGTCATGGGTGACTGCATACACTTCTCTGCCATCATGACTGCCGCAAAGCATGACGCCGTCAGGGGACTCACAGAAGCTCTCTACTGTACAGTCGTCGTGGAATAGCCAGTGCTCATTCACTTAAAAAAATTGTGACAAATGAAAATACTAGAATCACATTTTCACTTCAGATGAAATCTAGAATGATTTCAAGTAGAAATTACTCATGTATTACATGCAGTCCACAGACAAAACACCGATACAAGCGCACAGTTTGGGGAACACAAATCCTGGAGGTGTTGAGATCTGGCACTGCAGATCTGCACTAGGAGGAAAGTATGTGCGTTATGCATACGGGAGCTGCATCTATCACTTTCTGACAGATATTTACCTTTCTGAGGAGGATCAAGCGGAGGAGACGAAATGTTTGTAACATGAAAGGGCAGGGAGTTGGCACATTCTGGGCAGATTCTGGGAGAATTACCTGGACCTTTTCAGCGGCCCATCTCATTAGACAAGGCCCAGGAACTGAGAAAAAGTAAAGCTTGATGTTGTGGTACTTGTTACGAAAAATACATTTAAGTGCTGAAAATATAAAATCATGACTTCCTTTGGAAAACAGGAAGATCAAATGTTAGCCGAGGATGACCAGAAACCAGGACTCTCTCTAAAACAATTGCTATGCACACATCTGTACTGGCCACTCAATACTCGGGAACAGACACTGAAACGTGTAAGGTAGAGGTCTTTCCTCTTTTACGCCAGACCAACAGCTACACGTGGAGCAGATGCATCCAGTTGATAAATGACTGAAACAGGAGGTCTGGAAGAGTCTAAGGAAAACCTAGGCAGCAAGACTGTGAGTCCCCTGAGTGGCACAAAAGGTTACTGGCCTCAGCAGCTAACCCAGAGGATGCAGGTTCGAGTCCCTCACAAGTGTTCAGAAGGCAGACCCAGTGATGTCGTTCTTTAAAAGCAGCCAAGGAAAACCCTAGGAGACACGAAGGGGGTTGCCTTGAGCCTGACCTCAGGGCAGCTGGTTTTCATTCTCCGGTAAGACTGTGAATTGAAGAGCACAGAGTGGACCCTGCTTCTTTCTCCCTCTCCCCCCGCCTCCTGTCATGTCCCCCAAATGTCCTTCTAAAAATATGTATTTTTGCATCATGATTTCATTCTAGAGAGTTTATAGCTAAATTCACACACTGCATCGAATTCATGACACACTCAGACAACACAGGCCCCAACCCCTGGGTGTGTGCTCTCTGGGGTGACGGCCAGCATTCACAACGGCGAGGAACAGGTGCAAGCCAGAGAACTGGGTGGCCTTGAGTGTTCAGAGCAGAGACTGGACAATGCATTGTACTTTTCATTCATTTATTTTTCCCCATGGATGTAAACCTTTTATTAGTAGCATCTGCTGGTGGTAACAGCACAGGACACCTTCCGCTGTGAGTGGGTTGGGTCTGGTCGAGGCTGTGAGGGCTCCGGTCAGTCTCACTTCTTTGCTTGGGCCGTCTTAGCAGTCTCGGGCACGATCATGGCCACATCCACGAGACGGACGAGTTGCGGGTTGTTGTCCATCGCGCTCCCCACGTGCTCTGGAGTGATGCGGATTCGGTGGTTGATGTGGGCTTCATTACTGGCCATCTCCAGAATGTTAGCTGTCAGATACTCGAGCACACCAGCGAAAAACACAGGGGCCGATGAACTCAGGCGCTGGGCATAGTTTCCTTCCCGCAGGAGACGTTCCACTCGGCTCACGGGAAACTGCAGCTCGGCTCTTTGGGATCGGGAGAGAAACGACCGCCTGTGCTTGTAGGATCTGTGAGCGCGCCGGTGCCTTGGCATGATGTTTCCAGACCAGGTGTTTCTGGCTCGGGTCTGCTCAGCTTGATTGTACTGCTGGCCTGAACCTCTGGAGATCACTGTGGGCAGTCCTACACGTGTCTGCCCCTCATTGGTCAGAAGCAGCCTTTGTGACACCTGCCCTTTGTGATGAGACAACTGAATTATAATTCAGCCTCACCTGCTCGTGTCTTTTGGATCTAGTCTGTGCCTATGGAACAAGCCACTGATCTCTGGGATTCGGACGGCTACCACAATACCTTTATCAACTTGCTTTTCCCCTCAGGGATTGGAGCTGCTTTGAATCCAGCGTTACAGACCGTGGGCTCAAAAGAAATTTGAATTCTAACATGACTACCTTGAGTCAGGTTACTCTAGGGTGCGCATGTCATTTCATGCTAGCTCTGTACGATCCTGACAAAAGGTGCCTATGTCAATCGACTAATCACTGTTCTATCCGAAGATCTGCAAGTATGTCTATAGGTAAATGCTACCGCTTCCGGGATGGTTTTTATAAGCCAAGCAGGAACTAGGACATTGCTTACTCTAATAGCATGCCACTATTTAGTCAATATCCCAAGTACTTGAAAAATAAATCAGTATTCACTTTATACGGAAATAGTAAAAAATTTATTCTCTAATTTTAAACCTATGTATATAAACTATTACATGGGGATAAACAAATGATTTCAATCTCAATAACCTTCTTAATTGAATAAAACTACTTAGTGTTGAGCAACTTTTTAGGATTTATTTATTTATTCATTGATTGATTGATTGATTGCCCGTGACAGCTTGATTTCAGACTAGGCCATGGAATCATAGGGGAGGGGCTCCAGCAGCTCGGGCTCCTTCCCATTGGTCCGCACAAAGTGGGCCTCTCATGGCAGGCCAGGTTGGCACTTCAGCTGCACCCAGGTGCCCTCCTGGGCCGCCTCCTCCTGGTCGTTCTCCTTCACGCGCTTTAGGAAGCTGTCCCGGCTCTTCTAGTGCTTAATGTGCTCAATGCGCATGTTGATTCTCTTGGCGGGGATCTTGCCCTTAACTTGCTTGTTCACAACGATGCCGACACTGTGCTGGGTCACCTGGTAGACACGTCCGGTTTTGCTGTGGTAGCATTTGTGCGGCATCCCCTTCTGAACAGTGCCCATGCCCTTGATGTCCACAATGTCACCTTTCTTGTAGACTCGCCTGCATGTGGCCAGGGAACGACACCATGCTTCCTGAAGGGCCCGGAGAACATGTGGCGGGTGCTCCTCGCCTTCGGGGTCCCTGGGCCAGGGCTCGTGCCTGCAAAACCCCCACTGTTTTCTATGTAAAAGGGTGATATTTAGTATGTCTTTGCAATGTATCATAGTGCCAAGTGAATGTATTAATGACAATTAATCTTTAAGTATTCAACAATGTGGAGATGGGAAATGAAATTATGGTGCCATATTTTACAACTATTAAAAGTATATTTTCAAAGATACTCAGGGCTATGGGGAAATTATCAGGATTTAATTCTAGGTTAAAAAAATCAAACTACAGTCTGGGGTCTTAAGGACTTGAAGTTAAACAAGTGGCTATGCAGCAGGGAAGCAACAAAGCCCACATGGAATAGGCACACCAACCCATGTGCTCACGAGGTGCTTGGTACGATCAGGTATCAGAAGACCTCAAACAACTGCTTTGATGCGAGCGAGTGGGGAGACCCAAAGCCCATCTGTGGACAATGGACATCCTCTCACAGCAGGGTCACAAGGACGGGGCGAGCCAGCCAGGGTGCAGTAAAGCACCGATGAAACACACAACCTTTCTCTAGTTCTTTAGGGCTTCCTCTCCCCTCTCCCACTATCATGACCCCAGTTCTTACAAATCTGGCTAGACCAGAGCATGTATAGTGGTACAGACAAGAGCTCTTGACACAGAGAATCCAGGAGAGATAAGCCCCTCAGGGCCAATAATGAGAGAAGCAATACCATGAAGGTAGGGGGAAGGTGGGTAGAGAAGAGGGAAAAAGGGGGCAAACAATAGAAACATGGGTGAAGGGAGATAGTGGACAGTGTAAAATATGAAAATAAAAATAATGTATCAATTATCAAGAGTTCATGAGGGTAAATGGGTAGGGAGGGAGGGGAAAAAAGAGGAGCTGATACCAAGGGATCAAGTAGAAAGAAAATGTTTTGGAAATGTTGATGGGAACACATGTACAAATGTGCTTGACATGATGGATGTCTGGATGGTCAGAGAGCTGTAAGAGGCCCCGATAAAATGATTTATCAGAATAAAAAAAATCAAGCTCCAAAATATACATGAGGTAAGATGATAATTTTGTTGGCACTATATAGAGTTCCAAGGAACTGTGGTGGTTCTGTGGGTTAGGCACTGGGCTGCTAATGACAAAGTCAGCAGTTCAAATCTACCAGCTGATCCATGGGAGAAAGATGAGGCTATCTTGCTCCTGTACAGGTTTACTGTCTCAGAAACCCTATTGCAGGGTGATGGTAAGTCAGAATGGAGTCGATGGCCGTGTTTATATTTATATAACGATGTAAAAAATGACTCTGAGGAAATAAACCAAAATATTGGCAGTGGTCATGCTCTGCGTGATGAGACTTCAGATGAATTTATTTTCATTATTGTGATTTTTACCTTTTCTCAGTTTCATATTTTGAACATATATGACCTCAAAAATAAAGATTCATCATTATACGTGATGAAACTCCCCAAATTTCCAATTTTCTCCCCAGAGAGGCTTCAATGCCCAGAAGGTTCTTAAAAGTCTTTGTCTGGCAAAATAGATCCAGCTTGCCTGCAAAATGCAGACTTGGATGTGACGTAGTTCTGTTCTCTGATGAATCTGTAGCGGCATCCTATTTTAATCTATGTTTTCATTAAATATCACTACCTAACCTGAAGATATGTTTTATGTAGTAAGACCAAGGAAGTGGCAAGACAAAGTCACAGCCTTCCTCTGAGATAGCCTTTTACAAAAAAAGGTGACCAACACAGTGCTGTGAAACAAAACCAAACCGAGGCTTACAACTGAGAGTAGCAGAGAGGGACCCTGCCTCGCTCACCAGCATCCCTGAACGATACCTACTGAGGTCAAAGAGCCACAGCAAGGCCTGGACACGACCCGAAACAGGAAATGCTGTCATAGACTGCCTTGGGATAGTTTAAAAAAAATTATGGGGAAATGTTGGCTTTCTACTCAAAGTGGGACCCAGGAAACAGAGAAATGAATGCTTTTCCTCTAAGAAAGTAAAATCGTCCTGGTAAGGAAACCAGGGAATGGGAATTATTAAGGTAGACTTGCTGGCTCGGTGAAAGAAGATATTTAGTTTTAACGTAAATTTGGAAGGCTGCGGAAAAGAGCCATAGTCGTTTCCTTGAGACGATGTGACTCATGGTGACCATGTGGGTCAGTGTAGACCATCTCATCTACTTTGAAAAGTAGACTGCCAGGCGTTTCTTCTGAGGCTCCAACATTTCAGAGAGCAGCCGAGTGTAGTAAGCATCTGCACCAAGCAGAGAAAGGAGAGCACATAAAAGAACCCTTTGTCGACACACTGTGTGAGTATGTGCAGAATTTCCCTCCATGGCAGGTGCAAACGACTGCATTCCCACTGGTTTCTGTACTTGGCATCAGTGAGAAGCGTACCTGTGGTTTTGTCCTCCATGAACATGTCAAAGGCGATCCTCCCGACGGGGCCAGCGTCGGCGGGGGAGCGCTCGTGCTGGGGCACCGGGGCACTGCTGAAGGTGTCCAGCAGGACGGCCCGCTGGTCGGCAGAGCCTGAGATGAGCACGTTGTCGATGGCCCAGTCATTCTGGTCCAGTCCCTCGTGCCTTGGCTGCCACCAGCGAAAGCGAGTGGCGATCTCTTTTGCGTCAGGAGGAAGAAGGATATTCACAAATCTGTAAGAAAAGGGAGGGGTTTGGGAAAAGCCTGGGTCAGGTATGTGTGTGTGTAAAAGACCAACGAGCAGCAGAGGCTGCTTGTTAATGGTGGTGGTGCCAAGACAGCAGGAGATTCTCCCTGCCCTCCAAAGGCTGATAAGCTGCCTGCCTGTCAAACTGTCAGGTGGCAGTAACACGGGGAACCTAGCGTATTAACAAAGTCAAGCATCACTGAAGCAGGCAGTGTAACTCAGTCCCTGGACCAGGTCCCTCGGGGTCCCTTGGATCTGCAGAATGAGCCAGGACGAGAGTACATGCACTTTGGTCATCATAAGCCAAGATCGGCTTTGTGCTGTCTCAGAGGGGTTGGTTTGTTCTGCTTCCTTGTGGCATCTTGCTTTCCCTCTATTTCCAGGGGTGCCCGTGATGACATGGACCAGAGTCTATCACGGCAGGCTCAAAGGATCGCTGGTGGTGCAGTGGGTTAAGTGCTGGGATGCTCACCACACACCTGTTCTGTTAGAGCAAGACAGGGCTATTTGTTCTGGTCAAGGGCTATATTCTTGACAACCCTCTATCGGGTTGCTGTGAATTGGAATGAACTTGATGGCAGTGGGTTTGGATTTAGGTCTGAGGCCACTACTCAGAAGGCACCTGGCCTTCTAAATGTCATTACGGCTTCAGCTGCTGGAGGTTCCGATACTGACCTTGTCTTATGCGTGTACTGAAACCGTACCACTAAGGAATGATGAGTGAAACCACAGGACCACATGCTGTCCCTGACTAGGTCACTCAGAAGAGACCTGGGAAACATGGCTTCATTCTTTACCGGGACCCTTAACTGGCTAGGAAGAAAGTCTAAAATATCTGCCAGTCACAATTCTACCCTCACAATGTACCAAACCCATCTTGAACTTAATAATCACAATTTATAATTGTTGGGGTAAAGAATTTTTGCTAGGAAAGAACAATTTCCTTTCCTCGACCTGAAGTCTGAATTTTCTTATCAGTGTTCACCAGCCCCCCTTTAATGTCCAGGGCGAATGGTCCAGGACCTGACAGCCAGCCCGACTGCGTTCAGTCACCTCAGTCTTTGTCTTTCCCATGGAAAAGAGTTCACAGATTTACTGTTGTTTGCACGGTGTCTCCTTGTTTATTCCGACACCCGTCTTTGATGCTTTCCTTGAAAGATAGAGACTAGGATAGCAGGTGATCTTCCCGAGGGGGGACTAACCAACGTCCATCACACTTAGGATGCTCTTGGTTGGATCTTGTGCTTTGGACAAAAGAGCCCCGATGGTGCTGTGGGATCATCGTTGAGCTGCTCACCTCAAGGTTACTAGTTCGAAACTCCCTAGCAGCTCTTCAGGAGAAAGGGGAAGCTGTCTTCCCTGGATTTAAAGTCTTGGAAGTGCTAGATAGGGGTGCTCCACATTGGATTCACTCGTTAGCAGTGAGTTTGCGTGTTAGGCTCTGATAGCCGAATGGGTCACTGTCTCAGGGAAGGGGTGGATGGACTGTGACTGCCAGCCCCCAGCAGTGGTTACTGAGGGCTTAGAGCCCATCACTCTTGCAGCAAATAAGGTTGTCCACAGTCATTTCTGCATCCGTCTCAGTTTCAAACCACCTCAGCCACCCCTTTAATTGTATGCTCACCTTGCGGAGCTTCTCTGTAATTGATTTCTACTAGTTCATCAGTAAAAATAACACTTTACAATGTATTAAATAATATAACCCCCCCCTTGATTCCCGGAGGAACATAAAATCCATGCTGCTTCATTCAGAATAAAGAGCTTTTGTCTCCATTCCCTCGCTCCCCCCTCATCTTCTAGATTAGTCTCCTTTCTCTGATAAAACAATGACTATAGTTTAAAAGCCTTTGGAGTAGAAATTTATCTAAGGCTTCTTTTAAGTCTAAGTAAATGATGGCCACTGTTTTCCTTTGGTCAATTTGTTTTCTCCTTCAGGGAAATAGAGTAGATCAGACTGTTCTGTTTTGACCCGGTGGACACCAGGCTTCTCACGCCCTGTGTTCCCCGCTTTGAAAGTCTGGGAACTCACACCCGAGGATTGGTAAATTCCTCCATAAAGACCCCAAGACCATCATGCACTTGGTCTCACAGCTGTTTCCTGCTCCGACACTTTTTGCACAGGGAAAAGTGCTGTATTTTGCATCACTTTGCACTTAGATTTCTTTACTGGTGTCTGCCTGTACTTCAAGGACAGGACTTTGCCTGGGGCAGAGATGGCTGTTATTTTCTCAGCTGCACTCTCCCTTTCCCCCTGAATAGTAGAAGCCCATGGTGTCAACAAGGCCAATTTGCTACCAGTGGGTCATTTCTGACCCATGGAGACCTTAAAGGGCAGAGTAGAGCTGTCCCCCGTAAGCTTCCAAGGCTGGAATTTTTTCTGGGAGCTGAAAGCCTTATCTTGTTCCCATGGAGTGGTTGGTGGTTCTGAAATGCTGACCTTGAAGTTATTAGGCTAACTGGTACCCCCACTAACCCTTCAGGGGTGTCCCGCCTTCTTACTGTGGTCCCTGTGATGGACTACTGTCAGGTCACACCAAGCAGTGCTGCTGAGCACACGGGTGATGAGAGAGCAAAGGAATACAGACCCAGGTTTACTGTACTGGTCATAGAAAACTTCCATGAGAAGGCTCCAGGTGATGCCCCCATCGACAGAGTACTCTAAGAGAACCCCTTGGTTCCGGTTGTTCGGTGTGATCAGGCATCCATACATGAAGTAAAACTGGATAAACTCGGCATTTG
Organism: Tenrec ecaudatus; assembly: GCF_050624435.1. NCBI lineage: Eukaryota > Metazoa > Chordata > Mammalia > Afrosoricida > Tenrecidae > Tenrec > Tenrec ecaudatus. The sequence continues at coordinate 122,653,870 of NC_134538.1, forward strand.
TGAGGTTTAGATCCACTGTGACCAGCAATCGACTGCAGCCCTAAGGTAAGAAAGAAGAAAAAGACACAGGATGAGAACCAAGGTGGGGAGAAGGAATGTGATGACAGAGGATAGGTTTTCTCTGGCTTCCTGTGTGTGTTTCCGTTGACATGCATGTCATAAGGTATTGCAGTCCAGATTCCCCTGCCATCTCTTACCACACTGGCACCTGGCATGATGGCCAGCACACAGTAGGTGCACATCGAATGTTACTGACCTTTTAAACTTCATCTTTAAAGACTTACATAGAGTGAGACAATATAAGATGTTCTCCTACCTCTTACACACAAGATGAGAGCCAGAATTAAAGTAACCGTTCTATGCCTTTCTTAAATGATTTCCATCTATTATGTCTTTTTTAAAACAGCAGCTGTTAATGGAATAGCACATTGAAATAGTGACTTTAATAAAAACTTTAGAATATTTAATGTAACTTAACAGTATAATTGGAGATTGCTATAGCTCTTTTTAGTTAAACTTTTATAACAGATGTTAATGCCTTCCTTAACAATTCTTTACCATAGAAAGGTAGAAATCAGTTGAACACATAAGGAAAACTAGACCATTGGATTTTAGCCAATTAATTAGCGTTCCAGCCAAGCTAGGAAGAGCATTCTTAACACTGCATTCTTAGACAATGGCGATGACCATAAAAATCCCGAATGTTCTTCTTTTATTCTTAGGAGAATATAGTCAGTGTACGTCATGCACTTAGTTGGCACAAGGACAATCAATGACAGGGGAGGAGAGAGCTGACAACAAATTGATTATATTTTATTAATTTGCCCATGAAGAGCATCTAATCATGTTATTGGAGAAATTGGAATTCTAAAGAGACTAAGATTTGGCAGCAAAATTGGAACGATTATAAAAGTTCTCAATGAACGTTTCCTACACCACCACCATTCACATTAATAACCTGCTACAAATATAAATGTTAGGTAGTTATGGGCAATTATTCTTTCTGGTTAAATTATAGAAAGGGTTGATGACTGTCACTAAACTCAGTAACCATGGATGCTCATTTTCCAGGCTTGTCTGCTTCTTAAAAATCTGTTGGCAGCGGTTAGAGGTTCCCAAACTTACTTGGCCTATCGCTTCCTTCAAGAAACATTCTTCAGTGCCCTCCTGGCAAATAAAAACCTTGCCACAGTAGCCCCTGACCCTGGAGGAAGTGTCGGGATCTGCTTTCGCAGCTGGTTCCGTCACCCACTAGGGGGCAGTCCTGCTATTCTGGGAAAAACTGGTAGAGTTTACACCTGGTGAAGGATGCAAATGGAAGCCTTCCACAGGGAGCGCAGGTCTTCTCCCCCAGGGCAGACATTCAGGTAAGTCCTTTTTCTAAGTGTGCTGCAACATGCCCTTTACTGACGTGCATCCTTTCAACAGATGGTCTAGGGACATGCTAGAAATCAGTATGAAGGTGCAGACTCAGAGCAGAGCTGGGTATTCAGAGTGGTCAAGCTCCGTCTAGGGACTCATCTACTTGGGGGGGGGGCGGCGGGCACTAAGGGGCGCAGCAGGGGTCACCAGCAGACAAGCACTCACCCCACTGAAGTGGAGCGCCATTCCGGAAGCCACAGCACCACACACCGTACTCAGTTTCCCACCATTAACAGTCAGCCAGTTCTGGTTGGATGGAGCTCGATTGAAGTTGTCTTTGAGTTGGGTGGGGAGGGAGGTCTCAGGCTCATCACAATAGAGGCCCCCCCACTTCTCATCACAGCTGGGCCCGGAGAAAGAGAAAGGCAGGGTCAACATCCAGCAAAGTCTCACAGTAGTCAGGCCAAGGTGACTTTGCTTCACAAAGTATGCCAGAATTCACCTCTGCTTTAGGTTAGAAAGGAATCACGTCTCCCATTCCCACTGAGTAGAGTCTGACTCAGTGACCCCAGAGCGGAGTAGAACTTTTCCACAGGGCATCAGGGGTACACCTTCAAGGAAGCAGACTGCCTCAACTTCATTGTTCTCCCAGGGAGCTCCTTGATGTTTTCAAATCATTGCTGACGTGTCTATTAGCAGCCCAGAGTCCAACGCATTGGGCCGCTAGGGCTTCCTTAAATGACTTCTGCCTGCCTGCCTGATTCCCGCTCACAGGACAACGTGGAGCTGTTCCTGTGGGCTTCTGAGACTTTCCTAAAGTAATTAATGACATGTTTGCAGGTGGCGAGAAAGAAGCAACCTCAAAGAATTTACTAAAGCCATGTCTCCTCCTCTGGGTGGCTCCGGTAAATGAGATGGTTCTTCTTCAGTGTACAAGAATCCAGTTGGTTTTTGTATGCTAATCTTGTAGCCAGCCCAGCTGCTGAATCTTTCAATTAGTTCTAACTTTCAACTTTTCTTGTTGAGGCTTTGGGGTTTTCTATGCAAAGAATCCTATTATCTGCTAGTGGAGAGTGCTATTTCTTCTTGGCCAGTTTGGAAGCCTTCAATTTCTCTTTGCGGTCTAATAGCCCTCAAAGCTCTGTCACAGTCTTGGCTGATAAACAAATGGAGCTGCCAAATTGGACTGGTAGGGCCTCATAATTTATGAGATGAAGTCTTTCTAACGGAAGTTTGGTGCCATGTAAGAAACCAAGATGCCAGACTCCAAAAGCAGACGATATTTGGGATGGCATCTGCCTTCTGGCTAAAGGACTGACTGCCCTCGGAATAAGAATAAGCTTATGCATGTCGAGGGTAAATCTGGGTACTGGCAAGAAGCATTAATCAAAAGAGACTCTTTCCGGGTGTGTGGGGCTTAACGAAGAAGAGACTACAAATGTCCTTATTTATACTACCCCATCAGATAGCAAATCCTTGAAAACGCACACAAAACACTTTGTATCCTTCCAAAGATATAAAGGCTTTCTAATAGGCATACACGTGGCCTCTTTATCAAGTATGCTTGATTAATTGACCAGGCATTTGTATACTCTCATTTGCAAACAACACTGGGATATACCAGTTAAACCAGGAGTAATCTGTATCATTATATCTATGAAGATATATGTATCAATATATATATATATATTCCGACCTAAGGGGGGGAACACATTTATGATGACTTCTTTTCTGGTCCAAGCATACTGAACTCTCGCGCTCTCTCTAATGTCCTCTCAAGGCTCAGGTGTGCCAGAATAACCCAGGAAGGAGTACAATGTAGTCCATTAGAACGCAGCCTTCTCCTGGCGACAGAGCTATTGCTCAGGTCTTCCCTGCTCAGCAAGAACGAACATGCAATCCCCATCAACTCCACAGTTAGCGCGACATTATATTTCAGAAAAACACAGACTGTAAGGTCACCTGGGAGCGATTCCAACACCAGTTTGGCTGGAGGAGGCAACCCCCCCCCCCACTTACACGCAGTTTCCTTGGGTGCACCTCCCATGGCCACTGCACATGTCAATGCATCCATCCCCGATGTAGACATTATCTATCGCCCACGTCTGCTGCTTGTCAAAAGGAGCTGGTTGGTGCCAGCGGAAACGAGTGGCTTGGGACCTTCAGAGGGGAAAAGAGTTATAATGAAGGACGCGGTGGGAAAGAGGCCGTGTTCCGCCTGCCTGAATGAGTACCCAGAGCAGCCGATCACTCACAAAAATGCACACCCGTTCCATCCATTCTCACTCACCTTCTGAAAAGTCTGCATTTCGCCACTGTCATATTCTGGGCACACACTACTAAACAAAACCAAATCAGACGGAGCTAGGGTAGACTGGTCATTTTCTTTTCTTTTAAACCTCAGCGAGCCTTGTAAACATAAACTAAGTGGAAATAAAATGTAACACTGAAACCAAATCAGACGGAGCTAGGGTAGACTGGTCATTTTCTTTTCTTTTAAACCTCAGCAAGCCTTGTAAACATAAACTAAGTGGAAATAAAATGTAACACTGAAACCAAAAGATTTGGAGGGATACTGGGCCCCGCATTTTGTGTGGGAATGACCGTGGCATGACACTAGGGTGCTAAGTTAGAGGTGCCAGTTAGGAAATGGAGCTCATATAACCCTTGGGGAGTAGGGCATGGGCCCAGTGCCTTCGTGTGGTGGTCAATCCGCTTCACTTCACACAGCTTTCCTGAGGAATTCTTTCAGCGAAATTCTTCAGAGACAACATGGGTGTAAAGCACTGTGTCAGTGAGACCCTAGTTAACTGGATGGACAAAGGGACAAGGTGATAAAATAAGACCAGATGTATTTTACATGGATTTTGAAGCATGATAGTGAAACCCAAACAAGATTAGATTATAGCAGAAATATTACTGTATGTTTATCTCTTGTTCTCAAAGGATGTCCGTTTGAGGGCTAAGATATGCCCAACCCGCGCCAGGTTATTTTCAGTTGCATTATATGCATGTGGAAGTTGTAGACTGTGTCAAGAAGACTGAAAAAGAATAGATTCATTTGAATTATTGTGCTGGTGAAAAATGTTAAAAATACTACAGGATGCCAGAGGAGCAAACAAGTCTGTACAGCCAGAATGCTCCTTAGAATGTAGGCTGGTAAGACTGTGTCTCATGTGCCCTGGAAGAGGACATCATGCTTGGCGAAGGGGAAGGGAAAGGGAGGAGTGGATGGGCAGGGTGGCTGCAACAATGGGATCACCCAGAAGAGTAACTGTGAGATGGGTGCAGGACTGGCAGCCATCCCCTCTGTTGGAATTAGGGTCACTATGAGCTGGAACCAACTTGAGGGCACAGCAGCAGCAGCAGCAGCAGCAGCATCTCTCTCACAGTTTGGGCAAGTGTCCTGTTCAGGACAAATAATCATACATTTCAGAGGCACTAGATGGCAGTAAAACCCCAATGATCCTTGAAGCTCTAGTGAGTTGAACATTAATGATAGTATTTTGTGTTCATTGAGTCATACACGTTGTCATTAAGGGTCTGTTTATTGCTAACACTAATTATGTAGACTCCAAGGGGAAATCCCCTGGTGGTGTGTTCCTAAATGGGCACTTTTGATCTAGTTTCGATCCAGCACCAGATGACTTTAGTAACGTGCTACATAGACAACTGGGACATTAGACTGTCTTTCAATGTACACAACCCCCTTCGTTAGACCACACCACAAGGACTTGAACTGGAAACCCCCCTAAGCCAACTGGACTTTATCTTAAACTCACTGGTAGCAGATCTTGGGAACTGAAATCCTCAAACAAAACTGGGAGAAGAAGCAGATGGTGGCTATCTGTCCTCAGGGTAGGGAATTGGTGGTCCTTGGACTTTGGTTTGGCTCAAACGTATTGCTTTGAGGGTGCTCAATGAATGGCAACCGGGGACGACATATACGTGCTGTTTTCATATTCTCTCTGCATTTTTGTGACATGCGTCAGTGTACTACACATCATTTTGTCTTTGTAAATGAGTGTTACTGAAAGTACTGCCTTACCTACCTTACAGTTTGTGTGCAGGAGCCCTGGTAGAGCAGTGGTTACTCATTGGGCTGAGATCCACATGGTCAGCAGTTTGAACCCGCCAGCAGTTCCTCTGGAGAAAGTCCGGGCTTTCTACTCCTGTGTACAGTTTCAGTCTCAGAAACCCACAGGGAGTGGTGGTGAGTCAGCACTGCCTCCATGGCAGGGAGTTTGAGTTTTGGGGTAATGCTTTGTGTAACTAAGTCTCAAAGCTGTACAAACGAGCAATTCATGTACTGTAGTCTAAAAGGATGCCCTACCCACGTATAAATTCCTTTCTCAACAGTGTTTTTTTTAATTCTATACCATGGACTAAAATAATGTTACTATCAATAGAATTACCTTATGCTCCATGCAGATGATTTATGATGCGCTCCAACAAAGTGATAATGATGGTCTAAATGAACCAGGGACATATATAAATATAGGGATCTGAATGGATTGTGAGCTCTCACTTGAACATAGCCCTAATATAAGAACAATTAGTTCTTATGACAAGATCCTGCTCAGTACTTGCTCTCATGGCGGGATCACTGAAGAAATGAATGCTATAGCAAAGTGTGGTGAAGAGATCAGAGGGTGCTCCACTATCAGAAAAAAGTCTTTGGGGTTTTAATGGCTTGTCTCAAAACAAGCAGTCATCTAAGTGAGGGGTAAGCAAAGCTCACACAGAGCAAAGTCCACACAAGCAAGTGTGATCCAGGGAGTACAAATAATAACATCTAAGCCCAGAGGAGGGAATAGTACCAGAACCTAAACTGTAAACATGCAGTTTGCAGAGTATAGTGGACCAGAGTGGAAGCCCCAAATCCATGTGCCGGTCCCGACGTGGACTGAGTCTCCAGGGAATCCCCATTGACCATAGACTAGGAGTACGAGTTGCCCTGACAACAGACTAGGGCGTCCTGAAGGGGATTCAGCTGGAATGTAACACCTTGTCATCAGATCTCTCTTTTGATCCATTCTGAATTTATTCTGGTTTTAAAATATTATCTGGTTTGTTTCAATCGAGGTTTTTCTCTGTTTTCCTTGGTCATTGTTACTGAGTCCTTTCATGTTTTGTGTGTGTGTGTGTGTATTTTGTATAGGGAAGCCAGGGTGGGTGGAACTATGCAGACAGCAACCAGGGTCACTGAAGGGCAGCTTGAGGGGACATGGGGAGTCCACAGCCAAGTGCACAAGAAGGAAGACATTGTTCCAAAGTTGACTGTGGTGATGATTGTACAGCCCTTCAGAGTATGACCGAACCATTTAGTTGTAGGATACATTAATTATCTCTCAATTAAACAATTTAAAAAAAGAGTCCATTTATCATTTGAATGGGGAATAGCTGTACTAGGCAGGGCAAAAGATATGACAACAGTCAGAATTAAAGAACTATTTTTTAAAAACTGAAAACATTTACAAAATTTAGGAAATAGAAGAGGACCTATCAAACAGTTACAATCAGAGCGAAACTGTTCTCTGAGAATAAATAGTTTGGCAGTGTTGGCTTGAGACCATGCAGTAGTTGTTTCCCCACAAAAGTTCTTGCTTTTTAATCCCATGAGCGACTCTTACCCGAGCACCCTCTGTTGACTTCCCGAGGCACCGAACTTGCACCCTACGCTGTTGCGAGTGCCCCTGAGGCTCACCTTGAGAGAGTCCTCCTCCCTGAACCCCATTCTGACGTCTGGCACACTGCTCCTTTCCTCGGTTCTCAAAGCACACCGAGCCATCCACCCTTCAGCCAGGGTAGTCTTCCTCTCTGCTTGGCTAACTCCAGGGCGTCCTTGAAATGTGAGGTTGTCATAGAGAAGTTTCTTCCTGACTCTTTTTCAAAAATTATGTTTCACGAAGGGAGTGCAACAGAACAGCAAGGGAGCAAAGCAATAAAGTCCCCGAGGAACCCCCCAAAAGAGATTTCTGACTTGTGGGGCAGGGCTCAGCACCCCATCGGACCTGATCAGAAAACATCTGTATGGGTCAGCAGACAGGCCTGGAAATATTTATAGGCTTTTGTTTTTTCTTTTCTTTCTATGTAAGACAATCTGGAGGAGAAAACAATGGGACTGATGGTTCCTGGGGGACATGGGAGAGGAGAAAGCAGAGGAAAGGGAGTGGGGAGCCAACAAACACAGGGACAAGAGAGCAACAATAGATCTAAAATTGATGGCAAGGAGGGCACAGAACGCCTGGTGGGGTTCGATCAAGTGCACTGTAGCCGAGAGGAATGACGGGAGCAGAATGAAGATTGAACATGACAGTGGGACAGAAGGAAAGTAAAAGGGAATAGAGGAAGGAACTAGGAGGCAAAAGACATGTATAAATATAGAGATGCATATATTAATATATAATGAGATGCATATAGGTCCATGTACATATATTTATATGTTAAGTATTAAGATACCAAACAGATTATGGGCCTCTAGTCAAGCCCTTCCTCAATGCCAGAACACTTTGTTCTAATAGCCTGGCATTCTGTGATGTCCACCTTCCCGATACAATCCTGAAGACAAAGTGGGTGTGCAAGCAAGTGTAAAGAAAGCTGACGGTGCCCAGCTATTAGAAGATAGAGCCCCTGAGGCCTTAAAGGCTTGTAGTTAAACCAGCAGCCATCTAGCAGGGAAGCAACAAGCCCACATGGAAGAAGCACACCAGCCTGTGTGATCACAAGGTGTTGATGGGATCAGGTATCAGACATTAGAAGACCCAAAAGAGACAATCATATCAATGCAAATGAGGATGGTCGGAGTGGAGGCCCAAAGTTCATCTGTAGACAATTGGACATCCCCTCATAGAAGGGTCAAAAGGAAGAAATGAGCCAGCCAGGGTGCAGAATAGCACCGACGGAACACACAACATCCCTCCAGTTCTTTAATGCTTCCCACCCCAGCCCCTCACTATCACGACCCCAGTTCTCCCGTACAAATCCGGCTAGACTGCAGCACGCCCATTGGTACAGATAAGGGATCTCAACACACAGAATCCAGGACAGATAAACCTCTTAGAAACAGAAATGGGAGAAGCAATACCAGGGAGGAGGCAGAAGGTGAGCAGAGAAAGGAGGAACTGATCATAATGATCAATGTTTAACAATGTGGGGTGTCAACAACAGAAATGTGGGTGAGGGGAGACTGGATGCTGTAAGATATGAAAATAAAAAAAGATATGAAAATAATAACAATTTATTAAGGGTGCACAAGGATAGGAGGGCAGGGGAGGGAGGGATAAAAGAGGAACTGATACCAAGGGCTCAAGTAGAAAGAAAATGTTTTGAAAATGATGATGGCACCATATGTGCAAATGTGCTGGACACAATGGATGGATGCATGGCCTGTGATAAGAGCTGTATAAGCCCACAATAAAATGATTTAAAAAAGAAAATGATGAGAACATACACACAAATGTGACTGATACAGTTGATGCATGGATTGTTATAAGAGGTATAGAACCCCCAATAAAGTGATTTTTTTAATAAAAAGGCATTTTGAAAAAAAAATTTTCATCCATGTTATTCTTTCAGAAGGCAAATGATTTTTTTGTGCTTTGTAGTATTTGTCATGATTGCAACCACACATTTACTTGCATACTGATTTGTAAAACATCTGTCTCCTGCTGGGAACACAGGCAGTCATAAAGGAACAAGATCCCATTCGTTTGTTCAGCACGATGCACAAGCACACAGGGTTGAGCATGCTCTCCGCGCTCTCTAAGTGCAGGAATCTCGGAGTGGTGCAAACAGTGAGTGCTTTTGGCTGCTAAAGGAGAGGTTGGAGATTGGCGTCTACCCAAAGGCAGCTTAGAAGAAAGGCCTGGCATTCCACTGCTCATAAATGATCCGTCTAGACCCTATGGAACACAGTTCTATCTGGAACCCAGGGGACCACCAGAGCCAGCTTTGACGCAGCAGCAAGTGGTGACCAAGTCTCTGGGTACAGCAAGTTGGTCGTCATGGACGCCATGCTCACGGAAAGCAGGGTGAAGATGACCCAGGAGCTGTTCAATTCCGGGGCCCTGCCAATCAGTTCATTTTAAGCACCTCAAGAGACACTGCATCCCTACAGAGTGGCACTCCAGAAACCTGTGGGGCAGTTCTGCCAGGCTGTGGGGTGACTGTGAGTTAGAACTGACTCAATGACACCGAGTTGCTGAACGCCGATTGATGTGCAACAAACAGTCTTTTAAAAATAACAGCATATCATTGCTTGGCTTCATTCTGATAGCTAGTCAACATTTCTATAAATATTTTGCTTTTATTTTAAGCAACAAGTTTTAAATTGGCAGTGAATGTCTCACTATTTCCCCAGAAAATCTTTTTATCCTCAGTGCCTATGGATAATAGGTAAGAACATTTCTTGTTCCCCTAAACCTTATACTTGCTCCATCAAAGCGCCCATTACTCTGTATTAAAAGTACCCATCCGTATGTTACTAGTTCTGGTGATACCCTGGTCAAATGCTTGGCTGTTCACTGACGTCAGTGACTTGAGCCCACTAAACTGCAAGATGGGCCAACCTGCTTTCTTAAAGAGTTATATCTTTGGAAACCCCATGGAGGCACCTCTATCCTGTTCCATAGGGCCGGGATGGGTCAAAATTGACCCGATAGCAGTGGGTTTGGTTCTGCTGGGCATTCACGTTAGTTTCCTCTAAGCTAGATCAGATTCCTTGGGTATCACTTCCCTGTGAACGACACTCACCGGTGGGACTTCCCCATAGCTGCTGAAAGAGCATTGAGATGGTCACGGGGAGGCTGCCCAGGAACAGTCAAAGATGAGCCATCTCCTTGGCAGGTGGGTGGGGACTGGAGTCACTTGTGGAGGGGGCAGCAAAATGATGGTTGTTTCAGGGGTAAGGGGCCTTTCTAGCAAACGAGCCGAGGTGTGTTCTGGTCAGTGGTTGTGCTTCACCACAGTCTGGGTAGCCACCTGACACAGAGACTGCTTGGGAGATTCGCACAGACTGTTGGCGTTGATGACGTTACGGGGTTCTTCAGCGCTGGCATTTTCAGTGTGGGCAACGATGGATTCCCACCAAACAGGAGTTGGCGAATCGGAGTCAAGACAGGTGAAGGCTCTACTGTGTAGTCTGTCACTAGTAAATTCCATGTCCATGGGAGTAACTTAACATATGTAATGAGGGCTGGTCCTCAGGAGTCACTACCGCTACTAACGCTCAGTAGCCGCTGAGCAATCGCACGCGCATTAGCCGATGTCCTAAGGAAGCGGTAGGTTTTCAGGAGCGAGGAGAGCTTGGAGGCTGAGTTGCTGGGACTTGTTCCCGGTCCTGTCACGGCTCCCCAGTGTCAAGGGGCCACTGCACGTTAGGTTTCTACACTGACACCTCCGGTCTGGGAAAGGAGGAGAACGCTATTCCTGCCTCACCAGGGTGCAGTGAAAATTAATTCGTTCCATTTTAACCAAGACCCGTAAGTGCCTCAGTGAGGTCCCCCCGCGTATGTCATTAGTCATCCTGAAGCTGCCTTCCCAGGATGGCCACCACCAGCCGCTGCGCTGCTTAGAGAGGGGGACCGATGGCCCCGGCGAGGCTGTCTCCTTCCCCCGATCCCTGAAACGGCTCCTCGCGATTCTTTCCTGAATGCACCCATTTCCTCCATCAACACCACGGGGTGAATCTGCTGCCTGCCATCTCTTTAAAATGGTAAAGAGCGAAGGTGTCATTAAGGTACACCTGACCCAATCCACAGGATTGCCAATGGCAAGCCGGACGACGAGTAAGGAAGACCGCAGGAGACAGGATGCGTTTGAAGTCTGCGGTCGATGAAGAACGCTAACAGAACCACAGCTGGCGGCAGGTCAGGTCTTGAGAGAAGCACGGGGGACACGGAGTCCAATAGATTAGAACGGAGAACCCAGAAACACAACCAGTCCTTACAGACACCTGCCTTTTGATAAAGGACTTAAAACTCATGAAGTGGGGGAAGAGATAGCCTTTTCAATTAAGTGGTGCTGGAAAACGGATCTCTATCTGCAAAAGAATGAAACCAGACCCATACCTTATACCATGTATAAAAATGAATTTAAAGTGGATTAAATATCTAAATATAAACCCGAGAACCATAAGACCCATCAATGCAAAATTAGAGACAAACTTAAGGACCCGAATACAAGGCATAAACACCTTACTGAACATAATAATCCTGAGCATAATAAAAATATTCACACTGCAGAAGACAAAATAGAGGACAGAACCTTCGAAAAATACGATATTTACGTATAATCAAAACACTTCCTCAAAAGAGTTAAAAGAGAAAGCATACATTGGGATATGATATATCCCAATATTTAGCAATGATATATCAGAAAAAGGACTCATTTCCAAAGTCTATAGAACTGAAACGCTTTAATCAGAAAAATACAAATAGCCCATTTAAAAAATGGGCACAAGACATGAAATAGTTTACTAAAGTGACCAACATATTATGAAGAAATGTTTGTGTTCGCTAGCAATAAAAGGAATACAAATCGAAACCACCTCACACTGACACTCTTAGACAAAATTCTCTAAAACCCAAACCAGAAAAGAGTCCATGCTGGCGAGGATGTGGAGATTGACCACTCCTACGCTGCAGGTGGGACGGCAGAACTGCGGAACCACAGGGCATTCACCACGGTGCTCCCTTAACCCAATGCAATGCGGCCTCCTTACAACCCAGTCTTGCCATCTCGCCCCTCGGCATCCACCCTGAAGAACTGAAGGACAACACACGAACAGACACGCACACACACACAACAGCCCATTTCCATAATAGCAAAAAGATAGAAATAATAAAAAACTCTGACTACAGAGGAAGGGGTAAACAAACTCAGCACATGCATACAACAGATCCTTAAGAAACAATGCCGAGTGTGCCAGACTCCGTAACACGTGGACAACATTAGACATCATGCTTAGCAAAGTCCGCCTGATGAACAGTGTATGACACCGTGGTTATCAAGGGAAGTAAAGAGAAAGAAAAACGGTTTTCACCCCAAAGGAGACAACTTTGGGGGCAACAAAGGTCAAAGCCGGTGGGAGGAAGGGAGAGAAGGACGGACTTGACACTATCACTGATTTGACTTGAGACGGCTGTGCCCCTACAGAGATGTCCTTCTTTGTAAGTGTTGCATTTCACAAACAAAAAGAAACACGCAGAAATAAAACAAAAATTTAAAAATGAGAGAGAAGGTCACAGCCTTGAAAACCCTGAAGATTCCCGACCTGTCCGATCTAAACACTGGTCCGAGTGGTTGTCAATGGAGGAAGAGTAAAACTGAAATGGACTTGGGATTCTTTGGTGACACACAAGTTCATTAAAAAAGAAAAATTAAGATCAGTTGGATCTATGTTTGCTTAAATTAGGCAAAATCGGAGTCTGTTAAGAAAAATTAAAAAGACAAAAAAAACCCCCAAAACAAACTATAATGAAAGGCAACAACATCAGGATGGCCCTAAGAAACGAGAGAGTACTACACAGTGGTGGGGATGTGCAGAAACGGGCGCCGCAGCACACTGCTGATGGGAAGGTCCGATGGGAGAGCACCGTGGGAAACAAGGCCAGCAATCCCACTCTAGGCACATGCTGCCTCACCCAACGGAAGCCGATGCCCACACAGACACTTGGACACGAATGCTCACAGCAGACTTATCAAAGAGTCAAAGGGAAACAAGCTCTAAAGGGAGAAAACACCGCCAATGTCCATCAACTGATGAGTGGGCAAATAAACGAGGCATCTCCATCCCATGGAATGTTATTTAGCCACAAAAAGACTAAAGTACGGACACATAGTAAGGCGTGGATGAACGTCAACGTTCCACGAAAGACGTCAGTCACAAGATACCACATATCGCATAATTCCCTTTATAAAAAGTGTCCAGAATAGGGGTATGTAGAGGAGCAGAAAGTAGGTCGGTGGTGTACGAGGACTGAGTTGCGTCGGTACATGTGGGACACAGAGGCCAGAGAATAACTGCCGATGGCGACAGGCTTTGTTGCATGGAAAAATGCACTCCAATTAGATGATACACTTTCAGTGCGTGAACTGCACAGTGTGTGAATTATATCTAAAACACAGTGGTGAATGTTGCCTACAAAACGCAATGTTGAAATGCAGCTTTTCCTCAGCAGCCCGACTTGGAAACTCACTTGGCAGGTGTTCACTCATGAGTAGAAAGGGGTTTTCTGGAGCCTAATTTGTTTGCAGTCTTAAGGCCTGGTGAATCTGCCCTGTGCTGAGGGGCCCCGAGGGCCCAGATAAAAGGAAGGGACAGCGCTGCCACAGAGCTGGCCTTGCTTTAACTGTCATCTGAGAAAGTTAACCATCCGAGGCAGTAATGGCCGTATCGTTGGTGCGCCCTTAAGCGCCAAACCATGCTTTATGAGAGTGCTGTTGGTCTCATAAACACACTCTCCGGCTCTTGATGGTTTAACCACTTTCCCCCAGAACTCGTCTATCATCCTAGAATATTCCATATGGAACTGCACATTCATTTGAGGTTCTTGATGCAGAAAAGATGAGAGAGTCAGCTCCGGACAGAAGCCATTCTTCTATAACATGTACTTAGTACTTGGACATTTCTTGTTTGTGACTGTCAGAGATTCTGTTTCAGGTGTGCATGTCCTTAGTCTGTAAGATAAAAATCAAGCTTTTCCATTAAAGAAATTGAGGTGGCTTCTAGTTCCCAGGACGAGAGTTCTTTACACCCCTCCAACCAGGCTAGAAGGACCAGGGCTGGGAAAAAGCTAGCTGTGGTGTGTTGTGTAGGTGAATCTACTTTACAGAGAGAATAAAACTGCTTTGTGGGCTGTCGTCCTTAAGTGAGCAGACGGTCAGGCATTTTGTCCCGTAGGGTGGCTAGTAGGTTTGAGCTTCTGACCTTTCAGTTAGCAGCTGTGTGCTTAAACTGTGCCACCAAGTTTTCTGGGAGGTCGGTATGTATCAGTTCTATTGGACAGAAGGTCACTGTCAATGACCTACAGACATAACTGGAGAAAAGTTAGCCCTAAAGGGATGCATAAACACCCAGTATATGTTATTAATTGTTATTGATAAGGAATGGTTCATGATGAAGAGCTCTAAAGAGGTCGGCCAGGAACCTTGCTTGCCCTGTGGGAGACCCTGGTGAAGAAAAGACTGAGCTATAAACAAAACAAATAAACCCGAGAAATTAGAGATTATCTTGTACAATTAGTTTGTTTTGTAAGGGTGGGCACTGCTAGCCAGGGAGGGAACGTACACCGCTTCCCTAGCCGGAGAACTGAGTCTGGTGCTGTGTGGCCTCAATTCTGCCTCTCAGTGACCCCAAGTCACAGAGGAACTGCCTCGCAGGGTTTCCAAGGCTGCAGTTTTTATGGAAGCGGACTCCCAGGTCTTCCTCCCAAAGAACTCCTGGGTGGGTTTGAGCTGCCAATGCTTCACCGCTCGGGAGGAGCCCACCACTCCGACTTGGCGCATCCTTTTGCACTCACATGGTAGTGTTTTCTTGGCTCAACACAGAAAATTCTGATTGCCACGGATGGCAGGCAGACTCGAGGGCCACAAATCGACCACTCGCATGGTAGCTTAGTGTAGGCAACAGAGATCACTGCAGAAAAGTGACCTCAGTGATTATATTTAACATTTTGTCCACAGAAGAATCTAAACTGTGATTTGATTTTTTTCTCTAAACTTCCTTATGATAGATTGAGAGCTGAGCACGTGCAGGGGGCGGGGGTGTCAGGACATAACCTCAAACAAGTAGTCTCATAAAGAACCCCAGCTCCCCACAATACCTCTCAGACTCAGGCAGAAAGCACAATTCAGAGTTAATAAGAGAAGTGATTAAATGAGTCCCCCCCCCAAACATTCCTTCATAGAGAGAACAAAAATGTAAACTTTGGAACAAAGCTGGTCCAGCTACTGACTGGTTTTGGGTCAAATCCAGTAACTTCCCTGTTTCTTAGTTCCCAGCTTAAAAGGGAGACAGTCAGACCTGTAAATTATAGGGCACTTAGGTTATATGTCAATCAATTATATTGGATTGTGTTCAGATTTGACTAAACATTAACACTTTTTATGAGAAAAGCAGGGAAATGTAGATCCTCATGGTATATTTGATGATAAGTAGACCTTTTTATAAAACCTTTAGGTGTTACAGGATATTACAGCTTGCTATTGACAAGTCCTTTCTTTTTAGTGATGCATACAGAAATATTTAGATGAAGGAATGTGATGGCTGGGATTCGTGTCAATGACGCGGTGAGGGTGTGAGTGAACTGAGGGATGAGACAAAGCTGGCATGACTTGATCACTGGTGGAGGTGAGAGATGGAGTACATGAGCATCGAGTACAACATTTTGTTTGATTTTATATGTTGAGTTTTCCTATTATGAAAAGTCAAATGAATCAAGGCATTATAAAAATAAATAAAAGAGGTAAATGTGGTGCCAGACTAATTTTCAAATTGACAGTAAAATTTGGATGTGAGGATTATAAACAAAGGAGAATGGCTATCTGTTAAAAGTAAACTAAAAGCTCTATTATTTTTGTTAATTTTAATTAGCGATGAAGCTGGGTTACATGATAAAGAACTTGGCATCAGGGTTGGAGGGAGGCTTATTAATAATCTGCAATGTGCAGATGAAACAGTCGTGCTTGTTGGAAATGAGGAGAACTTGGGAGCACTTGCTGATGAAGATCAAGGATTGCAGTCTGGATTACAACTCAATGTAAAGAAATTCACAACTGGAAGAATTGGTAACTTCGTGATAAGCGGAGAAAAGATTCAAGTTCTTAATGATTTTGTCTTGCTTGGATCCACCATCAGTGCTCATGGAAGCAGCAGCCAAGAGATCAAGTGATGCATTATATTGGGTAAATTTGCTGCACAAGACCTCGTTAAAAAGTGTTGAAAAGCCAGGAAGTTACTTTGAGGACTTAGGTACGAATAACATAAATCATGCTGTTTTCAATTACCTCATATGCATGTGAAAGTTGAATTGCTGTGTTGGTGAAGATTACTGAAAGTACCATGGAGTGCCAAAAGAACAAACACATCTGTCTTGGAAGAAGTACGGTCAGAGTGCTCCTTAGAGGCAAGGAATGCAAAACTTCATCTCACATACTTTGGACACATTTTCAAGAGAAACCAGTTGCTGGAGAAAGACATCATGCTTGGTGAAGCGGAGGGGCAGGGAAAGAGGTGGCCTTCAACAAGATGGACTGACGCAGTGTCCGCAACAATGGAGCTCAAACAGTGGTTCTCAACCTGTGGGTCATGACCTTTTTTTTTTTGGGGGGGGGGGGAGAGGTTCGAATGACCCTTTCACAGGGGTCCACCGGTTCATAACAGTAGCAAAATTACAGTAATTTTGAAAGTAATTTTATGGTGGGGGATCACCAGCACATGAGGAACTGTCTGAAAGGGTAGCGCATTAGGAGGGTCAAGACCCACTGGGCTCACGCATCAGAGGAGCTGCAGGATGGCGAAGGAGCTCATTCTGCTGAGCACAGGGTCACTGTGAGTTGGAACTGACGTGACAGCACCCAACAACAAGACTAATGAAAACCAAGGTTCTGAGCAAGTTCACTATGGTTATCAAAAACATTGGACCATCCTTCAATCAGAAGGATTTTCCTTTAACTTATAAAATATCTTCGCAATGGAGAATGGATTCTGTTTTCTGTTAAGAGAATCTTCATAATCTATAATAACGATATGTTCCACATACAATCAAATCTCAGCTTCTGCAGTGAGACTTTGAGGGCAGTGTTGGCAACTGACAAAGCGTCGAGGGAAGGTAGGTTCGAGAAGTAGTTTTATTCTCCATAGAAGCCAACGCGGAAATAGATGTAACTGGTTTCAACCCAATGCCAGAGTTTGGTGTGTGAAAAGCACTAGCTCAATGGTTTGCACCAGATGCAGTGATTTTACTATGTTCTGTAGTCCTGAAAGACCAGTAGGAATTTGGTAAAATAACAGCAGTGGAATTCTAAACATGAAAGTGCTGCTTAAGAAATGGCTCTGCAAGAGAAGGCCCGTGTTTCTCTGACTTGGTTGAAAAGTTCGACACAATGGGCAGTGTTGTCAATGCTTGCAAGAAAACTTGAAAAAGATAACACTAAAGTGGACACGACAGAGAAATAAATAATAACCGAGATGTGCAAATAACTCCCCTTTTAAAAATGAATATGTTTATTTCTCAAAGAAGAACCCAGTGAACCTTATTACCACCTCTTCTTAGTTTATTGCTGTGACAGTTGGAAATACCATTGGACAATTTCCTCCCTCGCCAGATTGTTTTTACCTGCCCAAAGCTATAAAGCCCTCTCCAAACCGGCGCCCTCCCCAAGGCCTTGCACAGTCTCGTTGCCCTTTAGTGAGTTTGTAGCCTTTCCTAGAATTTCTTGCAAACATTGAAAGTGGAAGCTAAACCCACCTGGCTCCCAAAATGTTGCAGTTAATTTTTAACAAGTGGTGGTATCGGCTAGGTCATTAGGGCTAGTAGAAGAGAATGGATCCTCTTCACAAACTGGGACTTAAAATAGCCAAGTCACATCTGAGCCTACCAGGGACAGTCCCCTCCCCCACGCTTTCTCGGTGGCATTGAGTTACCTGCCCTTCCATTGACTCACCCTGGTTCTCAGGTGACGTTTGAAGAACTCATGCCACCCGAGTCACCTGTTATTTTTAGGTCTGGGGTTAGCAAAGAGCAGGAGGCAGATTTGGATCGGGACTATGAAATTGATTTTGGCATCTCCCTATCTCATTTTTCAATCTCTCTCAAGAACTGCTGGCACCCCTCCCTTCTTATTTCTCCTAGAACCGTATCTTCGCCCAGAGAGAAAGATGCAATGTTAATACAGTGGCTAAGCTCC
The DNA here is from genome assembly GCF_050624435.1 of Tenrec ecaudatus. NCBI lineage: Eukaryota > Metazoa > Chordata > Mammalia > Afrosoricida > Tenrecidae > Tenrec > Tenrec ecaudatus. The sequence goes on from NC_134538.1 coordinate 122,672,143, forward strand.
TGGGCTCGGGGGCCAGACAAGTTGTATTTATTTCTGGCATCTTTTGAAGATCACTGCTCACCGTCCTATCAAAATTCATGAAGTGAACTTGCTAAAAAATGGTTGACCTCTTCTCCTTGCTTGGTAATGTCGTCTTCTTCCACGACTTCTGCATACCATGCTATTCTAATTCTTTGTTTACCTTTACGACTGCCTCGATCCCTTGTTCTTTGGCTAGGCATTTCTACTTCCTCTGCTCCTAAGTATGGGCCCCCTCTCTTCTTTATAAACAGTTTCCCGGAGGGCAGATTCACTTTGGTGGTGTTTCTCCATGCCAATCTCCATGTCAATGCTTCTCACGTGGACCAACTTCCGCTGGGCTCCATCATCACATCCCTGTCAAAGGGATGTGTCCATTTGGACTCCCAGGCATCACATTAAATTCAGCTCCATTGAGCTCCATCAAACACATTGTCTCTTGGGGAACCACCTTGAGGTTTAGGTCTCTGCTGCTTCCCCCAGGCTCCGAGTAGACCAGTGAGAGAGAGGTATGTGATGGAGTTATAATAGTTTTCCCTTGAATATCGGCCTCATCTCTGTGCTACCTGTTAGCCCAGACCGATGTTATTTCTCACTATTATCACCCTGCTCTTGCCGATTTCTGTTCCTTGAGTCTTTCTGTCCTCCTACCGCCAGCCCCCCTCAGAGACGAGACCCAGGCTTTGCTTCCTGCACAAGTCAACCCCTCTTTGCCTCATCCGAGGCTTACCGTAAACTATCCCAATTCTAACCAATGTCTCTCCCACAGCTTCTGGACATGCGTTTTAAAAAGTAACTTCTCAGCTCCTCACAGGCTCATGGCGAGGAGTCTCTGCCTTATGCACATTATTCTCCTTATTTAGCTCGTTCGTTCCCTGACACACACACACACACACATGCGCGCGCACACACACACACACACACACACACACACACACACACACACACACACCCGCCACCTACTTCCTAGCCATCCTTGGCATGCAGGGCTCACATTGCCCATGAAGCCCTCTGAAACCCTCTCTGGCATTCACCACCACCTCCCACCGCACACCACAGTATTTCTAGCCCTTTCCTCAGCGAGCTTCTAAAGTTTCCATGATGTACAGCATGTATATAATTTAAAGTTATTTCTTGGGTACACTTCCCCAGATTGTAGCCTCCTTCACTGTAGGAGCTGAAGACAGCCTCCGTCCACTACTGTGCACCTACTCAGTTGAACTACACCGAACTACGCCTACAGCTGGTTTTCCACTCAGAACAAGCGTTTCTGAAAGCACACGTGATCATGTTCCCCTGTCCCCAAACACTTTAACAGAGGGTTCAGTGTCTCTATCACAAAATCCAAAATCTTTAACACAACCTATAATGTTCTTCGTGACCCAATACCACCTCTTACCTCTCTCTGCCTTAGTTTCTGCCTGGCCCCGTGTTCCGTAGCTGCACCTGCTTCCTTCTATCGTTATCCTTGCCTGAAGGGATCTTAGCTAATTCCTTTGCATCCCTCACACTTTATCTCAATTACCTTTTTTTTTAAGGTGACATTATTGACTTCCTTAATCAAGTCAATTACCTTGTAATAATTAATATGTGATCTCATAAGCAAGATGTGCCTGGTCTTCACTTATCCCAGGTGTAATTTTATACTTACTTCTGTGATTACTGGAGATTAAGGATTTAAAATTTACTTGTCCACTGAACTAAAATCTCTTCAAGGGCAGGGATCACTTTAGGTCATTACATAGACCTACATATAATTCAAAGCTTCAGAAATATTTATTTGATGATGACTGACCAATGAATAATCTTTACTGGTGGCCACTGCCCATTTCAGTGTGATAAGCAACTTGTCAATCGGCAGACAACGAGCCTCCATTGACTTTTACCACCACTGTGCCAGCAACCAAAAGCTCAGCATCTCAGCTGGAGTCCGAGCTCATGGTCATAGGAGACATGAGGGAGGGAGGCAGGGTGCGGACAAGGCTGCCCTGGGCACATTGTCACAGCCATTCTTACGTCCTACTCACAGCAACGAGCTGCATGTTAATTAAAGGATGGGAGGATGATATAAATGTTGCATTCCATGTAAAAGGTTTTTCAGACGCTGAGGTGAGAAACAAGAAAACACTCTATTTAAAATGGAACTGGATAGAGAGGAGACACCCTACAGATATTCCAACTTGCATTTGGGATAAGGGGCTTTGAAGCTGGCAGGCAGTTCTAGTGGCTCTGGCCTATGGGGGCACGTGACGAGAAGCAGTCTGGCTCTCGGGCTCCATTCAAGCACTTTTGTTTCCCCTGAATTATCCAAAGGGCCTTGGTATAAAGCAGTGTCACTTTTAAGGCCATTATACAGTATACACCAAAGATAAAGATAGTAAACAGATCGCTCAGTTTTAATACAGCAACAAGAGGGAGTAGATGGATGCTCATAAGACTTTTCAAGAAGCTGAACAGGTCAAATGCCTTGTGGATACGTGCAAGAGACAATTAAAAGATGCATTAAAAATGAGGAATAATTACTTTTCTTGAGCGAAAAGGCTCAAGGGTATAATGCCTAGCTGGAGTACATTTTAGAATGTCGCCTATTTGCAAAACGACATCAAGTCGTAGCTTGGTAATAATTCAGAGTATTCATAAAGACTTAAAAGAAGCCTGCCTTAATGGAGTTTTTCCCTTCTTTTCTATTTTACTTATTAAGATCGCCTTAATAATTCATGCATGGCAATACCTTTAATGAGCAACAAAATCTCACGTATCTCATTTAAACCTGGCAGCTCTGCTGACAGTTAACATAGCTGGGTGCCTCTGAGCCAGCAATTGCACAGCAGCCTTAGGCTGTTAGCAACGGAAACCATTCCATTTACGATCATCCAAGAAAAGTTATGCCCTAGATGAATGGTTGGATTTTATGGTGGTTTGCTAGGGAGATTTATTCATTCTTCATTTGTGGGGAGGTGGCAGCAATAATGAGCTAAACTCTAGCTCCTTCTCCTACCAGGCACAGCTTCCTTGGACTCTTTCTTAACAGCAGCAGTTGATCATTGTTCTCTTGGAGGGAAAGGAGTTTCCAGCAACATTTTCAAGCTTTCCTATGGTGAGCATTGACTTCAGATAGTGGGAGAGGATTGGCAGATCACATCAAGCCATGGCTTTACCCAGAGCAGAAAGGCAAATGCACAGCTCATTCACACTGAACGTCTGTACTAGCATTTCCCTAAGCAATTTTAACCAAACCACTGCCGTTTGTTATTGATATAATGAAAATTTACACTGTATTTCATTAGAACACTGTTTTAGACAAAAAAGTCGGCTGTGGATGGTAATCCTCAAGACATTTTCCCATTATTCTGACTGGACAGTTAACCTTTTTGTCAGTTGATCTCTCCTCTGATGCATGCTGAACCTGATCTGCTTTTCGACATTTTCTGTGTTTTTGTTTTTCTTTGCTCATATAAGGGCTTATCTCAGAGGTGGTCTGTCATTGGGAGTCACCCTCTTGGAAGTTGTGTGATGTTTCTTGTTTTTTTGGTGTATGAAACCTAGGATTGATGAACCGATGGGGCTAGCAAGTAGAATCAGGGTTTCTGGGACAGGGGCTGGGGGTGGGGGAGACAGTGGTGGTGGGGGGTGTAAAAGGGAGATGATATCAAGGAATCCATGTAGAAAAGGAATGCTTGGAAACTGATTGTGGGAGCAATCGTACGGCTCTGCTTATGCAAATGAACTATGGAATCATTTGATACATGTATTAACTCCCAATTAATAAGATAAAACAAAAAGAAGAAATTTTTCCAAATAAAATTTCAAACATTGAAAGTAATTTTAAGGCAACTTATTTACTATATCCACGTATGAGGCTATGGCATTACTCTGTGCTCTTCTATTTCCGGTAGGCAGACGGACAGAAAACATCTATTCTGCGTCCAATGGTCCCATTTTAAACGTGTTTAAGTGGGAGCAGCTCAGTGATCCACCCCCTGTTCTCCTGCATGTACCATTCTTTCAGAATAACAAGGGTTAAAAGTCAGCCCAGGCCTGGATTTGGGGAAAACAGAACAACGCCATCATTAAAACTGGTTTCTGCTCTCCTAAACTCTGAGGTGCCACACGATACCACGCTTTGGTCCCGCACATGCAGAATGCAGCCATACCTGGTATAAGGAGGGAGGGGCAGAGTAATTCTGGTCCACTTGTTGAAAGTATCTGACACCAGGATCCGCTGCAGGTGATAGCGGCTGCACTCGACGTTGGTAGGCAGACAGTCCCTCACCAACGGGTGCCACGACAGTCCCAGATCCACTGAGTATTCCAACTCAATAGCTGCAACAGGAAGCATGATTCCAAGTAAAAAGACATGTCTCCAGACCCAAGAATCACAATGCATGCTTTTCTCTGTTTTCATTTCAGCCTGAGGTCAATTGCATTCTTTCTCTCCCCTGCTTTCCCTGTTTGCGACACTCCTGGCTTGGTTTTTCTCTCTGCATGTTACAGAAGGTGTCCTGGTGGCATAGGGGGTTCACAGTGGGCTGTGAAGCACATGGTGAGCCGTTTGAAATCATCAGGCCCTCCACAGGGGAAAGATGAGGCTGTCTACTCCCGCACAGAGCTACAGTCTGGGCAACAAACAGGGACAGGTCTGCCCTGTCCTCCAGCCTCGCGACGAGTTGCAATCAACTCCATGGGAGGGAGTTTGGGTTTTTGAAAAATCAATTGGATTCCCTCTCTTCATATTAACATTTTCCTGTTTGGAATGTGCTTGGCTTGGCTTCTTTCTGCACAGGACTAGTAATTGTTTGTAGCTTCCACACTGAGATAGTTTTTATTTTAAGAGGAGAACAACTCAAGCATGACATCCGTTTGGCCCCACACCTTCTAACGCGAACCTTAGAGCAATTGTGACAAAGCGATAGTTTCTGAGGCTTAAAGCTTGCATGGTTTAATTCACAACTAGTTAACCATATATACTCGAGTATAAGCCAACCCAAATATCAGTCGAGGCACCTAATTTTACCACAAAAACTGCATAAAAGTGTGCTGAAAAACTCGGCTTATACATGAGAATATATGGTATAATTTAACATAACATTTATAGACTATCTATTATATAAATATATACTATATAAATTTTATATTATTTAATAACTTATAATAGTTATAATTTAAGATGAGGCCAAGTCTGGAGTTCTGGTGGTGGTGTTAGGTTAAGCCTGAGACTATCAATCACAAGATCTGCAGTTCAAATTGTTCAAATTTAGTGCCAATTTTGCTTCCAGTATGGGTGACATTTCCAAGAAAATCTCTTTACCTGTTTGAGAAGACTTCAAAAAGTTTGTGTAAAAATTCCAGTATCTCTGAATTCAACTTTTCTTTGAACTTTCTGAAGCCCTCTCATATGTTTTGTTCTACTGGCTATGGAATATACGGGGCTATCAGAAGAGTCAGGAGGTGACTGAGGGCCAGAGCACGCGGGGCAGCGCATGAGGCCAGGATGCAGGTCTGTGGAAAGGTAGCTCTTTCCTTTAGCTTCTGAACATTCTACCCATGTTCCCTGTCTGCTCTCTCCCTTGACTTCCTCCTTAGGAGGAATAACAGGTAAGTGCTCGGCTGCTCATTGAAATGTTGATGGTGGGATCCCACCCAGCAGCTCCCAGGCCGCCTGCCCCGTAAAACTCATAATTCTAGAAAATCCTATGTGGTTGTTCTACGATGTCAGATGGAGTTGCTGTGAGTAAGAATTGATTCGATGGCACACAACCACCACCACCCTCTCTGTTTAATACCTTCTAACCTGATGCCAGGGCTACCTCCCTAACTGAAATTGCGCTGTGTAAACTCAGTTATTAAGCGGGGTGCTGTACACTGAGATTACTTGATTATTTTCAAGACCACTGGTGTCGGGGCGCCATCCCCAGAAGACCTAATCGGAACTCTTGTGAGGCACAGCCAAGGTGTCAGGAGTTCTGAGCCCCCAGGTGATTCTCTAGTGCAGCCAGCAGGGAGACCACCCACTGCTCTAGGGTGAAGAATGGCTTTGTCTAGTGAAATGCAATGGTCTGGTCTCAGTTGGCATTATACTTGCCTCCCCTACCGCACTGGACAGGAATGAGTAGCCTGTGATTCTTGGACCCGATGATGCAATTCTACTCAGACTCTCCGGTGTTAGTCTCATACTGACTGACTCCCTAGCAGACTGGCCCAGCAACGAGCATTCTTCCAGACTGTTTCTAGCCGTCTAGTCTCTGTGTATGCTCTTAGGGTTTTAACAATTAGTTCTGGGCCCAGGTCTTCCAATGTCGGTCTCAAAAGTTGACTTTATTCATTTAACAACCGGTGACTGTGTGGGATGTTGGGTCTACCATGCTGAGCAGTGGAAACAAACCTCTTGTGTTCCATCCTCTATGGCTTCCTCAGTAACGAACATCACTGAGAACTACTTCCGCCTATGTTTTATAGCGATAACTCATCCTCTTCCCTCAGAAAGATCACCTCTTCCTCTATACTAAAGCTTTTCAATGGCAACGCTTACACTTTTTATGGGTTCTGAATCCAGAAGTGATTTACATTGGTCTCTCCTTTATCCTCCGATGTTCAACTTGTCCTGGTCCCGAGACCTACTGCTCCTGCTGCAGCTGTGGGCATTGCCTCCCGGTCATCTGAGATGTGCCAGTTCTCTGCAAGCCATCTTGGTTGAGGTCTTCATCCCCCCTACAGGGATTAGCACTGCATCTGCTTTACTGGGGTTCCTTCCCCCCCTCCCGTGCCTCTCAAGCACATTTCTCTGGACCACATCCAGCACTACCCGCTGTACTCCCATGCTTCCATGCCTCCAATTCACAAATTCTGGCAAGCCCAAATTCTTGTGTCTGGCGCTTAAGGTCTTTCATAATTTGTTGCCAATTCCACATAGCTACTTTTTGTTTTCATTTTATTTTTCAGCTTAACTTTTCTCCAAAGGCTGAGCTGTAGGGTACAAAAGACTTCCCCAGCTTTGTCTCCCCCAAGATATGCCAAACGCTAGGGGCTACTTGCCATCACTTGGTGGGAGGTCAGATGCTTAGAGATATTCTCCCTGAAGGCAGTCAGGCATCAGTCTGGTCCATTGGAGGTGGGTTCACATCCTACTGATAATGGTTTCCATGGAAAGCCAGAGAACAGGTCAGACCTGCTCGGTGACATCCAAAGTTAGGCTGCCATCCTGAATCTAGGATGTGCCCTCTTGTCACATGTCCCTCCCCTTCCTATTGCATGTATACCCCTAGGTCATCCCCCTCTTATCATTGTATTACCTATAGTGCAACCCCTTCTTGTGACGTATGTCTTTACCTGCAATTAGTGGGCTTGCATGCCCCCCAAGATATATAAGCCTTGGTTAGCAATAAAGAGCTCTCTCCCCCAGTCCTGCTCCCCTGTTCCCTCTCCCTTTGTCCTCCTTCCCCTCCCCCTTTCCTGCCCTCTTGTCTCCCATCTCCACGTGGACCACTGAGTAGGGCTGAGGTGAGCATGCTACCATGAAATGTGTCTAACTCCATTATTTCAATCTCTCCTTATTTTCTAAGACTTTATTATCACACACATACACACACACATATTTAACCATATAATTGTACCTATCAAACCTGCAATTAGTTGTGGGGGGCTGTCCTTCCCCCCACTGAGCCAGCCTACAGGAGAATGTACATGTCCCTGGGTTTGTGGGGGCTGCTGGTTGACTGTGTGGCGGTCACCCTTTCCTGGGCTCCCACTGACTTCCTGTGGTAATGAAGGTGCCGCGTCTAGGATCTTTAATCCTTCCTGCTTTCAAAGGCAGCACCCTTCGCTCTGCTCTATGCCAACACCCACTAGTCAGGCCTGTCTGCTCACATTGTCACCCACTCCATCTCCAGTTTCTTGCTAATGTCGTCCTTCTAGCTTCAAACACACCCTTGAAAGCATCCTGTCTGCCCCTCCAGTCTGTTCCAAACACTGAGGCCTACTTTAGACTAAGGTCCTTTGTGATGCCTTCTAGAACCATGTAACGTGGCGATCCATCTGGCATCTCTCTCCTTTGAACCTTCATTACTGACACAATACAGAGCACTGAGTAGGTCATTTCTAAGAGGCTTACCTTTTGAAGTACCCCCTCCAATAGATGGTGACCTATTACAGCGAGGACCCACATCTTTCACTTTCCCACCCTCTGTTACAAGCTCCCTAACCCACTGACTAGGGTTAATGAACTCACTGAGTCTGTCACAGGATGAGCATTTTTGATTCTCCCTAACATATGTCCATTACATTCAAACTAATAGGAGTATGAAAAATCTGGATTCTGGGGTAGACACAGCATTTGGAACAAGCCAAATGACTCCTATGCCACTGTCTTGGAGTTTGAAACGAAACAAGGCCCTGTGTGCGCGCTGGTTTAGCCCTCCGGTAAGAAGCGCGGTGTGGAAAGAGCCGCCGACTCCTGACAGGCACAGAGTCTAAGCGTGCAATGATGTCAGTTTGTATTTTTCCTAACACTCACACACGCTGACCCCAGGATCCAAACTGCTCACAGTGAGCGTGGCCTAGAACACACTGCGATCCAGATAGGAGACCAGGCAAGGAGAACTAGGAACATCATTTCATCGTTCTGAAGAAGACAGACAGGAGACCATAACTAGAGCAATCACAACCTGGTTAATTAAAACACGTAGACGTATAATTATAGGCATGGACTCCATTACCGTATATACTCGTGTATAAGCCAAGTTTTTCAGCACATTTTCAATGCAGCTTTTGTGGTGAAATTAGGTGCCGTGGCTGATATTTGGGTCGGCTTATACTCGAGTATATAGGTACTTATTCCTGGAGTTCCCACGTGGTAAGTCCTTGGACAGAAAAATACTTCAAGTATATCCTTTATTCCTCAAGTCTGATACTAACAAAGTAAAGGTTTACAGAAAGAGAAATTGGGGTTATTATTCACTTTATATAAAGGAAGTCTTTGTATGCAGATGCTTAAAATTAAACTCACATTCTGATGGTTGAAAATTAATTAAACCTCTAAAGTTCAATTTAGATGCAAGCTTGTCTAGAACAGTGATGGCTTCAGGACAGTTGCCCGCGGGACAGAGAGAGCCACGGATGCTCAGGTGCGTGCTTTGGCCTCTCCGAATGGAAACGAACACTCACCGTAGCAAGAGTCTGTGACTGAGCAGGAGGCAGCGAAATCAATCTGCAGGAAGGAGTCCTCATTCACAGCAATATCTGTGGTGACGACATAGCGTGTGCTGGCTTTTTCGATGAAGACTAGGGCATCACCAGTGGAGCCACACACGGGCATCTTGGTTCCTCCAGGGTGAAGCAGCCACTTCCTACTCTCCAGTGTTGTAAAATCATCTTCCAAGACTGTGTTCCCAGAAATATTCCCTCCGATAAGGATCTGACAAGTATGGAAAACCACAAGCAGCCTTAGTCTTAAGATACTGGAAAGGGCAGTGGTTTTGTTTGTTGTTTTCATCTGCCAGCCTGAGAGCTCAGAGCTGGCACTCGACAGCAAGAGTAATGCTAGGGAACCGTTTAGAATGCTCTTTTCAAGTGGTCTGCTTGCCCATCTGGCAAGAAGCTACTGAAAACATATCAAAGGAGTGACAAAACCATTCACAGACTTGGTGGCCAAATGGAGTCTTTGGAAACTACATGTGCCCAAGCTGGGCAAGCAAAACTTGGCTTCCACGGGATTATTTTCCATGTAAAGTTTCTATTTGAGGACAATCGCATCTAAGGCATTTTAGTTCCCAACCTTTGCATGGCCTATATATATTGTTAATAGGTTCTTCTGAGTTCTGTTTGATACGTATTTTATTATGTATGAAGATCCTGCCAAACAGTCCATAAGGAAGGTTGGGGAGATTTCTGATTTTTCTTTCTTCAAAGGCTCAGAAAGAGGATTTGGGAACCGGCGCATGCAGCAGCCAATACTAATTTGCACATTTCCCTTTTCAGAGAATTAAAACCTCCCATCACGCGAATAAAGTTCTTCTACCCACACGGAAGAATCCTCTGTGAGCAGGACCTATGCCTTCTGTCGAGTGCTTTGTTTTTATAAACTCAGGCAACTGAAAATGAAAGGAAACCCAAAACTCCATCTAATTTAGCCGTGTGCCCGTGGGCAGTCACGTCACTGTCCATTCGGGGTTTCCTTTGCTGAACCAGGAGGCTAGGCTAAATGCCCAAGGTCATATTTAGTTCAAATGGCAAAACGATATCAGTTATTCTTGAGTAGACTGACCTGGTCAATAACCCACGGGCTGTAGAAGTGCCCGTTTTCAGATGGTTGCCACCAGCGGAGACGTGTCGAGCCGGAGCGGGCTTTCAGTGGTATCTCCAGGGCAATGTACCTGCCCACGTTGCTGGAATTGCTGAAGAGGAACTCTTGCAGGAGGCTCCATGAAAGGCCACCATTGAGAGAGTATTGTAGAAGTACAGGCTGGCTTCTCGGGTCTGGGGCACCTTTACCACATCCCAGTCTCATGAAGAACTGCACAAATCTGATATTTGAAAAATTCACTATAGACTTATTCAATTGAGGACATTCATAAGGCAAACACACATGAATCTGAGGATCTGATGGCTGTCCAATACAACAATGTCAAAATTGGCCTTGCCTTTCAAATGTGGGAGTCAATACAACGTGAAGTTGAAAAAAAAGATTCAGTTCTGTGTCCACATTCATATCTTGACACTTCTCACAGGAGAGTCTAAGGGAAGTGGGCATTCAGGACACCCTCTGATTATTCTATAAGATGATGGGAACGATCCCAAGGTTGTTCAAAGTTTTAAAAGGTATATTTTATCCATTTAAGATAAAATTGGATTCTTGACCTTAGTATTTGAACCCGGAAGCAGGTCGTTAGTATTATTCACACCTTATTATTGGTGAAATCATCCATCCTCAGGTTTCACCGGTACCTTTCCAGAGCTCATGGGATTGTTGTGTGAGGCACATTTAAATTCACTAGTTGTAGCACCACTCTGTGAAATGCTAGACGTTTCTTGGAAGGTGTCAAGCCTAGGCTCGTTTCTGGTCCGGGGACTGGGTTGCCTGTGTGTGTGGGGTGGGGTGGGTGGGGGGTTATGCCAGCCCCTGACTGTTGCTGGGACCGGGGTGGATGATACTGGCCAAGAAGTATTGTGGCACCAGCCAGCGGCAGCCTTCCCAGCTGGCAACAAGGTGGACAGAGCAGCAGCAGCCAGCTGGAGTGCCAATGAAAACTAGATCACATGCTATCTTTGGCAGGTAAGCCAAATGCCTGGCCTGGCTGCTGTGCTAGCTGGTAATGCAGAATAAATGTCATGTGCAATTGAACACACATACCCAATAATGTACGCGTGTCAAATATATGAACTTTATTGAGGCTTGTAACGATTGTTATCAGTACCATATATGAAGATGCATTCCTAATGAGTTCCTCCCAACCTTACTAGCTGGGCATTTATCTTTCTCATGACTTTGAGAAAATGGAGATTTTACATGGAGCATTTCGAGGTCAATATATGCAAATCCTACACAGCATGCTACTGAGAGGAGAGATAAATAAAGAAGCTTTTAACATTGGATTAGTGAAAAAAAAAAAAGCCAAAACAAAACCCAACAACATAGTTGGTGCCTCAATGACATTTACAGAAACACTCATTTACATAAAAAGCTCTTAACACATTGCCTATATTGGAAAAAATATAAGCAAGTGACACCTAAACTATGTCATGATTATTTAATTGGAAAAACCAAATCATTTCTAACCAAGAGACCTCATCTTCCAGTGACAATAAGAAATAAGGAGCATCAGCTTAAAATAGTGCAGGAATAAATAAAATTTTGCTATCTAGATCTAAAAATGTATCATCTCATATGAGAAAACTACATTTTCTATAAAGAATGATCGAAAGTATAATACAATAAATGAGACCTAAGAAAAAGAGGAAAAATATACTAACATGCATTTGGAGTACTCAGAAATATTTCAACAACTAAAACATAATCTTTTTTGTTCACTAGCAGAAACAGGTCGGAGTTCCATTTTACGCACGTTAAATTGCCTTTTAAATTTTTTCCTGTTAATGTTTTGGCTCATCAAATGCTCTGGGGTGCACATCTTGACAGGACATAACCCTCTGAGCCAGTGTTAAACTGTTTGTCTCTGAGTGACTGTGTACTCAATTTGGAAAATGACTGCTTAGAAGGTGTTAGCAAATCATGGCAAAGCGATTCTCATAAAGAACAAGGCTGCATTCCAGATGCTTGTAGGTGAAATTGCTGATGGAGACACCTCTGAGGGCATATAGCTTCAGGACGACTCTATTATCAACTATGCTTTCGAGTGAGCATACGCCAAGAATGTAAATAATTTTTTATGTAGTGGAAGTGCGGGTGAGCAGTGGCTTTTAGAAGTATATAAAGAAGATGCAGTTTCATTTCTCAAAGTTAAACACTTGTCATTCCTCCCCAGTCACACTCTCATGCGATACCAGATATTAACTTTGGTGTTGAGCTGGGTTTAATTTCTGAGTTAGCTATTGCACAGGTCTCTCTTGGTTCTAGAGTGGAGATTATGTAAATTGTGTTTTAATGGAGAGAAGCTCGGCATTTCCAAGGGAAGGCCTTGTCCTTGAGATCTCTGATTCTTTCTGATTTGATTATGCTCCGGGCCTGTATAGTACTGTGTGATTTTGAAACAGCACTTAAACATGATTACCTAGCTTGTGATAAATCCAAGTCACGTGTCATCAACATGCGCAAACCATCTTCATTGAAAAATAGGTTGTTTCCACTGGAAAGGATTCCACACTTGCGGGATGGCTTCCCCCCACTCATTAACAAGAATCTGTCAGATTCTAGCTGGCCTGAAAAAAGCAGAAAATGCAGCTCATCTATGATTCCAGCTACCATCAAATTATATATTTTTAAAGGTACATGGTTGGTAAATGCACTGTGTAGATATTAACATCCCCCTCTCCCCCCGAGACCCCCGCCCAAACCAAAACCATTCCCATCACGTCAGTTTCGACTCATTGTGTCCCTTTAGGATAGGGTAGAACTGCCTCTGTGGGTTCCCAAGGCTGTAACTCCGTAGGGGAGTAGAAAGCCTCATCTTTCTCCAGGGAAGCTGCTGGTGGTTTCAACCTGCTGACTTTGGGGTTGGCAGCGCAACGTGTAACCCATGCGCCACCAGGGTTCCCGTGAAGATTGCGCAGGAAGCCAATAATGTGTCCTCATAACGCTGGGACAGGGAACTCCGCGCTGCTGTGACGGTCAGCCACGGCCGGCGTAGTTTCAGGTGCACATTCCAGAGGCAGGAGACTTGCCTTAGCATTTATGGACCCTTCCTTTCTGCTCCTCCACACGCAGTGAGGGAAGGGTGCAAGGCAAAAGCAAAGGAGTGTGGAGTGGCCTTTCCACTGTCCTCGTCACCGTTTCCTTACAAATGCTAAGATGGCGTCATGTAGGTATCATCTTTTCAGAGACCATAGCTTTAATAGTGAATAGAATAAATTTAATGTGGTTTAAAATTTCCTATTCAAGATAGTCGCACAAAACCAGCTCTTAAATCTCTTCAGACACTCATCCAGGTTTCGTTTTAAAATGGCCATCAAAACCATAAAGATGACAGTTTTACAATAATCTTAAGGAGAAGGTAAAAGCATCGTCACGTTCTCTTAACATAGATAAGCATTATATTTCTTTGTAGACTTGTTGTTTGTGAGCGTGTTCTCTGTCGTTTGATTAGAGTGAATATAAAATTTAAATACTTTCCTAATTATGACCTCGTGCATTTTCGTATGTTGTCACATCATCTTCATAGATGATGACACTAGCTTCTAGGTGTAGGACTGAGATACAGAAAGTGATGAGAGGCTGGTTAATGAGTTGGTAGCAAAGCAATGACAGACATGTATTTCAGGAAAGTTGTTCTATCCATCCAAGAGGAGTTACCCTCTGTAGGCATTTTCTAAAAATGATCATTAATCAGAAATGACACGTGGTATAAAAAGCGGAAAAAGCGCCTCCACTTGTTTCTTCATTAAAGGCTTGTTCCTGCTCATTGATTGTAATTTTAAAACAGAATTCTACAAAAGTCAGGCTAAATGAAGTCTTGAGGGGTCAAAATTGCCCGGATATGAAATCTTACAGTGGAACTTCATGATTATCTCCATACCACAAATTGTGCTTAACAGTTAAGTTCTTTTACAGAGCTATATGGGATTTATGGGGAAAAAGTTACCTTCAAAATCATCTTTGAGAAAATCAGGATTCTTCGTGCTTATTTTGCAGGTGGGCCCTGAGTAGCCAGGATCGCATATACACTTGGTCCCGTTGATACAGCTTCCATGGCCATTACACATCTCCTCACATTGGGGACCGATGTAGACATTATCAATGGCCCATGTCACAGGCTGAGAGCCAGCAGGGTAAAACCCCTGGTACCACCTGAAACGCACAGATCTGGAAAACACGTGCAAGTCTTTGAGAAGCTGATCAGCAGAACAATGCATCTTCAAAGTACGCACATCTGATCTGTGAAGAATGGCCCGTTATGGTCGCTGGGCCACACCCAAGTAGAAACATGATTCACCATCTCCGGGACACCAACTCCGTTCCCCCATCTCTAAGATTTTGCCAATAAGGTCGCTGCTTCCTGAATTTCCTTCCCAGTCCTACACATCACTCAAAATCCACCTGACCTCCCCACCTTCTGTAGAATTTACTCTCCTTAGCAAAGCTTTCTCCACTGCTCTGACCATCTACTCTTTCACACAGTTCAGCTTTGATGTTGGGGTCAAGCAGTCCCTGTAACTCCATACGGAGTCACGGCTCCCGCCTGTGCACACAGTAATACTGCTCCACGGGTTTCAGGGCTGCAGACTGCCAGAGCTGTTTGCTTAGATACCCGTACGTGGGATCGAATCAACATCCTCGTGGCTTGTCCTTGAGCGCTTAGCCACTTGTGCCTTTGAGAGAATCTCGATCTTTCAGTAGCACTCTTTCTTCTCTCTTCCTCCTTTACGCACCCCGGGGGTTTCCAGTCTTAGTGCTGTCACAGCTGAAGTTATTTAAAGGGTGGTCCTCTGCTATTAGCTGTAATCTCCCCGAGTCCCACATCATGCTCTCCTTTGTTAACTCTCACGGTGCCCAATTCAGTGTTTCAGACATAGAACAGATGCTGTTGGATATAATTTGCTGTCAAGGGCCTTATAAATCAAACAAAGTCACTTTCTGGATTTTATTCTATCAGCAACAGAGAGTCCCACAGATTACTTTTAAGAGAAACAGTGACAAAATCAGATGTTTTTTCTAAGTGTCTCCTTTCTTATTCTCTTTTAAAATAAAAGCCATCTATTTCTTTTAACCTGTAAATGAATTTCCTATGATCATGCTGGCAATCGGTCAGTTCTTTGGAAATCATCTACATGTTTAGGTAGCAGTCCAGAAATTGTTTACTAATAATTGTGTATAAAACTCAGTTCAAAAAAGATGAGCTTATTTTAGAAAGGGGCAGGTAGAGAGAGAGAGATGATGTGTCCTCTTATTTCTGTTCCCAATTTTCATATGAAGCGAATTCTGAACAAGTTTTCATTTGAGAAGCAGAAAGCAGGAGTCAAGCACAAAGGATGGCGGTAGGTGGTGGGAGAGAAACACATTGGGTACGCAACTACAGTTCAGGAGATAGTCAAGCAGATGGAGTCAAGTTGTCACAGATGACTTTAACCCTGATTTCACCGTTGAGACCAGGATTCCAGCTATCTTAAGCTGCCCCCAAAATGGCAGCTTTATTTTCAAATGCTTGTCAGAGCTTAGTGTTGGTGAGAAGCACTTCTTGCCTTTGGAACTTTGAGACTGCTGAGCTGAGGGAAATGGCTGCACTTTTCCTTTGGACAAAAAGCCTACGTGGGATTTTTGAACTTCTTATTTATTCAACTGTTCTGAATACAAATGAGCCATCGTGGTTGGATATTTCTTATTGTTCGCCTGCTTTGACACAGAGACGGCAAGCTCTATGATAAATGGGCTGACGGGTCTGGTTTCCCCTCTGCTGAAAGCTGTTTGAAAATTTCCCGGCCACTCTCCCCCGTGAATGCCAGCATCTGTCCTCTCAAGCCAGTGGTGTTCAGAAGGACCTGTTTTTCAAACATAAACTTAAAATTCAAGCACACGCACTGCTTTCATGAAATAGGGTTTTGGTTGACTCATTATGACACTGCACAAAGCAAAAACAATGAGGAGGCTTTAAAGCCAAAAAGAGGCTCAAGACAAAAAGGACCCCAAGGTGATGCGAATGAATTGAGATGAAAGCTCAATGCTGATGCTTCAAATGTAAACTGATTGTATGGGGAATCTAAAAATATATATACATATATATATGATCCTTTCAGCACAGGAAGATTTAATATACGTCATGTGCGTCCAGTAAGTGTGCAGAAAGGGTATTTTAGACATTGGTTATATATATATTTAGAACCCAGCACTTGCATTGCTTTTATGTACTATGTTGAATGCCAACCAAAGAATGGGTCACTGAGTTGGAGAAAATATAACTTTTGCCTTCCAGCAATTCATGCCTATGTGGGTTTTAAGAAGAGTGTGAATTCTCTTCAAGAAACAAGGACTAGATAACACCCTGAAGTCAAATTCTTCTCATCACAGAAACGTTTCAAGGCAGCTTGGAAAAGCAGACTTATCCCCCTCCGAGAGGAGGCCTGCTTCCTTCACTCATTCCCTTTTCATAGAAATCATGATGGCGTGGACGATAAATGATGTGGAATACAAATGACCAACTAAGTTCTGCATACGACCACGGATCATGCTGTCAAGTGAAGGAGGCGTTATGTTCTACACAGACCCCCAATATTAACATATCAATGTACAGATTTCTACATTTTTCTACTTCCAATTCCTCTCTGATACTGCCATATCTACTGGGCAAACCTACCACGGCGGACGCTGCCTAATGCAGTTTCCAAGATGCTGGTACACCGTCTTGGCAGGTATATCTTCACTCAGTGCCTCGGGTTCTCAGATCTTCGTGATCTTGTTTCCATGTGGAAACTGGCTAAAGCCATCATTAGCTATCAAAACAATCTAGCATTCTGAACCACAACCTATCGTTCACGCCGCTTTCTGTTCAGGCTAGTTCTTAGCTGGACATCTGGGGAAGACTAGCAGTCTGCTGAGGAGCAAAGGCCGAGCTTCTCCGCAACACGGGGGTGACGTTGCTGGAAGCCTCTGCTAGTAGGTTCTCAAGAGGATGGCCACTCGGGCCTTCTTCTTCGCTTCTTCAAACTGCAGGTGTCGACCCCGAGAAGCTCGCATCAGATGCAAGACCCCGCTTTTTGGCCATGGTTGATTGGTTCTGATTCCCCCTCGCCAGCAATTGGGAATTAGAATGATAGGAAATGAAGCGTCCAGATTGTGGAGCGATGTTCATATCAGCAAGATCAGGATAAGGTCCGCACATTTCTGTTCCACAGCCTGTGAAACTCCTCAGCACCATCACAATCTTTTTTTAAAAAAAGGCTGTTATCTATTTACAACTGACTTTGGATACTGGGTTTCCCAAGTTACAGTCCCCTGCCAGAGACTTCTACAGACGGTCTCTGCTCCCGAAGCGGCCTTCTGCTTGAGTAGTCTGTGTTAACAGCCCTATCTATTCTTAGGCTGTCCAGACTCCCCCAGCGCCTTGGCTATCACGTCTAAAGAATCTTGAGGACTTTTGCTTAGTAATAATGCTTATTTCATAAGTATTTGGATTTCCTATAAGAATATAGATGTAATAGCATCGGCTAGTAAATGACAAGCTCATCAACATAAATCACCAGTCCTTTGCAATCATATTATCAAAGTTGTGCTGATGGGTGGAGAAGTCGATGGGCTCTGTCAGTGAATCTGCAGACTGAAAATTCATTTGCACCCCTTTGGAAAAGTACTAAGTATTAGTAGCTTTTCTCGAAGACCCACGACTTATAATTATGCTCCTTTCACATCAGGAATGTAAATCTATTTCCAATTTCAAAGTACATTAGCTCTTCCTTCTTTTTGGATATACACGGAAAGAATAAGCTATTTCTTCTACAGGAATAAACAGCAATGCTCAGTCTGCTTTACTGCCTGCCTCTCTTTGCTCACTTGTATTATTGGTTTCATTTTTTGAACCATACTTTCCATTTCATTTTACTAGGGTGGAAGTCCTTGACCTCCAGATAGCTTTTCCACAGAAGAGTCAAAGAGATGCAAAAAAAGAATGCCGAGGAAGTTGGAAAAAGTAGAAATGCCCGAGGGGGGAGTGCTAACAGTGTTTTTTTATACGGTGACAAGAATATTCTGTGGTTCTCTAAATGCACTCTGCCTGCATGCGAGACTTAGGCTGGTTTTCCAAAGTCATACAATTCTACCTGCATTGTGAGGGACTAACCAGATGTCTGGGGCCTCCTCATGAGTCTAACAGCAGACCCATCTGGAGGTGACCTTGACCACAAGGTGTGGTCTGGTCCATCATGTGCTTTTCAAATCTATCTAGAAACTTACGTTAGTGATTATGTCAGCTCAGTGTTGTCCGTAAGAAATACAAAACCCACAAACCAACTCACTGCCATGGGATCCATTCTGACTCTAGTGACCCGACTGGACCGAGCAGGCGGCCCCTGTGAGTTTCTGAGACGGTACATGCTCATAGGAGTAGAGCACCTCATCTTTTTCTGCAGCAGCATTGGTGGTTTCAAACTGCCAACCTTGCGGTTAGCAGGCCAACATGTAGCCCCTTATGGTACCGGGTCTCCTTCAAGCAATAGAAATCTGAAACATACTAACATACTGCAACCCGAGTCAGTGTCACCTGACAGCGACAATGTAGGACAGGACAGAACTGCCCCCGTGCGTTTCCCGAGACTAGGAATCCTCACAGGAGTACAAAGCCTCATCTTTCTCCTGAGGAGTGGCTTGTGCTTTCGAACAATCAATCTTGTGGTTCACAACTCAAAGCATAACCCCGACACCACCAGGGCTCCTTCGATAACTATGAAGAGGCTCGGGGGGTGGGGGTGAGAAAGGAGGGAAGAAGTTATTACAAGCACACTGATCTGCGTGGAGTGAGAACCGAGGAAGAAACGCAGGGTGAACAGATCCCCACCGGAGTCAGTGGTGACCTCAGGGAGCTAACTGCCCAGAGAGAAGCAAACCCAGCAGCGAGGGCCCTTACCCACACAGGTGCAGCTTCCCGAAGTGCACGACCTCCCTCCTCCAGCCCTGGGTGGTGCCGGCGTAATAGGTGCTGCTTGGATGGTGCTCCGTGGAGCACAGGGAGCTGACGTGGCTGCTGCTGTGGTAGCAGAGGGGGAGCAGCAGGTGCCAGGTCGCCCCGAAGTCCCTGGAAAATTCCAGTCTGACGGGATCGGCAGACGAGCTGTCCGTGGAGCACCCAACATTGATCTTGGGGAAGCAGAACAAGAGAGGATACAAATGAACTCAGAGCATCGAGCCTTGAGACGATTCACGTGGCATGGTTTCCCAGAGTCCCTTTCCCGAGAACTGTCTGGTTGGAATCTTAAACCTAGAATTCTGTCTTCCTTAATCAATGCTGTATATTACCTTCAAACAGTAATTTTTCAAAAAGAACCTCAAGGGCCTATATGACATAGTTATTTTCTCTCACTTTATAAATAAACAAACAAAACCGAAATAAGTGGTAAAGCAAAGGCCCAGACAGACCTCCAAGTTTTACATTTGGCTCCAGTTTGTGGCCAAGAAGAGAAAATTCTAACAGAAAGACTGTTGCCCTAACCTGCCAGCTTTTCTGTCATTCTGTTAGGTAGGAATACCTTCTCTTGTCCTTCTTGTATACCTTCCAAATATCCCAGAAGCATTGCATCCGGAGAGCCATCAATGCAGATTCAATGTTAAAAGGAAACGACTTCCCACTGACGCGACTCCCTGGCACCGCGCGAGCACTCACAGAGCTCTTTCGCCATTTAGAGAGCGAACACGCTTCTCTCTCCCCACACTCTCAAGGGAAGGAAACGGAAACTACGATGCACTGCTATTTTCCATGAATGCCTCCCTTCATATCGAAATAACTGTTTTCTTGCAATCATAGCAACTAAACATTGCCACACACATACATACGCAACCTGGACTTATGAGCGTGCACAGGCATACAAGTCTATGTAAACACACACACACACACACACACACACACATACATACGCAACCTGGACTTATGAGTGTGCATAGGCATACAAGTCTATGCAAACACATACACATGCACACACACATACATACGCAACCTGGACTTATGAGCGTGCACAGGCATACAAGTCTATGCAAACACACACACATGCACACATACATACGCAACCTGGACTTATGAGTGTGCACAGGCATACAAGTCTATGTAAACACACACACACACACACACATACATATGCAACCTGGACTTATGAGTGTGCACAGGCATACAAGTCTATGTAAACACACACACATGCACACACACACATACATAAGCAACCTGGACTTATGAGCGTGCACAGGCATACAAGTCTATGCAAACACACACACATGCACACACACATACATACGCAACCTGGACTTATGAGTGTGCACAGGCATACAAGTCTATGTAAACACACACACACACATACATACGCAACCTGGACTTATGAGTGTGCACAGGCATACAAGTCTATGTAAACACATACACGCACATACACGGAAACTTTCTACGTAGACATTTCAATAACAGGCCTCTTAAGAGGGCCAAAGATGCTACCTTTTATTAGCACTGTAAAACACAAGATAAAATTAGGAGCTGTAGCAGAAACCTTAAGCAAGTACATACAAATGTGCTGACACAATGGCTGGCTGGCTGGATAGTGATAAGAGGTGTATGAGCCCCAATAAAATGATTTTTTTTAAAGCAAGTCCATAAAAATCATTCTCCAGCACATCCTCTGGCCTCTGATTTTGGCGATGGAAAGGTTTACTCCAGGAGAGACAGTCAGGAACACTAAAATACACAGCCAGCTTCGTTCGGCGTGATTTTAAATAAGGCTGCAGGGGAAAACCAGGCTCTTCTGAAGTGAGTACCGTGGGCACAGGTAGAATGCAGCTGGTGACTTCATCTAAGAGTTTTCATCGCGGGCTATGCTTCTACACATTATTAATCTGGTCTCTTGAAAAATATAAGGAGCATAGAGATCTTTTTTTTCAATTATATTTTTTTATTTAATCATTTTATTGGGGGCTCCTATAATTCTTATCACAACCCATACATCCATCCATTGTGTCAAGCACATATGTACATTTGTTGCCATCATCATTCTCAAAACATTTACCTTCTACTTGAGCCCTTAATATCTGCTGCTTATTTTCCCTCTCCCTTCCCACTGTCCCCTACCTCATGAACCCTTCATCATTCATAAATTATTATTTTGTCTTATATTCCACTGTTTGAAGTCTCCCCTCCACCCCGCCGCCTTCTTCTCTGCTGTCCCTCCCCCAGCGAGGAGGCCATACGTAGATTCTTGTAATCAGTTCCCCCTTTCTACCCCACATTCTCTCCACCCTCCAGGCATGCCCACTCTCACCACTGGTCCTGAAGGAGTCATCTGTCCTGGATTCCCTGTGTTTCCAGATCTTATCTATGCCTATGCACATCCTCTGGTCTAGCCAGATGTGTAAGGTAGACTTGGGATCATGATAGTGGGGGGAAGAAGCATTTAAGAACTAGAGGAGAGTTATATGTTTCACCGCTGCTTCCCTACTCTCTGACTGGCTCATCTCCTCCCCACAACCCTTCAGTAAAGGGTGTCCGGCTGGCTGCCGCTGGGCCTTGAGTCTCCACTCTGCACTCACCACATTTTCAATGATATGATTTTTTGTTCCTTGATTACAAAATAACAACAATGTGGCTTTGTATTCTAGTAAAGAGTGATAGTCTGAGAAACTCTCCAGGGGAGCTCTACCCTGCCCCATGGGGTCGCTCTGAGTCAGAATCGACTCAGTGGTACTGAGATAGGTTTTCGGTTTTGTATCACAATTGGCTCAGCTAATCAAAATGAATTGTGATGCCAAAGCCTCTCATGGCCTTGTACAAAAATGGAAACTCATCATGCATGAACATCTGAGATTTTCTTTTCTAGGTTTTGTCCACAATAAAACGTAAAGTGCGAGCAATCAAAGGAAGTACCTCAAATTGTATGATGGTGTTCTCATTCACGTTCAGATCTCGGGTAGTAATGGCATGCTCGCCGACTTCGTTAGAAACAAACACCATGGCGGAATCCTCCTCGCTGCGAGTCAAGGAAAACAGCAAGATATTCATTTAGGCAGAGGTTGATGGCGATTTGTACAGGGCGCTGATTTGACTTTTAGCTACTCGATTCAACACTTACGGTGCTCCTTTTGAAGAGTAGGGGCAATACAGACCGATGTTACCACCAGGATAGAAAAACCAATTGTCTTCTCTGGGCCCAAAGTCAAAGGTATCCAGAAGCATCACAGGATTGTTTAAATTGTTCCCATCGATAATGAAGTCATCAACGATCCAGATTTCTTCTTTCTTACCTAAGGCAGTTTTGGATAAAGCATGTTGTTCTCCCCACGGGATGGAAATCACATGGAGACATTTGCTTATTGGAGGGAACGAGAGGACCCAAGGAAGTGGGGACCCAGGTTAAGCCTACGCCC
The DNA here is from genome assembly GCF_050624435.1 of Tenrec ecaudatus. NCBI lineage: Eukaryota > Metazoa > Chordata > Mammalia > Afrosoricida > Tenrecidae > Tenrec > Tenrec ecaudatus. The sequence continues at coordinate 122,694,863 of NC_134538.1, forward strand.
TCCTACCCAAGAGAGACGCAACACACCATGGAAAAAATGGGGCAACGTAGCCTGCAGCCGTGAGAAACAGCACTGCAGACCAGACCAGCCTCCCCTTTCAGAAAGCGGTGCCCGAAGGGACTGGTGCGCTGCCCTTGGGCCCTCCCGGGCACAGCTGCAGAGGTGGTATCTCAGGTGGCAAGAATGGGCGGTGAGTTGTATTCTTAAAAGATGTTCGAAAGGATGAAGACATACAGATGGCTGAGGAGGGGTGTTTGAACCACAGAGGTGTCTGCGAAGCAGTCAACCCAAAGACTATTTCTTGGCTTTTTAGGGCCAACACCTGACTTTGTGATCCATGCTCAGCCCACGGGAGGTGAGGGTCACGGAGATTATAACATGGCTGTTGTGCATAATTGCATTTGATTGCTAGAAAGCACACAACCAAGAAGTGCGGTGTTATCTCCCTTATGTTTCTCTTGGTAGCTAGAGCACCAGAGATTTCTAAAGCTATCCGGCAAAATCTAGACAACTCATGCATGGTTGTTAAAGGCTTTGACTCTGACTTAGGCTGCGGTTTGAGGTCGACAGAGAAGGGCGGACAGGAAACTCAGGCCGGTGTTCTGTCAACATGCTCGCGGCTGGACTTGACACACGTGAGAAGATCCTGGCAAGCAGCCGCGGGAAAAGCGCCCCTATGGGCTGCTTCAGGGACTTCCACTCTCAGGGAAGCGCATGCAAACTGCAAATAAGAGCCACACGTGGGCATGTGCAGAAGGAGGGGGAGTCCGTCCATGAACACATGCCCCTCTTTCTCTCTGTGTCTCAATCCCAACTGCGCTCTCTCCTTGTTTCGGAAGCAACCGCTCAAAACCATGAAGAAAACCCAGAGCAGGGATCCAAACACAACATAAAGCCAATGAGCCTCTGAATTGTGACACTGGCCCCATTCCCTCCTTGGATTTTCACTTGGTGATTATGGAAGCCAGAAAGGAGCCTGGTGGTGCAGCGGTTAAGCACCCAGCCGGGACCCCACAGTTGGACAGTTAGAACCCCCCAGTGGCTCCGTGGGAGAAAGGTCAGGCAGGCAGTCTGCCTCGGTCAAGGTTACAGCCTCGGAGACCCTGCTCTGTCCTCGACAGTCACAGGAGTCGGGATTGACTGACAGCCATGGACTTAGAGAAGACAGGCTTTCTCTGTTGACAGTAAGTCACATTTTCAATCTTATTTTTGACTTGTTATAAAGGAAACGAACTCTTTTAGGGATATCAAAATTTTTTTCTTACCTATTTCGGTGATACCTCAGCCAAGTATCTCCTTACTGTGGTTTCTCAGTAATTACTTAGACTGCTAATGGCATGACTTGGTAAAATCTGGTCCTTTATATAATCAGCAGTTAATAGAAATTCAGGAAGTAATATACATTATAAATTTACAGAATCACTTTCTGTAACCATTTGAAAACCCTATTAAATTATACACTCACTTTAACTTATCACTGAAGAAAGAGCATAATTCTAATAACTCTTTGTGATAAGAATATTTTATCTAAGTCACGATTAGCTTGGCCTAAAATCCCTCTTGCTTAGTCATGGCATTTTGCTATGCTGTTGCTCTACCTTATTAATGAAATGCCACACTCAGGAGAATTATGTATGTCTAAATGAATTCCACAACAATGAAGTTACAATTGCTGAGTGCCTAATGATAGATTGTGTTTTAAAAACCTTATTAGCTCCGTGACAGGGCTGAGCTCCATTTACATCATCAAGAGATTTTGCTCAAATTCAGAGAGGTGATCAAGAACTAGGAAGGTCGACATTTATGGAGCCTCCTTCCTGTACAATGTGCGGGTCATGGACAGCTATACCCTCAGTTGATAGACACTCCCCCCACCCCACATTAGAGACAATAAACGAACACATCCCAGTCAATTCTGACCACAGGAGAGCACACGCAATTTTACCATTATTATAAGGTTGCCAGAGCCTGAATCTTGTGGCGTTGGTTTGGGCAACGTATGGCAAGGGAACATTGATGAAAAGTATACTGGTTGTTTGCGGGAAGTAAAATTCATCCATGAGGTGCCAAGTGATCCCTCCATTGATGGAGCATTGTAATAAGATAGAGTGAGACCTCTCTGGGGCGCCTAGAGAGAGGATAACAGAGGCATAGGAAGTATTGTTATGAAAATGGGGAAACAGAATGTTCGTTGTCTGTTTGGGCATCTATGCCTAAGCTGATTCATAATTACACAGACGCTTCAGGGTACAAAGCTGCATGAGGGGCCATTCAAAGCAATGGCAGGACGGGCTTTCTCTACTGCTAGATCTCCAGACAAGGGCAAGCCTCTCTTTCCCGTAGATATGCGCATGCGTCTCCCTTCTGTAGCTTATTGAGGACAGAGTACTTCCATTTTTTTTTATTCTACAGACATTATCATCTTACAAAAGGCTCAACATTTAAATCTTAGGGGCAAACAAACCCAAAATAAACTACTTGAAAATGAATTATATCCCAATGGAATTATTTTCTAAGGACATTATTCAATGAATATGAAAGAACAGAATGCCAATAAATGGATTTTTTTTTGCACAGAAGAGAGCACATCTATAATAGAAAATCCAAACTTTCCCTAACTTAATTTTAAAACTTAAAAGTCATACAGCTAGGCGGGAGACGCAGGGCCATGGGTCAATTTGACTACGTTAGAGCTAGCGTGGTTACTGTAGCAAACATGGAGATTACTGTAAAGTGGCTGCCATATTGTTATTAGGATAAATGTGCATTACAAAAGAACATTTGACACAAAATTTATATTAGCTCTTCCATCTAACAAAACGTGCGGCTCTTAAATCCACGATTGCTCTGTGGAGGCAGAATTGCGCGTGGAGAATTTTCCTGAAAGAAAATCTGATGCAGGCCATGGACATGACTCACCTTTGGCTATAAATCGAAGGGAAAACTGGACATACACAGTGTTGGTACAGTCGAGATCTCTGGAAATAAGCATCCTTAGTCCTTCCTGGAACAAAAGCCTATGCGTTAGGAAGCCTCCCGTGCATTCACAACATTATTTCCCTGCGATTTACAACTCAAAATTGCATTAAGTAAGAACAAGAAACATATGAAGGGGCTCCACAAAGCTCGTGAACAAATAGAATTTTAAAAAATCATGGAATTTTCAAAACGTTTGTGGACAGAGTGAGTTTTTGAAGGCCCCTCATATAACTAATGATCAAGAGACAGAATCTGAAATTGTGAGTCAAAACCAATTACATTGTGCCCAGCTAAACAGGAATAGTGAACAATCCTTGTTCTTCCTCTCCTAGCGGCTTTCACTCCTTATGCCCGAGGAACACATTTCAGTTTCTCCCTCGACATTCTTTAGAGAAAGGAGTGAAACAGTGACAGCATTACAGATGGACAGGGCTTCTGAAAAACAGCCTCTGATCACAGCATGTCATGATGGGAGTAACCAGGAAGCAGGAAGTGTGCCAAGGGCCTCTGCTGGAAGCCGGAAGCTAATAGGTAACTTCTTCTGGGTTCCAAGGAGCCTGAGGAACCTACTACTCCCACCTTCACTTCCACAGCCCCGGGGCGCTCTCGCGCTGGCTGACACGGCAACCCCCCTCGGTCGGTCAAGTTCAATAAGGCAGAACTAAGGCAAGCCCACGCCTCCGCTGGAGCCATTCATGCAGAGAAGCGAGGAATGAGGAAAGTGATCACATGAGCCTTGGTAATTTTTTCTGCTAATTTACTATTTCTGCTTGGCAGGGATTGACAGCTCAAAAGCTTGTTTCTTTTTCCATGTAGACGTGTGACAGCCAGTAAAATGGAATTTTACGATGTTAATGTCCCAAGGTTCAAAGAGATGTTTGTGTTTCTCACCTATGACTTCTGAAAGAATTGGTCCTTCTGGGTGTGTGTGTGTGTGTGTGTGTGTGTGTGTGCAGGGCTGGGTGACAAACACCAAATGTTGTTTAAGCGAACTCTCCTCCTCCTTCGTGACATTCCTATGGAGTATGTTTCCCAGGCGCTAGCATTGAGAAAAGAGCTCAGGTCATTATCACAAAGCCCACCCATTGCCACTGAGTCGATTCTAAATCACAGAATACAGGGTTTCTGGGGCTTTTGATCCCAACAGGGGTACATAGCCTCATCTGTCTCTCCAGGGGTGGCTGGTGGGTTTGAACCACTGACCTTGTTGTCAGCAGCCCAACACTTGGCTGACAATGACACATACAGAATGCTTTCAACTGCAGGGTGCTAAGATTGATACTTTATTCATTTAAAGTGCCCAAAGAAGATATTATCCTCATGTTACAGACAAGGAAGGTAAAAGTCAGAGGAACAGTTACCTTGACTAAAGTGATATGATTTTTAGTGGTGATGGCAATATGTGGACCCAGGTGTTCCAAAATCTATTCTCTACCCTTTATAACATAGTGATATTTAGATCTTTTCACTTTGGGCAAAGAAATCCAGAGAATGTCCCATTTAGAATTTGAGAACTGTTTGATAGGGAACAGCACTTATATATTCTCACCTCTGGACTTTACTAAGAAAGGATTCACACTTACGAAGGACCACACTTACGAAGGACCACACTTACGAAGGATTCACACTTACTTACGAAAGACCACACTTACGAAGGACACCATGGAAAAGCCTGATCTTTCCAATCTTTGTTTTTTCCGTGCCTCATAACGATCCCAATGCCATCTTTCCGGCCTCTTAACACTGTTCCTTACGCGCTCACAGACGCACAGAACTTTGAATGCATGTCTACAGAGCTTGGTGCCATGCGGTTTGAGATTGTGGGGAAAATGGCTTCCTCAGCTTTAGTGGGCAAACATGTTGGGGGAGATAGAGAGTCAGGTAGATTCATTTAAAGACTCTCTCTTTCTCCCCTTAAGGCAAAGGGACAGGACTGCTCTCCCCCTTTGCCTATGGAAGGTAAATTCAAAATTGTTCCAAGGGGCAAACAAAAATCACATGTAAAAGGATCCATTTCACCCTGCATCTGGTAGAAGTAAATTTTGTTGAAAGTGGGCATGATCTGTCATTTGAAAGCACGCTTCTTTCAGATATGCAGTATCTGTTTATAGCCCATCGCTCTGATGTTGAGAATTACATGCAGGAACCGTCAGGCTCTGCTGATACGTATAATCTGGTTCACACCAGTGTATTTCTTTACCCATTCCTTTCGCCCTAATGACCCATTTGAGTGAAATGCAAGGAGCCTTTTGTAGTCAATGAGCTATTTTAAAAGTTAATAGCAGTCATCAATGTTTGAACATTAAAAAGCGACTCAAGACATGAAAAAATATTATAAATTATCAAGGGTTCATGAGGAAGGGAGGGTAGGAGGGGTGGGGGATGAGCTGATACCAGGGCTCAAGTAGAAAGAAAATGTTTTGAAAATAATGATGGCAACCTATGTACAAACGAGCTTGACAAAATGGACGTATGCATGAAAGAGCCCCTAATAAAATGTTTAAAGAAAGACTTAATAACTTTTCTCCTTCAATTATAAAAAAAATAAAATAAAGAGACTCAGCTCAATGCACTGCCATTGAATTGATGCTGACATAGTGACCCTGGAGGGCAGGGTGGAACTGCCCTTGTGGGTTCCAAGACAGCAAATCTCCATGGGAACAGGAAGCTTCAGCATTCTCCCAAGGAACTGCTGACCTTGCTGACCTTGGTCAGCAGTCCGATCGCGTCCTTTTCAAACGGTCACTCACAGTACCCGTCTACGTCACACAGGCGGGGTGAAGCTCTGACTCGTACGACCCTGTGTACCACAGAAGGAAACAATGTCCAGTACTGGGGCACCCTCACCAGTGTTTTAGGTCTGAGCACGTTGCTGAAGTCTCTGTGTCGATCCATCTCATGGGGGGTCTTCCTCTCTGTGCTGACCCTCTGTCTGTCTCCAGGGACGGGTCTCTCCAGATACCACGTTCAAAGCATATGAGAGAAAGCCTCACTTCCCATGCTTCCAAGGAGCATTCCAGCTATGCTTGTTCACAGGCATTCGTTCCTGGCCACCCATCGTGCATCCCTCACTCTGCCAACGCGACAGTTCCCACGCATCGGGTCTTCTTCAGTCCTTCTTCATGCTCCGGCTCGAGCGCGCAGAGGAGCCGACGAAGATACCACGGCGTGGGCCTCACACCGTGTTTCTCACAGCGACATCTTTGCAAAAGAGGCCTTGTCAATATCACGTGTGACGCATATACTGCATGGCTGCACTTATATTTTGATGGTTAAAAGGAACATTTAAAAAAATTACATGTCTTCCTCATATAGGATCTAGAGTCAGCGTGAAAGAGGAAGCCCCTCTATGAGATGGACAGACACAGAGGCTGCAGCAAAGGGCCCAGACAGAACAACTGTGAGGAGGGAGCAGGCCTGGCCCGAATTTGGCCCTGTTCTACAGAGGCGTGTTTGACTTGACAGCAACCAACCCTCACCACAGACACCACGTTAATCCTGCTGCTCAAAACTCCATCAGATCGAGATATTCGATCATGAAAAGTCACAGGGCTGCGGTTTCTTTGGTCTTGTCACCGCTTCAAACAGATCTGAAGTGAGTGAAGGGTAATGGCAGCGAAAGTCATAGAGAAGACTCATAAACGATCCACCGAACACCAAAATGAAATGGTAGCTTCCACTCTGAGATAGATGTTCCATCTCCCTTTCCTCAGTCCCTCAGAATGCTAAGAGACTTGTAAATGTCTCAGGTCCTTGCATTTTCTTTCCTGTCCAACACTCGAGATGCGGTCTGGATTTAAACAAGATGCTAACCAGCCTCTATTAGCTGTAATTGAAAAAGCCCCAGGGTGTCTCATTCTCTACCGCCTAGGTGTTAATAACTAGGGTTGTATAGGATCCCATGCAGATTTTTGTTAAAGATTTCATTTGCACACCTCGCATCGCCCCTCTCTCCCTGCTGAGCGAGACGGAATGCAGCCTGCGTTCATAAGGACGACTGCCAGCTTGCCACCGAGTTTCACACCACTGCCTAAGAACACATCTCTCTAACTAGGCAGCTAGGCTAAAATACAAAATTCTACTAATAATGGCTGAGAGTAACATTGTTTTTACAGTCACCAAATGATGCTGCTGACAGGAAGGCAAAAAAAGGGGGGTAATCAAAGACTTTCATAAAATCATTGAGAAACATGTACGATAAATATTTAATAGCCTAAAATACTATATTTTGTAAGTCAGCCTAGGTCCTAAAAATTTATCTGTGTGTGTGTGGTGTATGAAGTATGAAAGGACTGATCAACAAAACAGAGGGAGATCATCCACGGGATGGTAGCCAACAGAAAAGGAAATAAGGTTCCGGCTTGAAGACAATGACTAGGTTCAAAGTACTGTCCTGTGAACAGACTCAGAAATGCATTTAGGCAACTACATTTTCAGCGAAAGGAATTAGTACCAGTGTAGAGAAAGAGAATCTTAGCTGACCCCTTTGAAGATGAGAGATGTCCCAGATTTGATGGTTTCACCATTTAGATTCCCCCTCTCTGCTCCGTAGACATCAGGCCAGAGGTCGGGATGTAGGTTCCCATTGAAATCATCTTTAAGGATGGAGGGCAGAGGAAGAACAGGAACACAGTATGGCCCGCCAAAGCCCCGGTCACACCTAAGAAAAAGAAAAGACATGATTTGTCCTGACAGTCATTTGGAATTTTGAGCCATTTGAAAATTTGTATTGCAGTGAAAGGGGCTGCCCAGTCGTAGTAACTTACAGGCAGCGTCCAGCATCACAAACCCCTCGTCCTGAGCACATCCACGGACACCCCGAGGCCAGGACAACATTATCAATCGCCCAGGAATCAGCCCCTGAAGTATAGTTGGCCTGGATCCATCTGAACCGGGTCCTGGGAGAACTAAGGAACGAAAACACACCATTGGTTGGACAAGGACCCTTAGAAGCACACAGACCTCGATTTTAATTCCCTCCTCTTTCATGTGTCTTCCTCCAGGTCCAGTTCCCTGGTTTTTGTCGAGGTCACAAGATGGGCTGAGATCTGCATTAGCAGTTCGAGACCACCAGCAGCTCTGAGGGAGACCGACTGGGCTTTCTACTCCCGAGAACAGTTTGTCTCAGAAACCCACAGGGGGTCGCTCTGAGCCAGCACGGACTCAATGGCAGTGAGTTTGGTTTGTTCTGGATGTTCTACTAAGTATCGGAAGGTGTTTCTTCTGGACTCATGCACAACCAAAGACTAGAACACATGCTATTTATTCACCATCTATGTCAAATTATAAAACTGTGAGACAGAGAAGCTATTGAACGGTCTCATTTATTCTGTTTTTGAAATTTACTAAACACATACAGAATCTTGGTCTTTGCTGTAAGGTTTGTGAGTGGAAGCGCTATGCACACTCCCCCCCCCCCCCCCCGCCTTTACTACTGTTCCTGAGGTTCCGGCTCCCCAAGACTGGGAACCAGCATGGCGTGATGCGTACACACAGCAACTCCACATGAGACTGCTCGAAAGGCTGTGGAGGCTGCACGTCTTCATAGAGGCAGCTCGCCACGTCTTTCTCCTGCAGAATGCTGGGGGATTTGAACTACCAATCTTTTTGTGAGCAGCCAAGAGTTCAACCATTATGCTACCAAGATTTCTCTGGCAGCCTCTACTACTGTTTACCAGGAAATCAGCAGACACAGGATGATGCTGGGGAGTGCAGGCTGCTGAGACTAGGGAAAAGGAGTAACACAGTTCTGGGGCGAGCATCCCTGGATGGCACACTCTAACCAGCCACTGCTCAACAAAAACCAAACCCACTGCCACCAAGTCAGTCCTAACTCAGAGCGACCCTATGTAGGACCTGTGAGACAAAAATCTTTTTTTTTCCTAACGAGATTATAAACCTTCATGGGAGCAGACAATCTCATGTGCCCACCCCACCCCACCCCATGGAGCAGCTGATGGATTCAAACTGTCAGCGCCACCAGGAATCATTCAAAAAGTCATCACAGTACATTCATTCCTGGAAGCATCTCCAATCCCTAAACGTTATCCACATGCCTACACACAACAGGAGCTCTTTGTGAGGGAGTTCTATAAACCAGCCGGGTGTCAACACTTGACTGTAGTCTGAGATCCCTTATGAACACTCGCAACAGGGGACTGGAGAAGTAGCCAAGGAGCCTCTTCTGTCTGTGCTAATTTCACAGACTGCTCATTGGGGCGAGCTATTTGTTTGGTTTCTGGTAGGGACTTACTTTTTACAGCTGTTTTAAAACCGAATCATGCTCTCAAAGAATCCTACAAGTCTAGACTCGTGAAACTTCTAGAACACTCTAAACCCACTTGAAAATTGCAACCCAAACCACCTTGTACATCTTATTTCCCTATCACATCCCACATGTGCTGAATCATGAAATCCCTGACTGGCAGCACGCTTGTCTTCAATGTAGACAACAGAAACGGAAAGTTCTGATATGTAGCCAAATGACAATTCTCACACGGCGGAGAGCGGAAGGTAGACGGTGATCCGCTTCCAATTCTGGAATCGTTCCGAGGTGTAGACAGAACTTTCTGCGTAGTGCGCACAGCCGATGGTTGGCGGCACACACTCCTCGGTGACGAGGCGCCAGTCCCGGCCGTTGTTGACCGAATGCTGCAGCTGCACACTGTGGGAGCTGCCGAACGGCTTGCTGCAGCCCATGCTCATTTCAAACTGCAGGAAGGTCGATGCGGACACGTGAAAGTCCCAGGTCTCAGCATAACGTGGTTTTCCTACAGAGAAAAAAGGAGACGAGATAATGGTAGTATAGAATTTCTAACTTTTAAAAAATTCTAAGTCATTTTATTAGGGGCTCTTCCATCTCTTGTAACAATCCTGACATCATTGAGCACATTTGTACATAGGCTGCCATCATCATTTTCAAAACATTTTCTTTCTACTTGAGCCCTTGGTATCAGATCCTCTATTTTTTAAAAAAGTCATTTTATTGGGGGCTCTCACAGCTCTTCTCACAATGCATACACATATCCCCTGTGTCAAATACATTTGTACATTTGTTGACATTATTATTTTCAAAACTTTTCTTTCTACTTGAGCCCTTGGTATTAGATCCTCTATTTTTCCCCTTTCTCCCCCACCCTCCCTTCCTCATGAACCCTTGGTAATTTATAAATTATTATTATTTTCTCATGTCTTACACTGATTGATGTCTTCCTTCAACCACTTTTCTGTTGTCCATCCCCCTGGGAATGGGGTTCTATGTAGATCATTGTGATTGGTTCTCCCTTTCTCCCCCCGCCTTCCCCTTACTCTTGACTTCTCGCTACTCTCAATATTAGTCCTGAGGGGTTTATCTGTCCTAGAGTCCCTGTGTTTCCAACTCTTATCTGTGCCCATGTACGTGCTCTGGTCTAGTTGGATTTATAAGGAAGAATTGGGGTCATGATAGTGGGTGGGGGGGGGGGAAGGAAACATTAAAGAACTAGAGGAAAGTTGTATGTTAGAATTTTGCTCTTACTGTACGGATATTTGTAGTCAACATTTTCAATAGCAAACAAAAACAACAGCTTATTTTTAGTATTGTATTTGTGCTTTGACTAATCACCTTTACTCAGTGTTATTTAGTTTCTATAGACCAGTGTTTCCCAATGTATGTGTGTGTGTTGGGTGGGTGGGTAGGGGAAAAGGAGATACTGCCCGCTGGAGGGCATTGGAATGACCAGGGTTGGGAGGAAGGGCTGCAAAAGCAGAGCTATACTTTACCCTGGATTACAAGTTATGATGGACACATTTTAAATAATTAGTATGTGTGTGTGTGTGTGTGTGTGGGGGTGCTTCTAAGCCATTGTTTTGTTTTTTTTCTGAAAAGGGGGGAATAAGCCTAAAATGTTAGGAACCTCTGCTATAGACATAGAAAAAGAGACTGCTAACTTGGTAAGTAAGCTTTACTACCCAGAAGGACCAGCCTAGAGTCTTAAGTCTGTCAATTTGCAAATTAGGAAGTACAGGAATGTCTTCCTTCTTGCTCTGTGTCTAAGAAAGCTTCTTACATAGTCCATGCTCTGTGAAAGACAGTCACAAGAACAACCAAGTCACTGGGCTCACCAAATTGTGTTAGAGGACAAAGTGACCCCTGTCCCTAGGCGCCTCTCTTAGGACCAGCACTTATACACACAATTTTGCATTTGAGAATTTCCTCTTGAGTTTCAGTTAATTGTCTAGTTGATCAAGTATTCTCCTTTATCAGGTGATAATCTGTACCTATATTTTCACTGAATATCAGAGCAGTATCCATAGAGAGACAGTCAATATCCACTTGGCCTCCCTGGATTCGGTACCAGTTGACTTGCAAATCCAAAGAGCCATCAAATTTGTCTTGAAACCCAGTTTGAGAGCTGTCATTCATTCCTATAAGGACATCATCCAAAGCCCACTGGGCTGAATGCTTCCCTAAAATCAGATGAAAACAAGCAGTTAGAGGAGGCTCATTCCATAGCAATATGAATAGCCTGATTACTGTGATTGGAAATCAAATTACCTACAAATTGGCAGCAAATTAAGAAAACATGCAATACAACGCGGCTTTGGCTATACGATCTAATCTGATCAAAAGATGTGGGGGGGGGGGTGACTTACCATGTTGAGGCTGCCACCATCGAAACGCTGTAGCAGGCGTCTTGGCCTCCCGTGGCAGGTCAATGGAAATGATCTGTGGCTCCAGAAATGACATGAAGTCCAGTTCTCGGAGCAAATGCCACAGTATCCCATTGTCACTTGAATACTGAACAAGCAGCCCTGAGTTCAAAGACACAAATCCAGTTACTGGGACAACCTTCCTAGAGACAAAGCAAAGCTGGGAACGGTTCTTTTTTCAAATGGCGAGACTGCAGCAGAAAAGTTCAAATTATGTCTCAGAGAACGAGGGCACATCGTCGAACTCCCAAGAATGGATTAGTAGACCGGAAGGCTCATCAATATCTTAACAGCTTCTAAATGCACTTACTCTCAGGGAATGGAGGGAAAAAGCACATATGCTCTTTAAAAGACCATTCAGCTTTGCATGAGCGATGAGTAGGCTTGTAAGCGGTACATAAAAATCTCCTCAGTTCATGTATTTGAATTTTAGATTCTATCTTGAACAGTACCAAGTCTCAGACTATGAAATACTCAAGACGCAATATCTCAGTCGCCTCAGCACAAAAATCAAGCCATGCACCTTGCTGCCGAAGAGCAGACAGTAAGCACTGCCCCATCTGGAATGCTAGTAAGCAGAATCGTTTTCTTTTAACGACACTTCACGCCATCACAACTTGGTCACTGAAGCCTGAGTGAGGCCAAATGACTAAGTAGCAGAGAAACCCACTCCCTGCAATGTAAGTGCCACCTTCCTTTTTGTGTACCACGCCCCCCCCCCCCCATCCGCTCCTGCAAAGACGTAGATGTGCTTGTGGTTGTTCCGTCCCGTCTTCGTATTTGTTTTGCTATAAGGTATGGAGGACGCAGCTTGGGGACCAGTCAGTTTTGCCATTCTGCTGGGTATTAAGAGGGAGTCGTTTCAGAAGCAGGCACAAGAAATCCCATGACCACGAAGGAGGAAAAGCCACCAGCAGGGCATGTGTAAGAGTCCTGCCCGAACTGGTGGAGGCAGCAGACCCTGCAGCACCCACACCACGAAGCAGAGCCCGTGGGGATGGAGCTTTTCAGCCCATGGAATGGGAGAGACTGAGGGGTTACATGCTGAGACACAGGGCCAGATGTGGTTGCCGGCATGGTCAAGAAGAGGCACTGTGGACAAAGGACTGCACCCTTAAAGGTTCTTGAACTTGATCTTTGGAAACCCTTTAACTTCCCTAATAAACCCTCGAATCATGTGTGGTCCATGAGTTCTGCGTGGCCATGGCAACAGATGATCATCCCAGCGGAGAGTCGAGGGCGGGCAGAGGCACGCTTGCTGCCTGTGACAAACGCTTTGGACTGGTGTGGAGTTGAATTCTTCCTCTCCCTTGTGAAGTCAGAGGAGGTCACATGTGGCCCCATGCTATTTCCTCAACTACCCTGTCCGTCGATGTCCCTCACCTGTCGTCAGCAGGGCTGCGCGATCTCGGCGTTTTAAAGCCTAAGGGAGTTCATGTGCTGTCTCTCCCTGAGGCACTTTTATCTTAAAAGCGGATCTGAAATGTGGTGAAGAAAGCTGATGGTGCCCGGCTATCAAAAGAGATAGTGACTGGGGTCTTAAAGGCTTGAAGATAAACAAGCGGCCATCTAGCTCAGAAGCAACAAAGTCCACATGGAAGAACACACCAGCCTGTGTGACCGAGTGGTCCCAAAGGGATCAATTACCAGGCATCAAAGAACAAAAAATCATATCATTGACTGCACACCTCCATGATAGGATCGCTGAAGACAAATGGGTGCATAAGCAAATGTGGTGAAGAAAGCTGATGGTGCCCGGCTATCAAAAGAGATAGTGTCTGGGGTCTTAAAGGCTTGAAGGTGAACAAGCGGCCATCTAGCTCAGAAGCAAAAAAGCCCACATGGAAGAAGCACACCGGCCAGTGCGATCACGAGGTGCCAAGGGACCAGGTATAAGGCATCATGCAAAAAACCAACAACAACGATATAAGTGTGTGTATGTATGTGTACATATGTGTATATGTATATGTATACCATATTAAATGAAGGGGGAAGTGCAGAGTGGAGACCCAAGGCCCAAGTGTCGGCCAATGGAGATCCCCTCATAGAGGCGTTTAGGAGAGGAGATGGGTTAATTAGGGTGCGAGGTAGTACTGATGAAGAACACAGCTTTCCCCCAGATCCTGGATGCTTCCTCCCCCCAACTACCATGATCCGAATTCTACCTTGCAGGGCTGGATAGGACAGAGGCTGTACACTGGTACATATGAGGGCTGGAGGTACAGGGAATCCAGGGTGGATGATACCTTCAGGACCAAGGGTGTGAGGGACGATGCTGGGAGAGTGGAGGGTGAGTGGGTTGGAAAGGGGGAACCGATTACAAGGATCCACATGTGACCTCTTCCCTGGGAGAGGGACAGCAGAGAAGGGGGGAAGGGAGACTCCGGATAGGGCAAGATATGACAAAATAACGAGGTATAAATTACCAAGGGCATATGAGGGAGGGGGGAATGGGGAGGGAGGGGGGGAAAAAAAAGAGGACCTGATGCAAGGGGCTTAAGTGGAGAGCAAATGCCTTGAGAATGATTGGGGCAGGGAATGTATGGATGTGCTTTATACAATTGATGTATGTATATGTATGGATGGTGATAAGAGTTGTATGAGTCCCTAATAAAATGTAAAAAAAGAAAAGAGGAGAAAAAAATGATTAGGGCAAAGACTGTACAGATGTGCTTTATACAATTGATGTATGTATATGTATGAACTGTGATAAGAATTGTATGAGCCCCTAATAAATTGTTAAAAAAAAAAAAAAAGAATGACTAACTGCAAAAAAAAAAAGAAAGAAAAAATGTAAATAAAAGACTGGAAGACAAAAAAAGCGGATGTGAGGAAAAGACAATGTTAAATGCGAAGGAAAAAATACTGATGATGAAATTGTGAGGATCATTAGAGAGGTTATTTTTTTTGAGGGGGGTGGGCAGGGCTTTGGGGTTTTTGGTATCTAATTGCCTGTTTCACAACTGATCCTGAGGCTGGAATTGCATAGCATAACTGTGATGGGGTATTCTCTAGTTTTTGCGTTTACGGAGCAGTCTTAGTAACGTTACATTTATTTGATTATAATTTAGCTTTTTTGAAAACTGCATGCCACTCAGTAGATACAAGGGCCTTCAAAAAGCGCACGGAATGTGGCTGAACCATTCGAATTGTGTGATTTATGAATTATATGCCAATTAAATTGTTATTAAAAACTCATAGACAAATTCCATTCTCTTTTAATTCCACTTTTCCATGAGTCTTTTGAAGTCGCCTTGCCCGTCAGCATTTCCTTCTCTCCTTAGTGACTGGCCAGAGCTACACTCCCTTATGGTGCTCAGCGGCAAAGAGTTCGCTAAATTACAGTTTCAAGAACTATTCTGATAGCCTAACGAGCTGGATGAAAGCCTTTTAAGGCTAATCAATAGCATATGGAATTGCTGTCACCACATCTGACAAGGGCTGATGCCAGGCACAATCATGACTAATATGCTGAACATCAGACACTCTCAGGAGAATCATACCTACTATATTTACAATGGAAGAAATCACCAAGTTGAATGAGAGGCTAAAGTAAGCCCCAAGCACAGGAGGACGCTGGGGGGGCGGCACACTGTATGCAGGTGTAGAGATTCAAGGTAGAGTCCCAGTGGGCTGGGTGAGATCTATGTGCTCCGGGAAGGGAGTCACCGAAGTTCATGACGAAAACTCAAAACAGGATGTTCCTGGTTTCCTTTCCTCAAGTGGAGGAGCATCTGCCAACCTTGAAGTTTGTTCAGAATAGGGAGCTGGATGGACTGGGAGTGAAGACACGGTAACACGTATTTGTTATTTGGGTCGATACGGTTTACATATAATCAGATCAAAGAGGAAGACTATTTTAGATCGTTATTTGGGGATGACTTATTCAGCTGGTAGATTCAGTCCCAGGACAGTGGCATCGTGAGATTGAACTCTCTCTGGCTGGTCCTCCAAGTGCCATCTACCCACAGGACCAGCACCTGCACCACTCTGATCAGCCTGACCAGGGGTGGTTTTAAAGTGTGCCCACCAATTCCTTGCCACCTTTTCCTTCAAAGAGCAGAGCTTCCCTTCCCTTGAGGGGGGCCAGGCGGTAACTTGTGTCTATGGAGGAGAATGCCACAGAAGTGAAGGTGAGACTGGGTCATACATCACTAGTTTCTACTTTGTTCTTTCTTTCCATAGCTCACTCTGGGGGATGCATGCTGATACAGAGGGCGGACCCTCAGGCAGCCCTATGGACAGGCCCACAGAGCAAGGAACTGAGTCCACTCGCCAACAGCCGGCACAGAACTGAAGCCATGAACTTGCCAACAACCATGAGAGTGAGCCATCCTTGAAATAGGTTCTCCAGTCCTTGCTTACGTGCTTCAGACAACTGTACCCCTGGCTTGGTCCCGAGAGCATGAGCCACAATCACCCCATCATCCTGCTCCAAGAAGCTGTAAGATCCCATGTCTGTTCTTTGAAGCCGCTAAGTTGTGGGGTCATTTGTTATGCTGCGTGCTATCCCAAATCTACCGAACCGGAACACACATTACAATAGCCCCCCCCCCCACACACAATTCAGTTCCACATGGAACTAGGAGACGTCTGGTCAAAGAGGATCGCAACGACTGGTTTGAAATTGTGTCCTTTCTCCTAATGAGCTTTACCAGACGTGTCACGGCTGTCTGCTGGCACGAGCCCCCTGGGCAGAGCTGCAGGCCACCGTCCTGAAGGGCAGTGAGGGAGGAGCGTGGGGGAGGGGTTCCCATGCGGGACAAGACAACGAGAAATCTCCATGCTTCACACCGACGGCCGCGCCGCATCCGCTGCGTGTCATCAAACGCACTGTGCATCCGCATCAACCAAGCAGTTTCGGCTCATCTGCCGGGTGCTTGAGGCATGTAAAACACCTCGCGTCTCAAACTACAACTCCCTCTACAGGAAAACAGCCTGATTCTGATTTTCATTCCAAATATGTAAATTGGTGCTTCAACTTGACTCAATAGCAAAGTCTTGACTTTCGTCACTGGAAGAGCGTCCGTTGCCCAAGGATTGGGCAGATTTACATTTCAACTACCCGCTTTCACCGAAAGGCTGCGGCGCACCTGTGGGATGCGATGCACATGGTTAGCACCCATTGAAGAAAAAGGCTCAAGACCAGTTAGGGAATGCTGCTTCCTTCTAAAGGGACCGCCCGGGCACCTGGTCATCCGAGGTGCTGTACAGTGGAGAGCCTCTGTCCAAGAAGAGTGGGCGCTTCCCACATACTCCACCCCCACGCCGAGCCCACACACGGGGGGAGATACAGCTGTGTAGTTTTCAGGAGGCATGCCTCAACTGTAACGCAGTCCCAACCGCGAGCAGCTATCAAAAGAGCCTCCTCGCCTAACGACTATCTCATTTTCTGACATTTCACGTTTACGACAATGCTCAGAAATGCACCCTCTGACTGTGGTGCACAGTAACCTGCAGCTCCTCCCCGGGTCCGGCCCCGGATCCCAGAGTCGCCCACGTCTGAAGAAGCCAGTTCTCCAAGGGCCTCCTCCCCCCCAATTCACTGCAGCACTTTTGCAAATAAGAGACCAAGGCAGTTATCGGTGGGACCCCAGAGAAGGCAGGTGTGGGGGAAGCCACTGCTGCTCTGCTTTGCCCAAGTGGCCTAGAGGGACCAAGTCCTGGACCTGGCAGCTGGAGCAAAGTCCAGCAGCCCCGGGGCTGGCGCGGCTGAGCAGCTCTTCTGAGCAGCTTGAATGCCAAGCCCTCTAAGACCAGTGGTGTTCTGTTCATTTTGGGGGGTAGGGAGTGATGGTGGTGGGGGTCCTCTCTAGGGTATGGGCATGGGCAGCAACCCCCAGCAACCATTTTAACTCCTGGCACTACTGCTTGCTCACATCAACTGTGCCTCTAGTGCAGCTACCAGGGCCCCAGATTGACTCAAGTCACAGCCCTGATGGAAGGGCCTCAAGGCCCAGAACACCGTGGCACCTCTTCTTGCTCACATTCTGGCATCCTGCCTGGAAATTTTACCTGAGCTTGTCAAGCGCCTGGCTCTTTCCCTTTCTGTGGCTTTGAATTGAAATGTTTCTTCCTCTGCCTGGTGCAATGAGTTGTTTTCCTGTGGACTTTCTGGACCTGGTCTTGTAACAGCCACAAAATGACGGCTTAGGACTATGCAAACAGGCGCAGGCGGCCCACCAAGGGGAGCAGAGAGATTGTTAATGATGGAAATAAGGTGCCTGGCTCCTAGGGGAGTGAGACCATGCAGACAGGGTCTGGAACCCTAACGAGGGTCAGCTCTACTATCCTGCTAGGCTGAGAGAGAGAGTCAATCCCAGAGCACAAGGGGGCTTCCCTATCTCCAAGAAAGAAGTACCATGAATACAGCATGCCTCTTAGATGTGGGGTCCCTGCATGGAGAACTTCCACCAGGGACAGGATGGACTGGAAATGGTGGCAAAGACATGGCAGCTGTAGAGCCAGGAGATCAGTGTGACATCATTGGCTTTCAGGCCCACAGGACTTCAGTGGGCGTGTTGACCCACGGCATGAGAGAGAGGGCAGGGAACTTACTGCGGGCGCGTGTGGTCAGAGTTAAAGAGCTGTGTGGCACATGGCCGAGCAGGGCAGAGGTCAGACTGAGAGGCTATGGGGCCATGGGCCAGAGAGAGCCCAGCCTGCAGGTCGAGAAGCAGCTTTCTTGATAGAAGCATTGTATCCTTCGTTGTTCCTGATCTTGAGCTAAGGCCTGTTACTTCAGTAATATGCCCCGTAATTGTTGGGTGCTGTCGGAATTCTTTGTAATTGTACTGAATTGTGAAACCCGGCCAAGCAGCCGAGCCAGGAGAGGGCTGGTGAAAGGTTGGTGAAGGGAAACATGTCCGACTTCATAAATTTGACTCTTGGGCTGCTTGTCTTGATTCTACTTCCCATTGGCCAAATTAGAGGAGGCCAGACACGTGTCCATGTCACCTTTTGCGTTCATTAGGCTCCTCTCACCTGTCAGTCTATATAGGCCAGGAACCTCGCACACTCTCCAAACCTCTCATGTTGGCTCCCCATGTCATTGGCTTGCTTATTTCTGTCTAGCTCCTACACCTCAAAGTGTTCTTGCTTATTTCTTTATTACTTGTTGCTTGGCTCCCAGAATATAAGTTCCCATACGAGTGAGGACTTTGCTCTGGGATCCACTAGTGCTGGCCACCAAAGTGTTCTGGTTCTAACCCTCTGGACCACGGTGGCTAGTACGTCTTCCTCCCTTCCTCATTCTCTTTCTCCTCCTGCGTCGCAGTGGCTAGCAAATCCAGGCTCGGGACGGTGGCTGCATCCTACTCCTGGGTGAGGACAGAGTAGAACCGAGCTTTCAGATCTCCCATATGAAAATGTGGCAGGAGAGAGAGACAAATGACTATAGTTTTAACCACAAAGATTTGGAGGACTGGTTGTTATTGAAGCAGAACTTAGCTCATCATGACAGATGCACCTGCCTTTCAGTGACACTGAATCCACAGCACTTAGAAAAGTGCCTGCTTCAAAGATCTTCAGAAAATAGTAAGAGAAATGATGGAGATTGAATGAATGAACAGAGGCAACACCTCAGAAGAATACCTTCTACCTAGTAGGTGCTCAGCAATGGTTAATACTATTACCAGGAACTAATGCTCCTATCCTAGAAGCCCTGGTGATATGGTTAGGCTATGTGTTGGGCTGCTATAGGCAAAGTCAGTGGTTCAATACCACCAGACATTTCTTCCTTGGGAGAAAGAAGAGTCTTTCTATTCCTGCAAAGCACTACAGTTACTTCTACCCTGCCCCATCGGGTTGCCTTGGGTTAGCATCGGCTGGACGGCAGTGAATCCCGATCTACTGGGAATGCTTCTGGATGGACGTGGAGTGTGACCCTCCTTCCAGCCTTCACGTGGAACGTTTGTCTCTGCATTGCGGCTTCTCTCTCTCTGGGAAGCTACAAACCAGCCAAAGCGAATGCCCCCTGATCTTGCCTACACACAAGGACAGAACTAACTGGATTTAGGGATCTGGATGAAGAATGGTCAGAGACATGGCCATAGCTCCACTCAGGAGTTTGTACTGTGAAGGAGAAGAGAAGAAGCAAATGCGTTATTTAGGGTCGTGTGTTAGCGTATCGAGTCCTGGCCAAGTGCTGGGAGGGAAAGGGACTGATTTGTCAACAGCACAATTTTTCAGAAACAAGCAGCTTACCTTCATTTCTTGCTCTTGGTTTGGTGCAAGTGATACCTGAGGTTTTGCTTCCAATTTGTATGTAAAATTGAACAAGTCTGGGGAGAAAAATGTAGTCTACTTTCACATAGATGTATTCTAGAGTTAATCCTTTGTATTTTGACACATCAAAAATTCCCTTATAGTTCTTAAATATGACTTTTTAAGCCCAAAGGGCATATGCCAAGCAGAAACTCTTACAGATTATTGCAAATTACTTCAGTAATATTTGGAAAGGGTTAATTGGCACGAGCATTCACTTTATTCTGTAATGATGATATACGCAAAATTAATTCTAAGTCATTAATTCTAACCCCATTTCATTGTGACAGTCTGATATGATTTAATGGGATTACTGAAATGGGAGTTTCATAAATCCAGGTAACAATATCCTTGAAAATTCGAGAAGAACAAGGAAGGCATATTTCTGAATCTATCAAGAAGGTGAATGTTGTAGAAAGGGCTTTAAAATGTTTGTAGAAAACATGGACTTAAAATGAACACATGGAATTTGTCTGTGAACTGTTTGAAGCCTCCTCAGATTTGTTTGTGGCCAGACAATGACGCATGTGTTTCTGACTTGGGCTCATGTGATGTGATGTAAATTGTGCCTATATCCACTGTGGCCAGCGTAGATGGGCAAGCCTCTCTGAGAAGGATGCAGGGGGGAAGGGGAAGAAAAAATGTGCCACAAATCCCAATATTTTAGTGAGAATGAGGTCTGAAGATCTCAAAAGTGTTCCCCAGTTTACTCTCTTCTAGAGTCTCAACTAATGTAACTGACAGGAAAGGGCAGCTTTGTATTAGTTGTGCTACTATTTTCATTTTGTCTAAAAACCAGGCAGTTACTCCTCACACCAGCAGGTGTCAGTGTAGCTATCTTAAATTCGGGGTGGGGGTGGGGGTTGAGGTGCAACTTTTCAATAGCTAAATACCAATAAACTTAGATGAGTAAGAATACATTGGTTTCTTGACATAGCCTTCAAGTTGAGAAAGTATTTACTGGTCCCGCACAGGACATATTAAAGTAGGACATATTAAAGTAGCCAAACAGAGCACAGCTACCTCAAACTTCAGGAAAGCAAACCCATGCTTATTAGACCGGGATACCTTAACAACGACGACGGCACACTGGTGAATGAATTGTGATGGAATTTTTGTGGGAGACTCGTTTTATTAGAGAGCTAAGGTTATTCTGCATCTTTCCATTTCAAGCCCATGTGATCTGGCCAATAACGATGCTCGTGGGCTCTTTAGCCACTTACCGGATATTCCTGGTGTCCAGAGGGACAGTCCTCGCTTCCCTTTTGCCAGGGCCACTGAAGTAGAGAGACATGCCATCGTTAAGTGTTCCACAGCCAGTCCCAACCTGGCCGCCAGTTATCTTGTCCCACAGGGGGCTGAGCTTCCCCTCAAACCTGTCGAACATCTCACTGTGATTCGGGATATTAGACACACAGGTTCCTTGTGCGGCTTCAGAGGAAAGAAATATATTAGAAGGGATTCTTGCTGAAATTACTACACATGAAGAGCTTTTTTAGCATATGGGAAAGGAATTATTTCTGTTGTCTTATGGGAATGAAAGATGCCCTGGTAACACAGAGGGTTACTCCTTGGGCTGTTCACCTCAAGGTCAGCAGTTCAAATGCAACATCACTCCGTCGGAGAGAGACGAGGCTTTCTGCTGCCTTAAAGATCTAGTCTTAGAAAGCCAGCGGGGCAGTTCTACTCTGTCCTACAGGATGGCCGTGAGTCAGTGGCAGTGGGTCTGGATCTTAAAGGAGGGAAAGTAACTTTTCTCTTGTGAACACTTGTATCTACAAGTTGTCTGTCTGTCTGTAGCATCTCCATCGATGTCATCAAAAACACTCTCTGCCTCCAGAGGAAAGTAAACGGAAACAGGAGACGTATCGGACCTAGTTTTCACTAGGTAAGAGGATTTGTGTGAATGGAGTGATAGTTACTATCTCAAATACTATTGGCTAGTGTGTTGGCCTTCTACTACAGATTTAACAAGGAAAGTCAATCCCAGATTTTTAAAAGCTACCATTGAAACCACACATGATAGGCCTCCCCACAGAAGGCCTGTAGCAACATATGTTTGTCTTTGGTCACACGCCAAATGAAGGCCAGCCACCGAAAAGCTGATGCATCCTTTTGAAGTTGCCTCCAGAACAAAAAAATCTTTAAAAACATTTGGAAACTTATGATGTTTTCTCCAATTTTTACTCTTTAATCTCAGCTGCCTTTTCATTTTTCCTAGTAGCAACATCCAAAGTGGACTGTGGTCAGACACGACTTCGCTTAGAAAGCTTCTCTTTTGGTAATGTTGTGTATATTATTTCATGTTGCATTTTTTACTTTACAAGTAAACTTATCTATATACAATTTAAAGATCACACAGAGGTCCTGCAGCACAATGATGAGGAGCTGGGGCTTTAGGTTCTGGCTCCCAGGGCTGGAAGCCCAGTTAGCAACTCCTAGCTGTGTGACCTTGGGAGAGTGACTAACGCTCCCGACGCCTCAATTTCTTCACATGTGACCAGGGACAGTTGCAATCCCACGATGCTGGGCTCTTGTCAGGCTCTGTAAGATGAAAGGAAATGTACTTGGCAGAGTGCCTGATACATAGTAGGGACTCGGGCAGTGCTGTCACTGGTATTAATGACGCACAGCTCTGCTGGAGAGATCATGACATCATGCTGTCCTTCCTTGACATGCGTCTCGTCTTGGGTGGTGGTGGCGGCGGCTGCTCTTGGCTCATGGCAACCCCGTGCACAGGGGGATGAAGCACTTCCCAGTCCTGTGCCGTCTCCAGGATCCGATCGTTGTGACCCATAACTTCTCACTCACTGCTTTTCTGGAAGGAGATTGCCAGTCTTTCCCCGCTAGTCCATCTTAGTGTGGAAGCTCTGCTGAAACTTGTTTAAGCACGATAGCCACATAGACGCCTCCAAGGACAGACTAGCAGACGTTGTGCACCAGGTGCATCGGCCACGAATCAAAGCGAGGTTTCCTGTATGGCGGCTGAGAAGTCTACCCTGAACCTCCACTGCCCTCTCTCTCTTCCCTAAGCCTGCTGTCACTGAGTGCATCCCAACTTATAGCACCTACACGACTGGGAGAACTGCCCCATCTGTCTCCAAAGGGCAGCTGGTGAGCTCAAACCTCTGACCATTGGGGTGGCAGTTGAGTGCTTTAACCACCACACCATCAGGGGTCCTTTCTCCTCCTGTGGAAGTTCAAAACTTTAAAACATCTTAGCATTTCAGACACTTGGGTTGTAAATTTCTATCTATCCCAGGCTTAAAGACCGGCACACTCAGATTCTATATGACTGGGAGAAGTAACCTGAAATACAGTCAGCAGAGGCGAGTATTTTACAAACCATCATATGCAGCATTCAGCCTTACCGGTATACCCCAGGTCGCAGAAACACACGCCGGAAACGCAGTCCCCATGGCCACTGCAGGAGCTGGGGCAAGGCTCGGATATGTACACTCCGTCCAGACCGAACGCAGGCACGTTTTTCTGTGAGCTGCTTTCCTGGATCCACCGGAATCTGGTTTTGCTGCAGGAAGAACAACACTTAGGTCTTATAGCCAAGCACTTAAATACAGAACGGCTCAGAACGATTCAAGAGATCTTACATAGGCTTGAAGGTCACGCCGACTGGAAGGCACATCTAACCTCCGTAAGGCGTTTCCCTTAGATGTTGTCAGAACTCCCTAATTTCTTCTTCAGCTTAGAGGTTTCGAAACCATGAAGCCATGGTCCGGAAGGCCTTTTTCATGTGCGTGTGGGGAAAATGTAGATAGCTTCTATAGAGACACCGACATTTGCTGTTTGAACGTTCTTCACCTTTGACCATGGAAACAAGGAAACGCCAGTGGAACCACTCCCCCGCCTGCCTGAAGCGCCTCAGATGTGCGCACAGCAGATTTTGGACGGGCCGAAAGACAATATACTTGTACTTGCATAGCGCCTTCTTTATTAGTAAGTGGAACCCAGAAGGATCTTTTTCACTCCACCATTGCACTGGTTTTACGAGTATTTTCAGAAAAGGCTATTTGGGGATATGTCACGCCATCACACAGAATGCTCTTTGCAGGGGCAAATGGGGGATTCTGTGTATGAGTTCTTGGCACGAATCTGGTAGGTAAGAGGAAGTCTAGACTGGCAGCTCTCCACCCACCCATTTCCTTCTGCCTTCTCCCTCATCTTCAAATCTCTGAGACACACATTCTGTGTCCTGTGAACAACCAGATGGGCCGCCAGTGGACACTGGTAACAGCCACTACACACAGGAAGGACCCATCTCACTGCCGTCACGGTCTCTCCCCTGCAGGCAACAGCCACGCGAACTTCTCTGAGCTAAGAGTGCAGCTCTGAGAAAAATCTGCTTGGAATTATTTCTAAAAGAGCCACGTTTTAACACTTGGAATTCACAGCTTTCTAACACTCCATTTGGAGATATGTGAGTTTGTGGAAAATACCGCACAAGGATCAATAACAGCTTCTTGAGGCTTATTTACTTGGACTGCAGTGGAAACATATTTCCTGTGATGAGACAGAGGGTTCTTCATCACAAATGCCGCCAACCAGCAAGCTGGATGGGATTCAAAGTCTTCAGGAAGTTTGATTTGAATGAGGGGAGATTTTAGATTTCATCTTCAAAAGCTGAGGTCCAAGAAAATATTGATAAGAGTGGAATCCTCACAATACTGACTCACTTTGTGATACTAAGCTTTTCCTGTAAATTTACCAATGAGGTCACTTCACTGAACATCAAGCCAATGGAAGTGTCAGCTCCAACGGTACGTATGATTCTCTGGCTGTGAGGAAACCAAGCCAAGTTTGTGCTCCGTGGTTCCGATGGCACTGCCTGCTTTCTCCCGGTGACGTCTTCCAGCAGCAAAACTCTGTCCGCTGCAGCAAGGACGCACCAGTGGACGCCGCCAGACTGCGTGGCATGCTGTGGACATCTATGTGGAAGGGCTTTGGTTCAGCTGCAGTTCCGCAGAAGCATGATGGGCGGAAAGCAGTGATGGAGTACACGGCGGACACTACTATACAGACAACTTCAGAGCCTGGGCGAACTGAGCAGAGGCAGGGCAGGTCCCAGCTCACGAAGCTATGCCAAATGAACCCATTCTGAGAGCAGGCCAGGATTTGGGAGATTTGGGGAAGCTTCTGAAAACAACACAAAAACCCACTGCCATCAAGTTGATTACAACTTGTAGTGACCCTGAAAGGCAGAGTAGGGTTTTCCGAGCCCTTAAATCTTTATAGACAGACAGCCTCATCTTTCTCCTGCAGAGTGACCAGTGGGTTCAAACCACTGACTTTGTGGTTAGCAGCTGGATGCTAGCCCATTATGCCACCAGAGCTCTTGCAAGAGCAAAGTACAACTCAATAACTCATGGTCATTGAGTCAATTCTGACTCATAATGTGAATTGATAGGCAAACCCTATGTTTAGCTATTAAAGGAAGGACAGAGTTATACAAGATAGGGAGGAAATGCCCCCATGGGTTTCTGAGACTCCCAGATCTTTATGGGAGTAAAAAGAAAGGCTCCTCTTTCTCCTGTTAGGCTACTCACTGCTTTGAACTGCAGACCTTGCAGTTAGCACCCCCAACTCACAATCCACTGTGCCTCCAGGCAGAGCAGCAGAGAGAGCTAACTTATTAGGGCTACTGTACCAGGTCTGCCTGTGGCGTCCCTCGTATCTCTCTGCCAGATCATTCCCACCTTCCTGACCTCCAAATGGTCCATCCTTACAAGTCTTATCATTTTCTAGTTATACTTTCTCCTTATCTATAACATGGGCTTTAACTTAACCAGCTTCAGGTTCCTAACTCCCAAGCTTTCATTTAAAAATGAAATTTCGTCTATACTATATTTTTGTTTGGCTGTCCTGCAGGAAACAACATAGCCCAAGCCAAAGGTTTGTTTTCTTTCTTCTGTAACCACTCTAATTTTACTGAACTCGGAGCATGTAACCATCCTCCACCCACCTGTTTTCATTAAGGTCGCTTCCTACTGCTGCTTTATTTTCCTTTGTGACATTTAGTAGCAATTGAAGTGATACATTAATTTGTCTACTTTGTTTAGTTCATCATTGTAGCCAAGGATCCAAAAAATACCCAATATCTATTTATGGAATGGGTGGACAAAGGCTGATAGGTACAGATTTCTGATGTAAAACTTCAGTCATGTTAGGTGCTAGGAGCAGTGGCTGAGAAAGTTTTGCTGGAGATAAAAAATTCCATGAAGACTGGTGACCCTAATGAAGTCAGGAGTTTTCCAGTGTATAAAAAAACCCAGCAATCAAACTTTTGAAATTTCATGATCTACATGGAACATGTTGAATTACTGTGAACTTTTAAAATAATAAAACCCAGTGACAAATTTGCTGCCATCGAGTGACTCATAGTGACCCCCTATGGGTTTGTGACACTGTAACTGTTTATGGGAGTCGAAACTCTAGTCTTTCTCCCTCAGGGCTACTGGTGGTTTTGAACTGCCAACCATGTGGATTGCAGCCTGATGTGTGACCACTACACCACTAGGGTTCCTGTTACAATAAAGGCTCCCCCAAATCATATTTTCCAGTTCCACTCTATCAGAGAGGTCACTATGAATTGAAAATCAACTCATTAGTAACCAATACTATCGTGCTTATTGCTTTGAGTAGCTTCCTCCCGAATGGGTTCTGGACGTGTCCTATGACTGACCAATGAGACACGAGCCAACATGACTTAGAGACCTAAGAACTATTTGCCGAGCGCTTCCCTCTTGGAATGCTTCCTAAGCATGGGAAGCAGCCCCTCTGGCCTCTTTGAGGATGCAAGGCTATCAGTGAGAGTCCACTGGAGGGCTCACCAGTGCCGTCCATCCCCGTCAACCCATCACCTGAACATCGCCACGTGAGCGAAGCCAGGTGAGACCAGTCAACCCATAGAATCCTGAAAAACCAATGTGTGTGGCTTGAAAGGCGGTATGTGGCCACTGGTCCAGAAATTGGACCTCAGAAGTGACGCCTTATCAAAATTTGTCATTAGCAATGTGACAGATAAGGCCTTCAACCTTCTATTTTGGTCTCTTGAAACTGTGGGCTTCACAGAAAAACACGGAAAGACCACATACACCTACAGGCCCACTGTATGCACAGACACCCATCCCCCACCACACCAAGTTTTCCCCAGGGCACTTTTCCTCAAGAATTACGTCTTGGCTAGGCATCTGGAGAAGATGCACATTCTCTGAGGCCCCGGGAGATTCAGTAAAGATGTGTGTCCAAGGAATGGGGCTATGGCACCAAACAGGAATGATTTCTTTACCTGGATGCAAGGGACCTTGGAATAACAATGGTGATTCTCGTCCATTCTTCAAAGTCCCCAGTGTGATACACGGTGGGCTCACTGAGTTCTCTGGAGTTTCCTTCACACCCTTTGCCTGCAGAAGCTGGGTAACAGCCTTCTTTCACCAGGAACCAGGACATACCGGCGTCATGAGAGTACTGAAGAAGAACTGGAGCAGTGCTGCTGAATCGGTTGGCACACCCTATGTTTAGCTATTAAAGGAAGGGCAGAGTTACACAAGGCCGTGGTTCAAAGAGTCATTCAGCAAGTCAAATGCTACAGCAACCAGGACCCTCCCTACCAGTCTGCACTGAATTTGCAGCAATAAGACTTGTGAAGCTCAATTCCAATCGAAACTGATCCATAGATTCTGCAGTTCTCTGTTTAGGCATGCAACGAACAAACAACAAAAAACAAACAAGAAAGCCCATTGCTGTTGATTGGACTGTGGGCCATGGCGGCCTCATATAAGTCGGAGAAGAACACTGCTCCACAGGGTGGGTTTCAGTGGCTGATTTTTGTGAAATCACCATGCCTTCCTTCTGAGGCACTTGCAACTCAAACCATAAATCTTGGTAGCAAACCCACTGCCACTGAGTTGCTTCTAGTGCACTGTGGGACAGAGTAGAGCTTTCCCTGAGGTTTCCTAGGACGATTCATATCTCTGGAAGCAGACTGCCTCATCTTTCTCCGGCACAGCCACTGGTGCATTTGAACCACTAACCCATTGGGTAGAAGTAAAACGCTTCATGCATTGTGCCACCAGGGCTCATATTGGTTAGCAGCCAAGCACAAGTAGGTGTTTCTTGGTAGATAGCTGGGCTGGCTGCTCATTGGTAAACTTCTTGGGATTTGTAAGAGGGAAGAAAGAAGCAAAAGGTAAGACGCCATGAGAGGGTCTTCAACTTTCTTCTCACAGGGTATAAATGGAGTTAGACAAAAGATGGAGAAGCAGCCACCTCTTCAGGACATGATGGTTACCAGAACAGAGGGCTGTCCTCTCTGCTTCCAGGGGACCACACCTGTTTATTTGGTTGTCACACAAAAGCTAAGTAAGAAATCAGTGTCAATTTAGATAAAAGAGCCGTTTTGCTCTTCACAGCATCAAATAAGCAATCGAATCCAGAACTAAAACTATTACTGTTTTGCATATTCATGTAGCTGAATGTCATCATAGACTTGTTGTTATTCGGTGCCGTTGGGCTGGTGTCGATTCATAGCAATCTTATACACAACAGAATGAAACACCCCTTGGCCCTGGCTCCATCCTCACAACTGTTATGCTTGACCCTATTGCTGCAGCCACTGTGTCAGTCCATCCTGCTGAGTCTTCTGCATTTTTGATGAGCCTCTACTTTACCAAGCATGACGTCCTTTTTTGGGGACTGGTCGCTTCTTGTAATAGGTCTAAAGTATATAAGACAAAGTCTCACCACCTTGCTTCTAAGGAGCTTTCTGGCTGTCCTTCTTCCAAGAATCAACAGTATCATAAATGAAAACAATAACAATAAAAAGCAATCAAAATATCAACACTTTAAGACAACTGTTTTTATTTTCCTGATATCTATATGGAGCTATACATTTTGATCATATAATTGACATTACTTCTTATAGTACTACCCTCTCTTGTTTTCTTTGTATGTAATATTTTCTTATTACCTGCACCATGGAAAAGACTCTTTTTTTTGATTTGTTAATATGAGATAAATTTCTGTTAGCAAGTGCATTAAAAGTGTAGAACCATGTTAAAATTAGTAGTTATGTGTTCATTTTGTATTAATTGGGTTCAAAATGGATCAGTTGTGTTGCAACACTGGGCATGAGTACAGTTTGAAACTCCTTTCTAAGATAACAGGCGTACACAGGAACTTTAGAGCCGTTTTAGGGTACATCTTTTGATCACTGTAAATGTTAAACTCCTTTCCTGATGTTTATTTAATTATACATTGCTTATACAAATGGTCTACTCTTATTTCATTTGCTGGCTGGAATCATAATAGAAATTGCCAAGTGGCTTTATAAATCAGAATAGTCAACTTGTATAATAGAAAATATGGATGCAAGAGGGAACAAAAAGAATTCAAGAGAGTAAGAATGAAGGATAAAGGAAAAGTAGAGGGCCACAAGTCAAGAGCCCCGCCTTCCATCCTGTGCCTGTGGGGTGCCTTCAGGAAGAAGATTCAGTAATCTTCCTCTTCTTTCTTTCTTATAATTACTTTTTAATCTTCCTCTTATATGCAGAGCGAGAAGCAACGTCTCAGGAAGATTCAGAGTTTGTCCAGTGGAGATTTAATGGGACTTATCGATTCAAATTTACGTAGGAAAATGCCAAGGACATTAACAAAGTTAAGTATAATAAAATGCTGGATTTACAGTAAGATATAAAGTTTATTAAAACTAAACTATAGAAAGTCTCCATTTTAACCTTCCATACACTCCTAAAGACTTCATACTCAATAACAAGTTCCAAGGGTAACTATTTTACAGACACACACACACACACACACACACACACACACACTCATAAAAGTTTGGTGAGATGTATATGTGTGTATGTCTGCAATTCTACACATATACACAAGAAGACTTCCAAAGCTTTGTGGAAAACAGAACTGAAAAATAATCAAAAATGTCCACCAACTTTTTGAAATCGCCTTGTATTTACATATCAAGCACTAGGTGTACCATAGAGGACTGGAGCCGAAAGCATGGATTGCATCTCAGTGTAAAAAAATCCTCATACTCGGCAAACACCATCATGATGGACAGAGAGAAGGTTGAAGTTGCCCAGGATTTCATCCTGCTTAGATCCACAATTAACGTTAATGAAGCAGCAATCAAGAGACAGAGGACACATTGCTTGGGTCCGTCTGCTCCCCAAGACCTCTTTAAAGTGTTGAAAAGTATGGATGTTACTTTGAGGACCATGGTGCCCCTGATCCAAGCTGTGACTTGTATTTTCAATAGTCTCCTACACATGTGAAAATTGGACCTTGAGAAAGGAAGACACAAGAACATTTGGTATATTTGAATTATGGTGCAGGAGAAGATTATTGAAAGTACTATGGGCCGTCAAAAGAACTAATCAATTCATCATGGAAGAGCACAGCCAGACTGCTCCTTAGAAGAGAGACAGCGAGCCTCTGCCTCATGTTTTGGACAGGTCACCAGGAGAGACCAGGAATGGACGTCTCACTGTAAAGCAGAGGGCAGTAAAAAGAGGAAGGCTCTTAACAAGATGGACTGACACGGTCACTGCAGCAACTGTGAGGCTGGTGTGGACAGGCGATGCTTCGCTCTGCTGTGCAGAGGGTAAGGCATTGAGTCAGAACTGACTCAGTGGCACCTAATAACAACAAAACCAGGTAATTGTCATCACATTACTAGTCTTTGGGGCGCACGTGGTGAGAATGGCCACATTCGGCCCACAGAGTGCATTTTTGGTCTTAGATATATTAATCCTTGTTTCTAAGGTAGGCAAGCCATTGGAAATTGCAGTTCTCTGACAAGTCTGTGCTGTAACAATATGTGAAACCTAAGTATATTTGAATGTGACCACCCATAATTTGAAATAGTGTTGATATTAAGTTTAACAATTAAAGAATAGAAATCTTAAAAAAAAAAGAATTAGATAAGAAAGTGTTGTAACTGGTACAGACAGGAATTGGAAACAGGGGAATCCAGGGCAGATGATCCCTTCAAGACCAGCGGTGAGAGTGACGATACCGAGAGGGTAGAGGGAGGGTGGGTTGGGAAGGGGGAACCGATTACAAGGATTTACATATAACCTCTTCCCTGGGGGATGGACAACAGGAAAGTGGGTGAAGGGAAATGTCGAACAGTGCAAGATATGACAAAATAATAATTTATAAATTATCAAGGGTTCATGAGGGAGGGGAGAGCAGAGAGGGAAGAGAAAAATGAGGAGCTGATGCCAGGGGCTTAGCTGGAGAGTAAATGTTTTGAGAATGATGAGGGCAATGAATGTACAAATGTGCTTTCCATAATTGATGATATGTATGGATTGTGGTAAGAGTTGTATGAGCCTCTAATAAAATGATTAAAAAAAGAATGTGGTATAAAATCTTAAGTACCCTATTCAGGATTCATTGATATATTAAAAAATATTTACTGAGACACCTATTAAGAGGTGTGTGTTTGTGTGTGTGTGTGTATGCTCAAGTCTCCCTATCTTTAAATACAAGAGAAAATAAAATTTTCTTTTAGTTTGGGTCTAACTACGTAGAAAAACATCTTGAGAGAAAGTCATACTGGTTGTGTAGGACAATTCACTCACCATTCTCCAATACACTGCAACCCTGGCTTTTGCTTTTAACAAGTCAGTGAAATTAGCAAGGAAACCTAACTAATGGGAGAATCCAATATTTATTTTACTTGACAATCCTGTTGCTTCTAACTTATTTTCTTTTCCATTGAGCATCTCGCTTGCCTCTTTAGGAGTCGAAGTCATAGCAAGTCACTCTTGTGCTAGCCATTTTCTGTAACTCACACGTCAACGTCCACCTGTGTTTGAGGTGTCTCTCTCTGCTTTGGTCGTAATGGTTTTCTTCCCAATCTCACTCCCCCTCCAAGGCATTGGCGCATGTCCCCCTAGAACGCTCTCCATTATC
The DNA here is from genome assembly GCF_050624435.1 of Tenrec ecaudatus. Taxonomy (NCBI): domain Eukaryota; kingdom Metazoa; phylum Chordata; class Mammalia; order Afrosoricida; family Tenrecidae; genus Tenrec; species Tenrec ecaudatus. The sequence goes on from NC_134538.1 coordinate 122,726,753, forward strand.
GCTTTATTTAGTGAACCCAACCTTGACAACCCTTCCGCAACCCTAATACACATGACCTATTCCTATTTCTTTTCAGAGGCCGGCGCATTCATGGCCTGGGACGCAGTAAAAGCCTCAGAAATGCATGTTGCTTGAATGGACGTACCAGCTGACTGTGGTTGCTCTGTTCCTTCCACATCGACATGGCGCCAGAAAGAGCCTTCCGAAACAAAGTCTGACTGGGTCTCGAGATGAGTGGCACAGACTCCAAACTCCTCGAGGTTTTCAAATTTACCACGCTCCCTTGTATTTCCACATCGTTCCATGTTAAGAGTATTTTCACATTCTGTTCCCTCTGACTGCAATTCCTCTTCTCCTGTCGTTCAGCTGGCAAGATCTTCCTATTGGCGGAGCCATCCACTTAGCCGCCCGACAGATCTCTTTTTGAGCTTCTCTAGCAGGCACTGTGCAGGCTACGCCCCCGTACCTAGAGACCACTGCTGTGACCGCACTGCTATGGTTGTACTGCAATGGCTTATCTTTCGGGGTCACTCACTAGTTTTTGAGTTCCCTTGCAGGGATGGGCCATATTTTTCATCTTGATAATCCTAGTAACTAGAGCTTATACATGGAAAGCAGTCAAAAAATATCATCACTCTGCATTTTTGTAAATATTATACCCTCTACCTTTTAAAGGTTTCAGATAAACATTAATTACCAATCCCTGCATGACCTATAACGTGTAGCCATTATGACTGAATTGCCACACATCGATAGCTTCCTGTTGGTGCAATGTGAGAATTTGGATTCTTCTTACAGTTTATGCATTCCTGTGTTTGCTTAAAATTACCGACAACATTTAATGTTTTCTATATTTAGATTTTTTTTCAACTTCAGAATACCACCTTGCAGACTTTAACACCTACACTCTCATGATTTTGTGATTAATTAAGTAGAAAAGGTGTCAGGTGAGAAATGGCAGAGTACTGTGCAGAGCATTTGCAAGTAATGTTATTATTTTTAACTTTTTATATAGCATCAACAAATGAATATAGATTTGTATCAGGTTACAGGTGATATTTTTCCATTGCAAGTTAGCAACATCACCTGAACAGAGAAGGATAATGTTATAGAAATGAACTGCAGTGAGCACACATGTAACAGATCATCAGTCTCTTCAATATCCAAGAAAGAACACTTTATTAATCATCTTATTTATGATTAACTTCTTGTTTAAAGACCTGTGAAATTATGTTTGAAGCGCGCTGCCTGTAAACATCTGATCTCTTTAATACTTCCATTTGTAAATTATTAAGCATCTGCACCCAGCCATTATTTAAGGGCCATGTAGTCGTGCTAGCTCATTAAAACTGCATTACTTTCAACCCCAGAATCCACCAATGGGATTTCATTATGGACACAAATGAAAATTTGATTAGGATTCAGAAACAAGAGCTTGTCAAAGTAAATACTCGCTGTCCATGTTGACATATGACCACATGGCTGAAAAGCAACAAACTGTTTAGAGAATGTTAATAACTGAAGTCAAAATATACTGAATCAACCACATAGCAATTGTTAGAAAATCCTTCAGTTAAAAGGATAAAATAAACTGTTAGATCCCAAATATTACTTGTGAGCTGAAGAGGACGCGGCCTTGACAATTTGAAATCATGGAATTCATTGTCATGATCAGACTGAAGCTACACAAGGCAATTTTCTTTTCAACTCTCATAGAGTTCCCTAAGTAAATCAAGAAAAAGCAAGACACAGACACAATTCCTGAGGCTCATTATCCATGGACAAGCTGTTTTCCTATGACTACGAAGCCAAAAAGCTTTGTCATTCTAAGATTGCGGAACTTTTGTTGTGACTTTCAAGTCTGAAATCCAGAGATGTTTTGCTCCCTAACCTGCTCTGGGAATACATATGCGTCTAAGTACCTTGAACTGTAGCACATATCCCGGTTTCAGAGTTAAATCTCGAGTTACTGCAAATCGATCCCCATCTGATTTTCCAAACACCATGGCTGATGGCGTGAGAGAGCAGAAGGTCTCGTTTGCAGCCATCCCTTCATTGGCCAACGTCAACCACACGCTCATTTGGTTCAGTGGGTAATCAAAAGCTGGCTTCTCATAGAAGTTCTAACAGAAACAATACAAAAACACAGAGAGGGACTTTGATCGCTCTGGAAACAGAAAGGCATTTTCAATTGTCGTGCAGGTTCACGTACCATTTTCTGGTTAAAAAAAAAAAGAGCAAGATGTCTAAATCAACTTTTTTTCATGACTATTAATTCTTTCTACCAATTATTTAACAACTGAAACTATTTTGTCACAATGTATAGGGTCGATTTACAAACACACTAATAATCTTTCTTGATGACTTGGCCAGATTTCACCATATGTTTTAAATCTAAATGATTTGTGAACTAGTAACACTCATAGGAAACAATAAAAAATTGAAGTGTAAACACCAAAAACAACCCCCAAACAACAACCGTAACAAAACCAGTTGTCAGGAAGTTGATCCTGGGACACACGGTGGCCGAGGTGTGTCTGAGTAGCACTCCACAGAGCTGTTAACAGCGGATTTTTCTGGAAGCAGATCCCCAGACCTCTTTCCGAGATGCTTCCAGGTGGACTCAGACTCCGACTCTTTGGGTTTGCGCCCACCAAGTGACTGGTGCAAAGCAGCAAACGTTAATGACACGTCCAATGTCAAACATTCCAGCTTTGCTGAAGTGAGTAGCTGCTTCAGGCCAACCAGGTTGACCATCTGTCTCCACCGGGCTCCGGCGGAGGGGAAATACCTGGGGCAAAGTTGGGTTGACAACTGGGATGATCTGCTTCTGCTTCTCGGAGAGAATGATGATGTCATCGAGGGCCCACTGGTCATAGTCTTCTCCCGAGAACACAGGTTGCCACCAGCGGAACCTGGTGCAAGGAGTCCTGGCAGCCACTGGGAGCTCCAGGTAGACGAATCTGCGAAACAGCAACTTTGGTTTATGGTTGGGAAAGGAAAGCTGTGTTTTTCTTAGCAGCTTGTTAAAATAACAAGGCTAGCAACCAGGAAATATTTTATTTTATCTGATCTCTTGATATTTTTTTAAAAGGTTTCGGCAGCTCAGACAAGAGGGTGAAAGCTGTAAGTTTGGTCTTGGTTGTGTTTATTTCATTTGGAATTGCATCTTCTGGAAAAGAGGCAAAATATTCCTACTGAGTCTGAGTTACTGGATTAGGTCTTCTGACTATCATGCCCATGCTCGTAACCCTGTCAAGAAAAATTCAGGAAAAATAATTTCTTCACATTACATTGAAGCTGTTTGTAAAATTTTCAAAGCCATTGTTGTTTATTGTGGGGAAAATATGCATTAGAAACAAACTAATCACCTCTGCATGGTGTTGGCCACTGCTAACATGTGGATGGAAATGATTTTTCGGTAAACAAATTAGCATAGTGTGCTATGAAAATCCCCAAGTGGCCCCCCTCACTTTTCAAAAGTTCACTTTACCCCACGTTGGTTTTACAAAATACCTCCACTAGTCGTTTTGCCTAACGGAAAGATATGTGAAGATGTTTGCATTTATGAAAAAAAGAGCAACTCAAATTAGCCTTTGTTTTGCTGTCAGCTCTTGGAGAGGCCCCTGCCTTCTCAGCCCCATCCCCAGCTCCTCCCTGGGAACTACCCTCCGCGGAGCAGCTTCAAGCTGCATCATTTTGAACTTTGTCTGTGCACACTAGTGATCGTATTATATGAGGGACAAGGCGTTGTTTGGCATGATTTGGCAGGTTATCTTTTGGGTCTGAGAATGCTGACAGTTGTTCTGTATTAATGAACCTAACTGCGTTTTCGCTGCATGCCATTTTTGTTTATGAAAAGTTTCATAGGACCACTCTCTTTTCTGGTAGTGAGGGAACTTATAATGTTATTTAACTTTATAAACGGAAATTATTATTGAACAATTATCAGTAATTTTGTGATGAAATCCTTTACCTATACCTTAGTTTCTTCCTTAGCTCTTTAAGAGAGAGTCCTAGGAATGGCATAAGACAATCTAGTCACCTTTAAAACTCTATTGTCACGTTTCTTGCTGAAAGGCTTCTCTTGTGGGACCACACGAGAGCCTGCAGGTCCATCCCCACGTGGTGCGAGCACTCGGGGTAACTGAGACGAATGGAGTGTGGGGGGATGCTTTTTATTGAACATTACCTAGATTTATTGAACATTTGAATTCCCAATGTTGCAACTTGCCCACTCCTTCCCATTGCTCATCTTTCTATTGAATCTTAGTGTTTGTCTCAATCATTTCTTAAGACCCTGACATGAGCGCTGACCAGAACTCTGCCCCTTACAGTTGCTGTAAATACTCTTTTTCCATCCATTTCCTCTTTTCCATTTTCTTATGCTTTCATCTACATGCTGTGTCACACTTGCCGGAGGTACATTTATGTCTGTGTGTGTAAGTAGTTTTTCCTTTGTAATTCCTCTATGGAATTTGCATTGAAAACATCCAATCCCTTATGCAAGATCCAATAGTCACCAATAACCAAATCTTTAAATCTTCAGTGAATCTTTAACAGTTCTGTGATAATATAAAGTCATCATTGAATAGTTCAACATCTTAGCTATTTTTTCTTCACTATTTTGATTGGATAACTCTTTTATTTCTCAATGACAGTTTATTTGCCTTTCATAGTTTTAATTTTTTACCCCCATCTGGGTTAGTTTCTGGATCATCTATTTGGCTTTGTTGATTGTTCTATTTATACACATTTTAATTATTTTGCTTTAAATATGCTTTAATATCACATAGAAACATTTTCTATTCCCACTCCCCTAAATGTAAGCTCTTTTTTGGCTGGCTAATATTGCAAGAGATGCGCTCCCCAAATAATCACTAGGATTCTGATAAAAAAATGACATATTTATAGTTAAGAGATACCTTTATGTCACAACATTCAGGTTTCCTATGTAGGATGATATGTTATTTTCCATGTATTTGTTTTCTTTTAAAACAGTGGAGAAGATATTGAAGTTTTGTCATTTTCTTCCCGACAATTCTCACTAAAATTAGTTAAAAGTTATTCTTTGTATGTATGTCTTTGCCACTCTGAATGGGGTCTTGTCCTCTACCTTCCAATATAGAATTTCTAATATATTTTAGTGTCACAGGACTTTTTGAGAATTTGGTGAAAAGTTTGAAACTCTTCAGAAAACTGCCCATAAAGAAACTACTTTGTATCTATTTGATGGTGTTCAAAGGTCCCTTAAGTCCAGGTTGAGACGGAAGGTTTCTGGGATTCGAAAAAGCTATTGAATTCTTATCTGACAGTTAGCTCATCATTCTACGGAACTCTACTATTTCCAGGTTGACCATTATATTCCTTGAAAAAGTAAATCAGTGCCACCTTATGTTATTGATTAAGCCATTTGGGCACCATTACTATTCTCTCTGTCCACCTCTGCGTCCGGAGCGAGCTCCCTAGGGCGGTGTACCAACACTCCAGATTTTCTTCTTTGCTATCATGTCTCCTGTTTTATCCACTTGCCCCTGGTTCTAGTTTCTATTCCCTGGAAGGCATATTTTTGACTGTCTGTCAATGTCTCAGAAAGTCAAATTAAAAAACATTTAATCTGAAAAATGGGTATATTTTAAGTAGTAGATTTAGCATATATCAGAGTTATAAAATATTTTTAATAAGACAAAGCAATTTGAACATGTTATTATTTTGGGGTCAGTACATAAAGAAAACATTTATTTTTGCGTTAAAGGGAAAATACGGAGGTTAGAAAGGGATATTCTAAAATGGATGGATATTCTTCAGTAGATTTCAATGTCATTTAATATAGAAATGTAGAATATAAGTATAAAATTCAAAAATAATACACAGTTACAATAGAAATAACTTAAAACACACATCAATATACTGACTGCCCAGTAGAGGTACTGATGTTAAACATGAGTCACTTTCCCCAGTTTTCAATAGTCACTGTGTAAGACATCTTAGTCCATATATTCTCACAGACCCGAGCAGGGCTGACACAAAACTGTGGAGGCACAGAGCTCCACTCGCACCGTCTACATTGTCTGTGACTAGCCCAATATGCAGCCGTGTAAGGCCTTTTAATAAACCCCATCTTGCGGTGAATCTAACAGCTGAATGTATTTTGTGCGTACATCTTAACGTCCACGAATGGAACAAGCAGCTTTTCTAATCGTGCAGTGAACGTGGACCACTCCTGCTTCAGTGTTTCTTTGGGAAAAAGAGTGGTTAATCTCCTTGCTTTTCCTTTAGTCACAATTCTTTGCAACGCCTGAGAAAATGCCAACTTGAACACAAACGGTTTTCATCCACACACTTACCTCAGCGGCCATTCTTACGTGTTGTTTGTCATTACAAATGATCACTGATTGACCGCTTCTGTTACTCAGGCACGTGCTTGCCGATTTTCTGCAGTTCAGAGCATTTCGGAAACACCTGAACAACAGTCTGCATGATGCTGACCATGCCGGGGAGCCCCTGGAAGGCCCACAGGTCTGCTGAAGGTTACCTGGGTTTGCTGAAGTCTGAGAAGTACATTTCTGCCAGCAGGTGCCACTGGATGCCCCCGTTGTTGCTGTACTGAAGGAGGATGCCCTCCTCTCGGCTGTCGGGCTTGTTGCACGCAGGACTCTCGCCGCCGAGCTGGACGTAGAACTGGACGAAGTCCACCCAGGAAGTGTCCAGATCCCAGCTCACCAACCGTCGCTTGCCAGCCTTCCAAAGGACAGAAACACACAGCTTCAGTCATCTGCGAGGCGTCGGCATGGTGCTGCTTCGGCTTCAGTTTCACAAGGACATCCTACCTCTGTGGGGAGGTTTGTCCCTACATAGTTGAGAGGAGAAGGTTACAGCACTTCGCTGATTCTCCTCTGGTTTTGGAATCCATTTGCTTCATCTCTACATCACCGACTCGCAAACTGAGTTATAAAACCCTTGGGAACTGCTAATTCTATCAAGGATTAGTTGAGGTTCTTTCACCCAAATAGCGCCATTCCTTCCGTGTTCTATGCATTTCCTCCAGGCAGGATAATAAAAATTAAAGACCATGTATTTTGAAATCATTCGGAAGGAGGCTTGAACCTCAGCTCACTATTCATACTGTTCATTAGCTGGAGAACGCCTTGGCTTTTATTTCTTCAAAGGCACTAGATGGATAGTAATACCGACCTCATAGGGTGATGAGACAATTTGATGAAATAACGTGTCACATGTAACTTGCCTACCACACGGATGCCTTCTGAACAGGACATTTTCTCCAGAGATAAGCCCCTGACCCACCTCCCTCATGGTGACTGAAGTATAATAGGCAGATGGAGACTCCTTGACAAAAAGAATGGTACCCAAGTCTCTCGGGCTCATGGTCTCTCAGCCTGCCTCCTTCTCAAACTAGAGAGAGTGGGAGGGCCCATTTTAGGTCTTTCCCCCCTACCACTAGCATTTCTTCAAAGTCTGCGTGTGTGTCAGTGCGCATCAGAGTCCTGTAGGAGGTGTCAGATAAAAACTGAGGTTTCCTTTGTTCCTATTTGTCTCCCTAGGTCTATGCGAATGGTGCTGAAAAGGGTTAGCTTGGGAGATTGCTCCACCCAATTCTGCCAAAGCTGGGGCACAGGCTTCCCTGCACTGGTTTCAGAGAGCATCCAAGGGGTTCAATTAAAAGTGGGAAAGAAAGTCTGAGAGAATATGCACAGTACAGAAAAAACACCCCTTACACTTAAAATTCAAACCTTACTCTAATCTATTAAGTTAATTAAGAAAGGGTTCTAGTTATTATAAGCCACATGAGAAATACTAAGGGCTAATTTTAAAAGTACACGGTTAACAACAGAACTATAGCTAGTTAAAAGATCCCAATCATAATTGAACATACCAGAAAAATGAGAAATAAACTTCATTCTGAGACAGAAATGCAATTCTTTTTAACACTTAATTTTACATGTATACTGGAGGGAATCTTAAAACTCACAGGCAGACTCATTGCTGAGCATTACAGTTTAAGTGTAAACTGGAGAAAATCTTACCAATAACATGCAGGTACTTCAAATGTTCCTTTCGTTGATTTGTACTATACACGAGAAACACCTTAGAGATTATTACAACCTGTCTAGTATCTTCAGGCCTCACGAACATGACAGGAAGAATGATTTGGAGAAGCAAGACTACTGAACTAAGCAAGTTGAGTCCAATTTCGCAAACCTCCGTGAGAAACTTGGCATGCGGAAATGAGACAGAAGGATAAAGATCGAAGGTGAGGAGAATTATAAAAATCCAATTATCACAATTAGCTGGTTGGAATGATTGGTCTATTGTGAAATTCAGAGAGAAATGCTGTTCTTCCAGGAGGTGACGGTTTTAGTCTACAGAGGATTTTGAAAAGTGTTTTGTGGGATTTTTGTAAGTGATGGAAAATATCACGCAAATGCTTAGTTTGGCACTAAGAGTGTTTTGTTCCATGCCCCTCCATCCCCCCCTACAGAACAGCACAATTGATTTTCTTTTGTTCAGTGACCTGAGATACGGAATATTGTTTGAAGTCTGGGAAAAAGAGACGGGAAATGCTCAGGCACAGTTTGTCCTAATGGAAACACACGTTGAAGTTTCTCTGTTCCTCCATGGTCAGTGTATTGATGCATGTAAGACTCAAATTCACGTACAAGGTGTGTGGCTTTGAGCATGTAGAAGTAAGAGTTTGGCTCCTCTCATTCCTAGAATGTGAAAACTTCCTCCAGGTTTTCCCAACCTTCTGTTTTAAACTGCTTGAAGGGTTGAGCAGGCATAAAACAAGTTCTAACAGGTAACTCTTGAACCGTAAAACGCTTCATGGCCTTCACTTTGTTTTCCCTTAAAGACTTCTTTAATGAGTGAAACAGGCCACTGGAAAACCAAGAATATGGTGACAATTCCTGTATAAAAATGCCTGTTGTTTCCATTTTATTTAATTAGTGAAATTCATTAACTCCTCTCAGGAATGGTTAGTCCCTGGACCTGGGGGCGGGACACATGTGGTAGAAGCATGGCAGCAAAGGGCTCCAGACCAAGTCCTGATTCCTCTTGAGCCCGGTTAGCCAATTGGGGGTCTGTCAGTTCTTCTGCAGCCTGACCCAACTGAAAGCTACCGAAGTAACGTGCTTAGTCCCAACATGCCTTTTGCTGACTGAACACCTTCTCCTGAGATCTTCCCCACCGGCTGGCATTTCTGAATTCTTCCGGGCACTGAGATCCAGTACACCCTCTCCTCCCTATGCAAAGACCAGGCCGTGATGTGAAATTCTCATGAGGTGTGCATGGAGGAGGATTGCATGAATATAAAACTGACAAACCACATCATTATATAACTGCCAAACCACTGAGAATCATGGCACCGCCAAAAGGACGCGTAAACTTTACCAGCGGAGCCTGTGTTGCTCTTGCCTCACGCCTCGGCATTTGCTACTGCCAGATGTGTGCCTTGAAGGCACAGAGTAGTGAGAGAACAGCCTTTTCCTGCTGTCATAAATGCAAAAGGCTCTCTAATGAAAGTCAACAAGTAAGGACAAGGTGTCCAGTTAGGATCTTGTGTCTGCCCTCAAGTTACCTTAAAACCAATCGGGAGAATACAATATAAAAGGGCCGACCAAGACTCCTCTGAAACAATGCCAGCATACATGCAGAGAAGCTACGTGAGAGAGGAATTCAGACAGGATGGATTTGTGCAGTGTGCCAAAGGCCTAGGGAGCGTCATGGAAGCAGCAGGGTCCAAGCCGTAGAGACAATGTCTGGTAGGTAGCGCCCGCAGGGAGGGAAACAGACGTAAGCACAGATGATGAGGAGAACTTCCTGGTGGAGCCAAGGGCCTACGTTCGGAAAAGGGAAACATTATATAGTGTGGGTAGCACTGCTGAAGAGACCATCTTGAAAAGTTTGAGTAGGAACGTGATTGGGTGGCAACAGCTGTGTTTAGATAAATTAATGTGGGAGTGGTATGGACTGTCTACGGAAGAAAAGATGGGATTCACATGGACAAGTTCATCTACTCATTCATTCACAATAACTACTGTCTACTATGAGCCAAGTATGATTTTAAGTATTAGGGATACAGGAGTGAACATGACATGCAAAACTCTCTGTCCACACCGAGCTAGGCCCTCATGAGTTCCTGGACTAGAGGCATGACTTTGGAAAGGCGAGAGAGGAGATGGGTCTGACCAATGTGTAGTGTAAGCATGACCGGGCTTCATGTCACTTCGAATGTAAGCAGAGATGGAGATTACTTTGCTTTCCCAGAACACCTCTTTCTTGGGGTCACTGGCCCATTCGCCACTTCAATTAGGCTTGGTAGCGGGAGTTTCCCAACCACGGATGCCACCTCCCTTCCACAGAAGCAAGCACGTGACTCTAGATACGCCAATCACTGGGCACTAACATGGTTGATCCATCAGAAATCTTCCCCAGATTTTTCTATGACACTGTTTAAAAAATCTTTTTTTTTCCTTTCTCCACGATAAACATCTGTGGCCATAATGCCAATCTCTCAGTGACAGCGAACCAGAAAAGATGCTTACTATCGGGGCAAGTTTTGTTACATTGGAAATCCTTGTTTCAGATGTTCCTGAAGTAGTCTCAGCTTAGCCCTCACTGTCTGGCCACACAAAATCAAGGGAGTGCCTACACTAGGATTCAAACTGAGCTGAAGAATACAACAAAGGAAAACGTTTTTTTAAAAAGGACACAATGATGCTTACATATGTTCTACAAAAATTTACAGTGAAACTGGTTTGGGAATCAAAGAGAAAGATTTTACTCTGAAATACTGATTTTATCTGGCAAGGCATATACAAGAAAATAATCTAAATAACTCATTTGAAAATTATTCTCATAGACTATAATTATAGCAGCTAGCACTTACTGAGATATTTCCATCTGTCAAACATGATTATTTAGTCTTTCTTTGCATTCAATCGTTTAATCCTTCCAATATCCCACTTCTAGTGGAGGACACTGACATAGAGAGGTGTTAACATTCTGCCATTAGAGTCCAGATGCCAACTCAGATCGTCTGACTCAAGAGATCATCTTGAACTAACTGGGAAAAAATAGTGATAAGGAAGCTAGGCCATTTATATACTCATGTTAAAATTGAGTGTGTGTTTATGTACAAATATACACATGTGCCTGGATGTTTATTGGTGGGGCACACCGATGGTTACATATTCTTGAAGGATTCATAATTTTAAAAATAGATGCTTATTGGAGGCATAATCTTGCCATTTGTGCTCAATTAAGTAGTGCATCCAGATCTATGCATTGAATATTGGACACTAGGCTTATCATCTTTAAAATAATGACCAAGAGACCTTAAAAGCCGGTGGATAGGAACTATCATGAAATGGAATCCATCTCTGATTTCTGAGCATTCTCTACCTTGTTTACTTGCTGATTCTTTGTTCTGCACCTGCAGCAAAACAAAACCTGCATCTATTTTTGGATTTGCATAAATTATCTTGTTTTGGATTTCCGCCCAAACAGATTTCGCAATCTAGCAATCCTGCAGTACACAGCCGGCACCTATGTACTTATTGCCGGCTGTAGAGTAGGGCATTTCTATTTGTCCCTGAATTGGCTGATATGGTCTCTGATTGGAAGAAGTATCTTGCATGCTGAGAAAGGATGGCAATCCCTAAGTTTGGACACAATGGTCAAGTAAGAAGACTGAATCTATTCAGCTTGCCAGTCCCTTTGAAGATTGTATACAGTGAACATTTAGAGGAGGGAAGAAGAAAGGAGTATCTTTTCTAGATTCTGTCCAAGGACGGTGGTGTCCCCTGGCCCATCGTGGGCCATGGGATGGAGTATTCGGGACAATTCGCCTTAGAGATTGTGGCTAGCATTTCAGTTTCTAGTTGGTGTTTACCTGTCTCTTTGTCCAACCTGCTGCTGCCATGGAGGAGGCAGCAAAAGGCAAGTACGAGCTCTACATGTGCACACCAGCAGATGTCATGTTAGAATAAGCTCCAAGATCTCTGACATACCCACTGTCCCCGCCCCTTATATTCCTCTTTCTTCAACTGTATTACGGAGATTTAACAGACACTTCATCGAGGTATTTTCTACCTGTTAGGTACTATTCTGTATGATTTACACATATTAACTCATTGGATGCACATAATAACAGGGTGATGTAGTTAATCTAATTTTCTCCATTTTGAGATGAATGTTAAGCCACAGAGAACGTTCAATCATGGGGAGGTCAAATAGTTTGCTCCAACTTAGACAGCTAGCAAGTTACAGAACTGGACTAACATGGGCAGCCTGTTCTAGAGCTGCTTCTATGAGCCTCTAAGTATTTCCCGCCACAAACTCCGGCCCCTCACCCATATGTCCATCTACTTGTTTCCTCACTCAAAGACCCCGCATGGCTGGCCTGAGAAGGGAAGAAATAACGAGCGTGAGCGCGTCTTAAACATGTCTTCAAAAAATCCCCTTTATCTTTAAGGCCCCTTTCCATGAACTTTCTGAAGCCTCCTTGTAAAAGTTCGGCCTGCCCCATAACCGTAGCACACATGAAAACAGTCCTGGCCCTGCCCGCACGTCTGCGGTCCTTCTCGGTCATACCTTGCTGAAATACAGAGATGACCCCGACGAGATGACCCCACATCCTTGTTCAGGTTTGACAATTTCTCCCCCAATAACTTCCTGCCAGTCAGACTCCCAGCCATTCTGGTTCTCAAAATCCGACATAATCGTGGAAGGGAGAGCAGCTTCAGGATGGCACTCGGTGCCTTGGTACCCCTGGTCACACCTGCGAGAGAGCGGGGTCACCCAAACAAGTCACAGAGTCATTTCTAATGGCAGAGACCACCTGACTTCCCACACTGCCCGCGCCCTTCATCTTTGCTCAGGTCTCAACGTGCATAGATTTTTTTCTACCATCTTCAACTGGACACGACAATAATAAGCACTCGTTCTTCATGTCACAAACAAAGAGTCCTTTCTTAAAAGAAATCATGAGGACAGAATTTAGTGCTCCATAGCAAAGCAGAAGGCTGTGGATGTGTGTCTGTCTGTGAGAATAGGGAAGGAGGGGGAGAAAGAGAATTTCTTGGAGCCTTAACAAGCCACGTATAAATGTTTGTCTACCCAACCAATATACAGCATTGGCCATGCTTTACTGCACCTTGTTCTGATTAAATTGCTTCTCCTTTAGAGTCTTTCAGCAGTCAAGTGTGTTCCTATCTCACCCTCGTTAGTGATAATCACCATCTCCCCATGCATGCAACCTTGAACTTCTGGTGAAGTGTAGGAGCCCTCGTAGCAGCTGCTCGACTACCGCTTTAAAACTGTCTAGGGAAGGAGAGGGAACCTCAGCTATCAAGGATGACTTTGGGGCTAAGTAATGAACTCTAAGATTTAAAGCCAGGGGTCCTTGCTTTAAGGTCAGATACTGAGATCTGGAATACACAGTGTGGCGCCTCCTGAAATAAAACCGCATCATTTACAACTGAAGTAGGAAGAAGGGAAGAAGGTTCCTTTTCCTTTGGCTATTTCGTTATTTATCATTCTACTCACTTAATTATGCCAATAGCTCCATGGGAGTCCTACATACAGCCTTGAGCCTGGGTCATCGCTCACAGCTTTTAGACACATGTACCTGCATGTCCCGTGGTCGCACCAGCCATGTCCACTGCACATGTTTGGACACTGCTGCCCAATGTAAATGCTGTCCAGCGCCCACTCGTCTTGGGCTGTGTAATAGCTCTGGCTCCAGCGGAAGCGGGTGGCACTTGACCTAACAGCAAAGGAGAATCACAAACACAAACTTTTTTTTTCAACTCTTAAGTGATCATTCGGGCAGTCCCCAGGGCAGACATGTGAACCGAATCTAACTTTGTCTTTAAGAATCTGTAGGTTAAACACAAGTGTATACGGTTCTTAATTAGCCTCAACTTTAGTCCAGCCCAGGGATGTCCTGTGCAGACACACACAAAAAAGAGTCCACCTTCAAAATCTTTTAAACACTTTCATTTTGGTCTAGTGCAAGACAAGGGCTGAACTCTCTTCCGTGATTAAAAAGCTGCCCCTGCAGCAAGTGCTGATGACAGTGCTGACAGTGTGTTTGTGCTTTGAAGTAGGAGCTGGGCTCAAACGGGAGGACACACTAGGAGTCGTCTGTCCGTAAGATGTCTGCAACCCAGGCGCTTCCTGTACAAAGAATGCCAACGTTCCACCTATTTTAAACAACACCCATTGTTTTTCAACTTTCGTTGAGCTACCAGGCATTTTCCCTTATTTGAATTTGCACGACATGACTGTGGCCTTCGACAACGCTATCACGGAGGAAAGTTCAAAGGAAGCCTGTCTCCATTGTTTATAGCTCCATCTTCGTTCCATTGGATTGATTTTAAAGAAAGGAGTTTTGCTGCAGAGAGGTTTGATGAAAGATGCACAGTAAGTAATGTTACTTGAAGATCAAAGATATTTGCTAACGGAGTCTTTCATGGATGAAAATGTGAAGTGCTGAAGGGGCACACACTTCCTGAGAGGAACGCACAGGTTCTCAAGGTCCGACAAGAACGCCCTGGGAAGGTACTGTTTGGGGCTGCGGGAACATACTACAATCCTACATCACAAACAGGACAACCTAGATGCTGGAGTCTGCTCATTAATTCTGAAACATTAATTTACTCATAGTGTTTTTGACATACTGATAAGAAGGGAGGTTTTACGAGCAATGACAAAAAGGATTCTATTCATTGGCTGATATATCTATACATACACACACAAACACATAATCACAGTCTATTTTTCATGTTTAGGAATTTTCAGGGATTTGTAATTATTTCTCTTTGGTCAGAGTGAAAAAAATGAAAGAAAAGAAAAGAGAAAGATTTTCAGAATTAATGTGCCTGCTCGGTTCCATTGATTAAACCCTCCCTAAGCACCCTATCACGTATGTACTTGATGTTAACAGCTTTGAACGATCCATTAAGGTCTACTGCATCAATTATCCACATATTAAGTGCTCCCTTAGTACTTAACAGACTGTTTAAATCCAGACTAAGCCTTTATTGTTTATTTTACCAATGATCTGTGGCTAATAGGTTGCATTTCCATTCCTCGCAGGCTAATTCCAGGACCCACTGAGGTGTAACCGGCAGACACGGGTCTGCTGCCCAGCAGTGCTCCTCGTGCTAGGTGCAGCCGGACAGATGCGCCTCCTCTGGGATACCAGCTCATATGTGCAGTCAGCAGTCGGCACAACTGCCACGGTCCCATTACCAAATGGAAGGAGCCCTGGTGGTACAGCGGGTAAGGGCTTGGCTGCTGACCAAGAGCTTCGGCAGGAGGGATGTGCGGCAGTCCACTCCTGTAAGATCATAGGCTGGGGATGCTAGCGGTTAGTTCTTCTCTGTCCTACAGAAGCACGCACCAGCAAGGGATCATGAGCAGTGGTTCTCTGGAAGTCGGAGTGTTGACTTAGATCATAGAGCTCTGCAGCTGAGGTAAAACCCATGTCCTATGTGTCATGCAAAGGAAAGCTTTTAGACTGGTAACAGTTTGAGTCAAGTCTAGAAAAATAGATAACTAGACCATGAACTCTTTGGGGAGAAAGTCTATCTTTTGCCTCAATAGTTCACTTAGAAACAGAATAAAATAGGTGCTCACTCAACAAAAGCTTGCTAAAAGAATGAGTCCAAGAGTCTATGAACAGGCCAGGAAGGAGCAACAGTGTCCAACTTCTGTAGGCACTGGGAGGGAGACCGCGCTGGGAGAATGCTCTGTGACCCCCAGGATCATCCTCCTGCAATTTGTCTGCCAGGTGACCTTTAGTGAGAAATGTAAGTCCTTGGAGCTTCTAGTTCTTAAATAAAGGGATGGGGTAAACTGATCTATAAAGTCTCTTCCAGCTCCCAAATTTAATGATTCCTATGGTGGTGTGTTGACTAAGGCAACTGTTTACTTTCTTTGTAGATATATATTTTAAACAAAACCTACGGCAAACATAATTTTGAAGTTTTGATACTTTTAATTTTCAAATGTACTTGGAGAATTTTTTTCAGAAATCTGTCCTACCTTTATCAATTTATTTATGTTTCTAGTCATATGTATACCCATTCTATATTCTTATTTTTAAAAGTGGCTCTAAATTGTTTTTCTGAATGTACAATCCTTAAATATATCTTATAAGCTATTGAAAAGGGAAACTTTCTTAAGAATTTCAACGGTTTGTTACATTTAAAATTATAAGCTGAAGGTTAACATGCTGGTTGGGAGAAAGAAGTTGAATCTTGGCTTCATGTTTAGTGAGAAACAAGTTAAGTCACGTGAGCAATCTCCAGCTGGTCACATGTGAGAACACAAGGTGTGAGCTCACTGGTTTGCAGCTGCATCTCTGCTAAATGGCGCCCGGACCACCCACAGATACTTGATTCACCAGTTCTCTCTCTCTCTCTCTCTCTCTCTCTCTCTCTCTCTCTCTCTCTCTCTCTCTCTCTCTCTCTCTCTCTCTCTCTCTCTCTCTCTCTCTCATAACTAAGCACTCTGGGGAAGGAAATCACTTGGAACTGAGTCTGGAAGTGTGGAAGTATTCTTTGTTGGTTAGGTCACGAAATGGAACGGACTTGCATTTAAAATTCCATGGAACCCCAAAGACAACAGAACTTGACAGTCTTTCCTTTGTTTGTTTTCCCACATACACTTCAAGAGGAAATAAAGGATCACTGAGTCATCTCTTGGTGGTTAGGTAACCTGAGGTCAATGAAGGCTGATGAAATTGTATTTTCCACCTTCACAGTTACTGTAATTACGTTTACCCAGTTATTCTGAAACTCATTCAGTCATTAGGTGTTGATTTGTTTATGAAGTCAGCAACTGACAGCTGTTTGAGTCTCATTAGGCCCTGTTCTTATGTAAATGTCTCTCATAAAAACAAAATTAATTTTCATTGGGTAACAAATGCTCAGTTCATATACAAAGTAATTTCTCTGAGCAGGTGCATACATTCAATATTCCCATTCCAAGTTGTCCTATCCAGTACATTTTCCAGAGTTAAAAGATTTTTGTCAATGCAAAGACCACCATTTACTTCTATGCATTCAATTTGAAGTTGCATATGTTTGAATCTAAGCAGAACATTAGAGAAGAGTTGGAACTAAGCTATATTCCCTCCTTGAGTCAAACTATCATTTATAAAAGTGTGAAATAAGCTTAAGTGATAAAGTTACCAGAATGTATAAAAGAATAAATGTACTTTATCTTTAGAGCAGAGATCTTAAATATTCTTAATAAAAAAAGTGACAATCACCACTTTAATACATGCATATACATATTTAATAGAGCAATGATATTTAATTCATGAATTAATCAGTAGTAATATTAAAAATACAATCCTACTAAGGTTTTGTTTTTTAAAAATATTTTCATTTCCTCTTCCCAGGATTAAAGGAAACTTGGAAAAGCAGAATTAATTTTCTTTTTAAGTTACAAGTAAGTACAAGGAATAGGGGAAAATCACTTAGATTTTTGTTTGTTTGAAAAAAATATGCTTTGTAATAAAACAACTCTTCAGTTCATTGTAGTAGTATGAATTAAAACTTAATTTAACTCAACAGTTAATAAGCACATCTACTACACAGAAGGCACTCTGTTGGTAATAAAGAGTTTAAGGGTTAGTATATTTTCTCTCAAGCATCTAATTAATACTGATAAGAAATGACCATTTGAAACTGTACCAAAATTTCAACATAGTGTGGCATCTTTTGAACTAAGAAATAACACTGCAACAATACATTTGAGTACCAAATGACCTTAAAGATTCTTTTAACAAGGCAGTTTTTCTTGGCTATAAAGTAAACTTCAACAAGGAAAACATAAGCGTTAACAATGTTTCTGGGGGTGAAACTATCAATTATTTGTATTACTATAATAATTTTTCAAAATGTATATTACATGTTAATGAACACAAACTAATATCATTAAATAATGGGGAACTATATTCAATGGATAGATCCCAGATGGTATAGCGGTTATATGTTGGGCTGCTATAGCCTGGTCAGCAGTTCAAATCCACTAGCTGCTCCACAGGATAAAGATGAGGCTTCACTAGTCCCATAAAGAGTACAGGCTCATAAACCCACAGAGAGAGTTCTATGCTGTCCTGTAGGGTCGCTGGGTTGGAGCCGACTCGACGGCAGTGAGTAAAAGCATATTTAACGGAGAAAGAATGGATGAAGTGCTGGAGCCCTGTACCCAGTATGGCTAGTATTTTAATCGTTTGAGGTGCTGTTTTTCATAATTCTGATCATAGGTGTCAGGAATGTAATTAACATTAAAGTTCCAACTACAGTCTCAGCAGTAGACATAAAAATAGGATGTCAGAGAAAGTAGCAACTTATTAGACAAAGCATTAATTGAATCTCTAGGAAATGACTAAGCTGGTTATAAAAAGTGTGTGGAAATCAAATTTCAAGCATTTTATCCCAATGGATATAATGATACATCCTTAAAAATAACACAGAAGAATTCTTACACAATGCAATAGTCTAATCTGTTAAAGGAATTGTAAAACTAATATTCTAGATTATCTACCAATTTTTTACGGTAGAGTCTTTTATATAAAACTAACCTCAGAATAATTTATTTGTTTTCTCTTTTACTCTTGGAACTCACAGAAAAATAAAATTAATCTCTTTGGGATCTTCTGCACAAATCACAGGATTTTACAATTCTTGAATTTTGAAGGACCCTGAGGTTGATCTACCTAAACCTCTTCATTTTACTACGGAGATCTCGTGAAAAGGCTGTGAGTTGTCAAAATCACGTGGCTCCTTAATTTCTGGGAGGGCTGTTCTGAGAACCCAGTCCTAATTTCTAGTCAAAGCTCTTTGTTAGGTAAGATCGGTTTGTCCCAGGTCTTCAAATACTACCCGTAGATCCCGTTTCATGTCTCAAGTCAATCTGTCTTCTTGATATTTCTGCTTGAGTAAACAGATAATTCTCTCAAATGTCACACCACAAAAGTGGAAGCCTCATTTCCTCCCTCCAAACATTCCTCCCCAAGCCTTTCCCAGCCCAGTCAGTGGGGCCACCGGTCACCTAGAGTCTCCAAGCTAGAAATAATTGTTTTGTATCTTCTCTTTCTTCGTCCACCAGGAAGTTGCATGTAATTAAAATTTTACTTCAAAAATGAAGACCATCTCCTTTGCTACAGTAAGAGGGCAGGGCACCCCATCTACTGTCTAACCTTGGCATTGGCCTCCTTCGGGCTTCCCTGACTCCGTTCTCTCCTCTGGGCTCTATTTCCACACAGTGCATGAAAGAATCCATCGGACTCCAGACGAGACTGACACAGATCACATGGTGGGAGGCAGGGTGGTTCTCTCTCATCCTACCAAATGTCACCTTTCCCCTGGTTAGCGGAGCCCTCTGCTCAGTCTCTGGCTGTCACCAGAGAAACACCCATGGAAGAGCATCCAGGAAAAGCTTGTGACATAAAAAGCTGCCTTGCAAACAAAACTGGGTTAAGGTGGAATTTTACCAATTCCCGTGTCTGTCATTCTTTTTGATTCTTGAAATCCAGAGGGATTGAGTCATCGAATTCTCTCACAGAAAGAAAAAGGGAAGCCAGAAGCAGCTAAGAAACTTCTGAAACCTAACTTCTAAATGTTTTTAGAAACGCAATTTTTCATAAATCTTCAGTTATAAAAGCAAGATCTAGACCTTTAGAAGAAAAAAACAAAAGCTTGTTGTGGTGTTGAATGTTTCCCGATAGTCAAGCCATGGAAACGGAGACAGTGACCATTGAAGGAAGAGGCATATTTAAAAACTCTCTCACCAAGTTTTCTGGGGAAGGAGCACTGTGACTCTTCTCCACTGTGTGAATTCACTGGCGTGGTAGATGCTGGCTGAGGTAAATTCCTGACAACTCGGCATACTCGGAAGGCATTCCTAAGAGGGAGACAGGCCAGAGTCCAGCTCAGCTTCCAGTGCCCCAGGCTCAGCATATTTACCCACCCACCCACCAAGCCACCCGAAAAAGCCCTTGGAGACTTCTCTGCCCGAATTCCAACCACCTGCCATAGAGAAACAAACCTTGATTTTTCTTCCTATGAAGCTGAAATATTTGGGGGAAATGCAAACAAGATTCCACAATAACATGAAGAGTCTCCTAATTCTCATGGATAAAATCAGAAATAAATCAATTCCAATTTCAGCCCCTTTTGTTAACATTTGTTCAAATGATTCAATAACTGGCGTTTATGTCTTTACTGCCATATCAGATTAATCCTACACTTTTATACCAAGATATCGCTAGATAGTTCTTTTTGCTTTTTCTTAAACCAGGAGATAGGATATTCACGACAGGCTTACTGTTCCTAAGAAGAGAGGCATAGGCATGTTTATAGAGAAAGAGTTTGAAAAAAATAGTATTTAAAACATCAGTCTCGAGTCATCTCCTTTCTTTCATGTTTCCAATATTGTTTAGCCACTTGCTTTTAAATGTCATATTCCTGTGGCACCAGGTAAGGAACCTGGGTAGTGCTGTGGGTTAGGCCTCTCTCAGACAGCTAACGCAAGGATTGGCAGTTTAAACTCACTGGGGGGTCTGTGGGAGAAAGCCCAAGCTTCTCAGGGACCCTATAGAGGGCCTGAGGAGCAGGAATTGACTAGCTGGCAGTGGGGTTGGGTTTGGGGCAGTAAAGAAAATGTGGTATTCTTGTCATCTCGTTCCGATTCTACTTACATCATGTCAATTAGCATCATTCCTTCCTAACCATCTAAAGGGCTAGAACAGCAATTTCTTTGCCTAGCATGTCAAAAGATGTTGCCCAGCTGGAGTTTTAAAGGAAACAGACTTACTTCCTGAACCAGGTGCCAGGTGAGGCCATGGTTGGTCGAATACTCCAGTTTCACCTGGTTGTCCATGTGCGGTGTGTATCTCTGCCCACATCCCATCACCAGACTGAACTGAATCATGTAGGATGCTCCGATCTGCATCGACTGGGTTTCCACATAGCGCATGCTTGAGGCTAGCTTGGAATCTCCTGTAAAACTGAAAGAGACAGAGGCGGAAATCAGAACATTCAAATCAGCCATGCCTTAGAAAGAGAGGGAAGTTTTCACTTAAAACATGTACCAAATAATTTCATTTTGCCTACATACACTTTTCTATATTCTAGATGGCCTTTAGTCAATCTAATAAATGTGATTCTAAATGATCTGCCTACCAAAGAGGCAGTTGTTTATAATATTTAGAGTATGTCTGAAAATTGATGCTCACATCCTGCTGATGAGTATCACCATTCCTTTTTGTTTTTGTAATATTACTTCTGGGAATCTAGTCTACTAAAAAAATCCTGAATTCATAGTTTATAAAATATGCCTACTGCAGGGTTACGTCTCATAGTAATCGGCATCAAGCCTGGTGGCAAACTGCAGGCAAAGGGGAGCCTGGAATAAATTGCTGTGGCCACGAACAAAGTATTTACCTAGAGTTTGAATACTTTATGGTGGTAATATGATCACGATAAAAGGTATTTGATTATCTAAGCTTCACAAAGGTACTGCACACGGTGATGCAGTTAAGAAAAGATGTAAAAGGATGTTTGATAGGAAGTTAATAGTGGTTGTGTTTGCTGGTAGGAAACAAGATGATTTAAAATTTCTCCTTGCTTTTTCTTTGTTTTCCAAATGGTCCTTCCCATTCACACACAAGTACTTAAAAAACAAATCCTAATGTAGATTCAGTGGTTGTGCCTAATTGACTAAATCCCACATTTATTTGACTGGGTCTCTACTGAGTTCAATATCCTTGAAAATTCCTTGAAGGCAGGTTTCTTACTTCTTTTCAAGAGAAAACTGCTCATAGAGGTTATCGCCTCTCAGAGATTCAGCTACGGACACAGCTGCATGGCAGCCACCGTGTCAAATAGTCAAGGTGTGTTCGCACCTTGGTTGGTCCACTGCAGTACTTGAGTCCCCGAGGGCCTTGTTAAGCAGCTCCCTAGCCCTGGCCGACCTATCCGAAAACTTTATATTACCAGAAGGAAATACACTGGTTTACCTTTCTTGATGTCACAGTCAGTCTTGTTGCCACTTTGTTCTAACCTCCAGCTGACTGCATTTATAACTAATCAGCCCGCCTGGCTTCAAGGTTCTAAAGGGCACCTGTCTCTATGCCTTAGCCTGAAGCCAAGTAACACAAGACAAGATTTCCGTGCTTCAGTCCCAGACCAGTCACAAGACAGACTCACTTGACTGTTAATTTATTCACGGCTGATGGAAAGGTCTGCATTTTTCTTTGAAATACCTTGATTTCCTACTCACCTGGAGTTGGTTTTTTTTTTGGGGGGGGCAGATTATTTCAGTCTGCATCCTTGACTTTATAAAACTACTCCTGTTTTGTATTTATGTGTATATGTATATATGTATGTGTATATATATATTATATTAAATGAAGGGGGAAGTGCAGAGTGGAGACCCAAGGCCCAAGTGTCAGCCAATGGAGATCCCCTCACAGAGGGGCTTAGGAGAGGAGATGGGTTAATTAGGGTGTGAGGTAGTATCGATGAAGAACACAGCTTTCCCCCAGATCCTGGATGCTTCCTCCCCCCAACTACCATGATCCGAATTCTACCTTGCAGGGTTGGATAGGACAGAGGCTGTACACTGGTACATAGGAGGGTTGGAGATACAGGGAATCCAGGGTGGATGATACCTCCAGGACCAAGGGCGTGAGGGACGATGCTGGGAGAGTGGAGGGTGAGTGGGTTGGAAAGGGGGAACTGATTACAAGGAGCCACATGTGACCTCTTCCCTGGGAGAGGGACAGCAGAGAAGGGG
The DNA here is from genome assembly GCF_050624435.1 of Tenrec ecaudatus. Lineage (NCBI taxonomy): Eukaryota > Metazoa > Chordata > Mammalia > Afrosoricida > Tenrecidae > Tenrec > Tenrec ecaudatus. The sequence goes on from NC_134538.1 coordinate 122,749,595, forward strand.
GGAAGGGAGACCCCGAATAGGGCAAGATATGACAAAATAACGAGGTATAAATTACCAAGGGCATATGAGGGAGGGGGGAAAAGGGAGGGAGGGGGGGAAAAAAGGAGGACCTGATGCAAGGGGCTTAGGTGAAGAGCAAATGCCTTGAGAGTGATTGGGACAGGGAGTGTATGGGTGTGCTTTGTACAACTGATGTATGTATATGTATGGATTGTGGTAAGAGTTGTTGGAGTCCCTAATAAAATGTAAAAGAAGAAAAAAAAATGTAAAAAAAAAAAAAGAAAAGAAAAGAAAAGAAGAGAAAACAAGAGAAAATGATTAGGGCAAAGAATGTACAGATGTGCTTTATACAATTGATGTATGTATATGCATGGACTGTGATAAGAGTTGTATGAGCCCCTAATAAATTGTTTAAAAAAAAATCTGAAAAATAAAATATTTCACTTGAAAAAAAAAATAAAAATAAACAAAAAAAAAAAAGAAAATGATGATGGCAACATATGTACAAATGTGATTGACACAATGGATGGATGGATGGATAGATGGATGGATGGATGGATGGATGGATGGATGGATGGATGGATTGTGGAAGAGCCCCCAATAAAATTATTTTTAAAAAAAAAACAAAACTACTCCTGTTTTAAGTCAAGATACCTATCTCCAAAAACTCTGCTGCCATTGGTGCCCACTCACAGTGACCCTGTAGGGCAGGGCAGGACTGCCCCTGTGGGTAGCTGAGACGGTGACTGTTCTTTCTCTTGTGGAGCACCTACTGGGTTCACAGCCCAACTCATAACCACTAGGTGACCAGGGCCCTATGAGATCTGTTCATAAAGACAAAGAGAAAGCTGAACTTCTTCCTTGTTACAGGAATAGTGAAGAAGAGTCCATGCCTACAGTTTGGAGAGAAATTCTGGTGACAGAATGCATTGAGAATCAGGAGGCTCCACTTGAGTCACGTTAAGTTGTAAGAGAGCCTAAAAAATTAAACGAATGATTAAAAGCAAAACAACAACAACAACAACAAAAACCTTCTGGCATCTATGCACAAGATGTCATGAGGGGATAACTCTCCTAGGACAGACAACATGTCTCCATTGCTATGCCTCGTGTCTGCCCTCTACCAGGCTGTGGGCTCTGTCACCAGGCTGGCAGAGGAGGTGACACTAGCCTATTATTCAAGGCTCCTGTACGCAGACCTTACTCAGCTCTGCCACCTCCCCCTCCTCTGCGTAATCTCCTATTTTCCAGGAAATATTTTTATTGAATTCAATTTTGTATTCACCAAATTCACATTATTGTTGTTCTGATTGGAAGCGCCTATGAGGTTGTTTTTTGAAGCATAAGGAAAACATATCTGGAAGTACTTGTGCCGTAACGTTGACATGTACCATCTGTGGGGAGCAGAACTGCAGATGTTTACTTGAAACAAAACAGACTCACTGCCACCGAGTTGATGCCAACTCATGGCAACCTTACAGGGCAGAGAAGAGCCGACCCTTGAGTTTCTGAGACTTTACATCTCTATAGGAGCACAGAGCCTCGTCTTTCTTCTGAGAAGCAGCAGGTGGGTTTGAACTGCTGTCCTGGTGGATAGAAGCTCAATGGGGAGACCATTATGCCACTAGGGCTAAGGACAGACACTCATATTCACACATATCTTTCTTTAAAAAAATCATGAAACCACGATAAATCTGACTCAAAAACGATTTCCTTGCCACATTCAAGAATATGGGAAGCCCTCGCCATTTTAAAGACTCTCTGTTAGGTGTTCCCAGTCAACTCCAGCACACGGCAATCCTCTGGATGACAGACCGAACACTGCCGGGTTCTGCGTCCCTCTCACAGCTGTCGTTACGTCTGAGCCCACTGTCGGCGCCACTGTTTCCAGCCCCTCTCAATGACGGAGGGTTTGTAGGTTGCTTCCATTTGTCACTCTTATAAACACTAAACATCCTTACACAGCTTTGTACACTAGTCCAATTACTTCTTGAGGCTAAATTCCTAGAGGCAGAATTGCTTGGTCAAAGCAAATGTGCACGTGAAAACACAGCAGTTACTGCCCAGCTGTCCTTTGAAAAGGTTGAGCCAAGTTACAGTTATCAAGAACATTAACAGTGACTGTGGTACCAATTCTTACTACTTGCCAATATTGAACATGAGGAAGTTTTCATCTTAGCCACGCTAAGGCCTGCATTCCTTTAACCTATAGTTCTCTGATTACTATAGCAGTTAAACTTTCCATGTCTACTGCCTATTTTTTTGTTGTTGATTTTAGAGAGTAATCTTTCCATGCACCTTGTCCAATTAAAAAAAATTAGGGCCCATCATTTTCTGATGCTAGTAGGTTCTGTATTACCCCGATCAGTCTAGCAGGTTCTCTAACATGATAAAGGTAACACCATAGTGTTACTTGGGTCTCTCTACTTCTAGAATCAGTCCACACGCAGTTTTCTTCTTCTCTCTCTCTCTTTAGGGCATTGGTTCTCAACCTTCCTACTGCTGTGACCCTTTAATACAGTTCCTCATGTTGTGGTGAACCCCCTCCCCAATCATAAAATTATTTTCATTGCTACTTCATAACTGTAATTTTATTAGCTATGAATCGGGTGATCCCTGTGAAAGGGTCGTTTGACCCCCAAAGAGGTCGCGACCCACAGGTTGAGAACCGCTGCTTTAGGGTGAGGCACATAGGCAACATGTCTGCCATACATGTTGCAAACATGTAACTCCACAATTTGTTGTTATGCTTTGCTGTCAGGAGGATTCCTGCCCTCCCCCCCCCCCCAAAAAAACACACACACACACAAGTTTGAAGTTGTAAACGTGCTTGTCATGATTGAAGTTTATTCCTCCAAAACGTTTATGCCAACTTGGCTGGGCTATGATTTCCAGTATTGTGGGGCTGTCTTCTCCTCTGTGATCTGGTTACCCTCCCTTTGTGACATGTTGACCATTTTAGCCATTACCGCGGTGATTTCAGTTCCTTTGGGGAGTGTGCTAGCCAAGATCATGCCAATTTAATGAGAATGCGTTTCTACTTGTTATGTTAATGAGGCAGGGCAAGGGTGGGATGTTCATCCACCCTTTACTTCCCTAAGAGAGAGAAGCAAGACAAAAGCAAGCAGCAAGAGAGCAGCCTCAGGAACACCTAAAGGAAGAGTTGGGAGACAAGCATTGCCCTTCGGACCCAACATCTGAAAACCCCCTAGACGCGGGGGAAGAACCACAGCACACGGGCAGAGATAGCCAAAGAATGCTGAGCCCGCAGTTGCTGAAAGGAGATCTTCTCCCAGAACCAGCACAGCTCAAGTCTTTCCCTAGAACCGACCTGAATTTCGGCTTCTGGTCCACGGAACAGTCTGTTTGTGAAGGCCACTTGCAGCTATCACCTTCTCGCAGCGCTAGGACACTGCGGCAGGGCGCTGGTCGCTGCAACCACGTGCAGCTCTATGTTCTACTTAGAGCGAATTAAATTCAGCTGGACTATTTTTAAAAAAATAACCACCAATTTGTAGGATGTCGATAATTTTGGAAACCTCACCTTTCTATAGCCATATATTAAAATTCAATTAAAAATGGAAATTGATTCTATCATCTTGCTTTTTATTAAAAGAGGCCCTGGGGCATAGAGGGTTAGTGTTGGGCTGTACACCTCGGGGTCAGCCACTTGACGTCACCAGCAGTTCCCAGGGAGGGACCTCTAGGCTTTGTGCTCCCATGAAGACTGCCCCTCTTGGGAGCCCACCAGGGCAGTTCCACCCTGGCCGGCAGGGTCGTGCGCAGTCAGAGTTGACTCAATGGCAATGCGTCTGAAGTTTTGGTTCGGTTCATTAAGTAATTTATTCAACATATGTTTAGCTATGATTTCTCACAACACAAGGAATCTGACCTAAAAAGTGCTTTCAATATGACTACATTCAGAAGTGAAGTTGACATGTGTTTGTAGATATAACTAACACTTATGACTTTTCTTCTGCCATATTGTTATATTTCTGAGACAACGTGTATTTTACTTGGTTCTTGGACTTTTTCAGTCCCTGGAAAAGCTGAGCGGCTCCGTACAGTGCCCCAAAGGAGGAGCGAAAGAGCTCTCTAGGAAGAGGCACTACGATGCGAACTAGTCTGGGGAGACAGCACAGGGCGAGCTGGAGAGACGGCCGGAGGCTGCTGTGGGTGGGGCAGGGGTGTGGTGAGAGGAGAGACAGAGGCAGCAGGACAGGAGAAGAGATACAACTTGAAGGGCCAAGTCACAAAGGTCTGCCAAGAGTCTTTGTGAAACACCGCAAGGAATCCTCTCAGCCGACCACACTTCTATTTCGACAAAGGAGACCCGAATCTATTCTAAATGATCAAATATAGATTTCTGTTGCTGTCAAGAACCACGGCCGTTTGTTTTCTTATTTCTGAAACTTCACTCAACTACTTAGTCCCAAGGAAGGTTTTTTTTGTGTGTGAAAAATCTCACTTTGAAAAACAAACAAAATAAAAAATCAACTCTCTAAAGATTAACAAAATATTGGTCTTGGATCAGAGAACCACTTTATCCATTGCATAAGCAAGACCTAATCCTTCACTCTCTAATATGTCTATGGGTAAGTTTAAAAAAAAAGTATCGGGGTTCCAGCCTGTAAATGCTTGGGGTTACTCGAAACAGAACCTGTTCAAGCAGCCTCTGCAATCGGTGGATAGACGCAGGCACCTCATCTCAGTAATACACTTGTCTTGGTCTTGTGAAGACACCTTTAAAAACTCATTTTGTGCTATTGGAAAATGTTTGAAGTCAGGGTGACTATAAAATTTTAAACAAAATCCAAGAGGACATCTTCCCAAATGATTGAAGCTTTGGATTAAGTTCATGGGAATCTTGCCCCAATAGCTTTTAGATCGTTTGGAAGCTCTCGATGCTGAGACAGAGGTTAGCCGGTCAACCTTGATGAGTGAATTAACTACGGCCGAAGTCCAGAAACAGGCAGGGGCAAGACTATAGAATGACCAGTGATGTGATCGTCCCCGAAACTGGGATCTCACATAGTTCAGCATTTGCAATTTTAAATGACCATCTTGGCTTCAGTAAGCTTTTGGCTGGAAGAGGGCCAAAGCAATGTATGAAGATCAGTTAGCTCAAAGAGCAGATCTTTCCCACAGTCTTTTAAGCAAGATCAAAGCAAATAAAGAGTATTTCATGGAATAAATCCTAACTAGGGGTGGGTGTTGGGTGTATGACTACGCTGCAGAGAGTAAGGTCAAGTAAAGATCGTGATTTCCATGGGCCCATGCAAGGCAGAGAGGTTAGCTCAGAAGTTATATGGCAAGGGTCTTTTAAAAAGGAAATCTCAAAGAGACAATCTTGGTAAATTCTCTCAAAAGACTCAGAATGATTATGGAGGCTTAGTATACTACTTAGTCATAAAGCGCAGTGATTTTCTACTTGGTACAGTTACTTCGATGCAATGTTCTTAAATTATACTCTTCAAAATATCTCATTAGTTAATAATGTTTGCTTTGATTTTCATAGATTCAAGCGACCAGTCCAGAACTTCAACTCAGGTCCATGATCTCAAAGTTGTCTTCTTCCTACTACACCGTAACTATGAAAAATCACTGCCAACTCGACTGTGTAACGGCAGCTATCCCTTCGCAGTTACAGACCATTTGAAACCCAAACTACTATGATGACAGTGTCCGTGCTACCTGTTGCATCTAGATCATCAGACAGGACTGAACACCACAAGTAAGTATCCCACAAGTATCACGAGTAGCCTTAGGTTCAATTGTTAATAGACCTCAGTTAAACTCATTAGCTCAGTGATCTTAAAACGTAAGAAGTATTAAGGACTAGCCAAAAGGTCTGGTTTCAGATACTGTGCCTGGATGAAATGAAATTACTACAATGTTTAAAAGCAATTTATTTCTCCACTGGAGAAAAAGTACTTCAAGATGACGTGCTGTAAAGTGATTTACAACAAATTGACTGTAGTTCTTCTAATGAAAAAGCAATTGTCCAACTTTCCCTGGAGAACAGTTTCAGTAACAACAATCCATGCTCATGGAAAGTCATGAGTTAGAAAATGAGAACCAAATGAACTCACAGCTGGGAAAAGCCAACAATAATTAATTTGATGCCAGCCATTTGTATAGAACATGTATACATTTCAAAATCTCCCTGGAGAGACACAAGGTCATTGAAGGGCAGGGTTCACACGGTTAAATATGCTTAACGAGTTATTACTTAGAAAGATACTGCGATCCAAAGGCTTTACATTAAACGAGTAATACTAATCATGTGTTTTCGGGCTAGAGGGTTATGATAAATGGTTGGTCAATACCATCAGTTGAATGTCAACATCGTAACAAGTGTTTGTGAGACACATCCTTGCAATGCATCCTCACTGAATCTTGTGCAATATCTTCCTCAACAGCAGTAGAAAAAACAAGGTCATTAAAAGGGGCTTTATTCTGACTCACTGGCTAAGAAAATGGGAACAGTTTGACATCGTCCAAGTTGTTTCATTTTAATGAGCAGTGAGCATTTTTCATGTCCTTATTAAAGGAGTTAATGTGTTCCTCTAGTCTCATCTCCACCGCCAGAGTATGCGCTCTCTTGTTCCACAACCGCGACACCGCCTTTGCGGTTCAGGGAAGATCAGAGAGCCAGAGCTGATTGCTCACATGTGGTTGTTAATAAAACTCCTACGGTGCTGCTCAAGGTGCCCACGGGGACTGGGCAATTATTTATATTTCTTATGGTTTTCTATAGTGGCTGTGATTGGACTTCCACAAAGTAAGCGTCTCCCTACCAACGAAAGCAGTGGCTTCAGCGTATTCATCAGACTCGGGTGGAAGGATATTGTTCTCAGGGTTTGATCAAAGCACAGAAATTCAGCTGCTGCTATCACACAGCCACACCAAGTGTTAAATCAAAATGCTCAGCAACTCTGGAGTTCATCTGAGCAGATGTGAGCTATTCATGAAACTACACATACAGGGCTTGCATCGCGATCCGACTCTTTGTTGTATTAAAAGTGCTGGGCGGGGAGACTATTGCACAAACTCGGGGAGATAGTCTATGATGGCCGACCGCTTTGAATGGCTGCTAATTCAGGTCGACTTCCATGTCCGGAAACAAGGAATTCTAAGAACGCTCATCTTGGTTTACGGCTTTATATCTCCTTACTCTTTTCCGTGAAGGTTCCAGAACAAAGAGCTAATATCCATAACAACAAGCAGCTGAGGCTTCCCAAGAACCACACAGACTACTACTATATCTCCCACTTTGCCGCCCAGAAAAGGCCATTCTGAGGCGAGAGTGGTGATACGGGAGGGTGGAGGGAGGGTGGGGTGGAAAGAGGGAACCAATCACAAGGATCTACATATAACGCCCTCCCTGGGGGACGGACAACAGAAAAGAGGGTGAAGGCAAAGGGAGACGTCGGACAGTGTAAGACATGTCAAAATAATAATAATTTATAAATTATCAAGGGTTCATGAGGGACGGGAGAACGGGGAGGGAGGGGAAAAATGAGGAGCTGATACCAAGGGTTCAAGCAGACAGAAAATGTTTTGAGAATGATGATGGCAACAAATGTACAAATATGCTTGATACAATGGATGCATGTATGGATTGTGGGAAGAGTTGTACGATGAGCCCCCAATAAAATGATTAAAAAAATAAAGAAATACAACTGATTTTTGTATATTAAAAAAGTTAATAGTTATTAAAAAGGTTTAATTTCTGGTACATGTGATAATTCGATTTAAAAGTAAAAGTTACATCATTAAAATTAGACCAGAGGATGCATAGTGGTGCAGATGGGAACTGGAAACACAGGGAATCCAGGACAGATGAACACCTCAGGATCAGTGGTGAGAGTGGTGACACTGGGAGGGAAGGGGGAAGGAGGGGTGAAAACAGGGAACTGATTATAAGGATCTACGTATAACCTCCTCCCTGGGGGGTGGACAACAGAAAAGTGGGTGAAGGGAGATGCCTGGCAGTGTAAAATATGATAAAATAATCATTTATAAATTATCAAGGGTTCATGAGGGAGGGGGAAGCGGGGAGGGAGGGGGATGGAAACTGAAAAACAAAGAGCTGATTCCAGGAACCCAAGCAGAAAGCAAGAATGATGAGGGCAACGAATGTATAAGTGTGCTTTACACAATTGATGTATGTGTGGATTGTGGTTAAGAGTTGTATGAACCCCAATAAAATGATTTAAAAAAAGGGGGGGGGGCGCTGACTTCTATTTGAAGGACAGAAGTTGCTAATAAGGCGAAACATCTGGAAACAAAAGACCTCTTTCAAGTTGGATTGCTCAAGAGCATCATCAGCCACCAGCACTGTCTATAAAGCACCCCTTTGATGGACAAGTTGAACTTTGACCTCCTTGGGCACTAATATTCAGCAAAGATGTGTGGTCTCCCTCAAGAAAAAGTAAAATAAAATTCAAAGAGGGACTAAATTGTTGACTGGGAAACTAATTTTCCCTGGAAACTTTTATCCAAACTACAATAAATGTTCAATTAAATGCATAAATAAATATATAGAGGATGATGTAAATTTCACTTTGATTTGATGTTCAGCATCTATTTTTTAAGAATACATCCATGGGCTCTGGTATCTTTTCTCCTTGAAACTGTATTCCCATTCCAGTTCCCAGAATTGTGCCTTAACATAGCTTTCTTATTCAATAAAGTGCTTTACCTGTAATTCAATACACTTTCCAGCAATAGAAACATGTACACATAGAAAAGAAACGCCATTCTCTCTCATATGCGAGCACGCACAGCCAGAGTGACCAGCTGTCCTCCACTGTGTCAGCGCTGTTTTGATGCCCGCACTTAGCCCTGCCGTGTGGCTGCACGTGCACGATTTCCATCAAAGGTAATTTTCTGGGCAATGTTGTGTACAATTTACTTCTCATTATGATAAGGTCGCTGGTGGGGCATTTATGAGATGCTCTCTGGAGCCAATTGCAACCAGTAGCTTTTGGCGTGCTTCATATGGAGGAGATAAATTGGCCTGATCGTGATTCAATAGAAAAGTAAAAATTTCTTGGAAAATTTTTCCTCAATCACATTTAATGTCCTAAAGGAGGCCGGGGTTAGCGCGGTTATGACGATGGTGGGCTTCAGAATCAAGCCAGCATTTGTGGGCCGACGAGGCCCAAAGGGATCCGGCCCCTGCCCATCTTTTGGCCTCCATTCCTGACATTTGCTTCCTCACTACCTGGTCTCTAGCAGCACTGGCCGCCCCTACTCTTTGAACATGTCTTGGTCACTCTTGGGATCAATGCACCCCAAAGTTTCCTGTCCTCAGAAAGCTCTTTCTAAAGCTCTTCCCATGGCTGAAACGTCCTAGTTTTATTACCTGACCCCACAAAGCCTCCTCTGAGGAGCTTCTTAAAAGGTCTCTGGTCCTCAAGACCACCTGCCTACCCAGTGTTCACTATACTAGTGTCCTACTGATGCCACTGAAATGCTAGTCACAGTGTGAACTTATGCTATTTTTAGTTTTTAATCTCGTTAATAATTGGGACGATAGGGTAGGAGAACATGATTGTCACCACTGTTTACATTTAAAGGTTGTTGGAGAAAAACAAAACCCTCACCATAAAAGGCATCTCGATTAGAATAGCCTATAACTAATATAATCAAAGATTTCTTGATAAAATAGACTGAGCGAGGAGATCTTTTTTATTTGTTGACTAAATCATTTTATTGTGGGCTCTTACAGCTTTTATTCATCAATTGTATTAAGCACATTTGTACATAGGCTGCCATCATCATTTTCAAAACATTTTGTTTCTACTTAAGCCCTTGCTATCAGCTCCTCTTTTTCCCTCCCTCCCCACCTTCCCACCTTCATGACCATTTGATAAATTATTATTCTTTTCATTTCGTACATTGTCTGCTGCGTCCCTTCGCCCACATTTCTGTTGTGCATCACCCTCGGGGTTGGCGGATATTATAAATCAATTGTGATCAGTTCCACCTTTCCCTGCCACTTTCTCCACACTCCCATTATTGTTCCTGAGGGGTTATCTGTCCTGGATTCCATGTGTTGAGAGCTCTTATCTATGCTAGGGTATGTGCTCCGGTCTAGCTGGATTTGTAAGGTAGAACTGGGGTCATGACTGGGTGAGGGTGGTAAGCATTAAAGAACTAGAGGAATGTTGTGTGTTTTGTCAGTGCTATAATGCACCCTGGCTGGCTCGTCCCTTCCATGTGACCCTTCTGTGAGGGATGTCCAATTTGTCTACAGATGGGCTTTGGGTCTCCTCGTTCATATCGATATGATTATTTGTTTTGGGTCTTCTGATGCCTGATACCTGATCACGTCAACACCTCATGATCACACAGGCTGATGTGCTACTTCCATATGATCTTTGTTGCTTCCCTGCTAGATGACGGCTTGTTTAACTTCAAGCCTTTAAGACCTCAGATGCTCTATCTTCTAATAGCCAGGCACCATCAGCTTTCTTCACCGCATTTACTTAAGCACCCATTTTGACTTCAGCGATTGTGGTGGGAAGGTGAGCATGACAGAATGCCAGGTTATTAGAACAAAGTGTTCTTGCGATGAGGGAGGACTTGAGTAGAGGCTCAATGTCCATCTGCTAACATGATATATAACATATAAATATATGTACATAGACCTATATCCCTATCATTATATATTAATATAATTACATATATATGCCTATATTTATAACTCTATAAATGTCTTTTGCCTCCTACTTCTTTCCTCTATTTCCTTTTACTTTCCTACTGTCCCATTATAATGTATTATCATGTTCAACTTTCATTTGGCTCTCAGTAATTCCTCTCAGCTACATTGCACTTGGTCAAATCCCACCAGGCATTCTATTCCCTCCTTGCCATTGATTTTATTTTATTTTTTTAAGATCAATGATTTTTTATGGCAAATATCTTTTCTTTAAAAAAATCATTTTACTGGGGCTTGTATAATTCTTTTTAATAGTTTTATTAGGAGCTCTTATCACAATCCATACATACATCAATTGTGTAAAGCACATTTGTACATTCATTGCCTTCATCATTCTCAAAACATCCGCTCTCTACCCAAGCCCCTGGCATCAGCTCCTCATTCTTCCCTTCCCTCCCAGCTTCCCCTTCCCTCATGAACCCTTGATAATTTATAAATTATTATTTTGTCATATCTTGCACTGTTCGACGTCTCCCTTCACCCGCTTTTCTGTTGTTCGTCCCCCAGGGAGGAAGTCATATGTATATCCTGGTAATCGGTTTCCCCTTTCCAACCTACCCTCCCTCTACCCTCTCAGGCCATTGATTTTAGATATCTTGTTGTTCCCTTCTCTCTGGGTTTAACAAGGAGATCTTAATAAATAAAGCATAACATTATTCATAAAATAAATAAATAAAGCAAGAAAAGCTCATTGTAAATGAGCTGCCTCTGACTTCGTGATCCTACAGCAGACTTCCCGACGGGGTCTCCAAGTTTGTAAATATTTCTCCTGAGAAATGACTGGTGGATTTGAACCACCAACCTTTAGGTTTGCAGCCAAGTCCTTAACCACTGTGCAGTCAGGGATCCTCTATGGAGAGATTAGAACTGAGAAAATTTATAGGACTTTATGTAAATCTACCTAAATACAGAACTACTTGTGAGAAATTGTGTCAAATATTCATGAGACCACAATCACTATGGTCACTGTGGGTCTAGAAGCAGGGACAATGTGGTAGTCCTTTGTGCTTTTTGAAGAGTTTTTATATATAAATGTGTCAGCGTAAAAGTTTGAGATTAATAAATATATTGAAACTTTATAATATTGATAAATTGGGCACTTTGTGTTTCGTCTCCCTTCCTGAAACTTCTTACTTACAGGCAGAATGCTGGCTTTTCAAGTGGTTCATGCTTAGTGAATGTTTGTAACTAAATGTTCACGAGCTAATGCACCGGTCCTGTTCTAATCCCTGATGTAGCTTGCAATGTGAACATAAACCACAGGAAAAATGGAATTCTTACCACAGGGTCCAGTCATGGCCACAGTATGGCTGAACATTTCCAAGGTAGAACCCCAGGGATTGGGTGACTTCCACAAGATTGGTAAAGTCCAGACTAATGCTATTAAAAAGCACTGATGTCATGAGAATCTCATCAATAGCCCACACATCCTCTCCCTGGGAAGAATAATATGGTTGCCACCATCTGAACTGAATTCCAAACTGTCTTGCATCATCTGGTAGTTCTACGGAGATTATTCTAAAGGGAAAAATAAGAGTCAAAGTTCAGATTACTTTTGCATCTTAAAATATAAGCCTTTATATTGGGGATCAGTCTCCCCGGCCAACATATAGCTTTAAAAAACCAACAGCGCTCCCACCACTAAAACCAAGCACCTGAGATTTCCAGTTTCTTGGTTGAGTCCGACAAATCTACCAAACACCTCCCCAAATGTGAGTTTGCCTTCACTCAACTGCAGTGAAACATAGTTGTCTCAAGTGACCAGATTCATCTCAGTCTGGTACGGGATCTTGGGGTGCTTGTTACACATATTAGCGCTTTCGTATGGTTGGATCGGTGTATTTCTTTTTTAACTCCCAGGAGTGTGGCACAGTGTGTGAGGTCACTTGCTGTGTCATGGTGGCTAGGACAACAATCCTACACCTGACAAATGGGGGAGAAGATTAAGAATAATATCTAATTTCCAGGAGCAATTATGGTGCACAGCAGCAGGAACCACACATTAATTGCCACTGCAGTGACACCTGCTTGAAAGCCCCATAAATCACAGCACCGTGCTGCTCACGTCCACTCACTGCTGAGATGGGACGCAAACGGCACACGGAGCATTTGTCTCCATCAGTGTACAGTTCAATACCAGGGGAGGTACCTGCAGTAAACACTCACTGATGAGGTGGTTTTGTGGTCTTCAGGGTTTTTTTCCCCTATATGTGGGAAGATGTACTTTTTTCAGACAAGTGACTACTTGGATAACTTAAGAATAAATTATTTTAAAATTTCAATGTCTAACAGGATTTACTGAGAAATTAGATTGATGTGCACAATTTTAATTATGCTTTATTTTTACTTATTGTGTAAAGAAACATTTCAAATTGCATTTTAGAAAGATATTTTTACATACTGTAAATGATGCAAACATGTATTTGTTTTTCCCTTCAATAACATATTTATGGGACTATAGGGTAGGATTACATGACTGCTAATTGTTTACATTTAAAATATTAAGAGAATGGTGGAACTTTTAGTAACACCAGAAAAGGTGTTTCTTAAACAGTGAAAAATAAATATGCAAATGTAGAACTAAAAATGAAAAAACACTAAACTGAAAAAATAAAAACATAGTCATGCTATATTTGTAGTTTGGTAATACTATAAATCTGCTGGATTTTATTCCACAATGGTATTTTTTTTTGATTAGAAGAAAATCATAAAGTTTAAACTAAATATTTTAGTAATTTTTAAACTTTATTTTCCTAAATATTTGCTTATTAAAAGGTGCCCTAGTGGCACTGCTGAGTTAGCATTGGACTTCAGCTCCAACCCACCATCTGTCGCCAGGGAGATAGAGAAGGTTATTTGTGCTCTTAAAGATATCCAGCCTCAGAAACCCTGTAGGGTTAATCTGAGTCAGCATGGACTGATGGCGGCGAGTTTGGCTTGGCCTGGCTTTCTGTTAAGGCATAATCCATGCTGAAGGCTTTAGCCTTTGGTCTTTATCACTAGGCATTTAGGGTTCTCTTCCTGTCCAGCACGCAAGGTTGAATCAGATGCATCGCACAGGTCATGTTCTCCGTCCTCGGCCATGTTCTACTTCGCGGAATTGTTTGTGCAGGAGACAGGCTGAACAAGCATGGTAAAAGGCTGTAGCCCTGAGACACACTTTTTCCTGATTTTATACCACACAGTATCTCCTTATTTTCTTCAGATGACTGGGCTAGGGACAAGTTCCACACAAGTTCAACGGAGTGTTCTGGTATTCAAATTCTTTGAAATGCTATCCATTATGTGCTTTGATCCACACAATCAAATCTCTTTGCTTTGTCAAATAAAGTACAGGTAAACATCCTTCTAGTATTTTCTCTTTCAGTCAAGATCCGTTTCACATCAGCCACGATAACCCGCGTTCCACATTCTCTCAGAGCACAGCTTGAATCTGGCAGTTTCCTGCCGATGCACTGCCGGAAGTGATTCTAAATTATCTTCTGCAAAATTTTATTCACGATACTGCTGAGTAAGTTCCACATTCTGTTGGGTCACCTTTCCTTGGAATGGTGCAGACAGGGATTTCCTCTAGGTGGTTGGTCAGCTGACTGCCTTCCAAAATGCTTGCGATTGATAAGTAAGCAGTTCCAGTGTTGCGTCTGTTTGTTGAAATATCTCAATTAGTAGTCTGTCAATTCCAGAAGCCTTGTTTTTTAGCCGAGGCTCTCATTACAACTTGTACTTCTTCCTTCAGTACTATTGATTCTTGATTAAAAATCACTTTCTGAATGGTTGAATGTCAAGCAATCCTTTTCAGGACAGTAGTTCTTGTTTATTTTTCATCTTCTCTTCATGCTTTATCATTCTAAATGTTGCTCATAGAACCTCCATATTGCAACATGTGCCCAGAGGTTTTTCGTTAGTTCTTTCAACCTGAGAAATGTGAGTTCCTTCTTTCATTTTGTTTTCTAACTCCAGGGCTTTGCTTATTTCACTATGGTATTTTACTGTCTTCTTAAGTGGCCATTTGGTAACTTCTCTTCAGCTCTCCTACTTCACCATTCCTTCCATTCACTTTGTTGTTCTTATTGTCAGGGACTGTGACAGGTAGGCTTATTATGTCAACCTGGCCAACAGGAACATGTGGGAATAAGGTCGCAGTTTGGTTGGAGGGCAAGGAGATAAATGGCTCGGCAAGCCCCACCCCTATCTCTTACTCTCTGGTGATTGGACCAGCATGTGGCTGCTTTAGCTAGTTCTCTGCCTCAACTTGTGAGCTCTACTACCTGTGGGACAGCCAACCTGTGGGTTGTGTCGCTAGAGCTTATGGTCCCTTTGAGACCTGGTTTGCCATGCTGCTGGTGTATACATCGCTTGAGCTCGAGGCTGGCAGATCCTGTCGTTTGCATTGCTTGAATTCAATATCCCATCCAGGCCTGCTTCACTGAGCTCCTGAGCTGCACACTGTTGATGACCCTCCTTGCTGTTTGCTGCCTGTGAACAGACTGCCTGCATTGCTCTAGGGTAGACTCAGTTGTCTGTTTCCTTGACCTTGGTTCCAGAAGCCTTCGAGGGTTGAAGGATTTCTAGTATATTAGCTGTTCCACAGAAGTGAGTTGAACTGAGCCTCTGTACTGCTGTGTGGACTAATTAGCTGTTATATTCCCTTGTTATCTATCTATCTATCTATCTATCTATCTATCTATCTATCTATCTATCATCTATCTATCTATCAAGTGTCCTGATTTTGCTTCTCTAGAGAACCCTGTCTAACAGGTACCACTGGGTTGATTAGCTACTCTAGAATTAAGAGCAAGTTTCAGAGTCACTTCTGACATCCATGTTAGGTTTCTTTCTTTCCTGTGTTTTCTTTGAGCCTTTTGTTTTCTTTGTGTATGATGCCCTTGACAGTACCCCCAACTTGTCTGACCGTCAATGGTTAAATGTTTAGTGTGTCAAATATATTCTTGAGATAGTCTCTAAGTTTAGTTGAGAGGTACTGGTGGTCGTACTTCGGCTCTTGTGGCCTTATTTTAATTTTCTTCAGCTTCAACTTGAACTTGCTTATGATGCATTAATTGCTTGCTCTGCAGCCAATTTGTAACCTCTGACTGATGACATTGGGCATCTTCATTGTCTCCTTCCACAAATACAGTCTATTTCACTCCTGTGTATTCCATCAGTGAGGCCCTTGTGTATAGTTCCCCTTGATGTTGTTGTTGGAAAAGGGTATCCAAATGAACAGGTTGCTGGTTTTCATGACACTGGTATAATTTCTATTAACAAGGATATGTTTTCCAACTATTGATTCTGGTGCTTTGTTTCCAACTCCTGCATTCTAATCAAAAGTAATTATCAATGCATTTTATTGCATTCAATCTAAGCACCAAATTATCAATGCCTTTGGAGTCCAATCAATCTAAATGTTAAAAGTCCTGTGTTTTTATTGTCCTTTACACGAATAATTTTGGAAGACATTAACGTGCTTTTTAAAAGTAACAACGAAAAAGAATTTCTCAGCCAACTTTTAAGGAAATAAATCGAGTATATATATATTGGAAGCAATTGAAACGGCCAATATTTTGATGGCAGGGATGTGAAGAATGTGTGCTCTTGTCATCAGACTCTAAGGGTTAGAATCCTCACTCGGACATTGATGACTAATGTCTCTGAAACCACAGGGAGAGTATTTAATTTCCCTCAGCAGCTTGTTCTGTATAATGGGGATAATACTTATCTGTACAGCAAGGGCTAGAGACCATTTCTTCACAACAAAAGCATAACCAATTCTTTTGATGGTCATATGGAGTCACAAAGAGTTTGAGTAATGTTTATTCTAAGGTCAAGCAACTGCTAACTAGCAATGTGAGGGCATGAGCCTCCGTAGCCTGGATCAAGAGAACACACTCTTAACCATATCATATCTTGAGGTGGCCTAGGAATCTCTGATGACCTCACAAATGGTTGGTGATTAGAGACCACATGAAAGCGACATGTAAAAAGACCTGGCAGTCTGTGCAAAGATGATAATTGAGAAAACTCCTATGGGGACACTTCTACTTTATCATCTGGGGTGACTCCACATCAAAATTCACTCAATGGCATCTAATAACAACGGGCATAAATTACACTGTCCGGTAGCCACAGAACTGTTTGATCAGAATATTCCTAGAGGAGGGGCCACGCATTTAAGTCAATTTCCTGTCACAATAATCCTTTGTAAGGAAGGCATTAAATTCCTGTATCTCTTTTTAAAAATGCATTATAAAGATAGGTACTATGGAAGTGGGTGACATGATAGAAACAATGAGGAAATGTAATACAATAATCAAGGCATTAAAAATAAACCAAGATTAGATTCCACAATAATTTTAGAATAAAAACATGAAGATTAGTAATTAAAAGAGAATAATTTTAGTCTCACCAACGATGTAATGTTTTACATTACAAAAGTACCAATTAGTTCACAAGCCATTTTAGTCAGTTTGAATTAAAAGAACAATTTAGATCTATTTTCAGGCCTTACATTACCTACATAAGAGGCAGATAAAATTCTTTCATTTATTGAATGAATCATGGATAGGCAAATTATTCAAAACTGATTTAAGCTAGCATATTTAATTTAAAGATCAGACTTCATTTCAAACAACCATGGAACTGAAGAACAATATAGAACTCACATCAATTATAGGCAGTATTTTAAACTGAAGAAGATATAGCAAGTGGTTAAAAACAATCAGGATATATTTAACTCTGTGATTTAGAATGTATATGCTTGGCATTACTTATCATATATAATATCCAGATTGTGTGTCTAGCCTACCACTTTTATTAATATTTGTAAGAGGGGGGGCTGGAGGAAGAGTCTCACAGACAGTATCTTCCAACAATCCCTAGCAGACTCTCCTGTCGTGTCTCTATCTTGGTCTCGGTCTTTCAAGCTGTGCCCACACATACGACTGAAACGGCACCTTGATTCTGTCTAGAAGAGAAATGGTGCTGTCAAGTGGGGGCAAGATTAAACGCACCTCTGCAGTAGCACAATAAATATGTGATTATTTTTCAGATCAAGAATGATTAATTAAATTTCATGATATTGATTACTGAATCTTGCAGCTGGTCATCCTTGTAAGAAAACAAACCATTGTGCTTTAGGCCATGTTGACTTACGAAAACTCACCGCTATCTAGTCGAATGTGACTCTAGTAACCCTGCAGGATAGGGTAAAACTTCCCCTGCGGGTCACAAGATTGTAACTCTTTTTAATGGAGCAGAAAGCCTCGTGTTTCCCTTGCGGAGCGGCTGGTGCCTTCTAACTGCTGTCCTTGTGGTTGGCAGCCCGATCCATAACCCACTGGGGCACCAGGCTGGCTCAGGGCACTGATATTTTTATCTTTTCCATCATTATTATCATCTTGATTTTTGCTAAATTTTCCTTTAATGTTGACTATGAAGACTCTCTGAAATGCTTCTTTAGAATTCATGTGTTCCTATTGAATGGGAAAGATGAGTTATCTAATCGAGGAGAACCCTCGGTACTTCTGGTAATTCTATAATGTATACTATTTATAACTCATATACAGTGTTAATTACTATCTCTGCTACATATCATTTCATTTTCCATGAAAATAGTCTTATCCATTTGCAAAGATTTGGGCGTTATTTTTTTCCTAACAGTTTTATTGGCACTTCAGCTCCATGTTTTATACAATTCCATAATTCAATGATATCAAGAAGAGTTGTACAATCATCACCACAATCAACTCTAGAATGCTTTATTCTTCCTTGTACTCTTCTTCATGTGATTACTTTTTTAATTGTGGCAAAAATATAAACAACAAAACACTCTTCAGTTCAACAACTTCTACGTGTATAATTCAGGGCCAGTGATTATACTCTTTGGGTTGTACAGGCACTATTTGGGGCATTCTCAAGCACAGACTTAAACGTTGAGAAATTGTTTGCACCTTGTCATCTTGTCACAGTGCTATGGCAGACCTCTATGGCCCAAACCTCACCTTTCCACATCTCCCACGATCAAAATGTACTCTCAGCAAGGGAGACGGTATGCGCTCTGTCTCCCTGACTGAATGTCATGACGGTATGTTGACGTTGAGCACTGCATTGAGATTTCCTCCCCTTTCCCAACTCAGCTCTCTTTAAACAGGTCTCAGTGCCCAGGAAGGGGGACTCTCACAAGCACTTCCACAGCAGTCTGACCAATCAGTCTCTATTCTGCTGACACTGAGGGATGGCCCTGTCCCACGCAGAATTAGAACCTCAAAATCAGAGCTTGAGGCTATACAAGGGGGGGTGGTGGTCAAAATTCATGGAAAAATGGAATGAAGAGATAATGGAATTTTCCATGAATATTAGCTAAGAACTGGTTTGAAAAATATTTTACAGAGATTTTCACCCTCCATTTTGCTTAGACTATCAATGTCAGCTATTTTTGTGTGTATTCATTACCTAGTTATATTAAGTACAAAAATTAAACAAATATTGGTTATCAGATTTTATGAATAGCACCTCACTCATGTTTTTAATTGTCTGGTCTTTTAATTTTATTAACAAATATTTGTTGATTCATTTTTAAGTTAGTGCCTTATTTTAAAGTTTATATTATTTTCAATAAAGGAAAATACATTAACCATTTTTCTTCTACCTAATCATCAAAATACTTCACTTAAATGCACAGCTCAAAATATAAGACTGAATTTCTTAAATTATCAGGTGTCAGCTAGGACAAATGGATTAGGTGAAAGAGGTGGCTTGATAGCTGTTCACTGCAAGCCAGACACATTAATCTTTGTCCTTGCCACCTCTCAATGGGGAAGCATATAGAATCTCACACTATTTGAATTATGATGTCTCTGGGAAGGAGATCCTACTCTTGCCTGTGCAACATACCTGGGCTCATGGTAGCTGAGATACGAATAGTGTTCCAGGAGTTTCCAGGTAATCCCGTTATCATAGGAATAATGCAACAGAACTCCTTCACCAGGCTGGTCTGGCGCTCTGCATGTGCTCAGGACAGACTTGCTCCCCAGCCTGAGTGTGAACTGGAGAAACCTGTGGAACAGTCTATAATTAGCGCATGCATTGAAACAAACATTTAATCATCATTCTTCTCATGGTATTAGAAGAATTTCAAACCAATTTAGATGAACTACCAAAAGGCTGCTAGTCGTTCTTTAGAAAAGTATAATTTTTGTGATCTGTGTGCATATATGTAGAAGATGAGGTCAATGTTTTATACACAGGAACATACATTCAAATATAACTGTATGTTTATGTGTATTTGTATACTATGTACTAGTGCATGCTCACTTAAAATGCCAATCATCCCTTTACTGCATTATTTATTAGGCACTGGGGGAAGGGAAAATGTAGGGTAAATCTAATCAGCCTCTGCAAGCTGTCAAATAAATAAAACTTCATAAATAATTAACTAGCCCTTGGCTTAAGAACAGAGTTTTGATGCTAACATTTCATATTAAAACAAATTGAGTCAGTCATTAGTATATTAAAGCCATTGGCGAGCTTTCTAATTTATTAAAAACTAGGGCAAATTAACCCTAAGTAAACTGTAAGCTGCCTCCCATCCTGGTTAAACATTGGAAGAAGTAGATGTTGACAAAAAGAACAATGAAAAGAAATATATCTAAATTTTCATCATTAGATTGGGAACCCATCTATGTCCCCTCTGCCCTAACTTACCTGGACTGTGAGCTGTCAAGAAAGGACGTAATTAACTGACGTCTCCCGTCTTTGTTGAAAACCAGGGCCTTCCCACTGGCCAAGACACCGCAGCCAAAGCTGACTTCAGCACCACGGATAGAGTAAAAGTTGTGGTAGGAGGAGAGCCTTGAACTGCCAAAGCTTTCAGAAATGAACATTGGGAATGTCTGGGATGCCATCTCACAAGCGGGGCCAGAAAATCCAGGGTCACACCTGCGAGAAATAAGGGTGAGATTACATCTTAAAGCGCTCTTCTTGTTAGAGATTCCCAAGTCTTCTTTGGGGAGAGGAAGGTTTGCCCGAATAGTGACACTCCCTAGTCTGTGGAGAACACTGAATCTGAAGAGCTGGCAAGGGCATGTCAGCTGTAAATTCTCCATAAGCACGCAGTCTTTGCACAACTCTGTCGTAAAAAGGCTGTGATTAAAACAGTAAATCAGTGCTCACCTGCAGCCATGCCATTGATTTATCTGGCAACCCATCTATGGGCATATCCATTTGCAACTTAAAATCTTTATAAAAGGTTTATGATATATATGTGTGTCTATATGGATACACATATACATATACATGCACACACATATCATATTACTCATAACAGCATTCATCAAATTTACGAAAGAAACAAATAAAATACTTCTAGTATCTGTAAAAAAATTTCTTCTAAGAACAAGAATAAAAACACACCTTGTGCTTGTGAGATGGATTTTTTGAAATATTTGGTAATTATTGCAAAATCCAGGTTTACCTATTTCAAACTCGGATTGATGTTCAAAGGGGAGGGGCTCTTTTGCAGTTCTGTGCTCCTTCCCAGGGGGTTGCCACGGTAGTGGCTCTTGGAGAAGAAAAGGACACGCATTTGCGCACAGGCACACCAGCACCAGCACCAGCCTGCCGGATGCCGCGTTCGAGTGCTCCGTATCGCCGACAGCTGGCTGAAATCTATGGAGCAACCTAAGTCTTTCAGTGAGAAAATGTCATCACAGTTGACTCAAAAAGTGAATGTTTTAATGAGTTCACTTATTGGGAATTAAATTCAAATTATTTATATTTACTTTATTATCACTTTCTCAAAGCAGCCCTGGTAGTGCTACCTGAAACGTTGGCAGAACCCGTTAGTCGCTCCTTGGAAAGAAAATGTAGCAGAATATTTTTGTAAATACTACTGTCTTGAACATTCACTATGAGTCAGAATCAATTTGATGGGTATATATATATATGTGAAATGAAGTTATTAATATGGCCTTTCTAGCTATAATTCTTTACATCATGCCTTGCAATTCTGGACTCTATCCCTGTGTCTCTCATGCCATTCTGGAGGGAGCTCTCTGCTACATAATAGACATGATTAAGGGGGAATTAAGCCCTGACTGTAGCAGAGGGTATGAACCAAGTCACCTACTCTGTTTCCTTGGGTGTACAGTCTCCAGAAAGACAAAAGCCACGCCTCAAAGCCATTCTTCTGTGCACAAGCACCATCTCCGACAGAGACAAGCGTCGCAGGCTCATTGGAAGAGCATGCTGTAGCTCTCCATCCGAGGGGTCAAAGACAGGGACGAGAGGCGCCACAGACTGGCGTGGCGGCTATGAGACAGAATAAAGGAGCCAGGCCTAGACCAGAGGCCAAAGTAAGGAAATCAAGAGACAGACAGAAGAGCAGTGCCAAGACTATGGGATTGTGAGACAGAGTGAGGGGTGGGGGGCAGAGGCCCAGGGGCCCCAGGGCAGAGAGTCCGAGGACTGGAGGGACACTTGGCTGCTGGCTGAGGACAGGTGTTGCTGTGGACCAATGACTGTATCTGTATTGTCTACCCTCCGGACCTGTGGTGATCTAGGAGCATCCCTAAAACCCAGCATTGTGTGTCTGTCTGCATGTGACCACTAAAGTGAACTCTGGAACCCAGCATAGAAGCAGAGGCCACCGGACTGGTCTCAGTACAGGTAAATGAGTGTGGAGGCCTGTCTGACCACGTACATGGTGACAGGAAGCCAGAGGAGGTCAGATTTGTCCACCCCCCATGCTGTCACCAACTGGAATTAGTGTCCCTTCAACAAGACAGACTACGTACCGCAGAGTACATTTCAGGGCCAGCAGTGCGTTCTCAGCACCATAAATGTGCCTTCCTAGGCTTTTGATTGGGAGAACTGGTGATCACTGAGAGATGACTCACATCGGTGGCATTTCCCTTCAGTAGCTTTCAAAATGTACTCAAAGGTTACAAAAGTGAGATAGAATGCTGATAAAGATCCCACTCACATTCTTGTTAAACAATCTTTATTTGGCAACAAAACATGAGGGAGGGTGCCACAAACTGGCAATTTCAGAAAAGACACAAAATCCAGGAATATCCCCCATGAGATCCCTGCAATAGCGCATCATTGTGAGGGGAACAGCCACACTGCTAAGCCACAGGGGTGAGGCTCTTCTGGGCAGATTTCTAACCATCGCTCTCCTCTGCTTACACCAGGCTGGTGAGCAGTCAATTTAGAAATGCGGGCTCTGCGCTGTGCACAAGAGAGAGTGTCAGGTAGAAAGAAGGGGAAGAATCCTGGCAGCAAAGAACGGTGCTTGAAGGGGAGCAGAGCACAAAGATAAGCTCAACGCTGCAGAAGTTCAAGATCCAGAGAGCTCCTTAAAGGAAACAGCATGAAGCCTGTGAGAGCTTGATGGGACTGCTTTGGGTTTTCCAGGTCTTGCAAGTTTTCCGTCTTTGACAAAGTATATTCTTACCACTTTTCTAGAATTCTCTACTACTGAAAAATATTGAAGGTTTTCTTTCTCTGACAGGTTTCCCCCTTATAGGTTCTAGCTTTGGTAGGTTTTTCTGGAAATAGTATAAAATAGGAATTTCACTCTCTCTGCAATTTCGCATGCTGCTGGAAGAGGTGGTGGCCTCACAGTCCAGCCCAGCCCAAGATGAACAAAAGTAATGGGATTTAAATAAAGAGTCACCAGATGTAGAGCAACAACAAAATCCAAACTGGGGAAAATATTCTGCAACAGTTTAGTGTTTCGAAAAGACGATGCCCAAAGATCGACAGTTGCCATTTAGATTTCTGTCACTGCTTATCAAGGATGACACAGCTGGCTTCTTCAATAAAACCAGATAATGCTAAAACAGTGCTATTATGCACTGAAAACGAAATATAAAGAATAACTGTGGTGATTATAGACAGGTCTTTTTTTAAACGGTGCTTTCTACTTTAATAAAAGCAGCCATCGTTTTTCAAATAATTTGTTTTCAAAACCTTTCAGGAAAATTTCAGACTTTTCAATAAAGCCTGGGCTCCTTATATTAATTTTTCTTGAAATGCTTTAACTAAGAGGATGGCTTGGGCAGGGATAACAAATGACGATAATACCATTAGGGAAACCGACACCAGCCAAAGGGTCAGATATAGTTCTACTGAGTCAGCGTTTCTGGGGGTGGGGGTATTAGGGAGTTTATTCA
The DNA here is from genome assembly GCF_050624435.1 of Tenrec ecaudatus. Classification (NCBI taxonomy): domain Eukaryota; kingdom Metazoa; phylum Chordata; class Mammalia; order Afrosoricida; family Tenrecidae; genus Tenrec; species Tenrec ecaudatus. Next base: position 122,773,502 of record NC_134538.1, read on the forward strand.
AAGGAACTCTTTCTTCTATAAAACTCAGATGCATATTCAGTTTTGTAAGAATAGAAACTTTGGGAATAATTTCCTTTGTGTAGAAAGAAATAAGAATGGTCTTTTTGATTCGATTCAATAAAATACAGTTTAAAAGTTAGCCAGATAGACTGATAGACTAATCTCAGTGTTGGAAATGTCTTGCCTCATATAGGTAATTTTTAAATGTTCAGATTAAATCCCCATGTACAAATTCCCTATTAATTAGTTAGCTAATTAAGTAAGGTTCTGGCTTGGAGAACAATAAGAGGTAGACTAGACAATCCACTTGTTGAAATATAATAGTATATAGCAAGGCTGCCTGTAGTTTCAGGAATTCTTAGTTATTTTAAAATTAAATATTAATATAAAAACAATGTAATAAACATGAATATTTATTCTTGGTATAAACAGCACCATTACCTTAGTGTATACCTTCAGACTTCATATTAAATATTATACTTTGTAAAACATTGCCTGAATCCCTTTGACGATCTAGATGACTTTAAGAAGTAAGGGCACAAAAGTATATTTAGTGATTTAGAAAATATCAAGCATTTAGAATGTATAAAGATGATTAATTTCCTTGTAAAGTGTTAAATTTTATCTGTCCCATCTCCTTTGAGGAGTGGGTACATGGGTCATTACTGATTTTTAAAATCCATCTTCAAAGCATGCTAGAAATTAAAATATGACTTAAAATAGTAGAACAAGCTTAGGAAAAGATAGCATACTGAAGAAGGTAACAAAGCTAGAACAAGCGGTCATCACACGAAGAGGCATTCTCAGGAACAATAGGTAAAATTCCTTTGCATTTTCGCTTCCTAAAATTTTCACTTAACTTCTACTTAAAGTGCATTTGGGGTTCTATTACACTTAAATCCCACTTGGAATATCCTGTTCTTAAATCACAACAAGACCTCAAAAGCCTAAAGAGGAAATGGAAACAAATGACAATGGCTTGTGGTTTCAGCATAAATACACACCAGAAAAAGAGAAGCATCGATAATATTTTAAAATGCTTACTTGCAGCCATGTCGCGTGCACTGTCCTCGGCCAGAGCAGAATTTGAGGCATGATGGGCCAATATAAACTGCAGAGCAAAAGAGACTATGTAAAAGAAGTGACATAACTGGAAAACCGATGAGCACTATCAGGAGGTGAAACAGTATTCCGAAGCAAGACCATGAAATATGGTCCACTGCGGGCCAGGCGGGATTTCTGTGTCGTGTTGTGCACAGACATTCGGATGGCATACGGAGTGTTGTGTGACAAGGCAGTCTCCAAACGATCGATCTGTTGGCCTGTTTTACTTTACGCAGACAAGATGTTAATGTGCCACGGGCAAGGAGGGAAGGGCATGGGATTTGTTTCCTCTAAGAGCGCCTGTCTTTTTCCTGAGCTATTTCAGGCAGACTAGATGTGGTTCAGTCTTACATGCTCTCCACAGCTCATATTGTTTGTTTAGAAATATAGAACAGAAAAAGGGTCAGTTTGATAGGTCACCAAAAAGAGAGGTTATAACCGTAACTCCCATTCTTAAATGAACAAAGTCTACAGCCGAGTGCAGAAAATCGTTACCTCTCTTTCTACACATTCATCCCACCCTTCTGGGAAGAGGAAGTGAAAAATCTGTTGTTAAGCATGAAGTCTACGTAAAACCAACATAAAAACACACTCACTGTTGTCGAGTTGATCCTGACCCAGAGCACCCTAAATGCTGGCCTGATAATTTGATGTCACAACCTATATTTTATTTACTTGGAATGCCGAGTACAGCATTTTTGATAGCTGAATAATCAGTAGGTTCTGAGATACTCAGAATTAAATACATTTAAAGATCTGGAACCCTTTGATAATCGATACAATCACTAACACATCATACAGTAGAAACAGGGCACAAAAACAATGAGTAACTAGAGATGTGAGGATCAATCACCAAGATCTTGCATAGTCAATTTCAGGCATAAAAAAACCTTACCATTCATGATCATGTTCTGCTCAGTCTTGTTATTATGATAAAATAGTTAAGCTATTAAAAGAGAGCACAGATCTTCCGATGTGTTTACTCCTACAAATCCTTACTCCCTGGAGCCAGTGAATCTGAACCGGTGCAGCAATTCAAGTGGGCAACAATGGGAGCCAGCAGGTGAAGGGGACTGTTGGCATAGGAAGTGGTTACGTGGCAGGCGGAGGGGTGAAGGGTATTGGTTTTAGGGGCTCAAGGATTCAGGATTCAAATCCTGGTTTCATCTGGGAACCGTTGGATAAATGATGTATTCTGTTTAGGGCTTGGTATCCCTGTCCCAAGAATGGAGGGTAATTCTCCTTTGTGGAGAGAATAAATGACGTATTCCGTGCTTACTATGGCACCTGGCACCATCTGGTTATGACCATCATAACCACCAGGGATTAGCATCCTTCATCCTCCTCCTTCCTCCACAGAGCACCAAGGGCTGTGGAATTAGGGAGGGACTCCAAGAGTCTTCGGCCTGGAAAACATGGATTGTTTCCCCAACACACTTAAATTTCATGACCAAATGGGGGACTATTCTACAAGTGGCCCCGTGTCTGGGAGGTCTTTGGCTGCTGCCCGTAGTGTACCCAGGTCAGAGTTAAAAGACAAATCTCCATCATAGTACATTGCAATAAATACATCTTTCCAAATTAATGAAAAAAATTGCAATGAAAATTTTGGTCACCAGCCGTCCTTACTAATAATGATTCAGTCACTGCAGTCCACAGTGTGAGTGAGTTTACAGTATGGAGTCCACAGTGTGAGTTAGTGCCCTTTTCCTCAGGGAATGGGAAGGACAGATTAGTGTTATTCATTATTGTCATTAATGTAATCAACTTGGGGGGGAATTAAGGGACAACATACTCTGATCTAAGACTTTTCATCTGCTAAGACTTTCGGGGTAATTTCCAAAGTGCATTCCTGACACACGATGAGGTGCTGACCCCACCCTGAAGGAAAGAGCATGCCTAGCAGAAATATGATAACTGGAGAATCTCATGAAGAACTGAGAGAGATTTCTGGCAGGTTGTTGGGAGCCAGAGACTTCCTGTGGTTGTGAACGCCTTCGTTAGGATGCCCACAGAACTCCGTCAATCCATATTGCCAGCCACACTCAACTTCATACCAGGATTTCACCTGTCGGCAGTTGCTCAGAGGGAGTGAACACATGTTGTAACACACTTCCTGGGGGAATTTAGATAGTTTCCTCACAGGCTGACACATATGTGTTTCACTGAACTGGTGATTTCTCCATACACTTTACTTCATTACTAGTTTTAAAATTTCTTTCATGTTTATCAAATGACTACAGATCTATTATAGGACCTATGTAGGATCAGGAAAAGTCACCTTATGATCTCACAGTGGGCAGGACCTGGTCCTGCTTTTCTCTGTGTGCACAGTGGAATCGACCTGACTGCGCCCAACAAGCTCGCCCTGCTCCCCAGGGCCATGAACTTTATCCCGGGGAGCTGGTGAAGAGGCACAGGCATTCTCATGGAACTCAGCATGTTCTGCAAATGCAGAAGCTCCGTGTTAACACATTCATCTTTAGATTTTTGTTTTGACAGACACACTCTGACAGTGTTTGTGTAAGTCACGGGGTCTTTGAAGTCTGGGCATTTTAATTGGTCTTCTTTGAATACAGACATTGTTTACAGAATTCATATTGACTCATCAGCAAACTATTTGGCCTCAGATCTCAATAGTGTATTTAATCTGTTGTTTCTCAATACCCAAATTAAAAAAAAAGATCATCACAACATGGAAAATCAGCGTTAAGCAATGATGTAATTTTCACCAATGTACAAACTCGATCTCAAATTAATCGCTACCCTCAATTTACTTGAGTGTTGAAATTTTTTCCTTCCTTCCTCTCCTCTCTCCCTTTCTTCTTCCTTGTTGTATAACCTTCACTCAAATGTACACATTCTCTGAAAATAGGAGCTAGGAGTCAACCATTTAATTTCAATGACAAAAATCTAACAGAAAATGTGGCCATCCAGAAAAATGTATGACATCCACAGGCATACACCCCAATAACTTAGAACATTTCATCTAATGATGTATTGTCCAAAGTGAAAATGATGCGGGAGAATGAAAAATGACCCCCGGGTCATGTAAAAATTAAAGATAACATAGTATATGCGTATGTGTTTTCCATTTTCCTTCTAAGCTACTTCTGAAGAGGAGGTAAAAGTTTCACCAGCATTTGGGAACTGATGTTTCTCTTATGTGTGGTGTCTGCATCTAACAGATAAGCACTCCAGCCAGATGTTGTGATAGTTGCTTAGAGAAGAATGGGTGTTATTTTAATACATGCAGCATGGTAAGATTTTATGTTAATTTTGTGTAAAACATTCAAAGAAAATGTTAGGATACCCCCTGTCATCAAGACTTTGAATTTGGGTTTCAGAGCTTCATGCATTTTCAAATGATACATGTTGACACAGTCTAGCATCTAATATCGCTGACTCTACTGACTTTTTGTGTAACCATGGGCTAACAGAATGCAAAGGAGAAAAGGAAGAAAGGATGTGTAATGAATTGCAAGACCAGGACTTAGAAAAGTGATTAAATCTGTGCTGATGAACAAAAGGACAGGAAGACGCTCCATCAATGGCATGTGATTATGGCAGGCATAAACACTAACCATTATCAATTGCCCACATGTTTCCAAGGATCGGGCCCGTTTGTCTCCAGCGAATCCTGGTGTCCCGGGTGAGGGCTGCGTTAGGAAGGGGAATCGTTATTCGGTTCCACCTGCAAGAAATTTAGCACAAAACCAGCTTCATGTTTATGCTCAGATCCTTTGAATGTGTTTTCCCCGATGGTGATGTCGGGCTCTGTACACCTTGGCATCACGCTGCATTGCATTAATAAACTCGGAAAGTTAACTAAATCAAACTCACAGCCACGAGCAGATTCTGAGTCACAGTGAGCTTACAGGGCAGGGAAGAACTGCTCCTCGGGCTTTTCTGGACTCCAGTTCGATGTGAGGAGAAAGTCAACGCCATGCTACAGGTTTCAGAGGGCAGAGCCAGCCTTTGAAATGCGCGCTCATTCCAAATCCTGAGCTTCTGCTATTTCTCTGTGCTGCATTTCCCCAAAGTCAGCGTTTGGGAAATAAACTCGTTGGCAATAACCACAGGACTCTAAAGTCACACACACTTTTCAGGTTACCCCAAGTACGAGAGCTGCGTCACAAAGAGGAAATGAATGAAGCTACAGTGATGATGCACTTTATGAATGATCACACAACGACGAGCTCCCATCAAGCTTATCAAAGAGATTACTTTGTTTCTTTTAGTAAAAGAAAAAATGTCATTCATGAATGAGATCGCCCCGTATCAGTTGAAAAGAGAAGGCAGGCTCCTTATTTACTATGCCCCCACTGCGAGTCTGGGGCTTACTGGCTGGTTTCCAGTTTCCGGCAGAGCTGGTTCACTCACCCACTGTAGTTCTCAGAGGAGTAGACGGTGCTGTGTGGGAGGTGGGGTCCGGCACAGGTCTCTGGTAAACACTCGGTGTGAAGGAGGGACCAGGAGCGCCCATGGTTGGTAGAAAATTCCAAGCTGACACTGAGGACACCAGAGCAAGCACAGCAGACAAGGAGCAAAGATAACAAATACAATGGTGTTATTCATCTCTGACTAAGTACATTCCGGATCTGTGGGGCGAGTGTAAAAGTTTAGGGTGCTCATTCTGGAAGGCTTGTTTTCCCCTTCACAGACATCAGACCAGCCTTCAGAGGGCAAGCGGTTAAATTAGTGCTTTGCAAACAAGCTAGGCTTTAAGGACAACACACGGTAACTCAAGTTGGTGCTCTTGAATTTGATAGATGGCAAAGCAATTACCATGTCTCACACTGTCACTTCTGCCTGTGAAGGTGTGATGATACAATCCTTAGTCAGGAAGGGCAGGAGCAACACTTCAGCAAGTGAAACTGTGAAGCCCTTGCTCTTGAAGTGCTAATTGATTTCCATGCCTATTATTAGGGGGTCACTAACTGACACAGAGGTCGACTTTCCCCCCATTTTTCTCTTGTCCATCTCTCTCAGTAATCTGCCAAGAAGATGGCACCTGTGGTACATGCAAACACTTCTGACAAAGAAGGCCTAGCGATTAAAACAAAGTGATTGCTACTTAAAATCTATCCATTCGAACACCATGCATTAATTAAAGAACGTTTTCTTTTTTTGGCAAAGTGTGTATTATGCACATGAGTATTTTATTAACAATGCAGCTAAAACCCCACTGGGAAGCTGCCTTTGAGTTACTAGCTCGGTCCACATTCTCATGTTAATTAGTCCAAAAGTTACCAAATAGGAGTCCTTACCTGTTACCGGGTTGATGTGTTCCACAGCCTAGATTAATGGAAAACTGTACCGTGTGAGACATCGTCGTCGGGAGAACAGGTAAGACATGGAAGAAGTCTACTGCCCAGATATTCCTACTGTATCCTTGATGATTCTTTTGTCTGAGACAAAATTTGGTAGCAGGCGTCTGAAGTTCAGGATTGATGACCACAGAAACCAACGTTGGGACCTTCAAAATAACAGAAACCAAGTCCTCATAATCTCCCCGAGACTCTGTGAGTGCTCCCAGGTTCTATCCAGTGACCACAGACCAAGTCCTCATAATCTCCCCGAGACTCTGTGAGTGCTCCCAGGTTCTATCCAGTGACCACAGACCAAGTCCTCATAATCTCCCCGAGACTCTGTGAGTGCTCCCAGGTTCTATCCAGCGACCGCAGACCAAGTCCTCATAATCTCCCCGAGACTCCGTGAGTGCTCCCAGGTTCTATCCAGCGACCGCAAACCAAGTCCTCATAATCTCCCCGAGACTCTGTGAGTTCTCCCAGGTTCTATCCAGCGACCGCAGACCAAGTCCTCATAATCTCCCTGAGACTCCGTGAGTGCTCCCAGGTTCTATCCAGCGACTGCACCTTGCATCTGTTATGCACCCGGCAATGCCCTGGTCCCTTGCAATTTTCCCCTCTCAGGCTGCTAACCACAAGGTCAGCAGTTCGAAACCACCAGCAGCTCTGCTAGCAAAAGGTGTGGGTTTTTACTCCCTTCAGTCTCCTAAACTCACGGGCACCTCTACTGTGCCCTGTAAGGTTGCTTTAGGAGTCGGACGGACCCAGTGGCAGTGCAGTGAGCACACTGGCGGTACTGGCGGTGTGTGTCTCAGCAGGCTCTGTGTGTCTGAGGGCAAACTGATATGCACCTTTAAAAAGATGCCAGTGCCAATGGAGATCCCCTCATAGAGGGGTTTAGGAGACGAGATGGGTTAATTAGGGTGTGAGGTAGTATCGATGAAGAACACAGCTTTCCCCAAGATCCTGGATGCTTCCTCCCCCCAACTACCAAGATCCGAATTCTACCTTGCAGGGCTGGATAGGACAGAGGCTGTACACTGGTACATATGAGGGTTGGAGGTACAGGGAATCCAGGGTGGATGATACCTTCAGGACCAAGGGTGTGAGGGACGATGCTGGGAGAGTGGAGGGTGAGTGGGTTGGAAAGGGGGAACTGATTACAAGGATCCACATGTGACCTCTTCCCTGGGAGAGGGACAGCAGAGAAGGGGGGAAGGGAGACTCCGGATAGGGCAAGATATGACAAAATAACGAGGTATAAATTACCAAGGGCATATGAGGGAGGGGGGAATGGGGAGGGAGGGGGGGGGAAGAGGACCTGATGCAAGGGGCTTAAGTGGAGAGCAAATGCCTTGAGAATGATTGGGGCAGGGAATGTATGGATGTGCTTTATACAATTGATGTATGTATATGTATGGATTGTGGTAAGAGTTGTTTGAGTCCCTAATAAAATGTAAAAGAAGAAAAGAGAAAAAAATGATTAGGGCAAAGACTGTACAGATGTGCTTTATACAATTGATGTATGTATATGTATGAACTGTGAAAAGAATTGTATCAGCTCCAATAAATTGTTAAAAAAAAAAAAAGATGCCGGTGTAGGCTTGGCACAAGGCAAAGGCATTTTCTAAACATGGTCTATTGGAATTGGGTTTTTAGCAGAAACAGCTGGAAACAAATTAGGGAATACTTACACGCCTGGATGATTTGGTCTGAGGCACACAGATAACCAGACCAGGTATGACCTTGCCTCGTCAGTACGTCCATTCCCAAATCTCAAGTGCTAATAACTTGGCTTCCCTAGCATGTGGAGTGAGCTCCATACTTTGTCTGGTTGTTTACTATTTCAGCCTGACATTACCTCTTATATTCCTAACTTGCACCATGCAATGTTAGGTGTCGGCTATGGTCAAGCTTCTTAATGCCCCTGGGGTTCCATCAGGGTGGAGAGAAAGCTAAAGACCAGTAGACAAGTCTGAGCGCCAAGATCTACTAGAAAAGATTAGTTTACATCTGGTGAAGAGCATCTCCCACGAGTTTAGAATTATTTTGCAAACAATCAGAGTCAGCATCTGTCCTAAACACCCAATGGGAGGAAAGGGAAGGTCATTCTCAGTAACTCATTAGTCAGGCATGAAGCAAAGGTATTTGCACAAGTTGTTCTGCCTAGGAAATCTCAGAATGTGCTACTCGTGCATGATAGCACGCTGGTGAGGCTGCATAATCAGAGCCACTTCTTGGACGGAGAAGAATTGTTAGCCAGAGGATTGGGCTCCTCTTGGTTGTTTATCCATTCTTGATAAAACATCGCTTTTCCACTTGCAGCAGTGGATGTCAAAAAGCCATGCCTCTGTGACAAAACGCTGGTCAATTCCATGCAAACACATGCTGCCTGCATGTAGGGTGTGCTTCATGCTTATGACCCTGGCTCATCCCAGCGAGCCTGGGATGGGGTCACTAAGCTCACAGATGGACATGTCTACCTTATATGAGGAGTAAGACAGCGTGTCCAAGGCGATGTGTTCTTTTTTCCCCTCAATCTTCGCGTACAGGATAACATCATTCTCATGAGAGTCTCCAGGGTCACAGATTCCGCCTACATAAAATAAAAATATTAAATTACTTGAATCAACTTGTATCCACAATCATGTCAAATACAGGGTTGCATTTCAGAATCAAAGCTGCTATCCTAAATTTCTAGGCATTCTCAATATTGAGCATAGAATGCGCATAGGGAAAAGACATCAATCAATATTGCATTTTATGAGTGCCATTTTCTCAGCGGAAAACTTAATGTCTTAAAATAAAGCTGTATTTAAAATTGGCAAAAGGCATAATCATAGCACCCAGAGCATCCTTAAGTAGGAAGCTAAACAATAGTAGCCAGAGCTAAGGAAATCATTTATGAAGACAGTTCAGATCAAAGAGGACAGTGGTGAAAGCCAAAGTAACTATTTTCTAAGAGCTTACTCTAATAAGAGTATACCTTAACAGCTATGGCATGTCTCTATTTTAATCCATTTTCAAAGATGTGTTTTCTCATTTTAATGAGCCATTTCCTTTTATTTGAGGTTTTTATAGCAAAATCCAGAGGCTATTGATTATGTTTTTTTAAAATCATTTTATTGGGGCTCATGCAACTCTTATCACAATCCATACATACATCAATTGTGTAAAGCACACATACATTCATTGCCCTCATCATTCTCAAAATTTGCCTTCCGCTTGGGTTCCTGGAATCAGCTCCTCATTTCCCTTTTTTCCTTCCCCCTCCCTCCCTGCTCCCCTCTCCTTCATGAACCCTTAATAATTTATAAATTATTATTTTATCTTATCTTACACTGCCCAGCACCTCCCTTCACCCACTTTCCTGTTGCCCATCCCCCAGCGAGGAGGTTACATGTAGCTCTCCGAGATCGGTTCCCCCTTTCTACCCGATTATGTTTTTTTAAGTGAGTTTGGTGACTCACTGATTTTTGAGGCTTTAATGTGTTAGCACATATTACATATTTGTACTTAAAGATAGCTCACTTTATATGTTTCATTTTTACATTTGGCACTTCATTTGATTTGTTGGAAGGGTCGCAGAGTAATTGCTCCCTGTCCTCCGACTGGAAAGATGAAACTCTAGAACTGAGAGGCAATCAGGATGACGATGAAAGTGAGTAATGGAACATGTACTTGAAGCTTAAGGTCTTTTAACGAACGGTGGCATAGCTAGGGATAGGTGCTAGGTCTTTTACTTCTTCGACATGTACGCTTCCCATTTATATGCTACAGAGCTGAGCAATAACTCCTGCCATTGTTGGATTCTGTGAACTCCACTTAATCTGGATTTTAAAGGATTACATGTCAATTGGGCAGTCCCTCTCAACCTATCTTATCCTTTGGACTGGTACCTACCCCATAGGAGTTAAAATATGGTAGGTACATGTATGTCTTGCCAAATATTCTATGTTCAAGGTTTGATCTGAAACATTAACTCTTTTTCTTTGATTATATTTCAAAAAAACTCCTTCAATCCCACAATCAAATACCAGTAATGTTAATATTTATCTTTAGAACATTTTTGTTGTGAATATTATATTCTAGAACAATTGTTGAGATTCACCACCTATGTAAATAACCCAAGAAGATGTCAACTGATGTAAGCATCTCGCTGAAACTCAACCTTAGTGACTGGGATGTAATTTTAGGGAGAAATTACTAATGTCTAATGAGAGGTAAGAAAGTGAGAACATAGTATACATCAAGAAAGATCCTAATAACAGAAGATATGTTCGTCAAAGAAGATGGAGGTTAGAGAGCAAGACTCTCATAGGAAGTATACACATGGATCATCCACTTAGCATAAAAGGAGGTGTTCTTAGTGACCAATACAAAATATAGGGGATTGTTTAGGTAAGATGTGTCCTACGGTGAAGCAAGATGCACCAGGCCATTAGAGCTCTGGATTCTGTCATTCAAATGACTAGATGATAGATATATCTGTCTTGATACCATAAGCACCAATTCTTCCCCAATGTTTAACAGTTGTACTTTTTGAGTGGCCTATTAACAAGGGGAAATTCTGGTTTTTCCATAACCCTTCTCTGCATTTTCATAGCATGAGCCAGTCTTCAAGGCCTTACTTCTGGGTCATTAGGAAATCCATTTTTTAAATCTATATACCAAACACCTGCACAGTTGACTATACTGCCCTCATTGAATTATATGGAATATGAAGCTATGTCAATAAAACTGTTTTAAAAAATCACCGGGAAAGCCCATCCTGATTGGCTAACTGCCCTATTTATATGACATCCGTATTGCATGTCCATAAATACGACAATGTTCAACGATCTACATTAATAATTCAATAATAATTGATTCAATTTGTTTTAGAAGTATACTATTGAAATTATGTCATGCAAATATTTTTAAACTTGACATTATGAATTGGATGAAGGCTTACAGAGTAGATAATCAGTCTTGCTATGAACAATTCATACACATTTGTGTAATTTCTTTTTATTTCATTTTGTTTCATTCCATTGATTGCAACCCTCCCCCCCCAACACACACACCAACTGTAGCATCATTTATCCCACTTCCTCCCAGTATTTCCTATTTCCATGCCTGCTTTCTTGACCCTTCTGAGCTTTGTCCTTGGGTAGATGCTGCCCTTTTGACCTCCAATGGCTGATCATTCTAAGACACGCACTTCTCACCAGTGTTACTGTTTCCTTTATGCACTTTTCTATTGTTTGGTTGAAAACTAAGCCCAGGGGTAAATTCCGTTCCAGACCTTAAGGGTGACTACGGGCCACAGTCTTTCTCAGGGGGGGTCACAAGTCTCTGACTAGTAAATTTAGATAGTTTTTTTTTCCTTCACAGCTTGTTTCATATTTTTCTCCCACTCTATTGAGGATCTTCTAGTTTTTGATTAGTTGGTGGTGGTGGCCAGGTACTATCTAGTTCTCTGGCTTCAGGGTCCTTAAGACTAATGTTCATTATTCCATCGGACTGCTTGTTTCCATGTGTCTTCAACTTTCATCACGTTTTTTTCCCTCTTGATACAAAGAGACCAAGAATTACATCTTGGATAGCACAAGCTTTAAAGAACTCACTAGAGGATACAGAACACTGTCTTTATATACTACATAATGCGCAAATATTTTAAATGAAAGTTACCTATGCTAAATCTAAAATTACTTGGAGTATCTGGGCATAAGTTAGTCTAAAAGTCTCTGGGTGTATATGAAATATTCCATTTCAGGATAGAATGAATTTCATATTTAAGTCACTTATGAAAAAATCTGATTAATAATTTGGTTTTATTAAGGAAACTGGCGATTTTCTAGTTTGGCAAAGAGCTGTTTTTGCCAAATGGTGATGGCTAGTACTGTTTATATCAAGATTTCTTTTGCAACAAGCTCTTGGAGAATTAATAATGTGGGAGTAATACCATCTAGTACACATTGAGTACTTACACTGAATGTAAAAGTGAAAGTGTAACAAGAAGTACAAACTATTTCTTTGAACTCTTAGCAATATAGTCAGCCAAGTAGTAACAGATCCACTTTACTGTGAGAAATTTGAAGGCAAGAGTGGTTAGGTTCCCAACTTAGCTAGTTACATACTTAGTAAAGCATGTTTTTAACTTTGCGATATTTTACTTTAAACACTTCCGAGCCTTGAGTGGGCAAATCTCAGTGGGTGAAATTCATAAAACATTGAAATCTGGCCTGAGACATATGTTAGAAACAGGAAACTTGTCATATAAATGTTTACAAAACATCTGGATTGTGATGAGAGAAGCTGGATTTAGAAATAATGTAGAATTCTTTGCAGTAGATGTGCACTGCTCAAGGGCCCATCCGTCGAGTAAGTCTTAAGCTGTGGCAGTTGAATGTCTATTTTTGAGCATTTCATTATATATCTCAGGGTTACGACGGCTCTAGCCACTAAAGGCTTTCTAAACAACAGTGGCTAAAAGAGCCACAGGAAAAGCACGTTTGCTTTTGGAAAATGTAACACTGTATTGACCACTGAGCACATGTATGTAACACTTATCCAAAAAGAAGAAAGGTGGGAAGTAGGAGGGCTCAGATCAGCACACCCGCAGTCTCTTCCCTCTCACGTCATAGGCCTGTCTGTCAATCCTCCCCGTTCCGTCCCTCTGTGCAGTTCATGCCCTTCAAAGAGGACTGGCTACACCCGGGAGTCTCACCCCCCAGAGTGACAGAAGAAGCAAGTCCAAAATGAACCCAGGCTGTAAGACGATGACAGACTTAATCTGCAGGGTCCCTCAGGGGGCAATTTATCAGTTCGGTGACGTCTCAGTGACAGCAGCTCCTACAAAATGATATGGATTCTTCTTCCCACCTTTTGATGCACCGTGGAAGAGATGACGGGGGGCGTGAGGGGGGATTCTGGACCGTAATTAAGCTCCAGAAAGATTCAATAAAAACTAGGTGGAGGGTCCGTTTTAAAATATTTAAAACGCTGTGTTAAGCAGTTTTAAGTTGTTTATAGCAGCAGAGTGAGCGTGTTCAAGCTGGATTATGCAGTCAGTAGGGTAGGAAGAGAAATAAGCCTAGTTTTCAAAGTTTCAGGATTTAGCAAGGAACACAAGACTGCGAGACCAGAATGACAATGAACTCTGTGCTGTGTCGTGCTGCCACCACAACACAGCTTCCCGGAGAAAAGAGAGACGCGAGTGACGAAAACACTGAGTGCCTAGGAGATGCTCAGGCCATATTTGCCGAGGACTATTTAACAAGTGAATGAGTGAATGCATAATGGATGGGTGTCAGAAGGTAAGTGCATCTTACACCCACTTTCTTCTTGTTCATGGCAACCTGGCACCAGGCACAGGGATGGCTGCGAGCCCAGAGAGAAGACCCACTGGGTGAACGGCGGGTGAAGGGAGCAGAGCTTGAACTGGGCTTTTGCAAACGGAGAATGTTTTCCAGAAATGGTTGCCACAACAGGATGGTCTGGATCAGAGGAAAGACCCCGGGCAGAACGGCTTGTAGGCAGCGTCCGAGAGCGCGCGAGCAAGCGAGACCTGGACCACATCTGAAACAAATACTGCTTTTCCGCAGGCACTACACTGAATAAAGCGCTCCTTAAAAACCAGCACATCAGGAATCTCTCCCCAACTTGCTTTCTTCTCTATCAGCTAATAAAGTTGTCCAGGTGTTTTCTATAGAAGCCTATCACATGCTAGCCTGCAAAAAGAAGCCTCTTCTCAAAGTGCTGGCTTGGCTGGTATTCACTTCTCTTAAATGCAAATCACGGCCACCCTCCAAGGTGGCGGTCATATACTATCTCCTTCCTTGGCCTAATCCTTCCACTGCATAGCCTACTGTTAGCTGTGCACTTCCACTGCACTTTCATCCTATTACAGTAAACCACATTCTCCCACAGTTACATGTAGTACGTTTGTTTACCTATGTGCTCCATCAGAATAGGGACTCTGTCTAAATAATTTTTAAAAAATCAATAAATACAATGATATATTTGAGTCTATTTACTAGGTGCTGCTTTAAGTGCTATGCATGTACTAAAGTATTTAATAAACAGCTCTGTGAACTAGGTGCCATTTGTATTTCTATATATCCTAGCTCAGTCTATGCTCAATAAGCATTCTTTTTAAAATTTTACTATAGAGTTGGTTTTGTTTTTTTTGCAATAATGTACTTCTTTGGGCTTATTCAAATGACTTTTTTCCATCATAATAATACTTTAGTTCATTAATGAATTATCTAGTTTGTTACAGAAAATATTAAAGGTGACTTAATCTTAGATATTATATGTTGCATTGTATATTACGTTATGGAGTTGATTTACTATGGAAACAAAGAGAAGAATGCAAATATACCAATAACAGCAAAAACGAAAAATAGTTAAACTATTTGCCTTCACCCTTGACTAAAGTTTCCTAGGAATCACTTTTAACAAAATAAGAGTCAGTCTTATTTAATAATTTAAATAATCAAAGGAAACAAGCTCTAGTTTTTAAGTATACAAACCATTTCAAAGTCAACGTGCTCGTGCCCTTAAATTTAGAAAGATTATCTTATTATGCTTCATATTTACAGTGCCCAGACATTTTCCTGCTCTCAAAGGGATCATTACTGAAAATGCGGCAGCATCACCTGCTCATGTGCTTGAACACACTCTGCCATCTATAGTTGACCATGGGACTCTGAGGCGAAGAATGTAAGAAACGTCTCTACTAGAGAAGCTTAGACTCAGGAGGCCTGCTTGTCCTGGTGAGCTGACACCTTTGCCCCAAAGTCCAAAGGGTGGACAATGTTTTTTCCTGTTTCACTTGCAGGTGTTGCCTGTGCTTTTCCAGTCATTCCACAGAGAAGGCATGTGATGCCTTCTCGCATCTCTGGAATGACATCCAGTGAAAAAGCACTCTTGTTGACGAATATGATACATCAGAGGGGTCTCAACTGCAACCCCGAATTCCTCCTTGGCTATTTCCAAGCTTTCCATAACTCTTTATTTACTCTACACTAATGTAAGGGAAACTCTGTCTTATGGACACATTTTACAATGTTCTTGCCCATCAATAAGTATTATTAAGTAGAGGAGACCCCAAAGTACTACCGGCCTGGTCCTTTCTCAGCATTCTCTCATGAAGGAGTCATGCGGTGAGGAGAGATGTGGGGGGGGGGGGACAATGATTCTTCCCCGCACCCCCATGATGACTGCTTAGGAGGAAGCTAGAGGTTGTGAACAAAGAAGTCACTTTGTTTCAGCTTCTCTCCCATTGGCTTTTGAGCCAGGACCATTAGGGAGAGGAGAGAGGAAGTTATTAAAAGCATTCTGTCTTTAGACCTAGCGACGGCATGCCAAGACCTGCTCTCTTACAGAATGATTCCAACAGGGCTAGTCGGAAGCAGTATGATCACCTCAGGATTTGGCTCTGCCAACAGAACTCATATTTTTGCATATTTTCAATTTGCATTGTAGACAATGAGCCATTTTACTTCCCCAGGAATAGATGCCAGCCAAAATCTGAACTGGGTCCACCAAGTTTGTCCAAAATATACCTACCCATAACGAAGTAAAACCTCAGGTTCCCATAACCGGTAGTGTCCATGTACGGAGTGCATAATTTCCTCTCGCCGTCCGTGAGGAAGACCAAGGATAAACCAGACTCGATGGTTCCACACTCTGTACCGATGACGGCTCCCAAGATGTCCCACCTTTACACAAAGCAGAATCAGAACAGAAAGTCAAATGACATACTTGGCAATGAATTTTGAAAATACAGATGTGGGGGTGTAGATTCCAGGTAATGAGCAAATATCTAAACACATTCCATTATAATTACAGTGTCCTTGGAGACGTACACATTCAAATGCGCACAGTGCATTCACTCCGTGATCAGAGCCTGCTCCACAATGGGACCGGTGTCCCACTGATGAATTGATTCAGACCAGAGAAGCCCTCCGGGCACTCACAAACACAAATGCAAAGCCCCGGGGTAAACATATTTCTACTACACACACTGTGAAAGGGCAAACCCACTGAATATAATACACCTGAATGTAATACTTTCATGGTATAGGAGCACTTGATAAGGGAAATTGTTATAGGTAGATTTGGGACCAGGATTCTCTCGGGATGTGATCTAGCACAATGGGATCAACTCCATGATGGGATCTATGTATCACCAGGCAGCTGTGGGAAGACTAGGATGGGGTGCTGCTCCTCTGGGTCGGGGCTGAGTCTGGGCACAATCCAAAGGGCGATTCCTCTGTGGCGAGTCCTGCTCCCACTTAAGTAGGCTCCGTGGGAATGCTTTCTCCCTCTGCAGGGTCTGCTGGACCACACAGCTCCTCAAACTCCACTTCTCTGATCGTGAGCTCGTGGTTCAGCCAGCACTGACCCTGGAAGTTATCCGCAACTTGACACTTTGCCCTGCCATCTGACCCACAATCTTGAACCAGACTGGACCAACCCACTTCTATAGCTGTGTGAGCTACTTCCTTGACATCAGTTTCTTCTAGGGAACCCCTTCTAACACAGAAATTTAAGGTTTGAAATCATGAGTAATATCTTAAAATTTATATGTCTCTGTATTACTTATTTCTGGTCATGTGCAACTTAGCTATGGCTAGTCACACAAGTAACTTGTTTACAGATGGAGAAAACTAGGACACTGAGAGGTAAGTGGCTTGCCTGAGGCCAAGCGACCTGTTGGTCTAAAATTCTGAGCGTCTGGTTCTCATTCATTGTTATTTTAGTAGCTACCGTTCTAAAGAGGGCACTGTGTCAGGATGGATTATGTGGAACCATCCAGTTTATAATAGAACGAAAATGTGAGAAAATACCTATTTTGTGACAATTTAACAGATTATATCAGTCGTTCAAGGAGCACCATGAACAGTCTTTGGAAGCAGCTTTGGCAGCCGTGGAACCATGAGAAAGTCAGCCAGGAGCCCTTTCTGGACGCACGTAAGACAATCTCGCACTGCGTCGTTGGTCATTTATCCCAATTCAGACACTCAGCCTACTGACCCACAAAGCAAGGTAAGGTAAGAATTGATGCAAATGATGGCTCCTTTAGGCATCTGTCTACATGAGAGTATAGAGTGAAAAATTAAATAGAAAAAGAAAGAATTATTATGGATTAAAAGGATCTTCTGTTCAAACGAGAGATGAGATCAGGAGTCTCTTTTTCTTAATAAGTACCTTTAAATTCATAACTCTTCTATATTACTCTAAATTGATGATCTTAATGACCTCTCCTATATATAGAGAGGTTTTAGACTACATATGCACTTTTGATATTTAAAGTCTAACCTATCTAGGCTTACTGTTCTGTTAGTCCTACATCTTTCACTGTCTTGGGAAATAAAAAATACTGCAATTTTCTTTATAACCCCAAATACTTATAATCAAGTGAGAAAAAAGTTTCGTCTACTCTGAAAAGAAGGATGCAGAAAGAAATCTGAAAAGGAGCAGAACCATTTTGTAAAACTAATTGCTTCAAATAATTCATTTATATTAAAAATAGAATAAGAGCCTATATAGTACATTGGCTCAAGCTTGACCAGATAGATAGTATCCTGGAAGGATCCCCAGAGCTTTATAAACTCTGGGGGGACTTCAGAAAAAGCTTCTCACCCTACTTGACTTGGGAGTCATGGTTATAAAATTATACACGTGTGATTTCCAGTTATAAAAATACTATAATCCCCGGATCTGTACCACTCTAATACTCACAGGAAGTGAAAGTACAACATAAAATCTTTTGAGACCACCACTGCTTGTTTGAGAAACTTATCAGTTTTGCAACACACAGACTGGTATGGCACCCACCCCCTGAAGACTGTGATTCCTCTGTGGCTCACACTGCTTTCCTCAGGGTAACACAGTGCTTTCTGAACCACACGTGAAGACATGTTTGCTTTGGGGAGAGGGCTCTCTACAGCATAGCAATTACATTTATTCTTTGATGACTAATTCTTTTAAAGGTCTCTAGCTTATGTATTATACATAGATTACAATCTATTATTTATTATAAATAGAAAAAAGTGAACTTTGAGCAACAAAAGTTTTCAAATCAATAAAATACCTCAGGCAAGCCTGTTCCTTAGAGATAGCCTTAGAGATAGGTCACAATAATATTTAATTCAGATTTTTAAATAAGACTATTTTTTCCATGTCACAAAATGATAGATATTTTTGAAAGTTGAAGTAGTTTATTTTTTTTCTTATTTAAAAAGCTGATGGTCTTTGTTATTAGCCATTTCAGACATTTTGCGAATAAATATAATTGTTTTAATCAGCTTATAGTTCAGTACTTTTGAAAATGATAGATATTCTTTGAAGTGAAATTTGGCAGTAACTATCTAAATTAGAAACACCCACATAGATTTCTTTTAGGGATTTGTCTTTCAGGAATACTTGCACAAGCACACAAAGTTCTTTATTACAATATTCTGTCCATCAAAGAGGGTTTGGTTAGATAATTCATGATACATAATCTTTTAGAAATAATAAAGATTTATATTTACTGACTAGAAGACATGCATTCAATACATGTCCAATACAGTCCAATAAGAAATACCGCGTGGTGGTACAGTCTGCAAAGTGCTTTTGAAGGGTTAGGGGATGGACATGAACATTTCTATATATGCTAACATTTTAATCATGAGGAATGGGGGTTGGATAGTGACTGCACACTTTCGTGTTGCACTAAGTAAATAATTTTCAGGGAAAATTCAGGGAAAAAGAACGAAGAAAATAAAGGACATTCATTTATATATTTTAGAGTGAGAATAAAAATTTAGGTAATAAATTATAGGTTTATGGATATATGAATAATTTAAGTATAGGAAAGCAAGGCTCTATATTGTAATCAAAGCTTTCCCTTACTAATACCTTCCTGAAAGGCACTAAAGATGACGGGATGTTTCACATTTTCCATAAGAAAAATTTACTTTATTATATTCTTCAGACTACACTAAGCCACCTAAGTAGATAAACTGAAGTATGAACTATGACATAGACTTAAACCTGTCTTTACGATCTCACATTTACCAAATTCACATGGCTCAGATCTAATAGAATTCTCCGAGGTTCAGTAAGCTCATTGCTCCCTAAGGTCTCCGTTTGGGATGCTTTCGCTGACATTTAAGAAGGAATGTGCGGCAGGCAAACACCTCCTGTGTCCATTTATGTTCATGAAGTCCATCTCCATCGTGAGCTCTTGGAGCCAGTCAGGCCTCTCCCTTGCCAGCAGTGCCACCTCATTCCATTTGTGGTTTTCCTCCAGCGCACATTACAGGCGAAGTAAAGAACGAGCTCTGACCGAAGGCTTCCTTACCCACGTTAGACTTCACACATTTTTCTCCTCTGTCTCCCTGTATGCCAAGCGAATTCAATTTAGTTATAGATTTTCATTACATGCTTCATGTTTATTTATAGTCCTGTTGGAATAACACTAATAAGGAATACTTATTTCAGCACCGTACAAAGCACCCAGCTTCCTCATCGATATGACAAAAACATAACCTAGACTGGAAAATTGTTGGGAGAAAATAATGTATTCACAGGGACATAACTGTTTCAGTACATGTCAGTGTCTTGTTCCCTCCCAGTTACTTTTGCTTTAAAATGAATCAAGATGACAATTCAAATAAATTTGTAATTTTTTCACATGCAAGCTAACAGAACATCAATCTTGGACAAAATTTTAATCTTTTAAAGGCTGCTCAATGGAAAGAAAACTCTCTGAAATTCACCACTCAAAATATAACGTTAACTCAGTTGAACTATCAATCCACCTTCTACTCACTTACCCTAAATTATAAATGGAAATGAATCCCCTCTCTACTCTTATATATGCATTTTTGTGAAAACTACTCAAGTCAGAGGTGACATAATTCTTCAGGGCAGGAAGGAGGAAATAGTTCGTGGAATATAATGAGGTACTTAAAACTCATTCCAAATAGGTCATCCCCCTGGGGACGGGGTTATACATCCATCACTGAGGTTGGTTCCCCTTTCCTCCCACCATCCTCATGGAATCGCTACTCCCATTACTGCTCCTGAGGGATTCTGTATGTCAGGAGCTCTTATCTGACCAGTGTGCATGCTCTGGTCTAGCCAGATTTGTAAGGTAGAACTGGGGTCATGATAGAGGGGCAGGACACAATAAAGAAGTAGAAGAATACAACTCTTCGTGGGGGTAGAAAGCCCCTCTTTCTCCTACAGAGCAGCTGGTGGTTTCGAACTGTTGGCCCCATGTTGAGTAGTCCAATGTCTAACCACTGTGCCACCAGGGAAAACGTGTTAATTATAAACGGATTTTTTTTAAGCAAAAGGTTTTTACTGAGAATTGGTCATTAAGTTTGTCAACAATCATGTGTTCTTTCATTTTTGACATCTGTAATTGATGGTTTTTTTCCAAGTAAAAATCGTTTCTAGTTTCACAAGTGTGGTACGCTCTTTTTCCCCTTTAAGGATATTGTATATTTAATTCAAACTCCACTTGTTTATTTTATTTCCATTTTCCCCAGCTCTTCACGCTTTAGTTTGGTGCTTCATTTTTGCACGCAGTCGGTTTTCCTCACATTTGCGGTTTCTGGGTTATCTGCTTAAATGTGTTTTTCCTATTCTACCGTGTTAGGTGCCATCAAGTAGCGACTGGACTCTCAGGGAGGCCAGGGGACAGAGCAGCATTGCCCCCGACCGTTTGTGGCTGTTGTCTTCACGGAGCAGATTGCTGAGCGCTTCCCCCCAGGAACCACTGAGCGAGTTGGAACTGCCAAGCTCTCAGCAGTTAACCATTTGCACGACCAGTGCTCCTTAATATATCTTAGTCTCACTGAAAAAGTGCAGATCCACTCTGGGGTAGAATTCCTACGTGAGCTCTTCATTCCCTTTGATGTCCCACCTTTCCATTCCAAGTGTACACATTCAGTTTCCTCTATTTAGAGGGGGTCTGGGTGAGTACAATCCCCTGAATGAAGGAACACTTAGCTTTTCGGAAGACCACAGAAGCCCAATCTGATTCCTGTGTCTATCACCTTTTGCCGCGTCTTCTTTTCGGTATGTTTTGGGCTACAGAAGCAGAGCCTCATCTTTGTCGAAAGGAGCGGCTAGCTGCTCTGAACTGCGGACTTTGCGGTTAGCAGCCCACACTACGCCGCCAGTATTCCTATAGCGCCTATTACAGTCAAAACAAACACTCCTGTCGAGTGAATTCTGACTTATGGTGACCCTAGAGGGCAGGGAGAATGGCCCCTGCGGGTTTCTGAGACTGTACAAAGTTTGAACCATTGGTCTTGTGGATCGCAGCCCGAGTGTAACCAGTACCAGCAGGGCTTCTATTTGAGGTTATAGCAATTCTTTTACATCCTTCGCATCTGCTCTTTCCCTGTCTCTCTGTGGGACGCGTTCACAATCCCTGGAATTATGAACGAAGGTGCATGTACTGTTGTTTTGCGGCTGTAGTGTCACTTGCTCATTGACTACGATTTCCAAGGCTTTCGAACAGGCTGGCTGGCCCTGTGGGAGAGAGAGAAGACTGTCTTCCTCTGTAAAGCCTTTCTACCGGAAGCCCAACATAAGGCTCATATGTATTGTCATCAACTCAATGGCAGTGGGTTTGGGTTTCCGGTTTGGGGGAGACTGGAACATTTCTTGAGCCAATCTTTGCATAGTCATTCCATTTGTGGGATTCTCCTTTTTTTTCTCTCACCAATGCAGTTTGCAACTTTCTTGGGTTTTTAAGTTTTCATTGTGAATTGGGTGAAGGTTTACTGGGCAGATCAGCTTTATATTGAACAACTGATAAGCATTCTGTTTCATGTCAAGGATTGGAATCCCCTCAATATAGCATCACTTATCCCATTTCCTCCTGTGCTTCCTGTTTCTATTCCTTATTCTTCATAGCCTCTCTGAACTTTGAGTGGGCATATTTGTGGCATTTCTTTGTAACATAAATATTTAGTGACAGCAATGACACAGACCGTTTTTGTTTTTTGAAAAATTAGCACAAAACCAAAATTTTACTGAATATAGTAACACCTACAGAAATGTGTAGCTTTAATATTCCTATTAGTGAAGATCTCAGGAATTGACGTCCCCAGTTGGCTGAATGCTAGCAAACACACGCATATACATTTACCGGAAATTTTTGTTTGTGGTCATGTCCACAGCAAATCAGAACCCATATTCTAGAAGCCATGGTAATGACCACAAGTAAACCAGACTTCTAAAGAACTATTTGACTAGTAAAAATACACAATGGGATGAAAGACAAGGACGTACATTCTGTATTATAGAAATGTGTTTCCTAAAAAACAGCCTAAGCTAAGTGAGATATGGTAGCTGCTAATTAAATGATGTGTTTGTAAGGTTAAGTCAAAGTTTAGAAAGGTTCACATAAATTATCAGTGTATTTATTAAAGCTTCTCTCTTGCTGAAGTAACAGATGTGTCTTCTTCAGGAAAAGTTAAAAAAAAATTTTAAATCCCACTTAAAACAAACTAATCAATGTTGGATTTGAGTCAGCCTAATGGTGTGCAAGGCTAGCAGACCTTGCATCCTTGTGATCTAAGAGTAAACATTTTCGCTGGAATGTCTTGAAAACAGGAGTATTACAACTTGGGAAAGTTGTTTCCAAAAAAGACGTTACAATGGCTTTCTTATCACTCTCTCATTTTTTATTATTCTCAGTCATTCATATACATGGTGTTTGGAAAACAGTATAGAAGATTACATATTCTATTTAATCTAATCAAGTTTTAAGACAGGAAACATAACTAAAAGAGTTAGAGATAATATTATATCTGCATTTATCATTTAAATCTATCATTAAAATAAAAAAATTTAAAACTTACCTCAAAGCTAATAATTTAGTCAATGCAACTGACAGTCTTGAAGAGGATGGGGCTATACTATCTGGATTTCTATCAAGCTTAGCAGGTGAGCTTATAATGATAGTCTCTGTGTGGTGGTGGGTGATGACAACAACACAATTGTTCAGTAAATTTGGATAAGTAAACAGAACCCATCAAGAATTTCAAGATCAGAATTCTTTATCCTATTTTTGTTGTTGCAGTTAGCCCTTAACCTACGCTTCACACAAGTGTACTTTTGTGAAAGAATTTTTATAAAGTCATTATTAAAAATTATAGTATTTTTCCTAGGCCACTATAGCATCCTTCAGGTTGAGCATGAGGAGGAACACCCCCCCCCCCCCAGTATTGTAAACAACACTGGAAGTACAGAAAGTAGTTGGGTTTCTCCTTATCCTTTCATAACTTTCCAATATATAGCCCATTCCAGAGCCGGTCTACCAGGTGAGTGTGTGCCCGAGGTCATTCTGGGTAAAGTCAGATGGCTTGAAATCCTAGGGGCAACATGTTGCAAATAGGCCCTTTTGCATTGAACCACTGTAAGAATGCAGAATGAACCACGGGCTAACGAGTGGCACAGGTGCTTTTGTCAAGCACATTATCGCATGTTCTTGGAACAGACACCTGATGATAATGACCATGCCTCAAAGTACCAGCAGCTCCTATCTGTGACCAAACCTTGGTAAACCCTTAGTCCTCAGAAATGTCTCGCGAGCTTAACTGAAACCACCGGAGTCGTTTCGCGACTGCATTTCCCCTGAGGTCCCTACAAGCTTGCGCTGACTTCTTCTTTCCTAGGCACAAGCACTCTAATGCTTTTTTTGTTTTAGAAAATTATTGATGGAAATGTAGCCACAAATTCTCATTTATCAGTAGTGCTCTGCGAAGCAGAATGCCTGATCTGTCAGTTGGAATTTGGGGCCAATTAGGTCTCTGAACCACTACATCAATTTTGTAAAGTATGTTTGGTAGCTTTTAATATCAAATAAATTAATGTATGAATTTAACTCACGAAGGGATTTTCTGAGGTTTTGTATCAAATCTTCACTAGTGTTATTAACAGAGATCTGAGTATACCATTAGGATTTCCGGGAATGTATTTCTGGCATTCTTTTACAGAAACAAGTTAATACAACAGCTAAGAGAAGAAGTCAGATTGTTGTTAAGTGGGATTGACAAATAAGCGTGACGTTCTGTTTCATGATACTATGTTCAAAGTACATGAGACAAAGGCTCATCACCCACGCTTCTAAGGAGTATTTGGGCTGTGCTTCTACCAAGCAGGTTTCGTTCTTCCGACAGTCCACAGAACGTTCCATATCCTCCACCAACACCCTAATTCAAATGGATTCTTATCAGCTCCTTCATAGGCAGTCAAACTTCATAACTGAGAAGGGTAGTTAGATTGTTCATATCAGAGGCCAGAAATATAGAAGTGGTGATGGGACCAGCCTGTGTGATCACGAGGTGTCAAAGGGATCAGGTATTAGGCATCATCGGAACAAAAAAATCTTATCATTGTGAATGAGGGGGAGTGTGTAGGTAACTGGACTTCCCTTATGGAAGGGTCGTGAGGAGGAGAGGAGCCAGTCAGGGTGTGGTGTAGCAACGATAAAACATACAACTTTCCTCTAGTTCCTAAATGCTTCCTCCCCACCACTATCATGATCCCAATTCTACCTTACAAATCTGGCTAGACCAAAGGATGGACACTGGTACAGATAGGAACTGGAAACTCAGGGAATCCAGGACAGATGATCCCTTCAGGACCAATGGTGAGAGTAGCAATACTGGGAGGGCAGAATAGAGAGGAGGAGCTGATTATAAGGATCTACATATAACCCCCTCCCTGGGCGACGGACAACAGGAAAGTGGGTGAAGGGAGACATCGCACAGAGTAAGATATGACAAAATAATAATTTATAAATTATCAAGGGTTCATGAGAGAGGGGGAAAATGAGGAGCTGATATCAGCCAGAGGCTTAAGTGGAGAGCAAGTGTTTTGAGAATGATGAGGGCAATGAATGTACAAATATGCTTTATACAATCGATGCATTCATGGATTGTGATAAGAGTTGTATGAGCTCCCAATAAAATGATTAAAAAGAAGAAAATGTTTTTTTAAAGAAAGAAGTGGTGATGGGGACTGTGATCTCAAGAGATAGGCAGGCAGGCTTGTGTGCGCCCTCCAAGTCCTCAGCTCCCTCAGATCGAGCTGGTCTGTGAAGGAAGAGTAATGAGGCCTTGAGCATCCATTATTCAAGTTATAAAGGAAAGCAGGTTAACCCCAGTGGAGATCCTGGTCCCTAATGGAGACACCTGGGCCACACTGAACACGGAGCCCCAGGTTACAGGAAACTCATGAGGAACAGGCCTTTGTGGAATGAACGCCCTGGCCAGTGATGTAAGGCTTACAGTGGTCAATGGTGGCCCCGAGAGGCTTCAGTAACTCAGAGTTCCTGATCCATTCCACAGACTTATCCTAGCCACTGTCAGGGCTGGGCCTGAGACATATTCCTGAGGCAGAAAAGTGCCGAATTGGGCCAGTGGAGGTAGAAGTGCAGCTCTCAAGAGTGTCGGAGCCCCTTGTGACGGGGGGTGGGGGTGGGGAGTGGGGGGGTGCAGGACAGCAACATGGGGTCCTGGCAAATGTCTGGTGCCCTCTTCAGGAGAAAAGTTGAGTGAGATGGGTGTGAAAAATGAATATTGGTGTTCTTCCCACTCAGTCATGTAATCAATCCAGTGTTGATTTAATATGTTGAGACCAGAGATTCATGACTATTTATATCTCAACTCTTCTGTCCTCGAAACGTTTCTCACAGTAGATAGTTAAATTATGCTAATTCCATCCAATTCTTCATGAAATGAATTCAGACTAATGAGATTATTATAAAACATATACTAAATAATAAGAACCCGGTATTCTGATGACAAGGAATTATTGGGGGAAAGAGGCCACGGTAAACAAGACATTTCTGGATTTTCCTTTGTACTCACTATACTTCATAAATTTTGATTCTTTTAACTTAATAACTTCTTGTTCTTGAACTTCCAAAAGTGCTGCTCAATCAGTAGGAGATACGTTAAAGGTGTTGGATCCCAAAGAAGAACCAAATATTAGGAGCCCCAGAAAAACACTGCTTCTGGCCATCCTCAACATCGGGTCTCTTGTACTTCTGCCTCACACCCAGACTCTTTAGTCAATCCTTCAAAGCTAGTATGTTACTTCCTAAATAATTCCATAGATTTCACTGAACATCAAAACCAGCATCTATAAATCTCTGACACTAGGAAGTTAACTGAAAATAAATCTCAATACAATAGCAGAATGATCCTTGATTCCAAAACCATAAATAAAAATATCCCAACAAAACAAGGGAGCCTTTCAGCAAAAGTTGAGACTGAAGTGATTCAATGGAAATTTAAAGGTGTTATAATCACAAATATTTGAAACACACGAA
Organism: Tenrec ecaudatus; assembly: GCF_050624435.1. Lineage (NCBI taxonomy): Eukaryota > Metazoa > Chordata > Mammalia > Afrosoricida > Tenrecidae > Tenrec > Tenrec ecaudatus. Next base: position 122,800,262 of record NC_134538.1, read on the forward strand.
AATAGTTGATTATTAAGTAGAGAGTAAATGTTCTTTACTGGTTTAGGATAAGTGTGCCCCTTCCAGAGTCTCCATAAAAAGAATTATGAATGTCAATATAAGTAAGCTTTTGTTATTTAGCAATGTGCGTTTAAGATACGTCCAGTGGGAAAATGTAAGTGCTGTGCACAGCACGGGAGAGGACAGTTACTTACCCTGGAGGCTGGCTCTCAAATTCTTCCGACCATTGCTCTTGGATGTCCTCAGTAGAAAGATCTACATCCCGGGTGGTGGCGAAATTGAACTCACTGCCTTCATTTCCATGGAAATAAATGGAGTTTCCGTCGGATTGACAGCTGTGCTGTAGATAAAAAGAGCATGGGGCGGCTGTTGAATTGGTTTGCTACTGATCTGTCTTACTCGTGTAGGATCAGAGTTTTTACATACATTATTTACATTAGATTATTCACTCTGATGGAGTCTCAGATCAAAAGAGATAGTTACCTCACTTTTGTTTGTCTTGCTTAATTCACTTACAATTTATTTCTAACTTATTAAGTCATCTTGAAAAAGAAGCCAAGAGGGCATTCTGAACTTTGCCTTATCACCTTCAGTATGAAACAAGAATACTTTATTTGGAACAATTTCCATCTTTACCCGAGTCCTTGTTGTAGGAATGAAGTTTGATAATGACTTGACATATATTTTCAATACTACGGTTATGTGCTAAATCACACTGACCTTTTCAATATTCCATACATTTCTGGCTTGCTGTTCAAGCCTCTCACAGTTTTTCTATAAATGGGATATGAGTAGACTAGCCAGCTAATCAAAACATGAAATTCAGAAAGGTCAAAGTAATCTTGGTCATGATCGCCTATCTTCAGCTTGCTTTTCAATAAATATTTCTGACCATTGTTAAGAAATGTATGACACCGAGTGGAAGACTGGGAAACCACAAATTTTGTTATTCTCCAAAAGAATACCATGATCTTAAATAATTAAAGAGACAAGTGCTTGTGAGATGTTTTTCTGGTGAACATTTGTGAATCTTAGATAAATCAATAGTCTAAGGAAGATGAACCTCTGGAGCCGAGTACACTATGAACTTTAAAACTACTGTGAGTATGCATTAATCATTTCTTGAAATAAGACGAGAGAAATGCTAATAAATAAAAGATCAAACATTCTTTTAAGCATTGTATATCCTTAAAATGAAATCTAAATAAATACATAAAATCAGACAGCATGTAGCAGCAGGGCCCAATTACTCTAAGTTTTACAGGAGAAGGAGCATGTCCATTTTGCTTCCTGTTGTATTCCAGGTCTTAGCACAGTTCTTAGTATGTATTCAAAAATATGGACTAATAGTTGAATGACTGAGATGGCTACATCACTTAAAGTAATCAATTTTTTATCAAGAAATCACTATGTGGAAGGCATTGTGGAAGGTACTGCAGAGAAAGCACCTAAAGTACAAAGATTCATAACCTTAACTTTTGAAAACATGTAAGTCGAGTTGAGACATGTCAACAGAGGCCCTAATACAAAACAGAACACAGAAAGTGACAATGAATGAGGGAACCTGGGGTCAGCATGCTGAGGGCAGGTCTAGATGAATATTGGGGATGAGTATGAGTTCAGCTGGCCTTAAATTTATTAAATTAAATAAGTTGTAGTAGAAAAGTGATAATAGATTTACATCCACGTTAGATGACAAATATGAATGAATTAGAAAGCTGAGAAAAGGCATATCATCCCTAGGGTATTAGTAGGCATGATTTTGAGAACAGACTGGAACTGGTCTATGAAAGATTTTAACTGGTTGCCTAAGAAATACAGATTCTGCTTTGTTAGCACTGGCATTCTAAACTCAGAAAGCGATGTGCAAAGACATGTTTACAACACTTGAACTAGTTAAGGCCGGTAAAAGCAGTTGAGAAGGATCTACTAGATTAACGGATTAGGGAAAGCTTCCAGAAGCATCCACAAGTTCAAGAGTGTGGGACTATGGTTTCTTGGGGGGAATAATTCACCACACTAAGACATAAAGGAACCCTGGTGGCACGATGGCTTAAGAATTTGGGGGCTAAAAGAAAGGTTGATACTTTGATCTCATCAGCTGTTTTGAGGAGAAGGAAGAGGCATTCTGCTTCAGCAACCAGAGGGAGCAGCTGTCCTCTGTCCTATACAGTTGCTATGAATTGGAATTGATGGCAGTGGGTAATGCATAAGCTGTATCGACTGGGTTTTGTCATGGTTTTCCATAATACCAAAGAGTGAGAGGCATGCATTCACTGCTTGAGAATCCTTTTTACACTTCAACAACTACAGATTAATCAAGGCCGCTAACCTGAGCTCATTATACTGGATACTTAATTGACACATGCTGATCAATGGCTAGAATTGAGTTTATTGGAAAGAAAACAGGATCATCAAGTGATGACAAATCCAAGCATCCTCTCCAGCTACAGTATCCTGTAGAGACCACAAAGATGGCTTTTTAAATAATAAATCCACTGCACTCTAAACGAAAGCCTTCACCACTCCCTTGACAACCTGGGATCTTAGTCAACCATGCACCATATTTTCCTGGTCTCGAGTACATGAAAAGCGCATATTAAGCCATTGCCCACGATAATAATTTACGTGAAATATCTAGACATGTAAAAGGAGAGTAATTTAAATGATCATTTTAAGATATTTGATTAAAAAAATAGAAAATAAAATCACAGTGAAATAACACTAAAAGAAAACAAAAACAATGAACCATGTAATAGAAAGCCTTCCAGCATATCTAGCCAGACTTAAATTATTTAATTTTGGTTACATTTACCTCAATAAATTGCTGATGTTTTAAGACTGTTACACATAATTATATTTTACTTTTAAATTATTTATACAATGAATGTATTTAAGCAGCCCAAGTGGTATCATGCTAATGGGCTGCACTGCTAACTACAAAGTCAGCAGTTCGAAGCCACCAGCCAGCTCCACGGTAAACAGACGAGGCTTTCTACTCCTGTAATTAGTTACAGTCTTAGAAACTCAGTTCTACCCTGTCTTATTGACTCAATGGTAGTGAGTATTAATGTATTTTGGGCATACTTTGATTTGGATGAGAGAAAATTTATCAATAAAATTAAGATCATTAGAAAACTAGATGGGAAATTATTAGACTAGTCTCACAAAATTAAAATAAATTGTAGTATAAAAGGTATAATATATTTAAAGAATTTTTGTGAATTTTGGTGTTATCAGACATTAGTTGAAGACTATTTGTGATGTACTATTGCATATTAGCTACAAAGTACACATTTTCTTATTATAAACATAATATGCTAGTATATAAGACACAAATATGAAGAAATCAATCTGAAAAAAATATTATAACTTTAATTGCAAGGTAACCAATACTTATACTAGCAGGACCTCAAAACTAGAAGGATCCGTTTTGGGGGGAAGTGTCCATGAAGGACAGAATGATACAGTTTTCTGCATATTTTTATTATTTCTAAGGAAATGAGCTGTTCTTTACCCAGTTGAAATGAAAAGAACAATATTTAATACTGAAGCTAAATAAAAACAGGACAAAGGACAGTCACAGCTAAGGTTAACCTCTGTACTGAATGACATCATGCTTGGTAAAGGATAACTGTTAGTTGCCATTGAGTCTGTTCTGACCGACAGTGAACCTTTGTATAAGAGAGAACTCAGCACTGCCCACTCCAGCACCACCCTCACACGTGTTATTTGAGAACCTTCCTCTTTTTCAATGACCGACCAGTCCAGACTGGTCTCTCCTGAGGTCCAAAGTGCGTGAGGTGGGGGCCTGGGGCATCTAGAGATGATGTTGGAAGTACCGGTGACATTGTATAAAGATGTGTCTGAAACGTCTAAATGCTACGAGATAAACATATTTTACTTTTCCATATAGATTAACAATAGTTATTACAGTCCTTACTCTTCTCAGTAAGAGCTAAATAGAAAAATATTCAAATGCATTATATTCTTTTACTACATTTCTCATTAGCATAGTCATCAAAATTTTTCAAAGCAACTTAAAACCTTCAGTAAAATGTAAAAAAACACATACCACAACACTGAATGGTAAAAATATTTTAAAATTCCTTAATTTTAAACCAGAATCGTAGACCGGAACTCTAAAGCCCTCCAAATTTTGAAAGATTACCTAACAGACACCCAAGATAAGACAAACAATGAAGAAGATATCTAATTCCATACGTTTTTCATACAGATGAACATGCATTGTATAACATCAATCTACTATGTTAAAATTCAAATCAACATGCACTGACAGTATGAAACAATTTAAGCTTACTATCAGTAATTTTAATATTCAGATATTTTCTTTCAGTATACAGTCAAACTCATGTTGTTTATTTGCAATAGCAATTAAAACCTAAGCTTGAAAAAATCATTAAAATATTTACTTTGTGAGATGCGTGAGCTATTTGGTTGATTAAAAACAAGAATATTTTGGAATTCAGAACTATTTTATTTTGAGCATAGTAAAACGCCTATCAGATTTTCTTGACCAATGGTTATATGAATTAACCCCATGTGAATCCTTGAGCCACAGCCTCTGACTGCCTTAAGGAGAGAGCATGACTAACAGGTACCCCAGCATGTACTTTGGCTAAAACAAAGGTATAAATTCTGTAGCTGTCTCTATTTTTTCTATTTCTGTCCTTCTTAACAATGCACGCTATGGTGTTATAATTACTTTTAAGTTGCATTTCATTTCAGGGTTGACCAGTGGAAAATACTTCTGGTAGGTTTCCAATTTTTAAAAATGGTCTTAAATCCACTCCTTATTTGTTTTTATTTGTCCATCAAAAATATTTTCCTACTTGGCTGCTGAATGGATTTCCTCAACTTGACAAGCAGAACACAGCGTAGCCAAGTGACAAGAATTTGCCATTCAGAAAAGCATCAACAGGAAACAGCAGTACAAATTCCTCAGTATAACAAGTCCTTGGCCACAATTCAGGATAGCATTTTCCGAGAGTTGCTCCCTATACTGTGCTGAAAATGTTAATGACCTCACCTCTGGACTTGTAAATGTCTTTCCAATTGCCTCCACCATTGTTTAATTAGGTTTTCATCAAAGAGGCACACTGATGCACCTCTTAATATTAGCTCCCTGGGGCCTAATGGCCTTGGTGCTCCTACAGTCTAGCCTCACCGTTTAGTTTTTGACAATACCCCTTTGTTGGGATGAGGGTGTGGGGCATTTGGGCAATGGCAGCTTGCAGAGAGCTGGTGGCAGATGGAATGAAATCTGTCTGCTGTGCCTTCTCCTCCACATGAGCAGAGCGCCATCCATTTCCTCCATTAAGGAGTTGTCACTCAGCCCACCCAGCTGGAAGACCATTTTTGATAGCCAAGCTGGCTGGTGGCAGGCAATTCAGATACAAAATGCACTTTAAAAGGAAGCTAAAACATCGTTTGTAGAAAAATTGAAAATGCATGGCTTCTACCACGGCCAATTATTTAATGACTGTAATATTTTAAGTGATTATTTTTGCCACTTTAGATTGCTCCTTAGAGAGGAGAGGTTTTTTAATTAAAAATCTAGGCAATGCAAACAGATGAGATATGAGGTGTGGAGGAGAGAGAAATAATATGAATAAAATTAATTAAAATTGCATTTTTGCAGAGCCATAAATTAGCCATTGTCTAGATGGAAAAAAATATATATTGGTACAGAAATCTGTGTGAAATCTGAGACTAAGTGATCAGAAGCCGACTGATTTCTAGCTTATGTTTCATTTTTTGTGTCTTTTATTGAGCTATAGCAGCTATCATATAGAAATGTGTACTGTCTACATCCTGGTTCAATGGACCTTAAAGGTCTCGACACTCATGTTATAGGATGAAAGCAAAATATCAAAACAGAATGAGTTCTTTCATGAGGCAAAATACATTTCCATCATCTCCCCCCGCAAATTCATTTTCTAGGTAATTTAATGTCAGTGAAAACCCAGAAAACGTGGCCACGAGCCCAGCGCAGGTGCAGGAGGGCTGGGTCGCATTTTCTCCAGTCAACACAATAGATTTGACCGGGGTGAGTGAGTTTTAGGGCACTCAAAGAGCGGTTTGGGCCTTTTTTCTCATTATTTTCTGAATTTATTAAGCATTCACATTTGAACCACTTTGGACTAAGATTCATAAAGATTCAATTTATGGTATATTCTGTGACAAGTGTATAATTACTGGGCAATAGTTATGACAACTCCCAAATGGCACTAGAGACAGATTTGAAGTGGAGCAATGAGAGGAAGGATGGCATGTGACATTCCATAGGGCTGTTGTTCATCTGGTCTAGAAGAATCAACTTGACTTTCACCGCTTCTGAGTTTTCAGGCTTGCCTCTTCCAATTAAGGCCAGGGACACCAGGCAGAGGTTGGGAGGTTACAAGTTAATACAGAAGGGGACAAGTTTTACAGTGAAATAGACTTGATGTTGAAATTCAGAGCTGTTGTATCTTGGGAGGTCATTTGGTCTCTCTGAGCCTCTATTTTTTCACCTATGAAATGGGAGGAAACTTGAGGCTTACCTGAGATACTTTAGGTATCATGGCTGCCTTAAACATTAGTGACTCTTAGGGTCTTAGTACTTGCGAATTATCTCCCCCATTTTTTTCTTGCTCCCTCTTAATTCATTTATTCAATAAAATTACTTTAATGAGTGTCACTATACAAGTGATTTTTCTGGGCACTGGGCTAGGTACAAATCTGATGGTAGATGTTACTCTGCTTTTAAAGATTATAGAGATGAAAACTAATTTTACTTACTTTAGTTCACGTTTCAAATAACCCAATCAGTGATTAAAAGTCTCAGCTTCAGGGGAAAGAAAATACATTGGCAATGGTCTTCCAGGGATTTATATGAATGGTGATTTTTGGGGATATTTTATTAAATTATTTCTTCATTCATAAGCCACTCTAGTCAGAGCGATGTGGCTCCCTTCCATTTTTCACTAATAATTTTCCATGTTAATTATTATATAAATAGGTCACATGGGGGGAAATTGTGGAAAGTATGCTACTTATGGTTATTTTATCCCCAAAGTCCTCTATTAGCTTAAGCAATTATATTCTGGCTCATTCTATAGTATCATGCACCCACCCCTCGGGTGAAACATGATGATACAAATAAGACCATCCCAAGTGAAGCACATTCCAGGCAAAGGGAATTTAAGCAGACAGCATGCAATTAAGCAAGCTGGAATCTGGCCAGAAAATCATAGTTAACGCTCCTACTCTTAATAGAAAGAGACATGGGAACCTGGACTGGCCACAAGTCTTACTGAGCTCAGGTTCATCCTCATTACAAAGCCAACACCCCAATCCTGTAAGTTACAGCCTTTCAAGCCCCATGATCTGCAAAGCACACTTTTGTCTGATTTCTTCTTGCTTGCTTTTTGTACTCTTTAAAAAATCATCCAAAGGGTTGCTGAAATCTTTTGCGGAGTTTCCCAATGGAATAGTGCACGGGAGACATATCAAGCATTTGTAGAAGGCAGGCACAGCCCGTCAGGGTTTCAGTTTATAAATGAACTCTGCTTTGAGTGTGTCCATCTACTTCATCATTCGTCTTAGATTTTCCATTAGCAGCAATCTCTGTTAACACTCAAAATGTTTTAGACAAATTTATTTCATTTTTCTGTAATTTGGATAATAAATGACCTTAATCCCCCATTAACAACTCAGCAATGTATGACAACAGTATTGGACAGATGAGAGCAGAAGCCCTGAATGAAAACTCCAATTTTATTCAAGACTTGAGGCTTGTCTAGGGTCCACTGGGACTATAAATTTGGCAAATGCATAATGTACAAGAGCAATAAGAAAATTAATAGACTCCTGTGCTGTGACTTAATGCTTCTCCTTAATAGGTTGTTAACTTGTATAATGGTTGTTGTCTTTACTAGGATCTTGGGGTATTTTTTAAGCTTGGAGAATTGCCATTATCATTGGATATTTATCTACAACAAATGTGGTGAAGGGGAAGCCGTCAGTGGAAGAGAGAAGATTAAGACCGGACACTAAGAATTTGTAGACTTAGTTTTTCCTAATCATTGGCATAGATTTTCAATACTGAACAAACAATAAATGACTTTCCATTAAGTTCACCCTATCAGATCACAGCCTAGTCTAATGAACAAAACTTCACAACAGTATTTGTGACATTTAGCACTGACTTATTTCTCAACTCAAGTTGCCATAAATATGTAGAAGTAATAATATGGAATTTGCTTCTATCCACACAATGAACTAGGGTAATAAATAAAAAAGATTAGCAGGTGCTGGCACAGAAATCAGAATGGTATGTTTCCTTAAAAAAAATAATAAAAAAACCTACGCAGAGCAGTGCCTATCTCACCGTGATCTGCATTTAATCTGCCGGTCAATTCCACAGCTGACAGGAGCCAGTGATTTATGCTTTTGCAAGATCAGAGTACAGGCTAGCTGAGCAGATATAAACAATATTAATGGAGAAGAACAAATCTCTCTCTCTCACACACACATCCTCCCCACCCCACCCCTACACAAAGGAGTCATGAGTGATTAATGCTAAAAAAATAAAAACACTTTTGGCTGCCATCAAAGGTAGAAGCAAACACACCAAGAAAATGAAGCAACTTCCCAACTGTTATTCCCTCTATAATATATTGATCCATTCAGAATTTCTGCTTCATGGAGTACTAGTGAAAGATGAGGAAAACAGAAAAAAATAATAACAAACAAAAGTGAACCCCAACATAGAAAACCTCAGAGACTCAACCAGAAAAAGATTGGAAATAACTGAAAGATTCAGCAATGTGATGTATAAGAGCAACATACAAAAGTCAATTAGATTTCTATATCCAAAAGAAGAGATCTCTGAAAGGGAATCAAGAAAGTAATACCATTTACAATGGCCATACAAAAGATGAAATACTTAGGAATAAAGTTGACCAGAATAACAAAAGACTTATGTGAAGTAAACTATAAAACACTACTACAAGAAACCACAAGAGACCTACAAATAGAAGAATATTCCATGTTCATGGATAGGAAGACTTCACCTTTTGAAAATGTCAATATTACACAAAGCAATCAATAACTATAGACTAATTCAGATGCCAACATCATTTTTAAATCAATGGAACAACTAATAATCAATATGGAAAAGAAAGAGACCCAGGAAAGTAAAGAATTACCTGAAAAACACAAAGTAGGAGGCCTCTCACTTCCTTCCCTGACCTCAAAATCTATTACACAGTTACAACAGTCAAAACAGCCTGGCACTGGTACAACGGCAGATACACAGACCAGTGGAACAGAACAGTGAGCCCAGAAATAAATCTACCCACACACAGACAGCTGATCTTCAACAAAGGGCTAACATACATTAAATACAGAAGCATTCATCTCTTCAACACATGGTGCTGGCACATTTGTATTTCCACAAGCAAAAGAATGAAACAGGCCCCATACCTCAACCCATATACAAAAACAAACTCGAGATGAATGAAAGACTTAAATGTAAATCCTAGAACCATAAAGATTATCAAGGAGGAAATAAGGACAAACGCAAGGGCCCTAATATAGGGCTTAAGCATATTATCAAACAAAACAGAAAACATAAACAACAGAAGATAAGACAGACAGCCGAGACCTTCTAAAAATAAGACATTTATGTGCATTGAAGATTTCAAAAAAGTAATGAGAACCCACAGACGGAAAAAGCAAATTTTGGCAATGACATCTCGGACAAGGGACTTTCTCTAAAATCTATAGAAAACTGTAAGACGAATAATCAACTTTTAAGATGTGCAAAGGACAAGAACAAAACTGTTCATTAACAAAGACTTCTGAGCAACCAACAAACATATGAAGAAGTTCTCACATTCAGTAGCCATCAAAGAGATATGAATCAGAACAGTGATGAGATGCCGCCGCGCACAGCATTGACAGCAAAGCTTAAAACAGAAAAGAGCAAGTGTGAAAGAGGATGTGCAGAGATTGGGATACTCAGACACTACAGCGAGTGGGAAGTTCTGCAAACTGGGCAACTACTCTGGGAAGCAAAAAATTGGGACTAGAAATCCCATACGATCCCGCAACCCCTTTGCTGAGTACATACGCTAAAGAAGTAAGAGTCGTCGTACGCGCAGACACATGCACACTCGTGTCTATCGCAGCACTGTTCACAACAAGAAGATGGAAACAAGCCTATGAGCCCATCAGTGGAGGAATAGAGAAATAAACGTTGGTACATACACACAATGGGACACCACGCATTGCTAAGGAGGAGGAGGAAACTGCAAAGGTCTCATGGCATGGACGGACCTGAGAACTTTATGGTGAGTGAGATTATCCAGCTACAAAAGACAACTATTTATGAGAGCACTTTTATAAAGGAAAACCAAGGCCAAGATGTCATGAAAGGAAGAGAGGGCAAGGGAGGGAAGGTAACACACCAGACTAGAGCACAGGTGGGCAAACCACGGCTCTGGAGTCAGTCGGCTCTTTCAGTGTGGATATGTGACACAGAAGTAAAATGAAAATAAAGCAATCAGATTCATTTCTAAACATTTTAAAGGATATTATTCAGACAACAGTGACTTCATTTGTTTGTGAAAACATATTTATGGCTCTTGAATGATTTTTAAATTGTGACAGGCAGGACTGGCTCTTCCGTCTCAAAGGGCATTAATTGGAGTGAAGGGGAAGATGTTACTCTAGGAGGGGGGACAGAAAGCAAAGACAGGTGGGCAGGTGGAGCAGGAAGTTTGTTAAGTAGTTTAAACAGTGGAGTACAAAAGCCCTTACCTAGCTTCACAATAAGAAGTTAAGAAATGGCAAAGAAAAAGACCACCAGATAATATTCAACCTCTCCCGTAGAGCGCTTCCCAACTCACTTGTCCCTAAGTTCTTCTTCCAGCCACTGGGCTGCGCAGTTCCTCTCCGCATGGAAGTTCCGGAGAGCTGGCAGAGACAGCAAATCCAGGCCGGCCCTCCAAGCCAGCAGTTCTCAACCTGTGGGTCACGACCCTTTCACAGGGGTTGCCCGGTTCATAACAGTAGCAAAGTGACAGTGATAAAGTAGAAATGAAAATAATTTTACGTTTGGGGGTCACCACAACATGAGGAACTGTATTAAAGGGTCGTGGCATAAGGAAGGCTGAGAACCACTGCCCTAAGCACTTGCATATAGTAATAATTTTCTTTGAATTTGAAATTAGGGATTTACTGATTTCAAATGTATGAGTGAGGAGTTAGAAAGGTATATGTCAGTGGAATTGTTCAGATGTTTCTAGAGCATTCAGTGAAAGCTAAATATCGAATAGCTAGTTCTTTACAAGAATGATCATCTACTTCTGAAAGAGTAGCCGTTGAAAACTCTGTGGAGCATAGTTCTGCTCTGATGGACACGAGGTCCTCATGCATTAGGACAAATGGCGACTGGCTTGGCTTTTTTCACTGACACCTGATGCTCATCTAGGATAAAGGGTCTTCCTCACACTTCTGGTCCCAATAAAGCACCCAAGGAATGCTATTATTGACTCTCAGTCATAGTCCCATGTTGTGGTTAGTTGCCATGAGTCACTTCCAACTCTCAGTGACCGTAAGGGACAATGAACAGCTGTCCCAGGTGGCTCTAGCTTTAACCTGTACAGGGGCAAGTTGCTAGGTCTTTCTCCTGCACAGCCACTCGGGCGGCTTTAAACCGATGACCTTTCCTTTATTATTTGAGTACTTAATTGTTTCTATCATCAACCAAACACCCAAACCAAAGCCACTGCCTTCGAGTTGATTCTGCCCCACCGTGACCCTATAGGATGGAGTCCAACTGGAGGGTCCCCAAGGCTGTACAGTTTCACAGAAGCAAACTGCCTCATCTTCCTTCCATAGAGCTGCAGGTGGATTTGAACTGCCAATCTTTTGTCTAGCAGCTGAGTGCTATAACCATTGTGACATGACAGCGCCGCTATTATACTACCAGGAAGTCTGTATTAGTGCCACCCTTTATCAGCATTACGCATACTATTATGTCTATTACTATCATTATTGCCATAGTAGTCCTGAATCTGTGAAGCCTACTCAAAATGTAATGCTACATTTTAATGTTATATGTCTTAAATGGGGTTTTAAAATATCAGTTTATATTCTTTAAATCTTGAAGGCAAAACTCAGAGTGTCTGCCAACACTCTTGGACTGAGAGCTGTCCCGAGATGAATCATTGCCCCACCGCAGGCAGGATGATGATGCTCTTACTTGTGGCAGAGGAAGGAGAAGGCACAGATGCCCAGATATTCCCAAGAGAGAGGCACCACCAGGGGGGTGATATTGTAGGTCCTGGTAGCTCTTCTAGTAACTGCAGGTGATGATGAATCGTGAGAAAGCTCGTATTTTTAAAACAGGAACAAGTGACCCTCAAAATTCTTGATGATCCTAGAGATTGCACCCCAAGGTAAAAAGGATAGGGCATTTTGTAAAACAAGGCAAATTCACTGGAACCAATCACTAAGGCAGGTGGTCTCCTGACCTTGCTGAACCTGTGGCATGTCGGCTCTGGAAGACCCTGATGAGCTAGTGCGGGTGGTGGTCGGGGGACTTTGGACTTTGCTCATTGGCACTCAGAACGCTGCCTACTCGGGAGTGAACAAAGGGTTGCTGAGGGCTTGATGGGAAATAAAAAAAATATGATAGTAATTAGAATCAGGGATGGAAAAATGAAGCCTCCTTTGCTTCCATCTGGGCATGTTCTCTCTGGAAAAACATTGGATGTGGAGTCAGGCAACACCATGAAAAAGAAGGACATGGGAAAAACACAGATGGCCAGATGGGAAGACGTTATTTAACACTGTAACCTCCCTCAGTTTACCAACTCCAAATCAGAAAGCACAACAAGAAAAGAAGAAAAAGTCTTTGTTGTGCATTCAAAGCGGACACTGTGTCGGTCTATTCCACATCAATTACTAAAGAGCCAGCAGATGGTAATGGCCTTCTAGAACCCAGCACAGAGTTAACTGCTGACCTATGATTGCCTTTCCCAGCTCACATAAATTCCTTAAGCTAATTACTCTGCTTGATTGTATATCATTCTGCCCTAGTTGAGACGAACAAGGTCAGGCTCAGATGAAATGGCTCAACAGTCTCTAAGAAACAGACAGGGGCATCTGAAGGCAACAGGGCTTCTTGGGCACTGTGAATGCCAATGACTTCGCTCTTTCCTTTCGTCGTTGATCTGCCCCTTCCAACACTATTTTCAAATTCATCATCTGGACAGTTTACATACTCATTATCTATATCCTTTGGTTTTATGAACAGTAACACTCGAGGATCATTTATTTGAAAGTAAAAAACCATTATCAATATCACACTTACATACATGGCATCGGGTCTTGAAGCTAATAAAAATGGTTTCTTATGCTGCTGGCCAAAGGTGACATACACAAAGGGCGATACTTGTGTCCAACCTAAGTCCTTTGATGCATGACATTTTGATGTGAAATTAATGACACAGGGATGACACAATTTGTTTAGTTTATCTTTCTCTACCCCATCTCATAGTGGGAGGTGTCAGCTCACTTCTCTGTCTTCTATGCTCCTTTTAAAACACCTTTGTTCTCAATAGTCACTTCTTTTTAGAGCTTATTCTATCACAAATTTCCTTTATAAGTGCTGGGTCCTATTTTAATGGGTTTACAGGTATTTTCTTAATTATCACCACATGAGGTGGATGCTATTAAACGTAAAGACGAAGACCCTGAGAGGTTGAACAGCTAACCAAGATCCCACAGATAATACGTGGCAAATCCAGGACTTGAACTCAAACAATTAAGCCCGTTTTATTAACACTACAGTCAGAGGCTTCAAAGATCTATTAGCATGGGATTTCGTGCTTTGCAGGATGTGGTTTGTGTGAAAGTGATGCTGAGCTTCCTGTCAGTGACATCCTTTTATAGGATCCTTGCATTCAATGGCTGTCGTTGCCAGACTGCTAGCATCAGGTTCTTGATTTCTCTTTTGATACTGTTTCTCTGTCTCACGGTCCTTACTTTAGCTCACCGCCCATGCGGACTCCTGTAAGTGGCTCCTGACTCCCTAAGGAAAATATTTTAATACTAATCTGTATTTATGTTCATGTTATGCCAGCAATCAATACTTAAAAGGGACCAGTACGCGAGCTGTTTAAAGAGCAGCAGCTGTCACAATGCGGAATAGAAGGAAGCCACTGGTGCTTGGGTGGACTGGTTGCATTATGATGCATAGAAATCAGTCATCTCTGGGGAGGAGCCTGCAGTACACGTGGAACAAAGCTGAAGTAAGACCAAGCAATCTGAGAAAAGCACCCATCTTTAAGCTTATTGTCAGTTAGAGATGAGGAAGAAAATGGGTAGATTTTTTAGCATGTGAAGAACGAAGAAAAAGCGCGCACGTGCGCACACACACACACACACACACACACACACACACTTATATACAGCAGCAGTTTCAATCCTCAGAAGAGGAGGTTTTCGGTTTGGGGAAAGATTTGCAGTCTCAGACACTGACAGGGATGTTCTAATCTGTCCTATACAGCGGCACTAGATTAGAAATCAACTCGATGGCAGCGAAACTTTTAAGCGTACAGCTGAGTGGTGACCTAGAGCAAGAGTTTAGAGTCCCTGGCCCTGGTGAGAAGTGTCTTTTGGACAAGTTATCGTTCAGGTTCCCTATCTATAAAATAGGGCTAGGATAGAACTTTCTTTACAGGTTCCTAAGGATCGAATTATATAGAAACTATATTTAAAGTGTTTAGAATCTTATCTGTCTTATTTTGGTCAACTGTATGCTTACATTAGAAAGCAGCCCTTATTACTTATTAAAATACAGTTCTGTGTTTGAAAACTTTTCCTGGAATTGGCACTGTTTTTTAACGAAGCACACCTTTTCAACTGCTGTTTTGCTTACTCCGTGATTTAGACAAGATGGCAGTGTCTTGGAAATTTCTTATTAAGATAACAAATATACTGTGTATGTTAAACAAATAAACAGAGCACCGAAAACCAAAATTCCACATAAAGCAGTGCTTAAAACTAATAGAAACACTGAGCTGCACTTCCAAGTTGGGTACATTCAGTGTTTATCGCAGAAGCCATCAAGAAAGAGTAATATTGACAAAGAAACTGCCTTTAAATGTCTATTTCTAAAACTCCAAGTCAGCTCTCAGAGGCTGGTGGGTTTTCTGGGTTTCTTTTTCTTTCTCATGTTTTTATTTTTTAGTCAGAAAGCAGGAAAGGGACCATGCCGATGACAAAGGCCAAGTTTTAAAAAGCATCAGAGAAAAGATTCTAAAAGACAGCGAAACCATCCCTGCTAGGATCCGCCTGTAGGATCCGGGGCCCGTCTCAATCGTGTGACCCCTGAAGTTTGTGCAGAGAGGGAGGGGCCATATGCGACAGTATGTGCGACATTCAACTAGCTTAATTACACCTAATACTGAGGCAAAACCACGCCTCCTGCCCTTGTCTCATGTATTCACGAGCTGAATAACTGCTCAGGCTGGTCTCATGGCTTACACAATGAAGTACGCTGATGCAGTCACGTGAACTGGGACCAAATGATAAATGATCAACATGGGGAAAGGATGTGAGTCCCAGGTCCTGAGGTCTACGTGTGTTCCTGGGTTTGCTCGTCTCCTGGCCAGGTCTCAGCAATCACGGCGGCAACCCCTCGCCTACCCAGTGGCAGTGGGAAATGACTTGATATGGCCTTATGAAAGTTCTTTCCAGTAACTAAAGGAAAGGAGTCCGTAGGTTCTTTTTAACAAGCTCCTGGTCCACAAGGTGTACTGACTGTATTCTTATACGGAGCAAAGGTCATGCCTGTTCTTAACCGGCCACTTTGGGTCACTCCCCCACAATAGTTTTATGGGTACGCAATTCATGTAGCATAAAATTTGACTGTTCAATTATATCAAGATGAATTGTATACTCATCATCACAATCAGTTTTAGAACAATTTCTTCATTTATGTTTTCCTCGTTATTGGCTCTCTATTTCCCATCAGCCTCCTGTGCTATATGCCCAAGGAACTGTTAATTTGCGGAATTTCATCCAATGCAAGTAAAAGACCTCAGGACTGCTGAGTTAAGCAAGAGTGACGGTTTAGGGATTCCCCAAACAATCTAGACTGGTTTTCAAGTGCTTGCAGGCCTTTAGAAGGGAGCACGCCTCTGAGCTCTTCAGATTCGTTCCAGATGCTTCCTGGGGCTTCACCTCCCAGCACAGGTTTGTTTGCTCCTGGTGCTTTTTCTTGCTTTGTTTTTGGCACCAGGGAGTTTCTGGTTTTTTTTTTTATTTTAAAAAGTTCTCCAAACTGTATTTGTCCTTTATTTGCATTTAAGGATGATGTGAAAGGGTCCGGTTAAGGGCCCAATGGCATTTTTCATATTGCTTAATTAAAATTTCATAATCCACATACTCCCTGGGCAAGACTACGATTTCCATACTCAAAGGAATGTGAGTCTGTCTTTGGCATTTAACGTCTGACCCAGTGTTTCTTCTAGCCTGTCCCACAATACTCAAAGAAAGCCTACAAGTCCAAGTGAATTCATGGCCTCCCTGTGTGAGCATGCTCCTCCGTCTAGGTTTCCTGTTTTGGCGGCTCTCCACCAGGCTGCCTGGGCTAGAACCTCAAGTGGTCTTTGACACCTGCCACTCTCATGTCTTCCAGACGAGTCCCTGATCTTCTCTCCCTTCTAAAAGCCTCTGAAGCGCGCCCACATTTCTCCATCGCCTTTCCCCTCACTCTGCCCGTGTAACTGCCCAAAGGGCTATGGTTGAGTCCCCTAGTTGGTCCCACTGTATGAGGTTTGTATCCCTTCTGTTCTGTCCCCTACAGAAACAAATCAAAGAACAATCCAGAAACCAGATTCAGCGAATCTGGCTCTTGTTTAAAGGGCCTCCACAACTCCGTTATCACCTGGAGGATAGAATCCCACCTCTACAGGGCTCAAAAGAGCTTGAAGACCTTGCCTCTGGTCATGTCTCCAGACTCACAAGTCTCAATTCAGAATCTCGTCTGCAGCTACGTATTTTGAACTTTCTATAAATTTTTATCTTTTGCCCTTACTCTCCAATTTCTCTGTTTGTAATGCTGGATTCCTGAAGCACTATTCCTCTCACTTGGCCAATTCCAAATTGCCTCTTGGTTTCTACTTGTCCTCTCCCAGTCAAATCTACTCTTAATTAAAAAAAACCCCACAAACAAACAAAAATATACCAAACTCACTGCCATCAAGTCAATGCTGACTCAGAGTGATTGTACAGGACAGGACAGAAGTGCCCTGTGAGTTTCCAAGAGTGTAACTATTTCTGGGCATTGAAAGTCCTGTCTTTCTCCTGGGGAGCGGCTGGTGGTTTTGAACTGTCAACCTTTCGGATTGTAACCCAACACGTAGCCACTACTAAACTGGACTCTGTGCTGTATGTCTATAGCATTCTAAAGCTTGAGTAAGTGAGTACTGTTTATTAATGATTTTTCTGTCCTTAAAAGACAGACTAGAGCAAATAAGAAATAGCTATTTCTTTAATATAGGTCTTCATCAAATAGCTATCCTTTCCTAATTCGGTTTACTTTGCTTTAAGGCTGAAGACGGAAGAGAAGGAAGAAAAGTGTCCAAACCTTAATTGTAGCTCCTGGAAAGAAGAGCCAGTTGCCTGTGTCCACTGGGTCGAGAGCATCTTCCAACACAACTTGTCTGTGAGCTGAATTGATGAGCAGGATATTATCTAAGGCCCAGCAGGCTTCATACACTTCGCCTACACGGAGGGCTTCCTGCTTCCACTGAAACTGGACAACCTCGCCTTTGGCGTCTTCAGGAAGGTAGAGGATATGAATGATTGTGCTGATGTTGGAAGGGGCTCTGAAATACAGGGTGAAATAAGGGGTCAGTGCCATGATAAAGTCCAACGATGTCCACTTTTCCTTTCTTAAATCTGAATTTTATTTTCAAATTAAAAGGACAGTTTCATCACATCCCAAGAGACTGTACTTATCACAGACTCCCAACAATCTCATATCCTTTCAGTCGCTACTATCTGCTGGTGATTACACTTTGCCTATTGGGTGATGCCAGCCGCCACGAGGTTGACTTCTTACACGAGGCAGGAACTATCCGTATGTACGTGACAGACCAAGTGAGGAGAAAATGGCACACATTGCTTCATATAGTTTTACTTTGGTTTATATTATGAAATAAAGATATTCTTTAATATGAAAATTAAAATACGGATATTAATTTTGAATCTTACTTTGGAATCATGTACCTATTAGAGACCATTCTATGCAGTTATGTTTCATAACCACCTTTTACATATTTACCTTGCTTCTCGTAGCCAGGTACATTTTGATGTGCATTGGCTATATGAAATGGGAGGCTCGCCAGGAGCATGAAGTGCTCTTACACAGATCAATCTTTAAAAACATGATAGAACTTAACATGGTCTTTATATTACATCTGTTAGAACCTAAGCCATTCTGCTATATCATAAAATAGTTTTACTAAACATTTTGTTCTACCAGAGTAGAAACCTGCTAGAGTAAAATTGATTGCCTTACTGAAGATTAAAAGTGGTACTAAAATGCAAACTAGTGGTACCCCAGGCTTGCCATGAATCAGCTTTGAAAGGGCCACAAGGAAGTCTTATTTCTCATTGACCATGAAGCACTCGTACATCTGTAGAACTGCCACTGTAGGTTACGGGAGGCGCACTTTAGCTCTGTGGGTCACCCATCCCTCTTTCTTTGAAAGTATTTCATTACAACTATGCCTTTAGCATCAAAAAGAATTTAAAGTAATGAGAAATATTTTGATTTTTCAGGGGCGATTAAAATATGTTCAGTTTTAACACCAATGATAGAGGAAAATTTGTACAAATGACTATGATGGTGTCAATCAAGTGTCTCCTTTAGAGGGAAAAGACACTGAATCCGTGAAAGACCACCTTTGTATGTTGCCATTCAATGTGTCATTTCAATATTGTTTTCATCAAAAATATCCAGTTTTTTGTTTGGGGCATGCAAGAAGTATTAACTATAATTTGCCTTAACTATGATAAGTAGCATATTAAAAAGAGAAAAGCAGAAATATGGGTTAAACTGTCAATATTTATGCTGCCTCATTTATCTAAATGAAAACTCAGTGCCATGGAGTGGATCCGACTCACGGCCACCCTGTAGGTTCTCCCTACTCTGGGGTTCTGAGATTGTCAGTCTGCCCACGGGTGCACAGGCTCGGCTTTCTCCCACAGGGCGGCTGCTGGTTTCTACCTGAGGACCCTGTTAGTCTCCCAAATTAAAACCCACTACAAGATCAGGGCTCCTTCTTGACTACAGTCATTTATATAAATAATATTACGTATGAGTGGATTTTCATAATAACTACTTTCTAATAGAAATGGTAAAGAATAGCAAAATACAATCTTGTAAAATTGGCATAATATGTCAGAATTTAGTTTGCATAGATATAATACAAAGTACCAAACCTGCAACTGTGGAGTCGAGTCGATTTGCACTCTCAGTCACCCTAGATGGCAGAGTGGAACTATCCCATGGGACTCCCCAGACTTAGATCTCCACAGAACAGACCTCCACAGCCGTCTCCCGCAGAGTCGCTGATGGGTCCACAGCACCGGCCTTTCAGTTAACGTGGAGTGCTTTACCACTGTGCCACCAGGGTGCCTGCAGCACCCAATGAGTTAGAATTTATGCACTGCAAGCACTTCTCGCAGTTGCTTGTTGGACTAGAAATTAAGACTTATCATGAATCTTCTGTCTGTCTGGAATACTGCTAGAATCTGGCACAGGCTGGGTTAGTACCACAAGCTCGTAGGTTAGAAAGAAATCTAAATTTATCCTGCTCCTAAATAAATCACCATTTTTCAATATGGAAAGGAAGTTAGTGAGTCAAAAACGAAACTGTTACAAACCGATGGGAAATGGTCTACTTGAATGATGCTAATTGAGGACTAAATCAATCACAATTCCTACTTCATAAAAGTTCAGGGTATCCTTTTTTCCATTTTGTTCTTTTGTACCTGAAACACAGTAGCTATGCTAAATTTTACTTTACCATTCAAACTATGCAGAACAGGTGTAGTTTGAATTTTGCTAACTTAACCGCAAACCTTTTCAATGTGAGTGAGTTTCTTCTTTCTTGAGTGTTCTTTCTCTTTTTCTCACTGAGAGATTTTTATTTTTTAAGCAAATTAATAAAGTCACATCAGGATTATGACAATGGGATTTTAGAAGTGAAAAGAGAAACGACAGAACTTGAGATTATATGCAAAAAGACCAGAAGCATCACATGAGGAAGGGAAGGGGTTTCAGTAGTTATCTGACGTATCGCCAAGCCAAGAAACCATGCCACAGCCAGGCCACCTAAAGGATGGGTGGTCTGTTTTACATTACGGAGGACGATGCTTCGGGATTCATGGTCCCCATAAGCTCTTAGCAAAAGCAACTCATTTGCTATAAGCAGTATTGTTGCAAGTAAGAGGGCAAGTGATAATACATGTCCCTCTCTATTTCAACATAATAAACAATCAGAAGTACTTTTAAACCATAGTGAATAAAGGTGGTGGCAGGATGAGTGGACATAAGGAAATACAAATACACCCGTGTCAGGATTTATGAAAACAGTAGTAAGGAGAACAAACCTAATTTTCTCCAGCTGAATCCAATCCACAGTGTGGTTCTTTGTATACGACACGATGATGCTGGGGTCTGAGTAACTAAAGCGACATGAACCTGAGCCTGTAAACAACAATAACAGAAAAATGAAGTTTAAAAACAGTGAAATCAGGTAGTAGCCTTCCTGATAAGCATCTTACATATTTATCTAGTATTTTTCTAAATCCTTAGATATGGATCGAATAATTCCCCCATTCTTCCCCCATTATCCTGCTGTTTCTCTTGATCCAATCTGGTAGATATTGTTTGATAGAAAAATTTAAAAACCAGAAATAGTGTGAAAATGTCACATTGCAGATGTCTTTAGAGATATAGGCATTGATAAATTAAATGAAAAATACGCACTTAATACTTCTCTGCTGAGAAGTAATTTCCAAATATTATAGAACGATTCATAATACCATTATGATGCTCGAGAATTAATATCAGTTAGTGGTGATTACATTAAGTGGTACATACGACATAAATTGAATGAGGAATAAAAATGCTGAATATCATTTAAAAATTCAAGGACTAAATAAATGAGAATTATTGCCGATGTGCTTCTAATACTCCAGGATGGCTCAACATTCAGAAGGCCTGGTGGTGCTGTGGATCAGGTGTCTCTGCAGCTCTGCAGAGACAGAGGAGGCTGCCTGCTCCTGTCAGGATTGACAAAGGCTCGGAAACCATCTATGGGCTCGATGAATCAGAATTCACCCCATGGCGGTGGGTTTTGTGTGTGGCTGGTTAGTTGGCTTTTGGATGGGGGGCAGTTATTTTTCAACAGTAGAGATTTAAAATATATTATGCTCTTCTGTGAATATTTGGTGATTATTCTTCACTACTATTTTAAGTATTTGAAATAAGAGCAAGTTTCGACATATTCAATGAATTCATGCTATCTTGCACAGTGGGACGGTAACTTCAAAGATCTCCTTAGAATACCCAAACAGCCAGGAAACATGCACAAGAAGGTTGGTGTGACTGTACTGCTGAGGTTTTCCCATACTGCATTAAAGACAAATGAACCCAAAAGAAGAAATAGTGCACTTTACGTATGTCTAGCTTTCCACCCATCTGCTGGTTTCAGCAAGTGACATCTGTTGACAGGGTTCCCATTTGCAGTACTCACGGGCTCCAAGCTTTAATCAGACTCGTTTATTTTATTTCACTGGGGCTCAGCACAAAAACAGCGAGTTTTTGATGGTCGAAGTTCACACATGGGCTAAAACAGCCAAACAGCAGTTTGCTGGCTACAGTCACATGGCCCAAATGTACCAGGTGAGGCCGCAGGGCAGAAAAGGGTATTCAAAGGCAATCGACCCAGCAACCCTGAGCACAAAGAGAAAGTCACCCTCTGCTGTTTTAATCACTGCTAACTAAACTCTAGCCTTCACAAGCAGCTACTTAAAGTAAATAGCAAACTGTGCGTCAGGACCAGGCAGCAGGCAGGATTAGGAGGGAGAAACATCAACACAAGAAAGAGCGAAGCTGGGCAGAGAACCTGCTATTTTATTTATTTATTTATTTTTCTTTTCTTCTTTTTTTTTTTTAATTATTTTTTATTTTTTAACAAATTATTGGGGCTGATACAATTCTTTTCACAGTTGAGAACCTGCTATTTTAAAGGGAAGTTCAAGTTCGCCTAGAAAATGTAAATGCTACCCATGCACTTCCTTTCAGATACCACAAGCACTTCAAGGAAAATGTACAAGACGACTTCCTGAAAAAGGAAAGGATAGAACCCAAACTATTCCCAACATCACAGCATTTCTTGCACATTGTTTTCACATTCAGAGAGGAGATAAGCTGTTAGACGTCAAAATAGAAGTAACTGTATATCTGATCTTGAAGACACGGAGGACTTCTTTCCTGTCCATTTTCGTATGTTGTCTCACCATTGTGGGATTAAATTATGCACCCATGAAATGCGAAGGCCCCTGGAAGGTGGCTTATTCTTCCTCGAAGTCCAAGCCACTAAGTGTTCTATCAAAACACGAGTCTAGTTTATCTCCTCGCCGTGCTCATGCTCTTCCTACTGGACTTGGCCCTGGTCTCCACTGCTAGCCTCACCTGCCCGAAGTCGGCTCCACTGCTGGCAGAGTACCATCTCTAAAAGTGAGTTGGATCATGTCACCTCCCCTTGAAATCTTTCAAAAATCCCCCAATCTGCTCCGCATAGGTTGCACGTCCACCAGCGGACCAAAAGGAAACCCGAGAACGAGAACTAGCTCAGGCCACCTTAAAGGGTTTCCAAGTACAAAGATGGCCAAGAAAGCCCGGACATTGCCACAGGGGTGCAAACGATGGGAAAACCAAGACTGGGGTGTAAGATGCAATTAGCCAGCCAGACAGGCACTCTTCGGGCAAAAGAGGCAGAGGGCACGGGCCTAGCTGCAAGAAGCATGCCCACCTACCTTCCCGAGACCCAGTCAGCTTGGCTACCAGCCTTGCCAACGACCAGTCCAAAAGGCACCCATCCAGTGAGCAACCGATCCCTGTCCAACACCAAGTATGTCATGCTAAATGTTGTTAGCTGTCCGTTCCTACACCGTAGTCTCCACCACTGGTGAGTGTGAGCTCATGCTCTGTAGCTACTATGGCCATCTCTGGTGCTGCACATACGGATGAAAACATTCTCTGTATAATCTCTTCTAAAATCCACCTCGACGGCTCTACTGTTACATAGAATAAGCCCGGTCACCAGGACCTGATTGATCCTTGCCTAGAGAAAATGGTTGCATGACTGTCTGGAGGTAAGAGGGAAGGGGAGTTCATTGGTGCTCACTCCTTTCTTGTATTCCAAATGCTTTGTGTCACCCCAAAGTACTGCACCCCAACTCTGCGGTGCTGAGCTACCACACTGCATCCCAAACACCTTTTATGCAGCAAGAAGATAATAATAAGTAGGTATCAGGTATTTTTTCTTCAATGCTCTAAAATGAAAGCTGTTTACTTGTCAAGTTTAATTAAAAACTGAAATAGAAAGCCAACCCCAAAAGTCATGTGCAATCATCCTGTCATGTTCAGAGATGCTTCCCCTGATTTAAATCACTCTTATGAAATCTTTCACTCAAAGTAACAATTTTTTGACAGGTATTACTGAGACGGAAAATCATTTAGGGCCATGGCTCCCAAAGCACAATATGAAAGCCATTGATGAGCTTTCCCAAACCAACCCCACTGCCATTGAGTCTATTCCAATTCATAGCAACCCTATAGGACAGAGCAAAACTGCCCCTGTGGGTTCCTGAGACAGTAACTCTGCAGGAGTAGAAAACCTCATCTTTCCCTGCGGGGGAGCCGGGGATTTTGAATGGCAGCCCAACACACAATCCACTATGCAAACCAGGCTCACTGGTCTAAAGATTCAGGCATTTTGTTTCTTACAAGCAAATGAAGCCAAGTTCACACACTTTCATTTTTATCTACAACATGTGTACAAGCAGCGGTGAATTTAAGATACAGCAAGTGTGGCACATGCCTGGAACACCACTTGAAGTGGCCCCATCTTTAGTTTCTATGAACCAGGATCCTTCCAGGGGTGGTGGAAGTGCAAGCAAGCCCCAGGAGTTACCAGATGAGGCACAGCATGCCTTTCAGTGGAGCCACCAACATGAAGGCACCTGACAGAGGCAGCCAGGAAGGAGGAGGGAGAGTGCTCCTGCGGATGCAGCACTGCTATCACTGTCCACCCCTCTGGAAATGGGGCGGGGGAGGGACTTAGAGACTGTCCCTATACCCCTGGGATACAAGGAACCTACAAAGTAATTAAGAAAGCCTGAAGTGTAGCACTCCGGAAATAAAATTAATAAGCTTCTAATTTTACTGAGGACCCCAACAGTCTAAGGAATCTGGGTCCCATGACGTTCTACAAACATAAGATCATGGGAATAACCAGAGTTTGGAGAAGGGCAGGCTACTTTGTGTTTAGGGTACATCATTGGAGCTGTTTCCTTTGGTCTTGGATCTCAATTCTTAATTTGAATTAGCAAATAAATTGATAGTGGTAAAGATAAAGTGAGTTATTTGTAATAAGTCACATATATTTATTGGTGGTTGAGTCAAGTCTACCGTATAGCATGCTGGGTATTTATACCAACGACAACAGGGCCTACAGGGTTGCTAAGAGTTGGTATTGACTTGATGGCAGTGAGCTGTTCTGAGTTTTATCCTGGCCTATTATCGTCTTAGGAGTTTTCCCTCTACCTTCACACATGCATTGCTCTATAGCTACGAGGAGGCCTAGTGATGTCGTGGGCTACAGGTCACGGTGCTCAACTCAAGACAGGTCTTTTCAGGGGCCATAAAGGCGGCTCCAACTTGCAGCATCCCTGTGCACAACCAAACGCAACGCAACCTGGCCCTGCGTCATCTTCACAATTGTTCTCTATGTTCACCACCCCTTTGTTTTAGCAAGCATGATGTCTTCTTCCAGGGAAGGTCTCTCCTGAGACCAGGCCCCATGTTCTTAACAGAAGGCCTTCACTATCATTTCGACTGCTGAGCACTCTGGCTGTACTTCTCTCAAGACCAATTTCTGTGTTCTTTTGGCAGTCCATGGTGCTTTCAATAGTCTCCACAGCACCATCATTCAAAATCATTGGTTATCGTTGGTTTTCCTTATTCAATGTCCAATTTTCACGTGCATACGAGCAAATGACTATACCACGGCTTGGGCTAGACACACCTTTGTCCTCAAATTACATCCTTGCTTTTCAACACGTGTGTAACAGATTTGTCCACTGCTAAGTCATTTGATCTCGGGTGCTGCGTCCATAAGTGTTCATAGTGGATCCAAGCAAGACAGAATCCAGCAATTTCAATTCTTTTCTCCATTTATCATTTCGTTGCCCATTGGTCCAGTGGTGTTTTTCTTTTCCTACGTTGAATTATAATACTTACTGAAGACTGTATCCCTTGATCTTCATTAGCCCTAGGGCTAATGAAGCAAGGTTATGTCATCTGGGTATTGCAGGTTCTTAAGCCTTCCTCCCTGGTGGTGCAGTGGTTGCACATTGGACTGCTAACCCACAGGTCAGCAGTCTGAAACCATTAGTAGCCTCCTACTCCTCCTGTACACAGTCTCAAAACTCAGGGTCACTATGAGTCAGAATTGATTAAATGGCAGTCCATTTGTTTCCCCTTCCCAATCTTGATGCTACCGCATCCTTCTGCACATAATCTCGCTCCTCTGATGATCGTGCAGCATACAGATTGGACAGGTGAGGTGAAGGGATACAATCCTGATGCATACCTTTCTTGATTTAAAACCCCAGGGAGAATTTACTGGTTCTCTTCATATAACTGCCTCTTGATCCACAGGTTCTGCATAAGCAGTATTCAGTGCTTTGTTTTTGAAAAGAATCCCCATTCTTTTCAATGCTTTGCACCGTTTGTTGTGGTTTACACGGTGAAGTATGTCTGCATTGTCAATGAAACAAGTAAAGAGCTTTCTGGTATCCTCTGCTCTCAGTCAAGATTTCCAGATAAAATTAGCAATGGCATCCCTCTGAGTGTAGCATGAATATCTGGCAGCTCTGTGTCAATGTACTGCTGCAACCATTGTTGGATGATCGTCGGCGAATTCTCATTTGCATGAGATGCTAATTACATTGTTCCATAAGGCTGGGTCACCTTTCTTCGGGATGGATACAAGTAGAGTTGGATCTCTGCCAGTCAGGTGGACAGGTAGCTGTTTCCAAATTTCTTGGCACAGGCAAATGAATGCTTACAGAGCTTCATCAGTTTGTTGAAATATTTCACTTGGTGTCTCATCAACTCCTGGAGCCTTGCTTTTTGGATAATGATTCAATCAGCTTGGAGTTCTTCCTTCAACATCATTAATCTTTGATCATGTGCTGCCTCTTGAAATGGGAGTGAAGGGTTTCACAAATCATTCAAGTAAAATGAATTTGGACAGGTGATCCACTGAAAGGCTAGCATGGCAGCACAGAGGCCTCCAGGGACCCACTCAGAAGTGGCTTCAGTGGAGGGCCTGAGAACCGTTCTGGGGAACAGGAATGAGAGATGAGGAAGTAGAGGCAGTAACTGGACAATGCTTTTGAGATGTTTTGTTGTAATGTGGAGTCATAGTAAAATGGAAGGAGAGGGTGTGAGACCAAAGAACTTTTTTTTTTAAAGGAGGAATCTTGTTTGCATGATGATAGAAATGATCTAGGAAACCCCATTTGGGTGTTTAAATTCTAGGTCTTTGTGCATTTCATTATAATAGTTTACTTTGTCTTCTTGGGCTGCCCTTTGAAAATTTCTATTAGCTCTTTGACTTCATATTTTCCATTGGCCACTGATTCCGGTCACTCATGAGCAAGGACCCTCCACAAAGCTTAGATTTAGACTTAGTGTCCCCAAGACAGTGAGACAATGAATTCTTGTTCTTTAAAGCCGCACACTGAGGTATTTTGTTGTTGTTGTTAAGGCATCAGTAGGTAACCAAAACAGAATTAAAATATCAGAGCCAAATTAAATGCATAATTATAGTGCAATTTGAATCCTTCTATCAGTCAGAGAAAATGTGAGAAATAATGACAACCAGATGCATTACTTTACTTATTAGTAAAGTCTTAGCACAATGGTCCAGTATAATTGGAAATCAACAGTTTGCAAGATCATACAAAATGATCATAAACCACATAGAAAATCACTCTCAGTTTTTCAAATAGTTGCTCAAACATAATATCTTCTTCATAATAAGGCATTATCTTATCTCTTTAAATTGATTAACAATTTCTTTTTGAATATTTAAGCACATTAGCACTTTGTCCTAAGGGGGGAAAACATACTTTTATGTTCAGGAAGAAATCTAATGAAACTGTAATCTTATAGAAAAATCTTCATCTAAAAATTCCCATGTAATGAATTAATAAAAAAAATTTGATGGCTGGGTGCATCTGAGAATGTATCATAAACCTTAACCAGATCTTATTTAGTTCTTCTCATATCAAAGAACTCTCCAGGATAATATATAGAATGTTTGCTAGCATTATTGGTAATTCTTCATAATTTTATTCTTCTCTGTATAGAGTGGGATTCCTTCTGATACAAGGTGTTTTCAGAGAGGAATTATAATATCTGGATCCGGAGACTGGGCACTGAGGGCAGGCTGCGAGGGTAAGAGCCTGGGCTTCGCCATTTCTAAGCTCTGTGAACTTGGGAAAGACCCTTATCCTTTCTGTGTCCGTTTCCTCCTTTGAAAGACCTGAAGAACATCAAATACTCCATTGTATGATTTTCTATGCCCAAGGCTTTCTGAGTTCCTATGATTTAATATATTTTATCCATGGTTCAATAATTTTGATTTTATTAATGACTTAATTTATCCTAGAAAAAGGAGCAAACATCTAATGGCATTTGTTAGTGAACTAAATGTGAGATTGAATTTCTGGCGTATCAGAGAAGCTGTGGGATGTTTTTCCCGATGGCTTCTTTCACGTTGGGCTATATTCCTAATATTTGTTGGGACTGGTTGAAGTTGGATAAAGAAACGAAAACTGAGGTCCAAAGGATTAACTAACCTGTTTGTTAGCACCACTGAGAAATACATGAATTGAAGAACAGAGGTGGCCACTTGATTAAAAAGAGGCTATCTTGGGAGCAGAGCAGTGGGGGAAAAAATTCAACAAGAACAGGCCAATTTCTTAAGGCCTGTATAATTGTTAGAAAACAGAAAACAATTCCACCGAGCTGATCTGGACTTGTGGAGGCCTGACAGAACAGAGGACTAGACTTTAGCATCTTGAGGCTGCATGAGAGTAACAAGAGCAGACAGCCTCCTCTTTCTATCGCTGATGACTGCATGATAAGAAGCCTGCAAGGCCAGTAACTCCTTCAACACGGTACCTTTTCCAACCATCTGGACCGTGACTACACAAGTAGATCTCAGAGGAATCAAACTGAATACATCTGTGGAAAGAGACAATGGAGATGCCCAACATCATCAGCCCAAATAAGACAATCAGTCAACTGTGGAGAAGACAATCAGTGGCTTACATGCAAATTCGGATGAGTAAAATTAAAACAAGTCCACAAGAAGCAAAATGTGACCTGGAGCATATCCCACCTGAATTTTGCAAACAGATTTGCGGCACTGAACATTAATGCCTGACAACCCTGTGAGTTGTGGGAAGACACCAAGAACATCATGCAGGAAGAAAGAAGGAGGTCACTAAAGACAGGAAAAAAATGAAAGAAAAAAACCAACATGCACGTCAGAAGAGACTCAGAAACTTGCTCTTGAAGGTAAAGTAGCAAAAATAAATGGAAGAAATAATGAAATAAAAGAGCCGAACAGAAAATTTCAAGAGGCAAACGGAGAACACCAAATACAGCATGAGAGTGAAATGGGCCTTGCAAGATGAGCTTAGGAAACCAAGATCATGGCCAGCACATCGAGAGACCTGAAGAAACAGACTTAAGCCTCAGCTTGCAATATTTTAGAATTACACGGGTACCACACTGAGTAATTCAGGAAGCATCAACATAAGATAGAAAGAATACAAAGAATTACTGTACCATGAAAAGTCTGGTCGATGACCAACCATTTCATGAGGTGACGCAGATCAGTAACAATGGCACTAAAGGAAGAACTCAAGCCAGCCTGAAAGCAATGGTAAAAACAAGGCTCCAGGAATTGACGGAGAACCAACTGAAAAATTCAGCAAACCTGTCTAGGGCAATATCATTAATATTCAAGTAATATTTTGCTGAAGATAAGTCACATGGTTTCAGAAGTACACAGAGTGCTGTCAGAAATTGAAATATGAATCAGAAGCGGACATGAAAAAAGGGACATCATTGCTGATGTCAGATGAATCATGGCTGAAAGCAGAGAATACTAAAAGGATGCTTACTTATGTCTTACTGACTATCCAGAGTCACTTGACCGTGTGGATCAAACCAAACTGTGGATAACATTGAGACGAAGGGGACTTCCAGAACACTTAATTGTGCTTATGTGAAACCTGTACATGGACCAAGAGGCAGTCGTTTGAACAGAACCAGGGAGTACTAAACCATAACTGGATCCACTGCCATTGAGTGGAAACCTTGTCACAGTGATCCTACAGAACTCCCTCATGAGTTTCCAAGACTGTAACTCCTTATGGGAGTCAAAAGGACCATCTTTCTCCCAGGGCAGGGCTGAACCGTTATCCTTGAGGACCGCAACCCTACAAGTTACCGCTACGCTACCAATGCCCACGAAAGATGTGTGTCCAGTCTTGTGTTCGTCTGGAAACAAATCCAAAGACACTCATGTGAATAAGAAAGAGCTTTATACGAAGAGTAATTGTACATTAAGAAAACATCCCAATACAGTCCAGATCAAGTCCATAAATCTGTTATTTACCCATATGTCCGATACCAATCTATAAATGCTTCTCTAGACCCACGTAACACATGTAATCACATCAAATACAGAAAGATCACAGGTCAGCGGGTAGGAAGTCCTGTGCATACCATGGCGGTGGAAGCATCTCAGTATTGATGTTCCTCTCCACGTGGCTCCTCCAGCTCCAGGGGTCTCGCATAGCTCCACAGGTCTTGTGAGCAGGAATGTCTCACATGGAGTAAGCATGTGCCCTACCTCTAGTGAGCTATTTATCTCCTTAGTGCCACTAGATGAGGTCATCAAGCTGCAACCTGATTGACAGGCCAAACTCCACCCCTTCACTCTAAACAGTCTCAAATTGACAACAGAATATGTAACTACCACAAGTCTGTACACGTTCACCATAATTATTCAATCATGATGCTAAGAAAATAATCTGAGAAGCTAGAATTATATGACAAAGAATGTGTCATCAAGATTGGAGGAAGACTTATTAACAATTCTCAATATGCAGATGACACAACCTTGGCTGAAAGCCAAGGGGACCTGAAACACTTGCGGATTAAGATCAAGGACTGCAGCATTTAGCATGAATTGCAACTCAAATATGAACAAAAGTCCATATATGAACTCATATTGCAACTCAATATGAACACAACCAAAGTCCTCGTACCTAATCCAATAGATGACAGCATGTAAAACTGAGTAAAGGGCAATGCTGTCCAGAATTTCATTTACTTGGATCACAAACAATGCTGATGGAAGGAGCAGCCAAGAACTCGATTAAGGCATGGCATTCAGCAAATGTGCTGCACAAGACCTCGTTCAAGTGCTCAAGAGCAAAGAGGTCACGGCAGGGACCTGAGCGCACCTGACCCCAGCCCACTGTGTCCATTTTCTCACATGTACATCAGAGTTGGAGAGTGAGTAAGGAAGTAATGGAAAAGAATTGATGTGTTTGAATTACAGTATTGGTAAAGAACATTCAAAGCACCATTCGATTACATGAAGAACAAATAAGTCTGTCTTGGAAGAAGTACAGCCAGAATGTTTCTTGGACACGAGGATGCCAAGACTTACTCTCGTGTACTTTGGATGTGTCATCAGAAGAGGCTAGAACCTGGAATAGGGCAGCACGCTTGGTAAAACAGAGTCAGAGAAAATGGGGAAGACTCTCGAGGAAGTGGATGGAGACAGCGGCTGCAACCCTGGGCTCAGAGATAACACAGCAAGGATGGGGCAGGACCAGGCAGCCCTTCCTTCTGTTGTTAGAGGGGCTAGGAGTCAAAGCCGACTTCATTGCACCGAACAAGAACAATTAAGCCGGGCAAACGCGGAACCCTAGGTCCTGAGGCAGGCTAATTTCATGAGGCAGGCTTTCTGGCCCGATCAGGCACTCTGCCAAGAGGTCACTTGATATCATAAGGTGATCATGAGGTGCTAGACCATTCTGCCTCCCCCCTGCCTTATTAAAGAGTGCTAAACTGTAATGTGGTATGAATATATTTTCTATGGACCCCCTTAACGCATATTGATTAATTGGATACTTTCCCTTGCCCCTATATACTAACTCATAACTATCTTTCATCCAAATCAATGTTGACTATTTTCTAACTGGGTTCTCTTGGAAAAGAGAGAATTATCTTATTCTGAAAAAATGGTTTTTTTAAACCACATAAGGGGCTCTTAGAATGATTTTTAAAACCTCCATTCAAAAAAGCTGGCATTTTAACATTTTTCCTAGTTGGAGAATTCAAATAATGTTGACAGAATTACCCAGATATAATAATGCAATAAAGATTAAGTTTAAGATACCAGTGTAAACCACATTTGTATCCTAACTAATGAATTCCATAATGGATTATAAAACCTTTTTGAAGCAATCTTTCTACCATGACCATGTTACTATAAAGAAACAATCCTTACAACTACAAAATGCAAATCTTCACAGTCATTCCTACTCATAGTCACCCTAGATAGCGTTTCTGAGGCGATAAATCCTTTACAGGACCAAAGAGCCTCTTCTTCCTCCTTTAGAGCAGATGGTGGATTTGAACTATTGGCCCTGTAGTTGGCAGTTCAAAGCTTACCTAATAGCACCACCAGGGCCCCTTAAAATATAAATTATACCTACCTTTTTAATGGACAAAGCTTCATTCTATATAACTGTATCCTTATACTATTAGAGAGATATGTAGCCATAATTTTATCAAGGATTCCATTTTAACATTAGACAGGTCAATTAACCATTTTACTCAATTTAAAATCACAACTGAAAAAGCCTATTATTATTTATCCCTGGTTTGATTTCAATAAGATAATCTCACATAGAATTAAAAAAAATCAATAGACAACATGTAATTTTCCACTTTGTAGGAAAGTGGAAAGAAAAGATTATTAATCAATCAACCAACTATTGAAGACATTACTTACAGCAGGGGCACTTGGATGCTAAAAGTCTGCCTACTTTTTGTGGTTCAGTACCACTTCTCATTGTTTTGGCCTCAATTTCCAGTTAACTTGCAAACTCAGACATTCTGAACAGCATTTCCCATCGAAGAAGTCAAAGATCACCTAGCCTGGACATTGACTTAACCCCAACTACTCTGGCGATTCTTTGGCACAATTCAAATCTGTCAATGCTCACACTCTCAGAAGTCTTCACTTGCTGATGTTCTATTTGTTTCATTGCATTTCCTTCTCCCTAAAAATCCATATGTTTGATGCCTACTGCTTCCCACTATTTTGTCAGTTCCACCAGGACAAAAATTTTGCTTTCTCAATGCTGAATTCCCATGTTTTGATCCTTGCTCCACACAGTGAAGACTGAACCCTTGTTGAGTGAACATAATATTTCCTATTGTTTGTCTTCACTTAAACTGTAAAAAGAAAGCCTTTTAACACGTATTGTCACACGCCTGTGAGTTGATCCTGACTCAGGGACCCTGTAGGATAGAAAGTGTCCCGTAGCGTTTCCTACGCTGCACATCCTGACAGAATCGGATGGCCTGGGCTTTTCCCCCGTGGAGGTGCTGATGGGGTAGAACCACCACGCTGAGGTCAGCAAAGGAGCACGTAACCACGGTGCTTCAGCAGCTCCTGGTGGGCATACAAGACCACAATAGAAACACGGATAATCATGATGGTGTTGTGCATTCTATTCTCTTTGGCAGTGCCTTTTCAATAGCATAAGAAGATGGGGTGCCTACAGTCTCTGTCCACCAACAAGGAGGCTGACACTCATCCAAAGCCAGTGAGGCAACATCTCATTTCTCAACCTGGGCATTCTCACTATTTGGGGAACTTCACCTGATTATTGGTAATTGTGTACCTCTATTGAATATGGTGCTCCTCTAGTTAACATTTTTCCCTGGTGGAAAAAAACCAACAACCCTAAAAGTATAAATGAAGTACAATTGGTTGAATAAGACATGGCAATTCCTTTTAGAGTTTCCTAAGTAGCCCTGGGGACGCAGTGGGCTACATGGTGGACCGCTGTCCACAGGATGTTGGCTCAGCTGGTGGCCGCTGCTCCAGGAGGGAAAGGTGTGGCCGTCTACTTCTGTAAGAGTCACAGTCTCGAAAACCTAATCAAAAGTGCCTATGCACTGGAATCGGCTCAGTGGCAGTGGGCTTGATTGTGGGTTAATATTTCTTATGCCTTAATTTTTTTATACTTAGATATTATTTGTTTACTATTAACTGGGAATATATATATATATATATCACTCCATAGTTCAATCATCTCAAGTAGAATTGTACAGTTGCTACCACAATCACTTTCCAAAGTTTTTTTTTTCTCCCTGGACTCTTTGACAGCATCTCCCATTTACTCCCCATCCTCACTGTACCCCACCCTCTGCTCCCCAAAACCTATAGGTTCATCAATCCTGAGTTTCATATGCAGAAAAACATATAACACAGCTTCAAGAGGTGGTCTCCGATGACATAACACCTCTGAGATACACCCTAAACATGAACAAACAATTACAAAATACATTGGAATGTCACCCACACGTTTGCTAGAGTAATACATGTGTTAATACAGCATACAGGGCATCGATGGAGCAAGGCCTTATTTGTCCGCCTTCCAATAGTTCACCAAACTTGGTACAGCTGCCTTCTGCTTCCTCAGACATCATGTCCATTCCGACTCCTCAACTTACAAGTGTGTCTGAAGTAGATTCCAGATCACCCAGTGGAGTTCCTGCACGGGATCTCACTGATGCAGCTTCCGCAGCATGCTGTGAGCCTGGAAGATCCAAGATTCAGGGACAAGGAGCCTTTTGTCCAGAACAAATGCACTCCTGGCTAACTAGCGATTCATTATTGTTACCCAACTTTAGGATTTAGGACCACAATGGGAAGACAATGACGGTGAGTGCTCTCATTTCATAAGCAAATGGACAGCTCTATTGTGTACCTGAAGTGATGTGGAGCTTTCCATTGGCAAAGAGTAGATGCTCTGACTCCCAATCTAGTGCTTTCTCTCCCTCCATTTACATCAACAGCAAATGTGGTTTTATCAATAAACATGAGTCATAAAAGTATGTAGAGTCTATAATATTTTGAATCTAAAAAAATCAATGCTTAAAAATGTCTACAAGCAATAAAAGTTTTACCTTACATAAATGATGACAACTAGTTGAAAACTGGAACCCTAGCTGTGGCAGACATCAGAATCCCCGCGGCTTTTAAAACAAGTATTATGGTGAGCAAAAGCAATGCAATATTAGCAAATAAAGGAAAGGTGACAAGATTCAACTACTACTTGGAAGGGAAAGTTCGGGCTCTGTGCAAAACAACATGGAAGAAATAAAGATGCAGCAGTAATTCTAACAGATTTGCTAGGTCACTAGAAACAGGAACCAGGGGTTGTTACTCTACATGCCAAGGGCCCACAGGACGCTAGAAGCTAATAAAGGATCAGGGCATGTGCCAATTCAAGCCTGAGCCAGGTGCAATTCAAGCCTGAGCCAGGTGAGCGGTACACCTAGGTGGCCAGTATACCTGGGTTGGCCCAATCTAGCTAGGTGGGCTTAATTCAGCCAATGGGGTCAACCAGAACTGCTGACCATGCCTTCTAGCAAAGGCCCTAAAGACCAGAACTTCAAGACCACCGCTCTCATTTCAGCTGCTCCTCTGCCTTCCACTCGGCTGTGCCGTAGTCTCTCTGGCCTCAGGCAGCCAAATGTGGTGTGCAGTCCCATGGGTTGCCCATGTTCGGTGGCTGTAAAACTTCAAACTCTGCTGTCCTTCATAAAAACCCACTTGGATCACCAACCAGGTTTCGGAGCGAATTCTTTCTTGTGCGAAGCTAAAAACCGAGGTGTTTCCCACCTGAGAAACCTAACAGATTTATTCCCAAACTATGAAGGTTCAGCTCTAGGCCCATGTCCCCCACTTGCAGGAGCACCTGTCTGGGCCCTTGGAGGAGCCTGAGCAACGTGTACAAAGTGTTCTTTAACACTTGCAATGCCTTTAGATGGCTCTTGCCCTGCCTCACGCTCTGCCTCAGGTCAGGGGGAAATGGAGTGGCATGGTTGCTCTGGGGATCCAGGGAGGGGACGCTTGAGTTGGAGACAGAGGTATTTTGGATTTCATGTGATAGAGCTATGTGATTCATAAGCCACTTCTGTTGGAGAGTGTACCATTCCCTGTGTAGGAAAGGGCTGCAGAACACGCTGATAGTCTCTGAGCTGACTCCTCGACAGCATGACTAAAGGACACCGGAGACAAACTGCTAATGAGGGATATCAACTCAAAGGATCGTTCCGATTAGTCACTAAACACTCAGCTCTGACATCTCACAATCTGCAAATGAATGAAATGACATAAACATTTTTCCAACATGTCAATAATCCTAAAAATTGACATGACATTATCAGTGAGGAGCTAAGAAGTTAAACTATTCTGGTCGACTGAGCTAGAAACTGAGTGAATTGTTTTTCTATTTTCCCTATGCAAAATATGACTAACTCATAATCAGAAGTATTTTAAGAGTACACAGTCAAAACCCCTTTTTAAAAAGTATTATGCAACATTTCAGGCAGTAGATAAGTAGAGAATATGTTATATTTCTATATTTGATTGCAGTATTGTCTGCTTCTAAAATGTATAATTTGATGTGATTTCTTTTCTCAGTCTCAGTAAGTATTCACATTTTACCTATTTTTGAATGTGTAACTTTGTATTTATTTTTGAATTCTTTTAAAAGAGATCCTTACCTGCTGCTCCTGTTGCCTAGCTACCAGGCCCCACATCACCTAGACGCACACATATACCTATAGACAGTCTGTGCTGCACAGGTGTTCCTGCCGCTTAGGATGGGCAGGGTCGCAGACTCCAGAGTACATTTTCCACATTGCTTAACACGACACAATACAGTGACAAACGCATTTTGACAAGGTCAACAATCAAGAGAATGAGAACCGATGATTTTAAAATGATTTTTCTTCGCTACTATGTAAGCCTGGTTTGACTCACTTAAAATATTTCATAAGAAAATGAATCACATAATTGAGTTAGGATTAAGGAGACAAGTGTTAAGTAACTTCTTACACTCATAGCTCAGTTGGAATAGACTCAATGGCAGTGGGCTTAGGTTTGCTTCTACAAGAAACATGCTATTTAGTTTGGGAATGTTTGGGAACATTGAGGAGATGATCCTGAGTGAAACCACATTGACATTAGTGATGTTCCAGAGAGCAACAAAAACCAGAGAAACTGAGACTTCTGGGACTCACTAACCTGAGTGCTTCTGTGGGCCTCGAGAATTCTGAAGGGTGCTGAGCTTACAATGTCAAGACTATACAAGCACGTGATCAAGTAGCAATGATGTGTAATCAATATGAAGCACAAATTAAACAGAGAATCTGTTCAGAGGCCAACAGCCCTTTAAGCATAAATACAATGCAAATACCTTCAGGAGGTTTCCCAAAAAATCACAAATAAACTTATTTTTAAGGATATCTTGATTTGGCATGAAATCAAAGTCACCTAGAAAACAATAATATTAGTAGTTTATTTCATTAAGAATTCAAGCTTTATTTCTTTCTTCAGAATAACAGCCAGGCAGGTCCCTAATTCCATCAAGTTTGAGGAGTTTCAGAATTTAAATGAATTAATTGGTTAACAGATTTCAGTAAGGTATTATGGTACATATATCACACATTATGCATTATCTATAGCAAGGTCTGGGGAAAATTTTATAAACAAATGAATTCATATTTCTACAGTCCAATGAATTAAGATTCTATATAAATAGAATAAAGATTCTAGAGAGCTTAAATCATTCCGAGTCAGGTCTTCCTGCCAAATGAATTCAGCTCATGTCCAGCATGGTCATCACAGAGGGGGAAAAGAAAGTAGCAGCATTTTCAAGTGCTTCTTTGAAATTTGGAATTACAGATTTGGGAATGCGAGACTGGCCCCTCTCTTTCTCTTCACTTTTATTTCTCTACCTTTTTATAGTAGAAAGATCAATCACCTGGGTTGCAGTCTCCCAAGGCCTCGGCAGTTTTATTTTTATTTGGTTATGTCCTTCTCCAGCAAGCCTGGGACTTTTCAAAGTACTTCAGAGCAGAAACAATAGAAGGAGCTACTGTCCTCTTGGGGACTGGAAGGGGTTGCCCGGAGCAGCCTCCTTCCCCTAACGTCTGCTTTAAGAGCAAGTTGTCGTTTTCAAATGTAGCACAGGGCCACCGAGAAGGAGAGAACTGGTGCTGCAGGATTTATAGGTGGGGGACGCCCGGCCAGAAAGCATGCCTTCAGAGAGTACAACCAGCCCCTAATCACTGAAGGCTGGAGGAGTGTCGAGGGTACAGAGCCGGGCTGGGGGTCCCTGCAACACAAGGGCTGCCACTGCTATTACTCATTCTGGGACCCCAGAGACAACAGGAACGTGTAGAGGCCCTCATCTGATATAGAAGGACCATAAAATTATGAAATAGATGTCATTTGGCTACCTGGAAACTCCTGGCCATGATTGGTGCAAATCTTAGCACTGTCGAGACATACTTTCATCTTAGAAGAATAAATGGGAGACAGGACCATTAACTGCAGGTTGTCGATGAACAGAGAGACAGAAAGATGAGTGGGGGATTTTCAGAGAAGCTGGTAAAGAGCTCCGCCTGGTTGCTCCCAGGGGGGTTTCCACTTCCCAGTGGACTAGCGCGTCACGAAAGGACTTGGCTCATGCTGCGACAAGAAACAGAAAGGTACTAGTAAAATAAGCAGCTCTGGCAATTCCCCATGTGTTATGGCAAGAGTAATTTTTTTGAGGACAATACTATTCACCTGGGGGAAAACACTCCCACTGCATCCCAAAGCACTATAGAAAAACTCAGTAGAAATGTATTTGCTACTTCACAATTTGCCTTCAAAAATTCTGCCCCAAACAAACCGTGGACCGTTATTTATCCAGATGACTGACACTTGGAGAGTTCTGCAAACTCCTGACTTTTACACTGGAGGCAGCCGTGCACGTTCTTCCAGCAACAACAACGACGTAGAACAAGAACTACATGGCCTTGGATTTTTAGTTCTTTCTGCTGACTCGTTCAGAAAAACACTAAGACGATTGGTTCTATTGGCCCCTGGCTTCGCAATCACCTACTCCAAGTTGAACAACATCTTGACAACAGGGCAAGCCCAGAAGTGTGAGGACTTCTGGTGTACAGCCCATGACATTTCCAGGGGAACTGGTTCAGTGTGTGTTTTCGTTTTCATGTTTGTCTTCTTCTAGCATAAAACCCTACAATTTTTAAGACTGTAAGTTTCTGGGCATATTGCATTGCAACATGTCTGGTCTATATTCACTAGTTCCATTAATTTGTAAGTTTTAGGAATTAAAAAGGGTAGTCAAGTTTGTTCTCTAGTAGTGAGCTAGCTTCTAACCTGATACTCTTGAGAGCAAACTGTTTTTATAACAATTATTATCTTCCTCTACCTCAAATAGCCACAGAGTACTTCGGTAGCAGACTTCAAAGGACTGTAAGGGAAATACAATCCTTTATTAAGGGAAGAGGAGGCTTTGTCTCCAGGTTATGGGCTTCAGCAATGCTCAGAGCATGGGTAAAATCAGTGCACGAAGCAGGGATTGTTGCTCCTGCCTGAGCAGTGTCTCACCCAGCCCCCACTAGGAGTGTTCGTAGCTGTTGTCCCTCATGACTGAGCATGCTTACACATCCTATCACACATGACTCAGGAAATGCAGGCTCCATTCACCTTCCCCGTGCCCAATGACTAGATCCAAAATCATTGATCATCCCAAACAAGTATTTGGCTATGGAAACCAACAGTTTGTGCCTACCACCCTGTGTGCTGCCCATCAAAAGTCCCCGTAGACGGCCTTTGGTGTCTGTTTAATAGGGGTGTTTCCCACACAGCGAGCTGGACTTATAAAAATAACTATTTATAAGGAAGCAAAATTTCCACTTCAGATAGCTATTCACACCGATACTAAGGGTTAAGAGAGGTCAACTAAAGCACAACAATAAAAATCTTCAACAATATTCTGTACTTACTTTAAAAAGACAAAAGGAAAACCAAAAACCTCTTTAAACTTGAAAGGCTTCTTTCATCAAGGAGAGAAAAAGAGCCAGGTTTTAACTGCAACTCTTCTCCCCCTACTGTTAATGTTTGCTCGTTTTTAAAGAGAAGCCAATGGTAACGATTTGCTGGGATGAACTTTATTATTAAACAGGCTATTGGCTGTGCCAAGCTTTCTTTCTGGAGAAATTCGAGAGGATGTGATTTATGGTGCTTACTAGCTGGTTCCTCAGTCACTTCCCTGGCTGAAATGTTCAAACCTCACGGGTGACTTCTTTCAGTTTATGACAGATGGACAATGACCACAGGACATAAACCGAACAGCTGTCCGCCTCCCCTTTTGTACTCTTCTTCCCTCTGGTCCTGTCCCCGTTTCCTCTGTTAAAAATACCGGTATATCTTCATGTTCACTGCCATTGCTCTCAAAGGGAAGTAAGGATTGATTCTCTTCCAATTTATAGAAGGTCCAGGCCACCTTCTCACCATTTCCAGATACCCACCTTTTTGCCAGTTTCCTGGCAAGCCCAGAGTATAAACTTCCACCAGTGCCGATGTGAGAGGGGCACAGGCAGAGAAATGCAAAAGGCCAGGTTTTGCCAGCTCCCTTGCTGGGCAGTCCTCCTTTCCCCAAAGCTGAGCCACATAACCCACGCACGCCTGAGTGCTCCTCCTGGCCCATTTTCTTGGAAGATGAGTCTGTACTTTAGGCAGCAGGTTTTAAGCCTCTCTTTCACTTCCCACACTGGATGCTGACTGAGCTGCCATCTTGGGACCTAGTTCTTTTAACAACCTCTGCCCAGTTCTCCCTGCAGGGAGCCACCTCCCCACCCCCACCCCATCATTGCTATGCTGATGCTATGGGTGGTACCACCCATTCTCCCTCAGTCTCCTCCCAAAGGATGAAGTCCTGCCTCTGGCCTTCCTCCCCTCTTT
Organism: Tenrec ecaudatus; assembly: GCF_050624435.1. Taxonomy (NCBI): domain Eukaryota; kingdom Metazoa; phylum Chordata; class Mammalia; order Afrosoricida; family Tenrecidae; genus Tenrec; species Tenrec ecaudatus. The sequence continues at coordinate 122,840,818 of NC_134538.1, forward strand.
CCAACAAGCTGCACTCTCCCATTGCTCTGCATTCAGGGCACTGCAGTCTGCACCCTCCACTAGCAATCGCAGACTCCTGCTTAACTGGTTTCTTCTCCTACAAGGACGCTTTTCATCTACTGGACAGGAAGCTCCTTGAAGGCAGGGCAGTACCTTCCTCACAGTGCATGTAGTATCATTAAATATCTATTGTGCATTTTCCTCTTACAGAAGCGTTCTGGAGCAAGAATCCTTGATTAATGGATAAGAAGGGGGGCATTGTTGGCTCAGATGAAATTCAAACATTCCCCATGGGTTTCATGCAGCATAAAATTCTATACCCTCTTGCCTCAGTAGTCAAGAATGTATACAGCACCTTAATCTGAAACAAAAACAAGCTCCCTTTCTATCCTATTGGTTTAACTCAATACAGTTAGCTGAAAGGACCCAAATCCTGCCCTCCATTCTAAGAGGGAAACTTGGCTATTCTTTGGCCCTCAAGGAGTATTGAAGCTGTAAAGGGTGAAAGCAGAAAGGCCAGTCTGTGAATCAAAGCAGAACAAGGTGGGTCATCAATATAGAGAGGACGTGAGTGCTCAGGGAGAGGGAGCTGTGGCAGCAGGAGTTTTCACGGAGGAGTGGTGTTTGGCCTCTGTCAATGATCGACTTCTGTTCAATCTGCAGTTCTTGGTTTCAGTCCTCTACCAGAACAGCCCTCAGTAAATATTTGAGGAATGGATCTGTGCATATATTTAGGAATGAATCACTGATCTTTTTAAGTCTCATCAAAGTGAATGACAACCTATTGAAAATTTTAGAGAAAGAGTATAGTACTGACTTTCAGATTTTTAAAAATTAGATAATCTTTTATTTAATTATAAGTCTTAATAAGCCAAAACCACATGTAATTAATCTAAACATTTTTTAGAACCTTCTGCTTTAGTAGCATTTTCAGTATTAAAGAATATTCTCCTGTTACTTAAACTAGGATTTAAGAATTTAGGGCAAAGGAAATTTAAGATATACATGAAGCTCACCTAAAAATAGATCTTTTAAAAATTCTAGTCTTTGAAAATGCATACTAGCTAAATAGAAATAGATTAACTCCAGAAAGAGGTGAAATAATCTGAAATCTACTCTTACCCATCTTTATTTACATAAATAAATTCTAAAGAATCCTCATTCATATTCCTAAACAAATCAGTACTATTAATTGAGTGATTAAACTTAGATAATTTAGAAATACTTCATATTACCAATATTTTAGTTTCTTTTGTTAATAAAGATTTCTGAAGATCTGAAAGGCAATTCTTAAATAAATCTTGTGCAAATATATTTCAAATCTAAGAGTCTTAAGCTCAAATAAAACATGTATGTAACTTTAGAAAGCATATACCGTATATACTCGAATATAAGCCGACCCGAGTATAAGCCGAGGTATCTGATTATTACCTGGGAAACCAGAAGAACGGATTGACTCGAGTATAAGCCTAGGGTGGGAAATGCAGGATGTGAATTAACACAGAGACCAGAGGGGAGAGATGGAGCGCAGCCACAGACACATCCTTACCAGTTCAGCTGCCTGCGTAAGTGAATCACTACAGGCGCTTCTGCGAATTGGAGCCATCCACGTCATAGGACGGCTCTGATTGGTTAGATGTGAGTAAACAAACATTCAAAGCCTTGCAGTGTCAGCGGGGCTTTGAATGAACAGTGGAGAAACAGCAATCACCTGTGAGATGTTGCACCTCGCTGGGGTACCACTGACCCATGTATGAGCCGAACCCCAGTTTATACATGAGTTTACCACTGACCCGTGTATAAGCTGAACCCCAGTTTCTCAGCACATTTTTTGTGCTGAAAAACTCAGCTTATACACGAGTATATACGGTAATTTAAACTAAGTTTACTATTAAACCTTTCTAAACTCCTGCATTTGATTGGTGTCTGCTTTGAGCTCAAGCCACCAGAGATTTTATTAGTCCCTTGCTTCTAGACACTCCTGTTTTCACGATTTCATAATACATCTTCCAAGGTCCAACTCACCAGGTAGACTGACTCTTGGGGAAAAAAAGGGAATGTAAGTTAGAAATAGATTCCATTGAGAATTCACGGAGGAAATGCGCCATGATTCACACCAAGGAGCAGGAAACGCAATTTCTACTCCCCCAGAACTTTCTGTGGTGACAGAGTTGAGCGGGAGCATACGTATCTCGGGTGAATCGGGTTCTGAGTAATTAAGATGTTTCTGCATTAAGCTCAAGGGGAAATCTAGCTGTTTTCCTTATGTGGAACGAAAGATAATATCAATTACAAGTGACATCTTGTTCAATGTATCTATTTAAGGGGGGGGGGGAAGCAAATTTCTTTTACAAAGCAATCTTCCTATCCATCAATGAGATTTATCTCCAGCTTTTAAAGTGTTTCAATTTTTGTTATTCAAAATACATATGCCAAATGAGTAACTCATTTTTCTCAGATATTCTGTAGCAAGTTATAGTTCCTAAGAGAATAATTCAGAACTAAGGCTATTTTTATACATTAATCTATAAGTATATTTGTGATTGAATTACTTCTCTGTCACAAGATGGTAAAAATAAAAAAGTCAAAAGGATTGCACATACACAAATCCCTCAATCTTTAGTATATCAAAAACCAAACTTTTCTTTCAGGTAATACATCTCTAAATTATGAGCAAATAATTCATATGGTTAACCTATTACTAGTTCAATAATTACATTCTTCAATAAAAACTTTGGCATATATACATTTTTCTACTTGTTTAACTAAAAGCATAGTTTATTTGTGATTCTCAGATTTCTTCTGGGCCCTCTTTTCCACTGATTAGGTCCTCAGGATCCTCAGATCCCAGTTTCTAGGCAGGAAATGTCGACCTGATCACTCTGAACTGCTTAGTTACATAATACTTTGATGTTTCTGTAATGGTTGCTTGTCACTGAACCAAGAAATACTTATGAACATCTACTTCTTGTCTCTTGGCAATTGCTGAGGATATTAAAAAGGACAAACAGATTTACTGCTCAAACCAAACGATTTGTTCTTCAGGGTGCGTGCGTTCTGTTTGTTTGTTCGTTCAACGCTAACCTGTCTCACGTGTATGCCACAGAAGCATCCAAGCCACGTTCACGTTTGCTTTCCTCCCTGTACAGTCACTGAGCCCACTGTTTGGGTCTGATGGGTAAGAAATCTGGAGGATTTTGTAGGCTATAACCCTTCTCTCGCTTTAATTTTAAAGTTTAACTTTCTTTTTATTTTTGTCTTACTTGTTTGTATGTATATGTATTTATTTAATTTTCCCCTTTTGTTTGTGGAATGTAATACATTCAAATAAGAACACGTTTGCTGTCATTGCATAAACCACCTCATCGAATTGGCAAAGTATCCCATTGAACGCCGTGTTTGCGCGTGTGCGCGCCCGTTTCTTCCCTTGCATTCTCCTCCCTCCCACTCCCCTTCTTGTCGTCCTCCTCCTCCCCCACTCCATCCTGGCCTCCTTAAAGTCTTTTGTATGAAAAACATGATTATATTAAATTTTTCCTTTATAATCATGGTGTCATGAAGTATTTATCTATGAGATTGACTAACTTTGCTAAGCATAATGTTCTCGAATGGTCCAGGTCTTGAGGGTGTTTGACAGGTTCATCATTGTTTTCTACAGGATGCATACGATTCCACTCTGTGAATGTACCAGGGTTTGTTCATCCAGGAACGTATGACCTACCTTATGCTTTGACTAATGAGTCCTATTAAGTTGAAGAGAGAGTTGGGCTAAATCGAGCAAACATCTATGTGGTTCATTCTTGATGAGTGAGCCAAGGCAGATCTTTATCAAGGAAGAAATGAGTCTCCTCTAAGCCAACTGCCCAGTTCGTCTGACTTAAGAGTTTCGTTGCTTTTCTTTATTGCTCAAGAAAGACAGAAGTCCTTTGGCAGACTTCTATTCCCTATGAAGTAAATGAAACCCGCCCCCATCCGACATAGATGAGCTCTCTAGATGGATATAATTTCAGGTCACAAGTGTTGAAAGCCACCCAGTCAGCGCCTCTGCTCCAGTCAGGTACTCAATGACTCTCCCTGATCTTGCTGGTATTCACTCTGTCTCTTCACCTGGGAAACTTTTCTCAGTCCTTTCCATTAACCTGTGGGTGCCTTTCAGAGATTACTCTCTCTTAAAAAGTCTCCCTGATGTGATTGACTGCTGGACCGAGCCAGGTCCTACTGCCAGGAGGATCTGCACACATCCCCACCTCAGTTTACAATGATCAGACCACGTTCCAAAGGTTTCACGTTCCCACATGTTTCCATCACCTTCTTCTATACCAGGAGGTGCTGAAATAACTGTTTTCTTGATTTTTTTTGGTCTTAATATAGTTGTTAAGCTTAACAATGCTGGATACACAGTATATATTCAGTGGGGCTTTGTTAAGCAAAGGACAGCTACAGGGCTCTAGCAGGGTAGCCTTTTGACCCCGCCCTGCCTGATACATTAGTGAGTTTAGAAGTGTCTGTGAGATGGTGGTTTGCAAGGGCATTATCTCAGAATATTCTTCCTATCCCAGAGGAAATCTAAAGGAAACCGGTAAATGGCCCTAAGGCCACAACCATAAATTCTCCAAGTGGAATCTGACGAATCAAGTGAGGATTGTAGCAGATCGATACACCACCACAGAAATGGATGAGATCTTTCATTCGGGTGGAAAAATGAAACCTTCTAAGCATATCATGGGATAGTTTTCAAGATGATTTAGCTATTGATAATATGATAAATGTTAGGTTCTAGAACTGCCTTTTCAGAGTGCATAAAAATTCATTTTAGCATAAAATCCATTTGCTCAAGATGCCCTATATACATATGTATGTGTGTACACAAACATGTGCATATAAACATCAACGTTTATGTATTTCAGGAAGAACTAGGAGGGCACTGCACAGTGGAGTTTATTTGCGACAGCTCTGGTAATGATGGCCGTTTCTGGATATTGAGCTCTCAGCACTGTTTTGGACAGCATCTGTCATGTGGTTGAAAATGTTTACAAGAGCAATATGGAAATATCATGAAGAAGAGACATCTCTCCAAATGTGGTTTATGTGTCCATAATTATGAGCATAACTCGCCAATGAAACCATAAAGGATGATGGAATCCTCGAAAAACTTCTCATGTAAATCTGAGTCATGATGCTGTGCAATGAACATGTAGCACCCTGAAGGACTTTCTAAGGAGTGACATTAAATCTGACAGACTAACCACTATCTAATCACTAACCAATAATGAGTTTGGTTTCTGAGTTTATTAATATAAGTTTAGAGAATTCCATAATACACACACCCAAAAATGTTGACCTGCCCACATACAGTTTTTATAATATATTCTTAATAAAATTTTTTACTTGACCACACATGCAATGGCTACTTAGATAAAGTTGCTATTTCCGTATCTGGTTGTTGTGTGGCTTCAACAGTTCATAATGCGTACACCTAACTGTGACATCTCTAGAGTTGTGTGCACGCTCCACGGAGCCTTCATGCCGTCCATATGAAAGGAATGAAGCTGCTCCAAGCACTATCCCCGTGAAACACAGCCAACCTGGAACGGCCTCCCCACTGTATTCTGTTCCTCACACAAGGAAGCAGCTAATGGTTTGCTTCGGACATTCTTCTTCGGTCTCAACAAATTTTACTCTCAAAATTCAATATCTAAATCCTCCAATGAAATCTCTAAGTAACAATCTCAATTTTTTCACTCTTTTGTTTCATTCCAGAGTGATGACATATTATTATTTCACTTTTGATGATAAAATTGCTAATTAAGAAGGAGATTTCTAAAAGTACATTTAAATGATAAATGTAAGATAAAACCAAAAAATAAGTCAATCAACAGTGACAAAAAGGATAGGGCTTGAAGGAAATTCTCTTCGGTGCCATCAACCGTACTGGGCTCCCAGCAGTGGGAACGCAGACTTGCAATCGAATGCTGGCTCCTGAGGGAAACTGCCTTTGCTAATGGTGACGCTCACAGACAAGGACAGTGGGGGCTGGAGGGTGACACCCAGGAGCACAGCTGCCAGGGTGCCAACAGCTCTATGTCACAGCAAGAGGCCATGAGGAAGTTCTCCAGGTTATGGGAGCAGGATTAACAAAGTCAGGACCCCATCTAGAAGACAGGATCTGTTTCCTTGCAGCATTCCCCTTGAAAACGCGTGTGAGCTGTAATATGAGCAAAACAAACCAGAAAGGCCATCCTGCTGCAGCATAGTCAAAATCCACGTGTAAGTCATTTTATGAGACGGCGGGCTACAGATAGCATTCTTCGTACCATGTAACGGAGAAAGAACACAATGTGTCATTTTTTAACAACCCAGTTTCCTTTAAAGTGTTTTAAGTAACTCAACTAGTCTCACTGCATCCCTGGTTGTACACTATGATTAAAACAAATATTTCCAACTAAAACTATTGCAATTGCTAGAAACACTTACCAATGGAAAACTGGAGGACCGAGGCTGTAGTTGTATTAAGGACGGTGGTAATCTAGAAAAAATATACAAAGGTGAGTTACAAAAGAAGGAAAAGAAATTGGAGTAAGTTTGGGGGGAGGGCAATGGAAGGCAGCACAAGGAGGGAAGACAAAGATCTAGTGGCAGAAGCTGTATGTCCACATTTGTTTATTTTTATCAGTGCCTGAACACATACATGTTACCCTGTGGGCAACCGAGCTGTGAGATTCCAGCTTCCGCTCTAACAGTAAATTTATCATGGCTCTTTCAATAGTGTCATCTACCGACAACCTTTCAAGAGATTGACCAGTAACAACTTCACACACCCACCTGACCCTCTCCACCCTGTGATTAAAAAAAAAAACACCATAAAAAAGTCACTAAACAAAAGTTGGAAGACAAGGATAAAAGGAGGCGAAAAAAGCTATTGTGAAAATGAAAATAGACTTATGATACCTGAAAAGGGTGCATTTGTTTAAGGCTGTGGACCAGCGCGGTCCTGCTTACACAGCTCCGCGTACACTGAAACCAATGAGCCGCGCGAGACTCACCTCCCAACAAGACTGCTACCAAAAAGTAAACAGAAGCAAGGACCTCAAAGACATCCTTCCAAGACATCAAAACGAACCAAGAAACAATCTGTTTCCCTTTGTTTCATGGAGAATCATGAAACGTTTTCTTAGGCATTTTCCCCTCTTCTAAAGAGGAACGGCCTTTTATCTCTTTAACTGACTTATTTTATGGAAGAGTGACTTTGACCCATTCCAGCTCAAACAAAATGAGAGTTAAGGTTTTCATCTTAAAGGAATCTGTTGCTGGGTTCCAGAACCCCTTCCCCCCCCGTGCCTCCCGTGACTTCCACCCCATCAAATGGAAAGTTGGTGTCACGTTTGCAGCGGCAGACACAATAGGCTCTCTTCCAGTCGCTTCCTACAGGTCTCAAAAATATCCTTCGTTATCCCTATACTTTGTCAGCTCCCATGAGCTAAGTCCACAAATGAAGACGAGTCAGGTGATAGCAGATCAGGTCGCACAATTGGTCAAGGGAACTGGCTGGCAAACTCATGAGCAGGGTACTTGCTTCGAAGGATTCAGTTGAGACACGAATCTCAAGCGTGGTGCGGGCCTCCCTTCTTGCCCACTGCTGTGCATGCTTCAACTCTCCTGAGGGGCTGCGATCCGTATCCTGGTGGTACCTGTGTGGTCAAGTCCACAGCTGTGCGCTTCACCAGCAAACTGCACGAGGCAGGAAATAGGCTCCACATTACATGTGCTAACTGACGGTGACCGTATGCTTGGATTAACCATTGATTCTAAATGCTTTCTTCATCAGGGAGGCTAAGGGGCAAGGGAATGACTGGCTTTCGTTTCTTCTCCTTTTCCTATTGAGTTCATTAGTGAATTTGTCAATAATTAGGGAAAAAAACTGAAGAGTAAAGAAAATAACAAGAAGCATCTCCTATACAGCCCTCTGGATCTATCTTTACATTTGGGGGTTGTAAATTATTTATTGCTCGTCAGCTCAAAGATGTAATTTCAAACTGCGAAGTGAAGTCATTTGGTGGGAAATTCTAAAGCATGAAGGCACACTCACAGGGCTTTGGATAAAGTTTTAATACCACCATGAAAGTCTGATCATTTTTCTACCAAAGTTCCCATTGCTGTCACACTGATTGGGACTAAGAGTGGCCCCTATCAGTGTTCTTAAACCCCCAATAGTTGCCAAACCACAGAGCCCGAGCCCGAGAACTGGGTGGATGTGAGAAAGCTTCCGTGGGCTGAGCGGGCGGACAGGAGAACGCACCGTCTTCTGCATCACGCCCCCGCCATTCTGCACCTCTGCCCAGCACACACCGATTTTAAAGACCAGCTTGATCCTCCTTTAGCCTAAGTTCACCTTTCTAACTTGACGCATCTGCAAATATGTGAGAATAATCCAGAGTAACAACCAACTCCATTTTAAGTTCGCAGCACAAGTTCTCTTAAAGGAGTGGTTTGATCATCTCGTCTTCATTTTACACTCACAAAGGAGCTCAGGGTCCCCGGCTGAGAGAGACACTGCCTCTCACTGATTTTGTTTTTTATTGAAATGAAATAGCTGCCTGACTAAATCTCAAGACAGGGAAATGGCCCATTGGGCCTCTTAACAGGCAGAGTTAACAAGGGGCTGTGTGCTGGGTTGCTAAGCACAAGGTCTGCAGTTCCAGCCCACCAGCAGCTCCAGCGGCCACCCTACTCTGCCCTGTGAGGTCACTGTGAGTCAGCATTGCGTCAGTGGCAGGGAGAAGGGGTTGAGCATTAGCCTACCAAGGTCTTTTGTTTTAGATATTCAGAAAATTACACTTATGAAGGTTTTTCTGTTTGTTTTCCCAGAGTGGAGTTCTGATAACTCATTACTTTCTATCAGATCTCACTGGAAAGCGTTTTTGCTGGACTGTGTTGAAGTTGTACAAATCTGTGAACTTGAATGAAAATAATTGTATATAAACTGACGATTGAGCCCTTCACCCCTCATTCAACTGATGGCTTCTGTAAACACAGCTTGGCACAGTATATGTCTTAGCTTCCACAGCATAAAGATGGCATGGCATTATTGAAACTTGGAAAAGATGCTAATGAGTAAAAGCGGATTTCAGCTCTGCTGTTTCCATTTTGTGGCCGTCCGCTCTGTAACATAAACTCATCTTAGGGAAGAACGTGATAGGAATGTAAATCTGCACGGGTGTTCTTTTCCTAAAATGTTTTCAACATGTTCTTTTTCAGTTGAAATGCTAACATCACATCAATTATATAGTCAAAAACTGGTCTATTCAGCATCTCAAAGCCAATGTGAAATAAACTGAAATATATATAGTGAAGCAACAAGCTCCAATTTGATATGTGGATCCAAAAATTAGACACTTCCATTTTTATGCTATGGCCATTTGAACTTTGGCTTTTTATTTTTAGGTTAAAAATTGATTAATAGAAACCAAAAATTGATTAATATAAATAAACAAACAAAGAATTTGCTAAGCACTTCCACAAATAAAAATGAATTCTAAGCTCAATTAACTTCATTGAAAAACATTTTAATTTTGTTTTCAGGTTAATAGAAAATTAATTCACAGTCAGTACATTATTTAAAACATACTAGAAAACCTTTCTTTCTTTTTTGTCTACAAAGAAGAACATGATTTACTTTACATTTGCCTGTAGGAATATTGTAACACCATCTGAGACTTGAATTATGAGCACCTATTATTTTAATTTACATCCAATTAATTCTGTTTGTGTTCCTATTTCAACTAAAAACTTCAATTCATCAATGTTCTGATGCTCATACCTTTAATAAATTAAATGTATCTACTCCTATGAAAGGAGTATTCATGCAGCATAAAATAAGAACTGAACAAAAATTAATTGGCTTTCACATTTTGATAACAACATACTCTTTAATTGCCTATTTAGTATCCTCTGTACTATCTTCCCCCTTCCCTCTCCCCACCCCATACACGTTTTACTATGGAAACCAGTCTTTGACGATTGTAAAACTTAATCATTTTAAAACACAATGTGTGTCTTATAAGGGTGAAAAAGACTTGTAACTCAAAGTCCATCCTGTAGAAGCTGGGGAGAACAAAGGGGAAGGTCGAAAAGCAGAATAAAGCAAGAAATATTGCAAAAGGAGTATTAGGACAAAAGGATTGAGCCAGACTCCAACAATTGTTTTTATATGCTCTTTCAAGTATGTGAAATGAATGTCGTCTTCATGCCAGAAACACAAAGCAAGTACACAACAAAGGCTCATTAGCCACATGCTGATGGTAAGTGGTTTCCATTGCTACTAATTTAGAATGTTCCTGTTTCATTTTGCATATGACCCAAGAATTTATCATTGGTCAGCAAAAGATAATCAGTTTACACTAGAAGAGAGTAACCTGTTTCTGCACAATCTAGCTAAAACCAACGTGGTTTTGTTGTTAGTGTGATGCGTTCATTCACTTGTACTATTTCTTTAATCCACCAAAGTGCCTCAGTAATACGGAACTAAAGTTTAAAAATGATTTGAAACAAACATGGCATTTTTGGGGCTTGCAAGGATAAAATAAGGGCAAATTTAAGAACAAAGCACTGTATGAGGCTAAGTAAAAAGTATCATTTCAAAAGAATGTAGACCATTATTAAACAAACAAGCAGACAAAAATATCAAAATGTGAGTCACTGTTTTTCTATACATCTCTCACGGCAATGCTTCCGACTCTCTAACACACTGGGCTGTAATTCACGTGGTTGGCAGTTCGAAACCACCTGCAGGTCCTCAGGAGAAAGACCGGGCTTTCTCCTCCTCCCCAAAGAGTTAGAATCTCAGAAACCCTGAGGGGTCACTCTGAGTCCTCAATGATTCCACGGTAGTGAGAGAACTCTTCCCTGAGGAGGTAAACGCTCTTCAATTGACATCTGAGCTAAGCAGTTGTGGCATCTGCCTGGAACTCCACTCTGTTTCTTCTCACTGTCTTTTGCATTCGGGGGAAAAGAGACCCGAAGGAGCAACATCAGGCTTGTAGGGCAGTTGAGATAAGGTCAACCACAGAAAGCCTTCTAAGACAACCCTTGTGACCTTCAAAGAAGGAGTAGGTCCATTGCTGGGGTGGGCAAAACAATCCCTCAGCTCAACTTTTCTGACCTTTTTCTTAACAGTGCCGTTTTCCATTTTGTTAAAACTTTTTCCTAATAAGTCCTTGAGATTGTCTGTGTTCTTTGAGAAAAGGTATCAACATTATGCCTTTGGAATCCCCCAAAACAGATGCCTTAGTGTCTGAGATGATCTCTCTGTCTTGAACTTTACTGCCCCAGCTGATCCCCTAGAAAATGACCGTTTTGATGGGACCTACTTTTGAAGGTATCCAAAGGCAACTAAAATAAGCGTCTTACTGAAAGAATGTGTGTGCCATCATGACAAATGCACAGGTGTGCTGAAACAGACTTTGTTTAGACTGCACACAGGAATGCATGGACTGGAACGCTAGTAGAAATACTTTAGACTTATTCTCAACCCTGGATCCACCGGTTCTGCATTCATGGAATCAAACTAAGCACAGATTAAAAATATTCAAAGGGAGAAAAATACTATTAAGTGGTCAAAAAATCCCTCAAAGGCCGAGGGAACATAAAGTATTCTTTATGTGGTATTTACAGTGTATTAGGTGTAGGGTCCCAACGAGACAGATGTGATTAGGTGGCAGTGAGTTGATTTCAAGCATAGGGGAGGATGTGTGTAGGTCATATGCAAATACTATGCCATTTCATATAAGGAACTTGTGTGTCCACAAATACATGCATACACACACACACACACACACACACACACACACACATGCACAGGCACACACATTCTGTGGAGCAGTTCTACCTCACCAGGAGCTCTGCAAAAGGAAAGTGTAGCAGTTTGATTCCATGGGGATTTCTCACACTGGAAACCTTATGGAGGAGCCCTACTCTGTCCTACAGGATGGCTACGCCTGGATATCTACTGGGCAGTGATGGTTTTCCGTATTACAGCTATCTATTAAGAGGCTTCACAAAATTCACGGAAAAACACAATGAAAAGATCATGGAACTTTCCATTATTTTTCTGAACGCCCCTTGTTCTATTTATTTACACATCCATCCACTCTTCTACGTGAGTTCCAGATTCGCACAAGCAATTAAGCACTCAGCTACGAACTGCAAGGCCGGTAGTTTCAATTTATCCAGAGGTTCCTTGGAAGAAAAGCGGAGGATCTACTACTGAAAGACCACTGCCAGTAGTGACCTCTGGGCGCAGTTCTACTCTGAACCACACGGTCACATGCGCTGGAACTTAAAACTGATGCCCGCACAGAAACGTCATGCATAGCATGCTATCTAAAGATAGTGAGGTGCGGATTTAATGAGATTCACGGATGCGCACAGTTTCATTGCTATAATTTTTACCTTTGTTTAATATACATTTTTCCAATGGGGAAATTATTAAAGGGGTAGCAAATTTTCCACAAGGAAGACTAAGCATCTCAATTTTAGCTTTTCTTTCAGCAATTGATATGTGGCAGTATTAATCTTGAGCTTTGTGCTTGTGAAAAAGTACAACAATGTTTGCTTTCCCTCGTGGGACTGAGACTAATCACAAGAGTTTGCTGTTACCTTCATATGTGTACGGGGCCCTGGTGGCATAGTGGGCTACACAGTGTTGTGCTAACCACAAGGTGGACAGTTTGAACCCTCCAGCAACACCATGTAAGAAAAATGAGGCTGTTTGCCTGGGTACATTTTTAAAGTCTCAAAAACCCAAAGAGAAGTTCTAATCTGCCCTATAAGGTTGCTATTAGTCAGAATGGAGTTGCTGACAATGAGTTTAGGTTTTTGTTTTTTTATGCAATACACACTTCAAGTGTACACTGAAGTGGAATCAAGGAAGAGTCTAATAATTTCATATTAAATGTATCTGGCTTCTTAATAAGATGTCATTATTTTCATTCAAAGCATTTCTTTCTACGGTAAATATGTATGCAAGAAAACACGTACCATTTCAACGATCTATACAAGTAGAGCTTATTAACATTACTTATGTTCCTCGTGTTTTGGCAATGGAGGATACAATCATCTCTTCTAGTTTTGAGGTATTTGTATCAGAACTCACAGTATAAATTCATAATCTAATTGTACTTCAAAATTTGTCTGAACCGCATGAGAACATTACACTGTCTAACACAAACAAAGCCACAATCAGTAGGAATGCATTGGGAATGGTAAGCATATACTTACCAGTTCTCTTGGACCGTACGGCTCACAGAAGGTGACAGCATTGCCGTGCATGATGGCCCCACACTGGTCTCCAATCTCACAGTTGTTACACTCCACCCTATGGGAACACAGACCACATGCCCAGTTTGAGAGTGTAGTGTATAACACAGGTGGCTTCGTGCACAGCTAAGCGCAGAGATAATAGTAATCGTTACTCAGCACAAAACAGTAGCCAATGGTATTCAGTGCTGACACAGGACAGCAAAAAAAAGAAAGAAAAAGAAAAGACTTGAAGTCAGAAAGAGCTGAAGGCAGTTAAATACTATTCTTTCCCCACTTAATGGCTATGTTGGGTGAGTTACTTAGCAGCCTAAAGTTTCAATTTCCTGATCTGGAAAGTGAAGCTAGTAATATACCAATGCAAATCTCCTCTCTCATTTGGTGGATTAAATGAGACAGTGTATAAAAAAGACAAAATAACAGAGTAAGCACTGAATGGCAGATGCTCTCACTATCAATAATGACATGTAATATATACTGTGCCCAACGAAAGGTTTACAAATAGTCAAAAAAGCAAATTAATATTCATCCATATAAGGAACAAAAATAAAAAGCTAATTTTCAAATTGTAAACATTTTTCTTTTGAGTTATATTGAGTGTAAATGATTAGAAGCGCAATCTTCAAATAAACACATACCTTCTACTATGTTAACAATAACGGAATCAGATTTTATTTAGTCTGCAGGCTAACATACACATGATCATCAGTGCTAACAAACAACAATGCAAACAAAGTTTGGATGCTGGCTTATTACATTCACTTGGCTAATGAATTTATTAGTTGGCTTTACTATATTTCCACAAAATGAAGTAGTTAAGAAAAGTGGAGGCAAGCACCCCAAAAGGAAATTTATTCACGTCTTGATCTAGTGGAAGCTGGAGGTCTGCATGTCCTCGCCTTGACGCTGCGTAGTTACAGTAGCATGTACAATGCTCTGACTGGTGACATCTCCACCTGCAGTTATCACATACCTCACATGTCGAGAGAAAGATGTTGCCCCTGTCTGAACCTCACATCACACGAGAGCTCTCTTTCATGCAGAAAGAGCGTTTTCAAAGACTTTCACATTCCAGGGGCCAAACACTGTGGAAAGGGCACTCCATCCTCAGAGGTCACTGCATTGTGCCCTGTCAGCTGTGAGTTTCAGGGAGAGGGAGTTGGATCCCCCACTCTAGTACCACAAAGACAGAGGGTGCAAAGAGCTCAGGCAGTCCTTAAAGCCAGGAGACAGACACACAACCAGCAAACCTAAACACGGCCAGTGCATGCTGGTACTGCATCTGGGTACAGGATATGTGTTCTACATGGAAGAAACAACAGGCTTCATTTTAATATTTTAAGCTATCTTCTAATACAAAGAGATCAACAGTGTCAAGAACCTTTGACTTCTTTTTCTTTTGGGGAAAAAAAGAATACTGAAAAACCAAGAGCAGAATTTTTTATGTGAATTCTAAAATGTTAGTATCTTAAAACATTATTAGAAGATTTAGATTTTTGATTGATTGCTGTGAATCAAGATTCTGATAAAATGTCCTTGTCATGAGAGTAGGCAGAGCAGTAGCTTCATGAGGGCAACAAACACGTTTCTTACTCGGCATTTCACCCAGACAAGCTGAATCCATAAACAGAAGCATCACTAAAGTCTGACGGCTACAGGGCTTAGAGTAGTATTTGGCAACATAGTAAGTTAACTGTTATTATTTATTATGAGCATTTGCTATTCATTGCTCTGGGCTTCCACCTGCTTCAGAACCAGTATTGTTTTCCCCACAAGTACCTATTGCATGACCTTCTTGCTACTGGTTTTCTAAAGAGTACGTATAATGTTCCCCCTACGTACAAAGGAGTGGGGGTTGGGATAAAAGTGTAATAGCACAACAGTTATAACAAACTCTCACTTTAGTGACCAAAGATTATTTGGCCTCCAAGTCATGGTGAGATGACGAGAAAAACATCAACTTTAACAAGGAAAATCAAAAGGCCATTTAGACCTCACCATGCACATCTGCCACTTGCCTCTAGCTACTTTTGGCTAAAGGCATTATTAGAGCTGTCAAGTTTGAGGGCTGCTGGTTGAGTTCCCATAGCAAGCATTCCATCTCTAAGTACAGATCAGCAGTGCCCAAATCAACTGTATACCAGAAAATTAGTATCTATATGAATGGTGACGATGTGATCCCACAGAATGTGGACATTATGGAACAATATCATTAATATCCCATGCAAGTAAAACTCTGCTGTAGACAACTTAAAAACAGGCGGAAACAGCACATCATCAGGAAGCAGCCGACCATTCCAGCTGGATTCGGAAAAGGACATGCTCTGTGAGAAAGATCACTGCCAATGTCAGGTGGACCCTGACTGAAAGCAGAGAATGCCAGACAAAAGGTTTACTTGTGTTTCATTGAATATGGATATGTAAAGACATTCAACTCTGTGGACCACAACAAATTACGGATAACATTCTGAAGAATGGGAATTCCAGAAAACTTAATTGTGCCCATGCAGAACCCATACAAAGACCAAGAGGCAGTCATTTGAACCGATCAAAGGATGCTGGATGCTTTTGTTTTTAATCAAGAAAGTTGTGTTTTACTATACTTATTAAATCTGTAAACTGAGCTAATAATCTGAGAAGCTGGCCTAAATGAAGAAGTGGAGGAAGGCTTATGAACAGTCTTCATATACGGTGGGCTGACATAAGAACAAAGAAATGTGTCTTGGAGCAAGTAGGGTCAAAGTAGTCTTTGGGGACAAAACTGGAGAGTATTGACTGTACGTACTTTGAACATGTTGCCAGTAGATACGAGTCTTGGAGAAGGACATCAGGCTTGGTACAGAATGCCCCAAAGAGGAAGCCTGCCAACAAGACGGCTAAGACAGTGGCTGCAACAACGGGCTCAACCACGGCCTATGCCCGTGAGGATGGCGCAGCGCTGGACAGTGTTTCTGTTCAGTTGTTGCGAAATGTTACATCATATTTGACGTCTTTTTTTCTTTCTTTTAAAACAATCATTTTACTGGGGGCTCGTACAATTCTTATCACTATCCATACATACATCCATTGTGTCAAGTGCATATGTACATTTGTTGCCATCATTCTCAAAACATTTACCTTCCACTTGAGCCCTTAATATCAGCTGCTCGTTCCCTCTCTCCCAACTCCCCCTACTTCATGTACCCTTCATAATTAATAAATTGTTATTATTTTATCATATGTTACACTGTCCGATGTCTCCCTCTGCCCTCTTCTCTGCTGTCCATCCCCCAGGGAGAAGGCTATATGAAGATTCTTGTAATCAGTTCCCCCTTTTTATTCCATGTTCCCTCCACCCTCCAGACATCGGCACTCTCACCACTGGTCCTGAAGGAGTCATCTGTCCTGGATTCTTTGTGTTTCCAGTTGCTATCTGTACCAATGTACATCCCCTGTCTAGCCAGATTTGTAAGGTAGAATTAGGATCGTGATAGTAGGTGGGGGGGTAGGAAGCACTCAAAAACTAGAGGAAAATTATGTTTCATCGTTGCTACCCTGCACCCTGTCTGGCTCTCCTCCCCACAACCCTTCAGTAAGGGGTGTCCGGTTGGCTGCTGATGGGCTTTGAGTCTCCACTCTGCTTGATGTCTTTTAACAACAAGAACAAAACGACTATCTTCATGGGAGTTGATCATCAAGTCTTTTCACCTACTGGTGGGTTCAAAGCACAGATCTTTTAAGTTAGCACAGCAGTGGTTACGTATTGGCTCAATCAGACTATCTTTATGGATGGCCTACAGCCTGGCACAAGAGAACCACTGAATTAGTGATACATGCTTGCTGTGTTTTGAGGACCACTTCTATTATGTGGGAAAATAAAAGCTGGAAGAGTAATATCCCTAGGAAAAGGGAAACCAGACATGGTTCTTCTCACCCTCTGGCTCAGCGCCTCCTGCAGACCTTTCTCATCTTCATCATGCTGATAGCTCCAGAAATTTAAAGTAAAATGTATAAAGGCATTGGCATCATGTTGGAGAAACTTAAGAAATTCATAATTATTAGGCCTGGCCCACTGGGTTGCCACCTGGAGGTACAATGGCTTTACCAAGGCTTGATGGGACAAATTTATTAGCTTCCTGTCAAAGTCTCTTAGATGATTTTGGCTTGAAATTCTCACAGTCCGACAGGGTTTGTCAACATAATTTATTTTAATTTACCCTGAATGCTCATCTCTCTGGGTGGTCAAATTCAATCTTCCTTTAGAAACCAAATTCATTGTCATGAAGTAGATTCTGACTCATAGTGACTCTACAGGACAGAGCCAAACGGTCCCTGTGGATTTCCAAGACTGTGAATCTTTCCAGAAACAGAAAGCCCCATCTGACTCCTAGAGTGGGTGGTGGGTTCGAACTGTTGACCCAGTGCTGAGCTGCGCAATGACTAACCTGTTATGCCGCCAGCTCCCCTAATCTTTTAGCTGCCTGTAAAGTCACTTATTCCTTTATCATTCATTCATTAACGTAAAAATTTTACTGTGAATTAGGTGGAAGGTTACAGAATAGAGTTTCAGATTCATACTCAACAATTCACACTTTGGTTTCATTTCACTATTGTAATCCCCCAATGGATCGCATTACTTATCCACTTTCTCCTTGTTTTCTAGTTTCCCTCCCTCCTTAGTTCTTAACCTTTCAAACGTTGTCCTTGTGTAAACGTAGCCCTTCAGATCTCAAGTGCTTGCTTATTCTAAGGTGTGCATACTTCGCTAGTCTTCTTGTTCCCGTTAAGGAACGACTTGTTATTCGGCTGCACACTGAGCCGTGGAGGTGAGGTCCGTTCCCACTCGAAGGGTAACTCAGGGCCATTACCTCCAGGGTCTCTCCAGTTTTAAGCTGACCAGTAAGCCTGTGCTGTTGTGTAGTTTGTGTTTTGTTTCATATTTATCTCCCGCTCTATCCAGGATCTTCTAATGTGATCTCTTTCAGGGCAGTTAGTAGCAGCCGGGTATCACTCATTGATTCATGCTCGTACTTAAACTTGTGTTGAGGGCCGACAGGCACTGTGGTAAACTTTAGTTGTACAAAATCCAAACATACTGTCACTTTTCTCAAGAAGTTTGCATTGCGGGTCTAATGGCAGAGAAGGAAATGCACAATTACATTACAGTATATCAATAAACTGAGTTATTTATTCTCTTCCACTACTTGCCAGATACTCTAAAGCCCATTTAAATAGCTCAATTTCTTTGCAAGACAGTTAGCACCACACTTTCCTAAGAAAATTGAACTTCAAGAAGTTAAATACATTTCTCAATGTCACCCAACTTCTAAATTGACAAGGCTATAATGCAGACCTGTTCTTCTGAACGAAGTCTTGTATAGCAGATTTACCCAAAGCAATGCATGGCTCATCTCCTGACTACTTCCATGAATGTTTATTATGGATCTAAATGAGATAAAATCTCGACAACATCAATTTATTGCTCTATGGTGTCAACTTTGGTTTTCTCTTATAACACAGAGGCAGTGGGTATACTGCAGAGCAAGCGAACTTCCCGACCATCACGGTGAGAAAGGACTGTGCACGCCTCAAAGACGGGAAGTGGTCATGCTGCTTCAGTCTTGTTCTTTACAGCCCTGGGATAACCCAACCTGTCCATCAGGCGCGCCTCACGACGCCTCTTCTGACCTCTCCTTCCAGAGTTTCATCCTATCATTTATTCCCAATGCTCTTCACCCAAATGTTAACAATTCAGGTCTGTTTTGATTTTGCTGCACTGGCCGCATCTGAACTAGCTCAAAGCCTTGCTAGTTCCTTATAACAAAGAGTGTGCACCTGTTTTGAAGTTATCTAACTCAGATAGGAGAAGCCTGGGAAATTGTCCAAAGGATATTGTCCCAGAACTTGTCTTGAGTGAGCAATAGGAGCTACTCATGCAAAAAAGGTGAGAGTGTGATAGAAATCTTAGAAATCACAGACATCATTCTATAAAAACAGAACTTTGAGTGCAGGGGTTCAGTCTGGCAGAGTCCACACCAGAACACAGAGGAGACAGGCAAGACATGGGATGGGGCTGGGAGGTGAGCAGCGGGTCATAAAAGGCTTTGTGTGTATTTGGTAGGTGATAGAAAAGGTGCTGAAGAGCAGAGACGTTATTTTGAGGACAGCTCAACATATCCTCGTATGCATGCGAATGTCCAATATCCTCGTATGCACGCGAAAGTTCCACATTGACTGAGGAAGACGGAAAAAGAACAGACGCATATGAATTATGGTGCTGGACAAGAATACCAGGAGTACCACAGACTGCCAAAAGAATGAAAAAAAAATCTGTCTTGGATGAACTACAGTAAGAATGCTCCTTATAAGAGTAGACGGTGAGCCTTTGTCTCTCACATGTTGGGCATGTTATCAGGAGAGGCCAGACCCTGGAGAAGGACCTCCTGCTTGGTCAAGCCAAAGGGCAGCAAAAATGAGGAAGCCCCTTGATGACGCGGCTGCACAGTGGCTGCAGCC
Source organism: Tenrec ecaudatus (assembly GCF_050624435.1). Lineage (NCBI taxonomy): Eukaryota > Metazoa > Chordata > Mammalia > Afrosoricida > Tenrecidae > Tenrec > Tenrec ecaudatus. The sequence continues at coordinate 122,860,627 of NC_134538.1, forward strand.
ATGAGGGTGATCACAAGAACGATATGCAGACGGGGCCTCCTGGGCAGTGCGTCCCGCTGTCGGACACAGATAGGGTCGCTATGAGGCTGGCCAGACTTAAGAGCACCTAACAACAAATAACGAGATATTCTGCAAGCAATGCCCCAATTAATTCATATAAAACCCCACACTCCCATTTTTAATCCCGTTTTAGAGGAATCTAACATTGAGAGCAAAGAAATTAAATTACTGTCCAAGGTTACACAGTTAGTAAATAACAGAATTAGATACAAATTCTGTTTCCAAAGTCATGTTAAAATTCCAACTTTTAGAACAACTAATCCAACAAATGACAGATTGGGGATAGAAAAGATTGCAAGCTGTTGATGGGATCCAAGTACAATACAATAGGGGTGCAGATACTCTCAGCAGTGGTTCTCAACTTCCCTAATGCCTCGACCCTTTGATACAGTTCCTCATGTGGTGGTGACCCCCAACCATAACATTATTCTCATTGCCACTTCATCACTGTCATTTTGCTACTGCTATGACTCTCAGGCGACCCCTGTGAAAGGGTCATTCGACCCCCAAAGGGGTCACGACCCACAGGTTGAGAACCGCTGCTCTAGAAATGGTTTAATAGAAACACTATCATTTGAGCCACACGTGTAATAGTCAATTTTCTAGTAGCTACATTAAAAAATCAAAAGGAACAGGTGCAATGAAAATTCATGATGTATTTTATTTAACCCTATCAAGGTAGTTAGTTTATTGTGCCAACCTGGCAGATAAACACGTGGTATTAATTGAAGGGCAGAGAGATAAATGGCTCAGCGAGCCTCACCTTTCTTGTCTCTTCCTCTTTGATCATCGGATCAGTGTGTGGCTGCCTCGCTTGTTCTGTGCCTCAATTTGCAAATTACACTACCTGTGGGACACCTAACCTGTGGACTGTGTCCCTGTAATTTGAGGTTCCTTCAAGACCTGCTTCGTACACCATTGGAGTTTACATCTCTTGAGCTGGGGACTGTCGGACCCTGTCATCTGGCTGACTGTGGGTGAACTGCCTTGCTATTTGCTGCTTGTGGTCGGATAGCCTGAATTGCTCTACAGAGGACAACCCAAAGGCCTTCAAGACTTGAAGGACTGCCAGTGTCGCACAACTGTCTCACAGGAGTTTCACTGAGCCATTTGTACTGCTTATAATTTAATTAACTGTTCATTTCTTATGTTAGCTATCTATCTGTATAAATATATAAAATGATTAGCATTTTGGTTTTGTTTATCTAGAGAACCCTGTCTAACACACATATGTATTCAAATGATTTTCTTTTTATATAGAAACTACAACAAATTGTTATAATTTATTATTTTTTCTTTACCGTCATCTCAAATTGTAGGGTGTATTTTAGTTTTGTAACACACACACACCATATTTCAGACTGGCCACATTTCACATGCTCAATCACTAATATGTGATTCGTGGCTACCCTAATAGGTAGGGAAAATGGAGAACTATGTCGTTTTAGGTGCCAGTGAACTGGCTCTACCCCATGTGAGCTTATGCTCAACAGAAGGAAAAGCATGCTTGGTCCTGCGCCATCTCCACAATTGTTCCTATGCGGGAGCCCTCATCGCACCCACTGTGACAATCCATCTCAGCAAGGGACTTTATCCTTCGCCAGGGCATTGCTGTGGTTTACCATCTTTTCTTCATCGTCTCTCCTGACAACACGTCCAAAGTATGTAAGACCTAGCCATCCTTGCTTCGAAGGAGCACTCTGGCTGTACTTCATCCAATACAGTCTGTCTGTCCTTCCAGCAGTCCAAGGTTCTCTAAATATTCATCTCCAGCACCGCAATTCAAATGCATCTATTCTTTCACGGTCTTCCTTATTCCATGTGCAACTTTCACAAGCATATACAACGGAGAATATTATGACGGGTCATAATATTGGTCCTCCAGGAAACATCCTTCTACTGGTCAGTCAGTTGGTCGTACTCTGGTGGCTATGGAGAATATTATGACGGGTCATAATATTGGTCCTCCAGGAAACATCCTTCTACTGGTCAGTCAGTTGGTCATACCCTGGTGGCTTGTGTGTGGCTGTGGTGCTGGAAGCGATGTCCCTGGTGTGTCAGATGCCAGCAGGGTCACTAACGTGAGCAGGTTTCCGTGGAGCTTCCAGATGAAGAACCGATAGCGAGGAAGGACTCAGCTGCCCACTTTGGAAGAAGCTGCTGCTGAGGACCTTACGAACAGGGATTTATAGGACTTGCAAACTATTTCCTGGGGATCTGATGAGTGGAGATGACCAGCTGGCCTTGATTAGCGACAGCTGAAGTTAGAGAGGAGCTTGGGACTCATGCAACAGTGTAGGATCTGATCGAATTATGAGAGTGCCTATCACTGGAGTAAGTACCGCATACGTGTATGGACGCCAAGTTTTTTCAGCACTTTTTTAACGTAGTTGTTGTGGTAAAACTAGGTGCCTCGTTGGATATTCGGGTCAGCTTATACTCGAGTATATATGGTAAGCTATCAAAGGTGAGAAGGGAAGGACTGTAAACAGTCCTGTTGTTCTTCATCTGGGTTCTGGAAAGTTCAGATCAACACCCTTCATTATATATATATTTTTTTTTCCATCACTGTAGGCAAATGGGTTTTCATTTATGCTCCTACCAGCATGTGCTATCTACCAAGGTGAATTTTCCTAAGATTTTTTTCCTCTTCATTAATTAAACATTTATAACTATACACATGAATGTCATTATCACAAAGAAGAGGAGAGATCATAATTTATGATGAAGACCTGTCTGATGGAGAACACAGTACAGACATCAACCGGTGGGCATGGCTTCCCAGAGGAAGACAGTGATTCATGCCAGGAAGAGAGGTGACGACTTCAGGAAACCTACAGACCTGAATTAACCCCCAAGTTCCCAGAAAAGTCGCCCCTGACTCCCCTAGAGTTTAAAACAATACCTACGTGCCTACTGTTCCTTGAGTCCTACCTGCTCCCTTTCTCAGAACACTTGTATCCGCCAATTTAATTGGGTCAAGTGAAGCTAGGGTCCTGAACCCACAGGCTGTGTTCTCTGTTAAGACTGCATACTGCGCGTTGCTAACCTTCCCTTATGGAAAAAATATCTACACATTGCTGTGATCCGGGGACTGATTTCCTGGATGATGAGTGCTTGTTTTCTCCAGGCCAGAACAGCAGCAAATGGCACCGCTTGTTCCTGAGACCTACAGCTGGGCCCGCAACTCAGTCTCTCTTGCTAGCTTATCTTCTCAGGACACAGGTGGGCTCTGAAAAGCCAGGTAACAATGTCTCTACAGATTTATGGGAAGGAGGTTAAAAAAGATGTTTGGTTTTCATGTTTAAATAGGAATATGACTTCCCAGGCTAAGGATTAGAAATGAATTGCTTCTCTGCCGGTAAATAAAAGTAATACTGAATGTTTGTCTCAATAGGTACCAATATGAAAAAAAGAAAGTAGGAATCTGATATACCAGGATGTCTAATATAAATCATCCACCACAAGAATTATTCTGACATGAACAGTATGATTAAAAGACATTGGAAGGGAAGTCCTTGGTATTCTCTAACCCTGACCACCTGAATGTCTTAAACCCTCTTTGAGCCTATTTATCATAGGTCTCACATTCACACAAAATGTCACGGAATCTCATCATCCCTCAACTTATAAATGATGAGACAGCACCATGATTTAAGTTCCTCAGCACTTTGTCAATATTCATCCCGCTCCACCCTGGTGTAGCACAGAAGAGTAAAGACCTCCAATTCTTTAAGAAATGTAAAAAGTGAACTCCCTGGATAAAGTAACAAATAATTCAGTACATTCCCTTGGTGGTCTGCTTCCTTAGATAGCGCATTACTTTCTATTTCAAATATAAATGTATGTGAATACATCTATTTCATACAGCAATACATGCACTACCTTTTCCCTCGTAACACAGACATAAAAGAATCAGTAAATGTAACAACAGGTATTTGTTAACCAACAAGACGAGGGTCAGAAACGTGAAAGAACTGCTGTGTACGGAGGGTTCATTTTCACCGGAATGAGCTCCTTGGCTATTTTGAAGCTTGTTATTTTGCTGTCAGTTCTCTATCTTTGTTTTTCATTTATTTTATTTAGGTGACTGCTTAGGTCCCTGGACAAAGAATTGTATGTGATGTGCTTTTGAGCTGCAGAGAGCACGCTTCTGAAGGCACGATTGTGATCTTCATCCTGGTGTGAAGGTACTGGGTATGGAAATTCACCCGAGAGAGCCATCTAAAGTGAACTGGTGACTCCCACAGGCTTTGGGGACATCAGCAAGCGAGCGGGCGTGGATTAAGGAGAACATGGCACTTCTCTGCACACCTGGAGATTTATGAATGGTTGAGGGTGGCATCATCCCGATAACAATAAGTAGACAAGCGAAATATTATTTTCTCGAGAATAGTATTAAAATATGGCTCATTCTTCTTGCTGATCATAGTGAATCACTCAGCCTTTAGTGCGGAAGCAAGTTAATCACCTGGAAATTCACGACAATCAGTTATCATCAAATTCTAATTTGAGACACAGGCCATTTGTCCCCAAACCAAGGCCATCATATTATCGACCCATAAGTTATTGCCTCTGACGGGGTCAGTGTCTGGGGCTCAGCCTGGGAAGAAGCAATCCAGCATCCTAGGAGTCAGAATTACCTCTTTACCAGCGTTTTTAAAGGGAGATATTACACTCACTTACAGCAGACTCTTCTGATGATAAGAGGTAATCCATCCAATTCAATGCATTCTTTAAAAGTGAAAGAGGAAATTAAATCTCTTCTAATGTCTTTACTCAGAGACCACGAGTCTCTTGGCACCCAGACACAGACCACGCCTTGACAATCTCTGACTCGAGAGCCCCAGAGCTGCCAACAAGAGGCCAGAAAAGAGCTTGGCGAATCCGCCAGCGGAAACGGAATCTCTGCAGGTCAGTCGGGGGCTGCTGGGAAGTCAGCCGACTTCCGGAGGGACTGGCGTTCAATTCAAATGCCAACAACCAGAACACACAACCTTTGGCCATCTTTTCTAAAAATAAATTGAGTACGCTATTTGCTTACAAGCAACGTATACAGTCATACTCACAGACAGTAACTTGAAGAAAAGTAAATTTTAAAACTCTTACTCTTTTTGTACCTGTGAGCTATTTTTAGACAACAGTAAGAAGAGTTAACTCTACAAGCCTGAGAATATCACCTTCAACTATGTCAGGTCTTTTTTTTCCCAAGGAACTCACACATGCTTTCAACGTGAAAATGACAAACTCCATTTACAGCTCATTCTTCCTCATTATCTCTCACTTGGGAAGGTAAGCGAACTCTTCCTGTTTCACTGGGGAGCTTAAAGGTTTTTATCTTTTCTTTGTTAGCAAGTACAAAGACAAACATGATTTGGGTTAAAAATAGTCCCTTTAAACTGCTACCACGGCACATATTATTCTGGCCACCTACTATGGAGTATTCACCGCACGCTACCTCAGAGGGGTACTTCCTTGCCTATTTCGAATATACTTGACATTTAATTCCATTGAATGAGCTCTTGTTTCTGTTCACTAAAACAGAGATGAAAGAAGAAAATAAGATGCCTCCATGGTCACACCTTATTTTATTAGTGGGACACCTCCTGGTTAACCTTTCTGTTATGCCCGAGGCTCCTCTCCAGAGCCATTCCAGAAAGGAAAGGAAATTGGAGGTCAAGGGGAGGGCGCAAGAAAGCAATGTGAGAGGACAGTGAAAATTAAGTGCTTAATCAAAGAGAAAAGGGAGACGAACTGGGAAGAAGTGAAGAAATGGAGAGGAAGGAGATAGGAAAATGTAGAGAGAGCTGCAGTCAGGCATGTTACATGCGCACGGAAGCAGCAGGCAAGCAATCGAGTGATGTACTGCACTGGGTCAATCGCTGCTCGAGACCGCGTCACTGTGCTGAAGGAGGAGGACCAGCATGGACGGCTCAAGCCACGGTGTTTTTGATTGCCGTCGATGCCTGTGGACGTGGGGGCACGCTGTTGTTGTTGTTAGGTGCTATGGAGTTGTTCCCGACGCATCGTGACCCTCCACGCAGCCAAACGAACCACCACCTGCGCCAGGCTCACAATAGGTCTTGTGCTTGAGACCATGTGGCAGCCACTATGTAAATCCTCGTTGTCCAAGACCATTCTCATTTTTCCTGTCCTTCTCCTTTACAGAGCCTGGCATCCTTTTCCAGGAAATGGGCTCTCTTGATAACATGTCCAACGTACATGAGACCAGATCTCACTCTCCTTGTCTCGAGGAGCAATTTAGCTGTACGTCTTCCAAGACAGAGCCATTTATTTTTACTTTTTGGGGGGCATTCCATGGTTCTTTTAATATTCTTCTCCAACACCACAGTTCATATGCATAGATTTTCCTCCTGTCTTCTTTATTCCATATCCAACTTTTACAAGGATATGAAGTGATGGAAAGATACCATGGCTTGGGTCAAGTGCACCTTAGTCATCAAAGTAACATCCTGGCCTTCCAACCCTTCACCGAATTCTTGTGCAGCAGATTGCATTGCAGTGCTTGGTCTCTTTGCTGCTGCTTCCATGAGCACGACTTATGGAAGAATAAGGAAGGACAACGAACTGATGCATTTGGATTATGGTGTTGATGGAGAATAAAGAACATACCATGGGTTGCCAGGAGTACAAACACGTTTTTCTTGGAAGAAGAACAGCCAGACCGCTCCTTAGGATTGAGGGTGGCCAGACGCTTCCCCACATACTTTGGGCATGCTATCAGGAGAGCCCCGATGAAGGACACTGTGCTTGGTAAAGTAGAAGGTTGGGAGCGAAGAGGAAGACCCTTCATGACGTGGATCGACAGAGTGGCTAAAACAATTGGCTCAAATCCAATAGCAATTGTGAGGCTGGCACAGGATCCGGCAGAGTTTCATTCTGTGGTACACAGAGTTGCTATGAGTTGGACCCAGAAGGAACTAGCAGGTTACAGAAAGTTCCTGGGAAAATTACAGCAGGAAGTTCGATCCTCCACTGGTCGTCCGCTGTCTCCTAGCTCCCTGGGGCTGCGGTCTGCTGTCTGTGGAGTGGATACACGCTTTTGCATTTCTTTCTCAGTGTCATTCTTCATAAATCTTATTTCTTTTCTGATGGTATGGAAACTCTACTTATACTGGCATTCTCAGTGACTTTTGTTGTTTACAAGGGGCTCCTGGACACAAATGACCAGCACAGTGGTTTGACTGCTTGCTTGACTTCCTTTACCTAATAAGATACACTACTAGTCAGTAAAGACTGCTACAGTTAGGTCATCCCTACTCTAAAATCTCAGACCTGTATATTATTTATTTCAGACAATTAAAAAAAGGAAAGGAAATGTACTCTAGAAAGCCACACTACTAATCCTTTGACTCCATTTCAGATTCACTGTTTCAATAAATTATTAATAGAGAATACAAGGGGCAGTAGACTCTGATCTATTTCCCTGATCCTGTAAATGAATCTTTCACATATAAATATGAAAAGGTCCTGGTTTTTTAATGATTCACACTGCCTCATGTGATGCCACCCTTGGCTTAGCTTGCTGAGCTGTAACTTGTCCGGCGTTCTGCATGATGACCTGATGGGTGAAGGTCTCCGTGTACCACTGCCTCTCAGAGGACTCCATCTGTGTCTTTCTTCCTCATGCCCCGGGTCCCTGTTGGCATCATGACTCAACTCATCTGAGAAATACCTTCTGAGGAGTCGTCACTGTCCCTCCTGCTCTCTGCTGCGCCGGACACCCTGCTATTATTGTGGTTTCCACTGCGCTGGAGGGGAAACATCTGTTGCCATCGAGCTGTCAGTTACCAGCATGTTCTTCAGCAGTCCCGCAAGCCGCACTAGAACATCACAGCCGGTGACAGAACAGCTCCCAAAGTCTCTGTGAGGCTCAGAACACATGTAGTAGGAGGGGCATCTGTTTAAGCAAAACAAAGAATCCTCCTTGGCTTTGTAATTGCTTGGAGGATGAAGCTAGTTCTTAAGAAACTTTAATTATTTTGAAGCAAGTTTTCCTTTTTTTAAAAAGCTATTTGAACACGCTCTCTCTGAATCTTTTTTTAAGGCTCTGCAACTCCAGGTGATGAATTAGAGAAATTTTCTTTTCTCCCCTTCCTGACTGTTCTCATTGTTGTTCATTCTTCTATTGAGGAATAATTTAGACACAGTGAAACATACCATTGCCAAAGTCACAGCTCAGTCTTCTCCCAGAGAAGCCAGTGGACTTGAGTGTCTGAACTTGTAGTTTGTAGTCCAACACGTGCCCACACGGGTCTCAAGTGACAGCTTCAATCCGGTGCTTACCAAAGTAAGCTTCTAGACAACCGGTATCTTCTCAAGGTGTTAACCATGTCCATCATCCCAGTTCCATCCCTGACTCCGAACAACCATTTATTTCTATCACTTTAGACATTTTGCTTACTCTAGATTTTCTATAACATGGCATCATCAAAGCCTAGACTGTTCTAGAGATTCATTCATGCAGTGGCAATCACTGCCATTCCCTTTTAATGCTGATAGTATTCAAGTGTATGTTTACGCAACAGGTTTGTGTGTGTGTGTGCGCGCGTGCGCGCTGCGCGCAGGGGGAGAGGGGATTGTTTTCAGTTTTGGAATATTGGGTAATTTTTTAATCAACATTTCTCTCCAAAACCCATAGCCCACAGTCATTGAGTCTACTCTGACTCATAGAGACCCCTCGGGCCGTGCAGCACTGCCCTGTGGCAGTTCCTGGATTGTAAATCTCTATAGAAGCAGACAGAGCAGCTGGGCTCACACTGCTGAATTCCAGTCAGCAGCTAAGCGTGTAACCACTGAGCCATCGGGCTCCTTGATTTCCCTCCAAGCATGTGAGCTATTGGTAGTGTTTAACTCATACCAAAATATCTTAATTCACAAAAATGAACAATACAAGTGTGGGAGGTACAAACAGTAGCTGCTTAAGAGAAATGTTACAGTGGTAAAACAGAGGGGTAGCTGTTTACATTCCTCCTAAATGTAGTTCCATACAGTTTGTATTCCCATCTCCTTCCTGAAGGGTGGTGATGGGCTCTGTCTGTATGACCTCGGCACTGCCGGCAATCGTCAGTGGAGCAATGACATTAAACAGAGTTGATAAATAGGGAGCTGTCTGCAGGGCGGAAAAATTGGTGTGGCTTCCTCCACACACACTCTCCCTCCCTTGGGCTCAATGACATATGAATTGACGAAACCTCTCTGCGGTCCAGCTGCGTGTGGTCTAGCAACAGTGCAACAGAGCATGGAGAAGAAGCCTCTTTCATGAGTGACATTCCCAAGCCTAGGCTGCCGTGAAGGGGTGTGTTGTCCTTGTCATTGGTAATTGACTCCTCCTCTTCAACAGAAGCAGCTGGGGGTGGGGGTGGGGGGGGTGAATAAAGGTCCCAAGAGGCCTGGAGAAAATCCAGCAGAAGGAACCTACGCCCTGCATCTCGGGGAGGCAGAAGGACGGCTGCGACATGATGGAAGCAGAGCATAGCGTCACACAGGTGCCCATGGGCTCAGAGCAGGAGCAGCAGAACCGTTTCCATGTCCTCCAACATGGCTCCAAATGGGCTGCTCACGCCCAGGTCTGAAGGTTAGGACTACCAGCCGCTCCCTGGGAGAAAGACCAGGTTTTCTCCTCTAGTAAAGAGTTCAGTGTGAGAAACACACAGGGCAGCATTCCCTTGACTTCTGGGTTATAGGGCCACTATGCGTCGGAACTGACTCGATGCCCGTGAGTTTGGTTTTTGACCTTGAAGGCGTGGTTAGGACAGGGACGGAAGCTGCCTGTATGGACCAGTGAACAAGAATTAGATGAGTTGGTGGAGTAACCAGTGGATACCTGATAGGGGAACCAGAGTGCACCCCCAGGGGTGGATCACCCAGTAAGCAGGATAATCATGGGCTCACTGTGCTTATTTACAGATTAGCCTATGCGCACCCTGTTTCCTGGGTGCTCCATCCCTGTCAGATATTGCAAATTTGAAAGGAGGCTTTGATTGTGTAGGAAGCTGCTGCGTGGAGCAGATTGGAAGCAGAATCCCTGAAGTACTCAAAAGAGTTGAAGTTACTCACCCGGGAACAAGTGAGTCCATGGGAAATCTGACACTCAGCCCTGCCGCCTCCTGCTTGGCAATTGTACTCGCTGTCATTGCATCCACTCTGTCCTAGAAGGCAGAGAAGAACTTCCCCTAGGGTGTCTGGGGGAGTCGATCCTGAGGGAACTGCCCATAGGGTCACCAAGGTCAGCAACCCAGCACTTAACCCACAGTGCCACCAGGGCTCCTGTTTTTTGTTTGTTTTGGACTGAAACACACAGTCATCGAGTTGATTCTGACTCATAGAGACCCCAGGACAAAGCAGAACTTCCCTTGTGAGTTTCCAAGGCTGTAAATCTTTATGGGCGTAGAAAGCTTCATCTTCTTCCTTCAGAGCAGCTGGTAGGTTTTGAACTGCTGACCTTGTGGCTAGCAGCCCAACATGTGATCCACCAAACCCACCAGGCTCCCTTTCAAGTTCTCCAAAACTTAGCTATCTTGTTAGTGAAAAGGGAGTGGAGAAACTAGAACTGCCTGAATTGGTTCTGTCAGCCTGGTCAAAGTGCAACTATAAAAAATTTAATTTGGGCTGTGGAGGGATAAAGGTCTCTGGAGAGCTCCAAAAAGGTTTGTCCTCTGCTGCTAACTGAAAGACTGGCAGTCTGCACCCACCTTGTGTTAATGATGAACAAAGGCCTGGCGATCTTCTCTGATAAGATTAGAACCTATTACCCTCAGGTCAATCTTGACTCCTGATTACCACAGGAGTAACAAATCGCCACTGCCCCACAGGGTTTCTTGGCTGTGACCTTGGCAGAGTAATTTGCCAGGCCTTTCCTGTCTGCTGCATGGGGGAGGCTTGAATTTTGGGGTTAGCAGATGAAGGCAAAAGACTCGTGCCTCCCAGGCTCCATAACTTAACAGCAGGGAAACCTCCATGCACGGCTCTCCTCTGACATACATGCAGTCGCCGAGAGCTGGAATACACAAGACAGCAGTGGCCTTGGTTCTGCTCTTACAGAAGAAAGTTTCATTTTTCTGATATCCACATTGCTAGGGAGAATTCATGATGCTTCACTTTTAGAAGCATGAAGGTTTCCTGGAATGATTCAGACACCGTTAACACTCCCTACTTCGGGAGAACAGGTCTTTGGGTTAAGCGCAAGATGAAGCCTTACTTTTTCATGTTTATATTTGCATATTCCTTAGTTGGGCTTGTCCTCATGTGCATTTCTTAATTTCTCAATCAAATTGACTACTTAAATTTAGTTCCTAGACAATGCATTCAATATTGATTGAGCTCATATAAAAATAGTATTTCTTGGTTCTGTTTCAATCACTGTCTTAATTTCTCTTTTTCCTTGCTTTAAAAAGTTACAAATTAAATAATGCATATGAAGCTTCCAAAAACCCACCCCTGGGAGAACGGTCCTCATAGAAGGAGCATCTTTTTCCCTTGTGGGAAATTATTTGGTGAGTCATGGGAATTGACCGAGGCACTTAAATTATACCTGGTGGATTTTTAATTACTCTCGTGGCATAGTGATTATCGTTAGGCTGCAGACCTCACGGTCAGCAGTGTGCAAAGAGGAAGTTTCATTCCTGGGCAGAGCTATAGGCCGGGAAACCCACGGGGGCAGCGTGAGCTTGTCGAGCTGTGAGCGCCCTGATGGCAGTGAGTTTGGGGTAAAAATCAGGGAAAATATTAAAGAGGAGGAAAATCTATCCCAAGAACTTGAAGACTTCCTAATAACGAACACTTCCGAAACGAAAGCTGTCCCGGACAAGGTGGAGCACAGCTACTTTATTGGAAATACTTCACTGGAGTCTGACTGAACTGCGTGGTGGTTTCCGACTTCAGGGAACTTTTAAACGGTCCTCACAGCATTCCAAGCATTTATTAATAGTGCTTCTCCCTGCAGCAGCAGCCTGCTGTTGCTGCGGTTAGGCATTGGCCTGCTAGCGGCAAGGACAGCGGCACAAGCAGGACCGAGCCGTCAGCCCCTCCCGGGAGAACGATGAGGCTGTGGGCTCCCAGTGTGGACACCCTATCCCAGGGCACTCACTGTGAGTGGGCACCACGGTGGTAACAGTGGACTTGGTGTTTGGGGTAGGGAGTTCTCGCCCATGATTGCCCATCGTGCTATTTTCACTGATGCGTGTGTCTGTATTAGACATAAGGTTTGCTTTGTGTTTATCTTCCAAATATAATGAAGAAGGACTTAGGGGCTCAGGCAAATGAATCAGCTGAAGGTTATTTTAATGGTATCAATTTTTATGATTAGGATTATTATAGCTGGGCTTAGAGGAAACCAGTAGTCCAATGTGCAAATGCACCACAAGAGGAAGGGAGAAAGGGAAAAGAGAGGAACAGAGTTCATATGTGTTGAGAAGCTACAAGACCCCAGGCAGATGCCAGGCTTCTCCTGCTCGTGAGCCTGCCTCACTGGGGTATTGCTCCCATTTCAGTGATGAGGAAAGGGGACCCAGAGATGGTGCCGCTCTTGCCTTTTCTCACGGGCCCTCAATGGCAGGGACTTACTGGAGTGGAGCACAGGCTGGCTAACCTCAGAGCCTCTGCCATCGTCCGATGACAGCCACCTCTTAAGTCATGAGAGTCACACCGTTTTTGTTTTGTTTGCATCTTATTCTCAAAGAGGCTACGCGACGGGGATGATGGACAGTGCGGGATGAAGTAACATTACCCTGAAACACGTTTGATCAAAGACAGGAATAGATGGCATTTTAGTTAAAAGAAAAAGATGGATTTTTGTTGTTGTTTCTTTTTAAGAAAAAAATAGGAAAACCATAGCTTCAGTAAAGAGGACACAAAATCCATAAGTTTGGTCAAGGAAGCATATTTCAAATCAGTCATACAAATGGGTGAAGTAAAATCAATCACACTTTATTGATTTAAAAGAAAAACAACGGGATTTTCACCACATAAAAGTCACATTTTGTATCTGACAGAAAAAAATCATTGAGGGAAATAAATTAGCTTGACAGCAATGAATTTGCTTTGAAAGAAACAAATCATTGGATAATATTTCTATTAATGGGATAGGAGCCCTTGCGTGCCCAGTTAGTTAAGCGCTGGGCTGCCAGCCTGCCAGATGCTTACTCCTTGAGAGGAAAATGAGGCTGTCTGTCTGCTCTCTAAAGACTGACGCAGTCTCCAGAACCCTCTACAATGGTTCTACTCTGTCCTACAGGGCTGCCAGAAGTGGGCACTGACTTAGTGGCAGTGGGTTTGGGGTTTTTGTTGCTTATATTAATTTAGAGGTGCCTGGTGGCAGCAGTTAGGCATCCGGCTGCTCACCAAGAGGTTGGTAGTTCAAATGCACAAGCTGCTTGGCTGGATGAAGATGAGAGTCGGCTTCTCTGAAAGACTTACCATATATACTCGTGTATAAGCCGAGTTTTTCAGCTCAAAAAATGTGCTGAAAAACTGAGGTTTGCTTTATACATGGGTCAGTGGTACCCCAGAAATATCTTGAGCGCTGACACTGCAGGGCTTTGAATGTTTGTTTACTCACATCTAACCAATCAGAGCCGTCCTATGATGTGGATGGCTCGAATTCACAGAAGCACCTGTAGTGATTCACTTACGCAGGCATCTGAACTGGTAAAGATGTATCTGCGGCTACGCTCCATCTCTCCCCTCTGGTCTCTGTGTTAATTCACATCCTGCATCCCCACCCACATGGACTCCCACACTCCTTCCGGCTAACATGTTGTGGGTGGTGGTGGGGGCATTACCATGAAAGTTCTTTTTCAAAGTCTTATTTTTTTATCCTATTAGAAATGGATACTCCTGAACCAAAACCAAAATGCCGGTCATATGAGGCTGGTTTCAAAATGAATGTTGTGTCAAGAGCAGAAAAAAGCAATAACAGTATTGCAAGTAGGGAATTCTGTGTTGACGAAAAGCAAGTGAGGGAGTGGCGGAAAATGAAGGCTGACTTGGAACAGATTCCAAAAGCTAAAAAAGCTTGTTGTGGTTTAACATCTTCTTATGGGGCTCTAGAGAGTGAATTGCATAAATGGGTTATGGAGTGTTGTCAAAATACGTGCTCTACAAATGGCTAAGGATGACAAATATAAAGCATTAGACATCGAAAAATTTGCTGTGTCAGCAGGATGGTATACATGCTTCATGAATAGGTTTGGCCTATTATGTTTGAGACAAAGAACAAAGATTTCCCAGAAAATGTCACAAGACCTTGAAGAAAAATTTATGTCATTCCAGTCATTTATTATAAAACAAAGAAGGATTTATAATTATGACCTGGCAGATATTGGGAATATGGATGAAACTGCCATGATTTTTGATCTTCTAAGCAATAGAACTGTGGCAAGTTTAAGAGAAAAAAACCCATTTTTCTCAAAACCACAGGAAATGAATAAAAAACACTTTACAGTTGTTCTATCATGTTTGGCTAATGGAACGCAGCTGCATCCTGTCATTATTTTTAAAAGAAAGACCTTGCCTCAAAAGATCAATTTCCCACCAAGAATTACTGTGCGTGCACATGTTAAAGGCTGGATGGATGAAGAAGGAATGAAAAAATGGCTGGAAGAAATTTGGAAGCAACGATCAGGAGCAGCCTTAAAGAAAAAGCCATCATTACTTGTTTGGGATATGTTCAGAGCCCACCTATCGGATGACATAAAAAATTGGCAAAATCTAGTAAAGTTACTTTAGCCATTATTCCAGGTGGGCTTACATCTGTACTGCAGCCTCTGGATGTATCTTTGAATAAGCCTTTTAAAGACCGTGTGCAAAGGATGTGGCATGAATGGATGTCATCTGATCAAGCCTGACTAACAAAAGGAGGGAATCTCATGAACTCTGACATAGAGTTAATAGCAAAGTGGGTTCGAGATGCATGGGAAGACATTCCAGAAGACATGGTGCGACGTGCCTTCCAGAAATGTAGTATTAGTAATGCTATGGATGGCAGTGAAGACTGCGCTTTGTATGAAAATGACAGCAGTGATGGTGATGACGGCGATCTCAGTGAGGACAGCATCTATGATGACCTCACACCAGCTGAAGCTCTGCATTGGGATATGGATGGTGATGAGGAATCCAGTTTTGAAGGATTTGAACTCTTTACATTTTAGCTTGGTTGCTGATTGAGCTCAGGGAATAGTATTCTTAAGGTATCATTGTTGATATCTTATTGTTTTTGTTGAACCCATTTTCCACTTACTGTGCTGGTTTACTAATGTTAAATGACTTGTCCTCTTATTTATGTCTTTTATTTAAAATAAATATTTAAATACATTACCCCACCGATGTCTCAATTTTTAGTAATTTTATTTTCATTTGTTTTGATTATTGAAACTCACCAATAGCTTCTGCGTTTTCCACCCTAGGCTTATACTCGAGTCAATCCATTTTTCTGGTTTCCCAGGTAATATTTGGGTACCTCGGCTTATACTCAAGTATATATGGTAGTCAGCTTATATTCGAGTATATATGGTAGTCAGATATGACTGGACTGCCTGTGTTTGGTTTGGGGCTATATTAATGGAATATAAACAAGCAAAATGTCAAAGGTGGAGGTTTTTCATGGATAAAATGTGCTTAGGAAGGTTGTTTCTTTTTTGACGTTTCTTAATAAGGATTCTTCATTTATTTTAAGATATTTCTACTGAAGTTATACTCATAAGAATTAAAGTTCTGACTAAATGGTATATAGACTCCAAGACTCTGTGACTCTGTCTAGCCTGTTTTACTATCCATATTTCTTTCTAGATAGGACGTAAAAGGTCCTTTTGCTAGTACTGCAGCCCCAAGGCTCTCTCTACAGATATCATCTTCAACATTCAAATCCCCCCCAGAAATCAGCTCTCCTGTATCAGAACTCCTGTTTCACACTTGGAAAGGTTTCTGGTCGCGCAGTGCTCAAGCACTTGGCTGCCAACAGAAAGGCTGCCGGTTTGAACCTGCCAGACAGCAGGAGAGAGATGCGGCGGCCTGCTTTTGTGAAGGTTTACAACCTTGGCCGACCTGTGGGTCATTCTCCTCCGTCCGAAAGGATGGCCGTGAATCCGAATGGAAGAAAAGGCAGTGGACCTGGTTTCTCTTTACTACACCTAGTGAGTTCTCCCCTGGATTATCTTTTTTTTTTTTTTTAGTTGCTTTTACTGTCTCTTCTTCAAAAAGATACTTGAGAGGGGAAAAAAACAACCCATATCCCTTATTTATTTGCTAAATAAATAGAATAATTGTCAGGAGCTGAACAAGTGGGCAGAAGAAAAGCAGGAATTAGTATCACATGCTGACATTTAAGAAAGAAATTGTTCTTTTAATCTTGAGTATTGCTTGGATTTCAATGACAACTCGAAAGTTTATATTAGAGAGTTTCTAATTTATCATGAATTCTCCATTGTCTATACAAGGCATTTACTATCACAGAAAGTCCAAATTCAGATATGACTCCAAATAATAGATTTGACTGTAGCACTGAGTCACCAGAGAAGTCTCTGAAATCAGCAAAAATACGACAAATCTCCAACAAACTCACACAGAAACTTATATAAATTCAAGAAGCTTCTATGGAATTTGAGTCTTTGCTTCCCGGGGCAGACTAGAAAGAAGTATGACCAAAGTCCCAGGTCATTTCAAAGAAACCATATCCGTGCCCTCATTTTGTAGACATGTAGTTATTCGATACATCAAAGCAGGCTATTTTCTATGTCAAGAACATGGACCAATAGCGAAAAAGTCTAACAACTTGTGTGGCATGGAGGGATATGTAGATTCAGTTCTTAGATATGCCAACAAACAGACATGAGGTGGCTTAGGTTAAGTCCAGGTTTTAGAAATTCTCACAGCACCAAAGATCGAAGTCCAAGTAGCTACTTCTAGGAGAATCAGTATTGGGTTCTTTTCTTTTCTTTTTTTACATAAAACAAGCCAAAGTGAAGTGTCTGCCTTTAACTTACCAAATATTTGGATTCAATTCCAGTTGTTGGTAAGAGTCAAAGTCATCTCGTAGAATAACGCTGTCACTATGAATTTCAGCTGAAAAAACCAAAATAACAAAGTATTTTAGAAAAAGAATTGTACCACAACAATAGATACACAAAAGTGTCGTCATGCCGCATTTATGAGGAATAACAGTATTTAGAATTGCAACGGAATTTTAAAGGAGTAGCTTAGTTGCTCTGTCCCCCAATTACTGAGTGGCCAGGCAAAACCTCTGTGGTTTAGACACGTGTAGCTGCTGTGAGTTGCCAATGAGCTGCTTCTGAGCCTCATGGACCACGTGCATGGAGAGAATTGCTCCTTCGGGCGTCCAAAGTTGGACTCTTTTGGAAGCAAATTGCCTGACCTTTCTTGGAAGGTGTCTCTAGATAGAAATATACCAAACTCACTGCCACTGAGTCAACTCTGACTCCTTGCGACCCTCTAGCACAGGGTAGAAGCGCCCTGGGAGTTTCCAAGACTGTAATTCTCCAAACCGTCCATTTGGGGGCCAGCATTTGAGCCAAGGGTTCCTGTTCAGACACCTAGAAGTCTAGAAACCAGAGTTCCCAAAGAGAAGCCCACCATACTGTCACTGGGGATGCAGCGCAGGAAGGTCAAGGTCACCAGTAAATTACAAAGAACGGGCCCCCTTTACTTGTCTCTCATGTCTCAACACACACTCTCTCCCACGGCGTCCAAGGCACCGCCCAGAACAGATGTGATGCCATTTTGAAGCACATTAGGGACAGAACATCCTGGCCACTTATAATCCGCTAAAACTGCTGGTATTAACTGACCTATTTCTTCCCATTCCTATTACCCCATCCTGCTCTGATTCTTTCTTTCCCTGTATTCATTCATATTTTATTTACTGTGTTTTCTTATGTTGATTTTGTTTCCCCTCTGAACCACATAAAGGAATTTATCTACATAAATAAATAAGCCAGTAAGCAAGTCGTGTTAGGAGTCAGGAGACATGGACAGAAGCATTCGTGGCTTTAAACACGTGATCCCTCACAGACCCACTGTCAGCTCTCGAAGAACTCTGGGCAGGACAGCAGCAAAGAATGAGTCCATGAACTGCAGAGAACAGGGCATTTTCACTAAAGGGGTAGAAGACAAAAAAGATTCCATGGCCAGTTTATGAGTGTGCTCATGTTTAAGGTCCTGTGAAAAATGGCAGTACCACATCTCAGGTTGTAAAAAAATTCATCTAGTACTTAAAAATATGCTCGCATCTGAGTCCCACAGTGCTTCGGAAGTTTATCTCAGGGAATCAAAGTTCTCTGTTCCTTTATAATTTTCTTAATATATTAAAATTAAATGTATAACAGGAGACGGGTAGGGGGATAGTTGACAGGAGATGGGTAGGGGGGATGGTTGAGCAACATGATGAACATAGTAAATATCACTGAACTAAAAGTATGGAAATACATACGTATGTATCTGTATAAAGTACATAAAAATTATCATTGTGCTTCCCCCGCCCCCCGTCATCCTTGAGTAGATGGTGCCTTTTGAGGTGAAGTACTAATTGAGTGTGAAAAAAATGTGGGCCAAAACACAAAATCATAAAAGTGACTAGGTTTACTGGTCAGGTAGAGCCTGCTGGGACCCACGTCTGATGGCATTCAGTGAATCTACCATGGCGGCAGCACAAATTTCTGCCACACCAGCGACAAGTCTGTAAGGGGCTCAATCACACGTGTGTGGTGTGCATACCTTAGCATGTTCCTCTGCAATCTCATCAGCACAACTGAAGATGTGCTTTTTGAAAATTAAAAAAAATAATAACAGAAAAAATCAATACTTTTAGTTCTTTTTCTCAAGGGATACGTTACGCTTTTTAGCATACCCCAAACACTGTCTGGTAATTAAAGTCTCCTCCAAATATCCGGAAGCACAATTTCATATTCTCTTTGGTGACATCGCTGCCGGTGGCAGGCTCCGTCCCCTTTGTACCAGGGGTGCCAGCAGGCAAGCACATAACGAAGTCACTGGGAACCAGTGAATCAGCACACTTGCAGAGGAATGGCGGCTCACACGGAGCCTTAGGCAGGAGAGCAGGAAGGCTGTGGATGGACGCTGGTGAGAACACTGTGATTTATTCGGTGCATGGGACTGATTTAATGATGCCTCTCAGCGATTCGCTGCAGTGCCTGGAATGCCTACAGGTTGCGGCTCTCGCAGATACCCAACCTGGCGGCGAGGCCACTGCGGGTCACCAGCCGTCTCGGCTGCCAGGAGGCATGCTTCGAAGTGCTCACGTTCGTCTGCCAAAGGAGAGGAGCCCCAAGCTGCAGCATCACATAAAAGTAGAGCTTCTCCAGGCAGATTTTCCAAAGAGAAAAATAAATTAATTGGGTTTATAGGTTGAAAGGAAAAGCCCAGGAGACAAATAACTGACCTATCTGGAGGTCCCACAGTGAGAGACATCTGAAAAGACTGGAACCAGCAAGCACACGTCCTTGCCTACCTATTAAGTAGTGTGGTGCAGGGAGTTGCTTGGAAAGCAAGTCAGGGGCACGGGCTCACATGAGAAAGTTAACTCTTAGAGATCACTGTTTTTCACAAAGGCGATGGATAAGCCGGAGTCATTTCCCCATGTTCTTTCCAAAGGCTCACATATGACTTACTGTGCACACACAGCAAATACAAATCTACGGGGTCCTGAGGGCACCCACGAGGAGCCCTGGGGGTAGGTGGTTAGAGCACTCGAGTGCCTGCTGAAAGAAGGCCAGACGTCTGAGCCACCGGCCGCTCCAAGGGAGAAAAGCACAGGCAGTCAGCTTCCTTCAAGGTTATGATCTCGGAAACCTATGGGCAGTTCTCCGCTGTCCGATGGGGTCTCTCTGAGTCAGAATGGCCCAATGGCAATGAGTACTAAGGCAGTGGACAACGGTCCGATAAAATACGTAGGGTTATGACCTCTGTTTACAGATGGGGACACCGAGGCACAGAAAGGTTAAGTACCCTGCACAATGTCACTTAAAGCTTTGAAGGTTAAGATATATACTCTTTTAAAATATTAAATCTTTAAAAGAGTGGTTCCCAACCTTCTTAATGCTGTGACCCTTTAATACAGTTCCTCATGTTGTGGTGACCCCCCCCCAACCATAAAATTATTTTTGTTGCTACTTCATAACTGTCATTTTGCTACTGTTATGAATCGGGCGACCCCTGTAAAAGGGTAGTTCAACCCCCAAAGGGGTTGTGACGCACAGGTTGAGAACCGCTGCTTTAAAACATTCTTTAAAATACATTAAAATATGTACTCTGAGCCACTGTTTCCCCTGCCTCAAGAACTCTGGGTCACTAAATACACGGCATTACAAATAATAATTAATAATAACAACAAATGAGAGGTGATTACTTTCTGTGGTGCCCTTCATAAAAACATTAGATTTTTTCCATTTAAGCAGGTTCACTGTTTGAAGAAATGAACACATTATTTCCCTAAATTCAGTGAATCCTTTATCACATCCAAGAAGCAACAGGGCTTCCTCACGGCCATGCTACTTCCCCACACTGCGGAGGAGGAGCGGGAAAGTAGAACCCGTGCTCTAGCCTGGTAAAATCAGGCTCTTCGACACTCACCTAGCTGAGGGTGCACAGAGGCCTCTGTTGGAGCTGGACGGAGAGAAACAAAGAGAGAGACAAGGGATAAGCAACATGAGCAAAACCTGGTGGCAATCAAAATACAGTTATAAAATTCAGATTACAGCAAACAACTTAAATTTCAGCTGGTTATGAAAATGCTCTTCCACTCTCCCAGGCATGTTATGTCTCCAGCTATGCTGATAAAAAAATCCAGACTGATGTTTGTCTCACTGCTTCAGATGACACATATATCCATGTGGCACAGATTAAGAATCTTCATGCCCATTTTCTACGACAGTGTCACAGATGCAGTTGTTAATAGTTTTACGCATAAACATGCAAATGCTCTGAAGTACTGCCAGTTCATTGGACTCTTGGAGGAAATACAAGGCCAAGTAGCTAATAATCTTGCATTTTTTTCACAATGCGTATTGTCTGAGTTTCTAGAGAGTTCTACCAACATTTACTAATTGTTAAGTCCAACTGAAGACCTTTTTAGAACAAAAGATATATTTGCTCATTATTCAATAATTAAAGACAGAAAATGGCAGAATGATGTTTGCTCACCAATATCACATTGCATATGAACGAGCTAACTTGAAGTATCAAGGAAAACTGGAAGTTAATTTTGTGAACCAGAAAAGTCAAAGAATTTATGTTGAAATGGAAACTTCTCAAAATACAAATCATTAACAATGAATTGACCCATTTTTCTAAAATATAGCAGTAATAGTGTTTAATTGTAATTGACAGCATCCTCTAAAGAAACTGCAAAAATTACAAACGAATTTGAAGAACACCTTGTGGATCTTGATCATTTTTGAGTTATTTTCATTTTATATAGCATCCCTGTGGATCCATGCCAACGGCACTGGTTTGACACATGAGAGAGTGAATTTACTGGACATGGACACAAAATAGTTTCAAAAGTAACATACTTTGACTATAAATAAAACCAATTTTCCAAAGTGATTAATACATTTTGTCAATGTGGACATGAATACTATAGGAAAACGGCTTTTGGACACTCCATTCAGTTATCGGAAGACTTTAAATGTTTGGGAGATGTGAGTATGTAAATGTACTTTCAAGTGTGTATTTTTTGAAATCTTAACAATGATCAAGCATGTCTGATAATTGCAATAATTAAGATGCAAAATATAAATCAGATTTTAAAGACGTCCTATTAAAAATAATCTAAAATATTTCTATAATTCCATTTGTCATACTTAAATGTTTAATGTTTTGAGTATTTTATTTGTTAAGTAAAATTAATTAAATATACCTTGTGCATTTAGATTTTCTCTTATGTGGCTACCAGAACTGGACAGAGCTGACCCAGAGCTAGCAGAGAATTCTTTCACCTTATCATCCAGGAAGTCATTATCATGAAAAAGACCAAGCTACCCAAGAAAAAAAATAGAGGCTAAAAGGAGAAATGAGACAAAAAGGAAAGGTATATTTAAGGAACAGGTAGGAGAAGTGGAGTTAGTGGCAAAGAAAAAGAAAACAAAAAAGTCAACTTTCTTATGGAAATCAAGAGAATGTGCAAAAAGGGAGGCACATGTGATCCTCATAAAGAACAACTATAGAGAGCCTGCTATCGCCGTCCAAACACTACGCTCCACCAAACACTGTGCTCCACCAAACACTATGCTCCAGAGGGTCAGCTGACGCACCCGAGGACTCAGGTCTGCGAACTCTTGTGCAGAGAAACCATCACTGGGAGAAGGAAGACATGCACATCAGGGATGAGGGGAGCCATGCTGGCAGAGTGGGCTGTGCTCTGGGCGGGTACCCACAGGTCAGCGGTTCGCAGGAGGCAGGCGAGGCTTTGTCCTTCCACAGAGTGAGTCTTGGAAACCTCCCACAGGGATAGTTCTACTCGTCTTAGGTTTCCTGGGAGTCAGCATTCACTCAACGACATCGAGTTTCAGAAATGAGGTGGTAAAACTTCGGCTCGTTTACTTTGGACATGCTACGAGGAAAGATGACCATATATATTCGAGTATAAGCAGACCCAAATATCAGCAGAGGCCCTTAATTTTACCACAAAAAACGGCATAAAAATTGTGCTGAAAAACTCGGCTCATAGAAGAGTAAATATGGTAATCACCAGAAATCGGCTATTAGTTGGAAAAGTCGGGGTGAAAACGATCACTGTAACAACGGGCAGCCCAGTGGTCCTGAAGATGTCCATTTTATTATGCACCACTCCCTCCACTCTCCACAAACACGATCCCCTTGGCCTTGAGCTCCCAACATCGTCTGTGGCATCCCTGTACTCAGAATTTCCCCATGGACGATGATGTCACCAGCACCCATCAACGGCACCAGTTTTTCAATGAAATCATCAACGGCTTGACCAGCTTCAGCAGCAGTGCCCATCCGCCGAGGCTTCTTCAGCTTGGAGACCATTTCCTTCACGGAGAGAGCGCCAACCACTTTGGTGCCCTTTGCCTCATTGGCCAAGGAATCCTCAACACTGGAGCCCGTCCTGTTCAAAGCACAGACCACAGAGCCGTGGTCGTTCATGCTCACAGGGAGGCTCTGGCCCAGGACCGCCAGTCCAGTCAGTGCAATGTCAGCTTCGGCCATGACGGCGGCGGTCAGAAGAGAGCCGAGGAGTCCGGCGGAAGAGCGACAATTGAATTTTAATTGACACTGGTGGTAAATTTTAAGATACTTTATTCTAATTTCAAGAAGTTATCTCTATTCATCCATACCATTACTAAATTACTTTGGCATATGGTTTCTTTCACTGCACACCTACATCATAATCATGGGGGCCAGGTAGGGGGACTCTGTTTAAAAAGGATCCACTGAATCAGACTCTCTGTGAGTGTGTAGGTTAAAACTCTGCCTAGAAGATTCTGATGGAAAGACATGTTTAGAAACTATTGGTCTTAATCAGACAGTTCAGTCTCTATTTTCACATGTTAAACTATTCTTTTATATTATGCTAAGTTTGTCTTTTCTCCCAAGCAGTTCTTCAAGGCAGTAAATATGGCAGCCCAAGCCACCAACCAGTTGGTAACAGATTATATAATAAATACTGAACTGAATTGAAAGCTACATCTCAGTCATATTTTATATTTTGGCAAATGACTACTTCAAGATCCAAATTATGGGAAAATGCCAAACTATACAATTAAATCATTGTCAAAAATCTATTAGTATTTTTTATGGTCTAAGTTGTTCCAACAGCCAATTAACGCCCAGCGGGATTTGTGGAACTCAAATTTAAATAGTCTTAAATAATCAGTTAATACTCATTGCCACTGAGTTGACACCAAGTCATAGTGACCTTTAAGACAGAGTAGAACTGTCCCATAGGCGTTCCATGGCTGTGATCAGTTCGGAAGCCCCTGGCTGCTGATTTCTCTTGTGGAACTGCTGGTGGGATCCAACTCTCCACTTTCTATTACCAGATGAGCACTTAAACCACTGCACCACTAGGCGCCAAATCCAGTATTTTAAAACTATCCATTAGCTGAGAGAACTTGGCATCATTTCCTCAAAAGAGGACCATACTTAATGTGCATTAAACTTAAGGAAAGAAAAGGTACAAACTTATTTGATGAATATTTGCACGTGTAAGTATTGGACCTGTGGATTTCATTTTTAATCACCTTTGAGTAAATAATCATATCTATCTACTAATATGCTATCTGTATTATTTTTCTAAGTGTGTAGGTAGTATGCCATCTTTTCCATATCTATTGGAGCAAATACATTACAGAAACATTAGAATGAATAGCCTCGGTATACAACATAGCTCAATATCACTAATTCTACTCTCAGCTGGTGGTACCTGCTGTGACTTGTACTGGAGAATATGGATAGATGATTCAATTCTTGAATTGTGTGTATTTGCACAAAGGCCTTCCCTCTTTCTTTCACTAAATGCATGCCAGGGGGTTCTAATGTGTCACCTTCCCAAGTGTCTGCACAGTGTGACATCTCTTTGAATGCCTCTCTTGCTCCTCCGCACTCTAACTGGTTTCGACTCATCTTTCTGTGTTGCTGAAATGTTTTTAATCTCCGTCTCAGGCTGCTCTGTTACTGATTCTTGACTGTCCCCACCCCATCTCCTATGTTGCATGGGTTCCCCACAGTTTGAAAATGAAAGGCAGACTCCAATGACTATGTAAAGTTGCCAAATGGCTTAAGGCAGGATATTTAGATGATATCAATTTAGGGCTTGGACATAGACAGAAATTATTCTAATAATGGGTTCTGACTTTAAAGAAAGGGCCAAACACATCTTCAAGAGAAGTGTAAAAGACATCCCAGTTTCTCCCAGGCCTCTGGGAAGTTGCACTAAGACCAGATCAGATAACCCCAGGTTTGTACAGGGGAGGACACACTCAGGGGATCCTATTAGGTGAGAGAGGAGTCTGAAAGCAAGTGCTTGAAGAGGTACTGTCTCTGGGGAGATCGCTGCTCAGGAAATCCAATAATTCAGTTCTGTGTTTGCTTGATTGGCAAGACCCAGGAGACCACACATTGAGGTGGGATAGAATTTCACACTGTAAGGCACTGGCCTTTAATTCGAATACAAAAGTGTTAGCAAATTTGGCTAATTGTAGATTCACAAACGCTTGTAGCTGTACACCCTGCATTACGAATAAAATCCAAGAAAACCCTCATGTATTAATGATGGCTATACAAACACTTTTAGTTAATTTATCTGTCCATTAAATCTTGTACAATTAACTGAAGTGTGTAACACACTTGGTGAGTTGGCTTTGAATTCTATTTTTTTAAAAAACAGGTATATGTATTGCTGTTATTTTCCTGTGTAATCCATATTTTGTTGTTTGTTTGTTTAAATACTTGTATTGGGAGCTCTTACACTCTTATCACAATCCACACATTCCTCCAGTGTGTCGAGCACATTTGCACTTATGCAGCTACCATCATTTTCAAGCATTCTCTTCCCACTTGAGGCCCCGATATCCACTCCCCATTTCTTTCCTCTTCCTCACCCACTCACCCTCCATCATGAACCCTTGACAAGTTATATATTCTTTTTTCCATATCTTACTTCATCCTCCATCACCCCTCACCCACTTTTCCATTATTCGTCCCCCTGGGAGGGGCTTCTAGATTGATCCTTGTGATAGGTTTTAAGTTCTACAGTCACAGAGTTGCAAGTCTCTTCCAAAGTTACATATTTGGGTGTAGAGTCTAATAGCTCACTATTTTTCTACTGAATTAACCTGACCTTCATCAAATGAAAATAATCATTATCACTTCCTTCCCAAAGCTTTAATACAACCAATATTAAATAACGATTGCAATTGTGTGGCATTCAAGTTACACTGTAAACAATATTACCTTTCATTTACTAAATGTAGTTTCTCTATCATCTCCAATTGTTTACAGCATCTGACAGGTTTTAATTCATCACGAAGATGCTAGCATTAGTCAAGACAGGACTAGTTGAGCTTTGTAGATAAAAATGGAGGATTAGGTCATTTCAGTAAACTTAAACAAGAGGGAAGCACCTCAAATTCCAGATTAGGATCTAAAATTTTATTTAGAGCTTAGAGTTTACAATCTTGTTTTTCTGGATCAGGTTTCAAAAGTGTAAATCACTGCACATTTATTTTAGTACATGTGGATCATTACATGGCTTTAAGTTGGGCAGCCAGCCTAAAGATTGGAGGCTCAGACTCACCTAGCGGCAACTCACAAGAAAAGTCTGGTTGTCTCCATATGAAAACACAGCCATCAAGAACCCTATAAGACACGTACTGTATATACTCGGGTATCAGCCGAAACACCCGATTTTACCACAAAAACTGCATTAAAAATGTGTTGAAAGAACTCGGCTGATACACGAGTATATATGGTAGTTCTATTCTGATGTATACAGGGTCATTGTCAGTGAGCGCCGACTTGACAAAAAAGTCAAGAAAAGACTCCCATGATATTAATATTTAACTTTTTCCAACATTTGTGTTTATGCTCTTTCAAAGTTGGAGCCCAGCATCTCTCCCACGATCCCGCCGCCGAGCGCGCGCATTACCAGGAGAATGGGCTGTGTTCGCAACCCCCTACAGTCAGTCTTTCGACAAAAGCATGCTTTTCTGTCAGTGGATTTATTTCGGAAGAAAACTTTTAAGTAATCATGTGACCACAAAACACAGTTGTACTCATCAATTTCAGCCAATTTGTTGAACAAATTATTCAGCAGGGGGAAATGTAGGTTTAAATTGCTGGATAGCAAAAAAGGAAGCGAGTCCTAAAAATAAACTTTTTCAGATTAAATGGGAAGCGGTTAATGAGCTTTGTGCTATGCTATTGATTACTTTAAAACAACAAAAACAACCTTTGAGCCTGGCAAACGGTATGTATATAGACGGACAATTATTATGAAAGTTCTCTGTTACAGGAACTGTATCCTTTGAATCATTTTGCAATTCAAAGGCCCTAGGTAGTTTTGCCTCAGGTATCTTTTCACCTAATTTGAAATTCAAATGTATTAAACTTCCAAAGCTAAATATGACAAATTAGACACGGTCTGTGAAGTTACCATTTAATGAGCTATGAACCTAGACTTTTATCTCCCCAGGAATAATTTCTTTATTACTTTTTGTACTTTATTGCAATAAAGCACTGTTTGACCTTCAAATATGATAATTAAGCTTCCAAAAACGTTATAAATTTAGAGTGAAAAAGTTCTTTCTACGTTCAGGAATATACTTATGACCAGTATAAGCGATTACTTACTGTTTAAAGACAGCTAAATTATACAGCAAACCAGCAATATTAGGAAACATTTCTTTCTTCTTCCCCCCAGCTCCCACTTTTGTTTGATTTGTGTCTCGTAACACTCGATCATCACCCACACTTGAAGATAAATGAAACAGGGGCGAAGCTAAGGTGTCTCTTTAAACCTGTGACCGGAGGGCAGGACACTGTTGAAGAGATTTCAACTACCAGGAGCTCTCCACACTGGACCCCAGACACTGACGCTTGCCGCTGTCTCTTAGGATACTTCCATCTTCCCATGCTCACGGGGAAAATGTCACGTGTCTTAACATGTGACACTGGTGTAAATGAATGTTTTCAAGTGAAAAATCTGACTACAAAACAATATGCTCTGAGAAATGTGGGTGGAGCATTGTCTTTTTAAATGATTACGAAGCATGATTTTGTTTTCATCTTACACCGTGAGGCTCAAGTTCCCAAAGGGGAGGAGGTGAAGGGGAGCAGTTACAGATCAGCCTGAAGCGGACACTTCGGGCGCGTCAGGGACACTAAGAGAAAGAATGGAGAAGGTTCGGATCATCGCTCCCATCACCGTTGTCTGTGGTTGTGGCTAGGGGCCCTGGAGCAGGCTTGCATCGAGAGTAACCTTCTGTACAACCGAACAAAACACTACGTGGCCGTGAGCCATCCTCACCAATGCTCCCGTGCCTGAGGCCACTGATGCAGACCCCGGGTCCGTCCTTCTCTTCAGGACCTTCCCTTCTTGTTTTTGCTGCCCGTACACTTACCCAGCGTGATGTTCTTCTCCAGGGACTGCTATCTCCTGACAATATGTCCAAAGTATGGAAGACGAGTCTTTCCATCCTTGCCTCTTAGGCACACCTTGGTCTTACTTCTTCCAACACAGAACAGTCTGTCCTTTCAGCGATCCAGTCTTCAGTCTTCCTTCCTTATCCAGGGTGCGACTTTCACAGGCATAGGATGCGATGGAGAAAGCCATGGCTTGGCTCAGGCGCACCTTAGTCCTCAGAGTAATATCCTGATCCTCAATACTCTACAGTGGCCTTGTGCAGATTTACCTAATGCATACTTTGATGTCTTGACTGCTGCTTCCATGAGCATTGATTACGTCCCCAAGTAAGGCGAAATCCTTGGCCACTTCAACCTTTTCTCCTTTTATCATGATGTTACTATTGGTCCAGTTGTGAGGATTTTGATCTTCCTCACATTGAGTTGTCATCCACACTGAAAGCTACAACCATGGATCTTCATCAGCAGGTGCTCTAATTCCTCCTCTCTTTCAGCAAGCAAGTTGTGTCATTTGCATATTGCAGGCTAATAAACCTTCCTCCAATGATGATATCACATTCTTCTTCATATAATCCAACTTCTTGTTTAATAACAACCAAGGCCCCCAAACCAAACTCACAGCTTGCTTATAGAGGGTTTCCAAGGCTGTCAATCTTGAGGGGTGCAAGTGGCCTCATGTTTCTCCCAGGGTGGGGCTGAGGAGCTTGAACCATCAACCTTACAGGTAGCTGTGCAATCTTCACCCAACAGCATCACCATCGAGTTGCTACTGTTAGTAAAAATGTCCTGAGGCCTACAACTATGTATTAGCTCCTTTATTTTAACTGGACTTGTGGCTCCCAGGTAGCCCTGATGACACAGTGCGTTTAACCAACCAGGTAACCTAAATATACTTCTAACTGTGGGCTAAGTCTTAGCCTCTCTTACAGGTTCCTGTGACAAAGGAGTTCTGTTCTGCCCAGAGGGATGAGACCAGAAGTACCATGAGTCATTTTAAGGACCGTCCCTAGGGAAAGATGTGCTCCTTAGACCCTTACTTCTCTCTGCTGCAGGAAGATGGTCAGCAGTGGAGAGTTCCGCTCGGCTCCTCAAGATGGAAGCTACATGCTGTGGACAGTGGTCCTGGACCACCAGCCCTAGACTCCTCCCCCCGTGGTTCTTGACCAAGAAAGCTGCTACTACAAGGTCACTATGAGTCAGAATTGACTTGATGGCATTGAGTCGGTTTTTGTTTTTGGTAGTTCAAGGTATTTTTCCGTAGAACCATTGTCTATACTCACACTAAAAGAATTATTATTTCTTAAGAGTTATTTTTATGGCCTGAAAAAGTTTCCTCTACGTCAGTCATAATCCTAAAAGTCAGTGTAGAAATTAAAAGTTGATCAGGCATGAATGCCCATGAGTACAGACATATTATTAAGGGAGCGTTATCCCTGTAAAAGTACAGGATATTTGATAAAGTAGAGGGTGAGTGGAAAAGACGACCCTCGATGATATGGATTGACCCCGTGACTGCAACAATGGACCCCAAGATAACAACTGTGAAGCTGGGGCAGGATCAGGCCGCGTTCCTGGGCACGGCACACAGGGTCCTACGAAAGGGAATGGACTCCGTGAGACCGAGCAGCTGCTGCAGAAGTCCTCATCTTGTTGCTGCCCAGTCGCTCACAGCCATCAAGCTGATGCAGACACGTGGTGGCCCTGAAGGACAGGGTAGAATCTCCCCCTGGGAGTTTCCGAGACTGCAGCTATTTGCGGAGTAGAAAGATACTAATTAATTCAGTAAAACCATCTAGCTAAACGCCTTTTTAGAAAACTCTGATACTCTCCTTTATTCCCAATCCCCCTGAGTCCTTTTTACAAATGCCACCTTCTTCCTTTTGCCTTACTTCATGTTCCTTTTCACGGCCCTTTCCATGTGCACATACAGAAGGTGAATTGCTCTAATATAAGGTCTCAGGCGGCTTACAAAAAGGGGGCAGGGGAGGGGGGGACAATGGAATAAAGCAATACGATGGAGAAATCAAAGCTGAAGACAAAGAACAGAAAATGCAGTCATGAGATAAGCATGCATGTCCTGAGGCCTTCGTACAGTGTCAGGTATGGAGACTTCAGAGAAGTTTCTCACGAAGTTCCTTTTACAGGAAATACTGAACAATGCCACACACATCATTTACCAACACCTCTTGAACTGTGGGTTATGCTGGGCTGTTCTAGTAAAGACCATCGACGTAGAAGGCATGCATAATGCCCAAATGTGGTTGCAACTACATTTCTGGAGGACACAAGAGGTGCAGGTTGGCCCACAAACAAAGACAAAACAGTAATTAAACAATTTTAGAAAGTAGTCCCTGGGTCATTCACATGGGTGCTAACCAAAATATTAGAGGTTCCATTCTACCCAGAAATCGCAAAGAAACCTAAAAGGCCCAGGTCTACTCTGACCCATATGGGGATCCGATAAGGAATCAACTTGACAGCAATGAGCTATACCTGCTCTATGTGGTTCTTATAGCCCCATATATGAATATATATGAGTCCCTACTAGTCACCAGAAACTATTGCCGGTTCTTGGAATATAAAAATGATCCAATTCCTGCTGGATCAATGAGTTAAAAATATAATAGTAAATATAAAAGTCAACATATTACAAGGCAACAAAATGCCATAGGGCTACCAATTTCTATTTGAGAATTAAATTCAATAGTGAGTGAAAGTGGGACGGTTATAAAAATGAGGCTAATGGACATTGGATTCACAGAATGAAGGAAGACAGCGAGAGCCCCAAATACATTGATATAATCCCCATATCAATTAAGCCTACATTGAATTCCCTCAGCCCATCGACCAAAGATGTGACAAGTCTTGTCTGCACACACAGTGCATTGAAAAGTGGATTACTGCAGACATAGATTAAAATTTAACATATTAACCATTTGTTTCCCCTTTAGACCCATTTCTAACTTGCTCCCCTTTTTATTGTTTTCTGCTTTCTTTTGGATGGATATTTTATTTGGTTGTTGCTGGGATCTTTTTTTTTTTTTGGTATTATTTTCTTTACATGGAACTCAGGATAGGTAAATTGATAAAGACATAACAAGATAAATATTTTCTTAGGGTGATGGCAGAGGAGGTTAAGGAGAAATAGGGAGCTAATAATGGATATAAGAACAAAACTATGTTTAGAACAATGTTCTAAAACTGTGCTGATGAGTGCACAACTCTTTTTAATATATTTAAACCACTTAATTGTATGATACACAAAAGCCATGTCAGTAAAACCGTTTAAAAAATAATAGTAGCAGGATCCAAGATCAACAAGCAGAAATCAACTGGGTCTGTGTATCCCAGTGATGAGAACTCCGAAAAAGATAGCACGGAAACAATACCATTCCCAACAGCCAAGCAAAAGCTGAACGACCTATGACTAAACCTAACCCAAACCCAAACGACCTGTATGAAGAAAACCACAGACCATTACTACAAGAAACCAAAGGGATCTGCACAAATGGTAGAATATCCCAGATTTGTGCATCAATGTTGTGAAAATAGCAACACTACCTAAAGCAATCTCTGAATTCAATGCAATCTCAATCCAAATTCCAGCATCACTCTTCAAAGAAATGGAAAAACTGATCACCAACTTCATATGGAGAGGGAAGAAGCCCAGGAGAGGCAAAGAACTCCTCACGAAGAAGAACACAGTAGGTGGTCTGGCACTACCTGACCTCAAAACCTGCTACACAGTCACATCACAGTTGTCAAAACAGCCTGGTACTGGTATAATGACAGATACACAGACCAATGGATCAGGACAGAAAACCCAGAAATAAAAACATACTCATACGGGCAACTGATTTTTGACAAAGGCCCCAAGAGCAGTAAATGGGCGGCAGATGCTGTATAAATGGTGCTGAAAGTAGCAGATGGACATTGGGCCTCTACTCAAGTGGGTATGGGTGAGATCTTGGTCTTGTTTCATTCTTCTGTGAGTAGATATCCAATTTTTCCAGCACTAGTTATCTACTCGTAAATAATTTTATTGGGGGCTCTTACAGCTCTAAAACAATCCATAAATTAATTTTATCAAGTACATTTGTACATACCCCATGCACAGAAACAAACTCAAGATGGATCAAAGACTTAACTGTAAAACCCAAAGGTATCAGACTC
Organism: Tenrec ecaudatus; assembly: GCF_050624435.1. Taxonomy (NCBI): domain Eukaryota; kingdom Metazoa; phylum Chordata; class Mammalia; order Afrosoricida; family Tenrecidae; genus Tenrec; species Tenrec ecaudatus. The sequence goes on from NC_134538.1 coordinate 122,893,018, forward strand.
ATAAATGAGGAAATCGGGACAAATCTAAGTGCTCTGGTGCAGGGAATACACAGGTTATCAGAGGTAATAAAGGAAACATTCTGTGGAAGACAAAATAGATGAGTGGGACCTATTAAAAATAAAGCACTTGTGTACATCGAAAAACGTCATTAACAAGAGTAAAAAGAGAGCCCACAGACTGGGAAAAGATATTTAGTAACAACATGACAGACAAAGGACTAATTCCTAAAATCTACAGTATTGTATAAGCCTACATCAAGAAAAAGAACAACTAATACACTTTTGAGAAGGTGGGCTAAGGGCCTGAACAGACGAGTCACAAACGATGACATTTGAATGGCTGATACATGAGGAAATGCTCTCGGCCGTTAGCCGTCCGAGAAACACAAGTGTAAACAACCATGAGATGGCCTCTCTCTAACAGCCCTCACTGTAGTCCAGTTTAAAAAACCGAGAACAACAACTGCTGCAGAGGCTGTGGCGAGATGGAAAGTGTTATCCACTGCTGGTGGGCCTGTAAATACGCACAGCCACTGTGAAGGCGATATGGCAGTACCTGAAACAGGTGACAATCGACATACCACGTGATCCAGCAATACCATTACTGAGCATACACCAAAAGATGCAAGAAACAGAACACAGACGTCTGCTCCCCATGTTCATTTTGGCACAGTTCACAATAGCAAAAAGCTGGAAACAGCCTACATTCCCATCAGTAGAAGACTGGATTAAAAACTCTGGTTTGTACGCACATGGATTTCTATGCATCCCTGAACAGCGATGAAACCATGAAACACCTCCTCAAGACATGGAGGGATCTGGAAAGCATGATGTTGAGTGAAGGGAGACAGTCACAAAAGGGCAAATGCTGTATGATCCACTGCTATAGCAACAGCAGCCGAAGAACACAAGCTCAGGCTTGCAGGGCATCCAGGCTGCTGGCCGGGGCAGGCCAGACAGCATGGTGGAGAAGCTGCCTGGTGCCAATGAAGTGTACACCATCCTCTCTAGTAAGTATTCTGAGGGTCACTTGTCCGGAGGTCGCTCACAACAGCTGGTATCAAATGGTCAAGGGAGGGGAATGGGATGTTATCTACTGACCGGCTGTCACGTAAATCTATGATGAGGGTCACCCAGAGAGGCAGACAGCCCTATCAGAAGGAGGAGGGATACTGATGGGAAAAACAAAGCAGGCCAGGGCAAAGGGAGTCGACACGTCTGGGGAAACAAAAACTCGTCTGTTGGTGGGGAAAGAGCTCAGAGGATCGACCTCTAGTTGCAGGGAAAAATGACTAAAAATGGCATCTCATGGGCCTCTGGGGAGCCAGAAGATGACTCTTTCTTAGAATGGAGATGATGGGTGGTTTGGGGTGAAGTCCAGGAACACACTCCACTAGTTCCAGAACTGAACTGTGAGGAAGAATGACAGCCAGATTAGTCAATAAGGGAACTCCTGTTTAGGGACTTAACAGCTCTGACCCCCAAAAAATATGTTGAGAGAAGGGGTCAGTGAAGAGATAGAGACCAGCGGCAGGAGAGGGGAGAGTGTTCTGGAGCAGTGTCTCAGAGGAGGGGGCAGGCATTGATTTCCCACTGTCAATGAGTTTGGGTCCTGCTCCTCTTGGGATGGGATGGTTGTTGTTGCTGTTGCTGCCAGATTGCTTCCCTCTCAGGGCAGCACCACATCCACGGAGGGAGACCCTGCTTGGTCTTGCTCCGTCTTCATCACTGTTGCCAGGTCTGACCCATTGTTGCAGGCACTATCAACTCATCTCGCTGAAGATCTTCCTCCTTTTCTCTGGTCTTCCACTTCACCAACATGATGTCCTTCTCCAGGGATTGGTTCCTCCTGAGAACATGCCTTGCTTGCCATTCTTACTTCTAAGGAGCATTCTCACTATACTTCTTCCAAGACATGCTGTTGTTTTTCTCTGGAAGTTCAGAAATATTCAACATTCTTCACCAACACCATAATTCAAAGGCATCATTTAATCTCCAGTCTTCCTTATTTATGCTCGTTTTAAAAATATCATTTAAATTTAAATACCGTAGCTTGGATTAGTCTATTTTAAACTACTTCATGGCAGGATGTGAAAGCACATTATACTGCCACACAATCTCCACACATCTTCATATACTCCCTCAGGGAACACAGCATGATATGTGTTAATTAATATTACTAAATTCTAACTATTAAAAACATGGTTACGAAAATCTATATTAATTATTACATTAAGAATGGGATTGTCACATGTACATTAAAAATAAGGCTGGGTTAATAAGTTACATGAAATAACATTTCATGGGGTGACATACAATTGTGATTCATGACTATTTTCAGCATCTTTGGCCCCTTAGCGATAAGTAATTACACATAGTCAAACTAAGCTTCATCCTCCAAAAGATGGGCGATCAAGCAGGTTATGTAGCAGCAAGAGTAGTTCTTGCACTTCTGTGGGTGTTCAGAAGAACTCAATGTCAAATTCTTCTCCAGCATCAATCTTCCTGTTTTGACTTTGGACTAGATAAAACTGTCAAGTGGGGATGTATACAGCCCTCAGAACTGAAGAGAAGGCTGTTTAAATCAATGTTCAATCACCTTGGGATCAACAGCATCAGTCCAAAACATCACTCTTTGGGAAATTTTTAAAAGTAGATCCACCAAGTCTGTAGCAAGTTTAACTACAGCCAGCTTTGCACTCCCCTAAGTTTGGTGTTAACCAACTTAAATTGTCTGTCCGACTTCAGGATCACTTAGAAACAGGCGACGTCTGCCCCAGCCCTAACTGGTTTGCCAGCCCTTGACACAAGATTGTGGGTTCTTGGATTGTGTCCTATGCCCATTCCTCTTGTTGGTAAAATATGAGTCTAGACATGTCATGAACAGAGACTGAAGTTTGGCACAAAGCCTGCTACCACTAAGTGAATTCTGACTCACAAGGACCTTACAGGGCAAAGGAACTGCCTGGTGGGCTTGCAAGGCTGTAGAATCGCCTTCCGGAAGCACACAGACACAGCTTTCTATGGGCAAGTGGCTGGTGGGTTTACACGCCTGACCTTTGCTAGCAACTGAGCACCTCACTGTGATGCCACCAAAGCTCCTACAGGACACAATAACCAAAATGAAAAACATAGGAGGCACCTCCCTGCCATCAAGTTGCTTCTGATTCATAATGGCCCTCTATCAGGTTTCCTACACTGCACAGCTTTATGGGAGCAGACAGCCTCATCTTGCTCCCATGGAGCAGCTGGTGGGGTTGAACTGCCAACTTTCTAGATAGCAGTCTAATAGCCATGGGGGGAAACAGATGTATGTGGCTAGAAAATGTTTTAATATTTGGCAGATTCAAGTGACATGGATCATTCGTTATTTTCACTTCACTACTAAAGTAATATGACAAAACCCAGCTTTAAGTATTAGAAAAACACAAGTCCAAGGTAGTGCACAATACCAATATGTACATAATATGCACTTCAGCACATTTAACGACAGTTAGTAATGAGAAGCTATTGCCTATGCAAGCCCAGCCAAGGGAAATTCTGCTAAATCTGGTACACTGTTTGTACTCTATTTGGGTGTAAAATGAGGAAAATAAAGTGCTCAAATGCTGGAGAGTCATTCTTGGAATCGATTACACATGCCATCAATTTTATGAACTTTTACAAATATTTTCCCCCTCTCACAGAGAGTTAAACTTTTGATGATCCTGAACACACAAGCTTAAGAACTTCCAGAAAGTTTGCAATCTGATTTAAGTGCTCACTACCATGATCCAGCAACTCCTGGAGAACTTACTGGTTGCCCGTTCTACCACTCCCTGCTCGCCCGTGCTACCACTCCCTGGACAACGGCAGTGAAACCGCTGCGCTTGGCAGACAGACAGCAGCCAAGGCTGCTGCTCCAACTGTAAGCCTGACCCTGTTCCTCCTGACATAAAACATGTGCCTTTGGTGACATCCACTTCCATCAACCCAACAACAGAGAATCCCAGCGTGCTTTGTAAATGGCATGCCCCCTTTGGGGGCACTACAGGGCATGGCTGCTGTCAGGCCGCTAAGCCAGCCATCTGGCCTTGCTAAATAATCAATGTGTGTGTTTGAAGTGGGTACGCCAAGAAGGTCACAGGCCAGTGAATAGACATACATGCCACGATTCGCTCTGCCCATCCTCCACCACGGCGTGGGCTGGACCTGCAGCAGCCTTGCGGGTGTGCTCGCTTCAACTTGAGCCTCGCCAGCTTTGCCTTAATCCCAGGATGTGCGGGGCTTCTGAAGAAGGTGCGCTCTCTCCTCCGTGTTCAGGGTGACAGCAGCGGGGACAAACATCCTCCGGTTGAGGTTGTTTCTGGGATCTTTTCAAATTTTAATTAAAAAAATTGTATGTATCCACTGGTATAATGGAATCCAATGTCGAACTGGAAATTGAGAGGTTTGAATTCTATTTTACCATTTACAAGTGGGGTGTATTTTGCCGAGATACTTTTCTTGGCTTCATTCCTAACCTACAGAGATGAACTTTATGATTCTATGATCGTAGTCTAAATTCAAATATCATTCCTAACTCTCTCTCTCTCTCTCTCACACACACACAATGATATACATTTTCATTTTCAGGAGTACCTGTTTGATGTGACTCAAAGGGATATTTATTATATATTTGTAGCTCTTTCTAGATCGTTCAATAATAATTCCTAAAAATACCAATTTCCCCTTTGTTTCTTTTCATTTTCTTGTCTACTTTGAACTACTTTTACATTTTGTTTTGATTACCTCTAACAGTGGCTCCAGGACCCCAGTGTGGAATGGGTTATGATGGGGCGGCTGTCCGTGAGGTCCACAGTTGGAAGCCCTCGGCCCCTCTGCTAGAGAAGGAGGTCTTTTCCGTCCAGAACGATTACCGCCTCAGAATCCTGAGGGAAGCGTTTTATGGGGTGCATAAGGGCCAGTGATGACTTGATGGCAGTTCGTTTTTTTGGTATTTTTTACACAGTGATTCCCAGAATGCCACTGTGTTTGTGCTCAAAATCACTTAGTGACATCTTTGATCAATACTCCAGCTATTAGCAGAGTTAATACCTTTACTTTCTTCTGCCTGCGACTCAGTGAGGTCTACCTGACTTGTTACTCATTTAAAACAGCCCTGTGCCTCCCCATCCTCTCGCTCTACCATCTTACTCTGCTCAGTATTAACTGTACTTCCATAGCATTGACCACCTTTGACCATGGAAATATGAGGGGGACCCAAACCCCTGGAATTACACTGGGCAAACCGGAGCTATCATAGTACACACTTTTCCAGCTAGCTGAGCGTCAAGCAACTCGCTCTGAGCTAGTGCACTCAGTGGTGTCACCTGAGAAAGTTTTCTCTGGTCACAGTTAATTTTTTCCATAAAAGTAATTTCTCCCAAACCTTTCTTTTTGTGATGGCTAATTTAAGAGAACAGTGTGCGGCTGTGAAATTTTGTTTCCTGCTCGGGAAAATGCTGCAGAAACTGTTGTGATGTTGAACTCAGCTTACAGGGACAGCGCGATGAGAAAAACTCAAGTGCACGAATGGTTTTCTCATTTCAAAAAAGGTGAAGTGTTGATTGATGAAAAACCTCCTTTCTGGACGCCCGTCAGCTTCCTGAATGTACAAAAATGTCGACTCATGATGCATTTGGAGTGTGTTCCAACAGGTCCATTAATCGACTTTTCTATTTATAGGCTCTGAAAAGATTGCATAACGGTGTGTGAAAAAAAAAGGCCTGATTTGTGGCAGATGGGGGACTGGTTTTGCCACCATGACAATGCACATAGGCATCTCAGGGTGCCAGTTTTTGGCAAAAACAGCATGCCTCTCTTGCCTCACACCCCTTACTCACCTGACCTCACTCCATGTGACTTCATTTGTTTACACGAATTCAGAGGCACATGAAAGGACAGGGATTTGATGACACAGAAGAGGTGAGGGAAAAAACGAGGGAGGTTCTGTCAGCCATCCAAACAGATGAGTTTGAAAATGCTTCCAAAACCGGAATAGCAGATTTGAAAAATGTATTCAGCGTAATGGATAATACTTTGAAGGTGATAAGGTTGTTTTGTAAAAAAAAAAAAAAAAAGAAAGAAAAAAAAAGTTAAATACATAGCTTTGGAAAAAAAGGTGTTTTTTAGGTACCAATTCATAGAAAGTGGTCAAGGTTTTTATTATTATTATTATTTATGGTTTATTGTCTCTCCCTTGGAAAGCAGCTCTGAATATTCACATCTTCATTTCCTTCCTGCTCATGAATGAACCTAAGCACCATTCACTTTGAAAATGGTTGGAAGTATGCAGGTCTACTACTTTGCTAACAATGAAACCAGGCACATTCAAGGTTGTTTGGCTGTATAATCCCCCTTTGCTGACTGGCACATAAGTAGATCTTGGCTAAAGAGGTGTCTACAATTATGGAGGGATTCAGAATTTAAGATATCTAAACATCCCCAAACCTGGCCTATGTCTCAAGGGTACTGAGGGCACTTGCTAGATGTTAAATGAAAATCTGTGAGCAAATAGTATAACTTTTCAAATTTTAATAATGTCCCTATAGTTTTATAACCTGAGGTCAATGCAAGGAACATGACCTGTGTAACTACTTCATGAGTTTTGTATCGAAAGCTCAAGAAAATTCTTCCGAAGGAACAGTGACTTTTCTGATATCATACTATTTCTTTATCAAAAGCCAGTAATTTAACAAAAGTCTTGTGTATTAAGCTTGTACCAATAATTTTTTAATGTAGAGAGACAAAAATTCAGTCCTAGTTCCTGCCCTCCAGGAGTACTCAGTTGGGAGGAATAAGTATTTAAACATGTCCCTACGACATACTTTTCTTTGGTCCCTGAGAAGTGATTTATTCTACATGATTTAACAGAGTGGCCTCTTCTCATTAACAGGTCCACCCACTTTCTTGTGCTCTTGGATTGTGGGGGCAACAGGGGCATACTATTTCTTTATAACTCAAATAATAGATGTTTTATTTAAGAGTTTTACTTACCCCTTACCAAAAAACGTTCATTTATTCTTTGTTTCTGTGTAGCAAAAGTGAATGTCCTAAAGTACCTTCTGTCTGGAAACTTAACCTGTCCATGCACATGCACGCACACACACACACACACACACACACAAACACAAATATGCATTGTCCTGTCCCCTAAAGATCAAGCTACACATCAGTTTTACAATATCAACACTTGCTCGAACCTTACTGATGGGTAGCACTTAGTGGGCTCCTTCAGGTACCATTTGCTAATAACATGCACACTGTCTGGGCTGCCCGGGTTTCCAGGCATGCAGCTTGACAATGGAGCACAGTCAGGCATTGGTATTCAAAATGAAAACTGAAAAGAAAAATAAAACCTGTTTAAATGGGCTATAGTTCCATTTGTTTAGTCTAAATTGTCATAGCTGTTTACCGAAAACCAGCACATATGAGATGGGTGTCGCTCAGGATGATGTGTAGAGGAGGGAGGGGGTAGCCTGTTGAGATGCAGCCCCACTGCTTGGAGGCAGTCATGACACCCCTGGAGGCCTGCCTGCCGGCCAGCCTGTACCAGCTTAATGTCTGCAGTTGTGCTCAAGGGCGAGGCGGTCACTGTCCACACAGTTTTTAAAAAGAAACCCTACATCTTTTGTTTTAAAACAAAACAAATCCAAACAAAAGCCCTCTGAACTGTGACCTGGAGCTGGCAGCATAGGCTTTGGCTGTGGACTTCAGCATAACCATCAACACTGCTTTTCAAGAAACCACCGTTGCCATCCATTCCAAGTTGTAAATGCTAGTCTATTTTTTCCCAATGAAAGACCATTAACTAAAAAAGAGAGAGAATTAGAAAATATAAATAAGCTGAAAGCAAAATAAACATAATTCTGTCACTTACTGTACCTGTGCTCTGGATTTGAGACACTGTACTTGCTGCCTTTGACTCTAATTTTGTTCCAGCGATTCTCTCTTCCTTTTATCATTTACTGTGCACATACTTTGTGCCAGGTGCTCTGTAAAGTAAGATCTCATAGGCAACGTCTATATTCAAACCCATTTCTTTATGATTCTAAAGTTCATGTAAACCTTAAATCCAAAAGCAAATGATAGCCTGCTGGTAGAACCATCTGCTGTCTTAGGAGAGAGAAAGGGAGTCTGACAAGCACTCTCTGCCAGGTTTGGGTACACCATTGAACACGATTTCACAGACCCCCAACTCATACAAGGCCACTCACACCCTACAATGGACTGAGAAAAATACAAGTCCACTCTGCAGTTTGAACACAGACCAACCTGAACACATCTAATTTACAAATTATCAAATGCTCCTGGTCCAGGCTAATACCAGTGATTGGTATTTCCTCAGCAATTGAAGTTTAGCACCACTCTTGTCTTCCTTCTCCCTGCAGGAGATGTATTGACTTACTACACAATTACGCCTGCTTCCTGGCAGCAGTCAATCCAAAGCACAATCTTGCTTCTTTAACCCCTCCCCTCAATCACTAAACGCAGACCAAAGTCTTACAATAATCCCATGCACAGCTGTCCCTTAACTTTCCATTCTATGCCAATTTCCATGCTGGAAGGAAGGAGCCCTGGTGGTGCTCTCAGGTAAGCGCTGGACTGCTATCCACGAAGTTGGTTGGTGGTTCAAACCCAGTAGCTACTTCATGGGAGAAAAAGAGGCTATCTGTTCCCATGAAGATTTACAGCCTTAGAAACCCTGTATGAGGTCACTACGAGCTGGAATTGACTTGATTTATACTAGAATGAACGCTAAACCCAAGCACTGGAAATCTGTCATAATGAGAATAAGAGCGAAAACCCATTCTTTTTTTGGGGTCAATTTTCTCTTTCTGCTACCCTCTTTGTTGTTTGCTGTTGTTGTTGTTAGGTGCCATCAAGTCAATGCCAAGTCATAGGGGCCCATTACATAGCAGAATGACCCTGCACGGTCTGGTGCCCTCTGTACATTGTTCCTATGTCGGAGTCCTTCAGTGTAGCCACTGCATCAATCTATCTTGCGGAACGTCTTCCTTTCTCACTGATGATGTCCTTCTCCAGCGACTGGTCTCTCCCGACAAGGTGTTCAAAGTACGTAAGACAAAGTCTCGCCATCCTTGCTTCTAAGGACCTTCTAACTATACTATACTTCTTCCCAGACAGATTTGATTTTTCTTTTGGCAGTCCACAGAACTTTCAATATTCTTCGCAAGCACCACAATTCAAATGTATCTGTTCTTCTCCTGTCCTCCTCTGTCAATGTGCAGCTTTCCCATGCATTTGAGGTGAACAATAACACCATGGCTTGAGTCAGGCATGCCTTAGTCCTCAAAACAACATCCTTGCTTTTCACACTTGAAAGCAATCTTATGCAGCAGATTTACTTAATGCAATGCATCATTTGATCTCATGGCTTCTGCTTCCATGAGCATTGATTGTGGAACCAAACAAGGCAAAATCTTTTCTAGATGTATCATGATGTTTCTCGTTGGTCTAGTTGTGAGGATCTTTGTCTTCTTTACATTGAGCTAACATCCATACGGGAGGCTGCCATCCTGGATCTTCATTAGCAAGTACTTCAAGTTCTCACTTTCAGCCAGCAAGGTTATGTCATCTACATATTGCAGGTGGTTAATAAGCCTTGCTCCAATCCTGATGTCACATTCTTCTTCATGTAATCCAGGTTCTCTGATTAATTGCTTAGCATGCATACTGCACAAGTATGGTGAAAATATACAGCCTTAAAGCATACTTTTCCTGTTTTAAAACCATGCAGCATCCCCTTGTTCTGTTGGCACAACTGTCCCTTGATCCATGTACAATTCCCCATGAGCACAATGAAGTGTTCTGGAATTCCCGTTCTTCTCAAAGCTGTCCATAGTTTGTAGTGGTCCACACGGTCAAATGCTTCGGCATAGCTAATAAAACACAAATAACGATCTTTCTGGTATTATATGCTTTCCGCCAAGATCCATTTGACATCAGCAATGATATGCCTTGTTCCACATGCTCTTCTGAATCCAGTCTGAACCCCTGGCAGCAACATGTCAAGCACCGATGAAACTATTGGATGATTTTCAGCAAAATTTTACTTGCATGTGGTATCAATGATACTGTTCTATCAATATCAGTGATATTGTTTGAGTATTCTGTCATGTCACCTTTCTTTGAAATGGGTACAAATATGTGTATCTTCCTGTCAGTTGGACAAGTAGCCATCTTCCAAATTTTGGGGTATGGATGAATGAGCACTTCCAGTGATTCATCAACTTGCTGAAACATTTCATTTGGTGTTTCATCAATTCCTGGAGCCTTGTTTTTGGCTAATGCTTTCAGTGTAGTTTGAATTCCTTCCTCCTTTATCATTGGTTCTTGCTCATATGCTACCTCTTGAAATGGTTGGATGTTGATTAGCTCTTTTTGGGGCAATGACTTTTTCCAACTTCTTTTGATGCCCATAGGATATCTCAACATTGAGACTTAACGTTTGAAATTTTCTTGAGTTCTTTCAGCTTAAGACATACTGAGTTTGTTCTACCTTTTTGGTTTTTCAACTCTAAGTTTTTGTGCATTTCATCATAATATTTTACTTTGTCTTCTCAAGCTGCCCTCTGGAATGATCTGTCCAGTCCTTAGACTTCATTATTTCTTCCCTAGTTCCTCTAGGACTGAGAGCAAACTTCATACTCTTTTCTCACATCCTCTTTGAGCTTTTCTCTCCCGTTTTCTTAATGATGTTTTGCTTTCTTCATGTTTGATGTTCCAGGTCTTCTGTCATCAGTGTTCAATGTATTAAATCTGTTCTTGAGATGTACTCAGAATCCAGGTGGAATAGACTCAAAGTTGAATATTGGCTCTCATGGACTTGTTTTCATTTTCTTGAGTTTCTCCTTGAACTTGCATATGAGCAATTAGTGATCTGTTATGTAGTCAGTCCCTGGTCTCATTTCAGATGCTGATACTGAGCTTCTCCCCACAGGTGTGGTCAAATTGATGCTGTGTGTTCCATCTGGAGAAGTCCATGAGAACAGTCTGAAATTGGCCAAACTTTAAATCAAGGTGCTCTGATAACCGATGGTGATTGGAATGCAAAAGCTGGAAAACCAGGGGCAGGAACAGTGGTTGGAAAACATGACTTGGTGATAAAAACAGAGATGACTGCGCAAAATTCCATCATGCGACCTGCAGCTCAGTTCTGTCACCAAAGTCGCATTTTCCAACCACTGTCCCTTCCACTTTGTTCCTAACTTCTGCATTCCAATCACCAATAAGTATCAGTGTGTCTTGATCTAAAGTTTGATCAACCTCAAACTGAAGACTTTGGTAGAATTCTTCTACTTCTCCACCACTGGTTTGGTGGCCGGCACATAAATTTGGATCATAGTTGTACTGAGTGGACTTTCTTGAGGGGGACAGACATAATTCTATTACAGACAGGATTGTACTTCAAGATAGTTCTTAACACGTCCTTTGTGACGATGAATGCAACACCATTCCTTTTGATTGTTTCATTCCCGGCAGAGTAGTCCATTTTAAAGGGCAGTATCAGTCCATTTCAGCTTACTAAGGCCCAGAACGTTGAGTTTTATGTGTTGCATTACATTTTTTACAACTTCCACTTTTCCTAGATTCATACTTCCTCTATTCCCAGTTACAATGATTACTTCGTGTTTGCAGCTGTTTGTTCTCATTTTCATTCAGCCCCATCAGCAAATGAAGGTCCCAGAGGCTGACTCCCACAGGGTTTGCTTTATCCACGTCGTCATGGTCAAACCTACTTTGCGAAGGCCGCTCTTCCTCGGCTGTCGTTTGAGTGCTTCTGACCTGGGGGTCCCCTTCTGGCATTCTTTCTGGCACTGGGCTGCTTCTTTTCGTGAGGTCTTAAGTATCTGAAAACGCTTAGATTCCTTCCGGGAGATTTTCTGTGGCGAATTCCTCAGAAGTGGGCAGCTTATTCCTTCTTAGTCGCCTGTTCTTAGTCTGGAAGCTCTGCTGAAACTCTGAGTGACCCTACTGGCATTTGAAATACCGGTCTCAGCTCCCGGGGTCACAGAAACACATGATCCACCATGAGGATGACAAACTGGCAGGCAAGTAGGGGCTTGTTCGGTGCTCTCAGGTTGGTTACAGGCCTGTGAACAACAGAAAGAAACGCCCATCCTGCATCACTCTCACAAGTCTGAGCCCTTTGTTTGAGCTGCTTTGCTGATCCATCACCTGGAGGGTGTTCCTTTGTTGTTGAACTTCTACGAAGCAATGCCTTTCTCCAGGCAGAAGTCCTTCTTGAGAACACGTTCAAGCTATGGGAGACGCGTTTCACCACTCTGGCTTCTAAGGAGCATCCCAGTTCTCAGAGGGAGCTTCAAAAGCTTTGAGGGAAAATGGTATAAAATATAGTAGAATTTTGCCCAAATCTTATGAAGCCTCCTCATACTTGTCCATAAACCTCTGCTGGGAGCATACTGAGCATCGGGACTGTGTGGCTCCAAGGGTTCAGTGCATGGTGGTGGCTAAGACCAATCCCGAACCTGTCAATTCCCTGCTGTGCGCCCTGGGCACGTCAGTTACGCCCACCTGCCTTGGCTTTTCTGTCTGTCAAAGAGGCATGCCAAATGCCTTCTTCAGAGGGGTGCCGCGAGAATAAGAAGAGTCATGTTTGTAGCAGGCTCAGCAGGGTGTCTGACACACAATAGTGTTAAAAATGTCTCCGTTCATATTATTCTTCTGCTTGAGGGCGTATGTACAGTTACGTCCTATGAGAGTCCCCAGACAAGCTTTCTCTACTGGTAAAGGTTTGCATGTATGGCTTCTGAAAGCCTGAGTCAGACAGACAGACAGACAGACTAGTACTGAACGAGAAGTCCATTAAGGTGTGTAGAGAGTATCAACAGCACAGAGGTCAGGTGGCCGCGGAAATCGAGGTGCATTCAGGGAATTTTAGGGTGAGACTGAGCAGATGACAAGAATTAAAGGGGAGAAACAGAGAGAAGCTATATTACACATGGGTTTCCTTGTTTGCTGTGGTAAGTGGCAGAGAGTTTCCGATGAAGATAAGGTACTGAAGGGTATCAGAGAGGGACGTGGTAGAAGGATGCTCCCACTTCAGAAAGCTCGTTATAGCAGACACACTTGAGGGACACTATTGAGAATCTCCCCGTGGAGGGAGGGGGCCCTGGCCTAAGTTGGCCGGTGGGAAAGAGAATTCATTCTCTTCTTTTTCCTGAAAGGAGGGATCCTTCCTAAAGCCCCAGGCAAATTTCACTACCTCAAGGATCCACTGATCAGCTATTTGACATCCGGCTGGGAGCTTCCAGAGAATAGAAAATGGTATATCGCTTATATACTCAGCACTGGGATCTAGGACGGGCCCTCGCAGGTACTACTAGATCAATGTTTGCAGAGTAAAGTTCTTTAATAAATATCTTTTGGGAAAATGACTACTACCTGTATCTCATCCAACAATGGAATGTGCCTAATCCTTTGGCTTTTCAGTATGCTTAGTCATCAATGTGGTCTCACATTAACACGTACTTTGTTTAAATTGTTTAATTTAATTAAAATCAGCAAACACACTGAGTACATTCTAATTGGAAGGTGCTGTGCTGTGGTATGTCGTGATTGCTAATTTTTTTCTCTTAATAATATATTTCATACTCCTCAGCCAGGGCACAGAAAGGATGTCCGTGTTAAAATGATGCTATTTCATCTGAGTAGAAAATTGGTGCTTTAATTAAAAGGAGATGGAGCTGAAATAAATATGTATTTTATAGCACTCTTTTGCTTTCCTGACAGCAGAAAACGCATCACTCCCATTGGTAATTTTTTCCAACCCCATCTTGACTAAACTGATAAGACTTCTGGTGTCTAGGTGCTACTGAAGAGGGCAATGTAAGGATTTTTTAAATAACATTCACTTCTAGTCTCATTAAATCATGTTTATGTGCACGGCTATCATTTAAGGCTTTTGCTTGTCCCATTGGTTGATATTTTTCCCATCAAACTTTTTTTTGCCCTTTATTTTCAATTTAAATGCTCAAACTATACATCTGTGATCCCAAAATCTAACTGAACACACTGCCATCGGGTCGATTCGAACTCATTCAGACCCCACTGGACGGGGTGACACTGCCCCTGTGGGTTTCCAAGATGAGAACTCTTTACGCAAAAAAATAAAAATCCAATTTTAAGCAATGATGAGTGTTAATAAAATACAACATCACCCTTTCTGACACTAATTGTTTTCAGGATGGCAATATTCACCGCTCTATGGTGGCTCTAGTATTTTCAGTGATGTGAACATGTGCATAATTTGGAAAATGATTCACTTTATAATCGTTTCTGAACCTATCTCCAAGGCCATCCGATTTCAAAAATCAAAGAGGACACATTTGCTTAACCCAAGAATACTAAGTGGGTTTCAACTACATTTAGAGAGAGGATTTCTGATTCAAAATTATGAGAATAGACAATTCGATCGGTGCCAGTCATAATCACCAATAAATAATATTGAGGCCATACTGATGAGGTCTATATCACAGTGCGGTAAATGTAAATGTCGTTTCCTTCAGACCTTTCGAAAACCAATATAGTTTTCTCTATTTTTATCAAAAGCCCACTGCACATTTGTGAGCAGAGATACCGAGTGGAAATTTGCTTTATGTTCAAGAATGTAATTCTTGAGTTATTGATTCACTCAAATGTCAATCTAAACAAAAATTGGTAACTGATCATATGCAGTACGAGGTTCAGTGAAAACATCATGGAACTAAAAATGACTGGTTTCACATGTCAAGATGCTTAAACCAAACATAGGTGAGGGGACTTCCAAACATTTGTAATTAAAAGATAGGGGGACTTCTCCACAGCTTTTTGGAAATCCTCTCCTATGTGTAGACAAGCTTCTGTACAAGTCTACTGGCACTTTGGTTGGGAGGGGGGCATGGGGAGATGGCTGTCAAATGTTAAAGGATGCTGGTGGTGCTATGAGTTAGGCACTACTCTGCTAACAGCAAGTTTGGAGGTTCAAATCTCTCAGCTGCTCTGTAGGAGAAAGACGAAAGCTCTGGCCTCATAAAGACTGACAGGCTCAGCAACCTTCTACAGAGTCGCCCAGAGCCTGAGCCAACTCCGTGACATGGGGAGGGAGCTACGGATTATTCAGACCCAGCCCTATAATCAGTCTCTCAAGGGCAGCAGCCTGCACTGCCCTAGGAGGTTATAAAGTGGTGAATGCAATACAGGCGACACAAGCAAAATCGTGTGGAATTAGCTCTAGAGGTAAGGGTCCTGGCTTGCACGTCTGCATTTTGTGTATGTGTGTGTGCGCACATGAATGCATCATCTGTGCATATCTGGTACAAATAGATTAGGGTCTGGGTATGTATGGGGTTGTCTCAGAGAGGAAGCTTTTTCATGTTTACTGAGTCCCTGTCAAAGATAATCTCATAGAAGATCACATTTTAAATGAATCAGTCCCTACATCTGACTCAGAAATTACTGGTTCACACAAGAGAAACAAGCATACAGATGCTCAACCCAGTTGTATGTATAAAATGGTCAAATATTAAAAGCAGCACACAGAAACATTTTCAACCATGTTGACAAGAAATTTAAGAGTTAAGTTAATGTGTAGAATATGAAGTTACTATTAAGATTTATATTTCCAACAACTAAATGTAATTCATTAGAAAAGAAAGTTACAAAACTAGGACACGTTCTCTCTCAGGTAGTGTGTTCACAGTGTTTTCACAAGCCCATACATGCTTATTAATAATTATTAATAGTTATTAAGAACAGTAAGAAGTTAATCATACCATTTTAAAAATATAGTGACCAAGTACAGGCAATCCTTACTTACAGTCTATTTGAGTTAAAAAACTGCAGTTGTGACCATCAGGTGTTGTTTTTTGGGGGGGGTGTACATCTTATCATTTATAATAGCTACTGCATACATTGTTGTAGTACATGATATGCTGATATCATCATCCTTATTCTAACCCCCAAAGATATTTAAAAATCAGGTTTATAAAGATACTGATAAGGCACTAATAATGAAACTTAAAACAAAAATGAGGCATCAGTTGACTTACATCAAGACCCACTTATGATGGAGTTGGTGGGTTAGAATTTGGTTGTAAGGAGGAAAAACTACCTGCAATGGTGATGAATGCTACTGAGAACATGAAACAGTAAGATCCACCGTGAATAGTTTTGATACAATCGACGCATCAGAACAGTAAAATGTGCTTCTTACCTCCTTGTTCACACAACTGCTGGGCTAAGGCATCTTTGAAAATAACTTGGCCCCTGTGTGTTGCCGTCGCCCTGGAAATAAATAGAAAAAGGTTAATCCAAATCTTGTAATGCCATTTAAATCTTAAGGAAAATATCCTAAGAACTTCCTGAGAACCACATTGTTAAAGTTTATTGTGTGAATATTATTTTTTAAATGCATTGCATCTGAGCAACAGTGTAAATGAACAACAGGGTCTAAGCTAAACCACAGCACCTGAGTCTGGAATTAACTTCTAATTTTACTTAGTAAAAGTATTGTAGCATATCTAAGCTTATTCCAAAAAAGCAGTAGGTTGGAGCAAAGCCTAAATAGAAGAAAAGGTATGGAAAAGAGACGCTTATTAAAATTTCTTTTAGGGGACCTTGATAAAACAGGTTTCGTGGCACAACAAAGATATTAGTGCTGGAGAAAGATGTTCTTAAGGTACTTTATTTCTAAAATCAACAGTCATTGTATCACACAGAGAGTTGTAAAAGAGAATTACATTTTAAAAAGCATTTTCAAAAACAGGGAGAGAGCTATTCATGGCTTTCATAATAACAAACTCTGTCATAATAAAATATACCTTCTCCCCCCATGGGTATAATTCACCATTTTAAGGAGAGGTGCATCTTTCGCCTCTTCTAATCAGAGCTGTGCACATGGATCTGTGAAGAAAGAACATGCTTGCAGCAGATGTGTTGTTCAATGGCTATAATGGGAACTGTCTTATTAAAGGAAGAATTATTTATGCTTTCTCTCTGAAGTGTTTTCCCTGAAAATGGATTTTTAAAAAAAAAATTAAAGCACAAAACATTATTTAAACCAACTTCAAAGAGGAAAAAAATTCAAGTCTTCTCAAGAAACTTGATTTTAGGAAAACAGAAAATAAGTCAGACAAAATAAAAAGATGTCAACATTAGATCTCTAGTTTGGGCCAAAACTTCCCGCAGGGGGAAAAAATCACCACCACAAAAATACTACTTCGATTCCAAGTCAGCTACTGGAGATGGATTGTGAGCAAGGCATTGTGCAAGGACACCAGGGAGCAATTTGGCCCCTGCTTTTCTCTTTGGTCACCGTCCCTTCCTGCTGGATGTCAGGACCATTCTCTCCCCAGATTCTGGTTCCTTCCCTCCCATACGGCTGTGCATTTCCCTTCTGTGTCCTACGCTGCTTGAGTCCCATCGCCCATCAATTGTTATTGGACCCTAGTCCCAGTCCCCAGGTCGAACTCCTTGTGAGCCATCTGTCAAATGGACCCAGGCTTGAGTCCTAGTGGTCAGCGTTCACCAGAGAGCAAAGTTCAGCAGCCTGAAACCATGAAATCATTCTACTTCAATACCCATGCCAAAAAATGGCACAGCGGTGAAAGTCTAAGGGGTAGCAAAGAGATATAACCGGAGATTAAAAAGCATTAGGCTTTCCACTCACACCACACATGAAATCTACCAGAGGAGTCAACCCTGCTTAGTTTAAATTAAATTTGAGCTATGGAAATGCCAGACACATACA
Organism: Tenrec ecaudatus; assembly: GCF_050624435.1. Classification (NCBI taxonomy): domain Eukaryota; kingdom Metazoa; phylum Chordata; class Mammalia; order Afrosoricida; family Tenrecidae; genus Tenrec; species Tenrec ecaudatus. The sequence continues at coordinate 122,910,812 of NC_134538.1, forward strand.
CGCAACTACACTCTAAGTTTACAGAGGTTTTCCTTTGTGTTCAGCAAGCTACTGATTGAGAGTTCTGAAAGTGGCCTACAGACTCAGCCAGGAACGACGGCTTTGTGGTAGCGCCCTCTACCGAAATACACTGAAACCTGTGGGAGTCGGAACTTGAAGGGGCAGCCGGGTTTTTCCACCTGACACAGGTTTTCTGTCTGACAGAAAATGCTCCTTTGTCTTGATCATTCTCCAGCCCAACACGGTGATCCATGCATAGCTGCACCCTTATTGAAGCTCCTTTGAACACACTTGATTTCTGCTGGAATCTTGACCACTTGGCCAGAAAGCCCCAGGCGGCTTGCTCTAAAAGACCGTTTCTCTCGCTCCCTTACCCCAAATGCTCTGTGAATTCCTCTCCTTCTAATTAGCTCATTGAAGCTTCCCCTTTCCACCCACACTTTCCCCTCGCTGCTGCTCTCATTCAAACCCAAGAACATTGGCCACCATTTCCAGCCACACTGCTGCCCAAATCCTGCAGAGATACTAAGTGCACACTGCCTGCTGAAAGATCGTCCTTGTGCTCCACTCTCTTTACAAACCATAAATTCCTCAGATCGTATTTCAGTACGGAACAGCCCAAACCCTGCGGCCGCTGCATGGCTAGACATCTGCCGCAGCCTGCACGTTAGTTTCCAGAAGAGCAGAAGGCCTGATGCGCAGCAAGAACAGGAGCGCCACTGCTCCCCGTCCTGGGAGATGTGGGCCCGGGGTGCAGTTATGTCGCTAGTGGCAAACCTGCATTGAACACATTTTGAGCTATGAAATAATTCATGGTTTCCTCACAGAAGATCACGGTTCTTTCCACATCTTCTGGGATTACAATATAGTTTAAAAATGGATGAAAGCATACCAACTCAGAACCTAGAGGTCACGTCCTCGAATGTATAGCCCACAATATTTTATTTTCTTATAAGAAGATACAGCTATGATATAAGTGATAGGATAATATGCTCTCAAAATTTTTGTTTTATAGAACATATTGTTCACTTTTGTCATGCTTATAATTATGTTGGTCATTTTCCACTTAATTTCCCATAATTAGCAATAAGTTTTCAAAGGGGTTCAGAAAACGTATTCAGTGTTCACTGTTGTGGGGTGTAGACCAAATTTCTTAAACAAGTCCCTAATAAGTACTTACCTTGGGAGAGGCATAGAACTGCAGCGCAAGCTTGCCAACAAGAGCCCCTGTTGAATAAGTAATTTTAAAATCCCTTTGGGCAACCACAATCTATCATTGGAAGAACTCAAAAGATCCTTCCAAATGAAGAACATTCTTTGAATCACCGTATTTGGTCCTTAAAATAGCCTTCATTGTTGCTAGTTCCCAAGAACATGCCATATTCTAATATTAAACTGGTCCTCCTAGTTGAACTGTCTGCCCCACAAACTGAGGATTAAGCCCGAATCATGGTGAGGCGCAGGGGCGAAGCTTACAGACACTGCAGCCATCAAGAACTCTCACTTAGAGGGTCTGACTTTGGGGATCACTTCTTTAATCCCCTAGACATCATATATTTCTTATTCATAACTGGAGCATACAATTATTACTTAAAATATTAATAATCACTCCTCACCTATTGACCATCATTCAATATAGAGTTCAAGCTAATAGCTATCCCAAAGTCAAACCCACTCCCATGGAGTGGGCTCTGTGTCCTAGTGACCTTGAGGGACAGAGTAGAAGGGCCCCATAGGGTTCAAGGTTGTCATCTTTCTGAAAGCAGACAGCCATCTCTCTCATGGAGTGGCTGGTGGATTCAAGCTGCCGACTTTGAGCTAACAGCCAAGCACTTAATTAACCACCAGAGCTCCTTTCTGGTGTACGAATCATTAATTAAGTTAGCTATATCCCCCATAGGGCACCTGCCATAGTGCCTTGATATATGTGGGAATCAAAAATATTTAGAATGTTTTTCAGCTCACGATTGGCTTCCAGTGGGCAACAACGCCGCTGTTTCCAAAGAAGGAATAAAAAGGAGATTTAATGCCCAGTTGCTGCAGTGCCTACATTCCCAGGTGTATTACTGCTTTATCTTATGAGTGAATTTACACATACAGAATCACACCACGTGTGTCATGTTTAAACTAAGGAGAATGGGCTTTACCGACAGTGGTGGGTTGCTTGTCCTAACATTCTACAGTGGTGGAGTCTGATATGTTAGTCTGTCTTGTCCTGTCACAGCTGGAAAGGCATTTCCTAATCCGCATTCTGATGTTAATCTAGTGTATTTTCAGCATGCCTATCCCAGGCCACCCCTAGGAAATGTACGTGGAACAAGGGAAAAGGGAAAGAGAGGGGTCCGAGTTTGGTATATTTGATCCAAAGGAATACATTCACTGGCAAAGATCCCAACCCTCTTTTTAGAATCAAATTAGGGATACTTTCTAATGAGGTTAGGATTTCAGGGAGGATTTGTTTTGATGTTAAATCCTCAACTCAAACTATGTCAAGGCCATTTACAAAATGAGTAGATGTGTGTGCATATTTTTACAACCGTTTGCTTTTCAAAGTTTTGTTCCTCTTGTTATTTTTATAATTACATCTGTTATTTCTCAGCCATGACATTTTATTCCTTCTGTGAAATGTATAAATATTTTCTCCATTTCAAAAACACAAATGTCTGATCATTACCCAGTAGTAACAAAGCTACGTTTCCTTGAAGATCCGCAAATAAATGGTTTAGCCTTGTTTTCTAAAGAAAGTGTAATTTTCATTAGCAAGAGAAAGAGCATATGAATAAGACCATTTAAATAGACATATGTTAACCATTAAGAGTAATTTAGTGTCTTTCTAAGTGAACAAGTAAAGCTTACTACCAAAATGGAGATATACAGTGTGGTTTTCAAACAAGAAAAGTCCAACTAATTCTCTGTCTTTGGACAGGTAATTTAATCTTTCTGGTTAATTTCCTTATTTGAGTGACAGATGATATCCAAAGTTCAAGTTCTAAAACTCTATGACCCTATAGTTCAACGTTAAGTGTATGCACACAGACACAAAGAGAGGCATGCTGGTTACAGTTGGCCTTGACAGGAAGGACAGGGCAGCGTTTCGTTCTCTTGTGTGTGGGGTCACTCTGAATCGGAAGTGTCTCTGGGCTCCCACCAACAGCAGGAGTTACAGCAGTTAATGGTGGTAAATTTAGAAGGCACCAACGTTGGTCTGGTGTTGGCTGAAGTTGTTGGATAATCATGAAGATGAACTTCAAAGAATAATTTTAAACTTACCATGTTGTTTGTGTCTACTGTAGTCATCACTAAAATAAGAGCCAAGGGTTGAAAACGATGTTTACAGAAGGTAGGGAGTTTCTACCTTAGCAGTATGGACGTGTCCTTGGAGAAGGCAGCTAACATTAACTGGGAGAAGGCAGTGGAAAGCAACAAGATTTCTAAACTGCAGTGTTGTTTATTAGGAAAGAAAAATGTTTAATGTCTAAATGTAAATGGATTTATAGTTTTATCAAGGATCTTCCAGGTGGAAAAGCCCTTGTAATAGAGCCTTAATTTTGAACAGCATCCAAAGTGGTCTAACTTTGTGTTAAGAGAAGATCATGCTGTCTCGGCTAATTCTTCAGTAACCATTTAAAGATGGTGAATCTGAAGGCATGACAAGGATTGGTCTCCTTTAGGCACTCACATTTCTTAGTTTGGTCCCATGGGCATAGGATAGGTGCACAGCAAATAGCTTCTGATTCATTGAATTGTGTGCCTTCTATGTGACACAGTGGTTATGCATTCAGCTGCTAGCCAAAAGGTTGGTAGTTCAAATCCACTAGCCACTTCACAGAAGAAAGGCATGGCAATCTGTTTCCATAAAGATTTATAGCCTTAAAAACCTAAAAGGGTAGTTTTACTATTATTTATAGTGTCATTATGAGTTGGAATTGATCCTACAACATACAACATTGTCTAAACTACACACACACACACACACACACACACACACACACAGGGACTTCAAAAATTTTGTGGAAAAATGGTATTAAAAGATAATGAAAAATTTCTACGAACTTTCTGAAGCCCCTTTTTATATTGTTCTTGAGAAATAGATATTCAATAAGCATTTACTAAATATGCAAATGAATACACTGTAATACTAACTATGTATGGCAACATGTTTTCATCATTTAACAACATCCTGAATGTTTAAATTTTTTAATTGTGGTGAAATACATGTAGCAAAACAGTTCAATTATTTTAAATGTATAATTTGGTGGCATTAATTAGATACCATCCTAAATATTCTTAAACCAGTTGCATTCCAGAAATGCCTTCCAAAACCTTGAAACAAGTGCCTTTCAAACCACAATTTAAAAGCACCAGAAGTTATCAAAGCAAACTATCAGAGGGGGTATGTCATTAAAACACCTTGTAAGTAAGCAGTTCTACGTTAACCTGCCTCAGACGTATCCTTAGGCGGCACAAAGATAAAGCTGGTGACAAGAGCACACCAATTCCAAAGAATATTTTTGAATACAAACAACTTGATAGCAAGTGGTTGGGTTGTTTCTCCTTTTTTAATACTCACATAGGCCTACATACATACATACCTGCATATGCTTTGGGGAGTTTTTTGCTATTGTTTTAAAAACTCTTAGAAGAAAGCATACAGATAAATCTTTATGACTTTTGATTTGGTAATGGTTTCTTAAATGTGGCATCCAAAGTATAAACAATGAAAGGGAAACTATAGCTGAATTGGGTTATTAACATTAAAACTCTTGTACAACACAGATACCATCAAGGATGTGAAGGGACAAGTCAAAAACTGGGAATAAATATCTGATAAGGGACTTGCATCTATAAGGAACTCTTTGAATTCAATAAAAAACAAATGATTTAGTTTAGCTATGGACAATGCATTTGAATAGGCATATCTCTAACGTTGACAAATGAAATGTCAATAAGCACACGGAATTAGAGATTTTGACAAATTATTTTATTAATCATTTGTCATTGGAGAAATGAAAATCACAATGAGCTACCATTTCATGAGCACTTGTGTGCTGTCCATTTGATTCCAACTCACAGTCACTCCACAGGACACAGCAGAACCGCTCCCTAACTTCCCCACACCACATTCTTTATGGTAATAGGTGATTACAGATCTTTTCTCCCATAAAGTAGCTGGTGGGACCGAACTACTAGTAGTCGAGTGCTTGGTCATTGTGCATCAGGGTTCCTAACTAAATCCAGACTCACTGCCACTGAGTCCATTTTCACCCATAGCAGCAACATAGAATTAACCCTGTAAATCTTTATGTGAGTAAAAACCCTTATCTTCTCCTAGGAGTGGCTGGTGGGTTTGAACTGCTGACCTTGTGTTTAGCAGCCCACCACGTAACCCAGTACCCTACCAGAGAACCTTCATGTCCACTAGGATGACTAAAATAAAAAGCTACAATAATAAGTGTTAGCAAGGATATGGAGACAATGGAAACTTCATACATTACCAGGGGGAATGCCATGCCTTAAAAAAAAAAACAAAAAGAATAGGGCATTATGCATCAATAAAAGTAAATAAAACACTAAGATATCCTACAACATGGATGAACCTTGTAAACAGTAGGCTAAGTGGAAAAGACCAGTCACAAAAGGCTGTATATGACATACATGTCTAGAATAGGCAAATGCATTGACAAAAAGGAGATTAATGGTGGCCAGAAGTGAAGAAAGCAGGGTGGGAATGGCTGCTGAGGGGCATGGCGTGTCTTCTGGGGAAATGAAAATGCCCTCACATTAAACAGTAGTAATGGTTGCACCGCTGTGGGCATTTACTAAAATGGAACTGTACGCTTTAAAAGAGTGAGTTCTATGACAAGTGAATCCTAGATTATTAAATTTAAAAAATAAAATTTATATTCTAGAAGGCTATTTATAAACTAATAGCTGATAGATACCATTACTAAGGATAGCCATGTGTTTTAGGTATAACCCTCTTTTCTTTTGGTTGCTATCATAGTGGACAAAACGAAGTATTCTGCTGCTTTAAAAATGCAGAAAACCTTGCTAAATTAACATTTTTAAAATACTGACATCCTTCACTGATTAATTTAAAAAGAATGCAGGAGGTGGCCCAAGGAAGCTATAAAACCTCAAATTGCTACCAAATTTCAATTAAAACAAAGTTTAATTTCTACATATAATATTCATCTTTGAGCCCAGGGAGAGAATAATTTTTCTTTTACAATATATAAATAGAGCTTCTCCTACCTGCCTCGGGTCTCATTTAGATGAAAGAAAACACATTACATTATTAATGTCATGATTAACTGAACCTAAGACCAAACCCACTGCCAACTGATTGATTTTGACTCACACAGAGCCTGCAGGACAGCTAGAACGGCCCCACAGGTTTCCAAGGCTGCAAATCTCCGCAGAAGCGGATCGCCGCATCGTCCGCCCCTTGTAGTAGCTGGTGGCTCAAACAGCCACCTTTTCAATTCGCACTCAAGCACTTTAACCAACACACCACCAACCCCCCTTTGCTTCTTGGAAATCCCATTAAATTATTTAGCATATTTATAGCAAGATAACAACCCTATGAGAACTTCAAGATCAGTCCATGTGTGCCAGAGTTTGGATAAATCTCAGAACTTAAGTAAACAGAACGAACGTTTATTGGCGGGATGAAGGCTGATGGCTTGATCTTTCTCCCACAGATCAACTGCTCATTTTGAACCGAGGTTACCGTTCAAGTGTGGCCCACTATATGTCACCAGGGCTGCTTAAATTACATCTATCGCATATATATTGTTTAAAGCTCAGTACCATTAGCTTGCTTCTAACTCATAATTACTGAGTGAAGTCCAACTCATAGGGACCTTGCTGGACAATGTAAAATGGCTGCAGAGGGTTCCCAAGGCTATATTCATTATTGAAATAGACTGCCACAACGGTCTCCTACAGGGCAGCTGGTAGGTCAAACCACGGACCTTACAGTTGGAAGCCAAGTGTATTCACCACTGTCTACCAGGCCTCCTTCACATTTTATAGCACCCCCTAATATCGACTAGGAGCCCCAGGGGTGTAGTGAGCTCCATGTTAGGCTGCTAAGCTCAAGGCAAGTATCTGAAACCCAAGGGCAACTCCAATGGAGAATGAGGAGGCTGTCTGCTCTCCTAAGGATTCATAGTCTCAGAAACCTGCAGGAGCAGGTAAACCCTGTCTCATAAGCCACTGTGGGTTGGAGGGGACTCAATGGCAGTGAGTTCGGGTTGACCAGCATTTTCTACTGAAGTCATCGTGTGGAACTCTCATTAACCAGCATTCCTCACTGCTTTGGGAAGAAGGAAAAAGGGAGACTTGACACACTCTGCAGTGTGTATTTGTACAAACAATCCTTAAAGGCCCAGCCAAGTCTCTGCTTGAGGAACGTTGATTTGTGTCCTTCGTGTTTTTGGTGAGTTCACCTTTTGACCAGCATAGCCTTTGAGGATGGGAAAGTTGAAGTGTGTTTTGTTTTTGTTTAAAAGGCCTTTCCTGGAGGAATGCCAAAGTTGGACTTTGGGGTCAGGGCTTGGTGCCCCAATAGACTAGATTGGAAAACACTCCTAAAGGCCAACAAACAATCCTTGAACTAACTACAAACTTTTCTTTCTTATTGTGTTTGGTATTTTTGTGGTAATTGGTATATTGTTGCTTGGTTTTTCTCTGTCCTGTTTTTGTGCATGTTATTATCTCCGCAGGTCTGTCTAAATAAGATAGGCTGGATGAATAATCTGGAGGAGAAAACAATGGAACCAAAAGTTCCGGGAGGACATGGGAGAGGGGGAAGTAGGAGGAAAGGAAGTGGTGTTAACAAACCCAGGGACAAGAGAACAAGAAGTGATCCAAATCGATGGTGAGGAGGGTGTAGGAGGCCTGGTAGGAGGTGATCAAGGGTAATATAACCAAGAGGAATTACTGAAACCCAAATGAAGACTGAACATGATAGTGGGACAAGAGGAAAATCAAAGGAAATAGAGGAAAGGGCTAGGAGGCAAAGGACATTTATAGAAGTCTAAATAAAGGCATGTACATATGCAAATATATTTATATATGAAGATGGGGAAATAGATCTATGTGCATATATTTATAGGTTTAGTATTAAGGTAGCAGATGAACATTGGGCCTCCACTCAAGTACACCCTCAATGCAAGAATATTTTGTTCTATTAAACTGGCATTCTATGATGCTCACCTTCCCGACACAATTGATGAAGACAAAGCGGGTGAATAAGCAAATGTGGTGAAGAAAGTTGATGGTCCCTGGCTATCAAAAGATATAGTGGCTAGGGTCTTACAGGCTTGAAGGTAAACAAGCGGCCATCTAGCTCAAAAGCAACAAAGCCCACATGGAGGAAGCACACCAGCCTGTGTGATCACGAGGTGTCGAAGGGATCAGGTATCAGGCATCATCAGAACAAAAAATATCATTGTGAATGAGGTGGGGAGTGCGGAGTGGAGACCCAAAGCCTATTTGTAGGCCGCTGGACACCCCCTTACAGAAGGGTCTTGGGGAGAAGAGCCAGTCATGGTGCAATGTAGCAACCATGAAACACAACTTTCCTCTAGTTCCTAAATGCTTTCTGGCACCCCCCCCCACCGACTATCATTATCCAAATTCTACCTTACAAATATGACTAGACCAGAGGATATACACTGGTACAGATAAGAGCTGGAAACACAGGGAATCCAGGGCTGATGATCCCTTCAGAACCAGTGGTGTGAGTGGTGATGCTGGGAGGGTGGAGGGAGGGCGGGTTAGAAAGGGGGAACCGATTACAAGAATCTACATATAACCTCTTCCCTGGGGAACGGACAACAGAAAAGTGGGTGAAGGGAGATGTCAGACAGGGCACGATATTAAAAAATAATAATTTATAAATTATCAAGGGTTCATGAGGGAGGGGGAGGAGGGGAAGGAGGGGAAAAATGAGGAGCTGATGCCAGGTGCTTAAGTGGAGAGTAAATGTTTTGAGAATAATGAGGGCAATGAATGTACAAATGTGCTAAAAAAAAACAAAACCATAGAGTGGCAGAACAGATTTTTTTAAAAAGATGCATCGTTGTGGAGAGCAAATATTTTGAGAATTATAAGGGTAAAGAAGGTACTAATGTGCTTTATACAGTTGATGTATATATAGATTGTGATAAGAGTTATATGAGCACCCAATAAAATGATTTTTAAAATAAAAATAAATAAATTTTAAATGCCTTTCCTGGAATGGAACACTATACTGTTAGAGAAAACCTAGCATGAGTAAATGGTAGAGATGAAAATATATGACAAAAACATCAAAACTCAAAGCCAAGAGTGACTCGAAGGCCAGGGAGTCCCTAAGAGAGCAAAGAAGATTGAGTCAATTAACTAGCAAATCAAATTTTTTTAGTTTAATAACATATTGCCAGGGTTTTGTGCTGTTGATCATTCCTTTTCTGAGAAGACATGAAGAAATCATCCAACTTCAGGAACTTCTCTACTGAAGCAGAAGGAAGCTTTCAACTAAACTAAAGAAAGGCAGGTTAGAGTACAGTTACACATGACAAGGAAGTCACAGAAAAGGAGTATTTTAAATTCCTTTGGAATTATGAGGCCAGCCCCCTTGCTAATAGCACAGAAATAATGGGCCATCCTGGCAATTTCGCCTCAGTAAACATGCACTATTTGAATTACATTCTGGACGAAGTGGTGACAAGGCAGCCCGTTCCAACACAGCTTTGGCTCTTACAATGTCATTCTCTACCTTCCTACGAGTCTTCCATCTTTGCACAATGGTGTAAAAAAATATCACATTTTCATTTTCCTGTAGTTCATTATGGCTCCCTGCTGTAGCAACTGCCAAAGCAGTCACTTTATATAAATAATAGAACACTCTTCCATTGTGTCTCATCTGACACAGTGCCAACTAGTCGGTTTACCTTTTCCAACAGGGAAATCATGTTTTTAAACTCTTTATTTAATTTTAATGTCCCTGGAGTTACACACAGTAAATGCCTTTGGAACACCGAGCTGAGTGGAGGTATGCAAGCGCTTCCCCCTTTAAATCTGGTCGTATAAAGAATAGTGACTTGACTTTGCGTGTTGCCAGTGGGCAGAGAACGAGCCCGCTGTAAGTCTTTGCAAGTGCCGATGAGCTTGTAGTTCTGTCATTTCAAAGCAGTGGCAATGAAGTGACCCTGGTTCTTCTGAACGATTTATCTCCCAGCGCATCAAGCAACATTCACCTAACTCAGATTTCTGAAATCAATCAGCCTTCCCAAAAAGGAAGAAAATAGCTGTGCTTTCTAATTTTATTCTCAACTTGACTTTTGCCCTTCGGCATAATTTTCTTGCAGTGAGAAGAAAACTACCAATTCCTTACCGTGGAGAAGATGCACAATAAAAGTTCAAACTCACTGCCTTTGAATTGATTCCAACTCATAGCAACCCTAAAAGACAGGGCAGAACTGTCCCTGTGGGTTTTCTACTGTATGTCTATAAGGGAGCAGAACTTCTCATCTTTCTCCTGGAGAGTGGCTGGTGGTTTAGAACTGCCGACCTTGCAGTTAGCAGCTCAAAGTAGAACCCATGAAGCCACCAGGGATCCTGATAAAATTCCTAGACCCTAAATTGTTATAAAATAGGGAATTTTCCCCCATAATTGTATTAACTAAGGATCTGTAAAAAATAAATGGGCATATGCGGTCATTATGACAGACCTCTGTGGAGCGACGAACTGGACACATGCTGACTTGCTAACCAAAGTGGGAGGTTCAGAACCACTCGGAGGTGCTTTGGAAGAAAGCTCTAGAGATCCGCTTCTGAAAGGTCAGCCGCTGAAACCCTGTGGAGCAGTTCTGCTCTGGCCTGTGTCGGGTCACCAGGGGCCCAAGTCCACTCGACGGCAACTGCTTTGGCTTTGGTTTTCATTGGTGATTATTATCTGCATATCTGAAATTTATTTTTTTTAATTTCTTAATTTGAGTGTTGTTGTTTTTTTTTTTTTAATTCATTGTTCTCTCTCTCTGAGGTCCTTTGTTCACTAGAAACTTCTGATTTCGGAATGATTTTTGGATTTATCGACAAGTGGCGATGATAGAGCAGAAAGTGCCATGAGACCCTGGAACCATCTAATGCTGCTGTCTTTTATCATCCTCATGGTACATTTCGTCAACAATAAGAAAGTAACATTCCTATTTTACCAGTGTGCCCAATAACCCCCCTGCTCCCAAGCTCCAACCCGGAATACCACACGGCATTTACCGAGACCCCTTTTGTAAATACAAAACAATTCCAGCCTGTGCAATTTCTAAATTGCCAACCAACCCTCGTATGAACTCATTCATCACATCAATTTTCCTCTGGAAGGGGAAGATAAGAGCTGCCTGAAAATCCTGGGCACGTGAGGGCGTACCGAGCCTGGGAAGGGGGAAACGCTGCCACGGAAGGGGGTGACAAATCAAAGCCACAGACATTCAATTTTGCCCAGGGCTGGTCCTGTGCAGTTATGTGTAATTAGCTTCTTCAATTACTACATCTGACAAACTAATTTTCATTTGAGAGAAAACAACAAATCATTAATTATGGGACTGAGTCACGGATTAAAATCTTTGTCTGTGGATTCTACATGCCCAGTGATCTGTGACCTTGGTCGGTCGCCATTTTGCTTGCTCAGTGCCTCACTCGGGGGAATCCTCTGTGGAGATAGCTATCTGATTGTCCCGCCACGGGCAGAGGGATTGGGACTCACTGCTCTCTCTGCAGAGCCACTGCTCAGTGAGAGCTTCCCTCTGCTACTGGATACACGAGGAAGGTCCCAGACATTTATGGAAAAGTAGGATTAAAAGATAATAGAATTTTTCCATGGGCTTTTTGAAGCTCCCTCATACCTCCCTTGTTAGCAACCATCTTTTTCTGAAAGTATCTAGCAACAATAAGAATATCAGGGCTTGGAAGGTTGATTGAGATGATCCCAATGAATACACGCCCACCATAGATTCCTGATTACCCAGTAACTCAGTCCTTTCCCTGTTCTTAAAGCAATCCTGATGGATGCAGAGTATAAACAATACGTCATCCCTGCCATGCAGTAGAATTACCCTCCTCAGATACAGTATCACAAGACCTGCCATGGTTCTCAGAGGCCCTATTGTTCCTTACCTCCTGAACTGGCAGGCAGGCAAGGGTCCCTTTCCCAAAAGGAATCCCTAAAGCACGTCCCTTTGCCTTTCACAAGGTCTCAGAATTTAGGACTTCTACCTAGGCACCTGTCTTAGTCCGGGTAGATGAGAGAAACAAATCCATGACACTCATATGTGTATAAGAAAGAGCTTTATATACAAAAGCAATGGACTATTGAGAAAGCATCTAAGCTGAATCCAAGTCCTTAAGTCTAATATTAGCGCGGGATGATGCACACCACCCTTCCCCTAGGTTTCCAGCGTGTGCACCATCCTGGCTCTGGGTAGCAATCAACAGAAAGTCCAGCATCAGTGTCTTCGTTGTCTCTTGGCCTGTGCTGGTCTCTGCCTGACCTAAGGCCCCTGGCCATCCTCTGCCACAAGGTGAGTTTACTGATCGATGATGTCAGACCTGTCCCCACCTCTCTTCCCGTTTCCACAGTCCCCAGCGTGTCAGAAGCACCACACCTCCTAACAGAATTACCATTTACAGCAGCAATAAAAACATCCGTACAACTGCAATCTTACTAGCAACCATGAACTGAAAACACGTCAGGATGATTTACATTAAGTAACTAGTTTATAGGTTCAAATGCCTCAATGCTCCAAGTCTCTTCAATTTTTGAGTGGAAAACAGAGGGAAATCACATTGCTTTGATATAGGTGTTTTACAAATCATGTATTGAGTATTAGTAATCTGGATTTTATATGAACATATCTGCTTATGTTGCATTCTACTATAATTAGAATTAGAAGAAGTCTTTTTTTTTTCTCCAAACAAACTGTGCTTCTGTAGAGAGAGATCAGTGCTTCTGCTCTGCAGGTTCTTGTAAATCAGTATTCCTTCAACACCCATCACAGTCACCACCCAACCATCTCCTGCCCCAAGACAGTGTACATGCTTTGTAATCACCTTTGTGCCAACTCTCTTTGGCTGGGCAACACCTTGTCATTCCGAGGTTCAATGTTAACTGTCTCTCAGAAAGGTCTCCATAAGCCTCCAATTAGGTTGAGTTCCTTTTTATAACTGCTCACTATAACTCTGTCTCTTCCTTCATGGCATCTGTTGGTCACCATCATCTGTCATTTGTGGAAAGTATAGCAGAATGGATCAGAGCACAGGCTCTGGGACCTGAGGCCTCTGGGATCTGATCATCTCACTAATGACAGATGTGCCTCCTAGAGCCGTAGTGAAGAACAAAATGCACGATTGACATAGAACTCTTCTCCTGGGACATTGTAAGCTCTCAGGAGATGTTAGTCAAAATAACAATTACAACCTAATATTGTTAAATAACACTAGTATTATCACTACAACAATTACTAATAATAATATAGGCAAGGACCAAGCCTACTTATTCATTGCTGCAAAGTCTGGGGTCTGACATTATCCATAGTACAAAATGGATGATCAATATATATTTGCTGAGTCAATAAATAATAAAAAACAATACAAAGAGAAACAAGGGCTTTGTTTTTTATCATCAGAAGTTTATCATTTAGATGGGAGAGAAAGCTGTTCGTGTATGAAATTAAATAAGAAGACAAGACAAGCGCCACAGAAGATATTAATAACTTGCAAGAACTGAGGAGAAGAAAAGTATAGAAAGACATTTTACACATTCCAAGTTTAGCCACAGATTCCCTAGGAAAGCCACAAAATTGATTAAGTTATAAAGCTGCCACTTTAAGGAATATACTTAAGATAGTTAGACCAGATACACAAAACTAAAGTAGATAAATGCACAAAATGAAGAGAATACAGTCCTGGAAAAGCATATGAGGACATTCACATTTACAATGCATCAAGAGACATAGCTGGCTAAAGAGCTAGTACTATGAAACAAATCACCATCCTCTAGTTGGTCTTTTTCTATGAAATGTGGATTTTCATCTATTAGATGTACTCTTAGATCAAGGTTCACCAGGACTTAAATTAAATTAATATAAATGTGCATAGACGTCACATAAATTCAAGATACCCTAACGTAAAATTCTGAACACATTCTGCAAAGGATAATATGAGCACTGTGCATTAAATCCCTAAGAAAATAAACTAGACTTCTAAATACTAATATAATTGCTGTCTCCTTATGAAACCAGCATGTCAGTTCCATATAAGGCTCGGATTAGCTTCAGGGATAAGTATTTTACAATATATGAAATATCCAAGCAGGGATTTTAAACTGTACTTTTCATATAAAGAACATATATGAGAACCCTGTCATATTCCTTTACTAAGTAAAAGAAAAGCCAGAGCTTCTAAGCAACCAGGAATAAAACAAACAAATAAACAAAAACAAACTTACAGGCATCAAGTCCATCCTAAATCAGAGATAGTCTGTAAGGCAGAGTAGAACTGCTCCGGTGGATTTCTGAATGTGGTAAGTCTTTAGAGAGTAGAAAGCCTCATCTTTCTCTCCCAGAGCAGTTGGTGGTTTCGAACTGCTGACCTTGCAGTTACCAGTCCAATGCAAATACATCACCAGGATTACAATATATAAAACGAGCTCGAGTTATAGGATGCTTTTTAAGATGAAGGAAGCCAACAGCCTTGGCTTTACAAGGTTATATATCCTATAATGCTTTATCCTCACGCTTCCAGTCAAGACGCAGGATGAATATTTCCAGGCGCCGTTTCAAAGCGAGTTTACATGGGGTCAGCATGGAGGCCGTGCAGAGATACAAGAAGAGTTCTCAACCTGGGTCAGGAATAAGCTCACTTTTATTTTATTTAAATCCTCTCCACCTGTGTGGTTGTAATACAAAAATGCTCCTTTATTCTCAAGCTCACACCGTCTAAATGTATTTCCATTTGCCGCTTTTTTCACCTGCCATTCACTAAAAGCACGGATCGTGCTAATGTACTCAAAATGATGATGAGCAGAACACCTTAATCTATCTGGCACTCTTAAATAGATCGTAACCTTTACTTATTTATTTAACTTAGTGCAGTCACTTACCATTTCTTCAGATGGAATTAATATCTGACTGTCCTTTTACAATGAAATGGACTATTGGAGGCCAGCGATCAGGCGAATAACAGCTTATTGGTTAATATAAGACTGTGTGATAATAATTGGGAATGAAAGCACTACTGACCTAACTTCACCTGCTCAATGGTTGGAGGAGGCAAATACATACCCTTTCGACAACCACTGAGTGTGTGCCCTATGCCGTCCTCTGTGGCAGACAGATAGCCAGACCATACTATCAAACTCCTTTGAGACTACTCTAAGATATTCAGTTCATAAGTCAAGGCGGCACTTACAGACACAGAGAGTTTTCCAGGCACTTCTGCAAATTATAAGGAGTGAAGATCATTATGAGGCTTGATGACAACCTTGACTACGACATTTCCAGGACAACACGAGCTGGCAAGATTTCAGATCTTAGGAAGCTGTCATTTCCCCCTCTGCTTCTCTCCTAGCAACAGGTACGGAAATGCTTTAAAATGGGGGCTCACTGGCTGTTTTCAAAGGTGGAAATTTTTATAAAGGGTGAAAACTGCACCCAAAATATCTCAGGGCTATGAAACACACTGGGATCCTTTGAGTGCTATGTTTAAGATCTTCAAGTGATGAGCGATGGGAAAGGACGTCTCCACCACGCAATTAGCTTCACCGTCACAACCAGCAGAAAGAGCTGTATCACATCCTTTATTTACTATTCATGTAGGGAACGATTTTTTAAGTGTCCATGTATTTTTCTCTAAGGCTTTTATTTGTTTACTGAAAATTTTATAAAAGATTCTGTTTGGGGCTCAGGAGATGATTATTTCAAACACCTGTAAGGTCTATTCCAAAGTAGGTCTAATTCAGCATCACCATAATTGATAATAAAATCAAACTATTAATGAGGAGTAAAATCTCAAATTTCACCTAAAGTTTCTGGGTATCATGTTTATTTCAAATAAAAAATCACCAAATGTGGTCTGGGGCAAAACAACAACAAAAACCATCCTTTATGCTCTGAATGTCTGACAAATTAAGAATAATACTTGTTACACTATGCAGGTCACAGCCTGTCAGGTGAGCATTCTTACTGTGTGGCTACAACACTGCATATATTAGCTATGCAAATGTGAAATCTACACGCCATTTTCAGGCTGGAATATGTTTAAAGATAAACAGTCATAAATAATATGTAGTACCACTACACCTCACTCTACAATACCTAGATATCCACAAATTATCTTTAAGAAATAAGAAGCAAGATCTTTTATATAGTCCTAGTGAACTGAGGCATGCTAACACTAAGAAATTATGTAGAAAATAGTAATATATCGCTTCTGGGGGAACAAATCAAACCCTTGAATCTTAAATATTAGTTGCCAAAAAAGTGAGAAAATAGGGTGGCAAAATTATTCAACGTGGGGTAGCTTTTCAGGACATATTTTCTCTTCTTTTGGTTGAGAAACCTCACATTCAGATATTGCTAATGTGGGATGTGAATAAATGGTTGTGGGTCAAGGGTGTGCAGCTGTTTTTGATCAGTGGTGCAGCAGGGATGTACCCTGCACAGACAGTTTTTAAAGCGCTAACCGGGCATCTAATCAACGCTCCTACAGGTTGTGTAAAACTCTCCCAGTTCAAGAAGCACTTCTGGGTCCAGTAAAAAGAAGACTAGACTCTCCTCTCAGTTTTCCCTCTAACAAGCAGAGCCTCATTGGTAAAACAGGAACAATAGCACCACTGACTATATCACAGGCTAGTGCGATAATCAAGCTACCAGATTGTCATGTCCGATGCAAATGGCAAAGCTTCAATATGTGTAGAAAATTAAAGTCATCTCTCGTTACATGAATGTGCATGGCATGTAAGTACACATTTAGGCTCATATATGAATAAAAGTACATAAAAAGCAGTTGTATGTGATGCCAACTTCAGGTTTTCAAAATTGTCATCAGTATTTAAACTGTCATCCATTTCAATGTCTATTATATTGCCCTAAATACTTATACTCTTGAGGATGTGCTAAATTGACTAGGAGACACTCCTACACCTCCCTAAAATATATATATGGTTCCACCAACTGTATATCAGTTTTTCCTGCTATGGTGGTTTACATGTTGCTAAGATGCTGGAAGCTACGCCATAGGAATTTCATATACCAACAGGATAACCCAGTATGAGTACTTTTCTGTGGAGTTTCCAGGTTAAGACAAAGTAGAAAGTAGGACCTAGAATCTACTTGTAAAAAAAACCCAACAAAACATTAGCCAGTGAAAAACTTATGAATACAGGGGGAAAAATCTGCTATGCAACCAGATTGGCAGACACATAAGCTATGACTAGAGGAAGAGGGACCGCCTCAATGTAGAGTAGACCCCAATATGGACAGAGTCTAGCTTTGGTACCTTTAGTTATGATGTGGCATGACCCAAAATGAGAAGACCGAGATTCCCATTTCATACATTCCACGATGCGCTTATTCAGACTGCATGCATGTAATATTAATCGCATTCTTCTCCTTTTGAGTCATGCCGCAGCAGTAACTGAAGATACCAAGAGGTACATTCTATCCGCATGAAGGTCTACTCAGGGAGGGTCTAGATTCACCCTTCTTACAGTCCACATCCGGTTTACTAGTGAATGATGAACGTGGGCTGTAGGAGGGATGGATCTGAAAACACTGGAAGCCATAAAAAATGAAATGGGATGCTAAAGGTTGAAATCCTAAGCACCAGTGAGCTGAAACGGACCAGCATCGGCCAACTGAATCCGATGATCAAACGTATGCCTCTGGCAGAAATGACAAATCACAGAGGAATGGATCACATTCATCACGAAAAAGAGCACTTCAAGAGCAACCCTGAAGTGCATCGTTGTTGATGACAGGATGCAAGTGCCACTGTCATGGCCATGAAAATAATCTAGAAGCTGCTAGAACATGGCAACAAGACTGGAGACGAGTCACTAGCAGCAGACGACACAACTGAGCTAGCTGGAAGTGAAGCAGCCTTGACACACTTATTGGCGAGGATAAAAAGACGACAACCTTCAGCATCAATTCCACCTCAACGTAAAGTACATAAAAACGTTCACAACGTCTCCAATGGATAGCATCATGGTAAGTGGTGAAAAGATTAAAGTTGTGGAGGACTTTAATTTACTTGGATCCATAAGCATCAATGTAGAAATCAAGTTCCGTATTGCACTGGGTCAGTCTGCTGCACAAGAGCCTCTTTAAAGTTTTAGAAAGTAAAGATACCATTTGAAGGATCAAAGTGTGTCCGATCCAAGCCAGGATAATTTCGAGAGCCTCAGAGGCATGTGAAAACCGAGCAAATGGATACGGAAGACGGAGGAAGAATCGATGCCTCGGAATTAGGCTGTTGCCAGTCAACGTTGACAACACTAGCTATGCCAGAACATCCAATCCTTCTTGGAGGAAGTACACCCAGAATGCTCCTTAGAAGTGAGGCTGGCTCTCACTCCTCCCATGTGCTTTAGACATGTCATTAAGCAAACTAAACTCACTGTCGCTGGGTCGATTCTGACTCACAGTGGCCTGTGAGCGGCCGTCGAGTGGACACTGTAGGACAGGGCAGAACTGCCCGTGAGTTTCCAAGACTGTAACCACTTACAAGAGTAGAGAGCCCCGTCTTCCTTCCAAGGAGCAGCTGGTGGTTTTGAATTGCCAATCGCTGGAGAAGGACCTCACGCTTGGTAGAGGCTCTGAGAAACAAAGGAATTATGACCCTGGATGGACACAGAGCTGCACAGTGGGCTCACACACAGCAACAATTATGAGGACGCTGTGGGACTGAGCAGTCTGTGGTTCTGTTGTACCCGAGTCACTGTGAGTCAGAAGTGATCCAACGGCTGACACCAAGAAGGGATGGTTACAGAGAGTGTAGAAAGCACTGGATAAAGAACTATGGAATACTTACCCAGGGGTCTCTAACCAGATTCAAGGAGGATAAACATGGACTCAATAGGTTTATAAGAAACTTTGGTTTCTTTTGGCTTTGAAGAGAATTTATGTGAAAACATGTAGATTTTGAAATGCTAAGTTAAAGGAATTAAGATTTCATCACAGCAGGAAGTTTTGACATATCTTGAGAAAAATGCTCTATATGTTGAGGAAAATATAGTAAATTTTTAAGAAAAGTTAAATGAAAGTAGGCTTAATTTTCAGGTAAGAAGAGTGTAATGCCACCATATGCATTCAAAAAGGAAGAAAGAAGCTTTCCACTAACACTTTAAGCCGTCAGCAAATGTGCCCAGAAGAACCGGGGTGCAGGAGCAGTAACTTCAGTGTGGTCCACTGACAAAATAAGCATCCTTCATGGTGAGGAGTGGCACTCTCTGCAAGTACTTTCCTTATAGACAATCATAAAATATAATCTCTTTCACATACTAACAAAGAGAATGAAAATGTGAATTCTGTCACCATCAAGAAATCTGAGAAAACTAAATCATATGGAAATAACAAATACCAACGTCTCTTCTTCTTGACCTTAAAAAAGGAGCAATTACAAACAAGGACCCAAACCTATGACCATTGAGTTGATTGGAACTCCCTTTGGTTTTTTTGGGCCCGTGAATCTCGACAGGAGCAGACAGCCTCCTCTTTCTTTCTCCCTCACCCTTACAAACAGAACTGTAAATATCATTAAAAATCTCTCTGGGACACATTAAACCAGAACAATATATTTTTCCTTGATAGTCTAACCGACATGCTCATTCACTCACTTAACAAGTACTTCCGGCGCCTACTGTGTCACCAGCTCCCTGCAGCCTCTGGAGAAAGGATGACAATTGGGTAGGGCTTTCAGGTCAACAACCGCACAGAAAAAATGGAGGACACAAGATATGACAACTGCAGTCTTCAGATGATGGCAGAGGATAACAGGAGGAAGTGGGGGGTAATAATATCAAAGAAAATGTTCTAAACCGGATTGTGCTGATTACACAGCTCTTTTTAATAATATTTAAACCATCAAATTGTATAGTACGTGAATTATATGTCCATAAAACTATTAACATTTTATAAAGAAGTGCCAACTATCTTGAATGGGGACCTTGAGGGAGGGGTACCTGAGCTGAATCTTAAATGATAACTAAAGGGATGCCAAATTTTAGAGGTGATGGGGCAAATGCAAACATAATATTCTTTCTGTAAGCTCACAAAAATTTAAAAGAGGATTTATTTTTGAGGAACACGCCCAAAAGGCAAAGACTACAGGGAAAATGACAATAGCGTCGAAGCATCAGGATCTAGAAAGTCGATGACTAAGGTGAGACTGGCCGGCACACACAAGAACACCAATTCCCGAACCAACAGGACAAACCAAAAGATGCAGAAATTAGTGGCACCCCGATGCCTTGAGAAGACAGGATAAAAACAAGACTGAAAACAGACTACTAGTGGGGGGTCCTGTTGACTTCTCTGAGGCTCTAATTCTCTGTAGCCCAGTTTAAGTCCTCACCACATAAACAGAAAACTACAGGTTTATTAACCAGAGTATCAGGGACATTTGAGGGAAGGGCATGCTAAAAACAAAGATAAATGAACGCTTAAGTCATATGGAAAATTAAGATACCAACCCACCCCTCTACACACACACACACACACACACTCTAAGATACCTACAGCCATAATCATTGGACTTTGGGGGAATTCACTACTAAGAAACACAACAAAAAAGGGCAGAAACAAGCAATTTAAAGGAAAAACAAGCTTCATAGAGATAGTGTGAATAAAAAGTGCTATAAAAATATTTGTATGAAAAGCAGAAAGAAAAACAACAGGATTACTAAAAATCTAGAATATTACAGCAGAGTTAAATGACCAATAGAGGAATTAGAAAGTACAACTGAGGAAATTAGAAAGAAGGTTAGAAAATAGGAACTAAAAGTAAACTATAGGGCCTATTCGGACGTCAAACATCTTGCATTTGAGAAAGAAGAAAACAGAGAAAAAGTAGATAGAAGCAGGATAAGTCTTCACGGATCTAACTCCATAAAACGCCCAGCTATGAAGAATCTCGCAGCTAGAAGGGCTCATTGAGTTTCCAGCACAACAAAATTTAAAAACATACCAATGTGCATCAGACAATGTGCATCCAGATATCTGACATCAAAGAAAAGTTTGGACAAATTTGTGAAGAGCAAAAAGGTTTCTAGAAAGAGTGAAGCATCAGGATGGCTTTGATCTCCTCCTATGACACTGGAAGCCAGAAGACTGCTTTCCATTTCTGAGATAAACATTTCCAAACAAGAACTCTTTCCATATCTGACCTATTAGACAGGAGGAGGGAATTAGGACATTTTCCGAGAACAGAATCCCAGCACTTTGGGTTTTTTCCTACAAAGGAAGCCACCAGATACGCTCTCTTCTGAGAACAACGAATGGAAGAGAACAGGGCCCGCGGGAGTAGAAGGGCTCGCAGGGGTAGGTAAAGGGGCCTCAAAAGGTGTATGGAAAAATTCCATTATTCTTCATTCAAGTTTTTCCACAAGCTTTTTGAAGCCTCTTCATAAATTGAAAAAGGAAAATGTGAAAGAAAACTGGAGATCCGAAATAGAAGTAAGGCAGCAGCAGGAAAAACAAGGTCGGAGCTGGGAGCATACCCTGCAGAACAGCTGTCCACCTGCACACAGGTGAGAGGCTCCTGGCAAAATAAGCTCCAGGGTGAAACTGATGGAAAACACAGCAAGTTCAAATGGACTGAGGGAAGGTGTACACAACTAGGGGAAAAGCAGTATTTGGAAACTGAAGCAAAAAAAGCAAGGTGAATATTAAATCCAAATTAGGGGGTGGTGAGGATTTGGCTGGGGAAGAAAATAAAGCACACAAGTGTACAAGGCATGTATACAATCAATAACATGAAGAGCTCATTTTTGGTCCAAACACTATTATAATATAAGTCTTGTGAAAAGCCAACAGATAACGTAAACTAGAGATACCAAGAACTGGCAAAAGCAGCCAACAGCAAAGGAAGACATTTTGTGACCATGAGCACTGGAAAAACACACAACCGAAAATATATGACATTGATGACCCCTTGTGGGAGCAAAACCAGACTAGCGTTTTTTTATAAGCCTTCAAAGCCTGGTTACCTCCCATCTGTATGCCTATTTCTAAACGATACGTATCCCAGGAAGCACACACTCTGGATGGTATTGCTTTTTAAAAATTCTCTATCTTTTAGTAAATTCTTAATTGTACAAGTCATACGTAAAGGAACTGCTCTTCAATTACCCTGCCCCTGCCCCTGCCTTTCTTTAGTAATCGCTTGTCCTCTGAGGCAACCTGTTCCCTAACACCGTGTGCTTACTTCCGCGTCTGCTGACATGCCCCGGGCACCGTCTGCTCTCCCGTGTGCATTTACTGGGCCCCTGGCCCTAAGCATTTTGAAATCAATTACTTATTACACTACTAGGTAATGTCATTTCCTCTCATCCTTTTGTCACTTGGGTCTTGGAAAGCGAAAGCTCATCCATCTTCTTTTCAAAGCTAGCTCCAAATAAGTGGGTCTTAAAATAATCACGACCTAGAGCTAAGTCTAATCAAGTGGAAGCAGAGGAAGAAGGAGAAGACATCTGTGTCAGGTTTTTGCATACATCGGAATTAGTTTCCTGGTTTGAGATGTGTCACATTCTTCCTTTGAGACAGGCAGCAGAGCAGATCACAGGGCTGCACAGCGGGCCAGTGATGAGGCGAGACAACCTGGCAATCCCCCCATTCTGCCAGCACCCCTGGCTGCTGCACTGTGAAGCCAGATTACCCCTCCCTGGCGGAGGGGAGATGTCTCATCTGCTATGATTAAAGTGCACTCATAGAATATTTGGTTCAGAGAATAATTATTGGTCATTGAAGCAATGATAGCAACAACAGCAGCAAAATTCTCTTCACTCTCGGAGAATTGCTTTTCTGCTTTTTTTCTCCCCCTTGTTAGGAAATCAAGGGTAATTGTTAATGATATGTGGCAAGTTGGCTAGGTCATGAGTCTCAGTATTGTGTAATTATTCACTCCCCGAGAGTGTTGCCTCCATCCAACATATATGACAATTGTGCCAAAGGTTCATTTGCTCACTATGGTCTCTGCCTCTGTCTCTCTCTCTCTCTAATCAAATTCACCATCTGACCCCGGAGCCTTGGGATGTGCGCCAGCAGTCTGTCTCCTGACCTTCAAATTTAGGGTTGTCGATTGATGTATGGAATGTTATGAGAGCTGTAAGAGCCCCAAATAAAAATGATTTTTTTTTTAATTAGGGTTGTCAGTCTCTGAAACCAAATGAGTCAGGAGAAGCATCCAGCTATGTGTGATAGCTGACCCCCCAGTTGGAACTTGCTAGCCTCCACAACTGCAAGAGGGCTTTCTTGAGCTTCATTGGCTTTGCTCGTCTAAAGAACCTAGCCTACGCTTTTTGATACAAAGAGTGGTTCTACGTAGAGGAACAAATGGAAAGAACAGGTGTCTTGAATTGGGTTTCAAGTCTGGCGCATCTTAAAGGTGTTGACGACTCTGTAGTAGGTAAGAGCTCATCCGTGCTGCGAGGTGGCAATGGAAGTATGCAAAATGTCACCACACAATGGACCAAGTATTTGTGAGAGACAAAGCTCTGGGTGATTACATATATGATACTTCTTTATGTTATCAA
Organism: Tenrec ecaudatus; assembly: GCF_050624435.1. NCBI lineage: Eukaryota > Metazoa > Chordata > Mammalia > Afrosoricida > Tenrecidae > Tenrec > Tenrec ecaudatus. The sequence goes on from NC_134538.1 coordinate 122,934,612, forward strand.
AATGAGAACTACAGGGAGCACGTCCTCCTTTAGTTAGACACAGTGGTGAGAGAAGGATGAGCTCAAAGCTACTGTGCTGCACACCTGCCCTGGGTGCTGCCACTTGTGTCCTGGAAGAAAGTCTTATTTTTTAAGTAACTGAAAGTCCTGAAAACCAAAGCCAGAGTCTTATTATAAGGGTAGCCGAATTACATTGCTAATTGAATTCCCAACTTCAAATAAAGTTTGAAGTTAAGGTGAGGACATTGATTGGGAAGAAATAGGACACGTAAACTTTTGATAACCCACAGCCCCTAAAATCCATAGATGCTCTTCTTCCCAAAAAGCCCTGCCCTCTGACTCCCATTTGAAGCGATTACTCCGTTTCCGCCTGACAAATTGCCTTCTCCAGAAAGCAGAATCCCTTACAACCCTATCGGATAAGATTGTCCCAGCTGTGTCTGAGGTGTGTGAGGTGCTCCTTGGGGCATCACCGGAAGCAGATGCCTCACATAACATTGCTGACATACTTACAAGACATCCCCAGGGCACGCCCCACCACCTATTTTTGGTTCCAGCCCTATAACTAGACTTAAATCCCAATGAACCCCAAGAAGTGAAGTACAAAGTGACTGACCCAGGAGGCAGTTCACTGCACTCCAAAAATAAGTGTTTGATTTTTGTAATATATAGAAACCGACTTCTGGCAATCATTCATAGGATGGCTATTAATGGTGTGGGATAGTGCAAGAAACATAAAGTTGGATCAGTTTGAGTTTATTGATATGAACCCAATAGCACAGATCCTTCACTAAATATTTCAGCCCAAGAGGTCAGAAAAGGATGAATAGTTTTTACCCGTTGGGCAAGGTAGAACTGCCCCTTGTGAGCTTCTGAGACTGTAACTCTTTAGAAGAGGAGACTTATAAAGTGGAGTGGCTGGTGGTTTCAAACTGCTAACCTTAGAGCTAGCAGCCCAACTTTGAACCACCATGCCACCAGGGCTCCTCTGGTTCACTGAAGTATGGATTAAATGGGTACCTTTCACTAAATATAGTTGAAATGTCAGCCCCATCTTTCTGTACTGTGGAAGAAGACAACTAAGGCTTAAGAAAACTGCCATGTTTGAGTGATTTTTTAAAATATTCTTAAAGTAATTGGGTATCCATGTTATAGCCAAGAAGTACTAAAGGGTACATACACCACATTCCCACTCATTTTACTTATTTGACAAGTGTAAAAAACAGATGGCTCTGGGAATGACAGTGGATTGTTGTAAAGTTATGTAACTAAGCAGTGACTCCAGTCACAGTTACTGTACCAGATGTGATTTTATCATGTGAGCAAACTAACTGTAAATGGGACTATGATATTTTTGGTTATACACACATTAGCCGTGTCATGTTAGGTTTGTGTAGGACTTTATAACTGTCTTTATTTAGACATTATCGATGGCTTACGGAGATGAGTACAGGTGCCAAGTTGAAAAGGAGTAGATCATGATAGTTGATGTTTGGTGTCAATTTGGCTAGGCGATGATTCTCAGTACTACATAATTATTCTCCATGTTCTGATGTGATGTACAAGGAATTTCCCTGGGGATATGGCCTGCACAGGGCATGGACAGCAACTACTATACATGGATGTTTTAACAAAGCTCTCTCTCTAAATCCTACATTTAACTTGTCATCATCTGACCTACAGTGTTGAACAGGAGCCAGGAGCCTGTCACCTGACCTGATAATTTGGGGTTCTTCAGACCCTACAAGAGAAGGCTCTAGTATGATGGACTTGGGACTTGCCAGCCTCTAAAACAGTATGAGCCATTTTCTTGAAACGAGATTTCCGTATGTGTGTGTGTGTGTGTGTGTGTGTGTGTGTGTGTGTTTCACCGATTTTGCTCACCTAAGAACTCAGCAGAAAGCACCAGCATAAAACACCAGCAAATACTATCTTGATTTCTATATGAATTTCCCCTCCCTCTCTCCCCGCTTCCTCTGTCTCCCTTCCACTGCCTCTCTCTCTCTCTCTCTCTCTCTCTCTCTCTCTCTCTCTCTCTCTCTCTCTCTCTCTCTCTCTCTCTCTCTCTCTCTCGTTGCTGGCATCCGACTAACAAGGGACTGGATTTCCTCGCTATATATTTAGCTGCAATATTCCCCCCTCACCTTTTTCTTGAACTAGACTAACAAAGATAAACATGTCTATTTGCTCATACTCTGTAAAGCATTTTTACAATTAGTACTGAAGAGAAATTTTAAGGCTTATAATAAAAACTATTTTGACTCAGCAGTAGTGTACAATTCCTCTACTTTTAAGACATTACACAAAATAAGATTTCCAACAGCCAACTGTAGTTATTGATTCTTAATTCAACTACTTAAGAAAATGTGTAAGAATTACAAACTTGAAGAAACAGTGCTTTCATTTACTTCTTTCAGTGTTACTTTCTAAAATACACGCTCGCTTGTGGGGCAACAAAAGAAACCAAACATAGCTAAATAAACTAAATTACATTTATCTGAAAGATGGCAGAGTGGAAGGCAAGCTCTTATTTTCAACTGGTGCTTAGAATCCTATGGAAGAGCCCGCATTTAATCACAAGCAGTACTGTAAAACATATTTGTGACATCTCCTAACCTAACTCACGCCTACATGAGAGATTGGTACATCTTATGAATTAAACATAGGCCCTGATTTATGGTCGGTTATCCCTCATATCAAAAACTACAGTAGCAGAGCTGTGTCATAGTGAATTCATTTACTGATATTGATGAGACAGCCGGCACAGAGACTGCAAAGTAACCGCCAGTGCATAGAACGGCCCTATAAATCACTTCTGCAGAGTGGTTAAGCAATAAATAACAAGCCATTAATTTCCCGCAAGTTATGCTAAGAAGCTCAAACTACATATGTACCAGATTGTAAATAAATGCCTCTGATATAATATTCAACACAGGCAATGTTTGGCATTAGAACTATAAGGGTAAAAAAATCATCCAGCAGAATTAATTCATTATGGATTTCTCTTGGCAAACATAAAGCCATTTTTGATTGACCCTCAAAACTTCTCTTATCCAGAAGGAAACACATTTCAGGTGTTAAAACCAATGAAATGTTTCCAGTGCCCAAGGAATGCGCCTATTCAGGGAATGATCTAATGGGCCTGTCATAAAGCCTTAAACTAAGCTAATAACATCACTGCAACAAACAGACTTCTAAGAATGAGGCTAACTATTAACCTTATTTAATCCACAGGACCCGCAGGGAAACTAGGTAACTGTGGTCACAGGTACTGTGGTTTCAGATTCACCTCAGAAATTCACAGTTTCGGATGTGAACAGAGACATTTGCCTCCACAGGACTGACTGTCCCCAAGTTCCTCTTTCCTCACCAGTACGCCCTAGAGATCCTGTCTCCCATGGTCTTGAGGAACTTGGTCTCTAGGCTTGTCCAGGACAAGACCATCTGGGCCCTTGCTTTTCAAACGTGCACAGACCCGATGCCAGCATTCAAAGGCCTGCTTTAAGCTGCATGACGATTCAACAATGCTTGGAATAAATTCATTTCCAGATGCAGTCTTCTTTGAGAAGGTAATGGAGAAACAATTGAATGTGACCCCTTGGAGCAGCAACTTTACTTAAAACAGTCACTCTAAAATAACTTCACACACCCCTCCCTTCGCATGTGCTGGGGGACAGGAGACTGTGTGTCTGCAACTGGCTAGCACCGGATGTTCCTGGGGAGGCTGTCGGGTGCCATCGAGCCGATTCTGAGGTGTAACGACCCCGTGTCTACACAACGAAACACTGCCGGTCCTGCTCCAGCCCCACACTGTTCTTATGCTTAGCCCGTCGATGTGGTCGCGGAGCAGACAGATAACCAAAGCTTTTTTTCATATTCTTACTTTGTTTTATTTGGATTTAAATCTTCTCTGAATTAATCTATAATCAAGAAACTAAAAATGAGGTCTCATCAGCCAAAAAAACTCCAACACTGTTCACCCAATCCTTGTGGCAAAACTGAATACAATGATCTTAATATACAGCAGCATTTAAATTATATTTTATGCTCATGTCTAATTTTATGCTTATAGTATCTTAGGACATTTTTATCATTGTTGCAATCTAATTATAGCTTATTTTTTTAAGTGCTTGAAATGACATCTTCTCAAGATACATGAGCTTGTAGTTTTTGCTGCTGCTGTGATCCCCTGCCCATCTCTAGCACTCTCTCAAAATCCCCCCACTTAATATCATTTAAAAATCCACTGACCTTGCTGCTGTGGGATGAATTGTGTCCCCCCAAATATGTGTTATAAATCCTAGCCTCTCTGCCTGAGCTTATAATCGTATCTGGGAAGACTTTCTCATCTTGACGTTAATGAAGCAGGATTAGTATAGTACATATGTATGTAGTATTGTATGTGCATTGGGCTTCAAAAATTCCTCGGAAAACTTCATTGTCTTTTCATTTCAACATCCCACAAACGTTTTGTAGACCCCTCATCTCTTGAGTCAGTTGCTTTTGAGATACAAGAGGGTAAACAAACAAGCAGAGATGGGAAGAGTGAGAGGGAGCTAGCTCCGTGGAGCTCTCCGAGGAACCAGGAAGCAAGCTGAGGAGACTAAATGCCCCAGAGCTGGATGAGAGGGAGCTACTGCTCCATGGAAGGGGGCTCTGAACTCAGACGCCTAGCCTCCTACCCTGCAGGAAACCAAATTTATGTTTCTTAAAGCCATACACCTGAGGCATTTCTGGTATAGTCAGTAGCATTAGATAATTAAGACATATGCTCTTTTCCCAGGTAAATAATGAAAAATTCAAGCATATTCCATCTAAGACACAATAAATAACATGTATATACTGTAAACGTATTAAGTGTTGACATGACCTCAATTTCCCGAGCAGGTCACTGGAGACCCTTGTCTTGCTCCATGCATGGCCATTATCTTCCACAATCCTCTGGCCAGTGTTTTGTTTCCCCCTATTATATATGTGGTAATACTTGCATCCTTGTACTTTACATGCTTCTTAGTAAAACTGCATGAAACTTCAGATAAAATATAGCCAAGGAGCAATGCTCTGTTACTTTATAGTTCCTGATACCCAAAAAGCATCAAGGTGGTATGTAAAAATTTCTTTATGATTTTTTCTTAACTGAATTAAAAAAGAGGTAAGAGGAAGTAAGTATCTTTGGATGAAGAAATGGAGGCAGCAAAACCAATGAATGACAAGTTTAGTCAATCTGACTACTTTAGATTTAGACATTATCTTTAGTTAAAGAGATATCTATATTCTTCTGCGCGCACACACACACACACACACACACACGCTTTATTATTTGTACCTAGTTGGAAAAGATGACCTTCCCCATAAGAACCTTCTCCGAAACACTGAAGCTCATGTGAATAGCAAGTGAAGCTAGCCAGTGAATCTTAAACGTGGGGTAAAGGCGCTGTTCTATCAGGAAGAAACTGCCTGAGAATAAGAGGTGGACATGCAGGTTTCTTTTGTCTGAACTTCTCATCGTCTCCTGCTTCTCTATTTCCCTCACAACGTGCCAGCGCTGACTCCAAAAGTGGATCTAAAGGAAATAGTTCTTATTTCTTTTCTCCTTTTTCTTCCAAGTAGTGATTTTCCTAAACACTCAAAAGTACGAATTAATCAATGTAGCAACCATTTTTCTTGAATGTTGCATATAAGTAGAACCCATACTGCAATATTTTAAATAAGAGTTTTCTTTCATTTTCTTGTTTAATGTTTTTACTTTTACAGATCATACAATAAGTTGCATCGTCACTGGAAGATCATTTAATTAACATACGCTTCACTGTCTTGTCACATTATCCATGTGTGAAGCAGAGACGGAGAGGGCGAAAGTGAAGCTGCATTTACAATGTCCTTTTGGGCCAAAGACCACTGAACAGGGCAGCAGAAGCTGTGAGTTCTACTGCCGGCAGCCACGGCCTCGCTCCGTGATGTTGAATTGACCTCTCTGACTTGAGGCTTTTTCACCTTTAAATAACAGTTCAGATCTTTCACTGCCATTGGAACCCCAGGTTATAAGGGCCTTGTCATTTTCCGTGCATTTATGTGATGATGTTTCCTTTTAAAGGGGTAGCATTAGCAATGTGAGTCTCTACATCTTTGTCTACCCAGAGGAATGACTAGGTGCAATAGAAATTGGTGACAGAAGATACCAAGGCAATCTTTTAAAATAATACAGAGATATGCTGGAATGATCATTGTGTGATTTTCCACTCTGAGCTGTCCAACCCTCCTTCAATCAACTTTTGTCTGTTGAAAAAAATCGTACATGAAAGTGACTGAATTTTTAGAAATACAGAAAAATAATACTGTAGTGCTATTAAAGAGCATTTTCTGGACTTAATTTAGCTATAGAGGTTCTTTTTTCCATTTTCACATATTTATTTCAGAAATGCAGTTTCGGTTATGTTTGACCTTATAAAATGTTGTGCATTTCATAGGGAAAAACAGATGTTTCCATCTTTGGAGGCAAACAGAGTAAGTTTTCTCCAAGTGCTGAGGTCTCTAAGATAGACAGCTGAGTGGCTATCTTAACCAGGTAATTTCCTTCAGATTTAAAGTAAAGACAGGAGTTTGACTTAACAAGTAAAAAGCATTTTATCTTCTAGGTTTAAGCACATAAGTATAACGTTTACTGCAATTTTATAAATCTAAACATTCGATTTGCCAATGATTCATCCTTTGTGAACAAATGTAGCAACTGGAAATTGTAACACTTTGGACTTAAAATTAATCCTGTCGATTAACACTAAGGGTTATAAAAAGCCACTCCTGTGAACTGGCAGAGGTGCAGCCAAAGTGCTAAAGTAATAATTGCCTTGGTGGATCCTTTATCATTTAAATATTTATCTACCCCAAATTCTACAATTAGCACACTGAAGTATGTTACTTTCAAAATTTCCATAAGGAAATAGTATTTCCTAAGAAAAATAAAATGAGAGTGATGGGGAACAGGAAACTAACATACCCACAGGGACGGTGTTTATGCTTCCACAGGAAAAGGGAGACAGGGACTAGACTGCATCCCAGACCTCCAAGCCTTGCGCGCTGTACACTGGCATGGAGCAGTGAACTAACAGAGAGGACAACGGGGCCAGCCCCAGCCGAGCTCTGTTGACTCCCTCCCCAGAAGAAGGCTATCCAAACAAGTGGCCACCTAGCAGGGAAGCAAACAAGCACCCAGGAGAGAAGCGCACCAGCCTGTGTGATCATAAGGTGTCCACAGGAACAGGTATAAGTTATCAAAAGATCCAAAACAAACAACTATATCGATGCAAAAGAGAGGGGTTGGAGTAGAGACCCAAATCCCATTATAGCTAATTGGAAAACCCGCCACAGAAGTGGTATAAGGAAGAGATGATTCAACCAGGGTGCAGTATAGCATCAATAAATCATACATCATTCGTCTAGTTCCTGAATGCTTCCTCCCTCACTACTATGACCCAGTTCTAACTTACAAATCTAGTTAGACCAGAGAACACACATTAGTAACACTCTCAACACATGGAATTCAGGACAGATAAACCCCTCAGGAACAGTATTGGGAGTAGTGATATCATGAGTAGGGGGAAGGTGAGAGAGGGGGAACCCATCACAAGATTGGATATATAGCACCCCCAAAAACGGGATAGCAGAAATGTTGGTAAAGGGAGACAATGGACAATGTAAGATATGAAATAACAATAACAATACATAATTGATCAAGGATACATGCAGGTGGGAGGGTGCGGGAGGGAGGGGAAAAAAAGAGCAGCTAGTACCAAGGGTGCAAGTAGAAAACGTTTTGGAAATGATGATGGCAACATATGTACAAATATGCTTGATACAATTGATGTACAGAATGTCATATGAGCTGTAAGAGACACCAATAAAATGATTTCCAAAAAGAAAAGAAAATGGAATTTCCTATAGATTCTAATAATGGTGTGTGGTCATGGTCATGTCCACCCCAAATTTTGCTGCACTGAAAAGCTCTGTATAAATAGATTTGAAACACCAAACTTTATCTCAAAGGTATTTGAAGTTTGAATCCTCTGATTCCATCTTTTTGACTTTTAAAATTCAATTATATATAATGCCTGCAAGTGAAATGATTATCTGTAGGCTCCTCTAAAATATAAAAACTTAAAAGCATTCTCTAAGTTTTATTGTATTTTTTCAAGACAGAATTAGAAAGGAATATTGCTTTCAAGAGAGGTTTCCTCACATAAAAAATGTTTTACTGTAAATATTCTTTAATTTGCATTAAATATAAAAATATCTATTTGTTGGAAGTTATCTCCCCAAAGAGAACAATATTATTTACAATAGTCATTCAGTGTTTGCTTACTGTGTGTGTGTACGTGTGTCTCTTTCAGTCTCTGTATCTTTCTCTCCAATACCTTTCCTTTGGGATTTATATAATAAAGACTCTAAAAAATAATGCCATCTAATGTTGCAGCCAATTGCCAAGGTGTGCTACCTGTGTGACCAGTCCTCACTGTCCTCTTTCCATGGCCCTTAGAAATTTGGACCAGTCTTTTATACTGAAAGCGACGGAGGTTATTCTTTCTTACTTACTTTTCTTTACAGTTGTCTACATATTGACAATGATTTTGTTCCTTTGTACCGAAAACATCATGCCTGGTTATAAATGTGTAGCTTATCCTTGTCTTGTTGTGGTAATACTCTGGTTTTAATACAGCAAAAGGACAGAATTCCCAAAGGCTTTTCCTTTAAACTTTATAGGCCGTTAAAATGGTCAGTACTAACTGTGCTCAGATTTGTGTTGGTACAGCAAATTCTGAGGTCTAAGATGAAATCTGAAGGATCACTTTGAGAAAAGCTTAAAAATATTTATATTAAGAGTTTAATTTCCTCTGATGACTACATAGAATTATAGAAGAAAAATTAAAAACAAGGATGTAATTAAAAGCATTTATAGTATTAATTTTTTGAAAGTATATGTCTTCATCAATGAAAAATGTAGACATTAACTCATTCATTCATTGCCATCTAGTTGGTAGTGACTCATAGATACCCTATAGGGCACTATAGAACTGCCCCTGTGAGTTTCCAAGACTGTTCCTATTTACAGGAGTAGAAGTCCCTGTCTTTTTCCTGTAGAGCAGCTGGTGGGTTTGAACTGCTGACCTTTCAGATCATAGCCCAATGCATGATCACTATGCCACCAAAATTCCTCAAGACATTACGATGAGTCTACATTATTAAATAATTTAGGACTTTCTTAGGTGAACATATACATAATACTTAATGATGCAGGAAGCATAAAAAGAAAATAGAAAGAGTACACACAGTCACTGTGCCAAAAATAATGTCAGAAACCAACCATTTCAAGAGGCAGCAGAACAAATTATACTGAAAGAAGAAGTCCCAGACTCAAACTGAAGTCATTGCTGAAAAGGCCCCAGCAATTGACTGAATACCAATAGGAATGTTTCAAATAACTTCTGAACTCACTCATTAATCAATGCAAGGAAATTTGTAAGATTGCTGAGATTCATAACTGTGCCCACTCCCACCAGAATGCATAATTTATCAGTCAATATAACGAATATCACATGCACGTAAAATTTTGCTGAAGACAATTCAAGAGCAGTCGTAGCAGTACTTTGCCAGCACATTGCCAGAAATTCAAGATAGACAGATCCCTAAGAGGACATGGAATGAGAACAATCACTGCTGATGTCAACTGGATCTTGGCTGACAGCACAGGGTACCAGAAAAATTGTGTTTTGCTGACGATGCAAAGGCCTTCGACAGTGTGGAGAATAAAAAGCTGTGGAAAACACTGTGAAGAATGAGGATTCCACAACACGGGATTGTGCTCATGTGGAACTGGTGATGCAGTCATTATGCTTTGGGCCGCTAACCTGAAGGTCAGTAGTTCAAAACCACCAGGTGCTCTGTGGGATAAAGTTGAGGCTTTCCACACCCATAAGGATTTACTGTCTCGGAAACCCACAGTGGAAGGTCTACTCTGCCCTGTTCTACCATGCCAGAATCTGCTGGATGACACTGAGTGAGTGAGTAATGTCTACATTTTTCATGAATGAAGACATACATGTTTACATTTAAAGCTATAAATGCTTCAAAGCACATCGTTGGTTTTATCTTTCTTCCATGATCCCAAATGAGTTTGGATTTCTTTCTTTCTTTGTTTTGTACACAGATCCAGAGGTGGTTGCTTGAACAGAGCCAAGGGATGCTGACTGGTTGATATAAAGGTGTGTCTCAGGGCCGGGTCCTTTCAGTATACTTATTCACTGTGTTCTGAGGAAATAATCAGAGAAGCTGTTCCACAGGAAGAACAAGGCATCAGGACTGGAGGAAGATGCAGTAAAAACAGTGATATATTTATGACACAGTCTTGCTGGCTGAAAGCAGAGAGAGCTTGAAGCACTTATCGATGATGATCAAAGGCCTCCGTACAGATGACACCTCAACATAAAGAAAATAAAAACCTCAAAACTGGACCGATGGACAACATCATGATAAAAGAAGAAAGTTGTCAGGGATTTTATTTCTCCTGGATCCATAATCTTCATGCAAGCAGTAGTCAAGAAGTCAGGCGTAATATAGGATTGGGCAAATCTGCTGTATAGACCTCTTTTGAGTGTTAATGACGTCAATTTGAGAACCAAGGGGCACCTGACCCAAGCATGGTATTTTCAGTTGGACGATGAATAAGGCAGCTAGGAGAAGAACTGGTGTGTTTGAATGGTGGTGCTGGGGTCTGCCAACAGGATGAATGGTCTGCCTTGGGGGGAGTTCGGCTAGAACACTCCTTGTAGAGAGGGATGGGACTTCATCTCACCAACTCTGGACAGGATGTCAGGAAAGACAATTTCCTGGAAAAGGACACCATGCTTACTTAGGAGGAAAGGGGCTTCACCAAAGAAGAGGAAGACCCTCGGTCAGGCAGTGACAAAGGGGCTCCAACAATGAGCCCAGCCCTAGGGATACTGTGAGGAGGGTAAAGGGCCAAGCAGCTTTCTTCTCTGTTGTTCGCAGGCTCGCTGAGTCAGGGCTGACGTGGCGCTCTGCAGGAGAAAGATGACGTTCTCTCTCCTTGAAGATGTACCATCTTAGAAATCCTGGGGAGCAGTTAGTTCTACTCTGTTCTACAAGGCTGCGATGAGTCAGAATCAACTCCCTGGGAGCTGGTTTGGATTTTTTTTGTTTGCTTGAGTATAATAAATCTAATTCTCATTTATTAGTGAAATTTATAGCGGAGCCCTGGTGGCACAGTGGCTCCTCGTTGGGCCGCTGACCCAGGATCGCCTGCTCTGCAGGAGCAAGCTGTGGCCTTCGATTCTCAGAAAGGGTTTACTGTCTCAGAAACCCACAGGGACAATTCTACCCTGCCCTTTGAGGGCATTCCGAATGGGATCAACTCGATGCTAGTGAGTTCGGTTTTGAGTAAAATTTATAGCTTTATCGTTTTCTTACTAAATAAATAAACACTCAGACACCAAGCCCAACAGGCTGCTGTCAAGTTGATGCTGACTCATCTTTCTCTCTCGGAGGAGTAGTGGATTCAAACCACCAACCTTTTGGCTATTAGCTCAACACTTAACTTGTCACACCATAGGGCTCCTATATTCAAATTATACAAATGAAATAAAGATTTTTTAAAGCATATGCATCAGGCTAAGCAGTTTATTCACTATGACCAGTTAATTTTATGGCTACATACTCTACGGGAAGCACAGAAGAAGGAGGCGGGATGTGTTCCTCCTCAAATGAATCTGTTTGTTTTCTAAAACAGACATTCGCTGCAACCCAACAATGTAATGGAACAAATTGCAAAATGTTGGACAACATTGCTTTAATTAAATGTATGACTAGGCAATTAGCACAATGATTAGGAAAATGGCATGTATCATAACCTATGAATAATGACCAAACAGGACTCTACAGGTGGGTTGCCATTATGAGTTGAAGGGTTAACTGCCATTGGAGTCTTTCTGATGGTGACGCATTTTATGAATGTGTCTTAGATTTTCATTTTAATCAGGCTGGCTTCATAGTTACCTCTAATATGAAATAAGTATATCACAATTAAAAGTGTGCAAAGAGCTTTTGAGACCAGGTTGTTCAACATAAAGTCATTATAATTACTGCACTGGAAATAAGCAAAATGTCCATAAATAAGGGACTGATTAAATTACATTATGATGCAGCCATAAAATAGAATGCCATCCAAATGATGAGGGATTCCTGATGGCATAATGGTCACATGTTGGGCTGCAATGCACATGGTCAGCAGTTCAAAACCACCAGCAGCTCCACTGGAGAGAGACTGGGCTTTCTCCTCCCATAAACGGTCTAGTCTCTGAAACCCACAGGGGTCTCCGTGCGTCAGCACCGACTCAATGGCCTTGACTTTACCCAGATGATGCTATACGTGAATATTTATGAAGAAAAACAAAATTCACTATTTGGGTTAGAAAATTAGAAAACAGAATGTACAGTCAGACCCCAACTTTGTTTTCTGGTTTTTTTAGTTGAACATGCAACTAGGGAAACATGACCCTAGGTGAGCACTTGTCTTATTTTGAGGGAGGGTGAAAGTAAGACATACTTGTTTGGTTATATTTAAATTTTTCTTCAATAAATAAAAATGGATTTATCATTAGAAAATAAAATAATTTTTAAATTTATATTTAAAGTAGCATTAATTGTTTCTGTTTCTGTTTCTGTTTAAAGTAGCATTTAATTGATTCTGTCTGCAGCATGTATTTGTGCACTGTCATTCTTTTGTTATAAGTTCAATTTCAAGCATTTTATATGAGTTCAAACATGAACTATAAAATGCAACAACTGAAAATTAATTTTACACTGACTGAAAAAGTAAAACTCAGAAAGACAGAATGTATAAACAAACAACTGGCAGAAAATTAACCTAAACAATTTCAATATAACTCTAGGATTGCAAATGGATAAGATTTTTTAAAATCGCCTGATTAGAAGTTGTCGCGATGTGACTGGCGTTAAAGAGTAAATAACCGAGAGAAAAGTCTGATCCCATTTGATCCTTCAGGAAGCCATCCTGCTATCTTCCACGCAGACTAGTTAGAAATCTCCCTTTGCGATTTGTTTGTGCAGAATATCTGACTGCGAAGCTAACCTGAGGTCCACTGTACAAAATAAAAGAACCTGTCTTTTAAAAGCAAAATAAATTTTAAAAACCCAGAGATATTTTCTTTGCACTGTTTGTTCCTTCTAATCGGTTTCTACTTTCCCTTGGTCCATAAGTGACATTTTTAACTCCTAATATTCAAGATCTTAAAACAGCAACAAATTTTCTGCTATTTTTACATTCTGGTGATAGATGGATAATACAGACTAATCATTCATCGATAAGACATGCAATACAAAAATCTTTATAACTATCGATTTCAGCATGTAGATTAAATTTTATGCCTATGTACATTTTTTAATTATATAATGCAGCATGGATTATAAATTAAAAAGCTTGAAAACTATCGTACATATAACTTAAATTTTCAGTATTAAATGTTACCATAGTAAATGCCCTAAGATATATTTGCCTCAATTTCTTTACCAAAGTTCTAAAATACTACCCGTATCTCAAGCTAACACAGAAAAGCATGCATGTGTAATATTTACAAGACACACTATCTCCAGCTAAAATGATAGTGGGTGCATTTTTCTCTTGTCGTTTCCCCTCCTCCACATAAAATAATTCCCTGCCAAATCCCTTAAATTCCTCTTTTGAAGTTTAAAATTAATTCCCATGCTTATTCTTCCATAATCCCCCATCTTCTTAAAAATGTAAAATATGCTTATACTTTTTGAGAAAGCAGATGAAATCCCAAATACCCCAGGAGAGTGTGTGCTATGCGTTGAAAAAGAAAATTCACACACCAGTTCTCAAGAAAATAAAAAAACTGTTTGTCAAGGAGTCCGCCTATTTAATTAATAAGAACAAGGTACCTCTTTGCTGTAAGTGTCCATTAATAGTGTCAAATCAATGTTAAGTTATAAAGCATTTCCATGGAAATACACAGGACATGCACATGGATTCTAAATGAAATTCATAATGAGTAACTCTATTACACTGAATGCAAATGAATTGTTAATAAGGAGGCATTTGACGTGTTATCCAAGGCAGCCATTGATGAGACAGCCACTTAGCGTCACGCTCTAATGTTATTCTAGGGAATGATTGATAAAGCACATATATTTTTCAGTTTGGGAAGGAAGACTGTAAATTAATACAGTCATGTTTCCTGTGCAGACTGGTTTAAGGCTTTTTTGCTCTTCTCCAAGCACATGGTTCCCTAACATTAGAAGCCCATCACGACAGATGCAGGGGTAGTTAACAACCTACCACTATAGATTCGTCCATCGCATTACAGACGAGGCAAATGAAGGTGGTTTATGGGCACCCTTGTCTCACTTCATCCACCTCTTCGTGGCTGACGGGAAGGCGTTAATGTGCATCCTTGTAGCTCTCCTCCGGCAGGAAGCCTATCTCTGGGGATCACTTGCAGAAAATAGGACATTGAGTCCATAATTAAAGTAATCTCTTTCCAGGCAGATGCTGCAGTTGGCTCTGTTATCACATATTACAAAGGGCATCTTGAGGGTTATAAAATGTGCAGCAAATAGCTCTGGAGATGAGAAACAGCAATTTTTCATCTAATTTTGATCCATAGACATGTAAGTACTGTCGTGCCACGTTTTGGTGCTGAGATGAGCTGGGCGGTAACCAAAATTAAAGAATACTTTAGCTGTTATCCTCAAAGTGAGCAAGCTCTTTTAGAACCATCTTTGCACTTAGCAAATACGGATGCCATCCCAAATGCGAGCGTTAATGCCCGCGGGCGGAGTTAGAATTAAAGTCTTTGTGGCTTAGTTCACAACCAGACTGCCAGTGTCTGCCAAGTGACAGCCCAGGGCCGTCACCCAGCCTACCATCTCAGCTCCTCTGCAACCACAATGCACATTTTTAATGGGAAGCATTCTCAGTGTTTATCTTTTGTACAATGTTTTGGGACATTGCTCTTTGAAATGTATGTCAGTCCTGATAACTAGTGTGTTTGTGTTCATTGTAATCCCCTCTATACACACTGTAAGTAGGAACAAATGGGGATTTGCTAGTTTATTTTTGGTTCCAGCTTAGGACATATCACTGTTGGTAACCATGTCCTGACCTCAAAGTTGCGACATGCAAAAATGAACATCAAAGAATTGTTTTGTTGAATATTTATGTTTCGTTGACATTTAAAACTTGTAAATCTACATGGAGTTAACTGCAAAGAGGTTATCTTAAAATTCTAGAAAATAGAAAATCAAACTATATTTGCTTCTCAAACTATGTTTTATATTGCTTGAGAATGTTTTCACTGCAAAGTTTTACAAGGATTTTCATAATTTGAATTTTAAAGTATTTAAACATTAATCTTTAATTTCATGTTATTTAAATGAACTATTTTAACACAAGGAAAATATTAATTTGAAATGTATGTCCACTCCAGAGTTTTTAAATATTTAAAATTTTTATTTAAAATAGGGGTTTGTGTAATGTTATTTGAATTACTAGAGAAAAAACTGCAAAACAGAATGTGAAGTTATGGATAAAATTTTGTTAAATCATGAACTGTCCTGCTAGCTATCGAATCAGTAAGGGTGGCTGAGCGCTGCACATGGACTGGTATCCTGTCACCATATTTACTCACTCGGAGCAAATAATGCAAGAAGCCGGACTACATACCATATACACGAAGGGTATAAGCTTATTCACAGCATCCAGGAGACAATGTGTGAACTAGAACATTATGAGATTTGGACATTGTGTGAGCACCATATTGCAGTCTGGTTCTCTTCTTTTTTAAGTGCCTCAGTCTTGAGTCTTGGGGATGATCATCAATGAGAGAGATTTGCTTTTGTTTGGTCCTCAGTTAGCAGTTTCTCCCTATCTGACAGAGGCCCTTTTCATGTTTGGTTAGCCTGTGGATTTCCATGGAGTAGAACCGTTACCAGCTTGGAGAACTTTTTCCCTTTGTTTTTGAAAATCATGTAGCAGGCTGATGATGCTGGGAGGTAAAGCGGGCTGCAGGGAGATAACAGACCAGCAGGTGTCCGTCTCCTCGGTCCAAGGTCAATGGGAACATGGCAGGGCACTGAGGTGGGCTCCCAGGGCCAGCAGACTGTACAGGGCTGCCCCTGGAAGCAGACAGAGCCCCAGCAAGGACAAAGGCAAAGGGCCCAGAGAGAGAAATTCCCAGTTTCTCTCTTGTGGAAAAGGTCACACCCCCAAAGAGGTATCATCAGTTTGTAATCTGACTGAGAGGTTGGACTCCACCCTTACACTTTCATTCGGGAATCCAGGACAGATGAACCCCTCGGGACCAGTGGTGAGAGTGGCCATACCACGAGGGTGGAGGGAAGGTCAGGTAGAAAGGGGGAACTGATTATAAAGATCTACATATAACCCCCTGCCTGGGGGACAGACAACAGAAAAGTGGGTGAAGGGAGACATCAAACAGTGTAAGACGTGACAAAATAATAATTTATAAATTATCAAGTGTTCAAAAGGGAGGGGGAGGAGGGAGGGAGGGGAAAAATGAGCAGATACCAAGGGCTCAAGTAGAAAGCAAATTTTTAGAGAATGATGATGGCAACAAATATACAAATATGCTTGACACAATGTATGTATGGATTGTGACAAGAGTTGTATGAGGCCCCAATAAAATGATTGAAAAAAAAAGAATACAGGTTGACATAAAATCTCACTACTACACATAACTCACTGCCATCGAGTTGATTCCGACTCACAGCAACCCCATAAGGCAGGGTAGAGCTACCCCTGTGAGATATATATATATATATATATAACCCAATAACACAGGTATTTATTATGACTATCAAGGCATATGTTTTTTAGGTTGTACACATGCCCACACACATTACAATCATATACCTGCCAGTGCAATCGCTTTCTACACAAGAGGCCTGAGTTACACGTGTTGGGGGTGAGAAGCTGCTGTGTCTGCATTGTTCTATTGTCTGACCAGGATATCATCTATGAGCCCACCAACATAGAGGCCACTGGCTACTTTAACCTGAAGGAAGCGCCTGACTAGCCTGTTTTATTTAAATCTTCAGCCTTGTATTAGTGATGTTATTACTATTAGGTATTGTAGAGTTAGTTCTGACCTTAGGTGCAACAGAGCAAAACGCTGCCTGGTCCTGGGCCCCCTGCACTGTCTTTGAGCCCGTTGTCGTGGCTACGGTGTCCATCTTGCTCATGGAGGAATTTCCTCTGTTTCTCTGTACTTGCCTCACCTTGCCGTCCTTCAGGGCCTGGTCCCTCCTAATCACATGTCTGAACTGTGAGATAAACTGTGAGATAAACATTCTACTGTACTTCCGAGACAGATTTGTCCGATCTTCTGGTAGGTCAGAGTATATTTAATATTCTTCACCGACACCCTAACTCAAAGGCATTGGCTTTTCTCTGATCTTCCTTATTCATTGCCTCGATCTCCCATGTATTTGAGGTGATTTAAAATACCAGTTTGGTTCAGGCACACCGTGGTCTTCAAAGTGTCAACATTATTTTTTAAAGTTTTAAACAGATTTTTAAAAAACATTTTATTAGGGGCTCACACAATTCATCACAATCCATACATATACATACACCAATTGCATAAAGCACATCTGTACATTCTTTGCCCTAATCATTTTCTTTCTTTTTTTACATTTTATTAGGGGCTCATACAACTCTTATCACAACCCATACATATACATACATCAATTGTATAAAGCACATCAGCACACTCCCTGCCCCAATCATTCTCAAAGTATTTGCTCTCCACTTAAGCCCTTTGCATCAGGTCCTCTTTTTTTCCCCCACCCTCCCCATTCCCCTCTCCCTCTTGTGCCCTTGGTAATTTATACATCGTTATTTTGTCATATCTTGCTCTATCCGGAGTCTCCCTTCCTCCCCCTTCTCTGCCGTCCATCTCCCAGGGAGGAGGTCACATGTGGATCCTTGTAATAAGTTCCCCCTTTCCAAACCACTCACCCTCCACTCTCCCAGCATCGCCCCTCACATCCTTGGTCCTGAAGGTATCATCCCCCCTGGATTCCCTGTACCTCCAGCCCTCATATGTACCAGTGTACAACCTCTGCCCTATCCAGCCCTGCAAGGTAGAATTCGGATCATGGTAGTTGGGGGGAGGAAGCATCCAGGATCTGGGGGAAAGCTGTGTTCTTCATCGGAACTACCTCGCACCCTGACTGACCCATCTCCTCTCCTAAACCCCTCTATGAGGGGATCTCCAGTGGCCGACACTTGGGCCTCGGGTCTCCACTCTGCTCTTCCCCCTTCATTCAATATGGTATATATGTGTGTGTGTATGTATATATACATATATATACATACACACACACATATATATACATTTATAAACAGATCTTTTGCAGCAGGTTTTCCTAATGTAATACATTATTTGGCTTCTTAGCAGCTGCTTTCGTAAGTGGTGATTGTGAATCCAAGTAAAATGAAATACCCAGCTATAATCTATTTCCATTCCAGAATTTTTAAATATTTAGAATTAATATTTCAAATAGGGACTGTGTAATGTTATTTGAATTGCTAGAGAAAAAAGCTGCAAATCAGAATTGGAAGTTATGGACAAAACTTTGTTAAACTGTGAATTGTCATGCCCTGCCACGTTCCCATTGACCTTGGACCCAGGAGACGTGCACCTGCTGGTCTGTTATCTCCCTGCAGCCCGCTTTACCTCCCTGGGTCATCAGCCTGCTACATGATTTTCAAAACAAAGGGAAAAAGTTGAAATCCACAGGCTAACCAAAATATGAAAAGGACCTCTGAGACAGGGAGAAACTGCTAATTGAGGACCAAACGCCAAAGCAATTCTCTCTCATTGATGGTCCTCACCAGGACTGAAGGCTTGATTGAGACACTTAGAAAAGGAGAGGCCCGGACATGTGCTCACACAGTGCCCAAATTCATAAGGGCCTAGTTCACGAATTGTCTCCTGGATGGTAAGTGAAGCATGTCTGTAGAAACCCTAATTATCTTAACATAATTTCCAGCACATTCATCTACCTTCCCACTCTTTTATGGTGTCTGCATTCGTTCATGCAATCAATAAAATTTTAAAAAATATTTTAAATAATTTTTACCCAATATAATAGTCTTAATCATAATCTAAATGTTGGGAAATTTGTACTCAGTAGTCTGCACCTCAAAGGCAGTTTTTTAAGTTAGCAAATTTTTTCTGCTTTCTCTTTATGCATGTTATTGTATTCTTAGGTCACTACTCTTAGTATAGGTAATATTATTACTTTGTTCTCAAAGCTATTTTGCCTAATCAATACAGCAGAATCAAACTGCTTTTGGAGAGCATTTGCCTGTTATATAGTTTCCCATCTCTTTATTTTCAATGGCTTTCTGCAATTAGGTTTAGGTTTCTCTGTTTAGAAACAGTGCATTGATGGACTTTTAAAACTGCATTCTGAAAAATCACAGTATTTTAACTGGTGAGGTTCACCTGCTTATTGTCATTACTTGCACATTTGGGTTTACTTAGACTATTGCATGAGGAGTCCTGATGGCATAGCAGATTATGCATCAGGCTGCTAGCTGAAAGGTCAAGAGTTTGAAACCACCACTGTTCCATGTGAGAAAGACAAAGCTTTCTACTCCCTTGAAGAGCTACAGTCTCAGAAACTGGGGCACTTCAAGCTTCTCCTATGGGGTTTCTATGAGCTGGAATCGGCTCTGTGGCAGTATTAGAATTTTAGACACCATCGTATATTACACTGTATTTTCTGCACTAATTTTAAGGAGCCCTGGTAATGCAAGTTAAATGCTGAGTTGCTAACCAAAAGGTGGGCAGCCAGCCACTCTAAGTCACGGAAGACCTATCGCATGTACTTGTGTATCAGCTGAGTCTTCCAGCACATTTCTTTCTCTTTTTTTAAAAAACATTTTATTAGGGGCTCATACAACTCTTATCACAATCCATACATATACATACATCAATTGTATAAAGCACATCTGTACATTCTTTGCCCTAATCATTTTCAAAGCATTTGCTCTCCACTTAAGCCCTTTGCATCAGGTCCTCTTTTTTCCCCATCCCTCCCCGCTCTCCCCTCCCTCATGACTCCTTGATAATTTATAGATTGTTATTTTGTCATATCCTGCCCTATCCGGCGTCTCCCTTCACTCCCTTCTCTGATGTTCGTCCCCCAGGGAGGAGGTCACTTGTAATCTATTCCACCTTTCCAACCCACTCACCCTCTACTCTCCCAGTATCACCCCTCATACCCCTGGTCCTGAAGGTATCATCCACCCTGGATTCCCTGTGCCTCCAGCTCCTATATGCACCAGTGTACAACCTCTGCCCTATCCAGTCCTGCAAGGTAGAATTCAGATCATGGTAGTTGGGGGGAGGAAGCATTTAGGAACTGGAGGAAAGCTGTATTCTTCATCGATGCTACATCGCACCCTGACTGACTCATCTCCTCCCCTAGACCCCTCTGTGAGGGGATCTCCAGTGGCCAAAAAATGGGCTTTGAGTCTCCACTCTGCACTTCCCACTTCATTCACTATGGTAAGATTTTTTTTTTTATGATGCCTTATACCTGATCCCTTTGGCACCTCGTGATAGTACAGGCTGGTGTGCTTCTTCCATCTGGGCTTTGTTACTTCTGAGCTAGATGGCCGCTTGTTCACTTTCAAGCCTTTAAGACCCCAGACACTATCTCTTTTGATAGCCGGGCACCATCAGCTTTCTTCGCCACATTTGCTTATGCACCCGTTTGTCCTCAGCGATTGTATTATGGAGGTGTGTGCCCAATGATATGATTTTTTGTTCTCTGATGTCTGATAACTGATCCCTTCAGAACCACATGATCACACAGGCTGGTGTGTTCTTCCATGTGGGTTTGGTTGCTTCTGAGCTAGATGGCCGCTTGTTTATCTTCAAGCCTTTAAGACCTCAGACACTATCTTTTTTGATAGTCGGGCACCATCAGCTTTCTTCACTACATTCACTTGTTCACCCGCTTTGGCTTCAGCGGTTGTAGACACTTACTTTCTATTGAGCCCTCGGTACCAGCTCTTCCCCCACCCTCCTCCTCACCCCCCCCCAGATAGATTGTACATTGTTATTATTTTCATCTCTCACACCGACCGCTGTCTCCCTTCACCCATGTTTTCTGTTGTTCTTCCCTTGTAGAGGGATGTATGGTTATGTATCAATCATTGCGATCGGTTCCCCCTTTCTCTCTTCCTTTCCCCCTCCTCCCTCCCCTTCCCTCCCCTTCTGGCATCACTATTCCCATCCTGTTCCTGGATTCTGTGTGTTGTGAGCTCCCATCCCTTTCTACACCTGAGTACATGCTCCGGTCTAGTCTGCATTGAGAAGCAGCACTGGGGTCGTGGTAGTGGGGGATGAGGAAGCCTCAAGGAACCAGAGGAATCTAGTGTGTTTCATCAAAGCTTTACTGCACCCAGGACAAAAAGGTCTTTTGCAGATTATTTGCCTAATGTCATATGCCATTTGATGTTGATTTTAAATTCAAGTAAAATAAAATCCTTGATAATGTGAATTTTTCTTCATCTTCATGATGGTGTTTATTGGTTCGGTTCTGAGGATTTTTGTTGTCTTTACATTGAGGTGTAGCCCATCTAAATGTGATAGTCATTGATCTTCATTGGCAAATGCTTTAAAGTTCTCTTTCCTGTCCGTCTGCACATCCCAGGCTGTTAATGAGCCGCCTCCAACAGTGATGCTGTGTTCTTCATAGAGCCCAGACCTTGAATTTTTGCTCAGTATACAGACTGAATAAATACGGTAAAAAGATACAACTCGGATGCATACCTTTCCTGATTTACACCATGCAGAAACACCTTATTCTGTTCAAAGGGCTATCTCTTGGTCTGTGTACAGGTTCCGTATGAGCACAATTACATGTTCTAGAATTCCTATAATTCACAATATTATTCATAGTTATTTTATGATCCTCACAGTTGAATACGTTTGTTTAGTCAATAAAACGACTTTCTGGTATTCTGTTTTCAGCCAAGATTCACCTGACCTTGGAAATGAGATCCTTTGTTCTACAACCTCTTTTAAGTCCAGCTTGAACTTCTGGCAGCTCTCTTTCTGGTCAGTGGGCCAGGTAACTGCCTTCCAAATTTCTTGGTACAGACAAGAAAGCATCTCCAATATTGCATTAATTTTTGAAGCATTTCAATTGGTATTCCATCAATTCCTAGAGCCTTATTTTCATTAACTCTGTATTCCTTCCATCTTCTGATGATATATCCTGCATCCTTCAATGTTGAAATTTGAGATTTGAATGTTTTCTACAGTTTATTTCAGCTTGAAGATGCTGAATGCATTCTTTTTGCTTTCCCACATCAGACCTTCACACGTCATTAAAATATTTTGTCTTCTTGAGCTGTCCTTTAAAACTTTCCATTCAGTTTATTGATCTCATCATTTCTTCTCCACTATGGCTTCTCAATATCCAAGAGCAAATTACAGAGTCTTTCCTGACAACTATTTTGGTCTTTTCTCTCTTCCCTGTCTTTTTACGTGGTCACTTCCTTTCTTCATACAGATGCCCTTGACGTCATCCCCCAGGTCCTCCGCATTGTCCCAAATCTATGCGATATACTTGGATGCTACCTCTGTCATTCCTATTCTAAACGTGGCTGAGAGCCGAAGTATGAAATGGTGATTGGAAAGTTTAGTTTTGTATTCAGCTTAAGTACTAGATGATTCTGGGGAAAACAAAGGTGACTCAGTACATTTATCCTCAATAAGGGAAGCTTATTATTTTTATCATCATCACTATAAAATGATATCCAAGTTCCATTAGCTCTCATTTTCACATTAATAATGATAACCTTTTCAGGCCAACTAATTTTACAAATTGGGCATATGATAGTAAGTTTTCAAGAGTAAGTGCACATTGAAAAAGGCCAACAACTTAAAGCATGGTCTATGTTGTGATTGTCAGAGTAAGAATGAGGTTATGAAGACTAGGGCAGGGCTGAGGGGAAGGCGAGGAAGGGACCTCAATTCAGGGCAGCCAGTGAGGAGCCCCGGTGGTATACTGGTGATGCACTGGGTTGTGATCCACATGGTTGCTAGTTTGAAAACACCAGCAGCTCTGAGCAAGAAAACCGGGCTTTCTACTCCTGTAAACAGTGACAATCTTGGAATCCCGTGGGGAGTTACTGTGAATCAGCCTTGACTTGATGGGAGTGAGTTTTTGTTTTTTTGGGAGGAGCACGAAGCATGGAGCACTGCAAGAAAGGGAGAGAGGCAATGCCAATTTGTGTCTCACTTGGCTTAACGCTGCCAGAAAGGCACAGACCACTGGAGTGGGCCCTGGTGATGCATGTGGCAAACAAAATCAAACGAGTAGGCAATTAAACAATTGCTTAAACAACATTAACCAAAACAAACAACGAAACATAGCTCTACATTAAACTGTCCTATTTGGCCCGGTGAGCAATTATGATGGTTCAAGTTCACAGAAAAACTGCAAAAAAAAAATCTTAGCTTTGTTTTTATTCCTATATGTGAGTCCACTGTGGTCACAATCACATGTTCCATGAATGTTAAGGTATCATTTGAAAAAAATGATAATTCAGTAAAGTCTCTGAAAAGCACTGTCCAATAGAATTTCAGCATCATAGAGATAATGTTCAATATCTGTCCTGTGCAGTACAATAATCACGAGTCATATGTGGTTATTGAGGATTTGAAATGAGTCTGGTGCAAGCGAGGAACTGCAGTTTCCATTTTCTTACAATGTAATTAATCATAATTTAAAGAGTCACACATGGTGTTGGCTGCCATACCAAAAGGCATAGCTCTAAACACATTTTATGAAAAAAAGAGAAAATATGTAGGTGTAGATGCATATAAGGATACAGCCATAGTTTAGAATATATATATATTTAGATACCATAGTATGTATCAGTTTTGTGTTTTCTTATATATGTGCTTATATATGTGTATATGGATATTCCCACATAAATCAAAGATAACAAAATGTGATCTTCAAAAAAATTTCTTATCAGGACGAAGCAAGAGAATGTAAATATTTTTCATTTTGTATTTGTAATAACACCTTAATAGTCGGCAAAGCCTTACTAAGAGCAAAGCCAAATACTATCCTGCTGCTGGCCTACAATATCTGAGTGACCGGTATTGGCAAACCAGGGGCTTGTTGGAGCCACCTGAGAGAAATGCACTCACCTGTTTCCCAGACACCTTCGTCATCACTAAGTTTTCCTGTGTTGACAGTTTGAAGGGGAAAAAAATACAACTTTAAATTCAGGGCTCCTAAAACTGGTTTCAGCAATCTAAATAATAGAGAAATAAGCCAAATCTCTTCCCCTATCTGATTTTGGAAATTTCTATTTAAGAGAACTGCAAATAACTATAACACATAATGCCTTTAGGACTTAGTGACTTTGGTCTTTTTGTTTCCAAAAGTGTTCCTTGTGGTTTCCAGTGAGGAGTGGCCAGTGCAGGGGTGGCCCTGTGTACACCCAGGACGGTGCAGTAAGAGCCACCGTGTGGCTATCGAACCTCAACTATTCATTGGTGTGTCCTTCAAGAGCCCTCACATGGCGACATGAAGGGAAGGGAAAGGGACTGTGTATCGTCTCCTTTGCCTTTTTTGAGTGTTTGTTTTCTTCTAGACTTACCATTAGGAAAAAACTATTATTTCCGTCTTACACAATAAATAAAATAAAAGCACACTAGCTTTCCCAAGGCACCCTCCAGACAGAATGGAATGACTCTCATCAAAGATTAAAGCATCTGAGATGCACTCAAAGCGGCACTTCACGTCTCTGGCTCTGTATTATGCCCAGCCTGTCAGTGCTCAGAAACGGCTACTAGCTTCCATTTCGAAAATGCAGTTTCCGTTTTCTTGCTTAGTGTACTTTGGAAAACACAGTCCCCTTAGTAAACACTCCTTTTAAAGGATCAAATGTTCAGATACGGTCCACCTGCGGTCCTCTTTGCTGACCGGAGTCCATTCTTTGTTGTGCTCGGTATCAAAGTAGAGCATTGATTGCCTGCCTCTTTCTGTTCTTCTGAGTTTTGAGGGACGTTATGTACGGCTAAGTCGCCACTAGCTTAAGCATGAATCTAGCCTTTCTTTGTGCTCCATTTTTATTCTACAATTTTGCCAGTGTCTTTGTTCAAGCCGTTCAGCCTAAAAAGAATGACAATGAATTTGGCCTTGTGACAGGGGAGGGGATACAGTCAATAGGCAAAGAATGAACCTGGACCATAAATCTGAAGATCAAACCATGTTTAACAAGTAAGTCCATGTGTGGTTGGTTCCACATTGTACGGCCGTCAAGTGGTGCCTCTCACTGTTTGAACAACGAGCTAACACTAAGGCCACCTGTTGTTCTGTGAGAAGGGCGATCAGGACGTTCCTTGGATGTTAGGATGGCGAGACTTCGTCGCAGGTGCTTTGGACACGTTGTCAGGAGAGACCGGTCCCTGGAGAAGGACACCGTGCTTGGTAAAGTAAAGGGGCAACGCCAAAGTGGAAGATCTTTGACAAGGTCTACGAGGACCAAGCAGGTCCAAGCAGTGTTTGGTTTTGTTGTACACCAGGTCGCTAGGAGCCAAAAGCTTAGACAGAGAGCCTCACTCTGAGAAGCATTCTGGCTAAATTTCTTCCAAGACAGGTTTGTTCTCGAAGCAAAGAGAGTGAGATATCGTCTCCTGTCCTTTAGACAGGCTATCAGGAGGGTCAGTCCCTGGGGGCAACGGCTTGACAAAGTGGACCAGTGAAAGGGAGGACTCCATGGACACAGTGCCTGCAACACTGGGTCAAGTTGAGAGGATGGCACTTTTTGCTCTGTTGTCTATCGGTCACGGTCAGCTGCAAATGACAACAACATAGAGAGAGAGAGGTTTCCAAAGAAGATAGATCGCACATGCAGGCCGTTTTTAGGTTGGAGGAATTCTGATAACACATTGTAATCTCGGCTTAATTTTCACTGTCTCGACACACTGAGTCTTTTTACTAAAATAAGCAAGTTGTCATTTTCATGGCAGTGACAGTGAAGTGGCAAACAGCACTTGCCTGAAATCAGACGTCCGTCTTCTGAATCCATGTTCCCACTCTGTTGTCCACTTAGCTGCCTTCCCGCCCACCCGAGCTCACGGCGTCCCCTTGTGCTTACACTGGAACAGCTCCTTCCAGGGCCAGCCCCTTGGGAGCAGATCCCCTGGCCCGTGTTTGAAGCACCTCTGGGCACGTTTAAAGCACCAGCACATCAGTTAGTAGTCAGGCCCTTAGCAATCCTGCTGCTTCACTAGAGGACCCACTCGTTCAGTCGTTTAACCTCTCTGTCCTCCTAATTTCCTCACTAGTAAACTAGAGCTAATAGCAGGAACCACTTTTAGATTAAATAGATTCAAAGAGACAAACTACTTAGAAGAAGACCTGGCCCCTTGCACATTTTCAAAACTATGAGTGTGAATATTCTCGCTGTTTTCCTCACTCTTTGTGTAGATTTCCTCACTGAGTGTGGTGTTTGTTAGATGGCTTCCCTTCTCCTTTCTGCTTCCCTCCTTAGCCCCGTTTCCCTTTCCTGACTCTAGATTTTATTCTATTGGCTAATTCAGTCTCTCTCAATCTGAGGTTTACCAGTCACTAAACACTACCGTCAACTATAAAAGTAAAAACATAATGTCATACGAGTTTAGAAACTAAACAGATCTCTGAGTTAAATTATCATTTCAAAAGTAAATTTCTTTAAGAGGTAACATAAAAGTACGGATAGCATCATTTTATTTATTCATTTTATATAGCTGTACCAGTAGAACCGGCAAGCTTCTCCTTAGGCCATTCTCTGCCTTCTCTGACTCTCAACGGCTTATTTTTAATGAGAAAGGCAGGAAACAGATGGTCCAAATGACTATGTGGCTAAGTGGTTGACCATTAAGTGTGGTTTGTTCAGACAGTGTGCCAATTACGTTACACTGGGAAAGCCACCATAGCACATCTTGGATTTTAGTTCAAATAGTCTATAATGCATACTATCATGTTTTTAACAAATTTAAAATCGGTGACTAGGTTTTGAAATCATGGAGTTTACGTCACATGCTGACTGTATCACAGGATTGGGTCGGGCGGTAACTCAATTGCCAACTCCCGCTAGAAAGAAACATGTATTACTTTTAGGAATATAGACAATTGACCAGAATTTTCAGAATTCCATAATCTTGGTGTCATGTGGCCACTAGAATCGAAATAAAAGCCATAGCTTTTGTATAAAAAGCATTACAGAAACTTGTTAGGTACAATTATGTCTAGTCTATTCTTGAGAAGATCTTGAAATGCAAATACTATATATTTCAAGGTTGTACTGTGGCTCCTATGAAGTTGTTTTCCTTTACTTCAGGTTCAACTTGAACTTACACACAAGCAACTGATGATCTAGCCCACAGTCCATCCCTGGCCTTGTTCTGACTGATGATTTTGAACATGTCCCTTGTCTCTTTCCATTGATACAGTTCATTTAATTCCTGGATATTATGTAAGGCCAGGTCCATGTGTATATTCATCACTTATGCTCTTGAAAAGGGTATTTGCAATAGATAAGTTGCTGGTCTTACAAAATTCTATAGGGAGATGTCTAGAGTTGATTCTCTCACCAAGATCCTATTTGCCAAATGCTGATCCTTCTTGTTTCCATCTTTCACCTTCCAGTCACCAGCACTTATCAATGCATCATGGTGATAAATTTCAGTCTGAATAGGTTGGTAGACTTCTTAAATTTCACCCTTTTGAGTTTTACTGGTTGGTACATAAATCTGAGTAACAACAGTACTGCCTGGCCTTCCTGTTAGTTGTAAGAAGAGTATCCTATCACATGGACAGTATCGCACTTTCAGGATGGATCTTGAACTGTTCTTTTGGATGCTATTCCATTTCAATTTGTTCCTTCTGGAATAGATCATATGATTGTCTGATCCTAAATGGCCGATACCAGTCCATTTCAGCTAATGCCTCAGATATCAATCTTCATGAGTTTCAATTAATTTTGACAACTTCCAATTTCCCTAGATTCTTAGTTCATGCTCCAATTCCTTTTGATTGTTTATAGCTGTTTCTTCCCCCTTTTGAATCATGCCTCATCAACACCATTCACATTATGAAGGTCGATACTATTTCCCCAGACATGATTTTTAGTGCCTTCAAACCTAGGGACTCAGCTTACACAACTATTATCAGACAATATCTCATTATTTTCTGGTCCTTCTTATGCTCCATTTTTATTCTACAGTTTTGCCAGTACCTTTGTTCAAGCAGGTCAACCTAAATAGAATGGCAATGGATGGGAACGGGATATAGCCGAAACCCAAAGAACCCATGTCATCTATCTCAAGATCAAACCATGTTCAACAACTAAGTCAATGGGTTTCTCCACATTTCAAAAAATTCAAGGAGCACCTCGCATTATTTGAGTTCTTAGATAAGACTGGTATATCTAGTCCATTGGCCAATATTCTGAGAGGTGGAGCAGCATTTTAAAAGCTCTGAAGTAGACTGTTTCCTACAATGTTGAAAACTGCTCCCAAGTTACATCATTTTCTCCAAACTGTCTGATAATTTTTTAAAACATTGTTTTCATCACTCTGCCACATTGTAGTCCTGATGGAAAGAATCAGTCCAGTAAATGCCAAGATTTTCTGCTTTCTTCATTAAAAAGGCATCCTAAACATGTGTGAAGGCAAGTCAGACTGAGAAAAAATATTTGCAGCAGAAATAACTGACAAAGAATTAGTAGTAAGAATCAACTAAGAGAAAATACGAGAGCACACTGAATGGATACTGAAGGGCAATTCACCAGTGGTTAATTTTCAACACAACCTTGTTGACCAGGTACATAGTAAACAACAAATGCTAGCTCCCGGATTTCGTCAAAGCCAAGAACTATCAATTGTAAGATATTAAAGTTGTTGCCAAATTTCAGTGTGAGACGCCGCCCTAATTCAATGGTCCAAAAAGTGAGAGTATTTGTGTTGCAGGATGAGTGAAACACTGTATTTTTAGCTATTTAAAAATAAAGTCGTATTGTCCCCAGTTCAGTGTTAGGGACTTATTAGAGATATAAAGATATTACATGCAGTCTCTGATCTTGGAGAAACCAAAAACCAATTATAAGGAGAAAACAAGAAGGTAAAAAATTAATGATGGTGTGACTTAACAAATGGTATGAAAATATAGAGTGCACCTCAAAGGCATATAAACCAGGCTAATGTTTCATTTTTAAGAAGTAAATATTCCTACCTTAAAAAGTAAATAGCTTTAGGTTAATTAAAAATGAGGGAATCATATAAAATTGAGATTCAAATGCCATAGGTTTTTGTTTAGTATTCAAGTTTGAGAATCATAGGGCAGTACCTGTATCCAGTAAGTGTCTAAGAGTAAGTGTCGAAGTGCCTACTTTGAGGGGCTGTTAAAGAGTCTCCGCCCCCTCCAAGCATTGCTAGATACTGACTGATTCCAGATAGTGGCGTTTTATGTATCTCTACCTAAACACACAAAAAGATCACTAAGAATCAGAGATAACAAACTGCACGACGTGAGCTCAGAACATTTCAGGTAAATTGTTTCATATTCCATTTCCACTTCTGTATTCTCTCACACACTGATTAGTAAAAGCAATCAACACATAGCATCTCTCACAAACAACAGGCAGACACTCTATGCAGCATTCACCATTGTCATGATTTATGGCCAACAGAGACTTACACATTTAGCAAGAATACTGAAAAGTGAAAACGGCATCATCAAAATTTCATTGGGAAACCTGAGTGATGGTATATATACTTCTTTTGCAGTAAAAATTCATTCTGGCCAACCAAACATTAAATTCTCCTTCCAAACTGCTAAGAACACATTTGAGTTCAGACTTAAAATACCTGTTATTCCTCAGGGTGGGGGGGAGGGGGGAGTGCTATATCCCAAACTGAGCGAAGCCGTAAACCCTCAGCTTAATTTTTTAACAGACTAAAGTAAAATCTGTATCTATTTAGGAGTAGGCAGTTCTATATGCTTTGATAGATTTACATTGTGTTCCATCTTTCAAAAAAGTAATTTGTGTTTTAAATTAGGAAGTGATGCATGGCTAGAATCTAAATTGCTTTTATAAGTGCCAAAATGAATGCAGAAAAGAATCACATTAAGTACCGTGCTCTTGCAAATAATCATCTAAATGAAGCCAAACTGCCAACATTTTCCATGGATCAAAGATGAGAAAAGGGGTGGGAAGCTGGGTGGATGGAGGCAGAACGCCCAGAAAGGGGGAATGACAATGCTGGCACACGGTGCAAACGTGACCAATGTCCAGGCGAAAATGTCAACTTTGCGTATAAACTTTCACAATACAGTATAGTACACAAAGGGCGCTGTCATGAAGCCTTCTTAGCCAGAACACACACCTGGAGGGAAGGAGCTGCTGGGCCCAGAGGGCTCAGGACCGTGGTTTTGGGGACACTAAAATTAACTAGCCTAATAAAGTCCATACAAAGACAATTTTCTCATATACTCTGATGAGTAGGAACTGGGATCTTAGAAGCGTGTGCGTGGCCATCTAAGGGACCACTATGGGTCTCTTCCTGTCCAGGTCAGAGCTGGATCGAAGCCATTAGTCGAAGGGGCAACAGACTACAAGAACCCCAGAAGAATTGGAAGGTGCCGAGGACTACCGCTGACTCCTCTGGAAGGACTCACACCAGGAGTTCCTGGGGAAGTGTGGACCAAAACTCAAAATAATAATTTTTTTAAAAAGGCCAGCCTACTGCTATGATAAAGACTGGTGGACCCCAGAGATATGGCCCTTCATACTCCTCAAGCCTGGAAGTAAACTTCCTCCCATGGCTCAGCTTCCCCCAACCAACAGACAGCCTATCAGCTGAACAACAGGGAGACACGCTGCTCGGAGGAGTCAGCCATTTGAGATCAAAAGGACAGCATGTGCGCAGCGATAAAGCTCCAACGGCAGGAAGAGACAGGAGAGGAGGGGAAGAAAGGGGGGCACGCATGGAGGAAGAGTCCTGTGACCCTGGGGGGCTGCAACCAAGTCACACAACAATGCTTACATACAAACTGTTACTGAACAACTCTCATTCGCTCTATAAACGTTCACTCAACACACATGCGCACACACGCGCACACACACTTGTGGGAGAGGTTTTGGGTCCTTACATGAAATTGACACAGCCTGTGCCAGCAGGTGGAGCGATCCAGACGAAGCTGAGATTGGTTGTGGGCAGATGGCTCACGTGAGAGGCTACCACACTGCACATGAACTGGTTTCCAAACTGGTGGTCGGACATGATCCCTGCGGGGGGAGAGAAGAGAAACTGTTACACAGACAACAGAACACACTTCCTTCTCCTCACAGCAGCACAGTATGCTCTGGATGGTTTCCTTTCTAAGCTAGGGTGCATTATGCTCTTTGGCGTTTACATGAAGTCGTACGCTATTTGGCAATAGAGAGTGCAGCGTTTTACTCTACTGCTTGAAGGAAAGCCATCCCGTAAACCGTTATTGGGAGGGAGGGAGTGGTCCGCTGCATGCATTACGGCACCGCTTGCTTAGGTTTGACTTTTTTGGAGCCTTACCACCAAAGAGCACCAGGAGGACACCTGCAGGCTGACCAGGTTGGGCTCCTGGGAGCTGTTTGCAATAAGGAAGAGCAACTATCCTGGGGCCTGAGGGGATCTCAGGAAGAGGGCAGGCGGAGCTTGTTAAAATACTTGGTGTGTGTGGCTGCTACCTGCGGAGTCAGGAGAGCAAATTTGCCCACAATTTTCCTCATTTTAGTTCTGGAAAACCACTCAGTGTTATGGAAAGGTTCAGAGAAGGGTGGTTGGTCCTTTTTCTGGGTTGGCTGTTAATGAAAAATGAGGAGAGTTCCAAAGCTGCGTACGTTTCCCTTTTCCCCCTAAATTTTACTTGTTGAAAATACCCACAGCAAAACATAAACCAATCTAACAAACTCTATGTGTACTGTCTAACTTAGGCAACCATTCTCTCTCGCCTGTGCTGAGTCGCTCCCTCCTACTTCCTGCTGTCAATTTGATGCCTGATAGCGTTCTTAAGAGAGCATACGTTCATAGCAGTTATACTTAGGAAAAAAATTTTTTCCCAATGATTCTAATCATGGAGAAATGTGAACTGGAAATGCAAAGAGCAGAAGCAGCCTCTTGTGTTAGCGTGGAGAGGGCAAAGCTAGGTGATTTTGTGATGTGCACCATGCTCGTGTTTTTGTCTGCATTCACAGCAGCACAGTCTCAGCGTGGCCTTGATCTTTCACGAAATTGTTTACATTCAACATGAGAGCACCACGGCCTAGATCAGGGTTCCTCAAACTATGGCCATGGGCCACACGCGGCCCGCTGAGAACATTTATCCAGCTGTCCAGTTGTTCTTGCACCATTTGGTTTTTTTACTTCAAAATAATGTATGTGCAGTATGCACAGGAATTTGTTCATAGTTTTTTTTAAACTATAGTCCAGCCCTTCAATGGGTCTGAGGGACAGTGAACTGGCCCCTGTTTAAAAAGTTTGAGGACCCCTGGCCTAGATCTTAGAGTTGAGAATTAAATGGCCCAGTACATATGGTCGAGTGTCTGCAAATAATCAGAAAATTTTATTCCATTCATAGCATTTCTCCCTAAGCCCCTAAGTGGGACACCCACCACCACCAATCGTCTACAGCCACACTGTCCAATGTAGTAGCCACTGGCCAATGTCATTACTTAAATTTTAATCATCTGAAATTAGATATTAATCAAAATGCCAGTTCTTCAGTAGACTCAGCCACATTTCAAGTGCTCAATGGCCACCCTCCTGGCTACCATAGATTGGTGCCAGCAATGCAGAACACCTGTTAGACAACACTGGTTCACAGGATACAAACCCCTTCGATCTGTCTCCTATCTCTGTCCAGTCTCAGCTTCAGCACTCTCTGCCTTTGTCTTGCCCATCCCCTTACAATGTACACACTCACCCACCACGTGCACCTTCCTCCTCTAACCTGGCACAGACAGTACCCTCTACAGGGAAAGCTCTCACTCCTCAAATGACCTCAACCACTTTGGCAATTCCTCCTGCAAGATTCCGCTCATGTCTGCTTTGTGGTACTTGCCTCATCCACTTTGTTCCTCGTATGGGTCCCCACTGACCCTCATATCGCCGCAGCTCAGTCATTCCCAAGACTCTTTAAATGTTCTTTTCACTTAGGTTTCTCTACTCTCTATATTAAGTTCCTTGGGTCTCATAATTTGTATTTCTTGAGCGTCGTTACAGATAGACAAGTCTGTTCATTTTCCTTTATACATTTGGCTTTTGTCTGTGCCTTATGAGTACCTTCTCAATCTTCACGTTTTAAAACGTACTTTCCTTTCAGTAATTGTCACATTTACATCTTTAGCGTATGTGAATTTTGCTTTGGTCCTTACAAGATAAGGATTTAACTTTACAATTTTTTTCTAAATTGTTTTAGGTTGATGGTTATAAGTTCTCATTCTACACTTGCAAAGGGATGATGGCCTCAGGGCCTCAGCACAGGCCTCTGCTCCCAAGGAACCCTGGTGGTGCTGTGGGTTAGGTACTGGGCTGACAACCAGAAGGTTGGTGGCTCAAATCCAGCAGCTGCTCAGAAGGAGAAAGGTGAAGCTCTCAGTTTCTGCATGGGGTTGCATTCAATCAGAAGCAACTTGCTGGCAGTGGTTTTCCTGCACATCAGAACAACCTTTCTAAAAGGCATATATGATTATGACTGTCCTCTGCTCAGATCCCTTCAATGACTCCCCATCAGACTCCAGAGAAACAGAAATCCCACTCATCTTCTTATCTGCTGGGAATTCCTACATGCTCTTCAAGATCCAGCTCAATGGAGCCTGTGTTTGAAACCATTCAGGTGAGTTACTTACTGTGCTGAGTAAAATGAACAAATAAGACGTGGCCCCATCCCTTGAGGACCTCCTTCCCCCCTCCCTGCCCCTGTCCCCATGTTTGGAGAGGTGTGCATCTCAAAATTCATCATATCAATTCATAATTCTTCCATCACAACATTTAAACAGCCCTTCACTGTGTCCCCGGGAGAAGTAAGTCTCTAATTTTTTTAATCCTAAGCATGTAGCTCAATGCGTGGCACACTTATATTATTCAAAAAATAACTGATGCATTCTTAATATATATGAGAATAACTTAATTATAAAACAAAATCGTAATTGCAAGAATACTTTCTTCTATTAAATTGAAATTCTATGATGCTCACTTTCCTGACACAACCGCTGAAGACAAAGCGGGTGAATAAGCAAATGTGGTGAAGAAAGCTGATGGTGCCTGGCTATCAAAAGGATATAGTGTCTGGGGTCTTAAAGTCTTGAAGGTAAACAAGTGGCCATCTAGCTCAGAAACAACAAAGCCCACGTGGAAGAAGCACTCCAGCCTGTGCGATCACGAGGTGTCGAAGGGATCAGATATCAAGCATCATCAGAACAAAAACATCTTATCATAGTGAATGAGGGGAGGAGTGCGGAGTAGAGACCCAAAGCCCATCTATAGGCCACTGGACATCCCCTTACAGAAGGGTCACAGGGAGGAGACGAGCCAGTCAGAGTGCAGTATAGTAACAATAAAACATACAACTTTCCTCTAGTTCCTAAATGCTTCCTTCTCCCCAACTATCATGATTCGAATTCTCCCTTGCAAACCTGGCTAGACCAGAGGATGTACACTGGTACAGATAGGAACTGGCAACACAGGGAATCCAGGACAGATGATCCCTTCAGGACCAGGGGTGTGAGTGGCGATACTAGGAGGGTAGAGGGAGGGTGGGTTGGAAAGGGGGAACCAATTACAAGGTGACTTCCTCTCTGGGGGACGGACAACAGAAAAGTGAGTGAAGGGAGACATCGAACAGGTCAAGATATGACAAAATAATAATTTATAAATTATCAAGTGTTCATGAGGGATGGGGGAGGGGGAAGGGAGTGGAAAAGATGAGGACCTGATGCCAGGGGCTTAAATGGAGAGCAAATGTTTCAAGAATGATGAGGGCAAAGAATGTACAAATGTGCTTTACACAATTGATGTATGTATGGATTGTGATAAGAGTTGTATGAGCCCCTAATAAAATGATTAAAAACCAAACAAAATTGAAGCATAAGGATTACTTTAGCTAGTAAAACGGACTCTTCTTGATTAAAAAGTTGTTTAAAACAAGTCTTACTGGTCAAAGAAATAGAAAACAACTATGTTTTGACTTATCTTAGTGGTGTTCTTTTTCTCATTCAAATTTTTATTTTTTTAAACTGCATCTTGAGACAAAAGTCATCAAGCTAGAAACCCCACAAAATAAGAGAGGGCAAGTCTTACTGGCCAAAAATATAGAAACTAACTATGTTTTGACTTATCTAGTGGTGTTCTTTTTCTCATACGTTTTTATTTTTTTAAGCTGCATCTTGAGACAAAAGTCATCAAGTTAGAAAAACCACAAAATTAGAGAGGGCAAGAGATTCCCAGGGGAAGTACAGAGTGCTGAAGGAGACTCAACAGCGGTGACTCAGGAATTGCCATTCCTACCAGCAGCAACCCAGCATGGAAATGACACATCTGCAGGAGTCACCCTGGCCCAAATGGAAGAACTGTCCCAGCCAGACGCTGTGGGAAGGAAAAGTAACCCAACCAAATGGGTTTCAGAGCAGGAGTCATGTTCAAATATCTCCCACCCCTCAAAGAGCCTCTTAGAAAGTGCCTCAGGCCTCTGACAACCCTCCCTGCAGCCTCCTGGCTGCAGGCACCTACTGGGTGCCCAAGGAGGACTGGGCTGGAGGGGCTGGGTTGGGCTGGAGGGGCTGGGCTGGGCTGGAGGGGCTGGGTTGGGCTGGAGGGCTGGGCTGGAGGGGCTGGGCTGGGCTGGAGGGGCTGGGCTGGGCTGGAGGGGCTGGGCTGGGCTGGAGGGCTGGGCTGCAGGGCTGGGCTGGAGGGTCTGGGCTGGAGGGGCTGGGTTGGGCTGGAGGGGCTGGGCTGGGCTGGAGGGGCTGGGCTGGGCTGGAGGGCTGGGCTGGAGGGGCTGGGCTGGGCTGGAGGGCTGGGCTAGGCTGGAGGGCTGGGCTAGGCTGGAGGGCTGGGCTAGGCTGGAGGGCTGGGCTAGGCTGGAGGGCTGGGCTGGAGGGCTGGCCAGGACTCTCTGCAATCTGCTTTGCAATAAAAGCCTGATGATGGGAAAGAAAAAAAAAAGTGCCTCAATGTCTCAGTGGAGTAAAACTTGGTGTTATGCTGTCAATATCACTGGATGGCCTTCAGGCCTGCTCTAAGATCTCATTCTTGCAACCAACAGGCCAGCAGTCATGAAACTTGGCTGCACAGGGGCACTACCTGAAGAGATCTTTAAAATCCTGGTTGCAAGACATTTTTCAAAACTCACAACACAATTGTAATGTGTAGCCAAACACTTGCGTTGCAATGTGCCTTACTCAAGGGGAGATCACTGAACACAGGGCACTACAGCAAAGTGCGACAAAGAAACTAGCTGGTGCCCAACTGTCAGAATGAACAGTGTCTGGGGTCTTAAAGGCTTGTCTTCAAACAAGCAGCCACCTAAGTGAGGTATCAAGTAAGTCCACATGGAAGCAGCACAGCAGCCTGATTGTAGGTAAGAACATTCAAACCCAAAAGGAGGGAATGGTAACAGCTTAAATTGTGAACACCTGGTTTTCAGAACGCAGATGGAAGTAGATGTAGAAGATGGAAGTAGATGCCTACGATCTATTTGCACGTGAATTCAGCTTCCAGTGAATTCCCTCTGAAGGTAGTCCATAAACATAGTCTTGCTATTAGCAGAACACTGTAGAGCTGATTATGGAAGATGTAGTTAGGCTAAATGTAAGACCTTATCACTTAATCTCCCTTTTGACACATTTTTAAGTTGTTTCCATTTTTTATATCTTATACTTTCAGTTGAGGCTTTTCTATGTTTGCTGAGTTAGTATAGTTGTTGGGTTTTTGTTACTGTTGTTGTTTGCTTCCACTTTGTGTTTTGCATGATTTTCTGTACGTGAAATCGGATACGTAAGTCTACAGAGACGGTAACTGGGTTAATAATTACCTAAGGTTATGGCAGGGGACAATAAGGGATAATGGGGAGCTACCAACAATGAGTCCAAGGGAAAAAATGCTCTAAAATTGACTGTGGTGCTTGAACAGCTCTTTCTAAATGGATTGAATAATTAAATTGTATGATATGGGAAGTATATGTCAATAAAACTATTTTAAATATGTGCCTTTATAAAACACTTAGTGTCCAGGGTTTATACTAGTCACATAATTATGGCACCAATATAGAGTATAAAATCACCTAGAAGCACCACACATAAAAACCTGGTCAACTCAGCTCAAGCCACTGCCATCAAATCGATTCCGGCTTTTAGTGACCCTAGAGGACAGAGTGGAGCTGCCCTGTGGGTTTCCAAGACTGTAGCTTTCTGTGGGACTAGAAAGCCTCATCTGTCTCCCAGGGAGTCGCTGGTACCTTCAAACTGCACTGGCAGCTAGCAGCCCAGTGGGCTCCAGAGAGCATGGCGATTTATATAAATGTCCGATCCTCTTACTCGCCATTCCTGAAACTGCCACAAACAGACATTCCAAGAACTTATGTTCTTCCAAGCTGTCTGAGTGTGGAGTGGTCTTTGATTTTTTTCAACACAAAACACTAGCCAATTATATTGCTGCCAGATCTTGATTGGCATTTTCTTTGAAAACATCTTCACATTGGCTATCTGATATCAACCATCAGGGAAACACACACACACACACACACACACACACACACACAGCCACAGTATTTAAAGAATCTCTATTTTATACCAAATACGATGTCAGTCCTGATTGAGGTATATAAAAGCAGCATAGGACATAGTCCCTACCTAAAATTACCTTCACTAGAGAGAACACTAGAATAAATTAACATTCTAAGTAGAAAAACTATAAAATATAAGTTAAGGGCTAAACTCGGACGTGGTGATGAGAAACACAAAATAGGGGAGAAAATCTCATTAATATGAACAATCATAATAATAACATCTATTGCTTGATGAGGTGCTAAGTACTATACTGTGTTGAATATTAACAACCCTATGAGGTAGGCGCTGCCATTTTTTCCATTGCCTCAGTTAGGATGGAGACACATGGAGACAGAGGAACTTACTAACATAACAAGAAGGCAGTGGACAGAGGAGCCAGGATTCAAATCAGTGTTCTTGCTACATGTTCAGAACAAATTCTCTTAAAAGATGGAGAGTGGATCTGAGACTTGAGGAAAAGGCTAATAATTTTTGTTGATTTTTTTAATTTACAAAAAACAGCTCCTTCATCAGGTATCAGGCATGAAAGAATAAAAAAAATCATATCATTGTGAATGGGGGCAGTGTGGAGTGGAGACCCAAAGCCCATCTGTAGACAACTGGACATCCCCTTGGTCACAGGGAGGAGACAAGCCAGTCAGGGTGTAGTGTAGCAACAATGAAACATACAACTTTCTTCTAGTTCTTTAATGCTTCCTCCCACCCCACCCCTCACTATCATGATCCCAATTCTACCTTACAAATCTGGCTAGACTAGAGGATGTGCACTGGTACAGATACGAGCTGGAAACAGAGAATCCAGGACAGATAACCCTCTTAGGACCAATAATGAGAGTAGTGATACCAGGAG
This sequence comes from Tenrec ecaudatus, assembly GCF_050624435.1. Classification (NCBI taxonomy): domain Eukaryota; kingdom Metazoa; phylum Chordata; class Mammalia; order Afrosoricida; family Tenrecidae; genus Tenrec; species Tenrec ecaudatus. The sequence goes on from NC_134538.1 coordinate 122,973,446, forward strand.
GGAAAGGGGAAGGTGTGGGGATAAAGCAGAAACCAATCTCAAGGATCTACATATAACAACAGAAATGTGGGTGAAGGGAGACATATAATTATAAATTATCAAGGGTTCATGAGGGAGGGGGAAAATGAGGAGCTGCTACCAAGGACTCAAGTAGAAAGAAAATGGTTTGAAAATTATGATGGCAACAAATGTACAAATGTGCTTGACACAATGGATGAATGTATGGATTGTGATAAGAGCTGGACGAGTCCCCAATGAAATGATTTTAGAAACAAACAAACAAACAAACAAAGTCCCTTCAATTCTGCCACATTCCAGCTAAAGTTTAAAAAAAAAGAAGAAACAACTGTGCATCTTCTCTTACACTTCAGTTTACCATCTATGAATCAGTAGTTCATATCCGTTAGCTACCTTTCCATTGCACAGCTCTCTGAATGCAGCTATTTTTCAAGACAGAAGACACCTGCTAGGGCGTTCCACACAGGCAGGCGTCGTGAGCAGAGGAGCGCGTGCGCGCGCGAGCACCCAGCAAGGGCGAGCAGCCGGCACCAGCTCCCAGTGTGCGCTCAAGCCCAATTTAGTGCAAATGCACAGAGATCTCCTTAATGGCTGTGGTGTCATGCAAGACATATACCGTCTAATTAGTGTATGTGATCTGGAAAGCTATTTTTGGAATAAGTGTAATTTGAATTTGATAGTGAATTTAAACTTGCAATGCTGCTTTCCTTGCTGCATGCTGGATAATAGGATGCATGGTTTTTTTTAAAGGTGAATTGGGAAGAGAAAATAGGAACTAAAATAATATAAAAACTTGATTATATGGAGTTTTACAAGGAGACATGTAGCTATAAATATTTATAATATATAGTAGGGGCACACTGCAATTTTTATTTTATCTTGTGCTTATGTGTACACTGTCGCCGTGGTTGTAGAACTCAGCTGCCAGTGGAAAGGTCAGTGGTTCAAAGCAGCTGGTGGGCGATGTGGCCCTCGGCCTCCCCGCAGAGGTACAGCCTGGGAACTCCGTGGGGCAGCTCTCCTCTGTCCCACGGGGCCAATGCGTCAGAAGTGACGTGAGTGACAACAGTGGGTGTGACTCATACAAATTTTTTTCTTGGAAAACTTCTTCCCCAAAGCAAGAGACTATTTCCAAGATATCCGGACTATAGCACAAAGTGAACACTTGGAGAAATATGGTTTTCCTGACCTAGCTTTGAGCAAAGAAAGCTGTGTCTCTTTCAAATTTTGAAGATTCACAGAATGTACAGCCGTTTTGACTTTAGCAATCCTTGTTATTTTTAGAAACATCTTAGTTATAAATCTGCTTCCTTTTGAATATTGTATACATACATTGGAAAACTGAATAATCACACACTGGTTATAATACCGAGATCAAGAACAATCCATATCACTTAAAAATACTTTTTTTCCATTCTTTTTTTTTTACATTTTATTAGAGGCTCATACAACTCTTATCACAATCCATGCATATACATATATCAATTGTATAAAGCACATTCGTACATTCTTTGCCCTAATCATTTTCTTTTTTATTTATTTTTTAAATTAATACATATTTTTATTAGGGGCTCATACAACTCTTATCACAATCCATACATACATCAATTGAGCAAAGCACCCTTATACATTTGTTGCCCTCGTCATTCTTTTTTTTTTTTACATTTTATTAGGGACTCATACAACTTATCACAATCCATACATATACATACATCAATTGTATAAAGCACATCCATACATTCCTCGCCCCAATCATTCTCAAAGCATTCGCTCTCCACTTAAGCCCTTTGCATCAGGTCCTCTTTTTTTTTCTCCTCCCTCCTAAAAATACTTTTAAAAGAATATTTATTAAGTCTCGAAAGGAGCAAAGACAACCCACAGACACGCCATCAGGATGCGCGAGGCCCTTAGCATGAAGTCAATGGTGTCCAAGGATTCTCAGTTGGGACATGAACTAAATAAGGCAGGGGAAGGAGGCAGCTGCCCGTAATTCATGATTGTTGGCAGATCCATATACCACAGTGCTAAGTGGGACAGCGCAGGGGAGGACTATGGTTAGGACATTGCATTGTGTTAGACACAAGGGCTTGCAAAATTGGCCCAGGGACTTCCAACCAAAGCAGTCAGGACAAGACATCTAGGGCATGGTGCATGACTATCCTACCACCTGTAATGTTCCCAGGCAGGTGACCTCCACAGGCACACACCCTGCCAAGGCCCTATAAAAGAATGCCCCACCCTCAGCTGGCCAAAGAAGGGTGGAGGTAATCCACTTTCCAAGGGATTCTGCCTGAGGTCAAGATCATCTAAATCCCTTTGTTTCTTTTCCAGTTTTATTTTCATGATAATGATGGTTTTTTTTAATTATTAAAAAAATCAATTTACTAGGGGCTCTTACAGCTGTTTATCACAATCCATATATCCATTGTGTCAAGCACATTTGTACATATGTCGTCATCATCCTTTTCAAAACATTTTCTTTCTACTCGAGCCCTTGGTGTCAGCTCCTCACTTCTTACCTCCCTCCCCCACCCTCCTATCCTCATGAACCCTTGATAAATTATAAATTATTATTTTCATATCTTATATAGTCCAACGTCTCCCATCACCCATGTTTCTGTTGTTTCTCACTCTGGGTACTGTTGGGCTACACACTGATCATTGCAATCGGGTCCCTCTTTCTCCCCCCACCTTCTGCCTACCCTTATGGTATTGATACTCTGATTATTGTTCCTGAGGGGCCTATTTGACCTGTATTTCGTGTGTCAAGAGCTCTTATCTGTACCACTATACATGCTTAGTTCTAGCCGGATTTTTAAAGTAGAACTGGGGTCAAGATAGTGGGGAGAAGGAAGCATTAAAGAACTAGAGGAATGTTGTATGTTTCATTGGTGCTAAACTGCACCCTGGCTGGCTTGTCTCTTCCTTGTGACCTTTCTGTGAGAGGATGTTCAATTGTCTACAGATGGGCTTTGGGTCTCCACTCCGACCACCCTTCCCCCTCATTTGAATCCATATGATTGTTTTGGTCTTCTGATGCCTGATAACTGATTCAGTTGAGACCTAATGATCACACAGGCTGCTGTGCTTCTTCCATGTGGGCTTTTTTGCTTCACTGCTAGATGACCTCTTGTTTATCTTCAGGCCTTTAAGACCCAAGAGACTATGTTTCTAATAGCCAGGCACTATCAGCTCTCTTCACCACATTAGCTTATGCACCCATTTTGTCTTCAGCAATCACGTCAGGAAGGTGAGCATCACAGAAGGCCAGGTTATTAGAACAAAGTATTTTTGCTTTGATGGAGGACTTGAGTAGAGGCCCAATGTCTGCCTGCTACCTTACTACCTAACATATAAATATATGTAAATAGATCTATGTCCCTATCATTATATATCAATATATTTATATATGTATATGTCAGTATTTATACCTCTATAAATGTCCTTTGCCTCCCAGTTCTTTCCTTTCTTTCGTTTCATTTTCCTCTTGTCCCACTATCACGTTCAACTTTCATTCAGCTTTCCCAGAGACATGGTGTCCGCTCACTCACCCATAGCCCTACGGAGACAGCACTGGAGACACAGTGCAGGAACTGTGCCCCGTCTGACCCCCACCCAGTGGAGGGACACAAAAGGTGTGCAACAGAGCAGCAAGGGGCGTCCCTGAGGAATCTCAAAAACAGACTTCGAGGGCAGGGCTTGGCACCTCATCAGACTTGACCAGAAAACATTCATGAGTAAACAGGCAAACCTGGAACTATTTATAGGCTTCCCCCTCTCCCCTCATGTCTATCTATGTAAGATAGGCAGGATAATCCTGAGGAGAAAGAAACTGGGACTGATGGTTCCAGGGGGACGTGGAAGCGGGGGTGGAGAAAAGGAAAGGGGGAGGCAACAAACCCAGGGACAGAGGAACACCAAGTGATCTCAAGTCAATGGCAAGGAGGGCGGGGGATGCCTGGTGGGATTTGGTCAAGGGCAATGCAGTCAAGAGGACCCTTGATCAAGGATCAGGAAGATCCCAATAGCAGCTCTGTGTGTTGTTGTTGGGATGCCGACCCCTAACGACAACAGAATGGAGCACTGCTCAGTGCGGAGCTGTCCCTACACGTACCCTGTGCTCGAGCCTTCTGTTCCAGCCACTGTGTCACTCCATCTCCCAAGGCCTTCCTCTCTTTTTTTGCTATTCTTCTACTTTTTACTAAGCATGATGTCCTCCAGGGGCGGGTCTCTCTAATATGTCCAAAGTACATCAGACAAAATCTTGCCATCCTTGCCTCTTAAAGAAATACTCTGACCATACTGACGTTGTCCTTTTGGCAGTCCATGGTCCTTTCAATTTTCTCTGCCAGCATCACATTTCAAATGAATGGATTCTTCTACCATCTTACTTATTCAATGTCCAACTTTCACGTACATGTGAGGCTGTTGGAAACACCATGGCTTGAGTCAGGTACACCTTAGTCTTCAAAAGACATCCTTTTCAATAATTTTTAAAAATCATTTTATTGGGAGCTCGTACAACTCTTATCACAATCCACACATACATCCATTGTATGTCAAGCACATTTGTACATTTGTTGCCCTCATCATTCTCAAAACAATTACTTTCTACTTGAGCCCTTGGTATCAGTTTTTCAATACTTTAAAGAGGTCTTGTGCAGCAGGCAAATTTACCCAATGCAGTTCATCTTTTGATATGACTGCTGCTTTCACCAGCACTGACTGTGGATCCAAGCAAGATAAAAGCATTGACAACTTCAATCTTTACTCCACTTGGTCCAATAGTGAGGATTTTCATCTTTCCACTGAGTTGTAATCTATACTGAAGCCTGCAACCCTTGATCTTCATCAGCAAGGGTTTCAAGTCCTCCTCACTTTCAGCAAGCAACATTGTGCCATCTGCATACAGCAGGTTGTAAATAAGCCTTCTTCCAATCCTGATGCCACATTCCTCTTTGTGTAATCCAGCTCCGCTGATTGTGTGCTCAGCATACAGATGGAGGAAGTGTGATGGGAAGATACAACACACACTGTTCCTGATTCTATACCAAGCAGTATTCCCTTGTTTACAATTGATTCATGTGCAAGGTTCACATGAGCACAATGAAGTTTTCTGGAATTCTCAGTCTTCTCAAGACTATCCATAGTTTGATATGATCCGCACGGTCAAATGCTTTGGCATAATAAAAAAAAAACAATACACAAGTAAACATCTTTTTGGTATTCTCTGCTTTCAGCGAAGATCCATCTGATGTCAGTAATGACATCCCTTGTTCCAAGTCCTTTTATGAACTTGCCTGAACCTGGCAGTGTACTGCAGCGACCATTGCTGGATGCACATAACCCTTTAAAATAACTAGTTCTTTAAAAATAATGGGTGATTCTCATTTACTTCATTCAAAATAGTATTTGTGCACAAATATCCAATATGTGTCTTCTTAATCAAAGTTGGAGCAAAAGGATAGACTTTCTTTTGTCCACACTGTACTTTAAGATGAGGTTCACAATATCTCTAATTGTTCTATCGTTGCCTCTGTGATCCTTTTAAGATAGTGACACATACGCCAATGCCTTCCGGGAGGCAATCTTCCTTGACAAGTCTTCAGTTATTTTAAGTTTGTGATTAAACCTTGCATGAACTCAATACCCCTCAGGAATACTTTCTCATGTGTCTAATGTGCATATCTTGGATTTTCAGACTGCAACGAGAATTTCTATGATCTTCCATCTCTAAAATAATCCCATGTATGTATACACACACACATACACTCATAGACATACACAAGGGGGCCTTCAAAAAGTTAGTGAAAAATTTCCATTACCTTTAATTCTATTTTCCACGAACTTTTTGGAGCCCATGTGTATGCATATCCTCATAAAAATGAAAGCTATTAATTGCCAAAAAGCACAACAGAGATCTGTTACCACAAATAACCACTATAGTGAGAAACTGATTCATCCACATATTGATTCAATGTTTTGATTAAAGATGTGAATTACTCAAATCCATTCGGTTTGTATTTTTCCATGATAAAGGGCATCATGCTTGGCAAAGTGGACTGTCAGGGAAAAGAGGATGACTCTCAATGAGACGGGCTGACACAATGGCTACAACCATAGGCTCAACCGACAATGTGCCGGAGCTTGCAGGGTTTCCTTTGTTGCACACACGGTCACCAGGAGGCGCATAAAACTTAACAGCTAAGAGCGTTGAAGTAGGTCCAAAGGTGTCCTTGCTTATTTTCATGAGTTCCAACAACTAAGACATCTATAACTGGAATATCATCAATTAAATGGAAATTACATTAAGAAGGCAGTTTTCTTTTTTTTAACATTTTATTAGGGGCTCACACAACTCTTATCACAATCCATACATATACATACATCAATTGTATAAAGCACATCTGTACATTCTTTGACCTAATCATTTTCAAAGCATTTGCTCTCCACTTAAGCCCTTTGCATCAGGTCCTCTTTTTTCCCCCTCCCTCCCTGCTCCCCCCTCCCTCATGAGCCCTTGATAATTTATACATCGTTATTTTGTCATATCTTGCCCTATCCGGAGTCTCCCTTCCCCCCTTTCTCTGCCATCCATCTCCCAGGGAGGAGGTCACATGTGGATCCTTGTAATCAGTTCCCCCTTTCCAACCCACTCACCCTCCACTCTCCCAGCATCGCCCCTCACACCCTTGGTCCTGAAGGTATCATCCACCCTGGATTCCCTGTGCCTCCAGCTCCCATATGCACCAGTGTACAGCCTTTGCCCTATCCAGCCCTGCAAGGTAGAATTCGGATCATGGTAGTTGGGGGGAGGAAGCATCCAGGATCTGGGGGAAAGCTGTGTTCTTCATCGGTACTACATCGCACCCTGACTGACCCATCTCCTCTCCTAAACCCCTCTGTGAGGGGATCTCCAGTGGCCGACAAATTGCTTTGGTTCTCCACTCTGCACTTCCCCCTTCATTCACTATGGTGTATATATATATATTTCATGATGCCTTATACCTGGTCCCTTTGGCACCTCGTGATCGCACAGGCTGGTTTGCAAGAAGGCAGTTTTCTTATGTGGAAAATGTAATCTACAAGATGAAGTCCAAAAAATAATTATTTTAGCCTATTTCAAACAGTTTCTGGAAGAATAGTGAAAGTTTTGTCAGGAAGTTTAGTAAAAGTATTAAGTTTTGTCTATATTTAAATATGTAAGATACGAATGACAAAAATATTTCATATGATTTCTACTCCCTTTTACTTTTATCATTTTGCTTCAAGAATATCAAAAGGTTTCTATTGGTTAATAAAAAATAAAGCATTCTAAAAATCTACTTTGGAAAGTTAGTGTTATGCCGTAAATGAATAGAGAAGATGAATTATGGAGTTTCTTGTTTCCATTTTTTAAAATCTTTCCATTTAGTGAAATATGAATTCTGTTGACTTACAGAACTGAACAGCCAGCTATTTGCCTTCTATGCTAGGTCAATGTACTCAAACATCTCAACAATGCCAAACAGGATTTTATACACTGAAAAGTAATCACAACGTCCTGAAAACGTCCTCGTCGCAGCTTATCTGTGAAGTGCCAGCTTGATGCAAATGGGCAGAAGAAGAATAGCTTTCAAGTCGTCTTACAAGATATTGAAGAATATTGAGCACGCACACACACACCCTCCCTCATACCCACCAGACACACACACACACACACACACAATGTTATGTCTACATTATTGACACGTTTTTATACCATTGAATTGTGATTATTTGGTTTCAGATTTAACTGTAAAAAGCTCAAAGTACTAAAAGCATTTAAGACCCATCTGGCATTACAAGTCTATGGACATAAAAAAGTGTGAGGGGCCATGTTCTAGTAGTAAAGTTTTGTTTCAACTTGTCTAGGACTGGGTTCTTGGTGGTTTGGCAGTTAACCTGTAATCCCCATGACCGGACCTAACACAAGGTAACCACAGCCAAATGTTCGTAAGGCTCCAAAACAGGACAACATATGGGTGAAATGCAACATCCAGACTGACATCACAGTCCTAATGGAATTGTTTTCTTGGGAGTGTGGCCTCCTCCAATATAAGTGGACACTGTGAAAAAAAAATAAGTGGACATTGTGGCAAACTTGGCTTGTTACTTGACCTGGATCCTGCATCGGGTTAAATAAGCCCAAATATGACCTGGAAGAGCTACCTCCTCAAAACAGAATCGACCTTAAAGACATGGATTGAGTAAAGTGTTTAGGAACTTCATTTGCTGATGGGACGTGAATGGAAATGAGAATACTGAACTGCAAACATCGTTTATAATTGTAACATGGGATGTACAATGTATAAATCTAGGAGCACTGTAAGTTGTCAAACATTAAATGGAAGCATAAAGATTGATATCCCAGGCATTAGTTAGCTGGAATGGACCAGTATTGACCATCTGAGTTAGACAATCATATGGTTTACTCTGCAAATGCAAGAGCAATTGCATCTTATTCACCACTGAAAACAATAGTTCAAGATCTACCCTGAGTTACAATGCCACCTATGATATGATGGCATCTATATAGCCTGTGTATTTTGAGAAAATGTCATTGAAAAAGTGACTCCCTTGGAATCCCAAAAAGCGGTTGCCATAGTCTTTTGAGCTGACCTCTTTGCATTGAACGAACTGGCCCTGAAACTTCCTCAGACACCACTGCTTCAACGAGACCTTGTCTTTCTGTGTTTTACAAAGGCAGCCAAGGTAACAAGACGGGAACTTTTCTGAAGCTACCCGTGTCCGAATGCACTGGAACCCTAAAGGCAATACTTGTTTACTTCCCTCTATATGTTAGCATTGTTAAAATGAATAACCCATGATCCTCAAGCTTCAGATGCTGAACATAGTGTTATATCTCAGTTGGAGAAATTTTATCCACCACCATTGTCTTGCATTGCCTCACAGTTGTGATGTTTGAGCCCATTGCTGCAGGCACTGCATGAAGTCATCTCACTGAGCATCTTCCGAGTTTTTGCTGACCGTCTACTTTGTCAAGCATGTTGTCCTTTCCTAGAGACTGGATGAACCTTAGTCATCACTTACAATACAGATATGATCCTAAATCAGCTCTCAAGAAGTGTTTCTATATAATTCATTCCCCTATGCAAGAATAGTGTTAGGTCTTTGTGATCTGCCTTCTCCACAAGACTGCCAGTCATGTGTTAAAAATGTTTGTATCCACACACTGTATCATAGTGACACAGTACATGTTCATGAAATAAACTGTTGCAGAATAAAAACTTTACCATCAACTTCTTATGCTATCACAACTACTTAAATATTGGGAACTCTCCATGGTGCTGACGGCACTTTCCACAGGATGCCCCGCACAGTATGCCTTATGTTCCACAATTCTCTCCACCGGTCTCTAACTCCATGACTAACTCTGGTCTAACTCCCATTCTCCAAGTGTCTATTTTAATACCAATTACCTTTTGACTAAGGCATTTATTGTTCACCAAATAGCCACATACCACCCCCATCCCCTATCTCTTGACAGTTGAAAAGGATAATGTGATTGAGTAGACATTAAATATACTATAAATCAGTCGAAGCACAGAGGCAGGATGTGGAGCCCTCTGTGTTCCATCTCCCCTGTACCAAGATGATGCCACAGGCCACGTTTGGAGGTACCACAGCCCCAAGATCAACATGGTCTAAACTGTTGAGTTCCCCCACAGAGGGCAAGTGCCCCGAAGAGTCATTTTACTTAGATCGTCATTTGACTGTCAAGGGGTTAATGTGTTAACACTTCACAAATGGATGTCCCTGATTAAACAATCCTGTTAAAATAAGTTACCATGGTTTATTTACTTTTATTTCTTAACTGAATCCGATTTCTTGAGAGTATTCTGGACTTATTAACTTCCCACAGTGCCCCTCAATAATTGCTTGCTAAATGAATAAACACACTTCTAAGTTTGTTTTTCTGTTTTACATAATATTCTCTAATCTCAAAAAGAATGATTCTGTTTGTTTTGCAGCTGTCAGAAAACAAACACTTTGATGACAGTGGTCCGAGCCAAGAGTGGGGAGTCAACCTGTCTGGGTCCATATCCAGTTCTGACAAATGGTACGTATCTCCTTAGATCAATTACATGCAAATGTTCTGTGCCTCTGTGTCCTTCACTGTGAAATACAGAAAATAGTACCCACCTCACTGGGTTTCGTAGTTAATATATTCAAAGTATGTAGAATCATGCCTTGCACATATTAAAAAAAAAGTTACTTCGACCTAGTAGAGTCCCATTCACAGCAGCCCTGTACAACTGCCCCTGTGGGTTTCCAAGGGTGCACATCTTTTCAGGAGCAGAGAATCTCACCTTTCTTCCATGAAGAGGGTGGTGGCTTTGACCTTGTGGTTTGCAGCACAACCCATAACCCCTAAAGCACCGGGACATCCTTGCACATAGAAAGTGGCCTATAAACAGACTATTATGACATCACTGAAATTTCTTTTTAACTCATTCACTGCCATGGAGTGGATTCTGACACATAGCAATCATACAGGACAGAATAGAATTAACCCTGTGGGTAAACCTTGCGGAATTAGAGAGCCTCATCTTTTTCCCATGGAGCGGCTGCTGGTTTCAAACTGCTGACCTTGTGATGAGCACAACTTGTAAAGCGAACTCATACAGTGAAACTTCTTTTTAGAATCCCCACATTGCTATCCATGCCTTCAGCTTACATTTAATTGTTTTTTCCTTTCTAGGGAGGGATTTCATTCAGAAAATCTATTTCTTATTTTCTTACAAAAGTAGTTAATGCATTATAAAATACTAAATCCACCCAAATATAAAATATATAGACTGTTTAAATATGTATCATGTTACAATTATCAATATGACATACACTTTATCTGTACAAGTTGTGGTAGCAATAGATATACCCAATGAAAGGATTGACATATCATGAATGAATGATGATTATAAACTTTATTTCATGTTTTTTTCCAGCTAAGCTGACTCCAAACAATGCCTGTGAAAGAAATACCCTTTTGTAGAAAGACAAATCATAAGCAAAATAATTTTTGCACATCACGTATATGATCTATATTATATCCTTTCAACTTTTATTAAAATTGACACCACTGAGGCAATCATTTGTTAAATCGGGAAAATGAGTGTTTTATGGCTCTTGGGGTTACAGGTTTACAAATGCACCCTTAGAAATGCTTCAGTCCCTGCATTCTTAAAACATTAGAAGAAGAAAAATACACAAAATACTCTTCTTTTAAAAACTGTCACAATGACTTGGAGTTAAGCAGCATACTGATTTGACTAAAGGAAGATACTGGCATTGCCTGGATATGCATTCATTTGAAAAATCTAAAAACATTCTTCAAATAGTACAGTAGTCATTAAATGTCAACTTCAGAATTTTGACTGCGTAATTTTCATTCATTTACCAATAAAGCATGGCTGAATTTTTGAGCCCTGTGTGCTTTTACCTTCTCATTCAAATTCTACCATTCGAATTATCATCCCAAAGGAGTATATTCCTGCTGCGTGATTTTTGTAAAATGTTACGTAGAATTTAATGATTTCGGGGACAGCGCGGTTAATTGACTGAATAATGTGCCCAGTGCTTCTGTTCTACCACACTGTTCACTATGGAGTGCCCGGGGTCTTTAAAAGTCTGCAAGGGACCATCCAACATCCAATAATTGGTCTCTATTTGCCTGGAGCAACAGGGAGTCAGGGACAGGAATATGTGGTTAATTGCCTCCAAGAACAAGTGCCTCCTCTGCCCGAGACCAGAAAACTGAATGGTGTTGGCTAACATCACTGAACATTTTGATCAAAGATTATACTGAAGATTTCTGACAAAAGAAGAAAAATGCAACAAATAATTTTAAATTCTCGTGGGCTCTCGACATTTGGAGCCAAGAGAGCTGAATGCACCACGGAGATTACTGCCCTGAGAGAAATCTTAAAACCAAACGGTAGCTTAGCTTAACTAGTAAAAAATGTTTGCCTGAGCATTAGACTTTTTAAAGAACTAGCTATACGGGATCCACATGGCAACGGCAACTGGAAAAATTAGAAAGGAACCTTGCTGTTCTTGTTCTTATTAAATGCCAGGGAGTCAGCTCTGACTCATAGCAACCTACGTCCGACAGAGCTAAGCACTGCACAGTCCTGTGCCGTCTTCACAAGCACTCGGCTTGAAACACAGTGTCAATGCTGCTCCTGAAGGGCCTTCCTCTTTTTCACTGACCTCCTTGCCCCCAAATACTGTCACTTTCCGGGGAGAGATCTTTCCTCGGAATGTGTCCAGAGCACGAGACAAAATCCCTCCAGCCTCACTTCTAAGAAGCAGTCTGGAGGTGCATTTGTTCTTGCAGCAGGCCAAGGTACTTTCAGTGGTCTTGGCCAACACCATAATTCAAATATACCAACTCTTCTCCTCTCTTCCTACTCGTCATCCAACTTGCACATGCCTATGAAGAAATTCAAAATACATGGCTTGGGTCAGGTACACCTTACTATTTTCAACTCGACAACCTTGCTCGACACTTTAAAGTGATCCTCTACAGCAAATTTGTGCAATGTGATATGTTGTTTTCTTTTTTCCACATCATTTTATTAGACACATTATCCAAACATACCATTCAATAGGTCAGTATTATGCAGTTGCTATCACAATCATTTTCAAAACAGTTTCTTCCTTCTTGTACTCCTTGATATCGACTCCCAGTTACCAGCCCGGCCCTGTCGTGTCTTATTCTCGTTATTGTCTCTAAGGATTTACCTGATTTCGTGACTGCAGCTGCTATGAGCACGGACTGCAAATCTAAGCAGAATGAAACCCTTGGCAATCTTTTCTCTGTTTGTCACGGCATTGTCTACTGGTCCATTTGTGAGGATTTAGGACTGGCCTTCTTTAGTCTTTGGTTTCCATCAGCAAGTGCGCCAGGCTCACTTCGCTTCAGCACACAGGCTGTGCCGTCTGCACGTCACAGCTTGTCAATAGCCCTTCCAGCAATCCTGATGTCGCGCTATTCTTCACGCAGTTCAGCTTCTCAGACCACTTGTTCCACATTCAGGTTACAGACGTACGATGTGAGGCCACTGCCCTGTCAAACACCTGTCTTTATTTTAAACCATGTAGTCGTCCCCATTTTTTTTCAAGATCATCCCTAGTTTGCTATGATCCACACAGTCAAATGTCTTTTCATAGTCAATAAAACACAAGTAATCATCTTTCTGGTCTTCCCTGCTGTCAGTCAAGATCCATCTGAAGTCAGCAATGATCTCTGTCATGATATCCCTCATAGGAAGTTCTCTTCAGCCTGAATTTCTGGAAGCTCCTGTTGATATACTTTGCAACCACTTCTGAATTATATTTAGTAACATTTTACTTGCATGTGATGGTAATGGTATCCTGCTGAGCTATGTTTATTTGCAATGGTAAAAATATGGGTCTCTTTCAATCAGTTGGCCAGGTAACGACTAGTGAGTGCTTCCAGTACTACTTCAACTTGTTGAAACATTTCTATTGGTATTCCATCAATTCCTGGAGCCTTCACTACATCTTGGACTTCTTTTTTCAGTACCATCAGTTCTTGATCATATGCTACCTCTTGAAATGTTTGACTGTCCACTAGGTCTTTTGGTACAGTGACTTTGTGTATTCTTTCCATTTTGTAATGCTTCCTGCAATATTCAATATTTTCCTCATAGAATCCTTCAATACTGAAACTCAAGGCCTGAAGTGTTTCTTCATCTCTTTCAGCTTGAGATAGGCTGACCGAGTTCTTCCTTTTTGGATTTTAAACTCCAGGTCTCTTCACATTTCATTATAACACTTTGACTTCTTGAGCCACCTTTTGAAAATCTCTCGTTGGCTTTTACTTCACAATGTATTCTCTTTGTGTTTGTACCCTATGTTTTAAAGCCAGCTTCAGTGTCTCTTTTACCATTCACTTTGATCTTTTCTTTCCTGTCTTTTAATGACCTTTTGTTTTCATCATGTATGATGCTATTAGAGCTCATCAAATATTCTGTCACTAGAATTCAATGCATTCGATCTGTTCTGGAGATGCTCTCTAAATTCATTTGAGGGTCCTGACCATTGTCCTCTATCTACATCATTATGATAGGCTCTATTTTGAAGAGGCAGCTTTCCACTAGGGAACCTTAGGAGATGCTAATTTTATGTTAATGGAGGAGAAACAACTCAATTAATGATGGTGAAAATGGTTTCACAACTTGAAGAATATAATCAATGTTACTGAATTGAACATGCAAAAATGGTTGAATTGGTGTTTGTTTTACTGTGTGTATGCTCAACAACAATAAAATTTAAAAGTGAACAAAAATAAATAATATCCTAAATATTTTAATGTATGTGACGCAACTTATTACAATCAAACACATCTAGAATTCAAGCTATAAAATAACACAGCATAAAATAATGGGGTGGAGGATTGGAAAGAAAGAGGGGGAGAGAGTAATTATCATTTACATCAGGAAATATATTTATTGACCAAAGTTTTAAGAGCAATTTTTAGTTTTGCCATTGGAAAAAGAAGTCAGCATGAGCTTCAATCAATATGTTCCTATAAATAAAGATAACTCGTTGCCACTCATTCATTATATTAATATTGGAAGTAAATGGGTAACAAAACGAAAAGACATTATATGAGTGTTTACAATATAATGCTCATTCTATTTGTCACTTAAAGATCTTCACATATGAGGGCAGCATTGAACAAAAGTAAATATTATACTATCCTTGTTATATGCCTATATACAACCAACCATTCCTACACCAGATATTACTGATTAGTCAGAGTTTAATAATATCTTTATAAATAAAGATGGCTCAAGAGATGAATCAAAATCATTTTTCACCTCTAAAATCTGACCATATAGCTAGGAAAGACCACTATCATTAAATGTAGAATTCACTTTTTTTAAAGCACTGCAAGCACTTTTATGAAATCCTAATTGCATACAAGACTGCGGTTGTAAAAGCCCAGCCACACGGTCCAGTTTTTCAGAGAAAGCCAAGTCAGCCTGCGAAGCAGGTCTTTTCTTTTCCATCCAACAAGCAGGCGTCTCATACAGTCTCACCTGGGTGTACAGGGATTTACAAACACGATTCCAATTACAAGGAACAGGATTTGCACACGTAAGGGCCTGTCCAGAGAGCTGCGAAGGCACCTTCTAATTTGCAGTGTAGCCCCACGAGGCTGATCACGATTCTTCCCACATCTGGCAAGCATCAGATGCCTGTTCCCAGCGCACCAGGTGGGAGGTACTGAGCTCACAGTCAGGGAGGCTGAGCAGATGATTTACAGCTGACGTCTAAGAGCTCCTTAGAGAACTGCCAAGCAGTGCACTAAACACTGCAAATCAGGCAAATCCAGTCGTGGCAAACAGGTTTGGCGTTTAACAACAGGAATAAAATATGCTAATCAGTTGTTCTACTCCAGAAAAACAAGCCACCAGGAAGGAGGAAGACAAGCCACCTCTCTAGGCTTTGCAGAAATTTTTGGCTATTTTTTTTAACAGTTATCTTTAGCTGCTTACAAAGACCTGGTGGTATAGGGGATTAGGAGTTAAATTGCAAACGGCAAAGTTCAGCAAGCAGTTCAAACCCACTCTGGGAGAAAGCTGAGGTTTTCTGCTCCTGTAAAGATTTAAAGCCCTGGAAACCCTAAGGGCAGCTCTGCTCTGTCTGCTGGAGTGGCTACCAATCAGAATGGACTTGATGGCAGTCTGTTGGGTTGGGGGAGTCCTAGCTGCTAGTCAGGAGAAAGACTGGGTTTTTCACTCCGTAAACAGCTGCAGTCTCTAAAGCCCACAGGGAGTCGTCATGAGTCAGCACTGACTCGATGGGCCTGTGAGCTGAGAGCTATTGCTTCACCGGTATTTCTATCTCATACATCCAACCAGTTGCAGTGGAGTGGACACACGATGTTCCATCAGAGGACTATTCTCCACACAGTTTCCAATCACTGATTTTCTGTTGTTCTAAGTGAATTGCCAGGCTTTTCCTCTGGGTTGACTCAAATCTCCCTTCAGCCTTTGGGTGAACCGCTGAGCATGTTAGCCATACCCATGAAAAAGGTCTTTTTGAAAATATTCAGATTCCCGACTATGCCATCTTAATAGAATGAGTATGTGCAGCAAATAAACACACTGGGCTGATGCCAAGGGCCGGATTCAAATTCTGCCTTTGTCACTTAGTTGAATGACTATGACCAGGTGATTTAAATTTCCTAGTGCTCCCTTCTCCCCTCCATGCAATGGCGATTTCAATAATACTGCTTTTATACAATTATTTATAAGATTAAGTGAGTTACCATAAGCAAAATCTTTAGAATAGTACTTGGCATTTGCTAATACTTAGTAAATGTTAGCTCCTGTCGTTTGACATAGCCTATTCAGCTTTGACATGATAACTATATTTCCTAAATATATAACAGTATAATAAAAAATATTAATAAAAAATAGAAAAAAAAGATATTAATCAAGCCAGCTATTTTGGAGGTTTGTAATGGGGATTAAGATTTAGAAGCCTTCAGAAATAAGGCACTTTTCATGGAAGAATTTCAGTATATATGTTTGCTTGATGATTTCTAGTTGTAAGCACCTTTGAACAAATCCTAATATCAGTGGGGAAATATAACTTTTGATTACACTTAGCTGATTCACCAAGAGCATATTCTTTAAGACCCACATCAGCACGGTCATTACTGTAGTCTTAATTATACATTCTTATTTCACCACCTTTATTACCCATCACTTTAATAAGCAGAACACACAGATACCCCAGTAACATGACCGGGGTGCTCAACAGCTTTACTATTTATTATAATAAGCATTGACAACGTAATGGAAATCTTATTTCCTAATTAATTGGCCCTGTTATGTCCGACTGGCCTTGAAATGAATGCCAGCCTGGAGGAGGGCTTGTTTGCAGGACAAAGAACACAGAAGGACGGAGATAAAATCTCTTTGCTCTATATTTTCTCAGCTCCTCGTGAAAATGGCCAGTCGTTGGGTAAACTGGCAAATTATTGGCTTTAGATTTGAAGGATTAACCAAATGCATTTTAAAATCTGGTGAGGCAAATGAGGGCAAAGATGTAGGAATTCAAAAAATGTTCAGAAGATTACACACTGCATGCTTTATGCACTCTGTGGGTGTGCACATAACTCTGAGGTCAGTGCAAGTGAAAGAATAGCCACTCTATTGCATCACTATTAGGCTCGCCACAGTTCAACTCTTTAAAGCTTTCATATCTAACTTTTCTACTTCTCGGTCTCTTTGCCCATACTTCACTCGCTGCCATCGAGTCCATTCGGACTCCAGTGGACCTAGAGGACAGGGCAGAACTTCCCCTGCGGGTCTCTGAGACTGTAACTCGTTAGGGAAGTAAAAAGCCTCATCTTTTTCCCCCAGAGCAGCTGGTGGTTTGGAACAGCTGAGCTTATGCTTAGCATCTCAACATTCTGTGTTTTTAAAATATCCCAGACGCTATACCTTTTGATAGCCGATTGCCAGCTATTTCTATCAATAGTAGTAGGTAATTAATAATGACATGATTTTTAATTCTCTGAAATAATAACTTTATATCTAATCCTCAAAACACATGGTACTTCATAATCTCATGAATTTTGGGAAGCAAATGCATTAAATATTTTTACTATATTCTCTAAAGTATCAAGGTATTTAAGTTTTTATTTTAATTATAATGTGTAGGAAGCCAATTATTACATGAAGTAAGTCAGTGAATTAGATCAAACTTCCTTATGGGTCCTTGGATAGTAATGAAAACGGAGTGTTTAGATGCAGAAAAACAGGTAATGAGGAAGGACTTGTTGAAGAGCTTACTCAAATGGAAAAGGATTCTCATTAGGATGCAGGTGATAACAAACAGCAAGTGCAGTCATGTATCGCTGCTTATTACATGGCCTGCAGCTTATTTTCAATAGATTCTCAGTACAACTCTATGAAGTAGCAGCAGCGGAATGCTAGAGGTTGTCCTCGGCTGATAATACTGATTGTGCATCACTTCCCAACATTGAATTCAGTGACATCACATTAATAGCTTTAAACTGACTGTGATGGGAATAGTTACACCACAGAAACTGGCAAAAACTGCAAACCAAGGCTCACTTCTTAGAGACGTGAGACCTTATAATGAAGGAATGTTTCTTGACAATGGCTATCAAGGCTACTAATGTCACGGAAAAAAAAGAAAAGTAGAAATTACATGTTTCCTGAATCAAGTTCCCCAAATTATCTTTGAAGCGACTTTGATGGGGGACAACGTGAATGTGAATCCAACTAACAGGAAATATGGGATCAGAAGGACATGGTATATAATTAACCAACTCCAAGACCTAACATCTTCAACAGAAATAACAAAAGATGGGGAGGTGTAATTTAGAAGGTGCTTGAGAGACACATCAATCAATCACAAGGTTCAGACTTCATTTGGATTCTGGCTCAAAAAATATATGAATATATGGTGGTGGTTGTCACTAGGTGCCATCGAGTTGTGTCCAACTCATCGTGGACACAACAGAGCCAAGCACTGCCCAGTCCTACGCTGTGCTCGCAATCATTATGGCTGAGCCCATGGCTGCAGCCACTGTGCCAACCCATCTCACTGAAGGCCTTCCTCTTTTTCAACGACTCTCTACAATACCAAGCATGATATCTTTCTCCAGAAATTAATCCCTCTGATAACATGTTCAAAGTACAAGAGTGATGCATCCCTGGGAGAGAGGGCAGGGGAGAGGGAGCGAGGGAGCGGGGGAGCGGGGGAGCGGGGGCGAGGGGGGGAGGGAGAGGGAGAGGGAGAGGGAGAGGGAGAGGGAGAGGGAGAGGGAGAGGGAGAGGGAGAGGGAGAGGGAGAGGGAGAGGGAGAGGGAGAGGGAGAGGGAGAGGGAGAGGGAGAGGGAGAGGGAGAGGGAGAGGGAGAGGGAGAGGGAGAGGGAGAGGGAGAGGGAGAGGGAGAGGGAGAGGGAGAGGGAGAGGGAGAGGGAGAGGGAGAGGGAGAGGGAGAGGGAGAGGGAGAGGGAGAGGGAGAGGGAGAGGGAGAGGGAGAGGGAGAGGGAGAGGGAGAGGGAGAGGGAGAGGGAGAGGGAGAGGGAGAGGGAGAAAGTTAGTTTATTGTGCCAACCTGAACGATAAACACATGTGGGGTTAATTGAAGGGCGGAGGGATAAATAGCTTGGTGAGCCTCACCTTTTGAGTTCTCTGGTCTCTTGCTCTCTGATGGTCAGATCAGGGTGCAGCTTCCTTAGCCAGTTCCCTGCTTCAGCTGGCAAGACTCACTTACTATGAGGCATCCCTGAGGAGAAGCCACATGGACTTACCCTGATGCAGCCCTGGGTGCTGGAGCAGCCATGTGGAGACCCCTGCCAGCGCTGATTATATATTCACTGCTTTGGCTTTCCTCCTGCAGCCGGCATCATTGGGTGTGTTTTGTTAGCTGGAGGAGGACTTTGTGGATTGGTATCAGACATATGGGTTAATGTTAGACTTGTGGGCTTGGGCAGCAGTGGGTTGGGATGTTTTCTTGATGTGCACTTACCCTTTATATAAACTCTCTCTTATACATGAGTTTCTGTAGATTTGTTTCTCTAAAATACCCAGACTAATACATTTATTTATATATATAGACATATTTATACATACATGCACATTCCCATATTCAAAGGAGCTTCAAAAGTGCATGGAAATGGAATTAAAATATAATGAAATTTTGCACAAACTTCTGAAGCCCCTGCATATATACATTCATTGGGAATGAGCACTTACATGATAAGTATATTTTTTATATTAAGGAATGTTTGTTTGGACATAATAATGTTGTTATTTTTTTTAGTGTCCCTGATTTTAGAGATTTTTACTGAAATATTCACTATTGGGCTGCTATAATATAGAGTTGCTTCAAAATCAAGGCCAAGGAAAAAAACTAGTAGATGAAAAGAGTATTATAAAACACTAAGATATATTCATTTTATTTATTACTTTTATTGAAAAGGTAAACCGCATACTGGTTCCTGGTGAACCTCATCAAGGTAACCAACAGTTAAGACTGAGGTAAACAAAAAGGTTTTTGATCATCCTTTATACCACAAGTTGGCTCCTGTTACTGGGAGACAGCTTCCTGGCTGTCTTTGGATACACAGGCTTAGATTTTTATCCTTTCTCGGCTTGGTTTAGATTCTCCCTATTCTTTCTGCCTTTTAGAGTCCGATCATTTCACCCATGGGCCCTTATCCATGAATCATGATGTATGTTTGGCTTTTAACTTAAAAAGACAAGTTTGCACAATAAAACTAATTTTTATTTTCATTTCAATAGCACTGTACTGGGGACCTACTGCGTGCTAGACAAAGAGATGGAAATGGGAGCCACAAGTCAGACAACCTACAAGGTGGGAAAGCTAAAAGAGGTGGGGTAAAGAAGAGTGGTCGGGAGGAGACGAGAAAGCAGGTCAAGGCATAAGGGGAGGAGGCCAATTCCACAAGAGAATCCACAATACCAAAACTGTCCGTTTCTTTCCAGGCACCTTTATCCTCCCTTTACACATGTATCAAAGGAAATTCAAAGGCTCAGGTGCTGCTACAGTATTTCAAACTCCCTCACAGTCAAGGACTTCAGATGCAGACAATGAAAAGTCAGCCTTTCTGCAGGGGGGGAGGGGGGGAAGGCCTTCGTGTTTTGTTTTGTTTTACTTCTTTCATCAGCAAATTTAAACCTGCATTTATTCCACTCTGTTTCCTGGATTTCCTACACATTGGCCTTATCCAAGCGAGTCGGGAGTTATGAACAGAGTGGGTGTGGCTGATGGAAAGCCTGGAATTAACTTATGAGTTTACCAAGAGCAAAGTCTAACTATCTTCGTGTCCCTCAAACTTGCAGATGTTCAATCTTCCCGCTGCCTACCCTTTCCTTCACCTTAGGGATAAACTCAAAGAGACAAAGTAACAATGAACACTGTTACCTGATCTTATCTCCTCGTCAAGTAACCATTGTACTTCCCAGGTTTATGGGAATGGCTCTCATCTTAAAGGGTTGGAGGGAGCTACAGGATTTATACAGACAAGGGTAAGGACCTACTTAATGAAAGCCATAGATTGAAGGGTGGGACTCTGGCATATTTTCAAGCTCATAGCAACGCTATTGGGAATGGAGGATTCAGCAGGCTAGGCAGCTGATAAACTGGAACAGCAGTGAGAGACTAAAAGGAAGACACATTTGAAGAGCGTCTTTATCCAATATTCAAATAGCAAAGCCCAGAAACGGAGAATGGGAAGGAAAAGCAGCAATGCAGGATACCAGTCGAGATGGGCTCGGCAGCTAAGAAGAAGTCAGTCATCTTGAACAAAGGTGTTAAGACGATTGTGAATGGGAAATGCTCAAAGAATAAGGAGGGAAAATGAAGTCTCTACCTACAAGGCAATCTCATGCACCCCATGAGTGACTCGCAGAATGTTAGCGCCGAAGAGGCCCTGGTATCATTTTACTTCGCATCCTCCTTTCTGTACAGGTGAGGAGATGGAGCCCTAGGAAGGCGAGGTGACTGTGCAGACAGAGTTATGAGTGACACTGCTGAGGCTGGAGCCCAGGTCTGCAGAGCACAGGTTGCTGTGGCTTGAATCTGCACTCCTGAGCGAGCGAGTGGTCCTTCAATGGCTGCCTAGGCGTGCTCTCCTTAACCACATCTTCATGGGACACACATCCTTGGAGTGTTGAGGAAGATTTTCTGCATAAAAGCAATGGAATGGGGCTTAAAGTGGGGGCATCTCCAGGGCTCTAGTTTCATCGTAGGATATAAAAGGTTGTATAAAGACTTTGCCCCATGGGATTTCATTAACTAAACCACCCAATATTTATATCCTGTATCTGTGCAGTGATTTTTTTCAAAGTGCTTTTCTGTCCATTTCTTCACCGCCCCCCCCCCCCGAGTGATAAAATGGACATATTAGACTAATTCTACAGAAGACAATGTTTCACTTAAACATTGCATGGTAGAGTGACATCTTACACCTCACATAAGGTAAAATCATTTGTAATCAATATTATCTCTAATATCTCCCAAATTGCTCGGTATTGGCAGAGATTATTGTTCTGTTAGCTGAGTACCATCTGAGATTGCTGGCTTGCATGAAAGTGTCGCTTTGTGCAAAGCCGATGCATCCTTAAACTATATTGTTACACTCAGCCCAGGGGGATGTTCACACTATCAGAACCATGCAAGAACTCAGACAGCTGAGGACACAATAGACTCATGCCTCCTGACTCGCCATTACTCAGAGGGACGTGCTCTTTGACTAGGCGGTGGATCGAATCATCACTTGCACCATTTATTTCTCTAGTCTTCTTATTTCAACAACTAAATGGCACAGCTCCGCTCCATGTGGCAAGCTCAGGGTCCCAAGTCCAGTTAGTCTTGCATTTCTAGGCCTATCCTGGGGCTGGGAATAGGGAATTCACACACAGGGAGGCAGTGTGCCGAAATCTCTGGATTCAGAGTCAAGATACCTTGATTTAGCACTAACACTGCTATTTCAAAGTCACGAAGCCTTGCTAAATTTACCCAACTACTGGCTTTGGGTTTCTTTGCCTGAAAAATGAGGTTAAATATTGTAGATGTTTTATTGATGGTATAGTATATAGATCAAGTAGCATAACATAGATTAAAATAGTTTGTATATCAGAAAGTCTGAGTGAAGCATAAGAATTCCTATTTATGCACTCTCTGGAAACAAAAAAGTAGATAGGACTTTATCAGTTAATTAGAGAAAAAACTCATTAGCACTTTGCAAGTACTGCCTTAATAGGTTAATATATTTCACCTACTAAACAATACCAGGAGATATGCAGAACTGTTTGATACTTTGAAATTAAGTAACTGTAGCTAAAAATGAGAACTAGTATGACTGAAATTAGATCACTTCAACCTCACAGCCTTAATTGAATCAAACAGAAACTCACTGCCCTTGAGTTGATTCCAACTCATGGTGATTCTAGATGGTGCAGAAGTTCCGCCTCCACTGAGTGACAGTTTGTATTTACCTCAAGACATTTAGCTACACACTTCAGTGTGGTCCTTGTTACAAAATAAATATGATTTATGCACTCTTATTGCTGCAGACAGTGCACTAAAGCCCTGAGGCAGCGCCTTCATTTAAAAGTGAAGCTCAATAAGCCATATTTCCCAGTTTGATAATAGTGCCCCAATATGTCAATGCTTTAAAGAAAGATTAGTTCATTATATTGCCTTGCTGAAAAATAAATGTCCACATACAAGTTTGTTATGTTTCCCGTGGGCAGGAAAATATGAAATCATGAAGTCTCTGCATTGTTGGTTTTTTCCAGAATATATATTACAAGTCATTTTAAATGTGCTGGATCAGAGTCATTGAACTTTCTATGCAACTATTGTATTTAAATTAGAAAGTAACTGGGAATATCCAAATATGTCCTAGGTGAAAAATCAGCACGTCTTTCACTGACATATGTAAGTCAGTGATTCGTACCTTTGAATCTGCTATTTAAACAAATCAGCGCTGCTCCTGATTTGGTATATTTTCTTCTTTCACCTGAAACTTAATCTCTTCTTGGCTGCAGGAGTCCGTCATGTTTAGTAACTATACAAATAGATGTACTCTTGATTTCATTTTACAGAATAGTGAGAAGGGGGAAGCTACTAATTTTCTTTCTGTGATCTGACAATGTGTACCAATCACAAACTGCCTAATTCATATTCCAAACCAGAGCGGACCCCAGGCAACGCCGTGAAGTCAGCCAAATTTGTCCACTGTGTCCTCCCACCTCCCGTTTCAATGCCTTTTTTCCTCCTGGCGCCAAGTGCCCTCCTGCTTGGTCCAAGTACTTGACAAAACTCAAAGCTCTATTTTGAGAAAAAAAAAATTGGCCCTACCCAAAGGGACCCCTAAGGCCACCCTCATGCTTAAGAGGGATGGTGTTCCACATGGACACGAATACAGAGAGCTTCAGAATTTTCATAACAGAAACCACCTGTGTCTCTGTTACCTCGAGCACAGGGGTCCCTTTGCTGGGCAGTAAAACAGGGTATCGGGGACTGGACAAGCCAGAAGTTTGGTTGAACCACTGGATATGCAGAGAAAGCTTGTTATGTTAATATTTGGGGTTTCCTAATCTCTCTTCCTGTGTTAGAATGAATTTAAGTGGCAAAACAATGTTTTCTAAACCTACCTCCACAAAATTATGAATTAAATATATTTTATTGAGTTCTGTTTTATAGAAATTATTAAGTCATTCACTCACTTTGGGAATTGTTTCTCTATCTTTTTAGAACCTTCGTGTACTGAGAACCTGTCCTTGATTTAATGTCATAAATTCCCGCCAGAGTTTAGTGATAGAGACAGGACTAACCATCCAAAGAAGAACTACCCATCCTCCACTAATTAGATGCAAGAGCTGAAAACCAGTCTGCTTCCCTGTGGGCCGGGCGTTTTATAAACCTCCAACTCTGATTTTAGGCTTGCCCATTTCTTAGTTCTTTCTACTTTTGTGCCATGAATTCTGAGGTTGTTAAATAAAGATGTATACTGAAGTATTCTAAATGTAGATAATGAATATATCATAATAAATTATAGAAAATTATATATAGGAGAAATATATATATTCTTACTACACTTGATCTTAGCTAAAAGGCCGAGAAGCAATCAAAATATATGTATTCTTAAAGTTGTTGTGACTTATTGAATTAGTCCTTTTACCTTTATAAAGCTCAGGTCATATGGAGGCACAGTGGTCTACAGCATGTCTGCCTGCAGGCATCTATCTTTAATAAATGCCTTCACGCAGTGTAAGTCTTTTTGTCCACACCCACCACTGAGAACAGAGACCTCCACTGGGAAAAGCCATCCACGCTACACCCCTAGTCTTGCCCCCTCGGACTTCTTGCCTCCCAAGCTCAAAGGACATTCAAGGGGGACACAATTTCCATTCCTTGGGAAGTCTGAAACTGTCGTTTGACATGGTGTAAATTGAAGAGCGCAGAGTTCTTTCAGCAACGGTTTGGGGGATGGAAACATCAACTTTGGAAGTGTGCAGACATGGATGGAGGATATGTCAGGAAACAACAACTCCAGTTCGCTAGCACTGCTAAATAAAGGCTTCTATGAATTTGTTGCAATACTTTTTGGCTTGCTTCCACACAGTAGACTTCTGATGATTTTCATAAGTAAATGGTTACAAACTATAAGTAATGGCTATAACATGTATTTTTTACTATTTACCTTACCACTTCTACTTATTGAGGTGCAAGACACAAGTGCCACACAATGTCTCCCGGCCAGGAATTTCTAAAGCGCAAGGCTGTATTTATCATGCTAGAATGACCACACATTCACGATGTCTGGATCTACAATTTCAGAACAAAAAGTCAACTTACTGTTACTGAGTCAGTATGGAAGCTGACATGAAAAAGTAGAGGGACCTTCAGCTGAAATAGCAAAGCCTCCCAGAAAAATCCCATTATAAATACCTTTAGTATAAGTATCACGTGTGGATAAAAACAGACTGAAATAGAAAGAAAGTGGATGCTGAGCAAAATAACTGTCGTTAGCAACTATCATGTCATTAAAATATAATTTCTTTCTCTTTTTTCAGTCTAGGGATTTCTCTCTAGGCTGAAATGCACACATTTAGAGATAGTTCAAAGTCTGCATCCTCGCTGAGATGTCTTTCCTTAAAATTGCAACCATCTCATTTCTTCTTCCTCCCCAGTCATGAATGCACCATCCACGAACCTCTATTGAAGCCAACAGAGAGTAAGACTTTCTTGTCTTATAACGCTCACGTTGTTTCATACGTGTCTTGTCTTTCCGGGTAAGCGAAAAGCACCAGGATCTAGGCCTGGGTCATATACTGGATCTAGGCCTTGTCCGTGACACCGTGTGCCACTCGCGATACTGACTCTGCAGGAAGTGCTCGGCTTCGATGGAGCTGCATTGAGCTGGACAAGGAAGGGGAGGCAATGGCCAAAATGACTAGTTGGCTTGACTCCGTGGCTCCAGCACCACCAGCTGTGAGACTGGCAGAGGACGAGGCAAGCGGGTGGTTCTGGTGTACCCGGGGTCACGATGGGTCAGAACAGCACCTGACAAGAGCAGCAAAACCTCCTGAATTGAAGCCACTGGGCTTCCAAATGGAAAATGGGGAGGGGGGTTTTAGAAGAGTCACGACGAGGTTAGGCCCAAGGTCTGTTTCAAGAAGATACATGGGCTCCAGTACATGCTGCTGTACCTGGGGCTTCGAATTGGGTGACCTACTTAAAAGGGGGGAAAAAGAGGAAGACTCATGATTTACTTGGATCGAGGCTCAACACCAAAGCACAGGCCAAGCCACACTGCCAAATGCAAAGCTTCCCCTAGGATAGGTACGAGCTTCCAAGGATTTGTTCACCATTAGCCCATTTGAGCACTATCTTACATCTTCATGATAATCTGATTTTTCTTAGTTGTGTATTTATGTTAAGCCCGGTAAGCCCCCTGTGTATGTGGCCCTATCTTTTTCTCCCTCTGCCCTCCTCCCACCCCTTGCCACAACCTTCAAAGCATGCTTTTGGCATGAAAACCATCTTTCTAAGTCTTTTCTTTTGTAACAGTGGGGCCATGCGGTAACCATTTGTAGGAGATGGATTAACTTTGCTAAGGATAATACCTTCCAAATCCATCCACGTCATGCGGCGTTTAAGAGATAATATTCCATTGTATGTGTGTACCAGGGTTTATTTGTCTGTTCTCTAGAATAGCATTTCATCTTTGAATGTTAAGGAATCCCTTCCTTAACAATTTGTTTAATTCATTTGTATATTTTGACATTTCTAAATAGCAAGATAATGGAGTTACATCACCAATGGTTTGTCTACTTTATTATTATTAGAAATCACAGCCATTAACTTCACAATTTTGCATTACTATAATTGTATATTATTCACACCGCAACCAGGCTACATGAACATATTTTGAAATCGTAATTTTCAAATGGCTTAGCAGGCCACTTTTTGAAGTATTGTTTAATACATCAAATATGTACAATGTATACAATAGAGATTTGATGTATTATCATTCCAAAAAGATGCTAGATAATAATCACAATAAGCAAACTTAATATGCCGGGTTAAAACTACACCACAGACATAAACCGATGACTTACTCCTCAAATGACCACAGCACAGAAAAGACTCCCACTTTTCCTCCGGGCAGAGTCTGGAGTTGTCAGTGACTGCAACCAGTTAAAACTCAAAACCCTGCACCTCTCTTTAATAACTGATGCATTAGATCACCTTGAGACCTGCTAGGTGAAATTTACTTGGAGAAAGATGATTCTGAAGCAGAGACGTGGGGTAACATGCATACTTTAAGCACCTGTGAGGGAGAACCTCTCCAAGTCGATGCAACATCACAGAAAAGCCACTTTTCAGCAAGAATTCTTAAGAAAGTGTCCTAAAGCCAAGATCACCACGTGCACTCCCACAGTAACTGCGGTGTCCTGTGCAGGGCAGCTATTTCTTTGTTTGATTCTGGACTCCGAAGACACTATCGATTCGGCTTTCTGTGTTGCCCGCTCTTTGACAACTGGCTATTATTGCTGATACTTTTTTAGGAAGTCTAACAGGCATTTCACTAAAGGATTCAATTAATAATAAAATGTCAAAACATGTCTTTTCTTTATCCCCTGACTCCAAGTGGATGCTTGTTTCATCCTCTGAGGGCAGATGGTTGAGAAAGGTTGTATGCAAGGGCAAGCCAACACAAGATAAAGATACAGAGCATTCATTTTAGGATTCACCTCATCATCAAAGGTAGGAGCCCAAGGACTGTAAAGCGCTGTTTTCTTTAGTCACTGTTGCTTTCTGTACTTTCAAAAGGATCTATTAGATAATAAGCTTTTGGTCACACTTAAATATGCATTTAAAAAACCAATACACTTACTGCCAGAGTCCAGGCTGGCTTATAGCTAGCTACTCACGAGACAGGGTGGAACTGCTCCTGTTTGATTCCAAGAGTAGAAAGCCCCATCTTTCTCCCTCAGAGCGGCTGGTGGTTTTGAACTGTTGACCTTGCAGATCTTGTAACCACTACCCTAACCAGGGCTTCTCTAATTGTCCATCTCTCAAAAACTAACTGCCTTCGAGTCGACGCTGACTCACAGCGACCCCTCTGTGGGTTTCCAAGACTGTCCCTGTTTACAGAGTAGAAAGTCCAGTCTTTCTCCCATGGAGCTGCTGGTGGTTTCGAACTGTTGACCAGGCGGATCATAGCCCAACGTGTAACCACTACACCACTATGGCTCCACTGAAATGTACATATGAACAAGTGTCCTTATTATATTATTGAATGATAGATTGTTATAGGATCTGTTGGAGCCCCCAATAAAGTGATTAATTAAAAAAAAAAAAAGAAAGAAAACCCCCTACATGGCCTGCAAAACCTTTCAAGGTAGATGATTCCAGCTTTCTTCTCAGGATTCCCCTCTACCCTCTCCTCTCTAGGACTTCTGGAACTTACTGTGTGTATGCAAGTATAAGCCGGGTTTTTCGGTATATTTTTAATGCCATTTTTGTGGTAAAACTCAGTGCCTCGGCTGATATTCGTGTAGGCTTATACTCGAGTATATACGGTATTACTAAATGGCATGCTCTTCCCTGCCTCCCCCCCCCCCCCCCTATCTTCAGGTCTTGCCACCTTTAGGTCCCTCTCCTTTGGCAGGTCACCCATTTAACTTCTCCCTCAATTCTTCTCACACAATTAAACATCCTTCATGTCTCGGCTAAGAAGAAACCCTGCTCTGCTGATGTGCTCCTTTCGTCTGCTCACTAAACCTTTACCTAAGGGGTGCAGCTCACACGTACCTTAGAATGAGCCGCTGATGCTCTGTGAAACAATAGGTATTAAACACATCTCTGCTGTCTGGAAAGGAGCACTGGAGGTGAAGTGGTTACGCGTGGGTCTGCTACCTGCAAGGTCGGCAGTTTGAAAGCCACTAGGCTTTCTACTCCAGAAAGGTTACAGTCTCCGAAGCCCACAGGGGCAGCTCTACACTGGCCTATAAGGTCACTATGAGTCGTCACTGACTCAATGGCAGTGAGTTTTGAGTCTGAAGGTGTCTTGACGGGATCCCAGGTCGTTCAGTAGGTTAGACGTTAGGGAGAAGGCTGAGCTTGCTTATTCCTGTAAATATTTACCGTCTTGGAAACCCCACAGCGCGGTCCTACGTCCACTAGGTCACTACGAGTCAGAGTCAACTCTACAGCAAGGGTGGGTTTCACGCTTCCTGAATGCCAGACCATCTGAAAGCTGCCATCAACCCAACCCTGCCCTCATGAAAACATGCATTATCTGCATGCCTAAGGTGCTGAGCTCTGCACTCAGAAGCCAGCTTCTTTTTCTGTGTGTTTGAGCTCAAACTCTCTCTTCTGGTTTTGAGTTCCAAAGAGATTATACCTCTTTCAAATGCATTCATAGAATAATGGAGCTAATTGTCTAACACAATCCCTGATACAGGTAACTATTAGCTGCTTTTAATAACATTGCTGAATTCCTTCATCCTCTGTTTTAAAGTCGGGCACCAACAGCTGAAGCTGGTGGTAGTGGGAGAACATCTGTGGCTTGTGCAGGCTCTGATGTTTTTATCAAGGGCTGTGAGGCTGCCTGCCACCCAAGGGAACCCAGCTACACTCGCATACTCCAGTCAAGGGATGGTGTGCCATATGCAAGCTTTCTAATGCCAAAACATTTGTTCTATTTTGATTCAAAAGGAGAATGACCTGCCAAAACGCCAACATCCATGCTTCCTGCAACACGCGAACCTCCCTGACAGGCATCCTCATTCCGAACACTGACCAGGCCAACATTAGCCTAAACAGATGGCCCAGTTGGCAACATTGGCATTTTCCCTCTTTTTTGCAGTTTCTCACAGGTGCTGGGAGCGGGTGGGATTCCTCTGTGTTTTCTAATGTTTTGATAACCTTGACTGCCGTCTTTCCCGTGGGCCAATTTTATTTTGGATGTAATTCTAAGTTTTCGTACTGACAACTGAAGATACTGACAGGAAAAATAAAAATGTTGTTCTACAAACTGATCTGCCACACACATAATCATCCAGCTGGCTCGTCCCAGTCATCGTTCACTCCCTTTCCCTGGGGCCATCTTTCTCACCTACATATCACTGGAGTGTTTACCAAAACAGCCCAAAAACTGCTGATGAGTGTTTTCAACAAGCTGGGATTTAATACTACAGTGTACTTACACAAGACATTCCTACTGATGTGAAAGATGACAAAAATGTAATTATTTCTACCCCATGTTAGCCAAGGCCAAGCTCGTTTGTTCTTCATCTGTCTAACTTCTAGACTATAAACAGATGGCTTATTTTAAAAGAAGGCACTTTAACATCTACCACCTCAAGTAGAAAGGCGGCAAATCACATCTAAAGAAAAAACCTTACACGTCCTAGGTGTCATGTATAAGTAGGTTTTATTTAGAAATGGAAAAAAGGTTTAAATCACAATAAAAAACTTACACATGCAAAATAGTTCACATCTGGTTTTATTTTTCAGCGTTTATTTTATTTTTAGCCTGCGGTTGCAATCACAAACCATTACTATTATAAAGTCACTGCTTCAAGTGTAAGAAAACCAAGACACCAATAATTATAGGCTGCAATAGTGAATATCTATTTCATTGATCAAAATTCAGTGCAATAGTCTTATCGTCACCTTAATCGTTGTCATCCTGCATAGTGATTAAGATCAGGGTGGGACACAGGTTCAAATACCTTCTTTCCTTCCTGGTTGTGAGACCTGGAGCAAGCCGTTGACCCTCTCTGGACTTACAGTTCTTTACCCAGGGACATGATGAGCACTCAATCAATATATTTTTGACTAACATTCGCAGTGGTTATGACTGTAAACTTCCCTGATAATTAGCCCCCATTGTTTGTGGAAATAGCATCCAGCCACAAATAGACTGATTCTGTACAAGTGGATAATTCTGGTGGTACTGTGATACGGATTTCACCTATACTGTCCTCCCTCAACAGGGCTTTAAAAAATTAGTACTGGGGGCAAATCAAAGACAACATTAACAGAAGATTGTTATGCCCTATGGGGATGAGTGATAAGAGTCTACCATAAATTAACAAAGAGGTTTTGAAAGGGAACCAAACGCAGATAAAAACAAACAAAAGCAGATTTTAAAAAAAATCCACACACACACAAATCCAGGAATGGATTTTGGGGTCCCACTAACTAGTAGCTCCAACTTAAGAGAAATTAGTTCTTACATCATGGCCCTGGCTCCACACTCACCCTCAGGCAGGGAACACAGAAGATATGGGTGCTATAACAAAATGTAGCGAAGAAATTAGATGGTGCCTGGCTATCAGATAAAATAATGTCTGGGTCTTAAAGGCTGTGTTCAAACAAGCAATCATCTAAGTGAAATGTCAACTAAGTCCACATGGAAGAAGCACACCATCGTCAGTCACCAAAAGATTATAGATCATATAATCTGAAGTCCTAGGAGGGATTCGTATTAGAGCCTAAATCATGAGAATCTGGTTTGCAGAAGGCTATGGATGACGGTGGGAACCCAAGATACATTTGTGGGAACTACACAGGAAGCCAGCTTCTGATGATCTCCCGCTATCCATAATTAAGGAATGGGAGGAAAGGAGTTACTAAAAACAGGGCGTTGGAGAGATGAGTGTAGAAGATCAAAGACATACACCTGACTTGAAGAGTGAAAACTTTGTCAGTTGATCCCCCCCATCCAAACCTGGTCTGGTTTTCAACATTTTCTGTATTTCTGTTGGTTTATATTAGGGTTTATCTCAGATGAGTTATGTCATTGGGGGTCACTCTCTTGAAGTTGTGTTCTATGCTTTTCTGTTTCTTGGTATATATAACTGAGGACTGATGAACCTATAGGGACTGCAAGTAGAATAAGGTTTTCTGGAGTGGGGACAGGGTGGGTACAGTGGTAGAGATGGGGTGTAAAAGGGAGACATGTCAAGGAGTCCAGGAAGGAGAAGAATGTTTGGAAACTGTGGCAGCAATTGTACAATACTGTTTGATATGATTGAATGATGGAATGATATATGTTAACTCCAAATTAATAATAAATTTAGAACAAATAAATATATTTTGCTTATTATTTACCAATTCATTTTCCCATAAAAGTATGTGAAGTCCTCTGCCACATTAAATAAATAAACCAACTCTCTCTTAAACCTCATTTTCCTCAAACTCCTGACCTCTTTCTTTTCCCTTCTACTATTAAGTGCTCAGTTCATTGTAATCTGGTTTCTGCTTCGACTGTATTGGTTTTACAAGCACCAGCCACCTTTTTCGTTGCTAAACCTCACCTCTCATGTATTTGACCTCTCTAGGTCAAGGGGGACAACTGGCTCTACTGATTATCCCTGCCTTCTTAAAACTGTCTCTTCCGTTGGCTTCTATGAAATCTCTCTCTCTCCTTTCTGACTTTCTGCTCGTTCTTGCGGATAAACGTACAACATTCTCTTCCGCAATAAGCCATTATTGGCATCAGCTACGTCTTCTGCTTTCAGCTCTTCCTGGTTCAGCCAGCACGAACCCTCTGATCGCGTTCCTCCCTGCTCCCCAACTTCAGTTCCCACAACTAACCATGTACTCCCATCTCTCTCCTCCTGACCATGTATGATACCGATTTACATGGAGATCCAGTGTGCATCATACGGTAAGCTATTGGTCCGCCTTTCGTATGAGACTCTGCTCCTTCTCTTACTTCCCCTTGCTCTCTTTATTTGTCCTTCAAGGCATAGCTGAAGCACCACTTCCAAGTTCAGCCACCCCACATCAGGCCCGAGGTTGGTGGGTGAAGAAGTCATCTCGGAAATTCAGCTTCATCCCCCTGGAACATGTGTAAGCTTCTCATCAACCCCTCTCCAAACTACAGATTCATAAGCAACTAAATGATTGTTATTTTTTTATGTGACTAAGTTTGGGGTAGTTTGTTATGCAGCAATAGGTACTTCATTTCATTTCACTAGATTATAAGTTCCTCGAAGGTGAATGCTATATTCAAACAAACACAGTTACTGGCTTATGAAATTCCCATTAATAAAAAATCAACCAGCTAACCAATAAGCCAATGAGAGAGTCCATCAATCAAAGTCCCCTAGATGTACTCTGTTTTCTCTCTTTTTAATTAAATGTACCTTTAAAGTAATACACAGCGAAGCCAACAAACTGAAGGACAGGGAGAGATACATTATAAGAACCAATACTACTTACATTTATATTCACTGGGAAACCCTCCGATCTGAAGTTCCAACTCTAATCAGCTGTTGTACCACCACACTCCACGCCTTCCCTTTCCTTCCACGCGTTTCCATTGAGGTGTATTCCTGTTTCTACAAACCATAAACTTCCAAATCTCCGAATCGGGGCCCGAATGGACTGTTTTGGCTAAAGCACTATCATTGTCATTCTTAAAGCACGGCATCTTTGACTTCTCCTGTCTTATTCACATAAATATATCCATTCTATTTATAGTTCCTATCAACTTGGTTTGATGATTTTCTTTCTTTCCTCCTCCTCATCTTCATGTGTGTGGTGTGTGTGTGTGTGTGTGTGTGTGTGTGTGTGGCTTTATCACTTTCTTTATCACTTCCTTTAAACTTTAAAGTCTTTCTGCTGCCATTAGAGTTTAGATTCGTATCCTCTCATTTCTATATTACTCTAGTACACGGTTCACAGCCTGTGGGTCACGACCCCTTTGGGGGTAAATCGACCCTTTCATAGGGGTCACCCAATTCCTAACAGTAACAAAATTATAGTTATGAAGTAGCAACAAAAATAATTTTATGGTTGGGGTCAACACAAAATGAGGAACTATATTAAAGGGTCACAGCATCACGAAGGTTGAGAACCACTGCTCTAGTAACTTCCTAAAAGTTTTAATTTTTTAATGTCAAATAATTAAGATACTCTCTTGAAACCCTTAGAGTTGGCACTTCCAAGACACAGGCATGTCTGACTTGAAATTCTCTTATAAATTAAACATTTGATGTCAGGTTAATTGGGTCTTTGTTTAGAAGAAATTATCTTTATTTTACAAGCCATCACACTCTTCCAAAAGGAAATTATACCAACTTTAAAAATAGAAGTAGATCTCTAAAATAATTTCTGTGAAGTAGGCAAATATAAAAACCTAATAAGTAGCCCTAAAGGTGAAGTGGTTAAGGACATAGACGGTAACTGAAAGGTCAGTAGTTCGAAGCCACCAGCCATTCATTCTGTGGGAGAGAGATGTGGCAGTCTGCTTCCAGCGTGATTGCAGCCTTGGGAATCTAAGGGGTAGTTCTACTCTGTCCTGTAGGTCACTGTGAGTTGAAATGAAATAGACTGAACAGCATTGGGTTTGGTAATATCTAATGAATTTACTCATAAGCAATTCCATAAGAGTAAGTGATGGTTAATGTCTGCAGCTAGGAAGCAATTTAATTTTTTTCTTTGGTATTCACAAACCTAACTGAAACAAACAGGCAAAAATAAAGAAACAAACAATAACAAATATAAGTTAGAGCGCCATATCGTCGGTTCACATGCATTAAAGCTCTATTAACAGGCTAGGGAATTTGTTATGCATATCAAAAGGAAATGAGCAAACACTGTGTGCCCGATAAGATATTTCTTTATGCATTCAATTCTTCAAAGGGTATCCAACCAAATGATATCATGGGAAGTTTGGAAAAGGGATTTATCCATATGCTAAAATCTATCAAAGCTATTTCCTGATTCTGTACTAACAGAAGCTAACCCCAATTAGCCTTTTTCAATCAAGGGATTATCTTTCATGCACAAATTAATGCATATCTTGATTTTAAGCTCTGGTGAATTATTTGTTTGGAAGGAACAAAAAGTCATTCTGATAGAACACAAAAAATGTCATTCTAATTAAGTAAATCTCATGATGTTATAATCTTATCAAGGAAACAGCTATGAGATAAGGATAGCTATTTATGAACTAACAATGGTGATAACAATTAAGGTCAGTTAAATTTATCAATCGCTAATGAAATGCCATATTTTGGGGGTATCGGAAGGATGTGTTTCATCCAATAATAACTCTACCTGAACACTAAATATATATGCTTTCCCAGTAGGATGTTATGACTCATGGAATTATAGGCAACTGCCATCCTTGAACTCATCTGCAAACATTCTATTACTGCTACAGAAATCAGGAAAAAGTAATACATGTAGCAAGGCAACTTACAAATGAAGACAAAGCAATAAAAGGTCAATATCAGGGTCAGTGCAAGATGACTTTCTGCTCCATGCAAATTCTGTTTCTATCTGGACTGCTACTGAGACGGCAGGGTCTTTATTCATTAACTGACAGTTACTCCAGAACCCCTGCTGGTTACCAGGCCTGTGTTCTAGAAGTGAACTAACTATCAAGGAGAAAATATTAATGATTGAATTGTGATCTCAAAAAAAAAAAAAAGAAAGAAAGAAAAACCCAAAACACAGGATGCTGGGATGCTGGAAATCTTCATCTCAGGTAAAGTGTCGGACTGTGACCGCCAGGTCTGCAGGTCAAACCCATCAGCGGCTCCTTACTAGAAAGATAAAACCATCTGCTTAGTTTCAATATGTGGCAATCCAGACAACCTCACAATTTATACCGATACTGGGGTTGGCCAAGTAGTAGTTACACAGCAACGATGGTTCCTTGAATGTCCTCTCAAGGGTCTGCAGTAGATCTAGAGAAGAGAAGAAACCATCCGAGCCTTTGCACCTAGAAGGGGGCAGCCAGGAGGGTTCTGCTCCTGACATGGTAAACAACCCCGAACCAGAAGGGGCTGGAAGAGAGGAAAGTATGCATAGATGGGAGGATACTAAAACATGTTGGCCAACGTTGGAAAGGGAATTATGTAAGGAAAGGGTGGGGAGGGATGAACGTCAGTCCTCCTGTACAACAAAACGTCAGGGAACAATGAGTGGAGGGTGTGGCATCGTTCTGCTTTGTGGCCAGGGGACTGGGAGGAAGAGACAGAGAACTAGGAGTTGGATCTTCTCTGAGTAAGAGGTTCCTGTGGTCAGACATGAGCTCAACAGCGTCTAGACAGAAAGGACTTCCACAGAAAGCCCCATGGAAGGACAGTGCAGGGTCTTAACTAAAGTGTTTTGGTGTGTACACTGGTGTCGTTGCTTTGAAGGTGAGTAGGTGGTTAAGTTTAAGGGAAAATGGAGCAAGTTCTATTTCTCCATTTCTGCTTCTGGCATTAGTAGAATTCTAAGAAGGATACATAAAGACATAACATTTAAAAAAAATTAAATAGACCAATAGCCAGGGCTAAACTAGTGCAGAGTGTTCTGGAGAAAATATTCAGTGGCATGAGTCAGCTGTGACCCCTTTGGTCTAAAAGTTAGTGAAAAGGCAGTTAGTGGCCTTGGAATGCCAGCATTTTGGGGACCTGCCCTGCGTGCGAGCAATTCCTATTGCTTCCAGACGCTCCAGGACAACATCAGACCCGAAAATCATCCCTGGGTCTGTCCCAAAATGTTGAACTCAGGCTTGTCCCAAATAAATATCCCCAGTCTCCCAACTGACATCTAACTTGAATAATCCTATACCACCAGCCTATATGAAAAGAAAATATAACCCGAGAAACTTAAATGACATCTTTACAGAGTGAGGGCTCAAGTAGAAAGCAAGTGTTTTGAGAATCATGAGGGCAAAAGATGTACAAATGTGCTTGACACAATGGATGGGTGGACGGATTGTGATAAGAGTTGTATGAGCCCCCAATAAAATCATTTTTTTTAAAAAGAGTGAAGGCCTAGCGCCCAAGGGAAGAATCACACACCACCTTATCAAGGATCTCCAATGGCTTTTCCCAAGTTGGCACTTCGACCAGCACCTCGGAGGATGACCACGTGAAGCCTGGGAAAGCCACAGACGCGGAATAGAAAGCTGTTGTGTTCTGTTTAAGGTCCCTTGATGTCAATTCCCTTAGAGCATTCAGCTTTGTCTCATCCCACATAACCATTCAGCAAGTTATCTAAGAACCACTTATGGAGCATCTTGTCTAGAGATGGTCTCAAATGGTAGAAAAGAAGATTTTCCAACAGAGTCACTGCAAGGCCTATTCTTCACTGGTATCAACTGCAGAAAGGTGAGGCTTTCTACTTGCTTAAAGAGTTTCGGTCTCAGTCTCAGGACACCACAGGGGCCGTTCCACCTGCCCTATAGGGTCACCATGTGTCAGAACCAACTCGATGGCAGTGTTTGGGATAGAACACACAGAGAGCCACCCTCCTGGATGGTGATGCCCATGAGCTCACAGCTCCGTGAGCAGCCACAGTCTTGCACCAAAGCAGAAGGCGGCGTGGTGAGAGCCCCAGGGGCCAGGCACCTTTGTGCACAGCAGCTGTCCCTGTTTCTGGCCACTTGCTTTGTCCCTGTGGATGGCTCCTACTGACACACCCTTATCATCCTGCGTCTGGTTCTTGATCCCGGGAGCAGTCCCCATTCTCATCAGGCCTGCTGGCCAGTGACCCCTAACTGTGACCCCAACATGTCAAAGCTTCACGAGTTGCAGCTTCTTGTCCTGACCCCTTGTCACCCAGTCTTGGTTCTGACAAGGGAGAAAACACAGAGGCCAAAACAGCCAATTATACAGATTTCCATTTATCAAGGGTGATAATGTCAGAGGCAGTTTACATTAAGCCTGTTAATTATTCTGGGCACCAAGATCTTAGCCTACTTAGGGAGGTGAACTATGTGCCCCATTTCATGTCAGTAAAACACCCTTGGTTCTCTGATATGACACTCAGGGAGTAATTCATTTTGCCAGCAGCTCTTGAGCTACATGGGAAGGTTGGTAGCAGGCGGCATCCACCCCACGTGTTGAACACGAATAGCACAGGACAGAAGGCCCACCGTCCTTTATTTTTCTTCTGAGAAGGCAGCAAAGGCTTCTTAGGTGTGATAAGTAAAGTGCTCCTATTGCAAATGGGAACTCCACCCATCATTTGACACTTGGGAGAGACAGGCGGGTGAGAGAGGAGAGGGCTGGTGCAGGTTCCTGAAGGAGAGGCCCTTGACGTATCTTCAGTCACTAATGCTACATGGAGTCCAAGGCTCCCCCCGCATACGTAGGGCAGATTTAATTCTTTCAAACTGAGAGGTCTAGTGTGAGAGACCGTGTGAGAGCAGAGGCATTTAAACCACAAACTAGACTGTCACGGTTAAGAGTAGGTATGATTCTGTGACGTGTTTTTCTGTTGTCATCCACAAAGATTCAATTCCTAGTTACAGAGCCCTAGTGGTGCCCAGGTTAAGCACTTCTCCACTAACCAAAAGGTCAGCAGTGTGCACCAACCAGTCATGGCCCGCGAGAAAGACATGGCCGACTGCTAATACAAACAGTTATGCCCTTGGCGGCAGTTCTACTCTGTGCTGTCGCACGGCTAGCTGAGTCGGGATAGGCTCCACAGAGGTCGGTGCAAGTGTTCTTTGAGAGGGGAATCCGGCACTATTAGGAGCCACCAACCCGCAGATCCTTTTTAAAGACCTGGCACCAGGAACATTTTCCCAGCCTACTCCAATCTGGTAGCACAACAAGGAGTCTGTGCCAGCTAAAAACGTGACCTTTCCAACACTGATTTAGCTGGCACTTTTTATGTGGACTCCTCTCAACTCAGGCCAAATAGTTGCGACGAATTCAATTCTTCTTTCCAGTTCAGTGACCTTTTTGTTCATGGATTCCTCTCTTCTCTTGTGTTTCCCTGACTTCACTCCAGGCCTTCCTGTGGCTCCCCTGGCAAGAGAGTTCATGCTCTGCTGGCGGCTCGGGGCCTCTGGGTCCCCTCTCCCGATGGCATTTATGTCTTCACCAATGGTGCTATAAGCAGACCTATGTCTTGCATCTGCTTAGGTCCAATGGTAGCAATCAGAATATGGCTTAAAAAAAAGTAGGAAGGGGATGTGTCCTCTCCAGTTAAGCAAGACCTGATGGTTCCTCTTACTGTAACTCTAGGATACTATACCTCTCAAGTCGTAGGAGACTGTGCTTGGTAGTCACATTATTAATGACCCAGAGGCCCTTTCGTTTGCCGTTAGTTGAGCTCATCTCCTACAGAGAAATGTGAGCTAAAGTAAATGCTACGAGTCAAGAGCCACGTCCCGCTAAATCTGAAAGTGGGTAATAGCAACTGACAGCAGAATTCCTTCAAACTTGTATTTCTAGCTCACTCTTCAGTTATTTGTCTCTCTCGGGAGTCCTTCTTAGCCACTCTGCTTCATCATAAAAACGACCCTGTGTTCAACTGAGAGGCACACCCAGGCTTACATTATGTAGGATGATAGGCATGATACTAGTTTGCAATTTGCAGCACATCATAGACATGTACTCATAAGGATGATAACTCTCATTCCATGTCATCTGTGTTCCTTAATGCCATCGGTAGGCAGGAGGCCCATCTCCAATGGGTACACAATGACTGTATACAGGCTCAGCATTCTCCTCTCAAGGGACCCCCTCCCCAAATCCTAGGGGGGTTGAGGGCTAATGGTTGAGTCCTCCTGTAGCTTTTCCTTCCAGCTCCTAGATAAGCTCACTGCCAGTCACGATCTCCTCCAGTCCACTTGAGAAACTCTTCAGAGGACACTCGGTACCGGCATCAAGTCTATGGCACCTCACATGAGCTTCTGAGACCGTCAACAGCGTCACCTTTCTCCCACGTCGAAGCTGGTGCCCTGGAATCACCGCCCTTGCAGGTCACATTCCAAAGCTTCCAACGGCAACCTCAGGGCTCCTCCCTGCACAACGGCGCCACTCGGGTGCTCCCGGTCTGCTAGTCCTCTCTCACTTACATTGCCATTGACGCATCACTCACTGATTCAGCAGAACTATACGAATCCTACAAGTTCATTGAGCCCTCCGATTCCTCCATTTCCAGAACCCGCCAGGCCTCCGTTCCTTCCCCCACCACTTCAGATCCTGTATCCCTTCACTTGTACTCTTTCAGCTCTTTTCAGAACTCTAGACCTTCAGACTTCCACACCGACGGAGGGGGGATGGGGTGGGAGGATGAACAGGAAGGGAAGAACATAGTGTGCTGGGATAATGGAAGATGAGAGCTAGTGACACCGAAGTTCTAGGCCAAGGCTGCTCACAGTTAGAGGGACCTTCTCTGTCTCACTTTTCAATCCGCTGGAAGCTGATACCCAGGATGAACTGGGAAGTCTTGTAAAGAGTAATCTGCCAGTTAAGCAACACTTCCCATGATGACCACAGTGATCAACACCCAATCCCCACAGTGGACTGTCCAACAGGTAAGTAGAAAGTTCAAGGGTGAAATGGGAGAAAAGAAAACACTTGTAGACAGCAAATGTATATACGAGGTAGTTTTCATCTGCTTCTTTTTCATCTAGTTTTCATCATAGCAATATGTAGGCATATCCATTTTACAGTTGTATATTAGCATACCTGGGTATCTTTTTTTACAAGGTCACATCCAATGTCTTATAAAACATATGACACAAATATGTTTGTGATGGTTTGTACTTTGGAATTTATAATATTTGTCAAGAATTTGAAAGAAAAGTTAAGAATGGGAAGAGTAAAACTTTATTCACTGGTTTTAAAATATACTTTAAATATGCCTTTATAACCAGAAGTCCTATTTGAGTAGTAGTTACAAATTCAGCTGTGACTTGCAAGGCCAGCAGTTCAAAACCACCAGCTGCTCCAACAGAAAACAACATGGCTTACTACTCCTACAAATAGTTACAGTCTTGGAAATTCACACAGGCAGTTCTAACCTGCATAGGGTCATTATGAGTTGGCATCAACTCAATGGCCGCTAGTTTTATAGTATAACCAGGCATGTGACAAAGTCTCACAATGTTAGTGTTTCACACGGGTCTGCCATTTTCCTGGAAACCTCTCGAGATTGAATATATATGTATATATTCCCTGACCTTAAAATGTTATAAACATAGAACATCCCTGATAATGTGAAATGCTCCAGGAATCCAAATTCTATTGCTAAATAATCCAAGGGAACGGGGTTGCTTCCAGAGAGAGGGCCTGGAGAAGGGGACAAGAGTAAAAAAATGAACTTGAGCCAACCAGAGAAATATGCAGCAGGGACAGTGTGAATGTGGAGAGGGCAGGGAGGAGGGAGCGTGAAAGACAGGAATGAAGGGTGAACAGAGAATTAAAAGAAATATGCAATGATGTGACAGCAGCAGAAGAAAAATCAAGTAACAGCAATGAAGAGAAGCTAAGGAGTCAAAAGGGAGAAAGAAATGAAAATAAAAGACAGCGCTCCCCAAAGTTACTTCTCAAAGAAACATGTATTTGCCCTTTGCACGCCCTTCTTCTTCCACTGAACTCCCCCTCCGCCCCGTCCTCCCCACAGGGATCCTCCGCACAATCACTCCCCGGCCCCCAGCACTTCCGAGTCTCACAAATCCGTCTCAAGTTGGAACTCGGTGGCCAATGTCAGCACATCCCTCTCAGAGACCTCCCTTTTCCTATTTAAAAATCCTATCAGTGTTTTCATTGTTCATCAGGTAATTTAAGATTTTTAATTTTTTAATTTCTGGGAACAAAAGCATAATTTTAAATTAGCATCAATCATATATTCACTTTTTATGAATGCCAATTGAGCAAATCGGTGTAGCCCTTCAAGATTTTCACCTTGCTTATGTGTGTTTCCCCACATTTGCACAT
Organism: Tenrec ecaudatus; assembly: GCF_050624435.1. Classification (NCBI taxonomy): domain Eukaryota; kingdom Metazoa; phylum Chordata; class Mammalia; order Afrosoricida; family Tenrecidae; genus Tenrec; species Tenrec ecaudatus. Next base: position 123,015,271 of record NC_134538.1, read on the forward strand.
GTCCATGAAGCAGTGTCCAGATACAAACTAAGGAGTCCTGATCGGACAGAGGTTAAGTGCTGGCTGCTACAGCAAGCTGGTAAGCAGTTGGAAACCACCAGCTGCGCCAAAGGAGAAAAATGAGGCTTTCTACTCTCATAAAGAATTATAGTCTCAGAAACATACAGGGGCAGTTAGATCTTGTCCTACGGGGTCACCATGAGTCAGCATTGGCTGGATGGCAGTGAGTTCAAAATTAAAATCACTAGATTTTCACCACAGTATTTCCTTTCAAGTATCAACTCGAGTATACTTTTTTAAGGATAGTCTTATTTTTCAAGAATGTACTTTTAATTATAGACTTCAGTTAAGCCCTATATTTCCTTAAGAAATAACTTATCTCAGGCTACCAGAGGGATCTCAAAATGTTTGTGGAAAGTTTGGATTAAAAGGTCATGGAATGCTTGGTGGGAACAATGATGGAAATCTAATGGTAGGATTTTGCAATAAAGAAACAAGTTTATTTTTTAAAACAACGTAAGTAGGGGTTATTCAGGTGGAGTTCACTTGATGTGATTCACAAGAATCAAATCACAACATCTGGAAAGAAACAACAGAAAGCTCAACATCATTAGCCCTAACAGGGCCTGGCTACCATCTCTCTGAGCCTCTCAAACAGGACTCATCTTGTTATTCTCATTAATACATAAGTTAGCCAAAACATAGCCCAATATACACCTCTAAGCAAAGAGCTAAAGAGAACAAAATAAAATAACAAGGTCTGTGACCAGCTGTGGAACAAGCCATTAATTGCTCATATGTGAGTTCAAATTAATGCTGAAGAAACTAAAACAAAAGTCGACAAGAGCAAAAATATGACCTGGGTATACCTGGGGGCACTGTAGGCTCAGCACTGACATGAGAACAACAAAGTCAGTGGTTCAACCCGATCAACCACACGGTGAAGGACAGGCGAGGCTGTCTGATCTCGTAAAGATTGAAGAAGTCTTAGAAACCAAAAGGGGCAGTTCTATTCTGTCCTACATTATGAATATGAATCAACGCAATTACAGTGAGGTTAGAGTTTAAATCCCACCAGAACAAGAGACCATCTCAGGAACAAATTTAATTCACTGAATACTAATGATCAAAGAATTGTGAGATAACATCAGGGAAACTATTATGTGAAGAAAGCAAAAGGTTATTTCAAAGACAGGAAAGAGAGAAAAGGCCATAATGACCGTCAGAAGATACTCTGAGAAAAGTAAAAGGAAACAGAGGAAAGAACTAGGAGGCAAAGGGCATTTATAGAGGTCTAAATACAAGCATTTACATATGTAAATATATTTATATATGACAATAAGGAAGTACATATATATATGTTCAGTATTAAGGTAGCAGATGGACATGGGCCCCTACTCAAGTACTCCTTCAATGCATGGACACCTTGTTCTATTAAACTGGCATTCCATGATGCTCGCCTTCCCGAAACGATCGCCGCTGAAGACAAAGCGGATGCATAAGCAAATGTGGTGAAGAAAGCTGATGGTGCCCAGCTATCAAAAGATATAGCATCTGGGGTCTTAAAGGCCACTAGACATCCCCTTACAAAACGGTCATAGGGAGGAGACGAGCCAGTCAGGGTGCAGTATAGCAACGATCAAACATATAACTTTCCTCTGGTTCTTTAATGCTTCCTCTCCCTTCCGCCCCCCCCCCACCCCCCACATCATGATCCCAATTCTACCTTACAAATCTGGCTAGACCAGAGGATGTACACTGGTGCATATAGGAACTGGAAACACAATGTTGAATAGCAAAGAAGTCACTTTGATGACTGTGGTGTGCCTGATCCAAGCCATTGTGTTTCCAATCACCTCGTACGTATGTGAAAGGCGGGCAATGAAGAAGTTAGACTGGGGAAGAAATGATGCATGAGATCAGGATTCTGGACAAATATATATATAGATATAGATAGATGATAAATATATAGAGATATATTCAATATACCATGGATTTCAGAAGAGCAAACAACGTTGTCTTAAATGAAGTCCAGCCAGTACAGGAAGTGCCGATACTGCTTAAAAGCCTGGTGAGAGTTCACTCATCTCATATACTTTAGACATGTTGTTTATTAGGAAGGGCCTGGGGAAAGACACCATGCTTGGTAAAGTCGAGGGTGAGTGAAAAACAGGATGGGCTGACCTAGCAGTTGCAACAATATGCTCAATCAGAGCAATGTTTTTGAGGCAGGTGCAAGAGGAGATAGAGGTTGGTTCTGTTGAACACAGGTTTAGTGTGAGAGGGAACAGACTTGATGTCAGTTAACAAACAGATTAAGGATTCCAGATTATCAGAAGAACAAACCATTGAAATGAACCAAAACAATCACAGAACACTTATTCCCTGTCTTTCATTCTTGGAGAGACCACTCGCATGCATGGCTGAGGTCTGAAAATAAAGGAATAATTTTCACCCTAAAAGGCTCCTTAGTCATTCTTCTGAACATTTCAGGGCATGAACTGCAAGTGCATGTGCAGGATTAAAATCTTCCTGCTTCAAAGTTTTATTTATGCATTTTCATTTATTTCCCAGGAAATCAGCAGAATATTCTTTATTTTTACCACAATCCTTGGTGCACTTTCAAAACTATGTTTTTGCCAGGTGTTCTCTATACTGTTTTCCCTTCTTTTAAATATGTCAGAATTGTATTATCTGCAAAACTTCTACATTCTAATTCTGATTTAATACTTTTAAAATTCTAATTATAAAAACAAAATTAACTTACAGAATAATAAAGTTTATAAAATATTGTTAAAGAAAATATGCATTTTTAAAGATGTTGTGAATTTTTAATTTTTTGCACTGGTAACTATTTTTTAAACTCCCCAAACAAATACAAATTTAAAATAGTTGAATCTTCAAGCAGTGTACAGCAAATGCTTGGCAGCACCCATTTACTTAATAGTCTAACTTAAATAAATAAATGAAGTTAGAAAGTATTACTCTTTAATGATAAGGTTAACTTGTTTAAATGGCCGCATGTATGCATTTCCAAATCTTTCAAAGAATAACATCATAGTAAATCCTGTATTAATCAACACAAAACAAAATGAGCAGTCCAATTTTTCTTTTCTTTCTTTCTGAAATGCCAGCTGCCCAGATCTTGCCCTCAAATCCTACAGTTAATAAGCTGAAAAATACAGAGGAGGCTGTGGCCCAATTTCATAAAGAAATGGTACGGCTGAGAAAGCCCATGTAATTACTCAGATCAAGAGAAAAGCAAATTAATGAAGCCTCAAGCTTTATGTGTAAGCAGCAGAATAGCAACTGGCGGTTGGTGTTTTCAATGCAGAGCGCCAAAGCCTCGCTAATTCTTTCGTGTAACGACTGCCTGCCTCACGCACCTCCTGCTAACCCAAAGCAGCACAGCCTTCGCCCAGCCAGTGCTCTGCTCTGGCTCAGCTAGGTCATCTCCACATGGGCATACATTGATGTCACCAAAGACTTTCTCTGGAAACTTTATTGACCCGCATCGACTTGGCACCGACTCATAAAGTAATGAACTCTTAACAGATTCTTCCAGATATGACTTCTAAACAGATATTTTATCTTCCTGTTCATTCGTAATTATGCACTGGCAAGAAAAACAGTGTTTCTTTCCAATTATCCCAGAACTCGGTGATTATTTAAACTTGGCTAATTAGCCTTGGAGAGCTGTATATCTTCTGGGCAAATTGTGGTTGATAATCCCTATTAAAATATACATGGCGGTTGTTGACTTGTAACAAGGAGAAACTAAAAAGGCAGTTCAAAGGGTATTAGATAACAGCAAAAGACAAATGGGGAAATTGAATTTCCCTCAACTGCTCTAAGGAGAATGCCCAGGGTCAGTTCTGCCTAGTTTACCATCTGTGTGGTTTGGAGCACGTGTCTCTGGTTTGAAAGAAGTGTCTTCAAGCCTGTTTGGCTTATCTCTGTCTTCTCAGGGTCTCTGGAGCAATTTGGGTCCTTTAGAAAGTAGCACATTAGCTCACACGTGTAGAATGAAAAGCTTTAAGTGTAAATCATTGTACCACATAGGGAACGTACAGTGCTTATTTTCAAACGGGCATGCTTATTTCAAGAGAAACTGAAGAACACTGTATACCAACTCTAGTATTTGCTGTGTACCCACATGTGTGTCCATTTACCCTAACACTGTGCAATTGAAAGATCTCCATACCCGGCAGCGCTGAAAGGTTTATGGTTTTATTATACCATCATCACTACGTCTATGTTCTGTCAAGGAAGATGGTGCCTGCCCCAGTGCAAATCAGAAGTAACCATAAAAGAAAAGAACTGTTAAATTGGAGTTAATTAAAGTTCAAAACTTCTATTCATTCTAAGATACCATTAAGAAAATGAACAGGTAAGCCTAAGAATGGGGGAAGGGGAATCCACAAAACATATAGCTTATAAAGGATTGGTATCCAGAACATACAAAAATAAAAATCATATGACTCAATAATAAAAAGATACCTAACTCAAAAAAGAAAAAAACTCTAGTTTTTAAAATGGGCATAAGATTTTAATAGACATTTGACCAAAGAAAATATATGGCCAATAAACACATGAAATAGTACTCAAGATCATTAGCCATCTAGGAAACAAAAATTATCACCACAATGAGGTCCACCACATATGCCACTGCCATCGTGTAGATTCTGACGGCTGTAAATCTTTCCGGCAGCAGACAGTCAACTTCACCATTTCCCTCCAGAAGAGCAGCTGGTGGGTTTGAACCGCCGACCTTGTGCTTACCAGCCTAACAGCTACCTACAACCCCACCAAAAGGGTTAAAATTATGAAGACCGCTAACAAGCATTGCAGGTAAAGGCCTAGCACAACTGTAAGTCTAATAGATGCTGGTGAGTGAGTAACAATGGTACAGGCATTTGGGGGAAAGGGGTCTGGAAATTATTTATAAACAAAACCCAGACAGCTAGACATTCAGCCAATAGAAATGAAAACTTATATTCAGAAAAAGACGTGTATAAGGATGTTCACAGCTACTAAATGCATACGAACCAAAAGCGAGGCTGAATCCTTGTACACAATGTTAGAAGGATGGAAAAACAAAGTGTTACAGTACCAAGCAAAGAAGAACTACGGAAACACAACATGGATGACACCCCCACCCCCTGCCCCCCAAACATCGCCATGAGTGAAGGAAACCTTGCACAAAAATGTACATACTAGATGTACTTATTTTCAGTTCTACAACAGGCAAAGTTCAACTACTGAGGAATAAAATCAAAACCACAGCGGCCTCGGGGAGGTGGAGGGGAGGTGGATGGAGAAGAAGCATAAGAGAACACTCTGGGTTTAAGGCAGTAAGTCTATATTTTGAGAAGAGTTTCGACGACACAGGTGTATGCATTTTGCAGGAGCCCCGGTGGCTGCAGTGGTTAAGCACCCAGCTACTACCCAAAAGGTTACTAGTTTAACACCCACCGGCCACTCCCCAGGAGGACGATGTGGCAGGAGGATGTCTGCTTCTGTCGAGACAGAAGCCTTGCAAGCCCTGTGGCTATCCTATCAACTCAGAGGCAGCACGTGCACTTTTCAAACTTACCTGATGTATTAATAGCTGCATATCTCATTTTATGCAGAATGTCCTTAGGTGGTACATGTGTTCTAAAACTTAATTTTGTTGTATTATTAAAATTATTCATAATATGATATTAAAAGGCAGATCAACATTACTTTAATCAAAACCATAAATAAGTTCATTTTAAAAAATAACACCAATATCTGATTAGCAAGCCTGGTCTCCATTAATGATTTTCAACTTTGTGTCAAAATTTTCTCCCAATCTATCCAGGACCTGCAGATGACACAACTCGGCTTGCTGAAGTGAGGCGGACTTGACGCATTTGAGGATGAAGATCATAGACTGCAGTCTTCACTATGAATTACAACTCACTATAAAGAAGATGAAAATCCTCACAACTCCATCAGGAGGTAACATCAGGGTAAATGGAGAAAAGACGGAAGTCATCAAGGATCTGTCTTGCTTGGACCCAGTCAATGTTCTTAGAAGCAGCAGGCAGGATATCAGAGTAAAGCTGTTGCTTCACAAGGCCTCTTTAGAGGCTTCGAAAAGCAGGGAAGTTACTTTGAGGACTAAGGTACGCCTGACTCTAGCCATGGTGTTTTCAATTGCCTCATCTGCATGTGAAAGTCAGACACTGAACAGAGAAGACTGATGAAGAACTGATGCATTTGAATGATGGTGCTGGCAAGGAATACGGAAAGTACCGTGGACGGTCAAAAATAAACAAATCTGTCTTGGAAGAAGGACTCCTTAGAGGCAAGGATGGTGAGACGTACTTGGGACAGTTTATCAGGAGAGACCCGTCCCTGGGAAAGGACAACATGCTTAGTAATACAGAGAGGCAACAAAAAAGAGGTGCCTTGACAAGCTGGATTGACATAAGGCCTGCAACAATGGCTCCTGCATAGGAGCCATTGTGAGGCTGGCCGGGACTGGGAAAGGTCTCGCTCTGTTTTGTAGAGTGTTGCTATGGGACAGAACTGATGGGACGGCACCTCGCGATGACACCATTCAAGACCTTCTACAGTCACCCCTTCAGAGCACTTGGTAGTAGCAGCGGGGTACCATCTAGTTATTGGGGAGACGGATGTTACTGTGGCCATTAGTCCACTGGACTAATTGTTCCATGAGTGACTTGATTTTCAACACTCTTCTTTCCTCTGAACAGGGGGACACCAACAGTTGCTTATGGGCCTTTAAGACCCCAGTTGCTACTCACCAAAGTAGGTCACAGACCATTGTCTTTGTGGACTATATTATGCCCATTGAACTTGGTGTCCTCTGAGACTATGGCCCTGAGCCCCCAGGGCCAGCAACTCATTCGTTCAAGGTCTTCCTTCATGTCTAAGAAGTTTCATAACTTTGGTCACTGGGTGCTCTACCACATTGGTGGGTTTTCTGCAGCAAAGACAAATACCATGTACAAATATCCTCTATCATATTCGTGAATATTTCCCCTTCTTCCCACACCATTCAGCCTCTCTGTCTATTCAAGCATCTACGTATAAATCACCATGATTGCAGGATTGTGTCTAAAACAGTATTTTCCTCTCTTGCTTTAACTCGAGCACTACTTCCAGTGTTTTACGCTGCCTCCATCGTTTTTTTAAATGCGAACATCCCTCTTATTGTATTTTTCCTTCCCCTTCACCCAAGTTAAATCTACTTGATTTACTCTCCATTTAGAAATTCTCTAGCTGTACTATTTCCTCTGATTTCCCCTACGGTCTGGAACTGAACTCTCAGCCCCATAGCTCAATTTTCAGATAAACCACAGACAGTACTACTAAGGTAAGCACACCTAGCAAGTCATTTGAGATCAAAGGGGCATCGTGGAGCCAAGGACCAAGTTCTGAAGGACTCAGAAGGGAGGTACGGAAAGAAGAGGCACAGGGAGGGGCCCATGGAATAGAGGTCAGCACTACAAGGAGGGGACTGCAGTCAGTGAGATGAAACAAATGTGTTTGGTTTGTTGCATGTAAAATTGCTTCACTGCTCTGTAAATCTTCACCCAATTCAGAATAAAAAGTTAAAACAAATAAGTAACATCAGCTCATCAGATGACATATACATAATATAAAATCATGAAAATATCATTGTAACCAGTCACATCCAGCCTTGAATGTAGAACAGTAAATAGCAGGGTTTCTCCTTTTTTAAAAACAATTTTTCATTGTAAATTGGGTGGGGCTTTACGTTTCAAATAATCAACTTTGTACTGAACAGTTTAAATTCCTTATCAACCCCTCGCTCGTGGACCATTCACCTGCTCTTTGTTTCTCTCCCTCTTGTAGACTGCTATCTTCCATTTCACCCACAGCGTCAATCAACCGTCTGGTCCATTGCTTTGTCTTCTCTCTCTTGCCCTACGCCTTAGAAGTTGCCAAAGTCTAGGTAGCAGAGGCTTTTATGTCTGATTTTTTGCTTTCATCATTAGAAATGTGTGACTAACTTGTGTGTTTCTAAATCTGTTTATACCATTGTAACTTAATATGAATTTCATTAAATGCTACCTAAAGAAGAAAAAAGGAATACTTCTAAAGAAAAGTTATTTTATAGGCAAACAAATGTAAATACTTTGGAAATATTTGACAAAAAATATTTACAATTTATGGTGGAAAGGTACATTTAAAAGATAGCATAAGGAAAATTATACATACCTAGAAGATTTCTGCACTCGAAAATCTTTTAAAAGTTTATGCTCTTGTTCCACTTTACAAAACAAACTACCAGACAAAAAATTAGAAATGTGGTTTATTATTGAAAGGCCAGTCTTCAACTGACATCTGAAAACTGGCAAATTTATTATCTGGCCGCTCTACTTAACATGAAAACCTACTCAAGAACTCCCACTTTCTCACTCTCCCCACAGGACTGATCATCACTTACAAACTGCTGCTTAATTATGCATCAGAAGATAAACAATAAACCATAAAAATACAAATCAAATCTCAATAAGATACCACTTGATCCCCAGTGGGATGTTGCGAGTGAAAAGCAGACAGTAACTGTGGAAGACTTAACAAGAAACTGGGGCCCTCAGACAAGGGAGGTAAGGATGTAAACTAATGCAGTAGAAGTCTCTAACCCTAAACGTATCATTACCATAGGACCCAGCAATTCCACTTCTATGTATGTACCTGAGAGAGTTGAAAACATGTCTACAAAATACTTGTACAGGAATGCACATAGGAGCATTATTCACGATAGCCAAAAAATTAGGACAAACCTATGTCTATAAAAATGAACAGGTAAGTAAAACAGTATAAATAATATACCGCTGAATTTCATTTGACCATAAACAGGAATAAATTACTATTACCTGTCACTATATGGATAAACCTTAGAGATATTGTGCTAAGTGAAAGAAGGTAGACAGTGTGTGATTTCACTTGTATGACATGTCCAAAATAAACAAATCCATAGAGACAAAAAGTAAATTCATGGTTGCCAGGGATACAAAGGGTGGGCGAGGGTGAATTTGAGATTGACTGGTAACAGACACAGGGGATCTTTTCTTGTGGTGATGGAAAGTTTTAGAATTGGATAGAGGTGATGGCTGTAAAATAGATAATATACTTAAAAACTATCCAATCATATTCTTTAAAATTATCAATTTTGTTGAGTTAGACAATAGGAAATACACCCAAAGACCCTTGACAAGTCGGATGGGCAGTGTCTGCAACTCAACCCCAAGGGCAACTGAGAGGATGGCCCAGGCCCAGGTGGCATTGCACTGTCACGCACAGAGCCCTCCGTGAGGCAGAGCCCCCCAGGGCACCTAACAGCAACAAGCATGTTTACCTTTGTTCAACCAGCACACCCCACGCTTTTTAAAACAACACACATCCTTCTCTTGTTCTGTGTAAGGCCTATGAATATATCGAATCACCAACGTCTGCAAGTGTGCAAAATGCTGCTGTGAATACAAGACAATTAAGTTCACTCTAAGATGTGCTGATCTCAGGCCCTTTTGAAACAGGGACTAGAAGAAAGAGCGCGAGAGAGGGTGGTGGCCTAGACTTCATCATCCGCGTAATTATTCTAGAACTGGCCCATTGTCTCAATGTCTAAAAACAGAAGCCAACCCCCAACGGAGTCTGCCTTGGATTACTAACGCATGTTTCATTTTTCCTATTCTTTCCTTTAAAAGGCTCCCATATCAAGTTGGTTCACATCAGCTAGGCTGAAAAGAACCTTCTCCTGATGCAGATAGTTAATTGCTTTAAAAAACAAAACAAGGACAGGCAAAATATCTCTGACGGAGACATCTATTTTCTCTTCTGTGTACTAGAGTTCTGAAAGAGAACCAGAAATAACCTAAGTAATTAGCAATAATGACAACAGGGTTGAGATGTACGAAAACTCGCAGGAAGACAATCAGGAGGGAGCTCAGCCTGAACTTTTACCCAAACATTAACAATTTTTGCTATTCAGTTTTCCAAAATGGCAACTCCCACACTAACAAGTATTTTTCCATTCAGACACTCAAGAGCCCTGAAAACAGTAATTTAGTGTGTGCTTGCCTCAGAAAGCAGCCTACACGTCTATTAGGCTAAATGCGAAATTCAGCATTAGTGGGTTGAATGCAAGCTACAAAACAGAAGACAAGTGGAAACAGAGCTGGCATTCGGTAAAGTGCCTCTTGTGGACTCCTATATCTATTTTCAAATTCATATATTACATCCAGAACTATTTTCCATAAGATGCCAAGAATATACTTTCACTGTAATTTTTAAAAATATTTAAAAGATGGCTATTAGAATTATTTCTAGGAAATAATACAATTATAAAATTAGGTTATGTTGTTCTATCCAACTATCATAACAACCAGTAAGAGAAGCTGCTGCTTCATCCAAGCGTACTTAGAAATAAATGATTGGGAACGTGGAATATATATATATATAATCAGTTATCATTTATCTGGAAGCCAAGGAAAGGGCTGGGAAACTTCAAGGATAAACAACATTACAAGTAAAATGATTGCCATGTCAGGGTCGATCAGTGAGGTCTACTCCCTGAAGCACATCCGTGGGTCCTGTGTCTTGTTGAAACGGTCAGTCACATACCCTGAAAAGTATCACACTCCTAGAAAACAGCAGCACACTGCTTATCAGCCAAGACCCAAGTTTCCTAATTGGTGTTTTAAATGATTGCTTCAAAAAGAAAAGAGACAAGTATTCTCTGCTCTGTGTTTATCTAGTGAGAGATAGGACTTCATCTGCAGAAATGAATTTTCTAGCATTTTCTTCTTAAAAACTTTGGAGTGGCAAGGCACGGTGTCCCAGTGCTGTGTCCTGGTTTGTTTCCTGCTCAGGCACAGGGGTAAAGAGGGTAAAGGTCTTCTCTAATCATACAAGTAAGCTTACACTTTTCCAAGACAGAAGAATCACTTCAGAAATAGATCCTTAACACCGAAGCAGAAAAAAATTACAACAAAGTAATTTCCAAAGTCGAAATTTATATGGCGTGGCAGCAACTTCCACCAGAACCTGCTAAAAATGTGCACTGATTGTATTCTTTGGTAGATTTAGATGGGAGTGAGCAGAAGTAAGGAGGAGAACACAGAAGACTGGCCCGGCAATCTGCTTCCATAAAGATAATGGCCAAGAACATGCAATGGGGCAGCCTCACTCTGTAAAACATAGGGTGGCCAGCAGTCAGAGGCCAACTGGACGGCAGCTTAGAACAACAAGAAGGAAGAGAAAACAGCAACTAGAATTCTAATTCAGGGATTTACTTTTTAATGAATTTATTTTTCAGTGATTTCTGCCTACTGTACTATGTTACTCTATTTAAATCCTGTGGTGTGTCTAGAGAAAACTGGCACGTAAATGACTTGGGAGACAGGAAACAGATGAGTATTACGAGGAATGTGATTTTTGCCTAGAGTAAAGAAAACAAGTGACTTGGTTACGTATTTTTTTTCTTTAGACATTTTATTAGGGGCGCATACGACTCATCACAATCCACACATACATCAATTGTATAAAGCACATCTGTACATTCTTTGCCTTCATCATTTTCAAAGCATTAGCCCTCCACTTAAGCCCTTTGCATCAAGTCCTCTTTTTTCCCCTCCCTCCCCACTCACCCCTCCCTCAGGAGCCCTTGATATTTTATAAATTATTATTTTGTCATATCTTGCCCTGTCCGACGTCTCCCTTCTCCCCCTTTTCTGTTGTCCGTCCCCCAGGGAGGAGGTCACATGTAGATCCTTGTAATCAGTTCCCTCTTTCCAACCCACTCTCCCTCTACCCTCCCAGTATCGTCCCTCACACTCCTGGTCCTGAAGGTATCATCCACCCTGGATTCCCTGTGCCTCCAGCTTCTATATGCACCAGTGTACGTACAACCTCTGCTCTATCCAGACTTGCAAGGTAGAATTCGGATCCTCAGAGTTGGCTGGGATGGGGGGGGGGTGGTGTCCGGAAGCATTTAGGAACTTGAGGAAAGCTGTATTCTTCATCAGTGCTACATTGCACCCTGACTGACCCATCTCCTCCCCTAGAGACTTGGTTACTTTTTAACAAACCCTTGTAAGTGAAATTCTATGAGAAAGGGGCTAGAAGCAGAGCACATTTATACAAGGACTTCTTTCTTAATCTTCTCAATTGAAATAATCATAGAATACATTCCCAAGAAGTTGTAGAGTCATTATTTCTGGAAAGATAAGAGATTTTTTTAAAGTTAACTATTGAAATGCATGAATTATTTAAGGATCTTCTAGGTATACTTGTTGCTACCCTCACCAAGCAACCTTGGTTTTCCTGCTGGGTCTGGGAAGGAACTCACTGCCACTGAGTGGATGCCAACTCATGACCCTATAGAACAATGAGTTTCAGAGACTATAACTTTTACATGAGTGGAAGGTCCTGTTTGTCTCCCTCAGAAAGACTGGTGGTTTTGAATGCTGACCTTGAGGTTAGCAGCCCAACTTGTAACCACACACCAGGGCTCCTCACTCGGTAAGCTGTGGAGGAAAGTATCTTAATGGAATTATATGATTCAGCTTGGAGTGGTTGGTTGACCGGATTCACTGTGGTCGCCATCCTGCTGGGAACAAAATCGGGCATTTTAGGAGCAGAAAGGCGGAATTGCTAGCAGCACATGGGAAGAGCCAGGAATGGAGCACATCCTTTGGACCCTGGGATTCCCCACACTCTGAATCTCTTTGATCCAAGAGAGCAGCTGTGACACCAGGCCTGGTACAGAGGCAGCAGCAGCAGAACCACGAGCCAGAGCAGAAGATGAAACAGAGGACTTCCCAGTCCACAGAACAAGTAAAACAGCAGAGCAGGCTGTGTGTGGCCACTTAATTAGGAGAGTTGGATTTGCTAACCCACAAAGCTGGAGCTGAGTGCCATAGTGCAGGCTGAGGCTTTGGGTGAAGTGACATGATATTGGTAACCCTAAAAGTCCTTGTAACATTGCACATCCAGGGGAGAGGGCCGGAGAGAGAGCTTCCTGCAGACATGCCAGAAACTGTCTGACCTGAATTGTAAGCTGTTAACTTCCTAATAAAACCACATGATGGTGAGCATTATCTTTAAATTCTGTATGACCATTCCAGTGGCTTATCAAACCCAACCACAGAAGTAGAATGAATACAATTAAAGGGGGTGGTGGGTGAGGCACGTCTGACCTCTGCTTTGTGGCAATTATCCGGGGGAACTGCAGGGGGTTAGATGTGGCCCCACTCTGCTTCCTGCCATTGCCATCATGAGGGTGGGATTCGCTGCAATAGCTTCCGTCATGGAAGCATGGGACTTGGTTAACAAATTATTTTTCAGTGAGTTCTGCCTACCGGACTGTATTACTCTATCCAGATTGTGTGGTGTGTCTTTAGAAAACTGACATGTAAATTACTTTGGAAATAAGGGTTTGGTAAGAATACAGGGGCATGGGAAGCAGAACTTTTGATTCTTAGATGATTAATTGGTTACTGCTACCTGTAAATTGCTGGGAGGAATGTAAGAAATATGCTTTGGCTGAAAGGAGTAAGCTATTTCTGGAGTGGCCTGGGGCACAAGCGAGGCTGGATAAGATGATTAATCAAGAGCCAGGACCTACAGGATCCACTTCCATAGGCCCAAGGCACCATCATATATGATCAACACCCTGACCTATTCTAAGACATCAGAGAAATGCTGGCGCCACAGTGATTAAAGCACTCATCTGCGAATCCAGAGGTCAGCAGTTCCACACCTACCATCTGTTTTGTGGGTGAAAGACGTGGTGGTCTGCCTCCATAAAGATGACAGCCTTGGAAGCCCTGTCGGGCAGCTCTCCTCCATTACGGAGTCCTATGAGCTGAAATCAACTTAATGGCAATGAGTGTGGTTTCCATGGAACATTTATGAACTGAAAATTTTCTTGAGATACTTTCTATCCTCTGGATTCTATAAAACCAAACCCACTGATATCCAGTCGATTCTGACTCAAAATGGCTCTAGACAGTTTCTGGGGCTTTCTAAATCTTCCTGAGAGCAAACCTTTCTCCCTGACCCTATAATAGACACTTAATCAGTCACTGTCCCCTCTGGAAGCAAGGGTGTCTGTCTGCTGTGTGCAGGAAGGCAAGGGACAGAGTGGTAGCCAGGATGATGAATTTTCCCAAGATCTTTGGTGACAAAATGTACACCTTTGTCTGGCTTTAAAAGCATGTACAGATTGTAAACACATGTGTATACATACACATACTTAGATACATTTAAATAACTATTTTCGTGTGACAGACTCTCTTGCCTCTCTCTCCTGTCTCACCCATGAACAGACATTTGCATTCACATGTACGTATTTACAAAACAAATGATCATTCCATAGTAAAATATCCCATTAATACCCAGTGGCCTCTATTGGTTATTCATCGATGAATATTACTGAGCACTGTTAGGTGCCATTGAGAGTCAAGGTGACTAGCCCTTCTCATCCTCATAGCGGTAAAAGTGACTTTCTGAAGAAGCAAATTCAATATGGAGCAGATGGAGGCTGTTAAGAAAACAGAGTGGAGCATGGAGGAAAAAGGAAAAGTTCCCCAAAGATGGAGACAGAGAGGAGGGCTCAAAAGGGATCAGCAGAGGAGGTGAGGAAAGCAAGAAGCCCTAAAAGAGGGTGGACAGTCTTCCCAGCAGATAGAGCCAAAGGAAAGTCAAGAACCTAACCAAGGAGCCCTGGGGGAGCTGGTTTCAGTGGAAGACCCACAGTTTGAAACTCCCTGCCTGCCACACCATGCAAGAAAGATGAGGTTTTCTACTCCCATAAAGAGCTACGAGCTTCCTGGAAGCAATTAGTTCAAAGGCCTAATGGGTGACATGAACCACAGCCTGGGCCAGAACTAGATGGTGCCTGGCTACTCCTACCCATATTGACCATTGTATAGAAGGTCTCCGTTAGAATTATTAAATAAGAATGTGGGGCAAAATTCAAATGCAAAAGAAAAAAACCAGATTCACTGGTCTGAAAGATACTGGAGGATCTCTTGAGACTATTACTTAAAAACAACTTCCCAACTTGAAACCCAAGAGCAGCTCTGGAAGCCACCTCTCAGCTAAAGAAGAGCTAATCCTATGAAACCAAATATTCAACCTGTGAAAAATATGTTCATTACTCTATGGGACCAAAAGGGAAGCATCTGGCCCAAATCAAAGATGAGAAGGAAAGGAGAAAGTCCATGATTGGACATTGGGAATCCAGGAGAGAAGCTGGGAGTGTATTGACACATTGTGGGATTGGCACCCATGTGCTGGAACAATTTGTGCATGAATTCTTGATTGGAAAACTAATTTTAAATGTAAACATTCACCTGAAGCACAGTAAATGTTCAAAAATCATTCTGACTTGAGAAAAAAAGTCACAGTCTCAGAAACCAACAGGGCCCCTTCCTGTGGACCCTATAGGAACCCGAATCGCCTCGATGACAGCAAGTCAGTGAGTGAGTGAGTGAGTGAGTGAGTGAGTGAGTGAGTGAGTGAGTGAGTGAGTGAGTGAGTAACCAGCGCCTGGCACGGTGGTCAACAGCAGCTAGGTTGCTAAGTGAAAAGTTAGCAGCTCAAACCTACTAAGTGGCCCCTCAGTGGGTGAAAGGCAATGGCCACCTGCTTTCATAAAGATGTAAAGCATTAGAAAGCAAGTCTATGGGGCAGTTCCACTCGGACGTGAGTCAGAACCCACTTGATGGGGCGCAACAACAAATCAGAAGCCCTGGTGCTGTGGTTTGCGCCTGGCTGCTAACCAGCATGTCTGCAGTTTGAGGGCACCAGGTGGTCCCCTGGATGGTGGTGTGATTGAATTGTGTGATATGTGAATTATATGCCAACAAAACAGGGTTTTTTTGTTTGTTTCTCATAAATTTCTCACTGCTGACGAGTCAATTCTGACTCATAGCGACCCAGGGGGGTGGGGAAGTTGAGGGGGATGGGGGGGTGACCCCAGTCTTGGGAAGCTCATGGAGCAGTTCTACTCCCCTGCAGGGTTGCTGATGTGGACTCCACTCAGCAGCATATGGCCTCAGGGGTCTAGAGCTGGGATTGAGAGGCAGTGTGTGGGTGTACTGAGGGGCGCACAGGGTGGACGTTGTGTGTGTGGCATCAGCGGGTGACTGGAGAGCAGTGGGGTGAGGCTGGGCAAGAGACATGGGGAGTGACATGCAGGCCTACTGCAGAGAGAGCTCTTAATCAGGTTCTCTGGTAGAAACCACCTCAAGCTGGCTGAAGCTAACATGGGAGGGGGGTAATCAGAGGCTATAGAGTTGACATTTGAATGATAGGTTTCTGACTTCCTAAGCATGACTTTGGGCAAATTACTTACTCTCTTTGTCCCTCAGATCATTTATCTACAAAATAAGGATAATTGTTTTGTTCGGGTAGGATAATGAGAGTTGAAATACCTGTAACACACCTATCACATATATCACGTGTTTGATAGATGTTAGCTATTTCTGTTACTGGAACCCCTAAATAGGTGAGCCTGTTAGGACAACAGCCGAAACTGCACGCCTGGAAGATTCAAGAAACTCAGACAGCTCTGCCTCTCTCTGCTCAGATTTCCCAAGGCCATTGTGGCCGAAGGCTGTCCAGAGCTCCCCAAATGCTGGCATGTACCTTAGATGCAGTTCATGGAGAGAAGGATGGGTGTCATTCCAAATTCCAGCAGAGTAAACGTGATTGGCCAGACTTAGCTTTTGTGTCACACAGTGTAAAAACTGGCACTGAAGGTTTAGGGCCCTACAGTAAAAAACACGGCTCCTAAGGCCTGTGCCTCTTGTCTGGGAAGCAGGCAGACAAACCGAGTGATTCAGCTTGATTTCTTTTTTCTATTTTTTTTCATGGCAATTCTTTATTTTCAAAATCTCTAAATTAATCATGTTTTTCATTGAAAATATTATATTTGAGAAGATAAGAACTCTATACAGTGAAGTGTAGTCATTTTCTAAATAAATAATTTTTGGGGGGGTGTTAAACTTTTTTGACCCTCCTATACAACAGGTGGTATATTGTACTTGTGACTCATTTGATACATATGTATCCAAAATAATATTTACAGCTACATTCAGCAATAAGTTTTTTTAATCATTATATTGAGGGCTTGCACAATTCTTATCACTACCCATACATCCATCCATTGTGTCAAGAACATATGTACATTTGTTGCCATCATCATTCTCAAAACATCTGCTTTCCACTTGAGCCCTTAATATCAGCTGCTCGTTTTCCCCCTCCCTCCCCACTCTCCCCTCCCTCATGAACCCTTCATAATTCATAAATTATTATTTTTTCATATGTTACACTGTCCGACGCCTCCCCCTGCCCTCTTCTCTGCTGTCCACCCCCCAGGGAGGAGGCCATATGTAGATTCTTGTAATCAGTTCCCCCTTTCTACCTCACATTCCCTCCACCTTCCAGGCATTGCCACTATCACCACTAGTCCTGGAGGAGTCATCTGTCCTGGATTCCCTGTGTTTCTGGTTGCTATCTGTACCAATGTACATCCTCTGGTGTAGCCAGATTTGTAAAGTAGAATTGGGATCATGATAGTGGGGGGGTGGGGGGGAGGAAGCATTTAGGAATTAGAGGAAAGTTATATGTTTCATCGTTGCTACCCTGCACCCTGACTGGCTCATCTCCTCCCCACAACCCTTCAGTAAGGGGATGTGCGGTTGGCTACCGATGGGCTTTGAGTCTCCACTCTGCACTAACACATTTACAATGATACGATTTTTTGTTCCTTGATGCTTGATACCTAGTCCCTTTGACATCTCGTGGTCACATAGGCTGGTGTGTTTCTTCCGTGTGGGCTTTGTCACTTCTGAGCTAGATGGCTGCTTGTTTATCTTCAAGCCTTTAAGACCCCAAACATCTTTTGATAGCCGGGCACCATCAGCTTTCTTCACCACATTTGCTTTGCACACATTTTTCTTCAGCAATCGTGTCGGGAAGGTGTGCATCCTAGAATGCCAATTTAATAGAACAACGTGTTCTTGCATTGAGTAAGTTCAGCTTGATTTCTACGGTTACTTTTTCAGACTGGCATCATGGAACATGGGCCTTCAGGCATTTTTTTAAAACCACTGATGAACATGTAAGAAATCTGATGGTCATATTGCTTTGCCTGGACCTTAAACACTTTTTTTTTTCAATTGTGCAGCCCTAATTCATTTAAAGGACCCTTGGTGGCTGGTGCAGTATGTGCTGGGGTGCTCCCTGCAAGTGGCTCAGACCCACACGTCACTCTGCAGGAGAACGATGAAGCTGTCTTCTCCTGTAAGGATTTGCAGTCTCAGAAACCCGACGGCACTGGGTTTTCCTCTGTCCTGTCGGGTAACTATGAATCTGAATGAACACAATGGCAGTGGGTTGGATTTTTTTCTTCTTTGAAGAACATGAGAATTCCAAAATGTCCATCAGCTGATAGTAGGTCATATTACCAAAATGTAATAAACAAAAATGTATTATATCGATAGAATGGATCATTATTTAGTAATAAGAAGTAACAGAGTATTGAGACAGGCTACTACTGGATGAACTTGTAGAGGATTGTGTTAAGTGAAAGAAACCAGACCCAAAGGCAATGGTTTGTGTGGCTCACCCCAAAAGAAATCTCTGAATGAGCACCTCTACAGCAACAAGATGTGGGTGCACCGTTCCTGAAGGATGGAAGGAAGAAGCATGTGGAACTGATTTGAAGAGTTAGGAAGTTTCCTTTTTGGGTGATGGAAATTCTCTTTAATTAAGAGGATTTCAAACCTTAGCATATATAGTAAAACTCACGGAATTGCATATTTTTAAATGGTGGCTTTTATGATATGCGAATTACTTCTCAAATGGTGGGTGAAGGGAGCCAAGAACTGAACTGCAGGTCAAAATACTTGGTTTAATCCGCTCGTTTACCATCATCCCATGTAACAACCACCATCTGCCCTTTCTCGGCCTTGTTTGCGTCCTTGTACATCAGGGGTGGCGACCACGCCAGACTCAACTGAAGGTCAGTTCCAGCTCTAAATTCTACACGTAAGAAATTGGATGCATCCTTCCCACCATTAGTCATTCTGTTTCCTCTTGGACATTCTACCAATCATTGAAAAAGAGGAAATCCTCAACAAAGCCCACATGGAAGAAGCACACCAGCCTGTGTGATCACGCAGTGTCGAAGGGATGAGGTATCAGGCATCAAAGAACAAAAAAATCCTATCATTGTGAATGAGGGGGAATGTGGAGTGGAGACCCAGAGCCCATATGTAGGCAATTGGACATCCCATTATGGAAGGGTGTTGGGGAGGAGACAAGCCAGTCAGGGTGTGATGCAGCAGTGATGAAACATGAAGCTTTCCACTAGTTCCTAAATGCTTCCTCCCCCCCACTATCATGATCCCAATTCTACCTTGCAAGTCTGGCTGGGCCAGAGGATGTACACAAGTACAGATAGAAACTGGAAACACAGGGAATCCGGGATGGATGATCCCTTTAGGACCAGTAGTGAGACCAGGAGGGTGGAGGGTGGGGTGGAAAGGGGGAACAGATTACAGAGATCTACATATGGGCTCCTCCCTGGGGGATGGACAACAGAAGAGTGGGTGAAGCGAGACATTGGACAGGGCAAGATATGACAAAATAATAATTTATAAATTATCAAGGGTTCATGAGGGAGGGAGGGAGGGGGAAAATGAGGAGCTGATGCCAGGGGCTTGAGTGGAGAGCAAATGTTTTGAGAATGATGAGGGCAATGAATGCACAAATGTGCTTTATGCAATTGGTGTATGTATGGATTGTGATAAGAGTTGTATGAGCCCCTAATAAAATGATTTTTAAAAAGAAAAAGAGGACGTCCCTCAACAAGCTTGATTGACAGTGGCTGAAACAATGGGCTCAAATGAACCCTTGTGAGGACTGCACGGGATCAGCAACAGTATTGCATTCTGTTGTGCGCAGGGTCACTATGAGCTGCAACTGACTCCACAGCACAGTAACAATAACAATTCTGAACATACACTGCAGTCTAAACACTTGAACGTTAACCTCATTTAATGTACACAACAAATCTGTGAACCGGTACTAGTACTGTGTCATTGTATGAACGTATGCACTGAGGCTCGGGGAAGGGCAGGATGGGGCCCAAATTAGCATGCAGCAGGGCCAGGAATGGAACTAACATTTCCTGACCACAGAGAGCATATAATGAGCCATTTCCTAAGTAGCCTTTTTCTACTAACTCTTCCACTGTGTTCTGAGTCTCATGACCTTCTGTTGCTTCTGAACACTTGTCTTATTTAATTATCAATTTGTTCATTAACTTATTCAAACACTGTATATTCATATGCACTATTTTAATAAGTGACTATTTTAAGACTTGAGTTTATAGGATCGTCGAGTTGAAATCAACTTGATAGTGGATATTTGAAAGCTAGCTATTTAGGGATGGAGACTTTCTGAATTATTTATCACATGTTGAATACATATTAGATAATGCCTCTTATTAAGGGTAATGTGAGCATACCCAACTGATTAGGTTGATACCCTACAAATAAGATATGAAGTTGTTACTAATTTTTCCTATCAGTTCCAGTCCTTGTACCACTGACTAAAGTAATTTGTTTAATTAACCAGGAGTTTTCTTGCTAATTATAGATCATTTACCTTACTATGCAAAAAGGTCATAGCATTGGGCTCCTCAAGTATGTTAAATTGCATTTATTTTTGCATTTCCTCCTAATGAGACAGACAAAATAAATGTGAAAAATTCATCTTGAATAAAACAGCAGCATAATTTAGGCCAGTAAGTAAATACAACTATTACACAGGCTCCGATTTAATGAAGCTCAAAGTTACTGTCCTTCTTTACAGATACTAAGCCTAAATATATGCATGTATTCAGAACATTTATAATATCCCAGTTACACAGCCAAGATACATAAGACTAAACTATAGCTAATATTTGAGAGAAGCAGTCGGAGAGAATAATTAGCAAGTTGTGAAAGTCATAATGTGAAGGGAAACCAAAGCTTAAATAAAACCTTTTACTTTTATTTTTGGTGCCAATGAAATATAGCATTTAAATAAATCTTGCATTTTTATGATTAAACTTTCAATCACCTCATTTGAAAGCTGAACAGTGAATAAGGAAGACCAAAGAAGAAGAGGTCTATGGCTATATTGAGTTCCAGTGTTGGCGAAAACTATTAAATACAGCTCAGCCTGCCAAACAATAAACAAATGCACACATCTGTCCGAAAAGAAGTACAGCCAGAATGCTCCTTGAAAGTGAAGGCTGTGGGACTCTGTCTACATGCTTTGGACGTGGTATCAGGAGGGACCATGCCTGGAGCAGGACATCATGCGTGGTAAAGCAGGAAGACAGTGAAAAACGGAACGATCCTCACAAAGATGGGCCCAAGCGTAGCAATGATTGTGAGGATGGCCCAGGGCCCAGTAGTGTTTGGTTCTGCTGTGACATGAAAGGTCGCTATGAGAATAGACTCAATAGCACTTAACAATAACAACAACACATCAAGGATCAAAGTACCCATTTCTCCTAAGTTGGTGCAATATATGGGATCACTTGGAGTTAGAATCAACCCAACAGTGGGTAGTTAGAATGACTGAAAATCGAAGTCTTTTTTTAAACCTTTAAATCATTTGTTTTTTTAAATAACATTTAATATGGAATGGAAAGATAATGGGATTTTTTTCCAGGAACTCTTTGAAGTTTGTTCATAATATACTCCTATTCATGTTAAGTTAGGGTGTCAAATTATATTGGCGGGACGGGGTTTAGGGGATGAGATCATTAAGGTCTATAATTTTAATACAATTTAAAATGTAACATTGATAACATTAAATTTTGTGTAACTTATGTATTAAAAATATGACATGATGTACTGAATGTTTAAGGGGAGTGGGGACGGGGATGGGGGGTGAGTCTAGATAGAAAATATTCATTACATTTCCCAGATCCTAGATTTCACCAAATCTTACCGTTTTAAAAGTTTTGTAATGTAGCAAATTATTGGACCTAGGGTGCCTGAGAATGACAGAAAAAGAAGTGACTCAAAGAAAATGACAAAAGATTCGGAGGGAAAACTGCTAACATAGCTGATGCATTAGCTAAGCAAATTATCTAGGCATTGCATTACACAAAGGTTTACTTTACATGAGATCGAACCATTATAAGTGAGGCTGCTATTTTCCAGGACCGCAAACCCAATTCTCAGGTTTTAGAGCCAGAATACTGAAAATTGAGTAAAATCTCTAGGTTTGCGAGCCAGAACACTAAATATTGAGTAAAATGCATTTCAGCCCCTGGAAATGGAACAATTTTGTACAAAAGGATATTCAAATAGCTCTTCATTTAGCAACCACAATAAGCCTGCAAGATTTACATGATTGAGCTGGAATTCAAAGCCAACGACAGAGAGGGGAGCATTTCTTTCTTTCTTTCTGGGATGCCCAATGAGATATCCATAATTAAACATCACACCTCCCTGGTGCAGCATGTTTTCTTCCATTGACAAGCAAAATGCGGTATTTCAAATCATGCATTGCTGGCTTACAGTCATCTTTAGCATGGCTATTGTTTCGATGTATTTCTGGCTATTAGGCTTTTGTCTATTTTTGGTCAGTGAGGCATACATTTTAAACAATCCTGGTTTTGCATAAAAGACTGTAGCTATGTTGGTGGAATCACATTATAAATAGCATCGTAAGAATAATTATAGCCTATTTTTGGCTGGTAATACATACATTCTATATTCAAAGGGCAGTGGATGTAAGTGTAGTGCAATCTATACAATTAAAATTAAGGAGATGAAAACTTTCAGAAGGAAAAAAAAACTTTTAGAAGTAAGAGTACTTCTTTAAACTTTGCAATATTTGTCACAGCCTGTTATGCATATCACACGCTAGTCTCTCTCAATTTGCTGGGGAAATGCCAAACAAATCATGTTTGCTTAACATACCATCAAAAGTCACAGCCTAATATTATGTATTCAATAACTCTTTTGTTCTATATCAAAGAGTGACACGTTATTTCAGTTTGATGCTACTAAAACTGCTAAACTATAGACACAGCAACTCTTAAAATATACCTACTTTTCATCTAACCAAATTAGATCTCTTTCATTTCCTTTTTAAAATGTAAAGACTATGTTCAACCTAATACCAAAGATGAAAGGAGTCGTTTCCCAAAGTGACCATTTTATCTCAAAGGAATTTATTTCCTGCATCCTATTCAAAAACATTATTTTTTTTCTTTTCTTTTTTAATTTTAACAATTTATTAGGGGCTCATACAATTCTTATCACAGTTCATACATATACATACATCAATTGTATAAAGCACATCTGTACAGTCTTTGCCCTAATCATTTTTTTCTCCTCTTTTCTTTTTTTACATTTTATTAGGGACTCATACAACTCTTATCACCATCCATACATATACATACATCAATTGTATAAAGCACATCCATACATTCCCTGCCCCAATCATTCTCAAGGCATTTGCTCTCCACTTAAGCCCCTTGCATCAGGTCCTCTTTTTTTTTTTCCTTCCCTCCCCTTT
This sequence comes from Tenrec ecaudatus, assembly GCF_050624435.1. Lineage (NCBI taxonomy): Eukaryota > Metazoa > Chordata > Mammalia > Afrosoricida > Tenrecidae > Tenrec > Tenrec ecaudatus. The sequence continues at coordinate 123,038,899 of NC_134538.1, forward strand.
CCCCCCTCCCTCATGTGCCCTTGGTAATTTATACCTCGTTATTTTGTCATATCTTGCCATATCCAGAGTCTCCCTTCCCCCCTTCTCAAAAACATTATTTTTTAAGATTAAATCTGTTCAGCCATATTTGGGTATATCATGTTTTGTTTGGGGACTTACTAGTAACCACTATCATAGATAAACACAAAGGTATTTAGAACTTTATAAAGTTCTTGCCTCTCTACATCCATACAAAACTCATGGTACGGAAATGGCAGAAGCCTAGTGGGAGAAGGAACATTTATTATGGAAATCAAGCTACCAACATTGGGCTGTGCCCATACTCAGAGAGCTCTTCACCCATCAAATCAGCAACACAGGTCGATAGAAGGCTAAATCCAATTCAAGCTAATAAAAATACATACTAATCTCAGTGACAACTGCCTAGATATTCAAACCCAATGCTGCTTACACAATCAAATTGAATTCCAAAGCCACTGGAGAAAATGTCCTCATGCTTGAGTATCGTAAATAATTTCTAACAATTTTATTCTTAGTTTTTTATTATTATTAAAAGATAATTTTATTGTGAACTCTTACAATCTATATATCAATTGTATCAGGCATGTTTTGTACATATGTTTCCATCATTCTTTTCTAGACATTTACTTTCTATTGAGCCCTTGGTATCAGCTCCTCTTTTATGCCTCCCCCACCCTTATGACCCCTTGAAAGATTATAAATTATTATTATTTTCACATCTCACACCGACCACTGTCTCCTTCCCCCATGGGTTTCCATTGTTCTTCCTCTTGGAGAGGTGTGTGTGAATATGTGCCGATCATTGTGATCTGTTCCCCTTTCACCGCTCCTCACCACCCCCTCACCCCTACCCTTTTGGTATCGCTATTCACATTCCTGTTCCTGGATTCCGTATGTTGTGAGCTCTTATCTCTTATCTGCAAGGCTTTCTAGCAAAAAGCTTGAGGTGACATGTGTATTAAATGAGCTTTCAAAATATGTTTACAACATAATTATGAATGGTCATCAATGGTTCTCTTCAACCAAAGCCCCCAAATTGACAAATGATACATACGTTCATCACTCAAGTCCTCTCAAACAATCTAGATAGATAAGCTCATGAGTCATTCCACTTGAGAACTATTTTTTTCTCTCTCCCCAGTCCCTAAGGAATTACATAAAACTCCTGGACTAAAGGATACCAGCTGCTTCAGTTATCAAGATTTACAATTTTGGATTAGCTCATTTGATTGTGTGTTTCCTGGGTGCTAATTGCTTTGCATAAATCATCTCATCTAATGTTCACAGCTACCCAATAATATCTTTTGAGGCAAGCATGATTACCATGACTATTTCATAGAGATAGACTTTAGCTCTGAAGAGGCAAGTGACTTGACTGGGACACAAAATGAGTAAGAGGTGGAGACAGGATCTGCAGGTGTGACTGCACAGGCAGCAGCCCTTCTACCCAAGGTCTCTTACTGAAGCCTATGCCATCCTGCACCCGGGTTCCTTCTGTGCTTTGCCAGAGAGGTGTCCTATCACAGCAGACTCTTCCTGCATCCACTCCTGGCTTCTGTGCTGACCCCAGAGTCATCTCTTGAAGGAAAGGCTGGTAGAGTCATCAGCCTGAAAACCACAATAGTTTTACCCTTCCTTAGTGTATAAACCAGACACACTCCTCTAGTTTCCAGGTCAGTTCCTCAGAGTGTTCCTCAGGTCTCACCCTGTGTCTTTGGGAAAGCTGTTCCGTCAAGGATGCTGTTTCCCACCATCCACAGGCCCTGAGCTAATTAGCTCTTAGCCATCCTTCAGCTCTCAGCTCCGAGGCCACTCCTACAGAATGCTACGCCACTCACCGCAGACTACGTCTAGTCTTCGGTATATCCTTCCTCAGCACTCAGTGCGTGTCTTTGCTAGCTTCTACAGTCATAGCGTTATTTAATGAGCACCTCTCTCCGACTAAGACTCGTGGCTCTCAAACTTTAGTTTGCATTGAAATGACCTGGAGCACTTGGTTAAAAAAAAGAAAAGATCTCTGGGTCCCAAGCAGCGAGGCCTGAGATTCTACAATAATAAGCTCTCTGGTGACACTCATGCTGCTGGACTAGCAGCTGGTCCAGGGCAGTGGTCCTCACCTAGGCTAGCATGACCCTCACCTGGAGAGTTTTACAAATGACCAGCTGCTAGTCCGGATGCTCCAGATGTTCTCACTTGATCGGGCTGGAGTAAAACCCAGTGTAATTTGTCCAAAAGTACTGCATTAGACCAGTTGTCAAGGAGTCTGTTCCAACTCAGGGTGGCATCCCGGCATTTCAGAGACAGATAGAAAGCTACATAGGAAATATCTTGTAATGAGTGTTTTCGGTGCTTCCCGGGGGTTTTCAGTGGCTGAATATTCCAACCTACACCACCGGGTCTTCTTTCCAAGATGCCAAGGGGAGAGCTCAAGCCTTCAAGTTTTTGGTTAGCAGCCAAATGTGTCAGTCATTTGAACTACCCTGAGACTCCAAACAATACAGACTTACACTAAAGAAAAATATGCATTTACCGAAAATTCAAATGTAGCTGTTTTGTATTTCTATGTGCAAAATTTGTCAACCCTACTTGGGGATCTTGTTCTAATATAGCAGCTATCGTATCATATATTTATCTCATATATGTGATTGTAAGCTGATTTTTGCTCTCTACAGAGGAAAAAGTGGCCTGGAAGCCAGAGGAATTTTTTCCAATGATAACTAAGACTTCTAATAAGCTACCAACAGATCTTATCTGATCTCTCTTTGAAATGGGGCAAATTGTCAATGGTCAAATAATTTAACATGACGATTAAAAGTCTTCCAGTTTCCTTTAAGTTCTGAGGAGCTGGGTCTCAGCTGAGGGAAACAGCGCGGTGATACAGCATCAACGTGTTTCACATCAATCAAGGAGTCATCTGGACACAGAGGAGGTGCCCTTTCACAGAGCAGTGTAGGTAAAAATCCTTTATTTACCACCATAAAAATAAGACTTCAACCCGTGGCTGCCTTTGATCTTGCAATTCTATCACACATTGGTGTAGGACATCCAGGGGCAAACTTGCCAGTTTTAGAGTACAAGCAATGATCTCATGTCATACATAAACAAATAGTTTAAATGTATATTTTTGATGCTGCGGTGGTTGTCCTTAATCCCAGCTTGACATGTTGACAGCATGATGGGGAAAGTAGAGATTTCCACCCTGAGAATCCTCTGGGATTAGTGACCATCAGGCAGCCTTCTGCCTCCTCACCTCTGCCTAGCTGACCTGCCAGGTCTCTGACTGAAGGCAATGCGATAGATTATTGTGCCAGCCTGGCCGATAAACACAAGTAGGATTAACTGAAGGGCAGAGGGATAAATGGCTTGCTTGTTCTGTGCCTCAGTTTAAAGGGGTACACTACCTGTGGGATGCCTAGCCTGTGGACTGTGTCGCTGTAAGTTGAGGTCCCTTTAAACCCACACGATTGGAATGTTCATCTCTGGAGCTGGGGACCGACAGTTGATGACAGTTGGGGACCTGCCTTGCTGTTTGCTGCCTAGATATATATAGCCCAGCTCTCTCTACAGAAGGGGACTGGCAACTCGCAGCTCTCAAGCCTTAAAGGACTGCTAGTGTCTCACTGCTTTATAATTTAACTGTTAATTTCTTGTATTATCTATCTGTATATAATTTAACGGTTCATTTCTTGTAATTATATATCTATCTTTATAAATATATTTTTATATAATTACTAGCAATCTGCTTTTGTTTCTCTAGAGAACCCTGTCCAACACAGCCAATTACCCCCATATAGATGTTTTAAGTATTAAGCACTTAACAGAATTTAAACCTTTTAATGAAAATCACTGTCTTTAACTTTCTGCAGTGCTTACTTGACACACTTAATATGATGACTTTCACCAACCACAGGGTTGTAAGAACTATCTGGAGGAGTGGGTTACTGAACTGCCACAACAACAGAAGATGAAAATGCACACACACACACCACACAGCCAAGGGAACAGCAGAGGTAAGCAGTGAGGTCACACTTGATGACACATCTACCCTACTCATTCCAACGCACCCGAATTCCAACACACAGCCATCTTTCTATTTGCCCTAAAATGCTGAATGTGTTTATCTTCTAGAACCAATGTCCCCCCAAATATGATTGGTAGCTGCATAAAATGGCCACAATTACCGGTTCATTGGGTCAGGGTAACTTACCAAATCCAAAAGCGCTGGACCCCACAATGCTCTGGGAAGTCTGAACACTCGTAGACGTGTACAGTCCTGTCACCAGCAGGCCGTCAAAGAAGGTGCTTGTTGAAATTGTCACTAAAACGGGAGGCAGAAAAAGCAACGTCAGTCGGAAGAATGAGTTAACGGCTCTGTCATGTCAGACGTAGTCAAAACAATCTTTACTCATTATTAACAAGTTATTTCTACATTCCCCTTATTTAGTGTTTTCTCTATTTTAAAAACTATGCTGATCTCAAATTTTGAGCTTCAGCTCCACTTTTCCACGCTCATTGACACAGCGCCCACCTATGTAAAAATATAATCTGACAACAGCACAGTATTGAGTAGCTAGCTCTCCCCGCTTCCCTCCAAACCCCTGAAAGTCGTGTAAGGCATTGCGGGAGTTTGGGCACGATACTGAGAGCACTTTCTCTCCTTTCTTTCATTCATTCATTCGTTCGTATGTGTGTATTTTTAATTGATGTGTCCCACACTGTGGGAAACAAAGTTACATGGGCTGAAAGAACAGTAAGATGCACTATCTTTTCTTTTTGTCAGTTTGAATTTCATAGATGGATTCCCTGAAGCTCTCAACAAAAGTGGACTAATATGCATGAAGACAGTCAGCTCTTTTCTCCTTGTGAACAAGAAAAACCAGCCATCACACATTTTGATTTTAGAGCAAAGTCTACAGAAGGCATGCAAGTGATTTTATACCAGAGAATCAGAATATTCCTGGGAAGAGAGGGATCAAATTAAATGCGTCTGTGTGAACCTCGGGTTTTCTTAACCGTTCATTTTGTTCACCCCATAAAACTGATCATCAGTTCCTCTTCTGCGTTGTGCGTGCACTGGCGTTCCATTCCGGAGAGCAAGATGATGCCATTTTACAAAAGAAGTCAGGAAAAGGGCATAACATGATTGTCCTTGTGTGCAATAGTAGGCTCTCACTGTGTGCATGGAAGAACGTGAACCCAGATGTGTGATGAATAAAGAGCATGACCACAGAAGCACATCAAGTTTGGTGAGAAGGCTCAAATTCCAGGAAACCTCGTGCTACAGCTGGGTGGCCTCAATATCTATATGACGAAGTATAACTACAACACATCTATCACAGCATCATAAGACACCAAAAATGGCCCTGGATGTTGGTATAAATCACCTTCACATCCTTTAATAGAAAATAATAGCTACAGTTATGAGACTTGAAAATTGAGGTAAGTGGTTTACAGGTATTATGTCATTCAATTATCAACCCATTTCTATAAAGGAAGTACTATTACTACTCCCAGCATGCAAAGGAGGAATGCACGACACAGGAGAGGGAGTAAGACAGCAATAAATGGGATGTGTAAAAGCTGAAATACGTAGCTATAAAATCACTTTAAAGCAGATTTCCTTAGTACACGGCAGAGCAGATCAACACCAAAAGACCTGAAAGGCTAGCCAAAGAGAGACTCAAAGACACCTCAGTTCTCACCTGGTGTATGTTTACACAAATTATTTAAGAAAAAGACCCCTGGTTAGACACTGATTGACTATACTTATTTCTCTGCTTGCTAGAGTTTGGACTTTAAGGTATTCAGGGGGAGGGAGGGAGGAACTGGAATCTTCACTGGGATAGATGTTGCTTTCTGAGATGCTGTAGAACAAGCGCTGAACAGATGTAATGTACAACCCATATGAACTGCAAATCGGCCTCTTTCTTTAAGAAAGAGGAAATGTAACCCAGACTCTTAGGGGATTTAAGGCATCTTCTGATCCCCAAGGTCCCCTTTACTCGGGCAGAAGATGAGTCTAATTTCTGTATTTAGAAACCATCTGACACAGTTTGGATTCCCTGTTAGACTGTGGGAGTTTCGGAAGGTCTCCAGCCCACACGGTTTTTCACTGGAGAACAATGAGCAGAAGGAGCTGGCAAGCTGAACCCTTTACAATCAGGAGCTTTGTCACCCAGAGTCCTTTAGGAACATGCTTCTCTTGACCTTTAACCTCAAAAGCTTCTACTTGATCTCTGCTGTCTCCATAAGACTGAACGTTTTCTTCGGCAGTTCCAGGGATCGAGGGCACTCTAGTGACTTGATCACTGGCCACCAGTGCTCTGCAGTGATTTTTACGTGCATACCTCTGGGTTGTCACCCACCATCCACCCACCCCCGACCCCAGAAGACAGTGTTTTTCCCTTGAGGCCTCTCTCTCACCTTGTCCTCTACTAGCTTCCTGAACAGTCTCTAGCAAGCTTCAATAGCCCCAAGTTGCACTGCCTTACTCTGTCTGTGTGACATAACCTGGCATACTCTCCTCTACTCCGCTGTAATTTGACCTTCAAGCACTCTTTTAGCTCCTCTGATGGCATAGTGGGTTATGCATTGAGCTACTCAATGCAAGGTCAACAGTTCAAATCCACCGGCTGCTGCACAAGAGAAAGATGAGGCTGTCTGCTCCTGTAAAGATCGATCATTTCAGAAACCCACAAGGGCAGTTCTACTTTGTCCCATAGAGTCACTGTGAGTTGAGACTGACTCGTGGACAGTGAGTTTTGAGGGGGTCTTAGTCTATTAAAACGTTGGAGGGGAAGAAATCGTGCAGCCTGATGGCACGATAGCTGAGCAGTCAGCTGCTAGCTGAAAGGCCTGTGGTTCACACATGCTCCCATGAACGCATGTAGCCTTGGGAGCCCTCCAGGGCAGTCCTGTGTAGTCATGCCTTGCATAGTCCCTGAGTCTGAACGGAGCCGGTGGCTCGTTCACACACGCCATCCCGGCTCCTCACATGCAGCCGCAAGCGGCCATCATCCAGGCAGTGTAATCTCCCTGCTAGCAAAAGAATGCTTTACCGTGAAGGGAAAGTCCACTCGGCACTAAGGCAGCTCCTTATAAAGCTCATTTTGGAATGTAAGATCATTTTAATATGTGAACTCAGAGGACATTTTACAACTTTTAGCGTTACCATAACAGTTGGTCCAATGATGAGCCTGTTTAACTAAAGGGAAAGAAAAAAGATCTTGTCTGCTATTTATAATAAATAAGCTTCAAATGAATAAGAGGACTATATTAAAGTACCATATATACTCGTGTATAAGCCGAGTTTTTCAGCACAAAACATTTTTTGTGCTGGAAAACTGGGGTTCAGCTTATACACGGGTCAGTGGTACCCCAGTGAGGTGTAACATCTCACCAGTGATTGTCGTTTCTCCGCTGGTCATTCAAAGCCCCGCTGACACTGCAGGGCTTTGAATGTTTGTTTACTCACAGCTAACCAATCAGAGCCGTCCTATGACGTGGATGGCTCCAATTCGCAGAAGCACCCGTAGTGATTCACTTACGGCCACAGCTGAATTAGTAAGGATGTGTCTGTGGCTGCGCTCCGTCTCTCCCCTCTGGTCTCTGTGTTAATTCACATCCTGCATTTTCCACCCTAGGCTGATACTCGAGTCAATCAGTTTTTCTGGTTTCCAGGTAATAATTGGGTACCTCGGCTTAGACTCGGGTTGGCTTATATTCAAGTATACACGATTCTTCTAAAGGCAGTGTTTCCATCCTTCTATAACAGTGGTTCTCAACCTTCCTAATGCCACGACCCTCTAATACAGTTCCTCGTGTTGTGGTGACCCCCCCAACCATACCATTATTTTCATTGCTACTTCATCACTGTAATTTGGCTATAGTTATGAATCATAATGTAAATATATGATATGCAGGATGTATTAGGCAACCTCTGTGAAAGGGTTGTTTGATCCCCCAATGGGGTCGCAACCCAGAGGTTGAGAACCACTGCTCTAATCCTTCCTCAAAGAATTCTGCAATCTTCAATTTATAACACATCAAAAAAGCCCCCAGGTTTAAATCATATTCCTTTTGAATATTCTCTGAGTTTGGGGAACAAAAAGAAGTTGAAAGAATACGATCATGAATATAGAATGGAGTAAATGTTCCCAAATCCCAATGAAATGCTCTTAGAAAACCCCTTGCTACCCTTCAAGAACTGGGGAGGGGGGGTCCTCAGCATCCCTTTCCTGGCTTTTTTTTCACCAGTGTAGTTTTCCATTTTCTTGTAATTTCTTCAGTCCCCATAATCATCCTGTCTCCTTTGAGAAAATCTATCAAGTCATTGCCCTTGGGATCCTCCCCCCACCCCTGAAAACATTCACTATCACTTTCTAAGCGGACTTCTCTGCCTTACAGTTAATTGATACAATAATAGATCCCCCTGGAAGCCACTACTTTGATTAAAGCGCTCTAATGAAGCTGAGACAATTACTGAGGAAATTTGTCTGTAGTTACCCTCTGATCAGAGAGACATGTTTACAGTCTTTGGAATAATCCAGTGTATGTATGAATTATCATCGCAGTAGCAGTGCTTTTTTATTTTTATGTGTATACATTACTCATCTGCAGAATATATATTAACAGTTCTAATTCCCTCTACAGATATTTTTGTAAGTTTCTATGATTTAGAAGGACAGAATTTGAAAATTTCTAAAGTGAATGTCACTTTAGAATATTTTCTTTTAAAATTAGTTATATATGAAACTACTTTTGCATTAGTAGGTAATATAGTAAAGTATAAATGGGGTATAGAATAGGGAAAATTACACAAATTTTAAATATTTGAACTGCCTTTAAGATAAGCAACTGGTAGAATGTATCTGGATGAATTCTTTTTTTTTCTCTACTTAAGTCTTTTTTTTAAACATTTTATTAGAGGCTCATACAACTCTTACCACAATCCATACATACATCAATTGTGTAAAGTACATCTGTATATTCATTGGCCCTGGATGAATGCTAACTAAACTCTTTATACCTTCTTTAGAATTATGAGCCAAATACTATAGCCAATGTCAAGATGGAGAACAAATAATATTTACCAAGTATCAATTCTCTTTAAAGGAAGTTCATTGTAAGATGCAAGCAATTGTGGCGTTTAGATGTAATTTTGCAGATGGTTGTAGTACTGGCCTTTTAATTTTCTTTTTAGAATATTTCAAGATAAAAAGCTGGAGGGAAAGAATGCAGTTAGGACATCAAAACTAAAACACTAATTAATGCACTAGAAGCTAGATGATATGAGAGATGACTGCAAGGGTAACTATGGATCAGAACCAACTCAATGGCACCTATCAACAAATAGAACTAAGCTACTGACATAGAAAGTACCAGTCCAATTGCAGCTTGGCAACCTAGTATGTGTCAGAATAAAATCTGCCCCGATGGACACTGGGCCTCCACTCAAGTACTCCCTCAATGCAAGAACACTTTGTTCTATTAAACCGGCATTCCATGATGCACACCTTCCCAACAAGATCACTGAAGACAAAACGGGTGCATAAGCAAATGTGAAGAAAGCTGATGGTGCCTGGCTATCAAAAGATATAGCATCTGGGGTCTTAAAGGCTTGAAGGTAAACAAGCAGCCATCTAGCTGTAAAGCAACAAAGCCCACATAGAAGAAGCACATCAGCCTGTATGATCATGAGGTGCTGAAGGTATCCAGTATCAGGCATCAAAGAACAAAAAATAATATTATGAATGAGGGGGAGTACAGAGTGGGGACTCAAAGCCCATCTGTAGGCAACTGGACATCCCTTATGGAAGGGTCATGGGGAGAAGGCGAGCCAGTCAGGGTACAGTGTAGCAACAATGAAACATACAACTTTCTTCTACCCCCACCCAACTATCATGATCCCAATTCTACTTTATAAATCTGCCTAAACCAGAGGATGTACGCTGGTACAAATGGGAACTGGAAGCACAGGGAATCCAGGACAGATGATCCCTTCAGGACCAGTGCTGACAGTGGCCATACCAGGAGGGTGCAGGGAGGGTGGAGTGGAAAAGGGGAACCAATTACAGGGGTCTATATATAACCTCCTCCCTGGGGGATGGACAACAGAAAAGTGGGTAAAGGGAGACGTTGGACAGTGTAAGATATGACAAAATAATAATTTATAAATTATCAAGGATTCATGAGGGAGGGGGAATGGAGGGAGAAAAAAGAGGAGTTGATGCCAAGGGCTTAGGTGGAGAGCAAATGTTTTGAGAATGCTGAGGGCAACGAATGTACAAATGTGCTTTACACATTTGATGTATGCATGGATTCTGATAAGAGTTGTATGAGCCCCAATAAAATGATTTTTTAAAAGAAGAAGAAATCTCTGCTCCACTTTTCAATGACTTCCCAGGAGTTCATCTCCAGGTCTTTCTTCTGAAGTGCCCTTGAGTGAACTCAAACCTCCAACCTTCCAGTTAGCAGTCCAACTTGTCAGTCATTTGTACCACCCCAGGACAACTTACATAGACATAATATATACTTACATGTGCATATCTATCCAATGTAAGTAGCCTTTGTCCAGACTAAGAAGAGCCCTAGTAGGACAGTGGTTGTGCGCTGGGCTGCTAACTGCAAGGTCAGCAGTTCAAAACCACCAGCGGCTCCATGGGAGAAAGATGGAGTTTCTACTCCGGTCAAAGTCCCCCTCTCAGAAACCCACAGGCAGTTCTACCCTGTCCTACAGGGTCACTATGAGTAGACATCGACCCCTGGCAGGGAGTTTGGTTTGAGTTTTATGTGCATATTGAGTACTTACTATATACCAGAACCTATGTACGTGTTGGTATTATAGAAAGGCAAAAAAAAAAAATAACTTAGAACCAATTCTCTCTTGGAAAAAGCTGTATCTATCTGAGTTCCTACCCATTTTAGCAGTTGTACACAAGTTGAAATGCGGCATCACTATGAGGTAAAACCTACCATTCATCTGCTTCAGAGACTGTGATAGGTAGGTTTATTGTGCCAACTTGGCCAATAAACACACGTGGGATTAATAAGGTTGCAGTTTAATTGGAGGGCAGGGAGATAAATGGCTCAGCAAGCCTTGCCTGTCGTCTCTTGCTCCTTGATGATTGACCCAGAGCGTGGTTGTCTTAGCTAGTTCTCTGCCTCAACTTGCGAACTACACTACCTGTGGGACACCTAACTTGTGGACTGTCTCATTATAGTTTGAGGTTCCTTCAAGACCGGCTTTGTCACACTGCTGGTGTATGGATACATCAGTTGAGCTGGGGACTGTCAGACCGTCATCTGTCTGACTGCTGGTCACCTGCCCTGCTGTTTGCTGCCTGTGGCCGGGTTGCCTGAATTGGTCTACAGAAGGCTCAGCTGTCTGCTTCCTTGACTTGCACCCAGCAGGCCTCGTGAGTTGAAGGACTGCCAGTGTATTAACTGTCTCATGGAAGTGAGTTGCAATGAGCCATTTGCAATGCTCTGTAGGCTAATTGGCTGTTTATTTCTTATTATATATACATTTAAATAGGGAAAAGCTATCCATTTGTTTGTTGAAAAATAAAACAAGACCCATACCTCATACCATATAAAAATGAACTCGAAATGGATCTAAATCAAGAGATTGAAGCCTAAAATTCTGTGTGTGCGTGTGTAATCAAAGAAAACTAGGAACAAACCTAAGAACCTTAACACAGCATAAATACTGTTTTGGTTCCTAAGACTTGTTTAATTGGTTTTTCTTCTTATAGCAGTAAACTCATACAATATTTGTCCTTTTATGATTGAGTGGCTTCACTCAGCATAATGGTTTCCAAGTCCTCCCATGTCATGCAGTGTTTCATGCTTTCTTCGCTGTTTCTTAAGGATGCATAATGTTCCATTGTGTGTATGTACCATAGTTCCTTTATCCATTCATTCACTGTTGGTTATTTGAGCTGCTTTCAGTTTCTCACCAGTGTGAACTGTGCTGCTATGAACATGGGAGAGCACTCCTCCGCCCGGGTTGTGTCTCTTATTTCTTTAGGGTGTATGTATAATAGTGGAATTGCTGGGTCATATGGGATTTCAATTTCTAGTTGTTTTCAGTATCACCATATCATTTTCCACAGTGGCTACATGTATTTACAAGTCCATCAGCAGTGTATACAAGTTCCAATCTCTCCACATCCTCTCCAGCATTTGTTGATTTCTGTGGGGTTTTTTAAAATTTGGGTGTGAAGTGGCATCTCCTTGTGGTTTTAATTTGCATCTTTCTGATGACTAGTGACTATGTATGCAGACTATAACTCTTTTTTTAAATAAAATTTTATTTAAGAAAGTATGCAACAAACAAAACCTACAGAAAGCAAAACTATATATATATATATTGCTTCTCTTGAGAACTCTAACACAGAGAGCAAAGTCTTATGAGCAATCATCAAACAATTTGATGACTTGATATAGGTAAATATCCATTTACACAATGTAGCCTGCCATAGATATACTTCGTGGTTTCAATTATTTTCAAGGTAAAATTTGGATTCTTTTTGTCTTAGTATAAAATGTGTTACCTTTCATAGTTGTGTATTACAAACAGAACTAGCTGTGCTAATTACAATAAAAGAGAAAACAGTATCAATACTATGGATCACTGATCAATTCTGAACACAAGAGAATATTTTCAGAGGGAGAATAAAACATGTATACAGTTCCATATAAACAAAAAGCAAATGTTTCATCCAATCATACTCGTTCCTCATTCACCAAGCATCTTTTGACTTCTGTTTCAGAAGTTTTGTCCATAAACTGAAGTCCCAAATTGTCGACATAATCATCTTCAAAGACTCTCAGGTTATGATCAGAGCCGATCGCCCAGACAGACTTCCCCATTTCAGCTGAACACACCTTTTGTTCTAGTCGAACCGGAGAACATTCTCTCCTACCCAGGTCCTTGACTGTGCTTATCAGGTTTGCACACCGTGAACAACATCCTCCCATGAAGCATTCATTACCCCCAGCATCCACCAGACAGAAAACACAACTGAGAACACCAAGTTGCTAGAGATCTAACCTCCATACACGAGAAGGACCAGTGAGAAAGAATGCAGCCTTTTACTAAATTTTCTTCATTTTATGTTTTGAAGATGCCACACTAACAAATCTAAAATGTCTGAGAAAATTTTGGTTGGGATCTCACACTGAACCCTAACTGCGCCTCTTTCACAAATATGGACTTTTGGTATGAGTATGTACACGGACATATTTTAGGTATACACAAAATTAATCTTCAGATAATTTTGTCACTGAGACGCCTTATACCATTGCCCCTGCTATGAAGTAACTCTGCCATTTCCTCAAATAAAGGAATAGGATCAAAAGGCTGGAAAGGTTGTAAATATCTCGCCCACATCTGTGTTAAACTGGCAATGAGCTTAGCACCGGGAGTCTATGAATATGGATGCTGGACTGTGACAGCGGAATGGAAACATGATGTAGGACACAATTCAGTTCTTATCAGTGGCTCAAAGAGTACCTCTGCCTCAAAATGACTAATTACAGAATCAGTTATCATCTAGTAGTGCTTCTATTAACCGTCCCCAACAAAACCCGGAGACCGTTCTTGCAGAAAATCACTGTAAGATGAAAGTCTGGAAGAAAATAAATTTAGACATTTACTGCTGTTTGCATTTCAACCTAAAGCTCTGGCCTACAAATGCTCTACGGTCCATTAAATTTTTATCACTTCAAATGTATTCCATTACTGCTTCACACACAAAAACTCTTATTAATGTGTGCAGGGAAGAAGACGTACAATATTTGAAACCATGTTTCTTTATGGGTTTTTATTCAGAAAGCACAGAAGGCAATAAATTGTAAAAATGGTGAAATTAGTATTTAAGTGTTAGTAGTGGTACACTGGTTACGGCATTGCTATTTCATAATTTTCCATGTTTTGAAGATGACAAACACCGGCAGAATCTAATATTTTTCTGTATTAAAAAGATGCCATGTCTTGCCTTATGAACAAAAACTTGTTTGCCTTTTGAATACTGAACAGATTAAATAGCCCGAGGAACAAACATATTACTCTGAAAATGAAATAAACTGAGTTTATTTGCTGCGACATTTCATCACTAGTGTGTTCCACCAACGATTCTTCTTTAAAGTGCCACTAGCTCTGGGTACCGCTAAATGGAGAACATCTGAAAACCCATTATAATTTACATTAAAAAGCTCCTATCAGAGCAGGACTCCGGAACTACTTCTCATTACATCCATTAATTCCATTATGATGTGGCTTTATATGGTTTTCAAATATGAAGTTGAGTATTTTAATAACATTCCTCAACCAGGAAGGGTAAAAGAAAAATAAAAACCCATCAACATGGAAAAGAAAGAACTGGAGGTTAAGAACCACTGAGGGAGGACCAGAATCCACAGTAGTAAACGGAACCCAAGGACCATAAAAAACCGAAATAACACAGGTGGGAGGCTTTCACAAACAAATGCATTCTCTCTCAGTTTAAGAGACTCTCCAAAAAATGTGCTGCCATCAAGTCCATGCTAACTAATTAGGGTGCCACGTCAAGAGGAAGGGTCCCTCTCTCTGTTGATTCTAAGGGAATAATCCTGGTGGTCTTGAAACATCTGTATCCATGGCTCCGGCCATGCTTGGAAATCTACATGGGTTCTTGGGATCTTTGCCTGAGTCTAGGAGGGCCTCAGTTCAGGGACCTCAGATCCAAAGAACACCTTCCACTCCGGGCTCTAATCTCTATTGGTAATGAGCTCTCTTCTCTCTTGTAAGATTAGAAAATGATGTAGACTGGACCCCAGGCAAACTCCCTGGCATCAGATCAGGCTATGAGCAAGGGTGTTATAGCCCTCCCTACTCCTGCCGCATGACCGTAATAAACAGAACCTCGTTCTCCTGAATTACAGGCAGAGATGATGACTTATAACACATAACACCATGACATTGGATCACACCAAGCAGGGCAGCCCTACATTATTGAAAACCCTGGCCGAGCCAAGTTGACACACCTGTGGCAACACGATCTAATCCATGGCAAACTGAACAGTCGGCCCTCTGATCACTCATGATTTACCTATTTACGCCAACAACCAACAAAGGGGCATGATCTACTTCTCATAGTCTCCCGTCACTCTCTCGAGTTTCACCCCCTCACCCACACTTTCCTGCTTCCAGGTGGCTGGTTTATATCTTTTCTGCAGGGGTAGTGAATTATTTACGTGGCTCCTCTGGCCAAAGTCTCTAACTCCCCCTAGATGATCATCCTGTAAGGTCCTGGTAAGAAGGGCGGGTGGGGTGGGGGGGTGGGGTGTGGAATACACCTGTGCATCATTGTGAACAGGATTTCCTGGAATGTCCTTCTGTTGTTAGTGAAAGGAGCCCAGGAAGCAGCAGCAAGAGCCAGGAGTGGAGCATGGCCTCTGGACCCCAGATACCCACACAGCGAACCTCTTCGATCCAGAAGAGAGCTACAATGCCCTGAGGACATTTAATAGCAGATCTGGAAGAACTCTGTAACGTGTCCTGATAAACAACTATCATGAATATTTTTCTGTGCCATTACAATTTGGTTAATTTCTTTACAAACCCTTTTATTATGAATTGTGTCTGTAAGTTCTGGATAGCCTTTGCAATTGATATTGGAACCTAGAGATCAAGTTTAAAAAAACCAAAAACGAACCTAACTGCCATAGAATTGATTCCAATTCACAGTGACCCTACAGGGCAGGGTATAACTGACCTTGTGCCCTGGGGGTTTCCCAAACTGTATCTCTTTATAGAAATAGAAACTTTCATCTTTTCACAACTCAAATGCCAAGAGTCTGTTCCCTTCAGAGTTATCTAGACCTCTTTAATAATAGCAATAATTATAACAACGAAGCAGCATTTGAGAACTATGGACCAGGTACTGTTCTAAGTCTTCACAGCTGTGAACTGATGCAATCCTTTTAGCCTCCCTATGAGGTCAATACCGTGAGTATCCTTGTTAACCCCAAGAAGGACGGAATAAAGGGAGATGAAGTAGGGTCCCGTTAAAGTGGCATGCAAAAGGAGTCTCAGGAATGGAAGCCATGGTCCCACCCTGGATGAGTGGCGTTCACTTAAGTATGGGGGTGTGTCTTTCCAAGAAATTCTGAGGGGTGGTGAGGCTTGATCTTCAATTGGAAGGTAGCAGTAAAGACGGACCATCACACCCACACTGCAGCTAGAAGAACATAGCCTCTTGGGAAGGAACCATAGGTGTGTAATAGTTAGGCTTTTAAATACTAATAGAAAGGTTGATATTTCTACAACTTTCCTCTAGTTTCTAAATGCTCCACACCCCACCCCAATATCATGATCTCAATTCTACCTTACAATTCTGGCTAGACCAGAGGATGTACGCTGGAACCGATAGGAACTGGAAGCACAGGGAATCCAGGACAGATGATCCCTTCAGGACCAGTGCTGACAGAGGCGATACTGGGAGGGTGGCGGGAGGGTGGAGTGGAAAGGGGAACCGATTACAAGGATCTACATATATCCTCCTCCCTGGGGGCTGGACAACAGAAAAGTGGGTGAAGGGAGATGCCGGGCAGTGTAAAATATGGCAAAATAATAATGATTTATATATTATCAAGGGTTCATGAGGGTGGGGGAGCAGAGAGGGAGGGAAAAAGATGAGGAACTGATACCAAGGGCTCAAGCAGAAAGCAAATGTTGTGAGAATGATGATGGCAACACATGTACAAAAGTATCTGACAAAATGGATGGATATATGGATTGTGATAAGAGTTGTACGAGTCCCCAATAAAATGCTTTTTGTAAAAAGGTTGATGTTTTAAACCACACCACCACACCACCACCCCACCCCAGTGTTTCAATGGGAAAAATACTTAGAGATTTGTTCCCATAAAGATTGCAATGAAGAAAATCCCATTGGGCAGTTCTCAGTGAGGCAGGATCCCTATGAGTCAGATATTGACTGAACAAAACTTAAAAGCCGCTGCCTTCTGGGAGTCTGCTTGGTAGGCCATTCCTCAGAACGAACTCAGTCGATGTCTGCTGTACTAACCCTCATCACAGCCCTTTATGGCTATGGTTACCCCCGACCACCCCCAGGTGGCACAGGTGTGTCCTGAATCTTGGAGAGCAAAGCTTTGGCGCAGAAGTATTGGCCTCCAGGGAGGATGAAATGCAGTGGATGTCGGACTAAGATGAAAGGTCAGAGCCCCTATCACCCTATCAGCCCACGTCAGAGAGCAGGAGCAGAGCGCCCTGCCAACTCCCTCCCACCTTTGTCTTCACGGGCAGCTCCTCCAGAAGGAAGGGAAAGCTGAGCAGGATCCAGCAATTGTGACCAGTGCTGGAGACCCAATCATACGTAAAATGTGATGACGCACGAAAGCACGAACGAGGGGCTAGAAAATGCTCTTTTCTGCCTGGAAGGGTGGATGCAGCACCTGTGAAACCCGATTCTGACATATTACAGATTCCGATGAACCACACCCTCACGCCTCTAAATCTTGTCTTCTGGCACCTCTAGAGATAAAAAGAGATCCACTGAGACCTCTTCCTTTACATCATCTTAGGAGATAAAATGGATACCGTTTTCTGTGAATGTGTTTTCTGTGAATGTATTACTTTACGATTAAGCCCTTTGGAAGGATCTTTAAAAAAGTGTTCAGTGACACCAACCATTCCTATTTCTCTATAGTTTCACGTTGTTGTTCACACACAGGTGCGCGTGCACACACAGAATTCCTTAAAGCACTAACCCCGGCAGTAAAATCTCACCTATCTTATTCAGGCGAAACACCTTCTCGCAGACTTAGACACAGACCTTTGCCAGAATAAAACACCTGAAATGAGGTTCTGACCAATATTTTTGGAAGCCTCTTTAACATTTCTCATTCTGGTCTCCTGACTGCGAAAAAGAAAACTACAATCTTATAATACTTCAGCCTATTTCTAGGCTCAATTGCAGTTTGAGCAGGAATGAATTTTTATCTGCTTTTGCGTACTACAATTTACCTCTGAATTTTTTAAAATTCCATACAAAATGATACAACTTAACTTCTAACACCAAAAATCTTTATCTTGTTTATGAATGACATTTTATTATGTGATAAAGAGAACTCTCACCGAGAGTTACTGGCATGTGTGATTGGAGTCGACCTTGTTTTCCATACGCTGCGTTGAGATGAGTGTGCATGCGACTCAGACATGAGAATTCCAGACTGCTGGCCCTGCACCCGATGGATTATTAAAGCCATGGGACTAGGAATGGGATGTTCGCTTTTCTTCAGTTTTTATCCTTTTGTCCTTTCCTTTGTGAAGGAAAGGCTAGCATCTCTATAACTTACCATAACTTTGAAAATTCAAGAAAACATTAGCCTTCAAAGAAAGCATTCTGTATGATTTATTACCCCAAACCTTTTAAAAGCCATTCTAAGATTTTTTTTTCCCCCTTTTGAGGCATGGGTCTTAACTAAGCTTTCTCAGGATGAGAAATTCTAACAAGCACATAATACAGATAATTACAATAAGCTATACAGGTAACTACACAAGAAGTACATATTTGATTTTTTGCCAAAAATAACTGTTTTAAGCTTTTATGCATACAAAAAGGCCTATAAATTTTTTGCTTCTATTATGCTATCTTCTTATTTTTTAACATGAAGTATTCTCTGATGACCCAAAAATGTGTTTTTGACTGAGAACTGAAAAAAATTTTTGATGTCACACAACAAATAACAGGGCACCTCCCTCAGAGTGCTCCAGATGTCCACATGGATGCATGCTTTTGTTTCTCACTCAATATATCAATATAACATTGCAAATTTTCAAAATATTTTCACATTTGTAACAGCTGTGTGCTCATCCATGAACATGCCAAGGGTAATGCTATTGGTGTGCATGTATATGTCATACATGTGTGCATTTTAGGATTACAAAGTAACTTTGTTTCTTAAATGACTGAAACAACCTCAAGAAAGATGGAACCCCAATAGAGTTCAACGGACTGTAGCTACTACAATATTACAATTTTAAAAGGATTTCTCTGGAGTGCCGTCACTTGGAGTTTCCATATGTTTATTTCATTATACTTTAATTATAAGTAACTCTCCTAAAAATCAAAGAATTCATTTAAATACACATGGGATCTATTGCACATGTGGCATGCACATGGTTAAATTGACTATAAAACACTGTAATTTATCTAAGATGAGAAAGCTCCCATTTACTCAGCAATCAGACCCTGTGTGTGTGTCTGTGTGTCTGTGTGTGTGAGTATCCACACTCAACTCATCCGTCCACTGAGAACATGCTGGTTAACCATCTGTATATGTCCATAGAAACCAATTGGCTAGCTACTGCGGTCCACTTTCAGGAGACTCTGCCGTATATGTTTTAACATCCAATTAATAAAATCCAAAATTGTGAATGCTCCGACTGGCATTCACAAAATCATGTTCCATGAATCCCATGGCAATTGTCAGGTCTAGCACCGTTGCTCTTCAAATAAGCAGTAACTAAATGCTTTCCTTTAAAAATAGATTTTGAAAATCACAAAGTAACTTAAGTGGCTTTGATACTGATAGATGGCATCTGATAATTATTAGGTAAATTATACAAGAAGGATGAAATGCATAACTAATTTGCATAACATGAAGCTATCATTATATGTAATAATTATAATATTTTCCTATGTGGAAAATGTCACACAATATTTGACAACATGGAATGCAGTAAAATGAACTAAGATGTGCTTATCACTAAATCCCCTGCAGTTTAGTATACATCTGCATTCTTCAATACAGCCAGAGGACATTTCTCTGAAAGAAAAGGATAAAGAAAAACTCCAGGTGTGAACTACTGGCAGGAAATGGACTGCAGGAATCCCCCACTTTTTGAAAATTCTCTTTACAGCCCTATACTTCTTTACAGACGATCTACTCTAGTACCTGTGTTCACTAAAGGAAAGAAATCTGCAGGGGGTGCTTGCTGATGGACAAAAGCAGAAAAGCTAAAGGAGTTCTGCTTCTGTTTTACAGCGGGAGGGACAGAACACCACGCTCCTCACCCTGGAACCACTCAGCAGCCCAACCCCCCACTGCCGTGGCTTTGCACTGTCTGTGAACACTGGGTTGGTGGTGCTTTTGGTTTTCTTGAGGGGTTATTTGGTACGGCCTGGGAGGTTATCGATAGGGTTGAGGAATGCTCAAAGACAGGTTCTCCTGGAACTTAAGAAATTAGCTGCTTCTTTGCTTCCCACCAGCTATGTGGGCTTACACGGGGTTTCACGGGCGTGCTCTGTATTCAGATAGTGGAGTGAAAAACTGTAGAGGGAAAAGCTGGCTGGTTTGTCTTGGAAAGATTGTTCAAATGAAAGGATTTTGTAAAGGGCAAAGTATGCTTTGCAGCTGTGCTAGTCTTTATTTTCTGGTACAGGGTTTCTAGGCTTTAGCACATCCTAGCTGTGGGTCTGATTTTGATTTTTAAGGAAACTGATGTAAATTCAAAAGTTGCAGGCTTGCTTGATAGAAAACTAGAGTTGGGCAAAAGGCAAATTGACATATACATTTTAATAGACTTTTACATTTTGCTTCCAAGTATTTACATACAGAAATGCTCATTTATGATGTAGCTATAAACAGAAGTTAAAATAGTTGAAATATCTATTCAATATGAGATGAATTCATATTCAACAACTGCCAACATGACTAATAGAATTATTATTATTTTTAGTCAAAGAAGGGACAGTTAGTGGAACCATTAAGCAAACCAAATAATCCCAAACATCATGTTACTTTTACAACTAAAGCTTTGCATCATCTGGAAAGCTCGTCAAAGTTCTGATTCCTAGCCGCCGCCACCCCAGCCAGCTGTAGGCCTCCTACAGGTCTCCTGATTGGATAGAAATCCGGGAATCCAGGTCAAAGGTGCCTTGGTGGCACCGTGGTTAAGCAGTCGGCTGTCCGCTGAAAAGTTAGTGGTTCCAACCCACCAGCCTCTCGGCGCAAGAAAACTGTTAACAGTCTGCTTCTGCAGAGATGCGCAGCCTCTGTCCTCGGGGCCACTATGAGTCACGTGTGAATAGATGGTTTGGGCTCCAGATCCCAAGCAAATTGTCTACAGGGGTACCTGGGATAACAGCCCAATTACAACTGCTATGGGAAGCAACAGACTTATACCTCATGGGAAAGAGTTTCCAAGGAAGGTTGAAGGCTCTCCTCGATGGAGCTGAATTGGTCATTGGATTGAGACGGCACTGAGGACTTCAGTACAGAAAACCCGCTCGGCCCGTCCTCGCGCTGCAGTTGCCTCCTGGTGCAAACAGTTTAACGAGATGAGGATCTCACAGGACACCTGTTCTTGGAGAGCTCACCTGTGCCGGTGAGGCTTCTCTACCTGACGAGAACTCAAACGTACCCAGGATGCAGATGAGCAGCCAAGGCTCCAGTGGACTGGGGTGGGCACTAAAGAGCCACGTCAGAGCCCTGTGGTGACGTTCTTGGCAAATGAAGGCCACCTGGTGTGCAGTTTAATTTAGACTGAAGGCTGAGCCTTCATCTTCATCAGTAAGTGTTCCAGACCATCAGAACTTCCAGAATTTACTCTGGTGGCACACATGGTTATGTATTGGGCTACTTACCACAAGGTCTGTGGTTCAAACCCACCAGTCATTGTAAGGTTAAAAAGACGGAGCTTTCTAGTCCTGTCAAGGTTTATGGTCTCAGAAACTCACGGGGGGGGGGGCAGTTCTACTCTGTCCTATAAGGTTGCTATGAGTTGGAATCAACTCAGTGGCTGTGGGTTGGGTTTGGGTTTCCTAATGCATCAAGTTAAATGAGCTGTGGTTTCTGGAATCTGTATCATCAGAAGTACTTGTGCTTTGGCTGCTCTGAGCGGGAATGTCGTCCTCAGGGCTGGTGAGCCAGGATGTGTTCCACTTGCTCTTCCTCTCCCTTCATTTGCTCCTGGACATCCCCTTACAGAACGGTTACAGTGAGGAGATGAGCCAGTCAGGGTGCAGTATAGCACCTTTGAAACATACAACTTTCCTCTAGTTCTTTAATGCTTCCTCCCCACCCACTATCATGATCCCAATTCTACCTTACAAATCTGGCTAGACCAGATGATGGACACTGGTACAGATCAGAGCTGGAAACACAGGGAATCCAGGACAGATAACCTCCTCAGGACCAATAATGAAAGTAGCGACACCAGGGGGATAAGGGGAAGGTGGGGGGAAAGGGGAACTGATCACAATGATCTACATATAACCCCCTCCCTGGGGGACGGACAACCGAACAGTGGGTGAAGGGAGACATTGGACAGTGTAAGACATGAAAAAATAATAATAATTTATAAATGAACAAGGGTTCGTGAGGGAGGAAGGGGGAAATGAGGAGCTGGTACCAAGGCTCAAGTAGAAAGAAAATGTTTTGAGAAGAATGATGGCAACAAATGTACAAATGTGCTTGACACATGGATGGACGTATGGATTGTGGTAAGTTGTAGGAGGTCCCCATAAAATGATTTTTTTAAAAAGAAGAAGTACTTGTAGTGCTTCTGTTAGCTGTGAAATAGAGAACCAGGGGGTCAGAGACCACGAGGGTAAATTACTGCCTAATTGTGGGATAAAAATTGCCCAAGGCTGGAAAACTGAGAACTGAAGCTCTTTCAGCGTCTAGGTAATCTCATTATCTCTTCAGCTGCCTTGAGCTTCAATCATTTCTAAAGGTAATTGTGTTCTGCCTTTTCTACTGGGAAAATAGCCTTCTTGATGAAAAAGATGAAACTGGAATTTGAATTGTTAGATTTTTCCCACCAGCCTCCAACATCATATCTACCAAGCTGAAGACTTCCTCCGTCACTTATCTCAGGCCGAGCAAGGTCGTTCTATCACACACACCCTTTCTGCAGGACTCAGCTAATTATGGGCTTTCACTTCTCGAAAGCATTTCTCACATGTGCAGGAGAAGGGGTCTACTCAGCTTCCCAAAGACCAAGGGCTTTCTCCAACTGCAGCGAGGATTCCCACGCTCCACAGGCCACAAGATTTCCAGAAGCCAATGACTTTCCAGACCACTTTGGTTTCTGAAACACATACACACACACACACACACACACACACACACACACACACACACACACTCACCTTCTCTACCTGGTTAGTGCAAGTGCCTAAGACACTTGGCTGCTTCTTACACAAAGGCTAGAGGTTCAAGACCACTCCAGGTGCCTCCAAAGAAAGACGTGGTGCTTGGTGTCCAGAGAGCAGGCACGGGAATGTCGATGGCACATATGTCTACTCGGACACACATGGAGTCACCATGAGTTAGAACCAACCAGACAGCGAGTGTTCAGAAAAAAAGCATCAATGGGGGGGTGGGGGGGTCAAGGGCGTCCCACAGGAAGGACTTGCAACACCATGCTGCCGCCCCCACCATCTCTCCAGGGAATACAAGAAAGAAAAAAAACCTGCTGTTTTTTTGCTCTTTATTCTTTATGTTTTCCCATTTATTAATCCATACTGTTAGTGACCATAAATGGACCCATCTTGCATGACACTCCCAAGTGTCCGTGATAGCTAGATCAATTACCATCTTGCATCAGAGCTTCCATGTGTCTGTACATTTTCCACAGTCTGGCTTTTTCTGCTTTGTGACTGGTGTCCTCTCTAGAATCCGCTTTGTTTTTCCTATTTATCTAGTCATTTGTCTCCCACTTCTACAATTCAGTGCAAATCACACACCTGCCAAACACATTATTTCTTGCCTTCATGAGAAATACTTTATCCTTTTGCCAGGAGTCCATTCCATTATTCTGGGTGCTTAAGCCATAGCCAGAAACCCAAATCCTGTTTTTCAGTTCTTATCTATGTAGCCAGACGATCATATCCTATACCCCTTTTCTTTTCCAAATTCAGCTTCCAACGAGCACAGCTGCCCAGTCTCAGACCACAGCTTCCAAAGGTGAGGTGAGGGGCCCCTACAATCCCTAAGTCCACTAAGCACTTACAGAGTGAGACTATATTGTTCCCACACAAGGATGGCCATCAGCATCTCCTCCTGTTGCTAGGCAACTGTGCTGACTGGCAGCGTGTGTGTGCTCCCTGGTGGTGGAGGCAGCACCTAGTCCCTGGCTCTAAAGTCAGAACAGCTGACACTTCACTGACATGGGATGCCCATTCTTCAAGAGCACAAAGAACTTCAGGACGGCAAAGAGAAGTGTGTTCACCTCACCTGCTGCCTGGACAGCATCTCAATCTTTGACGAAGGATCCATACTTGGGGGTGGGGGAGTGGGGTAGAGGGTCTACCCAGAGGAGTAATTTAACCGATATACTTAGCTAGCATTTTCGTACCTAAGAACGAATGGCTGATATCTGCAACCATAGTGACTACACAAAAAGAGAAAAACCATCAGCAGGATTCATTTCTTGCCCCAGTATAATCACTAGCACAGAAAGGTGCTCAGTAAAAGTGTGGTACATAAAATAAAATGTGTCTGCCTATCAAGTATTTATTTTAAAGTACATTTAGTCTCCTAAATTTTCTGAGGGTTTTTTTTTGGGGTGCTCTATAATCATACTATTTTCACTCATAAAATGTTCTAAAAGATGTAGCATATTTTTTATTTTTGGAAAAATATAGGTCACACACTTGCCAATTCAAAACTTTTCACATCTCCAATTCCGTGACTCCAGTCGCATCCCCCATGGACAGCCACAATCCTCAACACCCTCACGCCAGATTTCCCATCTTCATACGCAGCTGCTCAGTATCAACCACAGGAGCTCCCCTGTCTGCGCAAACCCACACTTCTGTCACCTCCCCTCCTCACTCACTCTTCAGTCGGCTCCAATCCAGCTTCCGCCTCAAACACTCCACTAGAACAGCTCTCATTAGAAGCACTAATGGCTCTCACTGCTCTTTCATTCATGATCTTCCTGGAACTGTCAGTCACCATCTTACTTAGTCCTTCTGTGCTATTCTACACTCTCTTCTCTCAGCCTCATTTCTATTTTTTGGTTTTCCTCCTACCTAACAGAAAATGGCCCTCCATCATTTTGGGGTTTGCAACTCTAGGGCAGCAGTTCTCAACCTGTGACAGAGGGGTTGCCAGATTCATAACAGTAGCAAAATTTCAGTTACGAAGTAGCAACAAACAAAAGTAATTTTGTGGTTGGGAGTCACCACCACATGAGGGACTGTATGAAAGGATCACAGCAGGAGGAAGGTTGAGAACCCCTGCTCTAGGGGTATATCTGACCAGAGGGCAGATAAGACCAGCAACATCAACAATGCCAGCTAACTTCAAAGGTCTCACCCCAAACAGCAGTTAAAACCATCACATTAGGGGTGAGTTACATGCTTGAACAGTATGACCCAGGAATATCCAAAGAGCCCTGAGCAAAACAAAAGGTTCCCCACCCTGCTGTAAGAGCTAGTATTCTTTAAGGGCCTGTCCTAAACTCGCTCTCCTTTTATTTCCAGTTCCTTAGGCAACCTCCTAATCTTATCATCTGTGTCAATGGATCCAAATCTTTCTCAATGGACACTTAATCCATCAATTAACTCAAAGCTAGAGAACTTGGTCTATAACTCCAGCAAATATGACATTCTTAGAAAGAGCTGTTTCTTTGTTATTTTTTCTTTTGTAAAAGAACTTTTTAATTGTAAATTAGACAAGGGTTTATTTATTTTCACATAAATTAAATTTCAAAAACCAGCTATTTCTTTTTAAAACAAGAGGATTCAACTATACTAGAGATTGCAAATAGCAGGCCTGCTGTCCAAAGGTGCCCACAGGCCCGGCTTGTTAGTACACCTCAGTGACTGAATGGACTTTTGAACCTGGTGCCTATAAATGGAGTTTACACAGTCTGCTTGGTCCTATTCTCGTACCTTTGGTAACTTCACACTGGTACTCCTGCTCGGAAGGAGTTTGGGTCTCAAGATCTGTAGGGCTTTGTGAGATCTGAACTCACTCCCAGCTATCGAGTCGATATTGACTCCATAGGACATCCTTATAGCATCCCTAGGGACAGGGTAGAACTGCTTTTTGAGATTCCAAGACTGTAACTGTTTATGGGAGTAGAAAGCCCTGCCTTTCTCCCTTGGAGCCGCTGCTGGTTTCAAACTGCCAACCTTGAGGCTTGCAGCCCAATAGGTTGTAGCCCAACTGAGCCACAGCTCTCATGAGATAGGAAGTGCCTTCTAATTATAATGAGCTCCGATGCTCGTACTGCATGGGAAATCGAGATTTATAAGCTAAGTGAGGAAATTTGGATCGCAGGGACAGCAAAATGCCAAGCAAAAATAAACACCAGATGAAGTTCTAAGTTAACATCCAGGTATATTGCGATACAGAGACTGTTCTGGAAAATGTATTTCCAAAAGAGGAAATAATGTCTGTAAGGCTTGTAACATCTGCAAGTGAGCATTCCACCACAGAGATGGAGACGCACATGCAGAAATGGTTTCGCCTTAATAGGCTCACAACTACTGGTTATTTGTCCCCATTACATAAAACCCAGCACAATCTGCCAGTTCTGGCAGCCTCTAATGCAAAGAAGCGGGCCCGGGATAGAATCCATGGTCAATGGAATTACGTTTGGCAACAAAGAAAGAAAGAAACCCCCCAACACACCCTCACTGGCTCACGTCTGCCAAGGAAGTCTCTTCTGCATTCAGTTCCACTGTCTTCATGCTAGAGCTATGAAAGAACCAATCTCTGAAAGGATTCAAAACTTGCCACTTTAGGCCTCCAAGATATCTTTGAAAACTTCAAAGGTACTGTTAAAGCCTGAAAAACCACCTTAGGATCATAGCCTTTCTGTGTACAAACAACGGTAAAGCCTCTGGAATGGAAACCAAAGCCCCGACTCCTAGCAGCCCTGAAGGACAAGGCAGAACTGCCCCTGTGGGTTTCTGCAGACTACAGCCTGTAGTCTGTATATGGGTTTCTGAGTCTTTAACTCTAGGTCCAACTTGCCTCCGCTTTTGAAACAAATCATCTTAATTCTAGTTTTAGTTTTGATCTTCTTTAAATTTTACATCTATATTTCTTTTAAGGCAAAATGATAGCCAAGTCCTAGTCTAAATCCTGTTCTACAAACAGGAACATTAATAAACAGGATCATGAAAATGTCCAATAATTGAATTCGCTCTATGTTATATTCCACTTATTCAAATACTGTCTTCTAGCTGCTCGATCCCCACTGCCATCAAGCCAATCCGACTCATAGCAGTCCTATAGGAAAGCGCAGAACTGTCCATGGAATTTCCAAGGCTGTTCCCACAGAGCCGCTGATGGTTCTGCCTGGTGACTGTTCAGTCAGCGGTCTAGCCCTGCACCAGCCAAGTGCCAAGACTCTCGGAGGAGTGCGGCGCCTGAGAGAGCACAGTGTGGGGCTTGTTTATACAAAGAAGCATGTCATAAGGACTCACCTGTCACTCATGTGACTCCTTCTAGAGCAGTCTTCCAGAGCACCCAGAGTTTTCTCCAAAACAGCTGTGTGGACATGTCGCAAGGGGCTCTGAGGAGCCCTCTTGGCTCATCACATTTCCCAAATCTTATGACTTGAGGGGGGGATCCCCTTCAGTTTTATACACCTGTGTCTCCCAAAGCCAAAGCATATAAGGAGTAATTTTGTAATTAGACTATTTTTATGTGAATTTCTTGCTTTTGCCTCTGATCCAAGTAAGATCATCTATAAATCTAATAAATGGAAGGAAATAAATTATTTTACTCTTCCCCAGAATTTGCTTTGTTCATTTATTAGGGTGTGTGGGAGGGGGGATTACTTACCTAGAAAGCAAGAGTGCTTCAAAGCTCACCTTTGCTCCCCATTGGCTGCACTGCCTGAGGCTACATGACCTGTGGGTTTCTTGTCTATAAAACAGGACTAAGGTGATTTCGAATGGAAGTAATTCAGACTTTTTAGAAAACTCAGTATGTGTTAGGTGTTAGAAACATGTTGGGTTCTTGGTAAAACCTTGAAACTGTCATTGAACAGATCTTGAGTTCTTACTGAAAATGGGGTAGCAGGTAACATCACTGAAATTACCAGCTCGGCGAGGTCACCGTGCTATGGCATCAAGCCCCTGCTCGCTGCGGCCCACAGCTGTTAGCAGGCCCATATCTCATTTCTTACAGCACCCTCACCGAGTTCCTGGCTAGCCTGAAGTCCCCTGATCCCTTACGACAAGGAAAACAAATAGATCTATTTTTTTCCACAGGTTTCTAGAGGTATGGCAAGCTGGCAGTTTGGTCTGTCACCTTAACCCTCATATTATACAAAGCTGTTTCTCTTCAAATGGAGGCTAAAACCAAGACCAGCCTCAGTGCCTCGGAGTCCATTCTGATAAACGGTGACCTGATAGGACAGTGGAACTGCCCCTGAGGGTTTCTGAAGCTATAACTCTTCACGGGAGTAAAAGCTCTCATAGTTCCCCCACCAAGGAGCTGGTGGTTTTGAACTGCTAATCTCAGCTAGTAGTCCAATGCATAGCTTACCACACCACCAGAGCTTCTAAGGCCTTAAAAAATAAACACCACTGCCTGTGAGTCAAATGTGCCTCGTAATGAACTTACAGAGCAGGGGAGAACTGGCCACGTGGGCTTCTGTGGCAGCTTCATAATTTTGTGACAACTTGAAGTGTATGGGTGGAGTTAGTCTGCCAATCAGGTCACAGCCTGATGGTGCCTCCTTGTGGGCGTGGCCTGCTCAAAAGGAGGGTCACCTCCCTCTCTGCTTCACCATCCTGCTGGCGAGCCACTTGGAGACCTGCCAGACCCTGGAGATGTGTCCACTGCCACTGGATCCACAAGACTTTTCACCTGTGATCTTCCTGCATTTTGCATCATTGCTTGTGATTGACTAGTATCAGATTTATGGACTTGATCTGGACTGGGCTGTGATGTTTTCCTGATATATACTTACTTCTGGATAGAAAGCTCTCTTCAACATATATAAATGCCACTGGATTTGTTTCTCTAGACAACCCGGCCTAAAAACAGCTTCCCAGACATAACTCTCGGTGCATTTGAATCGTGGTGCTGGAAAGAATGTTGGAAGTACAATAGACTGCTAAAAGCACAAACCAAGCTGTCTGGGAAGAAGCACAGCCAGTGCTCCTGAGAGGCAGAAAGGGAGACTTCATCTTTTTATTTTTCAATTGAAAGAACATTTCATTGGGGGTTCTTACAACGCTTATTACAATCCATACATTGATTGTATCAGGCATGTTTGTACATAGGTTGCCATCATTCTTTTCTAGACATTTTCTTTCTACTGAGCCCTTGGGATCAGCTCCTCCTTTTTTCCCTCCCTCTCCCCCTCCACCCTCAGGGCCCTTTAATAGATT
Source organism: Tenrec ecaudatus (assembly GCF_050624435.1). Lineage (NCBI taxonomy): Eukaryota > Metazoa > Chordata > Mammalia > Afrosoricida > Tenrecidae > Tenrec > Tenrec ecaudatus. The sequence continues at coordinate 123,068,304 of NC_134538.1, forward strand.
ATAAATTATTATTATTTTCATATCTGGCACCAACCCCTGTCTCCCTTCCCCCATGTTTTCTGTTGTCTTCCCCCCTGGAGGGGTAGTGTGTATGGTTATGTGTCAATCATTGGGATCGGTTCTCCCTTTCTCCCAGCCTCTCCCCACCTTCCCCCTACCCTTCTGGTATTGCTATTCCCACTCGGGTTCCTGGATTCATGGAAATGTGTCCTGAGCTCCCTTTTCTTATCTATACGCGTGAACATGCTCCGGTCTAGACTTCATCTTACATACTTTGAACATGTTTTCAGAAAAGCCCACTCCCTGGAACAGGGCATCGTGTCTGGCAAAGCAGAGAGGCAGGGAAGTGGAAGGCCCTTGAGGAGGATGACTGCCACGGTGGCTCAATGGGCTCAATCACAGGAACAACTGTGAGGACGGGGCAGGGTCCAGCGCGTTTGACTCTGTTGTGCACGGAGTCACTATGGGTGGGAAACAACTCAAGGGCACCTAACAACAACAACAACAAAACCAACTCTTGACTTTCTTCAAGGAGCAGCTGGTGGTTTCAAACTACCAACCTTGTAGTTAGCAGTCCAATGCATAACCACTAAGACACCAGGGTTCCTTGCTCTGTGCCATATCTGTGCTGTTACTGTTATTCAGGCTCCACTTTTTCAAAGGATTAGAGCAGGGGTGCTCAAACTTTTTAAACAGGGGACCAGTTCACTGTCCTTCAGACCCGTTAGAGGGATGGACTATAGTTTAAAAAAACTATGAACAAATTCCTATGCACACTGTACATATATTATTTTGAGGTAAAAAAAAACAAATGGGGCAAAAACACCCGGCGGGCTGGATAAATGTCCTCAGTGGGCCACATGTGGCCCACGGGCCACAGGTTGAGGACCCCTGGATTAGAGAAATGAAGGGATGTCTGAGTGGTAAAAATGGTTAGGGCTAAGCCAATAGCAGATAAGTTGGTGGTTCACACTCACCCAAAGACACTTCAGGAGCCAAACCAAGACTCCTGAAAGTCATAGCCCTGTGGGGCAGTCCTACGCTGCACACTGGGGGGTGCTCTGAGTCAGAACTGATTCTTGGCAACTAACAATAACAACAGAGAAACTGGGCAAGAAAGGTCCATGCATTTGGAGATTCTGGAGAACGGAAGCCGCCAGGGACAGGAGCCATTGACTCAGGTGTTCCCTGAAGATACCCCTCCCCACCCGATCCCACCTTTCCCTAAGGGGGAGACCTGCTGTATAAGCTAATTCTCCAAAAAGGCTCAGGATTCCTAGCTATTTTCTATTTGTAGGAAGCACAGAAGCTAAGCAAATATTAAATGTTAAAAATAACCAAATTACTTTTATTTGCTTCCAGATTTGATGAAATCACTTAATGTGGTTGGTGAGTAGCTGGTTCACTGATGAGCTTAATGGACTGAGAAGAGAGAGCTGAAATCAACATTTTCTACAGTTGACTTTATTGGCAAAACATATTTTATAGGATATCACCTATGGGTACCATTTCCTTCCTTTGTTAAGCTGTTCCCTATTATCTAACACTCTGAAGAACACATTGGATCCAATCCTAGCCAGGAAACTTCATTGCTAAATTAAAATCACCTCTTTCCAAAGGCCAGCAATGAACTGAAGTTAGCTTCCACTTCATAAACACTCAGATTCCAGGCCTCTTTGCCTCCTCTCCTTCCCTTCCTGGCCTCTCACCACCAAGTCAAAACCATCCAATTCCATTAAGACATGGCACCCCTGCAGAAGACGTCCATTACTGCAGCCAAGGGAGAGTTTTCATACAGCTGAAAGTGAGAAAGACCCACAGAAAGCCCTGCTCTGACCATAAATCCTGACCCTTTCCTGAGTGGTGCCTAAAACATTTTTAGACAAACAAACTTATGAAGACAAATACATGTTGTTGAGATTGTCCAAAGAACGTAAAGGAATTCAAGTTGTTTTTGTCTTTTAAAGGGAGCTAGCTTTTCCACCCTCAAATTCAAAAGAAACCCCATCTCAGAGCCAGGTGCGTCCTTCTTTCACCGAGAATGCCTTCAAACGTTTATTTCGTGGACATTTTATATGTAGGCATATCAACAGTGGTTTTGTTGCCCTAGAGTAAATCACATTTCTCTAGTTATACGCAAAATAACTACTCATTCCACAGTTTTTAAAGAATTTAAAATCTTGAAAAGGGAAATCACTTGAAATCCCACTCACTTCACTATTCTCAGCACTAAGCTGTAAGATTTCACCATAAGACATTTGCCCCAATGATTTCCAGATATATTTTTTATTTCTCTGCTAATAAGAGAATTCATGGCCTTTTTTTTAAGCCAAAAAACTATAGGTGAGGTTATGAATTTGCAGTTGATGGCTACTAGATTATTTCAGGGATTCATCTAACACCAAGCTAGGTCATGGCGGGGTGGGGGGGGGCAAGAATTGGTTAGACACGAATATTTCTTTAGGTAAATACCATGTCTGGACATCATTCCCAAAAGCTACTCAGAGCCCTGGTGGTGCAGTGTATTAAGCAATGGTTGGCTGTTCACACCCACCAGCTACTCTGTAAGAGAACAATAAAGCTGTCTGCTCGGATATTTAGTCTCCTAAACTCTACAGAGCAGTTCTACTCTATTTGATGTCAAACAAACACACACAAACCAGCCCTCAAAAGCCGTGTCGACCACAGTTCTACTCTGACCTGTGGAGTCCCAGGAGTCAGGAAAGATTCACAGCAGCTGCTGCCTATGATGGATTGACTCTGTGCCCAACGGATGGTTCCTGTGTGGAGGTAGGGGCAGAGTCTGGTCCGACACTCGTCACAGCCTGGCAGTGCCTCCAGTGACACCCCTCCCACCCTAAAATACTGGCAGGAACTATGGTAAGGGTTACGCATCCTCGCAGGTATGCGTTGGAAAGGGTATGCGTTGGAAAGGGCAGGAATTTCTAAACACCACCATTAATTATTAGAAGCGCTCAGGGTGGTCAAGTTCTGAAAAGACCAGGGGGAAATACAGCAGGGCAAATTGATTCCGCCACCCTGCCCCCATCCTCAAATCCTATCATGTGATCCCTTTGTTTAGGGTTGGTCTTGATCACAAATATGCATAACCCATTATTACAAATGAATCAGCTGATCCTAATCTAGAGAGAAATCCAGTTCTCATCTTAAATGCTATTTGGATTTTTGAAACCTGAGTCTGTTGGCACCACCTCCCCTCCCCACAAAGAATGATGGACTCAGGACCTTCATGGGTGCTGTGGACAGCATTCACCCAGAACACTGTACTTATCTGTTTAGATCTTCCCCAGAACAATCATTTATAAACGTGGCATAATTGCTTTCCCTCATGGAAACGTCCCCTAAACCTCCCTCCCCATCCAGCTGATTGTGACTCATTGGGACCAATTTACAAACTCCATTACATATTCCCACAAATGTCACACTCCTCTTGTTTAGCACTTTCCATAATTGTAATTAAATAATGGCGTGAGTAATTATTTGTTCAATTTCTAATTCCCACAACAGACTCTAAACTTTACTGAAGCAGCGACACTGTCTGCCTTCTTCAAGGCTGAATGCTTCCCTGGTGCCTAACATGTAACAGATGCTGAATAATATCTGCAGAAGAAATAATCAGGGACCAAAAACATCAAAATCAAAGTAAAGATGGAGTCCCCAGGTGGAACAAATGGTTAACACATTCAGCTGCTAACCCAAAGGTTGAAGTTCAAGTCAACCCCCCAAAATAATGACCTGGTGATCTACTTTCAACAACTCAGCCAATGAAAAAATCTTAAGGGGTAAAGTGCTGCCATGCATGACGTTTGCCAGGAGCTGGAATCGACAGGGTAGAAATGAGTCTGATTAAAGTTATCCGCAAGATGACTTTCACTTGATTAAAACTCTGCAAAAAACCTCAACTACTATTTTTAAAGATAATCATGGTTTAAGATGTTTGATGAATGTCATTAGCCTTTAATTGTTCTTTCTGCTTTGTATCTTGTGACAGGGAACAAAACTGGTGAGATGTTCAAAGCAATATTTACATAACATAAAAACGAATCATTGTGTTCACGTGGCCTGGGAATAGAAATGGCAACTAACTAGTCCTGCAGTGACCAGGGATCCAGTTAAATAATATCCAATCAAGGCGAGAAATAGGTATTAAATATTCACGAGCTGCTCAGAATATTATAAATTAATCAGGGACTGCTCATTTAAATGTTTAATATTTAATGCTCAGTGCTTCTACAGTCTCTGAAATTATTATACTCTATTCTGCTGCTTACAACGGAATGAACAATGGAGCTACTATGTCTGAGAATGCTGGCCATGGGACCCACCGTGCTTCCCAAGTCAGAAGGAGGCATGACAGTGGTGCAGGAAGTGTTTGATGAAATTGCTCACACATTATCCCAGATGCAAAGACGTAAAAATAACAACAACAAAAGCATTCATGGTAAGCAAAAGTAAGAATATGTGGGATGTGATTGCTTTTCATTCACGATGAATTATTTGTGGAGGCTTAGTAAGAGTCTGGATTTCATGAACTCTAGACCAAGGAAGGTGGGGTGCTAAAGGCATTGTGGATAAATCAAATGTTAGTGCCTGTATGTTAGTCCAGTAAATCTTCTAAACACTAGCTGTAAAAATAAAATATCCCCCAAATGAAAATCTTCATTCCAAGTCCTCTCAGTCATCCTAAAACTAGTGCTGTCACTTAAAAATTCAGTAATAACAATCATCATACACTGTGAGCTGCTAACTTCAAGGTCAGCAGTCAAAACCACCAGAAAAAGGTGAGGTTTTCTACTCCCATCAAGAGTCTTAGAAACTCAAAGGGGCCATTCGACCTTGGCAACTCATGGTTGCCATGAGTCAGATTCTTACATATAATTCAGAAATCCCAAATTGATGGTGACTCATTATTTCTTACAGGACATTCAGCACCTTTAACCCTCCAGGAGCACACCTTTGTGCATTAAATACAAAACCATGGTGACATCCATGCAATATTAAGGATTAAACCAGAAAAAGAACATTTTCTTTCCCAGTTTAGCCATTTGACTCCAGTGAATACACTGTTTCATGAGACATGACATTGTACATTATGAAATCTCATTCTGATTCCATAGGACAGGACGGAACGGCCCTTGGGCGTTTCTGAGGCTGGAATTCCCTATGGGAGCAGGAAGTCTCATCGTTCTGCCATAGAGCCACTGCTGGTTTCAAATGCTGACCTGGTGGTTAGCAAAATCACTCATACCCACCATGCCAATATGAGCCAGGATCGACTCAGTAACAGTCAGCTTGGTCTGACTGGGGGATGTTATGAAATGTTACTTAATAAAACATCAATGATCATTGATAGCTTGTTCCTCTGAAATTTCCAAATTTTTTCCCCATCGACATAGAGTTTAACATGGTAACATTTTTTGCCTTTATTTAAATAACATATTTTGTTTCTGTCTAGCTATACAGCAAAACTAAAAGTACTAAAGAATTTATTATAAATTTGTCTATTTTCATCAGATGAACAACACTATTCTTTTCATTTTAGTAAATCAAATTGAGACATAAACTCAAAATCGTAAATAAGCATATCTGTAAGTTCGCCATGGTTTCAAAAAGTTTGTGGGAAAAATCCATTATCTTTTCATTCCACTTTTCCATAAACTTTTAAAATCTACATCCATATTAACGTCTAGCATTGTTGCTGAACTATAATCATTAATTCATTAGGAATATTAAAAAGAAAAAGCGTGAAACTTTTGGGCATTTAATACTTACATGTATCTTGTCTGGATAATGTATGCTAGAACCTCATGTTTGTGACTAGAATCACATTCTAGTACTTTGGTTAGTTATGAATCTAGCTAGCTTGCTAGCATCAACCATCTTTCAAAATACTGCAATTGATATGTTTATTTCTAAATTCAAGGGTTTTATTTTATGGTCACATAAGTTGGGACGTGCACTCATTAATAAATTAGTGTACATTTTATTGATTCACAATTTTTATGCTCACAATTAAACTGAATCCTAAAATTTTAATTGTTTGTGTAAAAAATCTAAAACAGACAGTATTTTTTATAAAAAGAAACTGTCAATGAGGGAACAGTAATTTTCTCAAGATCATATGAATTTGAAAGGCTAAATCTGGCACTAACCATTCACATATGAGGAAAGGAGACAATTCTATGGTTTATACTTAAATCATCCAAACCCACAACCCAACATTTCATAGCGAAAAATTTCATCAGTATTGTATCACAAGAATATAAATTTGAGAATTGGAACATACAATCGAATAAAAAAATGTTTTTCCATACTTGGCACCTCTCACTGTCTGTCATTGGACATTTAACTACACGATAAATGGTGAATGTTCAGTTAAATTAAGTAGGAAGCATTTATACTTCTGCATCAAAATACTAACAAAAAATGATACCAAACTAATTTATAACAATTAACTATATAACTTAATGAGATTCTATGCCATTTTCTAAAATAAAATTTTAAAAACCTTACAGAAAAGCAAACCTACTAGTAGATGATTAATAATAATAAACCACCTCATTAATAAATCTACTAATGAAAGAGGATTATGATCAACTAAGACCACAAAAAATCAGCAATATGAGTTTAGTTGTCAAAAAGAACCCCACATAAAATAACCATTCTAAATAATTGCTAGTGTGGTTCCTAAGAGTTCCTCTCATACTTATGGAAACTTAAATTTAAAAAAATAATCCCCAATCATTTTAGAAATCAGTCAAGTATTAACAAATGATTTTAGCATTCATTTTCTCTAGTTACTGAAAAATATTTCCAGAACCCTGGTGATGTGGTAGATTATACGTTAGTTTGCTAACTGCAAGATCAGCAGTTCGAAACCACCAACCACTGTTTGGGAGAAAGATGAGGCTGCCTGCTCTCGTAGAGTCCCAGTCTCAGAAACCCACAGGGGCAGTTCTGTCCTGTCCTATGAAGTCTCTATGAGTCAGATCAATTAGATGGCAGTGAGCTGGGAGTGTCTTTGACTCCCAGGAAATAACTCTGATTTGTTCTAAAATAAGGTAGTTTTACAAAATATTTTGGCCCTTTTTATAAGATATTTCCTTCCTTACATCTCCTTTCCACTGTGATGATGCACTCCGCTTTTTGCATTCAAAAGATAAACACTAATTAAAAATAAGAAAATAAGAAATTGTTAATGAGAGAAAAGTAGTGTTGTCAAGATGATATCAAGCTGAAAGGCCAAATTTGTCACTAGCTAGTTCAGCCAAAATAGTGTTTCCCAATGTGTTAGTGCCGGAACCTTTTTTTCTCTCTCTCAAAATCATATCTACTAGAAATCTGATGCCACCTAAACCAACTGATTTATCAGTTTAACAACTACTAAAAGTCAAATACTGTGACAGTTACATAATCACTGTCAACTTGAGTGAAGGGGTGGAGTCTAGTCTGTCAATCAGGTCATAGTCAATGAGGCCCCTATGTGGGCATGGCTTTCTCCTGAGGATTCTGGGGACTCCTGTCTCCCTCCCTGGAGGCAGGACACACACTCTTTCTGCTTCATCTTCCTGCTGACAAGACACATGGAGTCACACTGATCCTAGCCAGAGCCCTGGAGCTGGAGGAGACATGTGGAGACCCATGCGAGCATCGAGATGCTTCCACTGCCACTGGATCCACAAGACCTCTGTCACTGGCCTGTGATCTTATTGCATTCAGCATCATTGTATGTGCTGTGTGAGCCTAAAAAGTAATTATGGATTAGTATGGGACATAAGAGCTATTATCGGACTTATGGACTTGATCTGGTCTGGGCGGGGATGTTTTCTCAATAAACAATTGTTCTTTTATATAAAGCTCTTTCTTATACACAAATGTCCATGAATTTGTTTCTCTAGTCAACACAGACTAACACAAATACCTTTAACAGAAAGCAAATAACATCTATTTCAAATTATTCTGTGAATAATATCCAAATTAAATAGGGAGACAAAAATAAAGCATGTTTTTTAGAAGAAATACAACTGTATGTTCTTTAAGCATTGTAATTGCTTTATCACTACATTACTCATTTGGATATGGGACAAACCACCAAATCACAGTCTTGAAAAGACACACCGGCTGATCATCTCTATGTGTTGTACAGAAACCTGTTTTCACAGGCAATCTCCTTCATCCTCCACTCCATGCAGATGAGGGAAATGGAATTTCCTTATCAAACATCTCTGGAAAGCATGCTCCTTGTGTCTTTGGGGGAGTGTGTGCACATGTGATGTCATTTTGCCCTCAGAGCCATCTATGCTCTACACCTTGTCTTTTGAGTCCTTAAACTTCCAAGTGCAATAGACTTCAGAGGTCCTGAGTAGCATAAGCGCTAAGCACTGGACCACTGTGGAAAAGCTGGCCGCTAGCCCCACCCAGAAGAATCCAGAAGGTGGGCCTGGCGACCTGCTTCTGAAAGGGCACAGGCTTGAAAATCCTGTGCCCATGGGGACACCTGAGATCGGAAGAGATGCAGTAGACCAAGCAACCATGAGCTTCTATTTGCATTTTTAGACACTAGTTCTCTTTTAAGTAGCCAGATATTTACTTATTGTCACATTCATCCTCGAGAAATTAATCTAGACTTAGTGCTATTGACACTGATTGCTTTGAAGAACTTGTTTAAAAGCAGCTGTTTTGCTATTGCTTACTGTTCTATTTCGGCTTTTACTGTTGTTGCTTTCATTGTAAACTAGGTGATGGCTTATAGAGCACATCAGCTTTGGCATGTAACCATTCATACATCGTTTGCTGTGTGTCACTGATTGCAATCCCCACAGTGTAGCATCATTTATCCGACTTCCTCCCTGTGCTTCCTACTTCCACTCCCCCTTCTTTCCTAACCCTTCGGAAGCCTGGCTTGTCCTTGGGTACATACTGCCCTTGTGATCTCAAATGGCTGATTATTCTAATGAGTTCATACATCCCTACTGTTATTGTTCCACTTAAAAGCCTTTCGTTTGCCTGAGAATTGAGCCACTGGGTTAAGTTGAGTTCCAGACCTGAAGCGTGACTAGGAACCATAGTCTCCAGGGTCCCACTCATCTCCACGAACCAGTGAGCCTGGTCTTTCTGCATGAGTCTGAGTTGTTGCACTTTCCCTAACACTTTAGCCAGGACCTTCTAATGCGGCCCCTTTCAGAGGAGTTGACAGTGCAACCAGGCACCTGGTCCATTGGACTAATTGTTCACGTGCATCTTTCATTTTCGTCACTCTTCTTTTCTCCAGATAGTGAGAGACCAATCATTAGTTAAACATGAAATAGTGAGCTGCCTGTGAGCTTTGAAGACGCCAGTAGCTTCCCATCAAAGTAGGATAGAGAGCACGGTCTTCGTGTGGTGTGTGTTATGCTCGTTGACTTTGGTGTCCACTGACAGTGTGGTCCTGAGCTCCCCAGTGTTCTATTTTGTTTCTTAATTCTTTGATGAATTTCTTAAGCAGTCAAGAGTTTAGTTCAAGAATCAGCGAGAACCTTGAGTCTGATTCTTTATATTATCCGACAAGCTGTCCACAAAGTAGAAAACTGATATTTAAAAGCTTGTTAGTGCAGAGGACAGCATCTGGAAATGACTCACAAGGCAGAAATCCATCTGAGGTAAACAGAGACCTAGAGAACATTATCTTTACCTTTAAAGCATTAGGGGGATGTTCACTAAAAATGCATGTATCCAGGGTTTCATCGTTTTAATAAAAAAGTAGAATGAAAAAAGAATGGCATTTCTCCACAAACTTTTGCACTGCCCTTGGGAAGTACTTTAGAATTTTTTTAATTCAGAAAAAGATGAAAGGTCTATATATAGTATTCTATATTATATTGTATTATATATGCCATCCTCTAACATAGAAGGATGAGAGATTCCAATAAAATGCCTTTTTATTTAAAAACAAATTCTATGTTAGGTTAATTGGCAAAATGTTGCATTGAACATGGACCTGTGCTCTAGCCCTATTAACAGGTGGAAGTTCCCCTGCTAATCTCTTCCTGGAAGAAGTCTTGCTCCTCTGTGATGTCACAGTCTCATTACAGCCATCTCCCCGTAGGCCTGGGAGCAATGATTAATCATCAGGTCTTGTTGCTCCCTTTTTCTGTCTTATCCAATGTGTTGATCAGAGTTTCAAGGCTCCTGCTGACTTCAAAGGGAGATTGGTTCTAAAACCTATTTAGCAACATTGATAAAACAATTAAAACACTAAAGCTTTTTTAGTTGAAGAGCCAATGATTATCTCTTTTAAAACAGATTTTGGATAATGTACACTATTTTGTGCACCAATAGTGGAACGGAAAACCAGGTCAGATCTGGTGTTCAAACTTCAACGATGATAAGAACACCAGGAATCCACAACCTGTATTATTTCAATATCATCAAATTTCACTCAGTCCTACCAAATAACCATGTGGCAGGGAGCCAATTTCCCCTTCCTATCTTTGTCTAGCCCTGAGACCTTGGGTAACACAACCAATTTTTCTGGGCTCCAAATTTAATATGCCATACAACAGAACTGGATTTGATGATATATAAATATTTTCCAGCTCAAAAGATCTCATTACCCAATGGTATACTTATGTGACAATGTCTGTTACTACTATGAACAGTGAGTGAATTAATTCTGTAGAAATTAAAATAAAATAAATGCCTTCCTACTGAACCTTAAATTTTGTGAGGGAGGAAAGGGGGGAGAGGAAGATATAAGATACACCCTGACAATTCCTTGTCATCCTAAACCCCTAAATTAATCCTACATGGTGCTGCTTTACAGCAGTGGATTGGTGAGTGATGTTCAGTGTGTGTGTGTGTTTTCAAACCAAGGACTCAAAAGTTGCCTGAAAGCTAGAGAATTCTTTGCCATGACACCTTTGACTCCTGCATCTGCTGCACTGACTGTACCCTCTTGCAACACATTGAATTATTTAATATGGCTTCTCTAGTCATAATCTCTGTTGCTTCCAACAAAAAAGTCTTTTCTGATGAATCTAGGTAAGAGAAGGTGGGGTGAGATGTTGACAGGATTCAGTTGTGATTGTTAACAGGATTAATTGTGAATGTCAACTTATAAACTTATCAAATGAACCATCATAGACGCAGAACAGGGATATCTCAGTACCAGCAAGAGGCAACAGCTAGCAGTGACTCATATTCTTTGGACCCTGAGATCCCTTCACATTGAACCTCCTTGATCCAGTAAACAGCTCTGACAAAACCAAGAGACGCAAGTGGACTTCCCAGCCCACAGAGCAAATAAAGCTGAAGGGTCTTTGGGCAGGAGGCTGGCTTGTGGAGTAGGGTGACACCAGGCGCTTAATTGGGGAGGCTGGGTCTACTGACCCACGGAGCTCAAGCTACGCACCTTTAGGCTAAGGCTCATGGCTGAGGCGCATGTTCTTTGAGCATTTGATGGCAGCTATAAAAGAGCTGTGTAACACTGCACAAGCAGGGCTGCGTGGCTGAGAGGCCGCTAACAGATAGGGGCCTTCCTGCAGGCACTCTAAGAAGTTGTCCTGCCAGGGAAATTGTGCCCTGGGTGTTTATAACCTGTTAACTTCTTACTGCCATGGAGTCAATGCCAACTGACAGAGACCCTATAGGACCGGGCAGGACCATCCTTCACAGCAATAGAAATCCCCCTCTTTCTGCAGCAGAGCGGTGGTGGTTTTAAACGGCTGACTTTGTGATCAGGAGCCAATGCATAATCACTACATCACCAAGGTTCCTGTCAGCGTCCTTCAAATCCCCTTACACTGACCCTGAGTATTGTTTACGGAGCCATCACAGACTCTCTCAAACCCAGTGGAGAACAGAAAGCGTGGTGGGAGGGGTGGGTGGAGAGTGCAGGTATGTCTCACTGTGGTCTCATAGGAATCAGCCTTGGCCAGCTGACACTGAGGCTGGTGATTCTCCTCCCCGCTTGTGAAGTTAGAGGACCTCAGGCACCACCTCTATTTCTTTTTCACACCTGTCCTTCTGGACTGCGATGGGATAAGAAGATATAGACTTGATACTTTCTTGGCCCAGGATTCTACGCGGTGAACGGTGCAGATTTAGGGTCTTACCCACACTTAAAGGAGGCTCGGCTCCTAAGGCGCATACACGTTAGGTACAGATACCCCTGCAGACCACTGTTGTTTCCATTTCCTTTACGATTCTGTCTACCGGTTCTGTGTTGGGTACCTGATGATTTCCTGAATTTGTTTTGAGTTTATCTGCTTGACTGCTAACCACAAGGCCAGCAGTTCTAAGCCACCAGTGGCTCTGCTGGACAAAGATGAGACTTCCTTCTCCCATAAACAGTCTCAGAAACCCACAGGGGCAGCTCTACCCTGTCTTGTAGGGTCACTATGAGTCAAACCAACTCAATGGCAGTAAGTTTGTTGTGTATGTAGTTTTTAGGACAGTTCTATCCTATTTTATCCAGCGTGCTGTTTGAAGAGGGACCAAGAATTCCCCCTTTGAGTTTGCCCTCTGTCCACATCCTGCATGAACAGCAGGGTGCTACAACCCAGTGGTTGCTTGGTTGCTATGGGAACATTCAATGCTTCAGTCACATTGTCAGCTCTACCTCCAGGGCTGCTGTTAGTCATAAGAGTTACTTTAGTGGGGAGCCTGGTGCTAAACCATTCGTAGACGACCTGCTTCTGGGTCGGGGTTTCGTACGTAGCAGAGCAGCTCCCTCGCTGCGATCTATTGAAAGTCAGCCCTCGACACAAGGGTTTGTAAAAAAAAAATAAAAAAATAAACAAACAAACAAAAAAAAAAGAGTTACTTTAGTGTCTAGGAAAGTCACTAAGTGAAATGAATAGGGGCCTGGAATTTTTAAGACCAAAGTAAAGTTTATTTCAATGCTCAAAGTGTTCAATAAGGAAAATAAGTAACAATGTTGTTGAATTATAGGATATAAGAAAGGAAAGGTTGAAGGATAGGAAAAGCCAGGACAAAATCAGAAAGAATTTATGAAAAATGACAAAAACCAAGTTTTCATCAGCGAGATATCAACATACATAAACCAGTGGTTCTCAACCTTCCTAATGCCGTGACCCTTTCATACCGTTCCTCATGTTGTGGGGATACCCAACCATAAAATTATTTTCATTGCTACTTCATCACTGTAATTTTGCTACTGTGATGAATTAGGAGACCCTGTGAAAGGGCCATTCGACCCCCAAAGGGGTTGCGACCCACAGGTTGAGAACGGAGAAAAACCTTCCCTTTGGGATAGTTTTCAAACTTCTACATTGGGAATCAGACTGAGAGACTCTAATCTTTGGGTAGGCTCTTGGCTAACAGGGAGAAGATACGAAAAGTGTAGGTCACTGGAAAACCTTGTTTACATCTGCTCCCCAGGGGGTTAACAGCAAGGCTTTCAGCAGGCTCCGGTGAGCTGAAATGTCAGTGCAAACTGGAAAAGCAGGAAGGTTCGTTCGGGATTCCTAAGGCCGGAGCTGAGAGACCACGCACTACCTGTGGGACGGAAAGGATGAAGACTGCAACCACTGCAGTGTGAGGACTGTCCTGGCCAACGTTGCAAGCTGTGCTTAGAAGTGACCATCGAAGAAGAATGGAAGAAGGTGGAGGGAGGGGCAGTGAGGGGAGAGTACATATTTTCTGGTGTCTTGGGATTCGCTAAACCAAAGAGAAGATTAACACTTCATATTAGTACTGGAAGCATAAAACCCTGTTAACAAAAGACTTAGAATTCTGCCATAAGTGGGAAGGAAAACTGGCAGTATCCGGGCAGGCGCGCTGGCACCTGCTGGAGGAGGATCCCAGGAGGTGCTTGCGTTGGCATCATCACGCGCTCTCTGGAACGATCTCCGGAACTCTGCTCTACGCGGAAATCTGTCTTGCATGGGGCAGAAAAAGGAAAAAAGAGCATTCCTATAAGTCTTCCAGACAGAGACTAGAAAATGGCACCTGGTCCCTCAAAAACAACTCAACGCAAACAGCCATCAGCCCCAATGACCTCAATGAAAAAACAGGAGAAACAAAAGACAAAGGCAGAAGATGTCCTGAACATAGCAACATACATAGAAGAAGCAGACATTGAGATGCCATACAAAGAAACTCTCATCAGAATGCTGCTTGGAGCCATGCAGGATATGAGGGAAACAATACAGAAAAAGGATGAAACGATAGAGGAGATAAAAGACATACACCAAAGGGAAATACAGGAGCTTAAGGAGCAGATAACGAAAAACAATAGCAGAATCATGTTCCTTGAGAATCGATTGGAGGAATCAGAGAACCGCATCAGTGTCTTGGAGAACAGCCAAGCAGACTTTAATAAACGTGAACAAAAATCTAATAAGAGCATCAGAGAAGCCGAAGAAAACCTAAGAGCTATGTCTGATGCTATGGAGTGGAACAACATTAGAATTATTGGCCTACCGGAGGAAGACACAACAAAGAAGTCATCTGCAACAATAGCGAGAGAATTCTTGGAGGAAAACTTCCCCAGCCTAATAAATGAAAACCAAGCAACCATCCAGGAGACTGAAAGACCACCAGCATGACGGGACCCCAAGAAGAAATCACCAAAGCACATAATAGTTAAACTATCCAACTTTGAGGAAAAGGAGAAAATCATGAGAGCAGCTAGGGAAAAGCAAGCAATCACATATAAAGGTTTCCACATAAGGATATGCTCAGACCTATCATCAGAAACTATGAAAAGGAGAGAGTGGAGTAACATATTCCAAAAATTGAAGGAAAACAATGCAAATCCAAGAATACTCTACCCAGCCAAATTATCGATCAAGATCAATGGAGAAGTAAAAGTCTTCCCAGACAAGGAAAAACTCAAAAAATACGTTACAACAAACCCAGCCTTACAAACGATCCTTGCCGACTCAGTATGGGCAGAAGAACAACACTCACCAAGCACAAATAAGAGACCAACACATAGAACAACCTTACCCAGAGCACAACAAAGAGAAAACAGACCCCAAGATAGCAATGGATTAAGGATGGAAAGAAGTCAAGAATGATACACACACAAAACACACACTAATGAGAAAGGAAAGTAGGAAAACTCCCAACACAAAAGGTATAAAATGGCATCACAGAGTCGGCACACCAAAAAAAGGGGAAAAAAAAAAAGACTTTTTCAAACTATTTTCAGAAGTATAGAAGAAAAAAAGGGGGGGGTGTTAAACATTTTATTGTGAAGTAGGTGTAGTTTTACACTTCAGATCATCAATTGTGTATTCAACTCAAGCAACTTATCAAACCCCCAACAGCTTGCCTTTTTCTCTTCTCCCTCTAAGAGACCATCGAAAGATAAGACTGTCTTCCCACTGGCACAGACCCCCTGTCCCCCTCCCCCAGCAACCCTCATAAAGTCTCTACTTGTGGTAGGAGAACCTTCGTGTTGCATTTTTCTTTTTCACAGTGGTCCTACACACCCTGTGTCCTTCAGTGGCGGACTAATTTCCCTCAGCATAATGTCCTCCGAATCCATGCAGGTCACGAGGGTCCTTCGGTGCCATGCAGAGCATTCCCTCTGTCCTCGTCCCAAAGTGGGGTTATCCATTCTTCCGCTGATGGGTACTTACATTGTTTCCTTCTCCTTGCCCTGGCGAAAGGGCTGCAGTGCACATGGGCATGCAGAATCTGTTCAGTTACAGATCTTCTTCAGGGTCTATACCAAGTAAAGGGATTGCTGGGTCAGGTGGACTTTCTATTCCCAGTTATGTGAGAAGGCTCCCTGCCACTGTGCACAGTGGCCACAGTTTTAAAGTCCCACCAGCAGTGCAGGCGGGCTCCGGTCTCTCCAAACCCTCTCCAGCATTTGCTACTTTCTATTTCTTTGAACTCTGCCAGCAGTGCCGATTTGAGGAGTTAGCTCATTGTTGTCTTGATTTGCATTTCTCAGATGGCTAAGGATCTTAAAGCATTTCTTCACTTGTTGGCTAGTTGCCTAGATGTCTTCCTTGGTGAACTGTCGGCCCATTTTTTAATTGGACTATTAATCTTCTTGTTGAGATACTGCAGTTTCCTGTAGAATTTAGAGACTAGTCACATGGCCAGTGTATCACTGTCAAAAAAGATTTGCAGTCCATGGGTTCCTTTCACTCTTTTGATGAAGTCTTTCAATATCCATCAATGTCTTATTTTAAGAAGGCCTCTGCCCTCTATTTTGTCTTAGGCTCTGTGTGTGTTTCTCACTATACATGTTAATGTGTTTATGCTATGTCTTAGGGCTCTTAAGTTTGTTTCTATTTTCTCACTGATGACTGCTATAGTTCTAGGGTTTACGTATAGGTCTTTAATCCATCCTGAATTCATTTTTGTATGAGAAGAGGTATAGGTCTTGTAAACGGAAATTCAATTTTGCCAGCACCATTTGTTGAAGAGACTATCTCTTCCCAATTTCATGAGACAATTTATTTTTATAGTGTTTGCTGAACAAAAATGAGTAGAATCCCAATAATTACCACAGAGACTGAAACTAGAAAAAATATATATATATTAGATTTTTACTACAATAGTTGTCTAATTCTAAGACAGGTTGTTGATTCAATCTTAATAGCAGTCCTTTGCAAATATGTATGACATTTTCTAAAACATTACCAGATGTCATCTTTAACCTTTTCCTTACCAGCAATCTTAGAACACAGCGAAAACAGAAGTCAAACAACAGCTGTGAGTCGACTCCAAGTCATGGGGATCCCGTGTGAGTCAGGGCGGCAGAACTGTGCGCCAGAGTTTTCAGTGGCTGACGTTTGGGAAGTAAACTGCTAGACCTTTCTTGTAGGTGGGCTCAGATTTCCAACCTTTCAGCCAGCAATCCGTCAATCACACTTACTGGGAACTACCAGCACAGATTACAGAACCTCTTTTGCAACCAAAGTCAAGGGAAATTATTTGCCCTGGATGCCCCACCACCACCACTACCACCACCACTCCACACACACACCCAAACACCACCCCCACTTCCTTGCCCCAAGTCAAAAGCAAAACCTTGGTGTGATGCCTGCCATCCACTATTAGCCCTGGCCCTCAAAGCAGTCTCTCTGTCCTTGAATGCATCTGAATTTGTTTTACATATTTGAATATTTTCAGATGGGACCTAAAAGATGTCAGAGTCACACCTGGATTGTTAGCTAAGTAATGCTCACGTTTCTGTGAGAAGCACATTTGAACAGCTTATTGGACTAAAGGATAATCTCATATAGCCCGGTTTTCTTGGACTACTAGGAACACTGGAACAGTGTAGAGCTCAGGTAAGATGTCAATTACACCCTTTAACACCTAGGGTCCCCCAAGAAAACCCTTATCTCCTAACTTAGGGTCTCCTGACTTGAACAATAATTTCTACCACTTTGATAAAAGATACAACGTATGTTCTGAAACAAACAGGCTCTGATTTAATTTCTAATCCCAGCTCTACCAGCCCTACGGAGGCGACCTAAAGCTATGAAGTTCAGCTCTTTGGGCCTCAGGTCTTCAGCTACATAATAGGCAGAATGAGATGGACCTCACAGTGTTAATGAGAGGAGGAATTATGTAAAGCAGGGGATTGCATTCTCAAAGCACTCGCCAGGGCTTTAACAGGCTGTTGCTAGAATCCATCAAGTGATGACCAAGTCAGAGTAACCTGGACACCACAAGATTAAACACACTGCCATCCCTGAGCCTGGGGTCCATTGCTGTAACCACTGCATCAAGCCATCTCATTGGGGGTCTTCCTCTCTGTCCCTGCCCCTCTACCGAGCACGGAGGCCTGCTCCTGGGACTGCTCGCTCCTGATTACATGTCCACAGTACATGACGGAAAGTCTCCCCATCCTCCTTTCTAAGGAGCCTTCAGCGGCACTTCTGACAATGAAGTTGTTCGTCCTTTGAGCGAGCCATGTTATAGCTGAGAGTCTTCTCAAGCAGCGCATTCCAGACACATCAGTTGCTCTTCAGCTTCCGTGTTCATTGTCCAGGTTTTGCATCATATAAGGTGACTGAAAACACATGGCTTGGGTTAAGAGTACCTTAGGCTTCAAAGTGACCTCTTTGCTTTTTAACATTTTAAAAGAATATATAGCAGATGTGCCCCGAGAAAAAAATGTCACTTGATTTCTCGATTGCTTCCATGGATATTACTGACCCAAGTAAAATTAAAACTCTGAAAACTTCAATCCTTTTGCTTATCATGAAGTCTTTTGGCCCAGGTATGAGTTTCCTTTGTTGTTGTTTCATTCTCAATCCATCCTGGAGGCTTTATTCTCTGATCTTCAGCAGTCAGTACTGTAAGAACGCTTGGCGTTCAGCAAGGTTGAATAAGCTGCATCTCACAGAGTCGATGAGTCTCCCTTCAGTCCTGAGGCTGCATTCTCCAGAGAGTACAGCTTACCGGATTATTTGAATAAATGTAGTGGAAGGACACCTTTCCTGATTTTAAGCCACACAGCATCCACCTGTCCTGTTTATAAACAGCTGTCTCCTGGTCTAGGGGCAAGTTCCACATGAGCAAAATGAAGTGTTCCGGAATTTCCATTCCTTTGTTATGACCTACACAGTGGAATGAATGCCTTTGCAGAGTCAATGAAACATGATAAACTTCTTTCTGGTCTTCTGGGCTTTCAGTCAAGGTCCATCTGAAAACAGCAATGATAACCCTTAGCTCATGTCCTCTTCTGAATTCAGCTTCAAGTGCTGTTTAAGATTCCTCAAATAGGAGTTAGAATTTGTGACCAAAAATCTGTGTGTGCCCCAGGATGCTTCTGAGGAGGTGAATGACACCGTCTCAAAGGTGGGTTTCTATCGTTCCCTGTTCTGGTGCTCACCTACCCAGCCGTCGCCCCGCTACCCTGATCTAGGGAGCTTAACCTTAAAGTTGTTACCTAGCGTGTTACACATCCCATGTGCTTGTCATATTTTAGTTTGTACCCCTACACCTGGCTGTCACCTCCACAACAGAGAGCACCTAGCAGGCTGTGTGTACGGATTGATGAATGAATGGAATAGATGGATGGATGAAGGAAGGAAGGAATAGTACAGCTCTCTATAAATAAAACTAGTTCTAAAACAGGAGTAGAGTGACCACTAACTAAGAAAGAACACTGCTTTACTGTGCTTTCCTCACATTGAGCTAATTTGACTCTTCGGGAATCGCTAGGAATGGCTAGCAAGCTCGGGCAAGCTTTCATGGATAGCTGGTGCTTCGGGAGGTGTATGTGCACAGGGGAATATGTAAATTGTCAGAGCAGATGAATTCCTTTAAGCATGAATGTGGACTGTGTGTTTGGTCAGCAAAGTGCTAATGAACGGGAAATTGCAAATGCTGTTTGTGCAAGAAATCCAAGAATAAAAGGCATGTGTGTTACAGGCTCCTGTAGTCTCATCTGAGGGAGATGACCACAGTGGGCAGACACTCACAGCCTTCTCCTGAGTTCGAGGAGAAACTGACCCCTTTTCCCCCAAGCTGTGTCTTTTTCCGTCTGCTTCAAATGCTAAGGAATTCAAAATACATCTTTATTACTGCTCATGGGCACTAATCATTCAAGAAGTGTTTCCATTAGCTCCTGCTTTACCTTTAGAACCCTGAAACTGCAGCTCTGAAATCAACAGCTCAATGAATGGGGGCTCCCCTCTAATTGCACCCCCTCACCCACCCCAGCCCATTTTCATCAAATTTATAATCCGTGGTAGTTAATAAGCACTAAAATGAGCTAGACCACACCAAAAAAGAACAGAAGCTAGCTGAGAAATTCCCTCATGTACAATGGAGAAATCGTGTAGTCTTTTAAACTGAAGAGCTAAGCAAATGCAAGCCGAATGTGCCCTTGCTGTGCATGAGTTGCTGTGGGCGTGGCTTAAGAAAGATCCATCACAGGTCATTCAGGATGGCAAGTCCAAGTCCACGCTCTAGACCCAACCCATGGGCCTGACTTAGGCTCTGCCACTTATTTGCTCTGTAACTGCAGGAAAGCCACTTACTCTCTCACTGTGTAAAGTGTTCATATTTTTAGTATCATTCCAAAGAGCTATTATGAGATTTAGATGAGATGTTGTATATAAAGAATTAGTCAAGGATCTAGAAGGGTCTCTATTTTATTAGTGACCATATTTAAATTCTGAGCCCCCTCCCGACCACCCCCAAAGATCTTTTGGTGGGGTCTTTCCATCCCTGTCCTCACCACAAAATGAAAACAGGCACTGATTCTTAAAACCAAAAGACCAGTGGGGTTTGAATCCACCACTGGCTCCGCAGGAGAAAGATGTGACAGTCTGCTTCCGGGAGAATTTACCGCCTTGGGCACCAGGTACAGTAGTTCTACGCTATCCAAAAGGATCACTATGCGCCAGAATTCACTTAATAGCAATGGGAAGATACACACAGAGAGACACACAAGAGAACTTTAAAAAGTCTGTGGAAAATTTGCATTACTTTTAATTCCACTCTTAATTCCACAAACTCTTTGAAGCCTGCTCACTTTTGTCTTCTTTCTTCCTTTCTGGGTTATTTGATGTGTCATCTCTAATACACTCCATACCTGTAGCTGGTCACACAAAGCAGTAGCTAATTCCTCTAACAACACGTATTTCCCTGCTCCGTATACTAAACCCTCAGCATCCTCACCTCTCACTCTCCTTCACCTAAAACATCCACCATCTGTGATAGCTCGGTCTTAGGTCAACTTGGCTGGGCCCGGATGCACCCCGGATACGATCTAGCATAGTGTGGTCAGTCCCATGATGCACTCTTCGGTGAAGTAGCCACACGGCTAGTCTAGTCTCGAGGGAGGTCTCACCCAGGGTGTGCCCTGCTCTTAGTGTACACTGACAGTGCACAGAAGCTCACTCACTCCCGCTGGATCTGGATCCTGCACCTGGTTCGTTGACTTCAATTATATCTCCTGCCAATCCCAGGAGCCATCAGCAGACTGCTGCCCTTGGATGTATTCGGCTGACCTGGGATTCACTCATTCAGCTTTGCATGCGCCAGCCTGTGGTCCTCCAGCTTCCTGCTCATCAGCTCCTGCAGCTACAGGAGTCAGGAGGAGCCTTCAGCTTCCATCTGACCTACAGACTGGAACCAGACTGTGTTTACCCACGTCTCCAAGTAGGCAAACCATTTTTTCTCTTTCTATAAGCAGACACATA
Source organism: Tenrec ecaudatus (assembly GCF_050624435.1). Taxonomy (NCBI): domain Eukaryota; kingdom Metazoa; phylum Chordata; class Mammalia; order Afrosoricida; family Tenrecidae; genus Tenrec; species Tenrec ecaudatus. The sequence continues at coordinate 123,089,459 of NC_134538.1, forward strand.
CCGGAATGCCTGGTTGTACTTCTCTAGAGAACCCAGCCTAACACATGATCTCTCCCTTAGCCCCGCAACTCCTTCCCACACCACAAACAGCTTTGTGGATGTCTCTGTTTCTATCTTTGGTCACAGTAGCAATCCCACCTTTTCCTGATACCTTCCCTCACGAGGAGGAGTCCTGGTGACAAGGTCATTATGTGTTGGGTTGCTAACTGCAAGGTCAGTCACTCCAAACCACCAGCCACTCCAAGGAAGAAAGAGGAGGCCTTCGACTCCACCAAGAGTTACAGGCTCAGAAACCCACAGGGCAGTTCTGCCCTGTCCCAGAGGGTCACTGTGAGTCAGAATCCATTCAATGGCAGCGAGTTTGGTGGGTTTGTTTCCTCTTTGTCCTGTATACTTCTTGCTTGCCTGCCCAACTGCCACCAAGGGGAATGAGGGAGGTAGGTGACTGCCAGAATCTGCCCTGAGGCTCCTGACCAGTAGGAGCCTTCAGCTCAGCTCCCAAGAAGTCAAATTCCACAAAAATACAAAGGTTAAAGGGGCAAATCCCCCAAAGGCATCTTAGAGAGAGAGAGAGAGAGAGAGAGAGAGAGATGGGGGGTGGGGGCCTAATAAATGTGTATGAGCTACTACAAAATGTAATAAGACTCATAATGAAGAGTCTGAATTTTACAGAATCTTTTTTGAAATAATAATATAAACCAGAAAGGGTTTTTAAAAGCAAATCAGCATTAAAGGTATAAATATGTATAGTGCAGAAATATATTTTATAGTATAGAAAAATCAAAGCCCAGTATCAAGTCAATTCTGACAGCTAGCGATGCTATGTGGTATAGGCTGCAACCCTATAAAATGCCATTCTTTCTAAGGATATAGTACCTTAAACCAAGAGAACAGTCCAGCCTCGCTAGATGGGCCAGAGACCAACACCAAGAGTAGAAACCAGAAGACCACGCGTGAGGGAGAGAAACGGAAGAAACTCGGATGCCTGTCCCCTCTTCCCTGTAACCACAACAAGAGCCCTGCTCTACACTTCTCTGTTGCTTTTCAAATTATAAAGCACTTTCACGAAGCCTTCCCACATCACCCTGTGAAACAAATATTTTAATCCCCATCGCATGAACAGATAAACCAAGGCTTCATGATGTTCATTGCAGGTTCTATAAATTGAGAGCTTTCGTCAAAACACCCCCTGTGGACACAGCCTGCTTCAGAACACTGGCTGTCCCTGGAGACAGGGCGAGTAGTGGGTGGGAGACAGATGCACAGGGTGGGAGAACAAGGAAGGCTTAACTACAGCCTCATCGTTTCATTTCTTTTTGAAATCAGAGCTAATATGCTAAATAGTAATATTTGTTATGTCAAGGTGACAGGGCACAGGTGTCAAGATTGTTCTGCGTTCTGATTATTTCACAGTAAGTACAAAAGAAAGAAAATTTGTTTTAGCAAATGCTAGTCCCCCTCTCCTTTCTTCAGGTGAGGAAACCCCAGCACAGAAAGACTGTGTAAATGCTGTGTCCCGCAGGCACACGAATGCCCTCACAGGGAGGCACGGCTCTCAAACGCTTTGACTGCTCGTAACCAAGACAGACAAAGATCCACGGGTCTGTCAGGATGCTGTGGTAGATTTATCTATTGTGCTACTCAAGAAAGAAACCATGAAAATAGTATTTCCTTCTCTGAAATATATCCATTTTTTTAAAGAACATAGTGTTCTGAAAACGACATGATGAATTACACCCAAATTTGAAGATCAAGCTGCGTCTCACTTCTTGACTACAGCACACAGACAGGTTCATATTGGCTTCTCCCACGTAGCCAACTACCTCGTTTTGTGTTCTGTTCTGTTTATTTATTTTTATTATTTGGGATTTATTACATAAATCATATCCCATACTTCAATCACAACAAGCAGAATATACAATGCTACACAATCAGTTGATGAGATTACTTTCAGCAAAAATATCGAGCCTTCCTCAGGGGCTCATCAAGGGCCTAACTTACAGTTATCACAATCTTCATTAACGTGGACCCATCAAGTCATGAGAAACTTCATTTGTTCTCCCCTTTCTATGATCCAAAAAATTTAAGTGAGAAACGAAATGTCTGCTATTTTGTTCATCTTTCTGCACAAGCACTAATTTAAGGAATTCTCAGGCAGGGGTTCCTCCTCCTGTCAACAGTGACAGTCTCAGAAACCCACAGGGGGTCCCAATGAGTCAGCATTGACTCCGTGGCAGTGAGTGCGGTTGTTTGGTTTTGGGTGGAAATAACTGTTAACATAGTTGATCACTGACTAAAAGACTAGTGGTCCAAGTGCACGCAGAGGCACCGCAGAAAAAAGACCTGGCTATTTATTGGCACTTGATCAGCCACTAGAAACCTGATATCATACAGTGCTCCTGGACTCACCTGGAGTCACTGAGAATCATAAATTATCCAATTGAACATAGTATTGTTCCATTTTATAGTCTCCAAAGTTTTCTCAAATGCTTTCAGTTCATTGGCTATCTGTAGAATAGGGTTAGTGAAAAAGCAATGTTGAATGCCATCGCTCTGATAGATGATATAACCAGAAACCTGAAGTCAAAAACTCGAGTGCCCATGCCAGCTCTACCAGCTATAGGTAATGACATTTTGGACAAGTCCTTCATCCTTTCCCTCTATTTTGTTTTGTTATCTCTAAAATAGGAAAAAAGTTCTACTCTGAAATATGATGTCAGGTTCAAATACCATACTGAAACCTGCGAATCACTGCAAAAAATAAAGTATCATACATAGACATGTTTGAAACAGATTTTCATGTAAGCTCACTATTTTAAAACTCCTTTTATAGACCTAGGGGCTATTATATTTTACAGTTACTATCTTATGACATTAGTTTTCAAATGTAAATGATTGGGATTTTAAAAAACAGGCTTATAGATACTCATAAACAAATGAACACACAGTACATCAAATAAATAAACACATCACAATAAATGCTGAAAAGAATTCAAAATAAATGAGAAACTTTTGTCCACACAATTAACATTTAAGCAAACATTATAGAATACTGTATCAAAAAGACTATTAAAAAAAGAAGGAAAGAAACCAAACAGGACCAATGGTTACCGTGACTGAAGGGGAGAGTTGCTGCTTAGGGACATTGTGTCTACGTCAATGATGATGGAGTAATTTTGAAAAGATTATCAATTATGGTTATACACCTGAAGAGTATAATCAATGGCATTGAATCATAGAAGTAGAAGTTGTGGAATAGGAGAATGTTTTGTTATGTATATTTTTGCCACAATTATAAAAATATATACTTACATGCACAACAATGAGTACAGGGAACAAGAAAATGTTCTAGAATTTAATATGTTAATAATTGTTTAACTTTTCTTGACGCAACTGAATCAGTGAATTGTATGACATGTGGATTAAGTGCTAATAAAACAAAAAAAATACATTAGAGTGGACTTTTGGAAAGGCAATTTAAATAAATAAAACCAACAATCAGGTTACGTTCAAAGTAATGGTTTTAAATAAAACAGACATAATGAAGTCATAGTTTTTCTATATTTTGATGGACTTTGTTCTATTTTTGGATTATTTGTGTTCTGGTATCTCAGCAGTTCAGACTCTAGTCCCAACTAATACACCCAAGCAATCCATTTGGGCATCTAAAATTAACCTTGACATCCATAGCAATGATAACTCAGTGTCTGACATTTATCCCTGATCACCCAGGTAGAGCAATCCAATGAATGTTTTGCTGTTTTACTTATTTTCGTCAGCACAGCAAAGGTCCTTCTCGCATACGAATCTAGAGAATTCAGAACACTTGTATGAACAACTATCAATATCTGAGAAATATTTTTACAGCAAAAATTTAAAATATTTAAATAATTATTTCATGAATACAAACAAAACCTTAACTGATCTAAATCATTATTTTTTGCCTTTTATGACTAACATTTGTATAATTCATGCATGTATATGAGAGGGGGTACCCCTCAAAATCAGAAAAAGCTCCCCTGGGTATTTCATAGTATGCATTTTTTCCGCTAGGCAAGCATCTAGCAACTCACTCTGAGTTAGTGCACCCAGTGATGTTGCCTGGGAAGCTTCTCTGTTCACGGTGAAATTTTTCATACAAGCAGTTTTGCTTCAGCCTCATTTTCTGTGATGGCCGATTTAAGAGAACCGTGTGCGGCTGTGAAATTTTGCTTCCTGCTTGGGAAAAATGCCGCAGAAACTGTTGTGATGCTGAACACAGCTCACAAGGACAGTGCTATGGGAATGAAACTCAAGCGTATGAGTGGTTTTCTCATTTCAGAAAAGGTGAAATGTCAACAGATGAAAAACTTTGTTCTGGACGTCCATTAACTTCTTGAATGGACGAAAGTGTGGACAAAATCCGTGCACTTGTGCTCGAAGACCAATGATGGACCACTGAAGAGATGGGGATGTTGTCTGGAGGGGTGCGGTAGTCGGTTCAGTGAACTTTAACAGAAGATTTGGGGATGAGAAGGGTCGCTGCACAATGTGTGCCTTGGCTTCTGACAGAGCAGGAAAAAGGGTGTTGAGTGGAAGCATGTCATGCTTTGAAAGAACAGCTCAAAGGCGACCTTGACTTTATTTTCCCAAGGTCATTGCTGGTGACAAGGTATGGTGCTATTCTTATGACCCCAAAAGCAAACATCAATCAAGCTACTGGAAAATGCCATTATCACCGTGTTCCCCAAAAAGCTCAAGTGAAATCAAAGATCAAGGTAAAGTTCATTTGTTTTTGTGATGTGAGGGGGATAGAACATTTGAAGTTTGTTCCACCGAGTCAGACTGTTAATCAAGCTTTCTGTTTAGAGGTTCTGAAAAGATTGCCTAACCGTGTGCGACAAAAAAGGCCTGATATGTGGCAGACGGGGACTGGTTTTGGCACCACGACAGTGCGCCTGCTCACACAGTCATCTCAGTGCGCCAGGTTTGGACTAAAAGGCTAAAAGCCTCTCTTGCCTCACAAGGCTTACTCCCCTGACCTTGCTTCATGACTTATTTTTGTTTCTGCAAATGCAGAGGGACATGAAAGGACAGCGATTTGATGACCCAGAGAGGTAAAAAGAAAAAATGAGGGAGGTGCTGTCAGCATCCAAACAGAAGAGTTTGAAAACTGTTTCCAAGACTGGAATCACAGCTGTGACAAATGTGTTAAGTGTAAGGGAGAGCACTTTGAAGGGGATAAGTTTGTTTTGTAAAAAAAATTCAATTACATAGCTTTGGGGGGAAAATTCATTTTGGGGGGTACCCCAAAATATAATCATATATGCATGCATATAAATATGCATGTACACACTACGTACATTTACCAAGTCTAAATTTTAGATTTAGAATTTACTGAAATCAGTTTTAATTTCTGCATCTAGCATATGACAATAAGAATATAAAACATGAAATATATCCTTGCAATTCTACTTTACAGTAAAAACCTAACTGGTTCTGAGACAAATATACTAGAAGCCTAGCCATGGCTATGGAATTGCCTTTATGTTTCTTTATTTTCCACTGTAAGTATTGAAAGAACAAGACAAACAAGCTACCCTTTGTTAGAACATTTGCTGACCCTAGAGTAACTCAAACATCTTTCCACTAAAGGGAAATGTGCGGACTAATTCCACAACCTGATGGGAAATGTGTGAATCCTTTCATAACAATGCTCCCCGGTGGGGAGAAAAATGAAGAAGAAATAAAATCTCCCCAGGAAGAATCCAACAGGCAATGGACACCACTCCTTCCTTGTGCAAATCTACTCTTCACCACCTATAAATTATTTTCACTACGATATGTCTCCAATTCCCTGCAAACAGAGGAAGAGGCCCTAGGCTATTAAGAGCCAGCTGGGAAGATAGAAGGGGGGCCCAAGAAAAGGGCCTCTTTCTAAAGAATCATCCAAATCTCGTCGCCTATTTGGACCTGCTAAAGGTCCTCGGGTTCACATTGTGCCTAAAAGCAAACACAACAGTAATAATGAAGAAGCCCTCACAACACTTCAACGGTTTTTAATATGAATTTCCATTATTTCACTGAAACCTAGAAAGTCAGCCATACCAAATTCAATTAGGATTTCAGAATGGTGGAGAATTCATTGAATTTGATCAATTAGAAAATGTACTTTTAGAAAGATCACTTTCACAATAGAATAGAATACTTGGACATTAGTGGGAGAAAAATGTTCTTTTTAACATGGTAGAAGAAAAACTGGCAAAACAGGGAAAAGATGTTAAGTCACTAATTCACTTGTCAGACATGAATGAATTCCAAATGAACATGAGAGTTATAAAACATAACATCAAACATTTTAAAAGAATTAAGAGCAAGGTTACAAGTGTGTTTTTGTCACCTTGAAATTCGGGAAACCTTGGTATGCATAATACCAAGAGCAGAAACAATACCAACAACAGCACTAAGATTCATGGGTTTACTGGAAGCCACACTAGCGCTGCTGTTAACAGGAATGTCATAGGAAATGGCTGTACAGCCGGACGTTGACTTTCTCACAAGTCAGGGGGTAGAGTGACAGCCCTCGAGGAAGGTCCGTCCGTCCCTGTGTCGTTCAGGGTTTGCTTCTGAGTAATCTTCATGTGTCTGGGTCACTGCCTTTCGACCTTGCTTCTTTAAGCTCTTGTGTGTCTGTCTCAGAAGAGAGAGGCTGAAAACAGCCCACATTGGCTCTGCCTCATTGACCTAACAAAGACATCCCATGTCCACAGGCACTGAATCTAGGATTTACAACACATTTCTGGGGAACACAGTGAATCTACAACCAACCTGTAAGGAGGACAGATACAGCTCCAAAATGGCTGCACTTCAGCTAAGTGGGCATTCGTATCCCCCAGTGTGTCTGCCAGCTCACCCTTCAACTTCCCTAGTTCTCAGCCAGGCCCCCGGCAGCCAGAGAGAGGCCTTGCGAATGCTTTCCGCTTCCTCTTGGTCACAGGGACAATCTAGTGTGTGTTGTTTCAGATCCCCAACAAATCCTTTTAGGCACCTGGCATCATGGTGCAGACAGCATCTGTCATTCACCTCTCGCGAAGGTGTTCGTCACCTGGTTAAAAAGAGCCCGAGATGCCCTCCCAGCAGACCCTGTTCCATCTCGCCAGCCACCTCTGGGTGCAGCACAGCTTTCCCAGGCTGGGAGCCCTCTCCAGCAAATCAACTCGTCTCTTGCATTGACCCTGGGCCTGTTTCTCAGTCTCTGGGCCTCCACCAATAGTCGCTTCCTCTCTCGTTTTAATATTATGTCCTTAATATTAACATCTTATGATTCAGAAATATCAGTTTTAGGCATTTCTGCTGTGAAAATAGTCTGGCATCAGTGAAAAAATAATGAACATGAATGGAAAAGAAATGCCTTACAGTGTCTTATACATTATCAAGCATGTAAACACTAGAGAAAAGGAAATATACCTAGGTATTGCTACACAAGGGAGTTTCAAAAATTTGAAATTTTTGAAAAATTTGAAAATTCTATCATCTTTCCATTCGATTTTCCACAAGTTTTGAAAGCCCCTCATATAACATAATCATGAGCCTTGGTGACACAGTAGTTAAGCACTTAGCTGCTAAGCAAAAGGTCAACAGTTCAAGACCACCAGCCACTTCACTGGAAGCTGGGGCAGTCTGCTGACACCCTAATTCATAGCCTTGGAAACCATGTAAGGCAGTTCGACTCCACCCTATAGGATTGCCACGAGCAGGATACACTCGAAGGTCATGACCTCAATGGTTTTATTTCTAAAATGCAATACTTTGTGCCCTCTATAACACACTGCATTCACTGGCATGAAATGACAATAAAGACACATCACTGAGAAAAACTGACTGTGGATCCCATTTGTGTTTACGGAGACCCACACAGATGCTGACTTAGACTGAGATCCATTTCCTCTCCGGTACTGCAAGGCCTGAGTCGGGAAGACCATGTCGGAGAGGATGTCATCGGCTTTCGACGCTCCCACTGGTATCCCTTCTTGGGGCCCCAGGCAAAGAGGTAAGCACTGCCTCACGGAGAAGACTGCGGGGTGGGATGCAGGAGAAATCCGGGGGCAGAGGCCACGCTGCAATTACTGGTCCCAGTGACCTGGCTTCTGTTTGGAACAGATGGAGCACCCATCCACTGGAATTCCTGAAGTTCACCACCACCAAATTTAGGACAGGACAAAGCATGATAAGACCCAGTGTCCCCATCAACCAGAGGAGAGGGCTGAGAGCCACAGAGGGGGGAACGCAATTCAGTTTGCCCTTCACCCTTGTCTGGTCCCTGCTAATTACCACTCTCTCTGATACAGAGGCACCTGCTGCACCTGCTGCTCATGTGTGCACATTAGTTGCTATCTGTGTGCCACGGAAGAGATTGGGAACGCTTGTGACTGGCATGTGCACACACGAGACCATTGGTGGGAGGGCCTTCAGGAGGCCAGCAGTTTCGGACTATGAGAACCCTCACAACCATTGGGCAGGAGAATGAATTCCCAAAGCCAACCCCACCCCTTCCCCGACCTCCACTTGATTCCAACTCATAGAAGCACTCAACCTTCCTAAGGCCACGACCCTTTAATACAGTACCTCATGTGGTGGTCAGCCCCCCAACCATAACATTATTTTCATCACTCTTTCATAACTGCAATTTGCTACTGATATGAATAGGGAGACCTCTGTGAAAGGGTCGGTCAACCCCCAAAGGGGTCCCAACCCACAGGTTGAGAACAGCTGTGATAGGACATAGCAAACCTCCTGTGTAGGGTTTCCCAGGCTGGACATCGTTACAGGAGCAGACTGCCTGGTCCTCCTCCACCAGAGCAGCTGGTGGGTTTGAATCGCAGACCTGGTAAAGAGCCAAGCACTTTAACCACTGCACCACCAGAGCTCTTTGGAGAATGAGCCAAAAACCTCAAGCCCACTGCCATCCTTCCCCACTGGGCACTCACACACACACACCTGCTGCAAAAAATAAACAGCAATGAGATCACTACAGTACCAATGTAGACGGGTTACCATAATCCACAGTTTAAGATATAATAAAACCAAAAGAAAAAAATATGAAACTCAGTAGCATGGAGTCAATTCTAACACATAGCAACCCTATAGGACAAGGTAGTTTCAGAGACTTTAACTCCATATGGCAGTAGAAAGCCTTGCCTTTCTTGGTTTGACTATTTACTAGTCTCTGAGTAGGCAAAGACCCTCAAAGCCCAGAAGCAATATGACAGAATGAGCAAGCAAAGACACGTCCGCTTTTGTAAATGTATGAATATGATCTGTATATCATAATTGAAGACAAAAATTAAAAACCATAATTTTGGGAAGAATTTTGCCAAAACCTGAAAAGCATTCAAAGGGATTTAGCACCTGTTACAACACTGAAACAAAAGGAAAATGTCTAACATATCCAACACTTGTATGAGTAGTCATATAATCAAATAGTAAGCAGCCACTAAAACGGATTTTTTTTAAGTCCATGTTGTAGACAGTCAGAGGGAAACATACAATTCTATGATCGTAAGTATGACCTACAAGTGCTCAGAGAGAAGGAAAAGGTATCACAATATCCCATCGTCATAACACAACATTATTTCTTATACTAGATATTATTCTGATAATATAGTTAATATTTTATAATCCTAAGAGGCAGGTACTATCATCATCCTTATTTTCAGAAGAGAAAACTGAAACAGCACAGAGGACTGAGGTCACTTGCCTAAGACCACACAACTTGCAAAGGTAAAACTCGGTCACCAACCAGTTGGTCTTAGCTCCTGAGAGTGAATGCTGTCCACAGCCCTAAGTCCCCCAGAGTTAAATTCCCTCTGATTTCAAAGGCTCGTACAGGATCCAGATATGTTAGGATTGGAGTGGGGAAAGTATTTCACTGTCTTATCTATAAGATTTGAGCAATTCTCACAAATTAAACATTCCTGTTGGTGTTCACAAGTTTGGAACCTCCGACCATCTCACCTTATAGATATCAGGAAGCAAACTTTAAATTTGGATTCTCAGCAGGAACATGGATGGCACAGTGGTTTGCATTGGGCTGCTAACCACAAGGTTAGCCGTTCAAAACCACCAGCCACTCCACGGGAGAAAAATGGGGCTTTCTACTCCATAAAGAGTTACTCACTGGGGCAGTTCACTATTCATCAGAATTGACTCACTGGCAGTGAGAAAGAGGGTGCTCAGCAGCTACTCCCCTGATGTAGTGGTCACACATTGGGCCACAATCCACATGATTTGCAGTTCAAAACCACGAGCAGCTCCACGGGGGAAGACTGGGCTTTCTACTCCTGTCCACACTAACAGTCTCAGAGACTCAGGGGCTCCACTAGGAGTCAGCACTGACCGGATGGCAGTGAGTTTGGTTTGGTTTGGTTTTGGCTTGGTTATCCCCCCTTTAATTTCTCACTGCTTAAATAGGATTCTCTTAGCAGATGACATCTTTGGAGAAATTTGGGGAAACTTCCGTTTCCATTTCAGGGGTTCTCTATAAGGTTATCACATATCTGTTGAGCACAGAGCCAAGCTATTTTGGTATCTTGTTCTTCCCATTATTTATTCTCATTCAGTTGAAAAGTTAAATACAAGCCACCCATTCATCAAGACAGCTTCAAATTTATTTATGGTACAGCATTAAAAAAAAGCTTCTGGGAATAAGAACTTAAAATCTATTATAGTTTCTATTAATAACTGCAGTCACTAATTGCTATGAGAATTTTTTGAATATACTAACATATAGTTAAAGTGAAAACACATCCAACATCAACTACTATAAATAGCTGTGCTGAGCCTCACGGAAGTCATGGGAATTCTGTAAATCTGAAGGGCGGGAAAGTAGGAACATGACCTTAAGTTCAAATTTTTTAAAAATTATCACAGGTTTAAAAGGCCACTTTTCTTTAAAGAATTGTACTCACAAATCCATCATTGTAAATGATCTCATTTTTTTATTCACCGTATTCTGACAATATTTGTCATTACAGAGTGGATAGGGAGACCCCACAGGCTATGTCCATCCATCGGATCAGTAAATAAACACATTGAAGCACCCACACTGTATGCTGAGAGTAAACAGGAAAATTCCTGCCTTCACGGTGATTTTAGGCATTCTGCTAAAGGAAACAGAGGAAACAAGGCAAATGATACAGTGGGTGTTATACTTGAATATTAAACATCAAGTCTGAAAGGGAGATGCAGAGTACTAGGGAGACAGGGAATCGGTTTTCAACAGTGTGGTCACGGGAAGGCTAACTGAGAAGATGACTTGTGAAGAGAGACCTGAATCAGAGAGAGCAAGCAATGCCCTCTAGGGAAGAGTGTGCTACCCTATTTCCCCGAAAATAAGACAGTGTCTTATATTTATTTTTGCTCCCAAAGATGTGCTAGGTCTTATTTTCAGGGGATGTCTTATCTTTCCATGAAGAACAATATGGTACACATTCATTGTTTGTTTTATTGTTTTATTAAAAGAGACCTCGTACTTCCTGTCTGCTCCGGCTGCACTGTGGCCAACAGTGAGGTGCACAGCAATGCCCACCGCTATGGTCCAGAGTTACGGTAGCTGTGTGGGGGGCCTTATTTTCGGGGAGGTCTTATTTTCAGTGGGATGCCTTTTTCCAGCAAGAGGCAAAACTATAAGTAGGTCTTATTTTCGGGGATGTCTTACTTTCGGGGAAATGGTAATGCAAGGGAACAGCCAGTGTAAAGACTCCGAGGTGGAGTTTAGAACAGAGGCCATCAGTGAAGGGCTAAGAGGAAAGTGATAAGGTATGTGGTCAGAAAAGCACCAGAGCAGCTAGGTCCCCTAGGGCCCTGAAGGGACAACCATAGAATTCATCATCCCAATGTATGGGATTTTGTTGGGACAAATGCTAAACTGCATGTGACACTGGGAAGGCAGGTTCAGCCCATGCAAAGCCCAGAAGGGTGAAGAAAATCACATAAAAACCATTAGTCTGAAGGACTAATATATCACACAGACCACAGCCTGAGAACAGAAGAACACAAATGATGTCCAGCTACCACTACCAACCACCCTGAAAGGAATCACAATAGAACACCATGAATACACTGGGAGGAAAATGTGTACCAAAATTTAAAGTCATCAAAGAAAGCAGGCCTACTCATCTGATAGAAACTTGTAGAAACTCTTGACTATGGCTCTTAGACACCCTTGAGTCCAAAAACTGAACTCACCGCCTTCCTCCCACCTATCCCCCATCACACACACACACACACACACACCTATAAAGTGACCAACAACAAACACTAGGGAGGTATGCATTCATTAGAACAATCAGCCATGTAAGATCGAGCGGGCAGCATTTGCCAGGAATAGAGTTCAAGAAAGGACAAGGAAGAACAACAAAGAGAAACAGGAAACAATGGGGGTGGAAACGGTGTTGTTGCATTGTAGGAATTCTTATCAATATCACAAAACAAAATATCTATGGATTGTTGAATAGAAAACCAATTTTCTCTGTAAATTTCCACCTAAATCACACTAAAAAGTTAAAAAAGGGAGCCATTCAGCAATGGAGGTCAAATCAATGAGTATTATTTTAACAATTGTGAGAAGCTTGATCTCTAGATCATGTGTGTCTTATCTCAGGGAAAACAGCTATCTGTCCCTTGGGTACTCATTAGTGAGACCAATTCTGAATTTTCACTTACGGTAGTTTTCTGTAAGTTAAAAATACCTTACAATTTATTTGGAATAGAAATGTCTGCTTCATGGTTTCTGTTCAACTGTTGGCATAGAACATTCACATTTGAAAGAAATGCTCTAAGAGGTTTACTACCTCCTTCAGTTCAGATCAAAGGTCTCTGGTGGCATAGTGGCTTTGAGCTGGGTTTTGACTGCTAAGTCAGCAGTTCAAAACCACCAGGCTCTCCCCAGAGGAAAGACCAGGCTTGCTACTCCCATAAAGAGTTATAGTCTTAGAAATTCACGGGGCAGTTTTACCCTGTTCTGCAGCGTTGCTATGAGTCGGCATCGACCTGATGGCAGGGAGAGTTTTGTTTGTTTGTTTGTTTCAGTTCAGACCAGGTACGTCTGACCCCACTCCTGATGCACACAGATTTGCCCAGTAGCGTTACAGCTTTACGCTGCTACAGAGAGAAAACCATCAAAAGCATTTGCTTCGGCAGGCCTGAGAAAATCAGCAGAGATTACTGCTTGAAAATGTTTTATAAAGGTTATTGTCTTTTGAGTTGCTTAAGGTTCCACACAAATTGTCGAGAACATGGGTCTGATTTCAGGCCCTCTGAGAACCTCTGTGCCCTCAGCCCAGGCAGCTCGCCTTCTGAATCTGCCCCCCCGCCTTCTACCAAGGGTCACAACAGGAGAAAGAAGAGGCTTTCTACTCCCAGAAAGATGTACAGCCTCAGACACCCGCCCGGAGAGTTCTACTCTGCCATAGGGTCACTGTGAATCAGAATCAACATGATGGCAGTCAGTGAAGGGTCACAAGACAGATGGACAAAGTAGCTACCGCAATGGGCTCCAATGTCACGTGAGGATGGTACGGGCTGGACATTGCTTCCTTCTGCTGTACCGAGGGCCACTATGAGTCAGAACCAGTTCAAGGACACTCCACGGCAACAGGGGTCAGTGAACATCCATGAACATCAGTTCACAACTTTGGGATGCGCTACATTGTCACAAATCAGGAATCACATGCCTTAATCTAAGGGAACAGGATAAGGCGGGGGCACACCCTGCTCTGGACCCCAGTAACACTCTACATCATCTGGCTTCCAGGAAGCCAGAGCTGAGCTCTGTCCTCCACAGCAAGTGAACTTGGGGGGAGCAAAGGCTGGAGGGGATGCCTAGCAGTTGCTCTTTCCACCCCCATCTCATGTGAATGAGCTCAACAGGATGTGAATTTTGAAGATCTGATCCATGTGGGAAAAACAACTCCACAAAGGCACATACAGGGTGGTTGCTATGTCACTGGGCTGAGTGTCAGGGGTGGCAGCCATCCTGCGTGGTGGGCAGGTGAGACACAGCAGGAAGCATCGTTTCTCACCCAAGGGCTTTCCTTGGGTACCACAGCATTCCGGGCTACAAGCTGTCCCCGCAGGCTGATCACCCTGCAAGGAACTTTGTAAAGAAAGAAATGTATTACAAACAGATGAACTTCGATGAAAGTCTTTTAAAGTATCTCTCTCTCTCAGCCCACAGGAGAGAGGCTCCAGAAAGTTCAAACTTTTTGAAAGCAGGCTTCTTATATTCGGGTCCTACTTAAAGTCATTAGTGAGCCAGAGAAAATTGCTCCTGTTTACTTTTTAAATTGTACTCATCAAAACTTCTAAAGTAAGTATGAGCGAAATTTACACATTTTAAAACTGTCTCTGTCATTGGACTTTGAAGGTAGGTGAATGCTTTTAGACCAAATGTATACTACATACATTTAGACCAAATGTGTATCTTTGCTTTCAGCTTTATCAGAAAGGCTGTTTCACCAAAGAACCTTTAGGACTACAGTATCCTGACGTTGTTTGGCACATCTGGTTTGATTTTTCAATCTTTATTTTGAATGGCAAAGAGTTCTTGCTTTTCCTCAGTTCCTCTTTCTTCAGCACCTCTTCATTACCTTCCTAACTCTTATTCTTTTTTATTTCCTAACATAAGCTTCATTTATAAAAACAAATATTGCTAAATGCCAACTCATAGCCACCCTACAGGCCTATGGACGACAGAACAAATACTGCCCCCTTCTGTGTCATCCCCAGAACCATTCCTATGTCTGAGCCCGTTGCTACAGCAACCGTATCCACCAGTCTCTTTGAGGGTCTTGCTCATTTCTTTACTGGCCCTCTACCAAGCAGGATGCTCTTCGCCAAGGTCAGGCTCCTTCTAATAATGTGTCCAAGGCACATGGGAGGCAGTCTTGCCATCCTCTCTTCTACAGAACATTCTCACGAGACATTGTACTTCTGCGTGTACTTCTTCCAAGACCTAATCGTCCACTGTTCTGGCAATCCCTTGTATATTCAATATCCTTCACCAGCAGCAGAGTTCAAAGGCATCAGTGCTGCCTTCATGCAAAGAGGTGAGACAATGAAAAATAGCATGATCTGGATCAGTTACACCTTAGTCTTCAAAGCGACATCTTTGTACTTCAACACTCTCCAGGGGTCCTTTTAAAGCAGATACACCAATGTCTTTTGATGTCTTGACTGCTGTCATCATGGATACTGTAAATATACAGTGGTTAAGAGGATAGATACCACGGCAATATGATAGGCTTGTGATCTTGGGTTACTGCATAGGTACTAAGAATAACAATACGGTCAGAGAGTGACTTGACTTAGAATATGCAAAGCCTTTTAGTGGCACATAAGAGTCTGTTACTGTTATTGCTGCTGTGTTTATTTGAGTCTTTGAGTCCTTGAGTGGACTTTGTTTCGGATCATTCCAGTGGTTGGGATAGGAATGTGAACCCACTTGTTCTAAACCAGCTCATTTCCTTTATATTCTTCCACCAGGAAGACTGGGGAGGTCCCAATGTTTGCAGGATGAGAAAGCAGGAAGTGTTTCTGCAGGGAGAGGAAGTGTGAAAGAACTGGAACGACGATCCTAGGATGTTTCAACATTCATTTCAAAAGCGGCCGAAAGCACCAGAGTACACGCTCCAGAAGGTAGCTCTGGTGTCTGTTTCCTCTGTCAATGAGAAACAAGCAAGAGAACTGGCAATCCTGGATTTGGTTTTGATGCCTGAGCCAGGCATAACAAGCAAGGTTAAGGTTGGGGCAGAGTTCCCACTCACACCCGTGTAATACATCTAATATTTTAAAAGTCAACAGGATTCACAAATGGCGACACTGCATTTTAGAGAACTAGGGTTGTCGGGAAATAAAGTTTAGTGAAGAAAACAAACTAGTATCGCCTGTCAGCATATGAGAAATCCCAGAAACTAGAAGTCAGGCTTTGATTACCTCCCATAAGCAGTGCTAGAAAAGATAACACGAAGCCCATGATCACCTGCGTGTGTAGGACTGTTTGATGGGTGTTTCGAATATTCATTGTCACACTTGTCTTTGAAGGGATTCAGAGCATGATACAGGCATCGAGAATTGTGATTGGCCAAAAGGGAATGTTAAGAATTGGTAAGAATTGTGACTGACCAAAAGAGCATGCATTCTAACGTGACTTATGAGGAGGAATTTTCCTAAATCCAGAAGAGGGTGGTCTAGAGCTGGCACAGCTACTCAAAGACCTAAATACCTAAACTCCTTCGAAACTCCTGCCCCACCATCCTTACCATGTAACCAGCATTTTCAAGGTCACAATACTGCTGTCCCATCTCTTGCCTGGAATATATGTGGGCAGAGCAAACCATAAGCATATGTAGTCTTTTTTTAAAACCAGTTGTTATCAGTTTATCAATAACTTTCCCAATGACCCACCCAATAGACTTAGAGTTCTTCTCACTAACTGCGTGGCCATTCCTTGCTGCAAGAGAGCCATTTTTAACGGAATGCATAGTGTCTATGAACAAATCAGCTAGCTGATCATAAAGGGAGTGGCAGAGCGAGATAAGGATTGGGTTGCTAACTACAAGGTATGGGGTTCACACCTACTAGTCACTCCAGGGGGCAAAGGATGAGTCAGTCTGCTCCCATAAAGCTCCACAGTCTCGGAACCCCGTGGAATAGTTCTACTCTAACCCACTGGGTCACGCAGTCGGAATCAACTTGATGGCAGGGGCTTTACGGCTGACTGAGTAGGCAACAAGCAACGTAGGACACAAAATGAGTCATTGTGTAATACAGAAGCAGGACAAACCTCCTTTGGTCCTGCTAGAGAAAATACCCATCAGAGAGCTGGCATGAGTTAGACAGAGAAGCTTCAGAGAGCCTGAAAACTACCTGAAGATCATCTAACCCTGCTCCCGCCCCCCAAAAAAATCTCCCGAGAGTCACTTGACTACACTTAGCAATTCTGATCAGTCTACTGTTTACTGTAAAGCAACTAGCCTTCCAGTCTACCACTCCCCACTTTTAGATCAACGTTTCCTCAGCCGGCCCCTGAGGCCTAGTGAACTCTATCGTGATTCTAGAGAAGCTATGTATTTAGTTTGGCTAGGGAGCACTCTCTGATCGTGCATATCTGGTGACCATTTGGTATTTTATTTTTTCTACTATAGTGAACCTCCTCAATAAATATTCAATTTGGGGTTTCCCTTGAAATGCAATACAGAAGAGCCTTAACAAGGCACAAAATGTAAGGGCCTGGGTGGCTAGCTCTCATCTGTGTATAAAATTAATAGCATCCAACCTAAAGTTGGGAGATGGTACTAGATAATGATAGTTTTTTTAATAAGTACTTGTGCATAAGATAGGATTTGTAGCAGTATCAGAGATTAGGTATTGAGCAGCTACGTACAAGGTCAGGGGTTCAAACCCATGAGCTGCTCCTTGGATAAAGAAGAGGCTATCTACTCCTGTTAAAGATTTAAAGTCTTCAAAACCCAAAGGGCAGTTCTACTCTGTCCTATTGAGTTGCTGTGAGTCAGAATTGCCTCGATGCCAGTGAGTTGGGGGCAAGAGAAGCTGAATTCACAAGGCCTTATTGGATAATTAGGATCCTAAAATATTAGTATCATTGCTCTGTTAGAAAAGAAGAAACTCATACAACTTTCTTCTAGATCAGTGGTTCTCACCCTTCCTGATGCCACAACCCCTTTAATACAGTGCCTCATGCTGTGTTAACCCCACCAACCATAAAATTATTTCTGTTGCTACTTCATAACTGTAATTTTGCCACTGTTATGAATTGGGCGACCCCGGTAAAAGGGTCATTCGACCCCAAAAGAGGTCACAACCCACAGGTTGAGAACTGCTGCTCTAGTTCTTTAATGCATCCTCCCCCCCACTATCATGACCCCAGTTCTACCTTACGAATCCAGCTAGACCACAACATGTACACAGGTACAGATAAGAGCTGGAAACACAGAGAATCCAGGACAGATAAACCCCTCAGGACCAATATTGAGAGTAGCTATACCAGGAGGGTAAGGTGAAGGTGGCGAAGGTAGGGAGAACTGATGACAATAATCTACATATAACCCCCTCCCAGGGGAATGGACAAAAGGAAAGTGGGTGAAGGGAGGCATCAGTCAGTGTAAAACATGAAAAACTAATAATAATTTATAAATTATCAAGGGTCCGTGAGGGAGGGAAGGTGGGAGAGGGAGGGTAAAAAACAAGAAGCTAATACCAAGGTCTCAAGTCGAAAGAAAATGTTTGGAAAATGATGATGGCAACAAATGTACAAATGTGCTTGACACAATGAATGGATGGATAGATGGATGGATGGATTCTGATAAGAGTTGTACAAACCCCCAATAAAATGATTTAAAGGAAGAAAAGAGGAAACTGGGGTTTGAAAAGATGGGTACAATGAAGAGTGAGACTGTACACAGGAGTCTGTCCACGGCCAGAGCTTACATTGTTTCTGCGGCATCCCAAAGCCTCTGTAGCCTTCTTTGTTTAGTGATCTAAGTCTGAACTCTCAGCTATGAGGTAATTCCATTCTTGAGCTGGAATAGACAGTAGGACTCACTTGGTACAGTGTAATAAAATAGATCCTCTTCCAGAAACACGACAGGGTGTACACCTGAGCAACATATATCCCTTGAACAATCTTCTTGAAGCCGTCAGTCCGCTGTAGGGGTTATGCATCGGGCAGCCAACTGCAAGTCAGCAGTCTGAAACCACCAGTCACTCCACGGGAGAAAGGTGGGGCTTTCTACTCCCATAAAGCCACAGGCGCAGCTCTACTCGGTTCTGCAGGGTGACTGGGAGTGGGCTCGACTCGATGGCAGGGAGCTTGGTGTGGGAGTTGGTTAGGTTCTAGCTACCAAAGATGGCGTCACTCGGGGCTGCTCTGCAAGCACAACAATGGCCTTTGGCTATGAGACCAGCACGAGTGAGACGACCTGAGGTGGCTCGTGGAGGTGCTGATGGAGAGAGGCCTTCCACACGTTTCGGGAGGATTCCCCGAACACTCAGCATTCCGACAGCCCCAAATTGAGTTGCCTTTGGGATTCAATTAACACAGTGCACAGTTTTCTAATTTGCAGGAACTTTAAATGTTGCGCTTTGACCGGAGTGAGGGAAAATGGCAAACTCAGAAGTGAGCAGCAGCAGGCATGAAAATTCTCCTGACAGATTATACCATGACGGTGGGGCCACTTTTCTACTAGGAATAAGTAACCTATAGATTATTTTTTAGGGGGCAATCTCATTTTAAGAAAAAGGGTTTTTTATTTTTTTAATCATTTTATTGGGGGCTCATACAACTCTTATCACAACCCATACATACATGTATCAATTGTATAAAACACATTTGCACACTCATTATCCTCATTACTCCCCCCTCCCTCATGAACCCTTGATAATTTATAAATCATTTTGTCATATCGTACACTGTCTGACATCTCCCTTCACCTGCTTTTCTGTTGCCCATCCTCCAGGGAGGAGGTTATATGTAGATCCCTGTAATCGGTCCCCCTTTCCATGCCACCCTCAAAACCAGGGTTTTTTCAAAGCCAGATAAAAGCCTGCTCTCCCGCCCCATCACTGAACTGTGCCTATATGTTTCGTGTCATGGTCAGAGAAGGGCTGATCACGCCCTGGTGAAGGACTCAACTGCTCGCCAAAGATCGACAGTCCGAACCCACCAGACATTCTCCGGGAGGAAGCTGCGGCAGTCTGCTTCCGTAAAGCCCTCAGACACAGCACTGTGGGGAGGTTCCGCCCTCTGCTAGAAGGCTGCTTTGAATGGGAGTCCACGCAAAGGCAGTGGATTAGTCAGAGGAGAAAAAAGGAGCAGAGGTGGGAGGAAGAGGAAACCAAAAGGGAAGAGAAAAAAATCAGAAAAAGAAAAGAAACAAAGATACAAAGTGCAAGAGACAGATATGGAGAGAAAGCAAGGAAAGAGCAAATGACGAAAGACAAAGAAAACATTTGGGAAGAAGAAGAAAAAATGGAAGGAGAAAGAAGTACAGCAAGAACAGAGGAGAGAGCTGGGTCGCAGGTGAACGTAGTACTACTGGTGACATATTCTTACTCCCCCAGTTCGGAGGTAACCAGAGCACTTACTAGGAAACCATTGCCTTGCCTGCCAGGGCCACCTTGTGTGTGTGGACCAACGTCCATCCTTCTGAGAGGCTTTCCATTAGAAGAAGAGGAAACCATATTTCTACTAAAATAACTAGCCTAGAATTTTTTTAATGGAATGGCATCTCACATGAAACTTTTTAAAAAAGGAATATAAAAACCTTGCTGTAACGCATTTTTAAGTTCTCCTACAGTTTAAAGGAGTTCTTCAATCAATAAAATGTAGTGCATTTTATTTTCAAAATAAAATTTGATTTTTCTAAGGCAAATTGAATGTTGGATTCAGTATTGAAGAGTAAAGCAACCTGGGTTTTAAGTGTTTACTTCTGAATCTCAGAATACCTAGGACTATATCTCTGTCCATTCAACAGGTGGCTAACTAGTCCTTGGTGGCGTCATGTTTACACATCAGGGCTGCTAACTGCAAGGCCAGCAGTTCAAAACCACCAGCTGCTCCGTGTGAGAAAAATAGGACTTTCTACTTCCGTAAAGAGTTACAGTCTTGCCCCCCACCCTGGAAGTGTGTGCCACAGAGAATGACACCAGACCTTCTAGTGGTGGAAAGGAACCGACCTACCATGCCCACACGGAAGCGGAAGCAAATGAAGGAGGATGAAGGGAGTGGAGCACATCCTGGCCCACCAAGCCCTGAGGACAATAGTCTCAGGGACACCCTCACTGACCCATAGCCCTACATAGGACAACACTGGAGATCAGAGTGTGGGGTTTGTGCCCACCACATGGAGGCAAACACTAAGGGCGTACAACAGAACAAGGGGAGCAGAGCAAGGAAGTCCTGAGGGAATGCCAAAAATAGACTTTGGGGCCAGGGCATGGCACCCCATCAGACTGGACCGGAAAACACTCCTACAAGTCAACAAACAGACCTTGAACTATTTATATACTTTTCTTTTTTGGTGTTTTGTTCTTGTTTGGGTTTTTTTTGTTGTTGTTGCTGTTGTCTTGTTCTCCTCAGTTGCTTTGTTTTGCACTGTCTTGTTTTTATGAGCAAATTATTATTTCTGCAGGTCTATCTAGATAAGATTGGCTGGATAAACAATCTGGAGTAGAAAACAATGGACCAATAGTTCCAGAGGGACACGGCAGAGGGGGTTAGAAGGGGAAAGGAAGTGATATTAAGTAACCAAGGGACAAGGGAACAAGTGATTCAAAATCAGTGGCAAGGAGGGTGTAAGAGGCCTGGTATGAATTGATCAAGGGCAATGTAACTGAGAGGAATTACTGAAACCCAAATGAGGACTGAGCATGATAGTGGGACAAAAGGAAAATAAAAGGAAATAGAGATAAAAACTAGTAGGCAAAGGGCATGTATAGATTAAATATAATATAATATAATTTATATAATAAATATAATTTATAGATTAAAGGGTAAATATATTTATATATAATGATGGGGAAATAGATCTATGTGCATATATTTATAGGTTTAGTATTAAGTAGCGGATGGACATTGGGCCCCTACTCAAGTACTCCCTTCAATACAAGGACACTTTGTTCTATTAAACTGGCATTCCATGATGCTCACCTTCCCAACACGATTGCTGAAGACAAATGTATGCATAAGCAAGTGTGGTGAAGAAAGCTGATGGTGCCCGGCTATCAAAAGATATAGCATCTAGGGTCTTAAAGACTTGAACGTAAAGAAGCAGCCATCTAGCTGTGAAGCAACAAAGCCCACATGGAAGAAGCATACCAGCCTGTGTGATCATGAGGTGTTGAAGGGATCAGGTATCAGACATCAAAGAACAAAAAATCATATTGTAAATGAGGGGGAGCGCAGACTGGGGACTCAAGGCTCATATGTAGGCATCTGGCATCCCTTTGCAGGGGGGTCATGGGTAAGAGTCAAGTCAGTCAGGGTGCAGGGTAGCAATGATGAAACACACAACTTCCCTCTAGTTCTTAAATGCTTCCTCCCCCCTTTCACACACCCCGCAGTATAATGATCCAATTCTACCTTACAAATATGGCTAAACCAGAGGTTGTACACTGGTACAGATAGGAACTGGTAACACATGGAATCCAGGAAAGATGATCCCTTTAGGACCAGTGGTGTGAGTGGCGATACTGGAGGGTGGAGGGAAGGTAGGGTAGAAAGGGGAACCAATTACAAGGATCCACATATACCCTCTTCCCTGGTAGATGGACAACAGAAAAGCGGGTGAAGGGAGACATCAGATAGTGTAAGATATGAAAAATAATAATAATTTCTAAATTATCAAGGGTTCATGAGGGAGGAGGAGCGGGGAGGGAGGGAAAACAAATGAGCTGATACCAAGGGCTCAAGTAGAAAGCAAATGATTTGAGAATGATGAGGGCAACAAATGTACAAATGTGCAAATGACACAATGGATGTATGTATTGATTGTGATAAGAGTTCTAAGAGTCCCCAATAAAATAATTTAAAATTTACCCCCAAAAAAGTAAGTTAATAAATACAACTGAATCTTGGAGAGAGGAAAAAGGTTACAGTCTTGGAAACTCACGGGGGCAGTTGAACCCTGTCCCACGGGTGGCTGTGGGTCGGCGTGCACTTGGTAACAAAGTGTTTTGTTCTTTTGTGCCAATTTGGGCCGCTGTGTACCACACATCCACCATCACCTCCTGTCACTGGGTACTCCTCACCTCAAACTCGAACTTGCTGCTACCCAGTCAATTCCACCTCACAGTGAGCGAATCAGCCTGCCCCACGGAGAACCTTGTGAGCTCGAACCACTGATCTGATGGTCAGCAGCTCACTGTTTAACCCACCAGGCCGCCAGAGCTTCTCTACCTGAGTGCTACAAAGAACTGAATAAAGGAGGAGCAAAATTATGTATGGTTTTAGAGAAACATCTTTTAGAGATAACTGGCCGAACAACTGAGCGCAGCCCTAGAAGCTCTGCCTTCACTGAGATGGGTCCGGTGGGAGACCAAGGTGAAACTCGCTCTCTGATCCCATGGCAGGGCCATCTCCTGAGCACCCTCCTGTGTTTGGATGGTCATAATGGGATCTCCAGAAAGGAAAAGTCACTTCCAGTTTCTGAAAATGTGTTTTTAAATAGTCTCGGCTTGAAGTTGGTGACATACTTTGGTTATTCTATAAATGATTCGAAAATCAGTCGGGGAGGCAGGGGGAGTGAATTAATCACCGAAGTTTCTTGACACCCAAACACTTCAATAACTAGATTTCACTTTTTACCTGCGCATTACATCATTATTCAGGTAGACAGACACAAATTGCTTGCCCTCACTAGTAGTGAAACTGCCCATGTGAACCTCCATGCTCTCCCTTCCTTCTTTCCCTGAGTGCAGGGCTCTCTTTTCTAGTTCTACGACATAAAGAACTTTATGTTTTTGTCTGAGACTATCTACAAGTCTTTAGAAACCCAATTGTTTAAAAAAATACTGATCATGTAATTTGTTTATGCATTTCACATAGGAAAGCTATTTTAAATGAATGGACCAGTACATCAGCAACTATTTTTTAAATCATTTTTAGTAGGAGCTCATACAACTCTTATCACAATTCATACATACATCAATTGTATAAAGCACATTTGTACATGCATTGCCCTCATGATTCTCAAAACATTTGCTCTCCACCCAAGCCCCTGGCATCTCCTCCTAATTTTCCCCTTCCCTCCCTGCTCTCCCCTCCCTCATGAACCCTTGATAATTTATAAATTATTATTTTGTCATATCTTGCACTGCCTGACGTCTCCCTTCACCCACTTTTCTGTTGTCCATCCCCCAGGGAGGAGGTTATATGTAGATCCTTGTAATCGGTTTTCCCTTTCCACCCCACCCTCCCTTTACCCTCCCGGTATTGCCACTCTCACCACCGATCCTGAAGGGATCATCCGCCCTGTATTCCCTGTGTTTCCAGTTCCTATCTGTGCCAGTGTACATCCTCTGGTCTAGCCAGATTTGTAAGGTAGAATTGGGATCATGATAGTGTGTGGGGGGGTGGGGGGGAAGTATTTAAGAACATAGAGGAAAGTTCTATGTTTCATCATTGCTACATCGCACCCTGACTGGCTAGTCTCCTTCCCAATACCCTTCTGTAAGGGGATGTCCAGTGGCCTACAAATGGGCTTTGGGTCTCTACTCCGCACTTCCCACCCCCTGTTCACTATAAGATTTTTTTGTTCTGATGATGCTTGATACCTCATCCCATGAACACCTTGTGATTGCACAGGCTGATGTGCTTCTTCCATGTGGGCTTTGTTGCGTCTGAGCTAGATGACCGCTTGTTTACCTTCAAGCCTTTAAGACCCCAGATGCTATATCTTTTGATAGCTGGACATCAGCAACTATTTTGAAGATTAAAGACATAATAGGTTTCCAAATACCATTTGAAAAAAATCCAAAGAAATATTTTGCATAATATGCAATGCATGGTAAATAATTGATGTTATTGTATTTCCAGTTCATTTTATAAAGTTGACTAATTCCAGAAAGGAATAAATAAAGATAACAAATTAGAAGTCAACTATATTGACCTTAAATTCTTACTAAAATGTTTACCCTTCACTTTTTAAAACTGAGAAGAAAATCTTACTAAGATAAAATAAGTCTATTAAAAATGCTTACATGATTACATTGATAAGCGTTTGGTATATTATTCTTTACCATTTTAATGAAAATATAAAAATAGTCTAAAATAAAGATTTATAAAATTACAGGTAAATAAATTTCTAATAATGTAGTGTGCTACTAGTAAAGTAAGAACTTGTGTCTAAATAAGATGTTTTTAATTATGATATTAAGGACCTGCGTTTTTCATTTATGGTGGGAATTTGAAACTCAGAAGGGTATATAAATTACATGAAGTAAGATTTATATGGGATATGAGATAATTTGAACTACATCAGTAAAATATGTTTGAAGTAAATTGTAGAGGGGAAAATGATATATGTGACAAGTAGAACAAAGCACTTTAAAAATACCCAATTTTTATAGTCATATACAAGCAGAACACAGCAGCCATTCGCTTATACATTGCATTTGACAAATTATTCTGAGTTCAGAATATGCCGATTCCAAAATGTGAGACATAAGAAGGATAGTCACACACCTGATCAACAACTCAGCACCTTCAGCAATGACAAATTATTTCAAATAAAATCATTTCTTTAAAAGAAATCGAATCTAATGTGTTTCCAACATTCAAACCAGTTGATTCCAGAGCACACCCAGGAAGAACAGTAACAGTGGCAATTGTTACAATGAAGCACCATAATTGCTTCATCCTGATTAAACCAGTCTTTAGGTTAATGTTCAGTCTTACCCGTAGGAAATCAATTTGACTGCCCATGCTACAACATGATTAAATAAACAAGAGAATGGAAATGAAACACGAAAGAACAATCAATAGTGGTGCTGGATTTACACAAAAGTAAAAATAAGATTCCCTTTTTAAAGCATCAGGCCATGTCACCTGTGAGTTCTGCTTACAGCTGTTTTTCCCCTTCCGTCTCTATTTTAGAGCATATTTCTGACTATAGAGAACATCTCACATACTCTATGCCATTGCAAGTCTGTTTAGACACCTAGATAAACTCAGGCTATAAAGCTGGAGGGCTTTGGGCCCAATTCTTGACCTATGATTGGCTTTCCTATGTAACTCTTTACCAATGCCCAGGCTCCTCTTTCGGATTCTCATTTTGGATGGTGTGTGACTTAGTAGGGGCCAGTCCTTAACTGACATGATTTCAGCCATATCTAAAATGGTTTCTATCCCAATATGTATTTTCTGGCTGCTCAGTGATTCATGAAATTCTTTTCAACAACAAAAAATGAGGACATCTTCCCACAGTTATAATTAAGACTTCAAATGTTAATACTCCTCTATGACATTTTAATACTGACAAATCACATACAGTATTAATAGCAAGGGGGCACTAGGCTAATACCCAAGGGCTGGGGGTGAGAAAGAGGGATCTCCATGGGAGGGGAGGGTACACATGAAAGTCCCTGAGTTACACAACACTGCCCAGGTCACTAAGAGGAGATCTGCACCACTGGGTTTAGCTGGGAAAGAGAAATGGCTCTTTGCTTAGCCATGAAAGTCCCCATTTCCTGCTTAATTTCCCACCATTAGAAACTATCTACAAAAAAAAAAAAAAGAAATTCCAGGTTTGGGGTATGGAAACTATGTTGGAAAAATAAAACGTATCTTGGGATTTCTTCAAAAAAAAAGAAAGAAAAGAAAAACCTTGGGAAAAAAAATTTTCTCAGGTCTTAAAACTTTCCTAGGAGCTTTTATGTCCTAGGGGGCTACTCATTGGGCTACCACCTGAAGTCAGCAGTTCAAAACTACAGGTCACTCCTCAACACGACTGAGGAGCTCTTCTGTAAACAGTGACAGCAATGGGAGCCCAAAGGGACAGTTCTACTCTGTCCTCTAGGTCACTAGGAGTTGGAATTGGCAATGGCAGTGAGTTGTTTTGATTCTTTTAAAGCCCTTTCTAATTCAACACGGCATATATGAAACCTCTTACAGAGCTTGGACATGGCGAGATGCTCATGGGCAGACACCACAGTTCATGCGGGACCATACAGTGTGTAGATTCACCTGTACTGCAAATAACCTAAACCCGTTACCATGAAGCATCTGTGATTCACAGTAACCCCACTAGACAAGACAAAACTGCTCAACAGGATTCCCAAGGCTGTGAATCTTTTACAAAGCAGACTGACACACTTTGTCTCCCCTGGAGCAGCTGGTGGGTTTGAACTGCTGACCTTTTACTTGACAGCTCGATGCTTTAACTCCCTGGGCCACGAAAGCTCTTTAATGTTGCAAATAGGTCGATAGTGATACTTCCTAACTTTGGAGATGTGTGACAATACTGCCAGACAAGCGAATTCTTTAGTATTATATACATTTCTCTTTTGTCAAGAATACTTTCAGTAGAAATCCATGAATAGGACAGCACCCATACTTTTGAACCAGTTTTATTCTAACCAGTTATTTGTGTCTTCGTTCTGAAAGCCCCGCTCTGAGCGGGCATGGCACAGCCTGATGTCCAGGGACTGTGTGTGTCTGGGGCCTGGCACACGCGCCCTTCCTAAACCGCCCAGCTCTGCACCCAAACACCATTCCTCCGAACGTTAAGTTCAAAGTAAATCATAGATAAAATTGATTTTTTTCCTGACAAAACTACAGCCTTGGGGGGGGATTAGAAGATATAATCTCAAAATAAAACACTGCAAATGGCTTAGCTTAAAGTGGATATTTTTGGCCGAATGACCCTCCATTTTGATCACGTATCACAGGGAAACAAACACAAAGGCATATTTGGCTAAATTATCCTATCAGAAAATAGTTTCTTACAAATACTGTACAATTTTTAAAATGTATTTTCAAAGCCTAAAAGGAAGAGAAACACATGAACATCATTTCATGTATAAACCTTTTTTTTTCTACCTGTAGAACATGTCCAGGAAAACTCTTACAGAGGCCTACAGTGATAGCCAGATCCAAAATCTAAATACTTCTGATAAAAGAGGTAAGGGTAACTGAAAGTCTTCCCAAATGTGTATGAATTTGACGTTTTGTAATTCAGACGTTACTAGGATAGGAAACAATGGTAGAAATGGAGACTTTCCCCCTGAACACGCAATATCACACTTATTCTTACTCTGTATCTTCCGTTCCTCTCTGGGTTTAAAGGTTTGGCTTATGGTGTGTCTTATGCTAACTTAGATTTTCTAGCTTCATAACAAAAATCGTGCTAGGACACGCTGGAGGGCTTTAAAATTGTCTATACCTGCACCTTAGGAAGGATCAGAAAGCCGTGTGTGTATGTGTCTTTGTTTCTTCATATGGTTTCATCACATGACAGTCATACCTTTCAGCCCAGCATCATTCACTCACAGACCCCTCAGCGGACTCCTCTCACTACAAGTTAGTAACGGGCAAGCACCTCTTTGATGGGTCACACGTAGTGACAAGGCTCAATACATCAGTCTCCGGTTAAGTCTGGGTTGCTATCAAACTGACTTGGTCCCTCCAGTTAGTCTCATTCCCTTAGAAAAGTGTAGCATATTCTTGGGAAGAGAGTGTAATAAGCACTGTATTATATATGGGCTATGTATAGAAAATTAATTTTCCAAAGAATGAAATTCCACTAAATTGGACTCCTGTTTTACAGACAAGGCTGCCCCCATGCCACGAGAAAGTTGTAAAGCCACTATTGTAAAACTCCAGGAAGCCAATATTTAAGGAATCTTTTCAGAGAAGAGATGGTCTTTTTTTTTTTAATAGAAAACTTAAGAATTCTTGATGGTCATGTCTGTGTGTAAGGGAAGTGGCACGGCCTTTGGATTTACCTCCTGCCGCGTCATTGATGGCACGAGAGTTTTTAACTCTCCATGATCGACACACAGCACGGACTGCGGTTTCAAAACAGGCCTGGACAATAGTTTCAATGTGCCTGGGCAGAGGATTTTATATTGAAATTCGACTTAAATAGTGTCGGTCACGAAGTGAGATATTGAGGCATCTCAACACAAATGTGCAATATTCCCCCCACATATTCCGTTTATTGGCTGGAAACATTAAAAATGTATGCAGCACATTAAGCTGGGTTTCTTGGAGCTGAATTTTACTTCTCCAATAATATGTAATTTTGATGAAAGGCTGCATGATGGCTCTTGATTGTAAACGTGGCTTCCACCCGCTACCTGGGAACAGAGCTGGGCAGCTAAGAGTCATTATTAACAAATATCCTAGTGATCATTCTCAACACGGGCAACGTTTTAAAAGTACGAGAGGACGCCGGAAAAAAAGCATCCACAGCTGACATTTTAAACAGCACGGTCCACCGCCAGCGCTCCGTTTCAGGAGGGCTGTTGGGCGAGAAATGAGAGGAGAGGGACCCCTGGCTGCTGAGCAGCGGGAACTTTGCGGCAGCGGGAGGTGCGTGCAGCCGGGGACCGGCAGTTAATCTGTCACCAGCCCGTCTGCAAAGCCCTGCGCTGGTCCGGAACCACCCAGGAACCGGGAGCCGGACAAAGGTGTGCCATGCAAGTCTCGGGGTTAGGGAAACGGGGCGCACAGGCGCATCCAACCCGCCAGAAGGGGAGGAGGAAGCGTGCGGGAGAAAGCCACGCGCCCCTAGGAACCGGCCGGCCCGTTCGCCTGGGAATCAGCGCATTCACAGATGTGCTCCGTGGGGCGTGGGGTGGCGGTGCTCCAGCCCGGCTCGCGACTTGACCCTCCCTTAACTTTGTTCCCGCTCCCTCCACAGAACCAGGGTGGGCATGAGGGCTGTCACGGCTGAAATGGTCGCCAGCCGGGCAGCGGCAGCCGCTCGGGCACCTACCGTGGTATTCTTGTCCCGGAACGTAGTAGGTGGGGTGGCCGGCGATGTGCAGGGAAATGAGCACTTCGCCCTGCTCCCCGTCCCCTTCCAGCTCCCCGTGGTGGGTGCACAGGAAGAAGAAGGGCGAGAAGCGCGGGTAGTAGCCCACCGCCGCTCGCGCCCTCAGGGCCGTCCCCAGCCACAGCGCCAGCAAGACAGTCCGCGCGGCCCAGCAACTCCGCTCCATGCCGCCGCCGCGCGCCCCGCGCTCATTCACTTTGGGAGCCGCCAGGAGCCGCGGGGACGGAGCCGGGAGGAAGGGGCCGGGCCCGCGGGCCGAGCGCTCTCCGGAGTTCGCGGGCCCTCCGGGCTCCCAAAGTTACTTTGAGCCCCGAGAGTGCGGACTGCTGCTGCCCGCGCGCAGAGCGCCACAGCCGTCCGCCGCCGCCGTGCGCAGCCTCTGCGCGACGCCCCTCCGGCCAGCCGGGGAAAGCGCCCGCCCCCCTGCGCACCTTCTTAAAGCCCCGGGCGCCGAGTCCCACCCGCCGCCGCCACACGTGCCCCGCCGCTCCCCCGCCCGCGCGCCGCCCCGCGCGCGCCCGCCGCCCCCGCCCTCCGCGCTGGCTGGCCAGCACCTCGCGCGCCCGGGGCGCACGCCTCCCCTGCGCTCGCGCCCAGGGCGCACCGGCGG
Source organism: Tenrec ecaudatus (assembly GCF_050624435.1). NCBI lineage: Eukaryota > Metazoa > Chordata > Mammalia > Afrosoricida > Tenrecidae > Tenrec > Tenrec ecaudatus. The sequence goes on from NC_134538.1 coordinate 123,119,624, forward strand.
GGCGCCGCGCTCCCAGAGCCCCGGGGACCGGGCTGCTCCGCCGCGCGCGGTCAGGAGGTGGAGAGCGCGCAGGCCATCCCCTTTGGGCCCCGCTGGGTCCTGGACGAACGTGGGGAGGGGGAAAGGGGGCGGTGAAGCCGGCACCGGCGCCGGCTTCTTTGTCTGCGCCGCCGAGTCCCGCGCCCCTCGGGGCTCGCCGCCTCCGAGCCCCCGGCGGCCCGCACTTGTTCCGTGGCTTTCCCCGCGGCCCCGAACTGTGGGGTCCCCTGCGCACCCAGCCCTCCCGCGGCCACGGAGCCTCCTCCGAAGCCTGGTTTAAATGAGCGTGTGAGAGAGTGGAAGTGGCGGCTTCGAGTGGCGCCTGCAAATGGTGATTGCGACACCGGGGTCGGGACCGGTGTGGCCGCCAGCGAGGATGCTGGAGCAGAGGCCCGACAGGCGCGCCCCGCCGGACTGCTGTGTTCCTCATTGCTTCTGGGTGCTGCGAGAGCAGAGGGGTGTCGTGTTTTTTAAGCAGTGTTTATTTCCTTTAAACGTCAGTGTTGACCGATGTCCCCTGCCGGGGACCGGGCAGCGTTGGCAGTGAGCTGCTGCACGGGAGACTGCGGGAAAGGAGATAATCCGTGGGCATTAACCGCAGACGGCTGACTGTAGCCCGCGGCGGCCGGCCGGAGATGCCGGAGCCGGTTGCCAGGTTTTAATGCTTCTCCCCACCCATCCTTGGCTTACCACCAAACCTAGATACTTGAGGATATTAGGAAATTGACAGGTATGGTGAGTGCCCTTGCCTGCATTTGAGGGGCATGGAGTGTGGAAAGCAACGACCAAGGGGGAAACCTGTAGTTACTTCACTGCCCGTGGAAGAGATTGTTCTTTCTCTTTTACCCACACCGGGTTCAGACAGGTAAAAAGAACCCACTTTCAGAAGCCTCTGATTTCCTTGCCTTCACCACCACCCCCACCCCAGGGCCATGTTCGATATATTGGCTGCGATGGCCACAGTCATCCCCATAACTCTGTGCTGGGTGCAGGCTGCAGGCACAAGGCCTCCTTTCATCCACACACCATTGGAGAAACAAGCATGAGCCCCATTTCCCACGGCAGAGACGGTACCTTGCCCCAAGTCAATCAATGGCAAAGACCTAAAGAAGGCACCCTGACTCCAAAGGTTTTGGACTTGCCGACTACACCTTAACCCAAGTACCATCACCACCATGGGTTCAAGAGTGCTTGAAACGAAATTACCAGGGTTCTTTCACAGCTAGCAAGGCCAACAGCCAGCCTTTCTGTCTAGTCGTATGCACATAATTCTCACTGCCATCCATCCAACTCATACGAACCCTATCGGACAGGGTAGAGCTGTCACTAGAGAGTTTCTGAAACCATTAACGGGAGTAGAAAGCCACAACTTTCACCAAGGAGGCTAGTGATTTCGAACTGCTAATCTTTTGGACCGATTGCTGCCCAACGAACGCATAACCACCAAGCCACTGGCCAAATAAAATGTTTTATAAAACAATAGGAAACCACTGCAGGTTTTCAGCAAACACTTTAAAAGCATGTATATGTGTCAAGTTCTGTCCTAAGTAGCAGATAGGAACTACTTTAGTCTCCATAATCATTACGCAGAAACTCACCCACTGCCAGGAGCAGATTCCTACTCAGACGACCCTACAGGGAGCAGGGGCTGTAAACTTAAAGTAGTATGGAAGGGGGCAACCGATCACAGTGATCCACATATAATCCCCTCACAGGGACAGACAACAGAAAAGTGGGTGAAGGGAGACAGCGGCCAGTGTAAGACATGAAAACAAATTATACATTATCAAGGGTTCATGGGGGAAGGACTGTGGGGGAGGGAGAGAATGGGCTGATACCAAGGGCTCAAGTAGAAAGAAATTGTTTTGAAAATGATGATGGCAACCTGTACAAATGGGCTCAACACAATGGATGGACGTATCAGTTGAGATAAGAGCTGTAAGAGTCCCCAATAAAATGATTTAAATCAATATTTTTTTTAAAAACCCTGAGGCACAGAGATCAAGGAACTTTTGCCTAAGATCACACAGCTCGTAAAGCAAGCTGGCATTTGATGCCAAGTGGTCTGATCCCAAGGATCCCCCGTAGTGCAATGGTTAAGTCCTCGGCTGCTTACCTAATGGTTAGTAGTTCTAACACACCCAGAACTACACCAGGAGAAACACTTGGAAATCTGCTCCTTTAAAGATTACAGCCAAGAGACTCTGAGGGGCCAGTTCTCTTGTCCCATAGGGTTGCTGTGAGTGGAAATCAAATAGATGACACCAACAATAGTCAGGTGCTAACATCCTGTGAGAAAGGGTCCCCAGGGGCACTGTCACAATTGAAAAAGAAGGAGTAGGGATAAAAGATAAGAGAGAATTGAGGTGTAGGGGGCATGGGAAGAAGGGACTTCAAGGTCCAGAGCCCTATTCCAGGCAGGTTTTTATACAGTGCTTGTCACATACCCTGCATTCCACAGCAAGTTCTCAGAGTAATAACATTTCAGCCAGTTTGTCTATAGTCCAGATAGGAAGATAAAGTCCCAAACAGGGAGTTTCCCTGAGAGCAGTAGAGAAAGTATTTACTTTCTCTTTGTTGAAGATCAGACTATCCAGTGCCTCCTCATGGAATGGTCTTGTACTACTAGAAGAAGGAAATGCGGTTCCTACTCTCCCAACACTGTTACTCAGAAGCCAGGAGAGCCTTCAGAGAATTTAGCAGTAATATATCTGTGCTCGGAGACTATAACACACATTCCTTCCTCAAATCTTAAGACAATCTGCTCCTACAAAGCCCCAGCTCTAAAACCTCTATAAACGGCCTTTTGGGAATGAAGATTAATATTGTTAGAGGGATGGGAAAAGGGCTATTCTTTCTTCAGTGTCGGGTTTCCACAATCCTGTGAAGTGAGTTATAAGTATACTCATTTTAAGCGGAGATGGTAAAATCCCTAGAATTAGTTTGTCCAAGGGCACATAGTAAGAAGAAAAAGCTGAGATCAAATCTGGCCATCTGGATCCTAACTGAGGTCATTGCTTTGCTAAATCACTGACCGCCTACCTGTTCCTATACATAACTAGAAGAAGGTTCTCCACTTTCAACAGAAAAGTACTCTCACACATGCATTTCTTGCTAGTCTCTTCCCTTGACGTTTTTTTTTTTTAACCAAGTTTATTTTCTGAACCTTTCCCTTTTTACACTTCCTTACCGTTAAACATTCCGCTGCTTTATGCATGGAGGTGGCTTTTATACACTTGGCCACATAGGCTCAAGTCTCTGGTGACAGCTCCAGTGTTCACTAACAGGTACAAAGTCTGCTTAAATGCTCCCTGAGTGGGGCTGAGCTGGCCAGGAGAGGGAGTAGATACTGGTACACTCCACATTTGTCATCCTTTGGGTTAACTAGTACCTTTAAATATCATCTATGATACTCTGTTAGGTGAATTCAATTCAATTATTTATTATGAATGTATTAAATCACTTAAATATATTTAAATAAATCAGAAATATACAAGAATACATGTAGAATTTTCTTAAATGCTAGGGGTGGACGCTCTTGTAGCAAGCAAACCTGGTAAGCAATAAGATGGTGGGAAGTTAGGTTAGATTACAAAACTTCCAAGGCCTCAACCAGTATTCTAAGTCTTACACTACTTCTAGCTAGTGAGCCATAAGAAATATTTGCAAGAATTTTTTTCCTAGTATACAAAACTCTACAAACCTTCTGAACGAATGGAAAATAGATAAAGGCTTTTCAAGAAAAATTGATTTGTGTGAAAAATATCTGCACAAATAAAAGTGATTTCAAGAGTGTATGAAAAATAAGCTTAGAGGAAAGATGAGTTTAAAATCGAGCCATTTCCTATCTCGTGATGCACACCTTCCCGACACGATCATTGAAGACAAAAGGGTGCATAAGTAAATGTGATGAAGACAGCTAATGGTGCCCCGCTATCAAAAGATATAGCTTCTGGGATTCTTAAAACTTGGAGATAAACAAGCAGACATCTAGCTCAGAAGCAACAAAGTCCACGTGGAAGAAGCACACCAGCCTGTGTAAACACGAGGTGTCAAAGGGATGAGGGTATCAGGCATCAAAAAACAAAAAATCCTATCAATCCTTAGAATGAATCCTTTTAAAGAAAACCTAGTAAGACTGAGACATATGTATAACTTTGAAAATTTCTCTTTACCTGTTCACTAATTGCATATATGTGTATATCATATATATATATATATTGGGTACCTCCCCCCCAAAAAACCAGAATTGTACTGGGAGTGGAGCTTTCTCAGTACGCATGTTTCCTGAGAGGCGAGTATAAAATACCTGGCTCTGAGTTAGTGCACCCAGTAGTGTCACCTGGAAACATTCTCTCTTTCACAGTGATTTTTTTTCACAAACACAGTTTAGCTGGAACCTCATTTTTTGTGATGGCCAATTTCAGAGAACAGCGTGTGGCTGTGAAATTTTGTTTCCTGCTTGGGAAAAATGCTGCAGACAATGCTAAGGGGAAAACTCAAGAGTACGAGTGGTTTTCTCATTTCAAAAAAAGTGAAATGTCAATCAGTGACACACCTTGCTCTGGACGTCTGTCAACTTCCCAAATAGACAAAGATGTCGACTCGCAGTGCATTTGGAGTTCATTCCACCAGGTTAGACTATGCATCAAGCTTTCTATTTAGAGGTTCAGAAAAAATAGTAGAGGAGTGTGTGACAAAAAAAGGCCTGATTTGTGGCAGAAGGGGGACTGATTTTGCTAACACAACTATGGACCTGCTCACTTAGTCACCTCAGTGTGCCCCTTTTTGGCAAAACAAACAAAACAACAACAAACAAACAGCACACCTCTCTTGCCCTACACACCTTACTCACCTGGTCTCACTCTGTGCAACTTCTTTTAGTTTCCACAAATTAAGAGGGACATGAAAGGACAGTAATTTGATGATGTAGATGAGGTAAAGAAAAGAAAAAAGGAGGTGCTGTCAGCCATCCAAACAGAGGAGTTTGAAACAATGTTTCCAAGAATAGAATAGCAGATTTGAAACTGTATTCAGTGTAATGGAGAATAACTGGAAGGTGATAAGGTTGTTTTAGAAAAACAAATTTTAATACATAGTTTTGAAAAACATTCCATTGCTTTGGGGTACCCTCTCATGTATGTGTGTGTGTGTGTGTGTGTGTGTATGATAAAGTCCTGCATATATGAACTGAAACGCTAATAGAAATCCTCTTTTACATATGGATATACACACACGCTTATAAATACAAATCTTTACTCTTATTTACTACAAGGAAATCAAATAGAAAATCTGTAAAATCCAAGTATATACCATTTTATATATGAAGAAGATGAACAAAATGAAATCAGTCAACACTTTAGTAGCAAAGTGAAATCAGAGCAGAAGCCTCCTAATGTCGCACTTAATAAACTTATACAGCCTATTGCCAAAAAACATGGAGGAGTCTGAAGACATGAAAGCTTTTAAGCAGAGAAGGGTTAACTACACTGCATGGGATAACACTTTGCTGGAAAACATGGGATTTCTCTGTTATACCTGCCCAGCCATAATATGTTATTTGATGCCATCCGAAATAAAATACTGAGATTAGATAAAACATGGGTCAATAAAAATCCTTATATCATAAAACCTCTGAAACAGAGCCCAATTCTTCACTTGGAAGTTTTCTCCGCATCTTGGGACTTGTGCAACTTGTTTCTTCTCCCCGGAACACTTCTCTTTTCCAGCGCCCTCCTCAGTGCCCCTCCCCAGTGCCACCCCTCCCACCCGGCCTCTTTCCCGTGCTCCCTCATCCTTTACGTCCCCATTGAGACATTTCTGCCCCTAAGAGGCCTTCTCACCACCTCTCCGCAGTCTCAATTGCTTTCTCTGGAGCTACACTGTCTAATTAATATGCTAGACCCTAACCACATGTGCCTATTCAAATTTTAATCTAATTAAAATCCACATTCTCTTGTTGTTTGTTTCATCTTTTATTTTTATAATTCATTTTATTTGGGGCTCTTACAATAATCCATCCATCAATTGTATCAAGCACATTTGTAATTAGGTTGCCATCATCATTTCCAAAACATTTGCTTTGTATCAGCTCCTCTTTTTCCCCCTCCCTCCCCGATCCTCATGAACCATGCTAATTTATAAATTATTTTTATTTTAATATTTTATGCCATCTGCTGTCTCCCTTCATCCACGTTTCTGCTGTTCTTTGTCCCCCTGGGCGGGGGTACGACGATCACTGCAATTGGTTCCCTCTTTCTCCCCCTTCTCTCCCAATCTTCCCCTATCCTCATGGAATCGTTATTCCCATTATTGGTCCCGAGGGGTTATCTGTCCTGGATTCCATGTGTGGAGAGCTCTTATCTGCACCAGTGCACATGCTCTGCTTTAGCCGGATTTGCAGGACAGAACTGGGGTCATGACAGTTTGTGTGTGTGTGTGTGGGGGGGGCACTAAAGAACCAGAGCAGTGCTTTGTTTCTCGTTGGTGCCACACTGCACCCTGGCCGAGCGGGCCCCTCCCTGTGGGCCCTGGTTCTCCACTCTGGCCAGCCTCGCTCACATCGACATGATTGAAAGCCCACATTCTTTAATCACCCTGGCCACATTTCAATTGTCCGATGGTCACACGTGGTTAATAGCTATGGAATTGAGCGGTACAGGCAGGCTTATTCAGTATTCCCATCGTAGCAAGTTCGATTAGACAGCATTGCTCACGAAGCCATTCAAGCATTCAATCAATATTTATCAAATGCCTCTGACATGCGCAAGCGCTAGGTGCGGTGTGTACAGTGGTGAGTGACGCAGACGCAGTGCTTGCCCTCAGAGAGTTGCAGGCCCCTAACAAGCCAGACAGTGTGCAGTGCTCAGCACTAGGAAGAAATCCATCCGGATGATGTGGAGGTCAAAAAAGAGATATTCGGTTGGGGAGTCAGAGAAAGCACCGAAAGAGGGAAATTAAAACTGAAATGTTAGGATGTCCTGTGAGCACGTGAAGGAAAGGCAGTTCAGCTAGAAACCCCGCCAGTAGGAAGTCCCGAACAGGGCTACTCAGATGTGCTGCCTGGACCCATCACAAGAGAAAGGGCGTAGTATCCGATGAAGCCAGGGAAGCAGGCAGAAAAGAGACCATACAAATGCGATGAAAAAAAGTTGGGTCAGGGAATGAGCGACAGGCTTCAAATGAATAATGAGAGGATGGGAGCTCTTGGAAGGCCAAAAATCGTATGAGAATAATAATAATGAGTTGCAGGAGCAGATGTGCACCCATGTCCATCAAGCACTATTCAAAATCGCAAGATGGAAACAACGTTACCCAGTGGCAGACAGGATAAAGAACCTTTAGATAGAGATATATACACACAAAGGAATATATATTACTCAGTACTAAGCGCTAATGATGCAACTGTGATACTCCTCAAGACATGAATGACTGGGAGGGCATTGTGCCGAGCAGGCGTCTCACTGCAATAGAGTTGATGCGGACTCATCGGGAGCCTCTAGGCCTGCCACTGCGTAGAACTGCCACCATGAGTGTCTGAGACTGTAACCATTTGCAGAAACAGAAAGCCCCATCTTGCTCCCTGGAAGTGGTTGGTGGCTTTGAACTGTGGACCTTGTGAATGGCAGCCCAGTGCAAAACCACTACATCGTCAGGGCTCCTGGAGTGAAGATGGCCAATCACAAAAGGACAGATATTGCGTAAGCCCACTGTTGCAAATGAAAAAGAAAATGATAAAGGGCTTCATACCAAAAGAAACAGCTTTGGATGGTCACCGGTGGTAGTAGTGTAAAGGAGGCCCGGGAACAGACTATCCAGTAGACAGGTGCTAACTTGGGCGACGGGGAAGACAATCTATTACAAGACGGAGGCGAGCAAAAAGGGAGGGGACAGAGCAAGCTATTGAGAGGTTTGGCAAATTATTTACATTGTTGAATAAAAAGATGATGATTAAAGTATAAACTTCTACCTAATTCACAATCAATTGTTTTTAAAAATAATCATAATTATGAGTTTTTCTCAGGGTTCACACAAATATTTAAAATATTTTATTTTTTGGCAATTTATCTGCAAACACCATATCTATACCATTATAAAAATTAACTTATTAATTTACTCAACAAATATTAATTTAATAACTATTACATTCAAAGCACTATGTTAGGCATGAAGAAAACTGTTGTGAACAAGGCATCTCCATGGCTCTTATGTTTTATTGGACGAGAGACCATTTCACATCAGTTATGACACTCAATTGTTGAGTTATAACGCTGATACATTCTCTGAAGGGGAATAGGGTTTTATGTCAGTTTGGCTCAATCAGGGTTCTCAGTAGTTGATCTTGCATTCATCAGCTCTTGCAGTTACTCAAGTCAAAAGCAGCCTCCAGCCTGACATCTGGCCCTAAACTCAAATCAAGCCATTGGGCCAATGCTGATTTATAGCAGCCTTCTGTGGATTGGTTTCTGAGACAGTAACTGCTCATGGGAGTCAAAAGATCAGTCTTTCTCACATGTTGCTGCTGCTGGTCCCAAACTGCAGACCATGCAAATCACAGCTCATTGCCTAACCACCAGGGCTTCTAGACACCTGGCCAATGAACTTGAAAATTTCCCACCTTAAAAACTGTGTGAGGCATTTCTTTAATATAAACATATGTATATATTTCACTAGTTTTGGTGCCTAGAAAACCCAGCCTAAGACAACCTACTAGAAGGCACTGGGGTGAAATTGGTAGGGAAAAGGACAACACATATCAGGCCAAACGACTCATTTGTGAGAAGGGTCCTAAGTAAAAAGGAAAGTGGCCGGTTGTAGGCTTGAAAGGTTAGTGCAGTTGGAGTAAAGAGCACCAAGGGACACTGGCCCAGGTGAACTACTGGTCTTCACAGTGGCCCCAAGGCAGGCCGATGGCTACAGTGAGGATTTTGTTCTTTTCCCAGAGAACAATGGGGAGACACCGAGGGCATTTTCAGCAGGGCCATAATATCATATTTACCGTATATTCTCGAGTATAAGCCAATCCGAATATCAGCCGAGGCACCTAATTTTACAACAAAAAATGGCATTAAAAATGTGCTGAAAAACTCGGCTTCTACACGAGTATATAAGGTATATGTTTGGAAGATCATTCTGGCTACAAAACAAGAATGACTGGGAGAACAGAAGATGCAGGGAAAGGAATGGGATGTTGTGCAAGTCACTCAGGTGAGAGACGGTGGTCTAGATCACACGTCGGAGACAGGACTACCAGATCTCAGGGATGGATGAGGTGATTGGAGATGGGCTTGAAGGGGAGAGAAAGATGTTAAAGATGATGCTCAACTACCCAGTGTTTGCAGTTAGGGATTTACAGTTGATGTTGGATAAGCTAAAAGGCCTTTTATTAAATAAATTATTCCATAGAAAAAGTCCACACATGTGGCATTTTCACAAATAAACACCCAATGGGGGAAAAAAAAGAAAGAAAGCAGCGTCCAGACTCCATTAGGCAGAAGCTCCCACGACTCCTTTGAGGTATCGTGCCTCCCCAAGGACAGCACGCTTTTGCCGTTGAACTTCTATATTGTTGCCTGTTTTCAAAGGTGGGTGGTGGTGTGTGCCGATAAGTCATTTATGGCTCATAGTGACCCAGCGTGACAGAGGAGAACTGGCCTCAGGGTTTCCTGGGCTGCAACCTTTACAGAGCACAGCGCTAAGTCTATTCTCTCCTGATGGCTTCACATCGCCCGTCGAGTCGGCAGCCAAGTGCTTCGTGGCCTTGTGCCACTAGGGCACATTGTTGGAAACTTTTCATAACTAGAACTATAAAATGTATGTGATACTCACAGCTGGATTTTTTTTGCATAAACATCATTCTCATGAGAACCATTCATGTTGTTGCTGAATTTATTGTTTTTGTTCTGTTTTTAATATTTTTTGCTTTCTTTACCATTGAGATTTTTTCTCTATTTAGTCATTGCTGCTGGGTCCTTTCTGCTTTTTGTCTCTGCTTTGTGTGGTTTTCTGTATAGGATGGCTGTCAGGATGAGTGGATCTAGGAGGAAAGCAACTGGATTAATAATTAACTGGGAGCACGGAAAGGAGGTATGGGGTGGGGGTGATGGGGAGCCAACAACAATGGGTACAAGAAGGAGGAAAATGCGCCGAAGTTGATTGTGGTGGTGGTTGTACAACCTTTTTAATATGACTAAACTACGGAGTTATATGATATGTTTTCATATCTCAATAAAACTATTTGAAAGATAAACAATTGGTTCTTTCTTAGTATATAATGTCTTACTGTGTGAGGAAAATGACAATGGATCCATTGTGTATGAATATTTTAGATATTTTCCATTAGGGGAATGATGAATGTGGTTAACTATAATGTGGTTAAAATATTTTTGTCTATTTTTTTGGTGAATGTGTGCATGTATGTCCGTTCAGAAAGAGGGTGTTGAAACTAGTGAGAAGGTCAAAAATTAAATGAAAGAAGGGATACAGAAGGAAGCAAGTAAGCTTCCCATCCACCCAGTACCTAAAGACACCTGCCCATTTCAGTAGGCCTTGGATTTCTAGGTATGCCCACGATGTGAGGTGTGGGCAAAGGAGATTAAGTTTAGAGTTTCCCACAGTGGAAGGGTTGGTAGAACAGTGCTAATCTGTGTGTGATTCTCATGGAGACCAGGCCACAGACTAGCAGTTGCCAGTCCATGTGGAGAGATATGCAGTGAAATTAAGGGAGTGTTTAGAAATTTCCATAGTTTTTCACGTTTAAAAAGAAACTTCCATAGCAAATTTTCAACATGGTAGCAGTCAAGCAGCATTCCATTTACCTAGTAATCTTTTCAGTTACCTTTACCAAAGTATCTGTCTGTCATGGGCTGGGGGACAAATGTCTGTCACGACAAGATAGCTTGAGAGGCACCGTGGTAGGAAACTAAGATGCACTCCCCAGGATGAGGTCTCACTGGGAAGGTGAACTAGGAGCAAACGCTCCTTCCGTTGTCACAGTGTTGGCGCGATGGCAGAGGACTTCTCTCATCAACATTTGAAACCAGTCTGGTCCTCAAGAGAGCTGTTGGCCCAAATCCACACTTCTGTGTGATTTATAAAATCTCAAACCAAGAATTAATTTTAATGGGCCCTGGATTAAAGGCACTCTCAGGCACCTGGCCGAAGTTAATTCAAATCATCTCTAAAGAGGGAAAACATCCTTCAAGTCAGGTTTCAAAGAATTATAACAGATGAAGTTGCATTGAACATATGTTCACAATAAAAATAAATCACTAATACTGTGGGAAAGCAGAATCCACTGAGCCAAGAGAAGTAAGATCATCACTATCAGACCCAAGAAGACTACAGCTATTGAAATTACCCGTTACATATTATATGATGTGCGCCTCTACTATTTAAAGAAGACGGTATTTCCAAAATATAACTAAAAATAAAAGACCACTAAGAAGGGCCAGATATTCTCAAAGTGAAAAATGGAATGATTAAACATTTAAACTTCAAAGACAAGACTTTTGCTGCTGGCAACATAGAACACTCGGTATTCTAGAAGGCGTTCTTCTTGTGAAGCAGCTAGAAACTTGACCTTCTTGTGTTATTGGACTGGTAGAAAGTGAAAGAAATGGCTAACAGGATCGGGAACCATGAGGGAAACCAGAACCACGTGCCTTGAACCAGGGAAGCTTGTCAATAACATGAAAATTCAATCCACAGCAACTGGCCCTGCAGATCACAAGAGAAAAGATGCAGTTTTCAATAAATGTGCTGAGCTCACTGGTTCTCCACATGGAAATAATAAAATTAGACTACCACCTTCCAATTAAGCTGAGGGTCCTTTTCTTGCAAGAGCCTCTTCAAAAAACTCTGAGAACAGCCTTAGAAATTAGCTCAGATGATCGCATGTTTTTGTAAAACTGGAAAAGCTATGAGAAGCAGTAGCTTTGACAGTAGCTTCGTGTGGCTTTTGTCTTTCTGCAGAGCCTGCCCTCCAGGAAACAAAGGGCGGTGACTGGGGTCCCACTTTGGAATAGAGTTCGAGTTACTTGGTGCCTTGGCGTCGGTTCAGACTCAGAGGGACCCGACATCCGACAAAGTAAATAAAACACCACCCAGCCTTGCACCAACCTCACACGTGCTGGGACCCATCTTTGCAGCCCTGTGCCAATGCATTTGCCTAGGCAATTCCTCTTTTTTGATGGCCCTGTAGTCTACAACGCACGAGATCCTTTTCCAGGGATTGATCGCTCCTGCATACATGTCCCAAGTATGTGAGACTAAGTCTCACCTCCTTGCTTGGAAGGAACATTCTAATGGTACCTCTTCAAATCCAGTTGTTTGTTCTTTTGGCAGAACATGTATGATATGCTCAGTAGTCTTTGCCAGCGCCATAATTCAGAAGCATTGATCCTTCTTAAGTCTTCCTTATGCACATCAACTCACATGCATATGAGCCCACTGAAAATACCATGGCTTGGGTCAGACACAGCTTAGTCCTCAAAGTAGCCTCCTTGCTTTCCAACACTTTAAAAAGGTCTTGCGCAGTCTATTTACCTAATGCAGTGCATCCTTTGGTCCCATGAGGGCTTCCATGAGCATCGATGGTGGATCCAAGCAAGGCAAAGTCCTTGAGAACTTTAATCTTTTCTCCGTTTGTCATGATGTGACCTATTGGTCCAATTGTGAGGAATTTTGTTTCTTTACATTGAGTTATAATCCATACTGAAGGCTGCAATTCTTGATCTTCCTCAGCATGTGCTTCATGTCATTCTCACTTTAGCAAGATTGTGTTATGTGCATAGCACAGATTGTTAATAAGCCTTCTTCCAATCAGTCTGCTTTGTTCTTCATATATTACTGTTATCATTGTTTGCTCAGCATCCAGACTGAACAAGTATGGTGAAAAGATATAACCATTGTGCACACCTTTCTTGATTTTAACTCATGAAGTATTCTCTTGTTCTGTCCACACAGCTGCATCTTGCTCCAAGCTCAGGTTCTGCATGAGCACAATTGAGCATTCTGGAATTCCTGTCTTCTCAAGGCTTTTTACAGTTTGCTATGGTCAACAGTCAAACGACTTTGCATAGTTAACAAAACACAGGTAACCACCTTTCTAGTATTCTCTGCTTTCAACCACGATCCATCTGACATCAGCAATGATATCCCTTGTTCTACATCCTCTTCTGAATCCAGCATGAATTTCTGACAGCTCTCTCTCAGTGTACAGCTGCTATTGTTGTTGCTCTTCAGAATTCTTTTACCTGCATGGGATATCAATGATATTGTTCTATAATTTGAGCATTCTAATGGATCATCTTTCTTTGGAATGGGTACAAATGTGGATCTCCAGAGCACACGGGAGCAGATGAAGAGGGAGGAGGAGAGAGTGGAGCACAGCCTGGTCCACCAGGCCGTGAGGATTATGTTCCTGATTAGAGCAGCCAGTCCAAAGAGAGGACAACATGGCTGGCCCCACTATGAGACATGAAGCCCCTCACTGACCCATGGCGCTACAGGGGACAGCACCGGAGACACAGTGTGGGAATTGCATCTGACCTGATCCTACCACACCGAGGCAAAGCACTGGGGGAGTGCAGCGGAACAGCAAGGGAATGGTGTGGCAAGATCCCCGGGGAATGCTGAAAGTGAACTTTGGGGCGAGGGTGTGGTGCCCCAACGGACTGGACTGGAAAACAATCCTAAAGGCCAACAAACGATCCTTGAACTAATTACAAGCTTTTATTTCTTGATGTGTTTTGTTTTGTTCTTTGTCAGTGGTTTGATGTTGTTTTGTTGTCTGGTTGTATACTGTTGCTTTGTTTTCTTCTGTCTTGTTTTCGTGCATGTTATTATCTCCACAGGTCTGTCTAAAAAAGACAGGTTGGATAAACTATCTGGAGGAAAAACAATGGGACCGACAGTTCTGGGGGGACTTGGGATAGGAGGAGGTGGGGAATAAGGAAGTGGTGTTAACAAACCCATGGACAAAGGAACAACATGGGATCCAAATTGGTGGTGAGGGGGGAGTGGCAGGCCTGGTAGGGAATGATCAAGGGTAAGGTTATGTAAAGAAGAGGTATAGCTGTAACCCAGGTGGGGATGGAGCATGGTAGTAGGGCAGGAGGAAAGTCAAGGGAGATGAAGAAAAGAGCAAGGAGTCAAAGGGCATTTATAGAGGTCTAGACAAAGACATGTACATGCATATATATATATGAGGATGGGGAAATAGACCTATGTGCCTATATTTATAGGTTTAGTATTAAGGTGGTGGAAGGACCTTGGGCCTCTACTCAAGCACTCCCTCAATGCATGAATACTTTCTTCTATTAAATTGGCAATCTACAATGCTCGACACAACTGCTGAAGCCAAAGCGGGTGAACAAGTAAATGTGGTGAAGAAAGCTGATGGTGCCCGGCTATCAAAAGAGATAGTGTCTGGGGTCTTAAAGGCTTGAAGGTGAACAAGTGGCCATCTAGCTCAGAAGCAACAAAGCCCACATGGAAGAAGCACACCAGACTGTGCGATCACGTGGTGCCAAAGGGATCAGGTATAAGGCATCATAAAAAAATTAAAAATCTTACCATAGTGAATGAAGGGGGAAGTGCAGAGTGGAGACCCAAAGCCCATTTGTCAGCCACTGGAGATCCCTCACAGAGGGGCCTAGGGGAGGAGATGAATCAGTCAGGGTGCGAAGTAGCACCGATGAAAAATACAGCTTTCCCCAGATCCTAAATGCTTCCTCCCCCACCCTCCCAACTACCATGATCTGAATTCTACCTTGCAAGTCTGGATAGAGCAGAGGTTGTACACTGGTGAAGATAGGATCTGGAGGCACATGGAATCCAGGGTGGATGATACCTTCAGGACCAGTGGTGTGAGGGGCGATACTGGAAGAGTAGAGGGAGAGTGGGTTGGAAAGGGGAACTGATTACAAGGATCTACATGTGACCTCCTCCCTGGGGGACGGACAACAGAAAAGGGGGTTAAGGGAGATGCCGGATAGGGCAAGATATGACAAAATAATAATCTATAAATTATCAAGGGCTCATGAGGGAGGGGGAGCGGGGAGGGAGGGAAAAAAAAAGAGGACCTGATGCAAAGGGCTTAAGTGGAGAGCAAATGCCTTGAGAGTGATTGGGGCAGGGAATGTATGGATGTGCTTTATACAATTGATGTATGTATATGTATGGATTGTGATAAGAGTTGTATGAGCCCCTAATAAAATTTTTTAAATAAATAAAGTGTGGATCTCTTCCTTTCAGTTGGCTAGGAAGCTGTCTTCCACGTTTCTTGGCATAGACAAGTGAGTGCCTCCAGGGCTTCCTCAGCATATTGAAGCATTTCAATTGGGATTCCATCAGTTCTTAGAGCCTTGTCTTGTGGCTAGTGCTTTCTGTGGAGCTGGAACTTCTTCCTTCGGCGCATGGATTCTTCTGAGGAATCAGTGGAACCTTCTGAAAGGGCGGCATGTGGACTAGTCCCTTTTGTTACTGTGACTCTGTGTATTCTTTCCATATTCTTTTGCTGCTTCCTGAATCTCTCTTTTTTTTTAACCCATTGAATCTTTGGATATTGCAACTCCAAGCTTGATTTCTTTTTTCTTCTAGTGAAAGTGGAAACTCAGAATACATCCTACCTTAATCCTGCCCACTAGCATAACAGAGAACTCCCCCCAAAATGGGATTATAATCACAGGCGTAGAGACTAGAACTGACAATACATCACAAAAAAAGATACTACTTAGAAGAACCATAACTTACTACATTTCAGCATCAAAAACATAAACAAATAAAGATGGGAAGAAGTTTCAAAATGTCAAAAGCTACCATATTACATAACAACGGAAACAAAAACCTTGGTGGCTAATGCCATGAAGACAAGAGAGAGGTAAGATTGCCCAGAAGCTGTAAATTATGAACACCACAGTAATAATTCCAAACTCACAATGCTGACAAGCCCTTTTTGGACAGGGTAGAACTTCCCCTGCCGGGTTTCCAAGACAGTGCCTGTTCACCAGAGCAGAGAGTCCCATCTTTCTCCCCTGAGCTGCTGCTGGTGTTGAACTGTCAGTCTTGCCAAACACAGCCCAGTAGGGAGCCCCTACCCCATCAGGGCTCCCATGAAAACTACAGGAGAGAAGACATGAAAACGCTGAGATTCAAGACATTGCTAAAGAGGAAATAGAGACAAGGCAGATGAAAATAACCCCACAGTGAAATACAGCGTCCACAGTCACTGGTGTATGTCTGAAGGTTGGAAACAGCTTGAATTTAATACAGTTGTTGATTTTGAAAAGCACCATTTTTCCAGGTCGGCGGATAATCATTTCACTTGGATCCCTTAATGAGATAGGTTTCCTTCATCACCATCCCATGAATATGTACACAGAATCTAATAAAACACACGATGGACCAAACACACACATATTTATTTGTAAAAACAAGTCTTTAAATGGCCAAACCGCTCTAAACTTCTGTTTGGGCTACTGCAACAGGTAAACGATGTCTCCCTAGGTTCGTGCAAGCTCTTTGAACGGCGATCTGTGAATGAGCTTCTAGGAAGTGGGTTTGTAGACTCTGAATTTATTAAGAACCCTCAAAATTCATGCAAAATTTCCAAACACAAGCATCTATGACATCTGAAGCCATTTATTAGGGAATATGCCACAACAATGTAGGAAAAGAAGTGTGAGCATATGCTAAAGAGGGGGGGGGGTCAGGTCGTGAATAAAAACACGATGCAATGGTTTCAGGATTTGAGACGTCTGCCAGCTTTAAAAGTTTGTACTTTACTTGTGGTTTATTTTTTCATTATAAAAAACACATGACGTCTATTAACACATGACGTCTGTTCTTACTTGAGGGCATTGTTCCCCAAGTGGACGGTGCCCAACTTGCAACAGTTATTATGTACTTTGCATATTAATCTCATACCACAAACTAAATAACAGATATGTATATATAGATGTGTGTGTGTGTATATATATCATGAGGTTCGTGTTTTAATTGTAAAAGGCAAAACCATGCATTTTTTGGAGAAAACAGAATGTCTCACTATCTTCCATTTGCACTCTGAGGTCCACTCTTGCCCATTTTGTACTTGAACGCTGCCCAGGACGCAGATCCCTGAAGACAGTGTCCACTGTACACTTACAGCCTCCGTGTTGCCGCTGGATGTGTCCAATGGAGATCTCCAGGGCGGCCGGATGAGGTCGGGGTCTCTGAAGAGCCAGATGCACTGAGGTGAGTAAGTCATGATCTCTTTTATACTTGCTTCTCTGCACCCTAGCGATTCTCTCCCATGAGCTCACTTGCCTCTCTGTATCCGCTAATCCTCTCCCGTACTTTCTATCTCATTGTCTCTCCGTGCTGCGTGGAAGAAAATTTCTTCAGATATGGCTTCCAATTAATTTTCTCTTCTACTCTTAAGTTGTCATTTAACCTGCCCATAGAGGCTTTATTTTTTCAATTTTTATTATGTAGTCTTTGACATACTACTTAATAAAGGAAGGACTGAGACACAGAAATTATGAGCAAAATTATGGTAACCATAATGCATAATTAATAATAATAGTCATGAATAAAGGCTATACACATAGAAAGAAAAGCATTAAGTATGGAATATATGTGTGTATATATATATATGTGTGATTTTATTGTGCTTTGCTTTATTGTACTTCATGAATACTGTGTGTGTGTGTTCTATCAAGTAGAGGTTTGTAACAACCCTGCAACACACAAATCTATGGGCACCATTTTCTCAACAGCATGTGCTCCCTCTTGTTTATTCTCTTAATGCTTCAGGCTTTTTCATAACGCTATTGCACACCTAATAGACTACAGTGCAACGAGTAAGTATAACTTTTTTATATACTGGGAGACCAAAAAATCGTGTGACCCACTTTATTCTGATCTGCACTTTTTTTGTGTTCTGGGCAGGACACACGACATCTCTGAAGAATGCCTATACTGAACAACAGCATTTATAGAAGGTGGTGTCGTAAGAATTAGAGCGTTTAGGAGGGCCACCTTGACTGGTTTAAATCTCCATTAAGTGCAGTTTGAGAGTGCATATGGACACATCGCGTCCTGCGCGGGGGGCAGATGCACAAGGATTCCATAGAGGACAGGACTGGAAGAAGCAGCCTGTGTGGCACTTGCTAAATCTAGACAAGACAAAAAGGGGAAGGAAGACTAGGAGCCAATCTCAATTATGCATAAACAAAGATATGCAAATTCGAAACCATCTAATACCAAGTGGCTCCAGTAGAATTTTTGAAGGTTTATATTGGATGATGAAGTTATGTTCACTTTATGACCAAACATAAGAAAGGCTCTTACATGCTCGATGCAAGCACTACATTCAAGCGCAACCCAAACAATGTCACTTGGACCCCATTCACGCTTCCCTCTCTTGGCTCTATTCGCTCCTGCAATGGAACATTCTCAGAAAGCCCGCTCGGTATAGTAACCATTGGCAATGTCAGCCACACATTTCTATTACAGGGTTGAGTCTAATTAGACTGGCTTAGCATCATCTCATATGCCAATCTGAACCAATCGCTCTGATGGAAAGTGATGATTGGCTCAACGTGGGGCATAGCTCCAGAAACTAGGGTGAGTGAGTAGACAGTGAGACCCACTAAACTACTGAGCTGTGAGGGAGGGCATGAGGGAGAGTGACAATGTACCAGAAGAAGAGAAATGAATGCTGAGCAGAACAAGTACATATCTACTACGTCATCTAGAGCTTGGAATGTTTTTTCATTGCCTAACAGTGGAGGTTCATCTTGGTGCCGTGTGGTTGTCTAGTAGCTGCAGGGGGTCTGACAATACAAGGTACTTCAGACAGTTCAGGGGAAAATGAAATGAAAAGATATAGGATTTTTTCCCACAAACTTTTTGAAGCACCCTCATACATCTGAGTGGATTATTCTAGTTCATGATTAGTGCTGAGCAGAAGTGGTTTTCAGAAGCAGCAGTCATGGTAAGATGGATGTTACCCTAATCAGGGAGGTCTGAATGATTGCAAGACAGAGGCCAGGGCTCTCGGATTCTATGAAACTAAGTAGAATTTGTGGTGTTTTCTATTCTGATTCTCAGCTTGCTTTTGCAGATCAAGTCCTATATGAATAACACATAATTCTGTAAAGCTTTCCAGTAAAGTTAAATAAAGAAGAAGAATCTGTTTAATATTGTTAGATTCAATGTTGGAAAATGATAGGAAAATTATTCAGGAACATTCATTATTGAGAAATACTGCCCGCATTATCAATGCATTTGGCACACCTGGGATTCTGAAAACTACAATCCATGTTTTCTGAGCACATGACCTCATTGGCAACTTTCTCACTGCACACATATATCCTGAAATCCAAAAGCTATTAGTGCTCACAAAGTATATTTGCTGTAACAGATAAGAATAAAATTATTGATGATATTCACCTACTTTCTTTTCATAATATTGAGGATTCTTGAAGTTCTCTGCTTATGGACATTGCTCCGATTGAAACGAACAGACAGAATTTTGCTTATTTGGCAAAGGGGAGATGAATACAAATTGACTCATTAAATATAGCTCATCTTCTGTCTACCAAGCACCACCCTAGGCCCGGAGGATATAAGATGGAAAGGATGTGGTCTGTGCTCCCGAGGGATTCGTAGCCCGATGGATGAGGTGGGTAAGTTGAATACAGTGTGATAAATACCTAGATCAACTGTAGAATGTGCACAGTGGTACAACATATTGAAGGCCAGAAGAAAGAGAAAGCAATGGGTTGGGATGACAAGTCTTGAGGAATGTTTGTAGCGGGAAAAAGTGTCATAGAAGAGATTCAGATGAAGTGTCTTCTAAGAAAAGCAGAAAGTGGCACATCTTAGAAGGGGTCGAGATGGAAAGTGTAACTCAAGTAAACAAGGAAATGAGAGGGAATTGTGGGTACAGAGAACTCAAACTTGGCTTTCAGTGAAGGACTGATGCAGCTGACAACGCAATGCCTCCTGGTGGGACTTGAGGAAGGTAGCTACCAGAAATACCCACTGAGATTTTACTTGTGATAATTACAATTAATTTTGTCTTCAAGCCACTGTTACTAAATTATTATTCTTGGGTGCTTTAGGGAGAAATATTCGTTATTAACACCCTAGCACCAATCAGTTAAATCATATTTCCATCCTAAATATGTCTATGGTCTATGTCAGAGGTTGGAATTTTTTTAATGAAAGTCCAAATAGTCCAATAATCCCAGTTTTGCAAGTCACCGTCCCTACTGCTACAGTGCAGGGCCACACCGTCAGTTGTCTGTGAAAACAGCCATGGGAAACACCATCCCAGACAGTCGTGGCTGTGTGGCAACGGGACGTGAGAGACAGATACTTCTCCCAGGTCATACTGCTATGAATTAGTGAACTGAGAACTAAACCAAGAGTTTTGTTTCAAAAAACCGTGTCCTTTTCTAGCCATGTTGCTCCCACCAACAAATCTGCCCAAGTTGAACTATCTGTCTGGGCCCACCTCGCCCCTTTTCCTTTTTCTCCCGGAAGCCGGAAGCCGTCAGAGTGTAGGGATTCTTCCTCCCTCCTGAAAATGGTGCTGAAGGGAAAGGGAAACCTGGTCCTCAGCATTCTGGACTCCTGCCTGGAGGGAGGAATGCAACCCAGCCAAGTGCCTTCTCTCTCTTCAGGGAAACTTCCCTGTGAAGCTCATGGTGGGAAGCAGCCGGTTTCTGGTCCACGGCATCACAGGTATACATGGCTCGGATTTGGGTTCTATGTCACTCACCCAGAGCAAAACCTTCCAATTCAGAATCTACTTCTCTCCCCTGACCACCACCCCACCTTCGGTGTAGCACATCCCGGTTAGTATAAGCCTAGAGAGAAAAGCCTATTTAACACATTAGGTCGCACGATTCCACTGCTAAAATTCCTGTCATGTTTAGTGAATGTTTGGGTCTTGGACCATGAAACTCATTCTGAAAGGCATAAAAATATTCAAGAAGTAGGAATCTCAGCACTTTGTGGAGTGGGGGAGGGGTAAATTTGGCCACCTTTAATAATTTATTTTGTCATTTCTTGTTAATCCTCATTTGAATTTGAGAAGTCTTTAAGGCTTAGAGGGAACTTATTCTTGCCAAATAATCTATCTCCATGAATTCCGTTTTTGTGCATTTCACATGTCAGCGAGACACACAATAAAGCGACCATTACTTGCCAGTTGCATGAACTTTGATCTCAAATAGGTCATAGGTCAGTTGTCAACAAAGCACCAAATGTGAAATAATAAGCAACTTCCATGCCTATGATATTACGAGATTTTATTTTCCACATGGTGGACACAATGGCATATTTTTGTCTTTAATTCTCAGCGACTGACTATAATGTGGTTATTACTTGAAGTCTGAGACAGGTCTAACATTCTGCTGAAGACATAAATTTGTCGACATTACATAATCTATTATAATATAGCTTTCCTTCCTAATAGTTCAATGACCATTTCATGGTTCAATAGTATTAAAGAATTTAATGAGAGACCATTACAAAATTTGCTTTATAATGAAACAAACAAAAAGGCTAACGTTTAAAGATGTATAAAACTGGTCACTGGCAGGCATGGTTTCACACATTTGCTGCTGATGTTGCAGGTCCTCATGCTAAAGAAATCCTAATACCTTAAATGGTCTTAATTTAGCCAAACTCTGTCATTTATATAATTCATAAAGGACGTGTTAAAAGTCACACATTTTCTATTAAAACACGAGGTAAAGTGCTTGTAACAAGATGGGTGCTGTAGCTTCAGAATTAAGATATGTAAATGAATCGGGGCCTGAGATTAAAGCTCTTCAAATCCAGCTTGGTTTTGAAAATAATCCAGTGATACAAATGATGTTGACTATAACACCAGATGCTGGGATTTTAAACAACTATCTCTAACAAAATTATAAGTCCATTTGCATGCATGGCTAGCTCTCTGCTTCTGATGATTTATTCTAAAGGACTTGTTAGTTTTCTTCTATGAAAACTCATGAACCTAAGAGCCAAATAACCTTACTCTGATCTCATTTAATAAATCTAATAATGTCAGTATATGCTCAGTTTTAAGAAATTGTTTTATTTTTACAGTTCAGTTTTAGATCTCTCTTTATGACATATTGATGACAAATGATTCAGCTAAATTGAGATCTTTATTATTGTTGAGATTTTTCAGCAACCAGGTTTTAAGAGTAACCAGTTTTATGACTCTTAAAGTATTAGATGTGCTCAATTATCAGATTTTGTTAATGGCTTTTTCTTTTTTTTTTCTTCTCAATGTATTTATTTATATTTTAAAGCAACTGTTGACAAAGGTTCACTGGAAACAATCTGAACAAGGGTGACATCTCAGTCACTCCCACTGACACCCTGCTAGAAGTCACCTGGGGCCCCACGGAGCCTGGCCACAGCCGGCTCAGGGTTTGTCACCGATGCGCGGACTGGCTGCCTCTAAGCGCCCCCAACCACCCAGTGGTCTGAGGACCATGAATCAATCACTTCTAGGCTATTTTCAATTAAAAAAGTAAAATACCAATTAAAAAACTAATACATCTTCTCTCTTCAATGTTTCTGACGGAGACAATTTTGTTTTCTTCCCTTAGAGGCCTGGTTTCGGAGACTCTCCCAAGTCACACAATAAGCCAACCCCAAAGAGAAACGAGCGTCTACCGGCTCATAGTGCAATAAAGCGTTCTCTCAGGGTCAGGCCGGAGCGCGCTCTGAGAAGGGACATGCAGGGGAAAGTACGAAGTAAGCAGGTAGTCACGGGACTGGAAACGGTGATCACTTGCAATGGGGATGGTTGCGGGGGGGGGGGGGGGGGGGCGCGGGGGCGCCCGACCTGGCGGCGCTTGGGCGCGGCAGCTCGGGGACTCCATTTACGCTTTGTATTTGGCTTTTCCAGTTTCGCTGATGACGCAGACATGATTCAAGTCCCCGAAGTATTCATTGTAGTCCAGGGCATATCCCACCACAAACTTGTCTGGAATTTCAAAGCCAACAAAGTCTGGCCTATAGCCAACGCTTCGGGGAGTCCTTTTCACCAGCAAGCTGGCCCCCTTGACCATCTTTGGGTTATGCTTCTTGACCAGGGAGAGCAGGGTTTGCATGGTTTGGCCAGTGTCAATGATATCCTCAAAATCTACAGTCATTGGAATGGATCTATCACTATTTCTGTTCAGTGCTTTGATGTAATCCAGCAGGTCAGCAAAGAATTTATAGCCCCCTTTGAGCACGCAGAGCGCCACGATATGATGGCCTCCCATCTCCTTCATCACGTCTCGAGCAAGTCGTTCAGTTCTGTCCATAATTAGTCCATGAGGAATAAACACCTTTTCCAAATCCTCCACGTAATGATTAGGGATGCAAAATAAATCTAGGTCATAGCCTGGCTCATTGTCACTGATCACGACGCTGGGGCTGCGGGTCGCCATAGCGAGGGCGGCAGGAGCACAGGCTGAGGTCGGGCAGAAGAGGAAGGCGGCTAGGGAGAGAGGAGGAGACGCAGGCTGGGACCCAGGAGGCAGTAGGTGACGCGCGCGGGCTAATGGCTTTTTCTTATTCAATTATTTTCTTATTTAATTATCTTACAAAATTGTGTTGTTCCCACTTTCTGGTAAAATTTCCAGTTTAGTTCACAAAGCAACCATCCGCAAGGTATATTTCAACGTGTTAATGGTCTTGAAAATGCCTTTTTTTGGAAAATTTTTTTGAAATGTTGATGGTCATGAGAACGCCCTTGTTCTATTGGATAATGATTTATCACATCATATCACTTTGTATTTAGATCTGGAATACACTAGGAACCTAAGATATGCAATAATGCAAACCATCGACTGTCTTTGTCGTAAACATAAAATTCAATCCCAAAGTATTTATAATTACTTTCTCTGTTCAAGATGATTCCTTTTACAACTTTGGGCTGTAATAGCTGGCCAAGGGACTACATTTTATGCTCTTATCATATGTGACTGTCAGATATGGGATCGAAACCCACCCAAGGAGAATGTCGTGTTTTTGAGATTGACCGTCACATGTAATGCATGAAATCGAAGGACTCGTTCCCTAACTCTCCCTCACTCAGATGAAAATACCACATAGCTCCCAAGCTTTATTGTGCAGACTCCCCTGGTGGGTGAGCTATGATCCCTCCAGAGAAGTGCCTCCCCGCCAAAAAAAAACTGTCTCCAATAGAGGGCATACCAGAAGCTCCACCTCAGGTGAGATCAGAAAGGCAGGTGCTTCTCCATCAGAAGCTCTCTGGAGAGCCCATCCCACAAGAAGGCACGTTGGCCTGCCCAGACAGACCCGCTGTCTGACCAGATAGACTAAACCCATTGCCACATAGTTGATTCCAACTCTTGGCGACTCTGGGGACCAAGCAGAACTTCTCAAGGTTTCTGAGGCTTTACATCCATACGGGAGCAGACAGCTTCATCGTGCTCCCTCAGAGCAACTGGTGGGTTCAAACCACTGACCTTGTGGTTAGCAGTTAAATGTATACATGTGACCTACTGCACCACCAGGGCACCTCACCAGGGGGATTAGTCCATCCTTATGCAAGAGCAAGAGGCTAGGGAGCTACAGGGAATCCAGAAGTTTTCTGAGAAAGAGAGAGAGAGAAACACAAGACAAAGAGGTGCACACCCAAGGGAACAGACTTTGAAAGTTACCAAGGTGAAGAGGGTGAGGGTGGGAGGCTGAAGCAAGGAACAAGAGGGTTGAGAGATGTTGACTTGGGTGAAAAGAGCAATCTGGGATGGCATTTGGGTAAAGTACAGGGGTAGGTTGATAAGTGGTTTGAACTGCTGAATGCAGAGTTGATGGTCTGAAATGTAAACCCGCCACCTAATTCACAACAAAGAGGCATTCAAAAAAATTAGAACTTTGCTTGTTGAAATAAAACCCTAGCCCTTATATGCGTATACCAACAGGCAGTACTTTCTGAGAATTTAACAATGGGCTCTCCCACAAACCCTTCTCCCTTTCCGAATTTGAGAATGAATCTCAGTTTTAGCTCTTGGGGGGCCTATCACAATCACATATGCAGGTCAAAGGAAAAAAAAGTGTGTATGTGTGTGTTTGTATGTATGTGTTTGTATGTGTGTGTGTTTGTATGTATGTGTGTGTGTGTGTGTGCGCACATGTGTGGATACTGCTGACTTTAGAGAGGACTATGAAGAATGTTATTGTTGAAACATAATGTTAAATGTTTTGAGAAGGATGAGGGCAATGAATGTACAAATGTGCTTTACACAATTGATGTGTGTATGGATTGTGATAAGAGCTGTATGAGCCCTAATAAAATGATTAAAAAAGAAAGAAACATAACGTTAACCTCAAAGTGTCCTAGAGTATATCAGTGTTCCTGCCCCAGCTAAGGTGTACCATCCTAAGAATAAAAGGTAACTTCTTTTTTAGTGGGTGAAGGGAAACATCAGACAGTGTAAGACATGAAAAAAATCATAACAATTTATAAATTATCAACAATTCAAGAGGGAAGGAGGGGGAGGAAGAGAGGGGGAAATATGAGGAGCTGATACCAAGGGCTCACATAGAAATAAAATGTTTTGAGAATGATGATGGCAACAAATGTACAAATGTGCTGATACAATGGATGGATGTATGGATTGTGCTAAGAGTTGTGCGAGCCCCCAATAAAATTATTGGGGGAAAAAAGAAAAGAAAAGCTACAGGTTGAGGTAGTTTAGTTTTTAATGGTTGATAATTCATATCATTTAATGAATTTCAGCTCAGAGAAAAGCGTATGTCGCTAGCAGCACCTTGGACAGTAGTAATGGCTGCACAGCGTGACCGTTAATGTCACTGCATGTGGCCATGGCAAACGCCTCGTTACAGCTACTGTTACCACAATAAAAAGTACATGGTACAAATAAGAAAATTAAAAATCATTTTTGCTTGTGTAGATAAAGCAACATTCTACATAGAAAGCCATCTAACAATAAATATAAAGAGTAACCATTTGAATTCTTTCTAGGCATACACGGACAGCTGAACGTTCAACAATCTTTCAAGATACCCATCGCACCAACAATCGAGTATGAAAATGATAGTCATTAAGGTAACAACATGAATGATCAAAATTCAGCATCCATCTTAATTTTTCAAACTCTCTAAATCATCAAAAAGACATGATGAAAATTCAACATCCATTTCTAATATTAAGGACTCCCTAACTAAAACAGAAGGAAAACAATAAGCACTCTCTGCCGCAATCAAGAGCCGACATCAAGCTGACCCGCAAAATGCTTGTCATTTCCATTGAAATGAGGATCAAGGCAGCCATGTCCGTATCAACATTGTTCTTCAACAAAATTTCAAGGAGTCTAGCTAATGCATTATACATAAGAATTAAATAGTTCATATAACTACTAGAAAATTTGAAACCAAAATTATTCTCATTTCATAAGATATGATTATAGACACAAGAATAAAGTTGAGGTAATATTCAAAAGTACCAAGATTTACTTCATTTCGGCTAATAACCAATTAAAAATAGGAATAGGAAAGTAATTATTCATAGTATCAATAATTATGATGAAGTATACCTGAAGAAAAGCATAAAATTGGATTAAAGAATAAAAACAAAGACTATAAAAAATTGACCATGACTGGTGAGCTTGAACATTATAAAACTTCACCCCTCCATGCTATAGCAAAGTGTGGTAAAGAAATCATTTAGTGCCCTGCTACCAGAAAGAATAGCGACCGGGGTCTTAAAGGCTTGTATTAAAATAAGCAGCCATCTGAGTGAGATATCAGCTATGTCTACATGGAAGGAGCAGACCAACCTGTTGTTATCCGAGGACTGTAAATAATGAAATACAAGATCAGAAGAAGGAATTGTATTAAAGCTTACATTCTGAGCTTCTTAATTGCAGGAGGCTATGAATGACATTGAATGCCCATTTGCAGAGACCTGTGCAGATGCAGCCTGCATTGAACTCCCGCAGACTCTTGACCAGGGATGTGAACAGGCAAGTCCTCAGAGAGAGTGCTTAGGGAAGTCGATTACCGAAGATATAGTTGGGCCAAACAGCTTCCCTTGAGCACAAAGAGTGTTCTGGAATCCCCATTGTTCTCAAGACTATCCATAGCTTGGTATGCTCCACACAGCTGGGTACCTTGGCAACAGTCAGTGAAACACAAGTAAACATCTTTCTTGTACTTTCTCTTTTCAGTCAAGATCCATCTGACATCAGCAATGATCTTCTTGTTCCGTATCCTCTCTGAATCCAGCTTGAATTTCTGGCAGCTCCCTGTCAATGTACTGCTGCAATCATTGTTGGACACTTGAGCAAAAAAGTATTTGCATATGATATCAATGATAACTGTTCTAAATTTTGTGCATTCTGTTGGGTAGCCTTTTTTTTTTTTTTGAACGGGTGCAAATATAGATCTCTTCTAGTCAGAAGACTGGAAGACTGGCCAAGTAGCTGTCTTCCAAAGTTCCTGGCATAGACAAGTGAGTGCTTCCAGTGCCTAACCAACTTGTTGAAACAGTTCAGTTAGTATGCCATTAATTCCTGGAATCTTGTTTTTGGCTAATGCTTTCAGTGTAGCTTAGATTTCTTTCTTCAGCGCCAACGGTTCTTGCTCATCTGCTACCTGTAGAGCTGCTTGAATGTTGAGTAGTTCTTTTTGGAACAGTGAGTCTGTTTTCTTTCCATCTTCTTTTGCTGCTTCCTTCATCATTCAATATTTTGTCTGAAGAATCTTTCAATCTTGCAACTTGAAGCTTGATTTTTTTTAAAATTCTGTGAGTTTAGGATATGCTGAGTGTGTTCTTCCTTTTTTGTGTTAGATCTTTGCACATTTCATTATAACATTTTACTTTGTCTTCTTGAGATACCCTTTTAAATGTCCTCTTCAGCTGTTTCACTTAATCAGTTCTTCTATTTGCTTTATCTACTCTTATGATTAAGAGCAAGTTTCAGTGTCAAGTTTCTCTGTCAATTTCTAGGACACCCACGCCGCTATTTTCCTTCTTTCCTGTCTTTCATTGACCTTTGCTTTCCTCGTGTACAATATTCCTGATGTTCTCCCACAGTTCATCTTCTATCATGACATCAAATCTGTCCTTGAGATGTTCTTGAAATGCAGGCGGGGTAGACTCAGGGTAGTATTTTGGCTCTCGTGGACTTATTATGATTTTCTTCAGCTTCAATCTGAACTTATATATGGGCAACTGATGGTCAGTTCCACAGTCTACCTCTGGCCTGGTCGTAGCTGCCAATATTGAGTTTCTACATTGTGTCTTCCCACAGATGTCATCTGTCTGTCTGATTGCCACACATTCCATCTGGAGGGGGCCTTTGAAGAAGTCACTGTCTTGCAAAATTCTATCATGTGATCGCCAGCTCTGTTGCTATCACCAAGACCATATTTTCCAGCTACTGCAATCCAGTAGTTGGCTTCCTTTCTCTTTAGTTCCAACTTCTGTATTCCAATTGGCAATAATTATCAATGCATCTTGATGGCATGTTTGATCTATTTCAGAATGAAGATGTTGGTAGAATTCTTCCAACTTCTTCATCACTAACTTTCGTGACTGGTGCATCAATTTGAATGATAGCTGTATTGATTGGATTTCCTTGTATTCATGTAGACATTATCCTATCACAGACAGCATTGTGCTTCAAGATGGATTTTGTAATGTCCTGCCAGAGTAACCCATATAAGTTTCTGATTCAAAATGGTCCACACCAGTCTATTTCAGCTCACTAGCATCTGAAATATCAATCTTTATGCCTTCCGTTTCACTTTTGATGACTTCTAATTTTCCTAGATTCATACTTTGTACATTCCAAGTTCCAATTATTAATTGATATTTGCAGTTGTTTCTTCTCATTTTGAGTCATGCCTCATCAGCAAATGAAGGTCCTGAAGACTTGGCTCCTTCATGGTTTTCTATATGAGTGTCACCGTGGCTGACTCTACTGGAAGAAGGCCTCTTTTCCTCTGTCATATGGTTAGGGCCATCCAAGATGAGAAGCTCACCTTGTGGCATGGCCTTTGACAATAGTCTGCTCAAATTCATCAGATTTTCAGGAACTGACAACATTTCCATGTTATCCATAGGGTTTTCAGTGGCTAATTCTTAAGAACTGGAAAGCCTATTCCCTGTTCAGCCTGTTCTTAGTCTGGAAACCTGTTCATGGTGGATGACCCTGCTGGTATTTGAATACCACTGACATAACCTTCAGCATCTCAGCACCACGTAAGCCACCACAGTATGTCGTGCCAAACAAATGGTGGCACTGTTATAATGGCAATTAATTATTGAAAAAACATTCTAAAGAATATTTGTCAGCCATTAAAAAGGAAAAAAATAAGCTTTTTATCTTTTGGGGGATGCCCATGTATTAAGGAAGAAAATTATTTTAGAGTAATGTGTCAAATAGCCCTTCTTTAAAAAA
Source organism: Tenrec ecaudatus (assembly GCF_050624435.1). Taxonomy (NCBI): domain Eukaryota; kingdom Metazoa; phylum Chordata; class Mammalia; order Afrosoricida; family Tenrecidae; genus Tenrec; species Tenrec ecaudatus. The sequence continues at coordinate 123,149,125 of NC_134538.1, forward strand.
ACAAACTAAAGCAGAAAATACTATTTCCTTTTACCAGAGAATACAAAGAAAATGATTACTATCATGTAGATTACACCCATTTTCAGTGTCTCATTAAAAAAAAAACAACCTAGAGTGCAGAGTGGAAACCCAAAGCCCATCTGTAGGCAATTGGACATCCCCTTACAGAAGGGTGTCCGGGAGGAGACAGGCCAGTCAGGGTGCAGTGTAGCACCGATGAAACATGCAACTTTCCTCCAGTTCTTTAATGCTTCCTCCAACCACCTCCACCCCCACTATCATGACCCTAATTGTACCTTACAAATCTGGCTGGACAGAGCATGTACCTGGGTACAGATAAAGCTGGGAACACAGGGAATCCAGGACACATAACCCCCTCGGGACCAATATTGAGAGGAGCAATACCAGGAGGGGAAGGGGAAGGTGGGGGAGAAAGGGGGAACCAATCACAATGATCTACCTTAACCCTCTCCCAGGGGACAGACAAAAGGAAAATGGGTAAAGAGAGACATTGGTCAGTGTAAGATATGAAAAAAAATAAATTATTAAGGGTTCATGAAGGGAGGGTGTGGGAGGGAGGGGAAAAATGAGGAGCTGATACCAAGGTCTCAAGTAGAAAGCAAATATTTTCAAAATAATGATGGCAACAACTGTACAAATGTGCTTGACACAATGGATGGATGGATTGTGATAAAAGTTGTACGAGCCCCCAATAAAATGACTTATTAAAAACAAAAAAACCCTAAAACTACATGTTCCCGGCCTGAGGAGGATCCCAGTGATTATCCCAGTAGTTTCTGCGGGAAGAATGGACATTGCTGGACCTTTCTGAGAGGAAACTATAGAGACATGTGAGGATGGAAACTTTTAGAAACCTGATCTCAGTAGATGCTGTACTTAAAATAGTTATCTTCAAAGTTCATTGATTTGTTATTCTCCTGGAGAGTCACACAGTAAGGAACTGGTAGTTCTGTATGCTGTGAGCCTGCAGATTGTGCATCACCAGGAGCATAGAGAAAGGAGGAAGAAGTGCCTGATTCGGATATTATTATTTTCGGGAGATCCTCATGAGAGATTGTAATTTGTGAACATAATTGAAGCTGATCCAGATGGGCTCACTGCAACAGGGAAGGGGACACACACAGGTGATCTGGAAATCAACAAATGGGATCTAATAAGAATAAAACACCTGTGCACCTCGAAAGACTTTGCCAAGAGGGTGACAAGGCAACCCACAGACTGGGAGAAGATTTTTAGTAATGACACGTCAGACAAAGGGCTCATTACTAAAATCTACAACACCATCATGACCTGCAAAAAGAGGAAAACAGTTAACCCCCTAAGGAAGTGGGCAAAAGAAATGAGAAGAACTTTCACTAGAGAGGAGATCAATATGGCCAATAAATATATGAGAAAGTGCTCGAAGTCCCTTCCCATAAGAGAAATGCAAATCAAAACAACCATGAGATACCACCTAACACCCCTCAGGCTAGCTCAGATCAGTAAATCAGAGAGCAACAAGTGTTGGAGGGGCTGTGGTGAAATAGGAACCCTCCTCCACTGCTGGTGGTCGTGCAGATTTGTACAGACACTGTGGAAAGCAATCTGGCGATACCTAAAGAAAATGGAAATTGATCTACCTTACGACCCAGCCATCCCTCTACTGGGCATATACCCGGTTGAAGCAGCAAATAAAACACGACCAGTCATATGCGCTCCAATGTTTATTGCGGCACAATTCACAATAGCAAAGACTTGGAAACAGCCTAAGTTTCCATCGATAGACGAGTGGATTAGCAAACTTTGGCACATACACACAATGGAGTATTATGCAGCACTAAAAAGCACCGATGAGCACATGAAACACGTTATTTCATGGGAAGAGCTGGAAGGAATTATGTTAAGCGAGGTAAGCCAGACCCAAAGGGACAGGTACAACATGAGTCCCCTGAGGTAAGTACAATCAGCATGACAGAAATGGGGCATTAATCCACCCAAGGGGAGGGTATGGTTTATATCTCCACAGGGAAAGTGGGACCAGACTTCAACCCAGTGTCGCAAGGTGTGAATGCAATATCCCGGCGTGGAGGACGGAACCGGTGGAGAGGTCTGGGAGGCTGGCCCCAGCACCATAAATTAAGTGGATTCCTGCCCCTCCCCCGAAAAGAACTTGTTCCAAAGGACGACATTGACCCTGCAGCTATGGGAGATGGACATATTTGATCAGAGCACACGGGAGCAGATGAAGGGGCAGGAGGAGAGAGTGGAGCACAGCCTGGCCCACCAGGCCGTGATGATGATGTTCCTGAGTAGAGCAGTCAGTCCACAGAGAGAACAACATGGCTGGCCCTACTATGAGACATGATGCCCCTCAGTGACTAAGGGCGATACAGGGGACAGCACCGGAGACACAGTGTGGGAATTGCACCTGACCTGATCCCACCACACCGAGGCAAATCACTGGGGGAATGCAGCGGAACAGCAAGGGAATGGAGTGGCAAGGTCCCCAGGGAATGCTGAAAGCGGACTTTGGGGCCAGGGCGTGGTGCCCCAACAGACTGGACTGGAAAACGCTCCTAAGGGCCAGCAAAGATCCCTGAACTAACTACAAGCTTTTCTCTTGTGAACTGTTTTGTTCTGTTCTTTTTCAGTGGTTTGTTTTGGTTGTATTGTTGTCTGGTTGTATACTGTTGCTTTGTGTTCCTCTGTCTAGTTTTCGTGCATGTTAGTGACCCCACAGGTCTGTCTGAATAGGACAGGCTGGATGAACTATCTGGATGAAAAACAACGGGACCGACAGTTCCGGGGGGACTTGGGGTGGGGGGTAGGGGGGGGTAAGGAAGTGGTGTTAACAAACCCAGGGACAAGGGAAAAACATGGGACCCCAAAGGGTAGAGAAGGGGGAGTGGCAGGCCTGATGGGAAATGATCAAGGGTAAGGTTGCTTAGAGAAGAGGTATACTCTAGCCCAGGGGGCGATGAAGCATGGTAGTAGGGCAGGAGGAAGGTCAAGGGAGATGGAGGAAAGAGCTAGGAGTCAAAGGGCATTCATGGAGGTCTAGACAAAGACATGTACATGCATATATATATAGGAGGTTGGGGAAATAGATCTTTGTGTCGATATTTATAGGTCAAGTATTAAGGTGGCGGAAGGACCTTGGGCCTCTACTCAAACACTCCCTCTATGCATGAATACCTTCTTTTATTAAATTGGAACTCTATGATGCTCACTCTCCCGAAACAACGGCTGGAGCCAAAGTGTGTGAACAAGTAAATGTGGTGAAGAAAGCTGATGGTGCCCGGCTATCAAAAGAGATAGTGACTGGGGTCTTAAAGGCTTGAAGATAAACAAGCGGCCATCTAGCTCAGAAGCAACAAAGTCCACATGGAAGAACACACCAGCCTGTGTGATCGAGTGGTCCCAAAGGGATCAGTTACCAGGCATCAAAGAACAAAAAATCATATCATTGACTGCACACCTCCATGATAGGATCGCTGAAGACAAATGGGTGCACAAGCAAATGTGGTGAAGAAAGCTGATGGTGCCCGGCTATCAAAAGAGATAGTGTCTGGGGTCTTAAAGGCTTGAAGGTGAACAAGCGGCCATCTCGCTCAGAAACAAATAAGCCCAAATGGAAGAAGCACACCGGCCAGTGCGATCACGAGGTGCCCAAGGGACCAGATATAAGGCATCATGCAAAAAAAAAAAAAAAAGATATGTGTGTGTATGTATGTGTATATATGTGTATATGTATATATGTATGTGTATATATATATTATATTAAATGAAGGGGGAAGTGCAGAGTGGAGACCCAAGGCCCAAGTGTCGGCCAATGGAGATCCCCTCATAGAGGGGCTTAGGAGAGGAGATGGGTTAACTAGGGTGTGAGGTAGTATTGATGAAGAACACAGCTTTCCCCCAGATCCTGGATGCTTCCTCCCCCCAACTACCATGATCCGAATTCTACCTTGCAGGGCTGGATAGGACAGAGGCTGTACACTGGTACATATGAGGGTTGGAGGTACAGGGAATCCAGGGTGGATGATACCTTCAGGACCAAGGGTGTGAGGGACGATGCTGGGAGAGTGGAGGGTGAGTGGGTTGGAAAGGGGGAACTGATTACAAGGATCCACATGTGACCTCTTCCCTGGGAGAGGGACAGCAGAGAAGGGGGAAGGGAGACCCCGAATAGGGCAATATATGACAAAATAACGAGGTATGAATTACCAAGGGCATATGAGGGAGGGGGGAAAGGGGAGGGAGGGGCGGGGGGGAAAAGAGGACCTGATGCTAGGGGCTTAAGTGGAGAGCAAATGCCTTGAGAATGATTGGGGCAGGGAATGTATGGATGTGCTTTATACAATTGATGTACGTATATGTATGGATTGTGGTAAGAGTTGTTGGAGTCCCTAATAAAATGTAAAAGAAGAAAAGAGAAAAAAATGATTAGGGCAAAGACTGTACAGATGTGCTTTATACAATTGATGTATGTATATGTATGAACTGTGTAAAGAATTGTATCAGCCCCAATAAATTGTTAAAAAAAAAAAAAATAAAAAATAAAACTACATGTTCCCATATACATAGACGGTTTCTGGAACATTGTACACCGACTGGAGTGGAATTTGTATGTGAGTAGAGAAAAGAAATTGTTCTTCATATGATTTTATACTGCTTGTATTTGTTTCATGGATAAGAAACATATATTCATTTTTGGCATTTTGGTAAATAAATTCCAGTAGTGGAGAATAACTAACCCTCCAAGAACCGTTGACTTTTCACAGATGACACGGAACATTTTACTGGGAAGAATGGATCTACTTCAAATCATTATGCTGTGTGGGACAGAAACTTCTCCAAACACAGCCAATAGCAAACTACACATTAACTTAGTCTGCTTACTCACAGCTCTTTAAAATATTCCTGTATCACATACATGACTTTAGTTCTTGACTTTAAAGTTTCTTATCACCTGTAAGATAACTGGACAGTGCCTTTCAGAAGGGCCACATGGAAGGGATGATGAATCCAGGGTGCAGTAAAGCACTGATCAACCACATAACTGGTCTCTAGTTCTTTAATATTTCCTCACTTTACTGTTAGGGTTTTTATTTGCTTTACCTCATTAATTATGTTAGACTTGTGTATGTTCATTATATATTTAAGCTCCTTCGAGACATGAAAGCCAACATAGATAACCCTTCAGAAATATTAACATCAGGAATGGTTCCCTGAGAGTAGGGCAAGGGCGGGGCGTGGGGGAAGAGTAGGGAGCGGAAGCATTGATGACTGTATAACCCCACTCAAGGGGAACAAACACCAAATTGTATGTGAATGGACATGTTGGATGGTGTAAGACATGGGAAAATAAATAAATAAAGGTTCCTGGGGTAGAGTGGAGGAGGCGGGCGGGGATAAAGGGGAGCTGATATCAAGGAGTTCAAGAAGGAAATGTTTTGAAATTAATTGTGGTAGCAATTTTTACAATACTGCTTGATGTGATTGAACTATAGAGTATTGTGATATCTATGAGATCCCAATAAAATGAATTAAATTTTTTAAAATTAAAAAGTAATAATAACAAAGTTTCTTATATGAGGATCCCCCTGAGACTGGGAGGGGAATCTTTAATAATGGGCTATTAATAGGGTTGCTATGCACCCTAATCGACTAGATGGCATTGGGTTAGCTGGTTTGTTTGTTTTCTTTGGGTTACTGTGTGAAATGTAAACAGAAGGGGTTCCTGAGTCGATCCTCCATGTCTAGGAACACCATTCCTCTCACTCAGTGCCTTTTCATTTTGTCTCGTGTTGATCCAAACATACACAAACCTCTGTATGTTAAAAGGATTTGCTGCGTGGGCCTTAAAGAAACCTAGAATTTGGGGAGTTCATTTCACAAGGAATTGAGAAAAGCCATGTGAAGCCATCTCCAGCAGAAGGCAGCCCTTAGTCACACACAGCAACGGATGGCATTATTAAGAGAATAAATATTCTGCTGTTCTGCGTATAGGGAAGCTCAGCGGGAAGAAATTACAATAATTGTTAAGAAATCATTTACTTGTTTAAGCCTATGCTACAGTAGTTGAACCAGCTGAATGTAGAACACAGAGAGATGTTTAAAGGTATTTATTATTTGGAGCTCCTCACATTGAATTTTTATGTTTACATTGTCTTAATTACAGATCAAAATAAATAGAGTATGGAGGAAAAGTAAATGAACCAAGGGTTGACTACCAGCTTGAGTAGGGAATTCTAATTGGAGAGCAATCGCACCTATGGATACGGATAACGCTTGTAAACGCAGTTATCACATCCTTCCTTCTATCTCAGCTCTAAATCTGAAGCGATAATTACTTTCAAAACAAAGTCGTTCTGAATACATTGATAGGCTTTGTTTTCCCCAGGACTATAAGTAGCAAATTTCAGCACCGATGAATCATGTTATTTCTCATTGCACTTAGCAAATTCTAATAAGCAGTGAAAAATTCCTTTCAGGGTAGTTATTTACTTTAGGACAAAATGTTTGAGGCTGCAATCTGGCCCAGAAAACGGAGCAAAAAAGAACAGGAAAGGGAAATGAAGTATCTGTCATCGAGACTAGTGTGCTGCTCTGCGGGACCGCAGCCATACAGCCTTTTCCTCAGAAGCGCCTGTCTTCCCCTCTCAAGAGCAAAACTCATCCCAAATTCTGAAATGTAAATAAAAAACAGAAAAGCAATGAGGCTGCTCAATGAACTCACTGTGAAAGAATTAGAAACAGAAAAAGCCTTGAAGAAAATATACTTCATCAGGGTTTTTCTGCAGAAATTAGACAGACACTTGTAACATTCACAGAACAGACAGAAGATAATTGTGGTCGATTATATTACTCCTACTCCTGTGAAAGTATCTCACAGTCCAGGAAATGAGTCTTGCAATCCTTCCCGTATGTGGTAATATGTCCCAGTGAGCTTTATTGTCTATTATACGGCCTACTTTCACACAGGCGAAGGGTGGACCCGCATTTTTATTGATTTTTACACACCACCCTTTCTGTACCCAAAAGAACTTCATACAGCTTACAAAGACACATAAAATGCTACTGGACTTCATAAATTAAAAGCTTGAGCAAAGAAGACAAGAAAATAGCGATGGGAGAGAAAATGGAACTGAGAATAAGGCCAAGAAAGACAAAGTGCAATGGCCTGCACTCTGACTACCTGTGGGCTACAAAAGAAAGCGATCCAGTCCTCATGTATCCTTGTAAAGGAAAACCAAACACACCTGATGGACTTTCAGCAGAGACTTAAAGCATTGGGTGTCATAGCAGTCAGAGTACAAGGTGAGCCAAACTCACCGCCACAGAATCAACTCAGACTCATAGCAACCCTGTCAGGACAGGGTGGAATTGCCCCATTTGGGTTTCCAAGGCTGAAACTCTTTACGGAGTAGAAAGCCTCATCGTCGTCTCCCAGAGTGGCTGGTGGTTTCAAACTGCCAACCTCGTGGTTAGCAGCCCAATGTGGAGCCACTATGCCACCAAAGCTCCTAAAGCACAAGTTGTTGTTGTGAAGTAGCACTGAGTCAGTTCTGACCCGTAGTGACGCTATGCACACAGAACAAATTAAATCATGCAGTACTCATTATAATCCCGGAGCATAGTATCTACATCAAATCATTTAATCATCATAAAATTGAATGAAGTCGATAATATTAATGCCTTCTTTTCAAGCATTAGGAAACTGAGGAGCAAAATAGTTGGGAACTTACAAACTAAGACACACTAGGGAGAAAGGCTTGGGGAACCTGTTCCAAAAATTAACCAATGAAAACCCTCTATGTAGATCACAACCGTCCAATCTCCAACCAATCATGGGGATGACCTAGAACTGGGCAGCATCTCCTTCACTGTGATGGGCTGCCAACTGTGAGTTCAGCAGTTCAGAAACCACCAGCTGCTCCTCGTGAGAAAGATGAAGCTTTCCACACTGGTACAAGAGGAGTAGTCTTGGCAATCCCCAGGGGCAGTTCTACCCTGTCCTATGGGGTCACTATGAGTCAGAATCGACTCAGTGACAGTAAATCTCAGCACTGGCGGATTTAAACAGCTGACCTGTGGTTAGCAAGCCAATGCCTACCAATAGTGACGCAGGGCTCCATTGGGGGCTTATCTGTCTTACATATTCATCTACAGGAAACAAATTTGATGACAAATGAACAAAACTACAAAAATAAATATGCTAGCAACTTAGATTTACTACGACGCGCGGGGGTGTTTCAGACTACGTGTGTGCTGCTCGCAACATTAATATGAAACTGAATACTAAGACAAGGGTTCTTTTGGGTTGGCATGCTATTAACATGTGATAGCTCAATTCTTCCTCCAATGAGACCACTGAGACACCGAACTCATGTGGCCTGTGGTGACAAGACATTTCAGCGTATCACGACCATCCGTGCTCTTTTCCCATTACCTGCCAACAATTCACCGTGCCACGTGGCATCGACGTTGCTAGAATCACAAATATAAACCCAGACAGTGAAACTGTGGGGCATTTTCCAATTATGAGATGGCAATCACACTATATAAAATGCACTTATATTAATTTGTTTTCTAAAAGTGAAATAAAAAACACGGGATTTAAATATTCTTGTGAAGAATGCTCAAGTTCCCCCTTTTTAAAAACAATTTTTAAAAGACACCTTTTTATTGCGAAACATCCATCAGTTGTATTTTACAATGGTCTTAATTGTCAAAACATATCAATTACATAAGCATTACTGATATTCATACTACAAGCAGTTATTTCTTGTGGGAAGGGAGACAATTAAATAGGATGGTATAGAATTATTAATGATTTTGGACACCTTCCTACGAAAAATAGTAATAATACAGGGATTTGGGATATACACACCAATGGGAAATTTCATTAAAATAATTTTGACAACTTGGTTTGATCTGAAGGTAGATTGTTGAGTAGAGACAAGTCAAGGTTGGAGGACAAAGTGTGTGGTGATGTGGAAGAGAAGCACTGGATTCAGCAGCTGTACTTATACGTTGCTAGTTAGAGACAGATGCAGAGACTTCAGCTTCAAGACGGTCTGTGCGGAAGGCTAAGAACCTGATGAAGACTTGAACCTGAATAGACACACTCCATTGCACTCAAAATTGGTAGATGTAATGTTCTTATGAAATGTTCTATCCAGGAATGTATATTTATGTAATATCTTTAAGCTGAGACATCAACAAGAACTTAAAGATTTCCCTTGTCCTTCATTTTGAGTCATATTAAGAGTTAGGATGCTTTCAAACTGACCTAAATCACATTAAAATGTATTTCCTCGTATCACAGAATGTCCAGCGTGCATATTGACATAGGGTTGATTGTTGATTGACTGGGGAGTTCAAAAGAGTCCAGGCCCAAGGCTCTTTCCACTTCACCGTTTTGCCTCCCACAGTCTGAACGGCTTCGGTGATAGAGGGAGGTGATGCTGCGTGTATATACAGCAGAGCAGTTTCTTCTACAGTGGTGAAAAAGATTACTTTTTTTCAATCTAATTAGACCAACAGGGGTCCTTTTGCCAAGTGATCGATATGCATTGATTGGCATAGGAGGTTACTTATTGCAGCCAAGAAACATGACTTCGGTTTAATTGGTGTAGATTACACAGAGTTCATTCATGGCTGGGGCTCGGCTAGAGGCAGTTTCCTCTATGGAACAATAAAACCTTTCCCTGAAAATGTTAGCCCCTTTATGACTCGTGGGACACGTGATACCCACCTACATTTCCACCTGTGGGATTTATTGGGAAGCTGTTATTCCACTTGTGTGCACACTGCCATCTGGTGGGAACCTGTATAACTGCATTTATCTGAAGAAACCAGATGTAACCCACCAACTCCAGCACCAGAGATCCCTTGGGATACAGGTGTCCCACTAATTTTATCAAAATAGATACTACTTATATAAAAAAGGTTAAATTTCACTCAGAATACCCCTACTACTGAAAACACATTGTTTCATCAAAAAAATTAAAGCAGAGGTTAATTTGGCCTTAAAAGGAAAATTTGGGTATATGACTTAATTTATCTTAGATGGACTACAGGGGCAATTGTGACACAGAACTCAGTGACTAGCCACCATGTCATGAGGGACACATCTCTGGGGAGGAGTTTCTTTCTTGAAGAGTCAAATGTCATTTGTCGTCAATAAATCAGAGCAGGTATTTTATCCATTAAAACCATTGTTTTAAGTCAAATGCACAGAAATAAAGATCTTTTCCTTTTCTTAATTTCATTATAAAGTTTTCCTGTGATTTTGACTTCATTCACAGGATCATTTTAATTAGCATAAACAGTTTCTGCATTGGGTTAACCTACTGGGCAAACAAACTAAAGTTATATCATATGTCTTCACTCCACACGGAGCAACATTAAACTAGAAGAGAGTTAAGCTAATAAACATGCCAACTGGGAGTGTACAGTTCATCACCTACTAATTTAATCAGGAAGATTTCTTGAGTTAGACTTTGAGCTGGATAGGAATGAAAAGTTAGACAGAAAGGAAGGGACTCCAGAGACACATCTCCTCCGGCCAAAGAAGGAGCTCTGGTAGCAAATGGTGAAGTGCTTGGCTGCTAGCCCAAGGTCGGCATTTTGAACTCTGTGGGAGAAAAGACCTAGTGATGTGTTCCTGTGAAGACTTGAGTCTAGGGGGATGTGTTAGGCAGCGTTCTCTAGAGAAAGAAAACCAGGACACTTATAATTTTATATATCTCTCTGTATATATGAATATAACAGTTAATTAGTCCACACAGCATTAAGAGGGCTCAGTTCAACTCACTTCCATGGAACAGTTCATATACTGGAAGTCCTTTGACTCACATGGGCTGCCAGGTCCAAGGTCAAGGAAGCACACAGCAGAGTCCTCCCTGGGGCAAGGCAGGCAAAGTCTGCACACAGTCAGCAGGCAGCATGGTGGGTCACCCAACAGTCAGTAGCTTGGGAGCTTGGCAAAGCAGGACTGGATAGGATTTTCAACGCAAGCAATTCAAGACGAAGGAATCCACCAGCCTCAAGCTTAAGTGATGTATGCACCAGCAGATTGATGAAGCAGGTCTCTAAGGAGCCTCAAGCTCTAGCAACATGATCCATGGATTGACCTGGCGCACAGGGAATTTAGCTCACATGTTGAGGCAGAGAACTAGCTACAGTGCAGCATGAATGCTCTGGTACAGTTCAGATCACCAGAGAGCAAGAGAGGTGGGGAGGGGAGTGGGGAGGGGGGCAGGCCTTGCAGAACCATTTGTCTCTTTGGCTTCCAATCAAACTGCAACATGATTAATCCCACATGCTCCTAATGGCCAGGTTGGCACAATAAACCTAACTATCACAAGTGAAGTCCCACCTTGTGCTAAAGGATCTGTAAGGAGGATGGATAATGCTCCCACATAGTTACGCTTCAGTTAAGTAGGCCATTTTGACTTCGCTTGATTCATGTGGTTGCAGAAACTGATGAACTAAGAAGCAGAAGATGGTGCAAAGTTGAATGAATCCAAGATCCAATGCTGTCTGTCTTCCGATAGTGCCTAGGATTGGCAGGCAATATGGCCAGAGGACAACAAACCAGATCCAGATCCAGCCAACGTGACAAGCTTTCCCACTGAATCTGCTTAAAATGAGTAGGCCACACCCCTGAGGCAGTTTTCTTCCACTTGCAGAAAGTCTGTGACCTAATCAACTGCTGCCTCTCACAGAACTGATTACATTGTTAGATTCCAGCATGGAATTATTAGATCATGTGTTAGGCAGGGTTGACTAGAGAAACAAATCCGAAATAAGTCCAGAGGCAATCATATATGCACAAGAAAGAGCTTTATATCAAGAAGTAATTGTGCATCAATGAAACATCTCTGCCCAGTCCAACTCAAGTCCCTAAGTCTGACACTAGTCCATAAGTCCTTCTCCAGACTCACACAGCCACATGCAATGATGCAGAAAACAGGAAGTTCAGAGGCCGGTGGGTGCAGAGTCGTGCGGATCCAATGCTGGTGGCCACATCACAGGGCTCATGCAGGTCTCAGCGCATCAACAGGAAGGTGAAGGCAGAGAGGTGGGGGTTCCCAGGATCCTCCTTATGAGAAGGCCATGCCCAGAGGAGGCACCATCAGGCTGCGACCTGATTGACAGGCTAGACTCTATCCCTACACTTTTATTTATCAAGTTGACATGAAATGATCTAACTACCACAGATCACATCATAGGGATTACTGCCAAACTACTGAGAACCCTGGCCCAACCAGGTTGACACAAAACCTAACTATCACAGGACCCGTAGTGTCAGTAACTTCTACCAGGCAAAATTATTTATTACTTAGTGTGTGGTCTTAATTGATATTCCCAGGTCCAAAAAGTGAGCTACTCCTGGATCTTGCTGGAAATGGGATCCTTACACAGTGAACCACCCACTGGATCCAAAAAAAAGTTATAGCATCAGAGAAGCAGCAGCAAAACAAGGAGGCATAACGTGGAAGGAAGACAGGCATGGATTCCCCAACCCAGGCAGCAAATAAAGCTGAGGGCTTTTCTTCAGGGGCCAGCTTACAAGGTGGGCTGCCTCTGGCCCTTGATTCAGGGAGCTGGCTGTGCTGACCCACGCAGCTGGAGCTGGGTGCCTTCGGGGTGAGGCTTTCAGCAGAGTGGGAAATGCTCCTCGGGCATGTCGTTGCAGACCTGAAAGAACTTTGTATATGTCTTGATGAATAACTCGACCCTGGGCATTTCTCACTGGCACTACAACCTGTTAACTTCCTTAATAAGCCCTTTAATCACGAATTCCATCTGTGAATTCTGTGTAACCATTGCAATGGAGATCCGAGCCAAGAGAGGTGAAATCAAGAATATTAATTAAGGCAGCACAATTATTGAGGAGGATGAGATTCATTGTAATGGCTCCAGACTCAAAGAAGCATGGGGGTGGGGGTTGTTTGTTTGTTTTAAGAGACGGAACTAAGAAGGCATGAGAAGTAAAACATTTGATTCCTAGAATGGCTATTTTGGTGACCATTACTTGTAATGGATGTGAGGAATGATATGCTGCATCTGAGAGAAGAAAGCTGCTTCTGGGGGGAAAGGGCTGGCTGATTGAAATTCATAGGAGACCAATGCCAACTGGACCCATCTCGTCAGAGTTCTGGGTCTTGGAACAGTCTAGCCAGGCCGTATTTCATAATTAGATATGGTCCAGAGGTGGAGAAGAGATTACTGTATTTGAGTATTATTTAAAAGGTTATGGATTATATGTTTATTTGGCTTTGCTACTGATATTCAATATTTCTAATACCTGGTATTGTATTATAGGAAATCTACCATGATTAAACCACCAAACTAAATTCACTAGCAACAAATTGATTCCAACTCATAGCAACCCTTAAGGACATGGTAGAACTTCCACTGTGAATTTCCAAAATGGTAACTCTTCACGGCAGTAGAAAGCCACGTCTTTCGCCTGCAGAGGGGCTGCTGGTTCTGAACTGCTGACCTTGTGGTTAGTAGTCCAATGTATAACCATTATGCCACCGGGATATTAATTGTGATTACAAGAGCTTGTACGTCCACCTTCAGCCTATATTTGATTAGATATGCTAAAAGGGGAGTTAAGAATTGCCTAAAAAGGAAAGGCTTTTTTGAATGAAGCCAAGGTAGAGTAAAAGGCTTAGAAAGAAAGTCTGAGCCCCACCCAGAACCCAGAACTGCTGAGAAAACAGAAGTTTTATATTTGAGAGGAAGACCTGCAGAGAAAAGGACTGCTCTTTGAAAAATTTCAGCAAGCAGCTTGTGGTAGTTACATGATCTGGCATCAATTTGAGGATTAAGAGTGTAGGGGTGGAGCCTATCCTGTCAATCCAGAGATAGCCAATGAGACCTCTGTGTAGGCATAGCTTTCTCCTAAGAATTCTGGGAAATCTGTTTTTTCCTCCTTGGAGGCGGGAGAGACTTTCTGCTCACTCCCTTGAAGACGCTCTACTGACAAGACACATGACAGTATTCTGATAGACTCCATTCCCTGGGAGCTGGAGAAGCCACGCAGACCTACCCTGATGCAGCCCTGGGTGCTGGGGAAACCACATGGAGAACCCTGCCAGTGCTGAGATGTTTACAACGCCACTGGATCCACAAGATTTCCCACCCACTGGACTGTGATGTTCCTGTCATTGCATGTGTTTCGTGAGTCTCAACACAACTTTATAGATTGGTATTGGCCATATGGGCTAATACCGGATTTAGGGCTTGATCTGAAATGGGATGGGATGTTTTCTCAATATTCAATTACATACTCTTGTATATAAACCTCTTTCTTATATACAAGTACATGTTTATGAATTTGTTTCTCTGGTCCACCCAGACTAACACACAGTTTGCCATTGGATGCACTGAAGCAAGAAAGTGTGTGCCCAGCAGCAGAAACACCCTTCTTGGAGTGAAATGTAAGGGAGCTGGTGAGTTCAGTGTACTCATTACAGCAACCACCTGGATCTGCTCACGGAGGGGAAGGAAGAGGGAAACTGAGCAGACTAGCATCTTGGAAAAGTTGGACATTTGTGACTTCTTCAATCTTCAACAACTTGGCACTAGTTTGGTATTAATTCTTTTTTTATATCAAAAATAATTTATACACTGTAGCAAGGCAATTCCCAGAAATCTAGATGAATTCAGCCCATAAATATTCAGATATAACTTATTGCTTTATATTATTACTTTTATGAAAAGACAAGGAAACCTTTTTAAAATGACATAGAAATAGAGTGTATAAAGCTTATAATTTTATGTAGACAGCATTAACAGTGCAAAATGAATTTTCTTTTTTTTTAAAACATTTTATTAGGGGCTCATACAACTCTTATCACAATCCATGCATATACATACATCAATTGTATAAAGCACATCCATACATTCCCTGCCCCAATCATTCTCAAATCATTTGCTCTCCACGTAAGCCCTTTGCATAAGGTCCTCTTTTTCTTTTTTCACTTCCCTCCCCGCTTCCCGCTCCCTCATGTGCCCTTGGTAATTTATACATTGTTATTTTGTCATATCTTGCCCTATCCAGAGTCTCCCTTCCCCCCTTTCTCTGCCATCCATCTCCCAGGGAGGAGGTCACATGTGGATCCTTGTAATCAGTTCCCCCTTTCCAACCCACTCACCCTCCACTCTCCCAGCATCGTCCCTCACACCCTTGGTCCTGAAGGTATCATCCACCCTGGATTCCCTGTGCCTCCAGCCCCCATATGCACCAGTGTACAACCTCTGCCCTATCCAGCCCTGCAAGGTAGAATTTGGATCATGGTAGTTGGGGGGAGGAAGCATCCAAGATCTGGGGGAAAGCTGTGTTCTTCATCAGTACTACCTTGCACCCTGACTGACCCATCTCCTCTCCTAAACCCCTCTATGAGGGGATCTCCATTGGCCGACACTTGGGCCTTGGATCTCCACTCTGCACTACCCCCTTCATTCAATATGGTATATATATATGTGTGTGTGTGTGTGTGTGTGTGTGTATACACACACACAAATATATATGCATATACATATATATATATATCTTTTTTGCATGATGCCTTATACCTGGTCCCTTTGGCACCTCGGTATTAATTCTTTTTTTACATTTTATTAGGGACTCATACAACTCTTATCACAATCCATACATATACATACATCAATTGTATAAAGCACATCCATACATTCCATGCCCCAATCATTCTCAAAGCATTTGCTCTCCACTTAAGCCCCTTGCATCAGGTCCTCTTTTTTTTTCCCCTCCCTCCCCTTTCCCCCCTCCCTCATGTGCCCTTGGTAATTTATACATCGTTATTTTGTCATATCTTGCCCTATCCGGAGTCTCCCTCCCCCCACTTCTCTGTTGTCCCTCTCCCAGGGAAGAGGTCACTTGTGGATCCTTGTAATCAGTTCCCTCTTTCCAACCCACTCACCCTCCACTCTCCCAGCATCGTCCCTCACACCCTTGGTCCTGAAGGTATCATCCACCCTGGATTCCCTGTGCCTCCAGCCCCCATATGCACCAGTGTACAACCTCTGCCCTATCCAGTCCTGCAAGGTAGAATTCGGATCATGGTAGTTGGGGGGAGGAAGCATCCAGGATCTGGGGGAAATCTGTGTTCTTCATCGGTACTACCTCGCACCCTGACTGACCCATCTCCTCTCCTAAACCCCTCTATGAGGGGATCTCCATTGGCCGACACTTGGGCCTTGGGTCTCCACTCTGCACTTCCCCCTTCATTGAATATGGTAATATATATACATATATACATATACATATACACACATATACACATACATACACACACTTATATCTTTTTTTTTTTTGCATGATGCCTTATACCTGGTCACTTGGCACCTCGTGATCACACTGGCCGGTGTGCTTCTTCCATGTGGGCTTTATTGCTTCTGAGCTAGATGGCCGCTTGTTCACCTTCAAGCCTTTAAGACCCCAGACACTATCTCTTTTGATAGCCGGGCACCATCAGCTTTCTTCACCACATTTGCTTATGCACCCATTTGTCTTCAGCGATCCTATCATGGAGGTGTGCAGTCAATGATATGATATTTTGTTCTTTGATACCTGGTAACTGATCCCTTCGGGGCCACTTGATCACACAGGCTGGTGTGTTCTTCCATGTGGACTTTGTTGCTTCTGAGCTAGATGGCCGCTTGTTTATCTTCAAGCCTTTAAGACCCCAGTCACTATCTCTTTTGATAGCCGGGCACCATCAGCTTTCTTCACCACATTTACTTGTTCACCCACTTTGGCTCCAGCCGTTGTGTCGGGAGAGTGAGCATCATAGAGTTCCAATTTAATAAAAGAAGGTATTCATGCATTGAGGGAGTGTTTGAGTAGAGGCCCAAGGTCCTTCCACCCCCTTAATACTTAACCTATAAATATAGACACATAGATCTATTTCCCCAACCTCCTATATATATTTTCATGTACATGTCTTTGTCTAGACCTCCATAAATGCCCTTTGTCTCCTAGCTCTTTCCTCTATCTCCCTTGACTTTCCTCCTGCCCTACTACCATGCTTCGTCACCACCTGGGCTAGAGTATACCTCTTCTCTAAGCAATACCACCTCATACCGATCCCCAGAGGTGATCCATTGTGTTCAACTGACTGCCCTTGCATGCAGTACTGCTTTCCAAGTCTGTGAGCACCCTGTGTTAGGCTGGGTTGCCTAAATTGCATTAGGCTGGGCTTTCCAGAGAAACAAAACCAGTGACACTGAACTATATGTAAGAAAGAACTTGACATCAATAAATAATTTTGTATCAGGAAAGTATCCCAGCCTGGCCAAACTCAAGCCCAGGAATCTGAAGCTAACTGGAGCCCTGTTCAGACTCATGTAACTGCAGGCTGATGATGGGAAAGGGGAAGCGAGAAGCAGGGAAATCACAGGCTGGTGGGGGAAGAATTATGTGGATCCAAGGTTGGTGGTAACATATCAGGGCACTGACAGCTCCCAAGTCGGCTCCCAGGGCTAGCAACCCACATTGCGCCACCCTGCAGGCAGACACAGAATCCCAGCAAGCAGGAGTGGGGTGGGGTAAAGGGACAGAGAGAGAAGTTCTTCACTGTCTTTTATTAAAAGGCCAAACTCCGAAGGAGGCTAACATCCAACTGACAAGTTAGACTCCACCCCACCCATCCCTCCACACAGGTACCATCAAGTTGGCATAAAATCTGAAGCCACAGATTGGGGTGGGGGCTAGTCACTAAAATATATAGAATTCTGTAACATTTCAACAAGAAGAAAATAACCAATTCCATTAGAATGTGGGTGAAGGAGAGGGGCAGTTGGAAAGAGGAAGACTTCCACAAGGTGGATGGGCACGTGGCTGCAATCACAGACTCAACACAGGAACAGCTGTGAGCATGGTCTGGGCCGGCAGCGTGTCATGCCATGTGCATGGGGTCACACTGGGTGAGAACGAACTCGATGGCACCTGGCAACAATCACCACAAAGGACCTGAACAGAGAGAACACACCTGAGCATGACTAACACACACCTGAGGAAATGCCCACACTCCCTAGCCATCAAAACAAGGATGCCACCTCACACCCACAAGCGTAGCAGCATGTGAAAACAGAGAACCGACCATGTGGGAGAGAGGCCGTGTGCAGACAGGACCGCTCATGCATGGCTGGTGGGGCTGCGACACGTGCAACCATTGTGGAAAGCAAACTGGCATTATCCAAAACAACTGGAAATAGAAATAACATAGGACTCAGCAATACCTCTGTTGGGCCTAGATCGCAAAGAAACGAGAGAAAGAACACAGACGTATGCGCCACCATGCTCACAGCAGCACAGTGCACAATGTCCAGAAGCTGACACAACCCAGATTCCTCTCAGCTGATGAGCAGATAGTGAAACTCTACACAGTGGAAGACTATGGTGCTGAAACCCCGAGACATTTTATGACATGGAGGGAACTGGAAACCATTATGCTGAATGATGTTAGTCGATCATAGAAGGGCAACTACTGTATGAGTTCACTACTCTAAGGATAGAAACCAAGGCAAAGACAGACTCCAGCTCCTAAGACATCTAGACTCCCAATGCATGTGAAATTCTCTGCTCAATAACACTCTATCATTGATTAAAATAATGCTGCTAGCAATTGAATGGCTTTAAACCCTAAGGTGATAATTTAGGATGTACTGCTGTAAAATGTCAATCATGTCCCAAACATTGAACCAGGGACTTACAGAAACAATGATTATAAGAATGGATTTGAGCTATTAATTGATCGTAGCGTTACTAGGAGAATATTAATTGATCGTAGCGTTACTAGGAGAACACTATGCCATTGCCTGTATAGGCTCCTAAAGAGATCCTTGAAGGCATAGCTTCCATAGAAAAGGGTGGTGACGGCAGTGGGTGTGCCCGGCTATTGTGAATAAAAGCCCCTGCAGTCTTATTGACTTGTCTCAGCACAAGCAGCCACCTAAGTCAGCTAAGTACACATGGAAGAAGCACACCAACCTGTATGACCCAAAGGTAACTAATAATACAATCCAAACCTGGAAAAGGGAACCCAGGACCCAAATCCTAAATGCCCCGACTGCGGCAAACCAAAGATGATAGTGGCCGCTCAAAATCCATGTACGGTGTCTCTGCATGGGATGAGTCTCTGGTGAATCCCCGTTGCCCATTGGCTAGAAACAATAGCTCAAAAATCAGATGGTGGACGTTGTAAAGGGGATATTAGCAACTGTACTCAGGCCAGAATGGGACGTCTCATCATTTGATCTCCCTACGGACCCAGTGTGAATTCATTCTAAACGTTTCATATTCTATGCCTCCTTTAGATTGCGACCTCTCCCAGTTTTGTATGACCATTGTGGATGGAGTCTTGCTTGGCGTCTGCCTAGACCTGTACAGTTATCTGTATGAGGACACTGTAATCAAAGGAAATACAAAGATAGGAATGGGATTGGTGATTACCTAGGGACATGGAAGAAGAGGGAGGGGGAAATGGGGGATCGCCATCAATGTGTGAAAGAAGGAGGGGGAAACCATTCCACAATTGATTGTCATGATATTTACACGTCCCTTTTTGATATGATTGAACTATTGTGTTATATAATTATAACTTAATTTTTTAATTAGCATAAAATGTGACCACCACATTCCCTAGTGCAAACAAACTTATGTCTCTTGGATTGATCCCAGGTCAGTTTTTCAGTCTCTCAGCCGCTATGTCCAGGGAGTCTCTTGTTGTTTGGGGCTTGAGGCCAAACAGATGGCTATCGGTGGGAATTAACTCTACAGCACATAGCAACATGGGTAAAGAAAGAGACCCACAAACAAATGTCTCTCTAGAACCAGGCTGTAGGTTGGAGAAGGCTTAAGAGGAGAGTAGAAGAAAACAGGGGAACAGTTCACTGATAACTCAGGGTAGAGTCCAAATTACTGGGCGAAGGGGGAAAAACCCAATGAGGGAGAGGCGGTAGGAGTGAAACTAACATTTGTTGCTGTCTTCAGGTGCCAACACTATTTGGGGTGCTTTGTTACATTTTTCTTACTTAGTTCTCACAAGAACCTAGCAAAGCTAGTAGTATCGTTATCAGACTCTGTGAATGAGGAAACTGAGGTTGAAAGTGATTCAATGAAATGTCTGAGATCACACAAGCAGCGATGGGCAGACAAATTGTAATCCAAGTCTACTCCAAATCCTGAGTGTGCCTCTCTATTTTTGCTGCCTCCTGTGGGACAATGTATTGGAATAAGAACGTTACCATTTAGAACTGAGCAAGGCAGTTGGAGGAAGACCCTGGAGAGGTGATGTGGGAATGAATCTAAAAGGTAGCAAGCAGGATTCTTGCTAACTGCTTAATTGTAGAGACCTAGATGAGGTACAAGGATCTTTGGTAGCACAGTGGGTTATGTGAGGGGCTGCTAACCTTCAGGTCAGCAGTTTGAAACCACTAGCCATCCACAGGAGAGATGTTAAGGCTTTAAGCTTTTGTAAAGATTTGTCGCTTCTAAAATTTATAGGGGCAGTTCTGTACATTTTGGCTTGCTAACCACGGGGTCAGCAGTTCAAATTCACCAGCCACTCAACAGGAGAAAGACAAGGCTTTCTCTTTCTATAAAGACTTAAAATCTCAGCAACCCAGTTATATCCTGTCCTGGAGGATTCCTCTGAATCAAAATCCCCTCTTAAGAAAAATTAGTGATTTAATATCAGAGGTGCCAGATACATGCTTACTGGGTGACAGCAGCATGTCCTGAAGTAGACACCTAACATTTCCTATCTGAGGTAGAAAGCTTCTTGATTTGGGATCAGTGTGATCAATGAAGCTGCCTGCAGAGCATGGTGGTGATGACCAAGGCATGGTGATGTCAGGGGAAAACCACATGTGCTATTTATTTGATCAAATAAACAAAATTACAACTGTGTGGATATTTTAGGATGCTGTCGAACACTGGAGTCACTCAACACAGCAACCCAGGATAATCTACTCTGAACTGCTGGGTTTGCATTCTATAACCCAACTGCCTCATAAATTCAGTCTGGCAAACCTCAAAAGAGTTTTCTTTCTGTTGGATGAGGTCTAATAATAATGAAAAATGCCCCCTAAAAAAGAGCTGAGAACGGATACATTTCCTCCTCCCTAGAATATCAAGGTTTATTTCGCTGTCCCTTCTCGGTTGACATCCCCCTGGGCAAAGCAGCAGATTGTTTTCTTATGCTTTGGAAGCACATCCACTCTGTACCACTCAAGTCGATGATCATTTAATTCCCAAGTGACTTAAATAAGTTCTGGATTTAAAAACAAGTGTCAGGATTAAGAGTATGAGGTAGAAGAATGAACTCCACCGGGGGTAAGAAGTGAGGGTGTGAAGGGAAGAGCAATGGGGTAGTTCACAGTCTTCAATCGGAGGGCACGAGGGAACAGGACAAACCAAACCAAACCAAACCCAGAAAGAGCATAAGTCTAGCAGAAATCCCTAGGAGGCATCGTAAAACCTGTACGCCCTCAGACACAGGTGCTTCTTTCACCTGCCATCCTTGGGGCAAGGCAAGAACGTCTTCTTTAGATATTGTCTACAAGAGCTGCCCTGGTTCTGGAGAATGAGAAAGAAGTGTAGAATTAGTTCAAGGGCACCACTGTTTGCTTATAGCTCTAGGCCATGTTATATAATCCCTCCCCATGACCCTGCCCTGGGTCCTGACCAATGGGCCCCTCCGAAAGAAAAAGAAACAGGGGTGTGGATGTGGTGGTGATGACGCAAAAACGTTTGGCAGCATGGTTTTGGAATAGGCAGCTTTCCTGAGATTCTCCAGTGAAGGGGGCTACCTTAGCTCGGCTGGACAACCATTAGCTGGAAGCAGGAGGCGTTTTTTGAAGATCCAGAGAAGCAGCTCGGAGTGACTATGAGACCGGTTCTCTGAGACCAACACTGAGCTGCTGAGGACTTGACTCGGCTCTCGCTCTGCTCTACTTCCAGAAGAGTTCTTCTGCCTCAGAGTTCACTGGGTGATGAGACAAAATGAGGGAGCACGTCTCCTGAAGTCAGACAATCACAGGATCGAATCCAAGAGCAACTACTGTCTGGATGTGTGGTGCTCAGCCGCTCCACACCTGTTTCCTCGTGTGTAAACAGATCCTAGCCTAGTAGCTGCCTCGGGGCATTGTTGGAAGTCTTGCTGAGCTCAGTAACTGACACGAAAAGATTCAACAAAGGTGACCCATGATTATTAATCATGTGCTCCTTGAACAGAGTAGGTTCATCGAAACAAAACAGCAATGAACAGGCTGCCAGAGGGTCCGTTCAGACTCCAGCAACTCCCTGTACTGCAGAGAAGAACTGAGCTCCATGGGCCTTCAGTGGCTGTGATGTTAGGGAAGTGGATAGCCAGACCTTTCTTCTGGGGGTGCTACGAGAGGATTCACACCACCCTCCACTCAGTTAGTAGCTGAGCACAGACTGTTTGGGCTGTTAATTTGGGGGAAATACCCTCCCTTAAAAAGATGCAGCAGCCCTGAGAGGCGCACCAGATGGCTTGAGAAGGTACATGGCTTCCTGAGGAGGACAGCGAGGGTACAGTCTGCTCACAGCTACCCTGACTTGAATGGATGCTTTGTGCGAACAACAGCATAAGATTTTTGCTTTTAACTTTTAAAGCTCTAGAAGGACTGCCTTTGAGGGAGGTTTGCAAACTCTGAGCCAGCCCTTGCCTTCAGGAAGTAAGGGGGGAGTGGAGCTTTGGAATTTGGAGCTTAGTAGAACTTTAAAGGGATTGTACATCTCTTTCCTTCCACAGCCTTTAGGCAGAGAGGACCAGCTCTCATTTAAAGTGCTTTCATTTTTCAGAGGCTCTGGGCACTTCAGATTCATTTATATCTGAGTTTTATAGCTAAGCTCTCTTTCTTTTTGGGCAATTCATAACTGTTATTTATTTTTGCCTCCCTTTTTGTTTCTCTTTATGACTACTGAGGCTTTGATGGGGGAGCTGGGGCGGTTTATAGTGTCTAGAACCCTAATGACATGAAGTTCCCCTGAAAGTTTTTGAAATGGATAGATCACCAAACTATTTTTAAAGTCCAATTAAACAAGGGTAGGTAAAGAAAAATGTTGCTATTAGAGTTCTAGTTCATACATACATGATGTATTCCACGTCTCTGCAATTGTAGCTGGCTGAAGACAAGCTCTTCCAGTGGGTGGAGGAGGATGGCAGGGCCAGTGGAAACCGTGGCTTTGGAGGAGATTGGCTGGGTTCATTAAATTTCTAGGTAGAGAGGTCAATGTAGAAGGTTGTGGTGACTGTTGAGTGGGATTAAAAATTTGGGGATAAATTTTGTCAAAGGACACAAAGAAGTTTGTCAAAACCAGAAAACTCCATTGGTGAGACAAAGACCGGGGAGTTGTGTCTAGGACTGTGCCATCAGTGACAGCGCACCTTGGACATGGTATGAAAAGAAGAGTGTGCGATTGATTCTCCTGAGAAGGCTCCAGGGATGGGCACACTACTATCAGAGGTATGTCGACCTGGAGGGAAGGTAGGTCCAGAATCAGAAGGCTGTGGATGGTGATAGAAATTCAAAATGCATTTGCAGGATCTACACAGGGCATAAACCTCTGGTGCTTTCCCTCGGGTCATAATTGAGGGACAATTGAGGGATGGGACTAGCCTAGTTATCAGACAGAGTCTTGTAGATATGATTATCATACATTAAAAATGAAAGATCTGAGGGGGGAATAGATCTATGTACATATATTTATAGGTTTAGTATTAAGGAAACAGATGGACAGTGGGCCCCTGCTCAAGTACTTCCTCAACACAAGAATACTTTGTTCTAACAATTCGGCAGTCTGAGATGCTCACCTGCCTGGCACGATGACAATGAGTACACAGGCAAATGTGGTGAAGAAAGCTGATGGTGCCCCGCTACCAAAAGATATAGCACCTGAAGTCACTGAAGATAATGGGTGCACGGGCAAATGTGGTGAAGAGAGCTGATGATGCCCAGTTACCAAACGATATAGCACCTGAAGTCTTAAAGACCTGAAGATAAACAAGCTGAGAGACCACAAAACCCACATGGAAGAAGCACACTGGCCTGTCCCGACTAGGTCGCTGAGGACAAAGTAGGTGTATAAGAAAAGGTTGCGAACAAAGCTGATGGTGCCTGGCTATCAAATGATATAGCATCAGGGGTCTTAAAGGCTTGAAGACAATCGACGGCCATCTAGCTAAGAAACAACGAAGCCCACAGGGAAGAAGCACACCAGCCTACCCCAATGTGAATGCTGAAGACAAAGCGGGTGCATGGGCAAGTGCAGTGAAGAAAGCTGATGGTGCCCAGTTGTCAAAATATATAGAATCTGGGTTCCCATAGGCTGGAAGATAAACAAGGGGTCATCTAGCTGAAAAAACAACAAAATCTACATGGAAAATGCACACCAGCCTCTGAGATGACAAGGGATCAGGTATCAGGGTTCAAGGGAGGGAGAGCAGGGAGAGGGGGTAAATGAGGAGCTGATACCAAGAGCTCAAGTAGAAAGCAGGTGTTTTGAGAATGATGATGGCAACATATGTACGAATGTGCTGGACACAAATGATGTATGTACGGATTGTAAAACGAGTTGTATGAGCCCCTAATAAAATGATTAAAATTTAAAAAAAACAAAAGATCTGACTTGAATGGTTAAAACATTATCATTTGACCTCCCTTTTGACACACTTTGAGCTTGATTGCTGTGTAAGACTGGGTTGACTAGAGAACCAAATCCAGAGATTTGTGTAAGAAAAAGCTTTATATTATAGAACAATTTTATATTGAGAAAATATCCCAGCCCAGTCTAGATCAAGTCCATTATTCCAATATTAGCCCATATGTCCAATACTAGTCCATAAATTTCTCTTCAGACTCACAGACACTCGCAATAATGACAAATGCAGGCAGGTCACAGGCTGGTGGGTGAAAAGTCTTGAGGATCCAATGCCAGTGGAAGCATCTTAGCACTGGCACGAGTCTCCATGTGGCTCCTCCAGCTCTCTGAGTGTCTGTCTCAACTGCACAGAAGTGAAGCAGAGAGAGAGAGAGAGAGAGAGAGTGAGGCCCCCTCCAGGGAGATGAGAGGAAGTTCTCAGAATCCTCATGAGAAGGTCATCCACAAAGAGCATCATCAGGCTGTGACCTGATTGTCAAGCTAGACTCCACCCCTATGTTTATCAAATTCGCATGAAATTATGTAATTACCACAATTGGGTTTTTAATAGTTTCCGTTGTTGTTTTCATAAACTGGGGTATGTCTTTGTTGTGTTTTGTTATTGTTGTAACCTTGATGCAGTAATGCATATTTCTGTTTTCAGTATATGAAACCTAGGGTGGGTGAAACTAGAGAGACAATCGCTAGGTTAAGGGTTCCCAGGGAGTACAGCAGGGGAGGTGGGGGTGGAGGTTATGGGGAGCTGATCTCAAGGAGCACAAGAAGGAAGAAAATGCTTTGAAACTGTGGTGCTGATTATACAACATTTCTTGATATGACTAACTACTGAATGTCTGGCTTACCTCCTAATAAAGTGGTTTTGGGAAAAAAGAACTAATAACTTGATATTTTAATATTTTTATTTAATAAAGGTTTCTATGGCTGTATAACCATACTCTTATTTGCTCTTTGCAATGTGTACTTCAGTCAATTATCTTACTTATAAGATTATTTTAATCCTTTTATATGATGCTCGGTGAGCTCATGAGTCCAGTTTATTCTGTGGGAATGAGATTCTAAGAAATTATAAGAATTACTCAAGATCACTTAAAAAAATGTGACCAGTCCAGACATGGAGTCCGGGTCCTTTAGAAAAGCAGGGCCCTAGCAAAGTAGCGTCCTAGCAGGATGAATCAGATCGCGGTGCCTGGAACTCCATAGACCACACTGTGAAACCACATCTTTGAATTGACTTCAGTGCGCTAAGGCAAAATTCTCAACCCTTTCTGGTCTCAGGATCCCTTTACACTTTTTTTAAATGTAGATAATAGAAATATTTTGTTTTGTAATAGTTTCATTGAGCTATAATTAACATATCATGTAATTCAATAGTTATATTAAGAAAGGTTGTACAATCATCATGACGATCAACTTTGGAACATTTCCTTCCCTCTTGTACCCAGTGCTGTCGTTTACTTCTAAAGCAGCCCGAAGAGCTGTGCTTTTGTGAGTGTGGTGGTTGAGTGGTGTCTCCCCCAAAAGCTATGTTCTCATCCTTATTCCCACTGCCTTTGAAAGCGCTGTACTCGCATAAAAGAGTCTGTACAGATGTAGCAGATTTAAGGATCTCAAAACAATATGATCCTGGATTCCTGGGCTTGCCCTCGATGCAATGATAATTGTCTTTGTAAAAGACACAGGGACTGTCAAACCATGTGAAGACCGAGGACATGGCTGTCACAGCCAGTGAGATTAGAGTTATCACAAGCCAGGGACAGCTTAAGAGACCAGACACTGTAAGAGGCAAGGAGGATTGTCCCCAAGAGTCACTGGAGGAACACGACCCTGCTGACACCTTGCTTGTCAGATGTATGGCCACATACGCCTTTAGAGTACTGAAGAACAAGGATGTCACTTGGAAGACTAAGGTGAACCTGGCCCAACCAATGGTACTTTCAAATACTTCATGTGCACGTGAAAGGTGGACCTTGAGTAAAGCAGACTGGAGAAGAATTGACGCATTTGAGTGTGGGGCTGAAAAAGAACCTTGAAGGTACCATGCACAGAAAAAAGAACAAACAAATCTATCCTGGAAAAAGCATGGTCAGAGTGCTCCTTAGAAGCAAGGATGGCAAGACTTTGTTTTACAAACCTTGGGCATGTGGTCAGGAAAGCAAGTTCTTGGAGAAGGATATCATCCTTGGTAAGGTCGAGGGGCAGCAAGAGAGGAAGGGTTGAGAAGATGGGCTGACGCTGTGGCTACAGCAATGGGCTCAAGCATAGGAACAATTGTGACCATGGCGGGGACTGCGCAGGGTCTACTGTGCATAGTAGAGGTGCTATGGGGTGGAGTCAGCAGTTAGCCTTCAGAAGTGTGTGAGGAAGACACCACTGTTGTAAGCCAGTAAGTTTGTAGTAATTTGTCAGCGCCCGCCTGGGAAATGGATACAAGCTAATGTCTACCAATATCAATTATATTAGTGAGAAAATGGCCCAGAGGGTCATATTTGATCTCCTCTGTCTTCCCTGTTGTTATAAGGCAGAGGTCAGACATGTCTCCACCCTCAATCCTCCTTCACTTATTCTGACATCAACCTTTCTTCCCACGATACTCTATATCTATGCTGGTTCTGTAATTCAGACCTTAAAGAAATTTGCGAAAAATGTAAAACTATGCATCTCTTCTCGCTTAATATTTTTGTTTTTTGAGAGTGTAATTATTTTTATTTAAAATGCGTTAGGTATATTAACATTTAATAAATTTATTATTTTTGAAAAACATATTTATAAGTAAATTGTTTTAGATGCTTTAGTTTCAATATCTAATTGTAGTTGAGTGAACTTTCTTAATCTGCCTCTTTGTCTCTGTAACTCCCACCAAACTGTTGAGAGGGACTGTTGAAATCAGGTGTGTATAACATTAATAGAGGGCATTGGTCATTTAGTTGCTCCTCCCCTGGCTATAAGGATAAGTTGTCTCACCAGGAAGAGCGAAATCCCAGGACAATTGGAAGAAGGGCCCTCAGTGCAGCAGATTTGAGATCTCTGTCTGGATTGGAGGAGACTGAGACCTGAGACATCAGAGGTCAAGGCAAGGAGACCATGAGCCAGAACAGAAGAGCAGAAAGATGGCTTTCTGACCCACAGAAGCACAGGCCAACGGGATGATGAGATGTGTTAGTTAGTCCGGGTTGACTACAGAAACAAATTCATTGACACTCATATATGGGTACGAGAGAGTTTTATATTGAGCAATAGTTATACATCAGGTAAACACCCAGTGTAGTCCAGATCAAGACAATAAGTCTCCTATTGGACCTTAAGTTCAATACTAGTCCACAAATTCTTCTTTATACTCATGTAGTCACATACAATGATGCAAAATGCAAGAAGACCATAAGCCAATGGGTGTAACGTCTTGTGGATCCAAGCACTGATGGAAGCATCTCAGTGTTGGCACAGGTCTCCACTGAGGTCCTTTAGCTCTCCAAGTTTGGTTCTTCAACAGGAAGGTGAAGCAGAGAGAGAGAGGGGCTTATGCATGGCTTGTCAACAGGAAGATGAAGGAAGAGAGAGAGAAGAAGTTCCTAGAATCCTCGTGAGAAAGCCATACCCACAAGGAGGCATCATCAGGCCTGATTGACAAGCCAGACTCCACTCCTTCACTCTTAATACCCTCAAGTTGACACAAAATGTATAACTACCACAAAAGAAGTATTGCTGTGGACCAATGACTGAATCCTTAATGCTTTCTGATCTTGGCTTGTGATGCCCTATTAGATTCCCTAATAAGACACCCCCTCCCAATCCATAATCGTGAGTATCGTCTGTGTAAGTCCTGATCCTGACTTATGGTAGGTAATCTGTTAACTTCCCCAATAGACCCTCATGATAGTGAGTATTATCTGGGAGAACTGTGTGGTGATTGCAATGGATTATAGAATCCTGCAGAAAGGTAGCATGACTTTGAGGGACAGAGGGTGTCAGAGCAGGGTAAAGAAGGATGGAGGGTGGAGGCATGTCTGCCTCTGCCTCCTGGGAATCATCTTTGGGCAGATGTGGAGTTGGAGTCTCCTCCTCCTTAGTATACCAGAGGAGGTCGGGCACAGATTCAGGACACTTCCTGAGTTGCCATCTATGAAAAAGTTCAGGTCTCATACAGAGATGTAGTTGGAACGGGGGGATCATCTTAATAACTTTTTTCAATTATTGATAGCCTTCTTAGATATGACAGCGAAATATAACAACTTTTAAGAAGTTTCTTAAAAGTTGGTTGCAATATGGAATGTGATGCCATTTCAGTAAATTTTTTCACCCTTCCCCATTAAAATTCATCAGTCTCTCTTATATTTCAAATAATTTTTATTCATTCATAAGTTTGAATGTCATACATTAGTGATTTGGAAAATAATTTTTCACAGAATTATGCATATCTTCCAAGTGTTCATATTTTACAATACAATATCCAAAAATGTGCTTATTAATATCACCACTTATCCTATTAGGAAAATATTTAAATATTGAGAAGCTTTGAAGCTCACAGTAGAAAATTACAATTTTCACTTGAAAACTCAATTCTTAACACCGGCAACAAATATCTACAGGTTATTTGTCTTTTGTTTTTAAGTGACAAACTTTCTTGGTTTATTTTTAAGAAGTTAAAAAAAATACTTTGTTCTATTAAACTGGCATTCCATGATGTTCACCTTCCTGACAATCACTGAAGACAGAGGGGGTGCATAAGCAAATGCTGTGAAGAAAGCTGATGGAGCCCAGCTATCAAAAGATATAGCATCTGGGGTCTTAAAGGCTTGAAGGTAAACAAACGGCCATCTAGCTCAGAAGCAATAAAACCCACATGGAAAAAGCACACCAGCCTGTGTGATCATGAGGTGTCAAAGGGATGAGGTATCAGGCACCAAAGAACAAAAAATCATATCATCGTGAATGAGGGGGAGTGCGGAGTGGGGACCCAAAGCCCATCTGTAGGTAACTAGACATCTCCTTACAGAAGGGTCACAGTGAGGAGATGAGCCAGTCAGGGTGCAGGGTAGCAATGATGAAACACACAACTTTCCTCTAGTTCCTAAATGCTTCTTCCCCCACCCCCCAACTATCATGATCCCAATTCTACCTTACAAATCTGGCTAGACCAGAAAAGGTACACTGGTACAGATAGGAATGGGAAACACAGGGAATCCAGGACAGATGATCCCTTCAGGACTAGTGGTGAGACATTGGTGATATCGGGAGGATAGAGGGAGGGTCAGGTAGAAAGGGGGAACTGATTACAGGAATCTACATATAATCTCCTCCCTGGGGGATGAACAACAGAAAAGTGGATGAAGGGAGACATCGGACTGTGTAAAATATGACAAAATAATAATTTATAAATTATCAGGGCTTCATGAGGGATGGAGGTTTGGGGAAGGAGGGGGAAAAATGAGGAGCTGATGCCAGGGGCTTAAGTGGAGAGCAAATGTTTTGAGAATGAAGAGGGCAATGAATTTACAAATGTGCTTTATACAATTGATATATGTATGGATTGTGATAAGTTGTATGAGCCCCTAATAAAATGATTTTTTAAAAGAGTTGTACGAGCCCCTAATAAAATTATTTTTTAAAAGTTTAAAAAACTATACTTTATATGTTGTCAATAGTTCTTTCCAATAAAAATGGTACTTCATTAAAAAAAAAACCATACAACTAGTTCAGTTCTCAATTCAAAAAATTTTACTGTAGATTTCCCTCAAAGCAACAGACTAAAAAGATGTTTCTAAGGTTAGATATTTCATAAAATTTATCATTTTTATTGTGTCATCAAGGTCATTCTTAAGTGGAATCGCAGTCTCCCTTGCCTTGGCTAGTTCTAAGCTTCTGGTGCATGTGGGAAAAGGCGGCATGAGTACGAGGACACTTGGTGCCACTGCACTGGCGTGTGTTAGGGACCAGCAGGTGGCTTTGGTACTAACGAGGCCAATCCCAGCATTGCAGGAATTGTGGCAAGTCAAGGAAAGCAAATCGATTGTTCAGTTGCTGTTATAGAAGTAAATTTGGCCTGGAAGACTTTCTGTAAACATTCCCAGGACTCCTAGGACCTGCAGACCACACTTGGAGAACCGCAGTGCCAAAACGAGAGCTCACTATTATTTTGATCTACTGCAGCTTGGAAAATAAGGGCCCAATTTAGCAGCTGGTCCTCAGGCATTGCCTTATCCTCCCAATATGACATCCCGAATAAAATGAACTAGCCCATCAATCCTCTTAAACTATCCTTAAAAACAAGAAACGTGTAACTAGCC
This sequence comes from Tenrec ecaudatus, assembly GCF_050624435.1. Classification (NCBI taxonomy): domain Eukaryota; kingdom Metazoa; phylum Chordata; class Mammalia; order Afrosoricida; family Tenrecidae; genus Tenrec; species Tenrec ecaudatus. The sequence continues at coordinate 123,180,148 of NC_134538.1, forward strand.
AGCCGGGCAGCTTGCAACATGAGATAAAAGCCCATAACCAAAGGGCGCATGTTAACACAAGTGTTAAAGATGATTACAATGTTGTACGCTCGGCACAATAAGAAAAAAAGTCAAGGATTAAAAGGAGTTAGGGAAAATTCAGGTCACAGAGTCTCTTGAGGCTATTTGATCACAAAGGCGAACACATTTTTAGCTGGCCGTGCATTCTGTATACTATAAGTAATACAGAAAAACACCCTTCAGCCATGGGCATAAGTTTCTGAATGTTGGGGATTGACAGAATTGATATAAAAAAACTAACAATGTGATGGGGAGATAAAAATGGATTTGCCTCTGCCCCTAGGCATTCACCTGCCAATGACTGGATGTTACCCATGCTTGCCTTCTCCCTTCAGGCACAAAGACGGAATGGTACTTGGAACTGAAAGTGAAATTTGAATCAGTAGGTACCTGCCTTCTGGCTCTAAGCTTCTACACAGCCAAAGCAGCTAAGAGTCTTAAGACCCTTCCATCTGACACAATTTGCCACAACCAGGAAACATCACTGTGTTCTTAAGAAGCAGAGATACTCAGGCTTTGCAGTTAATTTTCAGTTATGCCTTCTGCCTGCTGCTTCCTGGCATGGCATGCTTTCTCGTCTGCTTATTACCTAGTTGTGAGGCCTTGGGAAGACTGCAGGTCTATGTCTCATACTTAATGAAGAAGGGACCTATCCTTTAGCATGCGTAAAGCCCTAGAATTGGAAAGTACACATATTATCTACCCTAAACCCCTCTTTGTTAAAGAAAAAGCAGCCATTACCAATTTACCACTTACTACAGTCCAGTACTGCCCTAAGTATGATGATTAGCATGATTAGCTCTTGCGTGCTTGTTTCAGCCTATGGTCTAAAGCAGTGGTTCTAAACTAACCTGCCAGAAAGTCTGGCGAAATGAAGTGCTTGGGAAAAGGCCACACCCAGAGCTTCTGACGCAATAGCCTCAGAATGTGCATTTCTAACAAGCCCCTAGATGCAAAGGGCAGAATTCTAAGATTGCTGTACAGAGACCCCCCACCTCCTGGTACACACACCCTTGAATGACGGTAGTTATCCAGCCAGTGCTGTATGTGGAAATGTCATAGATGCACATGCGAACTGCTCCACGGGGTCTTCAAGGCTGGATCTTTGGGGAGCAGATCCCAAGCCTGTTGTTCGGCGGACTTCCAAGTGGGTTCGAACTGACAGCCTTTCTGTTAATAGTTCAACGTTTAATTGTTGTGCCAATCTGGACTCCATCGAGGGACTTGTGTGTGACTATAACACCATGTATTACCATAGTGGGATCTACTCCTGGAAATAGGTTATGTTACATGCCCAAAGTGAGGATAGTTCTCCGAGGTAATTAGAGATTCTAATTCACTGATTTTGCGTTAATGTACCATGAGTGGGTCCGACTCATGGTGACCCTACAGGACACTAGAAGTACCGTGTGGGTTTCTGAGGCCGTCGCTCTTCATGGGAGGAGAAAACCTCATCTCTCTCCTTCAGAGCAGCCAGTGGTGTCGAATTGCTAACCTAGTGGTGAGTGGCCCAACATGCACCCATGATACATTGAATAAATCCTGAAAATTTCACTCTAGGATTTCCTCTCCCTAGCTCCTTCCCTCCTTCCTCCCTTCCTTCCTTCCTTCCTTCCTTCTCTTTGTTCTCCCACCACCCACGAACAAATGTATTATCAAGAGTCAAGGAGTCCATGTAGGAAAGGAATGCCTGGAAACGTGGTAGCCATTATCCAATTCTACTTGATGTGATTAAAATACGGAATGCTATGTCATACGCATTAAACCCCAACTAATAAAAATAAAAGTCAACAACACAAAGAATCCAAGTAGCAAAGCTGTGCTTGAGCCCCATAACCTAGATTTACTGAACTTTGTACCCAGAGAGAAGTCAAGGCCTTTGTTTTTTCCCAGGAATGAAGGCAGACACAGCAAGACAACAATATTGAGCGATAGTTCTGCACTAGTGTGGTCGAATTAAATTACTTGGGTTGGCTCTTCTGTCCACAGCTTTATAAATCCCACCAGATAATTGAGTGAGATTGTGTATGGCTGTCCAGTGACACATCTATGTATGTAACGAGAGATGTTTATATCAAGAAACATGGCTCACACAGCTGTACAAGTGTTTAAATCCAGTTTGGTTCAAGTCAGTGCGTCAGATGCTAAAGCTGGAGGCTGGGAAGCAGGAAAGCTGGCAGACAAGCCAGGAGGCCGGAAGACAGAGTGGGAAGAAGACCATAGGTGGTAGATGCAGAGGCAGATCAGATGTTATGATCGCCTGCTGGTAGCTTCCAGAACTGGCAGGCAATATGGCAGCCTGTCGGCTCAAGTTCAATGAACTGGAGAAAGATTCAACAGATGCAAAATCCACACAGCAAGGAGAGGCCTTTGAAGTATCTCTTTATAGATGTCAAATAGGCCAGAGCCCAAAGAGACATCAACAGGCTGTGACCTGAATGAAAGGTTGCACTCCACCCGTATTTTCTTACAAGTATAGCCAAGTTGACACAAAAGCTGACAATCACAGAGACCATGCAAATAGGATGTGCGAAACACCAATAGAGGCGATTGATAAATTTTGCAATGCTCCTGGGTGTGAGAGAACTATCCCAGAAACAGAGAGAGAGGAACTTGTAGCCACCAAGGAAGAAGAGCCACTAGTAGTGTGTTTGCAAGATTCCTCTCTGAAGTTGGGAAAGCAGCAGAAGCCACCACGTTATCATACTTCGAATCACCTCCCATGCATGAGAAAGATGTCAGTGAATAAGAAAGGTGGAAAAAGAATTAATGTATTTGAATAATGGTGTTGGCAAATATATATATATATATTGTAATTACCATGGATGTAAGAAGAATCTCTCTTGAAAGAAATATGGATTGTATCTCAATATAAAGAAAATAAAAGTCCTCAAAATTTTATCAATAAGCAACATTATGATTGAGAAAATATTGACATTGTTAGGGAATTTATTTTATTTGGATCTGCAACCACTCCCCATATAAATAGCAGTCAATAAATCAAATTATGTATTACATTAAACAAATCTGCTGCAAATGTTCTCTTTAAAATGTTTAAAAGCAAAAAGGTCACTTTGAATAGTAAGATACTTCTGACACAAGTCGTGCTATTTTCATTCGCTTCATATGCATGGGAAAGTTGGACAATGAAGAAGGAAGATCAAAGAAGGACAGATGCCTTTGAATTATGGTGTTGGCAAACAATACAGACCATACTGGAGACTGACCGAAGAATAAACAAATCTGTCTTGAAAGAAGTACAACCAGGATGCTGCTAAGAAGTGAAGGTGAAGAACTTTGACCTACTTTGTTATCAACAGGGACCAGCCCCTGGAGAAGGACATCATGCTCGGGAAAAGAGAGAGTGAGTGAAAAAGAGCAAGTTATTCAATGAGATGGCTTGATACAGCGGCTGCAACATTGAGCAACCTCACATTACAGCACCTGTTGTGAGGATGGCACACAATTTTCATTCTGTTGTGCATAGGGTGACTGTGAGTCACAACCAACTCAATGGCACCTAACAGCCACTACCACTACCAAAACCCAAACTAGTTGCCATTGGCTTGATTCTTTTTCATAGTGGCCTTAAAGGTCGAAACAAATGCCTCATGGCTTCTGAGGCTGTAAATCTTTTCAGAAGTAGATAGTGCATCTTTCTCCCATAGCGTGGGTGATGGGTTTGAATCAACCTTTCAGGTAGCATGTAAACTTCTAACTGCTATGCCACCTGGGTTCTTCCTAATCTATATCTCACTGCCATTGAGTTGATTCTGACTCATAGCAACCGTATAGGGCAACGTATGACAGTTCCTATGGGTTTCTGAGACTATCACTCTCTATGGGAGAAGAAAGCCTCATCTTTTTCCTGCAGAGGAAAGTACTAGTTTCAAACTGCTGACCTTGTAGTTAGCAGCCCAACCAGTCACCACTGTGCCAGCAGGACTCCACATGCCCAGTGCATATAACAAACACTTGCTCTAGTTGCACAATTCGATGAGATCACTTACCGTGATCACGCTGTGCAATCATCAGCACTATTCACCTCCAAATGTCTCCATTTTGTGAAGTCATGTCGCATAGAAAAGGGCTCTCTGGTAACTGGAGAAAAGCCATTGCTCAAATTCAAGAAGTTAAAAAGCAGATTATGAACTGAATAACGAAAGCTAGCTAACACTTACTGAATTCTTACTTGATTCCTGAGGAATTATTAGTGCCTGCTTTGCACAGATGAAAAAGTGAACCCAGGAGGTTCCCACAAGGAACAACTGCAAGCATATAGTGAGGTGGTCCATCGTTGTAGCTTATTCTACTCCTGTGGAGCAGAGCTCTTTTCTTTATACCCAGTGTGTCATCCTTATTGTAGATGATTTAAGTTACAACTTATAGCGGTCGTTAGCTCGTCTAATGATTGTCATTAGCAGTAACTTATAGCAATATTGCACATTAAATGAGAATAGAATGTTAGTTGATGCATTTGTCAGGAAAAGTGGAGTAAGCAATTCATGTGGGATCCCGTGACTGGTCCCTGGTTGAAGCAAGGTTTCCACCACTAGCAAGAGGACACTTGGGAAGTAAAGCTTCTCGTGGGCTCACTGGTGTCCACCACCCTTGACTCTAGTCATCTAGGGATGGAGAGCAGACCTCCTCCTACCACAGCTGAGTTTCGTAAATTGTGGGTCTGCTATTTGGCTGAACTCGTATCGTTTCCTCTCTGTGCTCCTGGCCTTTGTCTTCAAGTCTTCATCAAAGTTTCATATAAAGACAGGTAGAGGTAGGGGACTGGGCCAATGAAACCTGACACTTGAAAGATGCATTTGCCCCGCACAAGTTTCAACCAATGACTTTTCCTTGGCATCACACAGTAACAATGAAGGAGTCCTGGCCCCTTCCAACACTAAAGTATTTTGGCACAAGAGTCATTTTGCCTTAATATAAATTTGGTTTTAAATCACATGTAATCATCAAGATATCTGACTAGTTCAAGAATCAAACATTTGGTCGTAAGTAGGGGGTAATGGCCACAGGAACTGACCAGGTGGTGGGAATCGGCCTCATGGCGGTTAGCCTAATCATCTTCACATACTACACCGGTGCTGGCCTGGTCAGGGGAGTTGCACAATAAAGGTTGGTCAGGTAAAAAAAAAAAAAAAGAATAAAACATTTTGCAGATCTTGAGGTGTGAGCGCAATGGTGTTGGTTATTTTGACAGGAATTTAAGAATTCCAGTCTCTGAGGTCCTGAGTAGTCATGGGACATAATTCCCACTAGTTGGCTGTAGCAAATCTCTGGAGATTTATGCTACTGGGAGTGGACTAAGGTAGCTTCTTGGGCCCTAGGGCTTTTTAGGTTTCTCTACAATATTTAGAAGGTAGAGTTTAGACATTTGAATTAAATTATTGAATGTTTTCCTTTTATTCTTGTAAAGGTAATAATTCAGAATTCAATCTTTCTCTTCCTCTTAGTTGACATCATTCGCATCTTCATCATAAGTGTATTTGTTGTCTAATATAATCAAGAATCATCTCATGAAGTAGCTAATACAACTGATTCCCCTATTATGTGAACTTGTGTGTATCCATGATCTTGATAGCATAAAATCAACAAATGAAAAATAACTTGCTTTGCTAATAAATTTCATATTATTGTAACTTTAAAGGAAGGGAAAGTTGAGTAGCTCTCCTCAGCTCCTCCCCATCCCACTGAAGAAATTCAGAGACCAGTGGTAATCTGGGAGTGGAGGTATGGGTTATCTACCTCTCCTTCAACCATGCAAACACAGATGCAAAAATTCAGAGAATATTTAATCCATTATTGCACCAGAGTTAAGCAACGTAATATTCCAATCCACACAGGATCCTTATAGCAAAGATTTATCATTGAGCAAGATGAGGTTTTCCACTCTCCTAAAGGTTGACAATGTCAGAAACCACAAGGGCAGTTCTACCCTGTTCTTTAGGGTTGCGATGTGTAGATATCGACTCAATGGCAGTGAGTTTTCTTAAAATACATTTGGATCTCTAAGGACTTACTCCTAGATGCTTTGGTAATCCTGGTAACCTCACTTATAAGTTATTCCTCCTGGTTCTGCTTCCTGTAAGTTATTTTGTCTTCCTAAAACAAACAAAAAAAACCCTTCAGAAGTTAAAACCATCTCTACCCACCCACCAGGGAATCAACATTGTCTTGCATCCTGCTTCTGGAGATGATTGCAATCACTCTATACACCATTTAACTCAGTGGTTCTCAACCTTCCTAATGCCTCTACCCTTTAATACAGTTATTCATGCTGTGGTGAGCCCCCACTCCCCTAAAATAGAGGGAGAGAAGGAGAACTTCATATCATGTGAGTGGAAAAGGAGAAGGTAGAAGAACACCAAATAGTAAGGTAGAAAAACCTAGCAATCTTTCCAACATTTCACAATACAAAAGCTAATTTTAGGACAGCTCCGAAGCCGGTGTGCTACATTAACGTCTCCCTCCTTCCACTTCAGTTACATTAGAAAGACCTCCTTTCTACTGTGGCTTGGGAAGCACTAGATTCGTTCAAAAGAACAAGCTAGAAGCTGGAAGAGTGCCAAAAGACAAAGCCTTCCCGCGAAAGACAAGCCTTCCTGCAGCTTTATCGCCCCCAAAGATCCCAACTGAAACACATACAGTTGACTGAGAGACAATGCGCTTTATTACATTATATGTATGAAAAAGAGCAAATAAATCTATCTTGGAAGAAATACATCCAAATGATCCTTAGCAATGAGGATGCCAAGACTTTGCCTCATGTTTTGGACATATAATCGGGAGAGACCATTCCCTGCAAAAGAGTATCATGCTTAATGGAACTGAGAGGCAGTGACAGAGAGGAAGGTCCTTGACTAGACGGATCAGACACAGCGGCTGCAACCACTTGATTTATTAACTGTTGCTTCTACACCCATTGATGGTGGAACCAAGCAAGACGAAAAGTCCCTGACAACTTCAGTCTTTTCTCCATTGATCATGATGCTAACTATTGGTCCAATTGCGATTTTGGTTTTCTTTACATTGAGTTGTAATTCATATCAAAGATTGTCATCCTTCATCTCCATAGCAAGTGCTTCAAATTCTCTTTACTTTCAGCAAGCAAGGTTGTGTAATCTGCATATCACAGGTTGATAATAAGCCTTCCTCCAATCCTGATGCCATGGTTCTTCTTTATCTAATTCAACTTCTCTAGTTACTTTCACAGCATACAGATTAAATTTGTGAGAGGATACAACCCTGAGGCGCACCATGAGTAGCCTCTGCTTTGGTTCAAATTGAACCAAATTTGGTTCATATACAAATTCCCCATAAGCACAAAGAAATGTTCTGGAATTCCATTCTTCTAAGGTCAGTCCTATGCTTTTTGATCTAGGTATATATTTTTGATAGTACTATATTCTCTTAATTACTGTATTTAGTAGTAAGCTTTGAAATTGGGAACTTGAATTGTACAACTTTGCTATTTTCAAGATTATTTTAGTGCCTTAGCATTTCCATTTCAATTTTAGTATCAGCTCATCAATTTGAGCAAAAGAGGAAGCTGGGATTTTGATTGGTTGTTAATTTTGTACACCAGTCTAAAAATTACTGCTATTTGAACAATAATGTGTTAGTCTGGGTTGAGTAGAGAAAAAATTTATAGACACTCAGATGTGTGTAAGAGAGGTTTAAATCAAAGAGCAATTATACATTAAGAAAACATCCCAGCCCAGTCCAGATCAAATCCATAAGTCCGATTTTACCCCATATGTTGATAGATACTAGTCCATAAATTCCTCTTCAGACTCATGCAGCCATGCAATGACGTCAAATGCAGGACAATCACAGGCCAGTGGGTGGAAAGTCTTGGGGATCAAGAGGTAGTGGGAGCATCTCAGCACTGGCATGGGTCTCCATGTGGCTTCTCCAGCTCAAGCGCTCTGGCTCTATCAGCGTAGCTCCATGTGACTTGTCAACAGGAATGTCTTGCAGGGAGTAAGTGTTATCTGGCCTCCAGTGAGGTATTTATCTCCATTGTGCCTCCAAATGAGGTCATCAGGCTGTGACCTGATTGACAGGTTAAACTCCACCCCTTCACTCTTAATAGTCTCAAATTGACACCAAATTATATAACTACCACAAATACTAAATATTCCAATCCATGAACTGGTAATACATTTGATTTTCATAGAGATTTTTAATTTCTTATAACAATATTTTATAATTTTCAGAGTATAAGTGTTGCATATCTTTTGTTGAATTTATTCCTATGTATCTTACTCTATTTAATGCTATTGTAAAGTCATTTTATTTTAAGCTCTTACTTGATGGTGTATATAAATACAAGCTTGTCAGCGGCCACTTCCTCTGAAGTGGGAAGTGAGTCCTTCTTTGTTGTCTATGTTAGTCCAGAAGCTCCGTTGAAATCTATTCACTCTGGGTGACCCTGCTGGTGTTTGAAATACCAGTGACACAGCTTCCAGCATCACAGCAACACACAAGCCACCACAGTCCAACTAACTGACAGCCAAGTGGAAGAACAATGTGAGGATGGCACAAGACAGCAGTGTTTCTTTCTGTTTGTGTCGGGTCACTGTGGGCCAGAACTAGCTCGACGGCACCTAACAAAAGCAACATGTGAATATAATTAGTGTCTGAATATTGTTCTTGTATCCTGAAATTCTGTTGAACTTTTTAGATCTAAATGGCTCTGTGTGAATTGGTGTGCATTTATGAATTCCTTAGTATTTTCCATATTCAAAATGACATTAGAATATATATGGAGATACTTTTTCTTCTTCAATCAGGATGCTTTTTAAAGTCTCATTTTCCTGGCTAGAACATCTAGTACAATGTTAAATTGAAATGATGACAGCATACATCCTTGTCTTGTTCCTAATCTTAAGGGGAAAGCTTTCAGTCTTTCGTTATTAAAAATTATGTTAGCTGTGGGTTTTTCATAGATTTCCTTCATCGGGTTAAGTTTTCTTCTCTTATTATTTCAATGTTTTTATCATGAAAAGATTTTGGAAATTTCCATGTTTTTCTTTGCAGGTTTTAATAATCATGCGTTCTTGTCTTTATTATGTTTAATTGTAGTACAGGATTTTTTTTTAATGTTGAATCAGCTTGTATTTCTAGGATAAGTCCTACTTGGTTGTGATTCAGAATTCTGTTTAAGGATTCCGTTTGTAGTGTTTTATTTAGGATTTCTGTATCTATGTTAATAAAAGACATTGTTCTGTGTTCTTTTTCCTGGATGTCTTTACTTAGTTTGGGTGCTAGAATAATACTGGCTTCACACACGACTCGAGAAATGCTCCTCCTCCTTCTTGTTGGAAAAGTGTGTGACTGGGTGAAATTTTCTTTAAACACTTGGTAAAACTCACCAATGAAGCCATTTCAGCCTCGATAGTCTTTGCAGGAAGTTGTTTTTATTACTAATTCAATTTCTTTACAGATTTTCTAATTCATCTTAAATCAGCTTTGATTATCTATTTGTGGACATTTGCCCACTTCATTTTGGTATCTCATTTTCTGACAATTGTTATTTTCACTCATGTATGAGTTCATAAAGACACTGAATAAATGGGACCCCATATATTTCTGGGGTTGACAATATTATCGGCAAAGAACACATTTAAAACTGAACATGGGCAGGGAGGGGAAAAAATGAGGACCTGATGGCAGGGGCTTAAGTAGAGAGCAAATGTTTTAAGAATGATGAGGGCAATGAATGTACAAATGTGCTTTACAAAATTGATGTATTTATGGATTGTGATGAGTTGTATGTGCCCCTAATAAAAGTATTAAAAACACACACACAAAAGATATGAAAATAATAATAATTTATGGTTTACTAAGGGGCATGAGGTTTGGGGAGGGGGGAAAAAGAGGAGCTGATACCAAGGGCTCAATAGAAAGTAAATGTCTAGAAAATAATGATGGCAACATATGTCTAAATGTGCTTATTACAATTGATGTATAGATTGTTGTAAGAGCTGTAAGAGCCCTAACTAAAGTGATTTAAAAGCAAAAAACAGCAACCCTGCAACATGATGATGACTGTCTTCCTATTACAGAGTTAATCATTAATTCAGCCATCATTGAATATCTATTCTGTGTCATGTACAATCCCAGGCTTTAAAAATAAGAAGGGAACAAAAGAGACAACAGCTTGCCCTATGGAGATAATGCTTGCCTTACAGAGAATTATTATATTCTCATAAAAGTGTTGGACAGTAAGGGAAAGTTATATAACATATCATATAATGTAGGTGGAGTTGATAATATAACAAAGTTTAACAGGTGACAGTTTATCAACTTGGTGTGAATCGGATATTATAAATCTATAGAGACTAGACTAATAGTTTCTTGGGGGTATGAAAAGGGAGGATGGGGGAAATAGGGAATAACAATGAATACAAGAAAGAAAATGTTCTAAAGTTGATGATGGTAGTGATCATACAACTCTTCTTGATATGGTTGAACTATTGAATTGTATATGTGGATTATGTGCCAATAAAATTGCTTTTACAAACTGAATATTATATTTCAATCCTAAAGTGACAATTTGATATATCATGCTGGTAGGAGCCTTTTCAGGATAAATATATCCTAATATCAAGTTACATTTCATATGCATTTAAATATTAGTACATGCAAAAATAGGGAGGGAGTGACAGCCACGCCATTTAGTGGTTTGGGGCATGTGCTACACAAGACCTCTTTAAAGTATTGAATAGCAAGGATGTTACTTTGAGGACTAAAGTGGGCTTGGCCCAAGCTATGACACTTTCCATTGCCTCATATACCTGTGAAACTTGGCCATCGCATAAGGAAAACTGAAGAATAAATGCATTTGAATTATGATGTGTGTCAAAAGTATTGAAAGTACAATGGATTGCCAAAAAACAAACAAATCTGTCTTGGAAGAATAGCCAGAAGGCTTCTTCATGGCAAGGATGGGGAGCCTTCAACACACTCACTTTGGACAGGTCAGAAGAGACCAGACCCTGGAGAGGGGCATCATGCTTAGCAAAGTGGAGGGGCAGCAACAAAGAGGAAGGCCCTCAACGAGGTGGACTGACAGCGTGGCTGCAACGATGAGCTCCAACAGAAGAACAACTGAGGAGGGTGCATGATAGGGCAGGGTTTCCTCTGTCACACGGGGGTCACGATGAGTGAGAACAGACTTGATGACATCCAACGACCAAAATGCCTGGATTGTGAATGAGTTCTGTACCTAAGCCTGTCTTTAAGTCCAAGTTGCACATTAAGATGGGACAAGTAGACAGTTCCTATCTAATGTCAGCCAAACATTTGCCTTAGTATATAGTACATATTTATATGCATAAAAAACACTTCCAGATATACTGAGACACCTTTAACATAATATTTTATATACATCACAGAATAGCAGTTTGTGTGTACCTCTAATTCTCCAAGGACACCTATGCAGGTGGATGTTGTCCAAACAGGTGTTTGTTGCACATGACTGCATACCAAGGTGTGACTTTAGCCCTAGAAGTTCTGCTTTAACTGCATCTAGGATGAAGCCCAGGTGAAAGTATGTTGTAAGCTTTTCCCTGATTCAAAGGCACAGCCAATTACAACATCAAGTACTGATTGCTTGCAAAATCCATGTAGATGCTTTTTATGCCACTTCTTTTTACTCTTCCCGCATCAGCGAGTTGTAGATATGTGCAGCAGTTTGTTAGTGGCCTGCTTCACTTGGGCAAAATGACGGCCCAGCGCAGACACCCTGACAAATGGAGTGAAGGGCTGTCCTCTTGACAGACTGTGCATCCTGCGGGCCCCAGCAGTCATTCAGATTCATAATACACCATAATTCTGGACCTCACCAGCACTGGGCTAAGGGCTCTTATGCTAGCAAATGTGAGACTAATAGTACTAACTTTAACTGTAAAATTATGCTAACTTCTTCGTGAGCACAATCTCGTTATCTATCACAATGACAGGATGAGGTGCATACTATTATTATCCTCTCTTCGGAAGTGAAAAATTAGAGGCTTAGAGACATTAGCGAGTAGCTGGCTGGGATGCATTTTGATAGCAGGAAATTTGATTCCAAGTCTCTATGCTTAAACCACTGTGTTCTCCTCCTTTTTTCAGAATAACACATGTCACACATCTTTAATGTGACAATTACATGTGATTAATCTTACCTTTACTGCTGCAAAATATCTCTCTAAAGTGTTGAGAAGCAAAGATGTCACCTTGTAGACTGAGCTGTACCTTGCCTAAGGCATGGTTTTTTCTATCCCCTCACATGCTTGTAAAAGTTAGACCATGGATAAGGAAGATCAGAGAATAGATGCATTGGAACTGGGGGTTTGGGCAAGAATACTGAATTTGGCACAGGTACCCAGAAGAACAAACATAACTATCACAGAAGTCATACAGTTTGACTGCTCTTCAGAAAAGAGGGGATCAAGACTTAATCTCACGTACTTAGGACTTATCAGGAGGAACTAGTCCGTAGCAAAATGTATCATGCTTGGTAAAGACCGGGATAGTCAAGAAAGTGGAAGACCTTCAACAAGATGGATTGACACAGTGGCTGTCAAAAAGAGCTCAAACACAGCACCGATGGTGAGGATCGTGCATGACCGGATAGTCTTGTGTCCTGTTGTTCATGAGTTCACAATGAGTTGTAACAAACTCAAAGGCACTTAACAACAATATCCTAACCTCGACTTACGTGTCTACCTTCTTCTTAAACACCCATTCTTCCTTGTATCCTTCCTCAGAGGCATTTTCATAGACTTCCTGAAAAAACATGCTATACTTGACTTTGTCATGAATCAGGATAACCTGAAAGTAAAATGCAAAGTGCACACACATGAACAATTCCCAGACCTGTACATGCTGCGAACTTCGTACCACTAAAACCTTATAAGCTACCACAATAAGAGGCCATCAGCCTTCTCTGCTAAAAATATAATTTGAGAAGATGCAAAACACTGTACTGAATTACCTACAATTTGTTTAGAAATAAAACAAAACAGCCAAAAATCATTCAAGACGCAGGCTTCATATATATATATATATATACACACACATACACATATATACATATATACACATATACATATATATATGTATATATATATATCAGCTTACTGTCAGTGTGTCTGTTCCCTTTGAGTTTCTTAGAAAACCAAGGTGGAAATGGCTAAAGTCCTTCTAAAACAGTTAAGAGCAGTCGTTGAAGGTTGGCTGAGATCTTGTCGCCTGATTTTGAATAAACTCAGACTTTTTTTTTTAAACAAACTCAGACTTTTATAACTACACAGAGGGGATACTTTTTTAAAAACTGGAGAATAACACCTATTGGAAAGCAAGTGAATAGATTTAGACTCTCAACCTGCTACTGAAGAGTGACACAAATCAAACAACCGAGGATCGGCCCTGCTTGGGATGCCAATGCTGAGAAGCTGGCTTCTGTCATGATACCGACTCAGAACTGTTTGGGTTGGGAGTGTATCCTGCCCCCGCTGTCGGTGGAAGACAGATTACCAATGATGGATCACTGTGGCTGCACTGGACCAAGATATCTAATGAGTTTGAGGAAAAATGGTCATCAGTCATTGTCTAGAGGATTCTGATTCCCATGTAAGATCCATAGTCCAATGCGTACTGATTGTTTATTGCTGAACTGCGCTATCTGTCTCACCCCCAAATGTTAACAGTGTCTCAGATTATGTTGCAGGCTCATTCGCTAAGAGGCGTTCAGTGGCTCTCCGACCCCTTGCGATGGACCCAAGTTTGACATGAGAGCACTAGCCAATGGACCTGTGTCATGCTATCGGAGAAGTGAAAGGGCTCATAACACACGGATATCTTCTCCAGGAAAAAGAAGCTATTACTAACAGGTTTAGTAAAAGGCAGACATTGTATTTTCCACAAGGGGGCTTCAAAAATTTTGTGGAAAATGGAATTAAAAGATAATGAAATACTTTCACACACTTTTTTTCAAGACAAAATTTCATTTATTTGTAATTAGAAATAAATATTTCACAATATATTATTACATATTTTAAAAATACTTTTTATTGGAGGCTCTTACATCCCTTATCACAATCCATACATTCATCCAGTATGTCAAGCACACTTAAAAAATTTTTTTTACAATTTAATTTATTAAAACAAAATTTTAATTAATCATTTTTACTGGGGGCTCTTCCAAATCTTATAACAATCCATCATTCAACAGTATCAAGCACCCTTGTACATATGCTGCCATCAATATTTCCAAAACAATTTCTTTCTACTTGAGCCCTTGGTATCAGTGCCTCTTTAAAATTTTTTTAATAAATAATGTTATTGTGGGCTTTTACAACTCTTATAAGTATACATACATCAAATTGTATCAAGCACATTTGTACATGTGTTGCCATCATCATTTTCAAAATATGTTCTTTCTGTTTGAGCACTTGGTATCAGCTTTTTCCTCCTCCCTCCCCCTCCCTTCCAACCTCATGAACCCTTGATGATATAAGTTGTTTTCATGTCTTACACCACCCACTGTCTCCTTTTGCCTGCATTACTGTTGTTCATCCCAGTGGGGGTAGAGGGAGTTATATGTGGGTCATTGTAGTTGGTTCCCTGTTGCTCTCCCTTCTCCTCCCACCTCCCCCTTCCCTCATGGTATTGCTACTCCTATTACTTTCCTGAGAGGTTTATCTGTCCTGGATTCCATGTGTCGAGAGGTTGTTGTTTTTTGGGGGGGGGGGTTGAGTGTTCTTATCTGTACCAGTGTACATGTTCCAGTCTAGCTGGATTTGTAAGGTAGAACTGGGGTCGTGATAGTGGGGAGGAAGAAACACTGAAGAACTAGAGGAAGGTTGTGTTCCGTCGGGGCTGTGCTGCACTCTCCTTGTCTCATTCTTTCCTGTGACCCTTCTGAGGGCATGTCCAGTTGTGTACAGATGGACTTTGGGTCTCCACTCTGACCCCATCATTTGCATGGATATTTGCTTTTTTGGGGTCTTCTGATGCCTGAGACCTGATCCTGTCAACACCTTGTGATCACACAGGCTGGTATGCTTCTTCCATGGGGGCTTTTTGCTTCCCTGCTAGGTGGCTGCTTGTTTAATTTAAAGCTTTTAAGACTCCAGATGCTGTATCTTTTAATAGCCATAGCCGGACACCATCAGCATTCTTCACCACATTTGCTTATGCACCCATTTTGACCAGCGATTATGTCGGGAAGGTGCAGCTCCTCTTTCTCCTCCCCTACCCCCCGTCATCCCCCATCTTCCCATCCTTGTGAATCTTTGATCAATTATATATTATTATTATTTCATGTCATACACTGTCCATTGCCTCCCTTCACACCTTTCTTTCTGTTCACACCCTTTTTGAAGCCCCCTTGTATCTATAGATTAAGTCAGGCATGCCAATACCTTCTGAGCTGACAGAATGAAAAGTATAAAATGTGGATTCTCAAAGCAGCAGGGCTTCCTTGCTCCAATAAACCAGCGTTTACCAAGTGACGAGAGAGCTGTAGCTAGCTCTGGCGACATTGCCTGTACTCATTAAACAGCCATGTGCGTCTCCCAGTCTTCTTTGCAGTTAGGCTGGGGCCATATGACTAATGTGACCTATGATTTCTGTGTGTGGCACTTCCAGGCTGAGACCAGTGAGAATGGTATCCCTGCTTCATCTCTTTCTTCCCCAGAGGAGACAAACTTGGATGGCGCACATTCCAGATGTCATAGAAGATGAAGTTCTGCCTGGCCAATACTGGCTGTGATACAAGTGAGAAGTAAACTTTCATTGTGCTAACCCCCTGAGGTTTCAGGGTTGTCTGTTGTAATTAATTACTCTAAATAATGCAGCCACAAATATCAGATGGCATTGAGATTTCTCATTACTAAGAACAAATCTCATTTTCACTACTCATTTGGGCATACGCCAGGAAAGAAGTCTTTCTTTTCAGAGGAGGAAAAAGAATTCTGTTGCTTACTCTATGGTACAACAAGCAAACTCACTGCCATCACGGCAATGCCGATTCGTCGTGACCCTATACGGCAGAGTCGAACTGCCCCTGTGGGTTTCTGACTCTGACTCTATGGAGGTAGAAAGCCTGGTCTTTCTGCCACAGAATGGCTGGTGGTTTAGAACTGCTGACTTTGACATTTGCAACACAACTCATGGCCACCAAGGCTCCTCAAATCTATGGTAGAGCCTCTAAAAATCATGCTGGCCACAAAGTTTTTTGTGCCCTTTTTTCCTAAGGATAAGTCTAACCGCCACTGCTGTAGAGTTGCTTCTGCCTCATAATGGCCCTTTAGGACAGAGAAGAAGTTCCCCTGCGATCTTGAGACTGTAATCCTTTACTGAATCAGAAAGCTGCATCTTTCTCCTTTGGAGTGGCTTTGGGGCTTCTAGTCAAAGAGCAGCCCAACCCCATCAGGGCTTAGATCCGTTATTATGCTATGGAGATGAAGAAATATCAACATTCACTTATTATTCCAATCTTGTTAATAGGTGAGAAGAACAACATCTAATCCCAATACAATCCCTGGGCTCCCTGTCTCCATGACCCTAGACTATGCCGAGCTAGCTTTTCTGCTAGAATTTTTATATCAAATATTTCCTTGATCTGTCTCTTCAGATGGGGCACATCTTATAACTGCCCAGGAAGAGGGACTGCTTTAAAAAACAAATAAACAAAAACCCCCAGATTGGAGAATACTACCTATTCGAGAGCAAATTAACAGGGTGGAGAACGACTTTTAAGTCGCATTGTTATGCCAAAAGTCTTCTGACACATGATCTTAGCAATTTTAAATGGAACACAATAAAAAATTGCTTGCAAGAAGTCCTTGACCATAAGACACAGAATTGATTACAGCAGAGGTCCTCAAACTTTTTAAACAGGGGGCCAGTTCACTGTCCTTCAGACCGTTGGAGGGCCGGACTATAGTTTAAAAAAACAAAACTATGAACAAATTCCTATGCACACTGCACATATCTTATTTGAAGTAAAAAAACAAAACAGGCCAAAATACCCGGCGGGCTGGATAAATGTCCTTGGTGGGCTGCATGAGGCCCACGGACCATAGTTTGAGGACCCCTGGATTACAGTATCACAGAGTTGTAAAAGACTGTGGTAAATGTAAGAATATGCCTGTAGCTAATTAAGAAAAATTGTCTTCCATGAGAAGTGGCTAAGAAGCATTGGTCAGGAATGGATGTCAACTTTCTGTAGCTGTTCTCTGTGGAGAAATTTATTTTAAAAAATGTCATATGTGTCTGATTTTCCCCATAATGGCATTGGGATTGCTCTGTGTGCAGAAGACATAACAATGAATATGAAATTTACCAGGCTCTGCTCTAGGACCTCAGGGTGCACTGTTGCCTATTAACTGCAAGGTCAGTGGTTCAAACTCACCAGTCATCACTCCTGAGGAGGAACATAAGGCACCCATGAAGCTTTACAGTCTCAGAAACCCTATGGAGAGTTATGATAAGTCTGTTCCACTGATAGAAGTGGTTGTGTTAGTTTGAGGAAGACTGAAGAAGCATGGATGCACTTGACTTCTTGTGTTGAGGAAGAGAATGGACAGCACCAGGAACTACCAGAAGCACACACAGATCTGCCGAGAAGTAGACGAAATGCTCCTCAAAAGCGAGGGTGGTCAGATTTGTCTCTATACTCCCGACTTGTAAGGAGAGACCATGGCCTGGGAAAGGACGCCATGCATGGAAAAGCGGACGGTCGGAGAAAAAGAGGAAGGCCCCAGGAGATGGACTGACACAGCGATTGCTGCAAGGGGCTCAAACACAACAAGGGATGTCAGAAGGCTCGGGACCGGGCAGTTTCGTTGTGTTGTACAGAGGGTCACTGTGAGTTAGAACTTTCCCCGTGGCCGCTCACAGCGGCAACAAAGGTGCCCTAGTGGCAGTTAGTTGATACCCGGAGGAACAGAAGTTGGGACCTACCAGTGGCTCATGAAAGGCCTAGCCATTCTGAGCCTTCTGGAGCAGTTGGGCTCTGTCTGATAGGGTTTCCATGAGCCGAGCTCCACTCAATGGCACCAAACAGCAGCAAGGAGGCCTACAGGAAACGACCTTCTCGTCCTGGAGAGGCATGTTCTAGCATCGCCACCTGGATTCTCTCACCACTTCGTTCACTTGCCCCGAGAAAAGGAGAAATCTCTTACTGATGACTGATTTTCAAAGCAGTGATGGTGGCTGTGTAGCCTAGTCCCTCCCTCCCTCCCCTCCCCGCGTCGCTCTGGGCCATGTCTTCAGGCAGGGAGCATGCGCTTAGGCTAGCTCTGGGACATAGAGTAAACCTAGCAGTCAAGGCTCTGCTCCCGCCGGGAAACCACAGCATTCCCGTGCTATCTGAGAGAGACGGAGCCATTCATCAAATGCCTTACAGTCTTCTGAGTTCCATCCTCCCAGCCAACAGTCATCACTAACAAAGCTGTTATCTTTTTCTAGCTGACCCCTTATCTCTCATTTCAGAATGTGACATCTCAGCCCAAGCCAGACACCCAGTATGCTACTTTGGGAATTTGTGTAGTAGACAGTCGAAGCAGACCCAAACGGGCCATGAAGTATCACAGTGTCCCACTGAACTCAGGGCGGCTGGACCTCAGGAAGGAAGTATAGCCAGTAACGGCAAGGCACACAGCCATTCTCTGCTTCTCTGAACCACTTGGAGTACTGCAGGGGGCCACAGGGATCAGAATTGGGGTCCTGAGGGGCAGAATCAGAACAGACTTTTTCTTATTAAAGAAATCATTTAGGTGATGAGCTAGGAATGAAGAACAGGGAAAGGCTGTATGAGGTTTGAGGAGTAGATGACAGTGTCCAATACATGGATGGGAGCGAAGGAGGGAAATTCAGTAGCTATGCTGAGGGCATCTAGGAGGTGTGTGGTCCTGTGTTTAGAGGGAGACCAGCTGTCCACGCTTGCTGACTCCATCCTACGCCATCGCTCTGGGTTCTGCTTGGTTGCTCAGCTCCCTCTTCCTCGTAGTCTTTCTTTCCACACACACAGGACCACAGCTTCCACTGAGGAACCCTGGGGGCCCAGCGGTGGAGTGCTCCGTGGCTACAGGGAGCGCCGAGGACGGAACCCAGTGGCCATGCTGTGGGAGAAAGACATGGCAACTCGCTCCTGCCACGATAACAGCTTTGGAAACCCCGTGGGGGCAGCGCTACGTTGTCCTGTAAGGTCACTTTGAGCTGGAATTGACTGGACAGCAATGAGTTTTGGCTAGCTCCCAGTGTTAGATTCGGGGAAGGAAGGAGAGCTTACCTTGGGCACCCGGAAGAATACGACCAGTTGAGATGCAAAAGCGGCAAAAGGAGTTTATTTGCTAGCTCCAGCTAGGGCTTCCTCCCTCCGCTGCCCGGTGCAGCGAGGAGCCAGCTTCCAAAGGGACTCAGCCCTGAGCGCTTTGTTCCCCCGGCGTTTTTATAGGCCCACGGTCAAGGGGCGGGACAAGGGTTGCTGTTTTTAAACTTATTGGAGAAAACTTCTGGCGCCAGCATTGTCCAGCGGTGATTGGGGAGTAGGTTCGCATGTGCTTTCCTTATTGGCCGGTCACTGGTGGGCTGTCACTCGAACTCTATTGGCTAAGGCGTCATCAGGCGATGGGTCCCATTGGTTAGGTTGGATCAGGTGATGTCAGGCGATGTCCCATTGGTTAGATTGGATCAGGCGATGTCAGGCGATGTCCCATTGGTTAGGTTGGATCAGGCGCTGTCAGGCAATGTGTCCCATTGGTTAGGTGGATCAGGTGATGTGTTGCATCAGTGACCAGGAATGAAACAGAAACTGAAACTGAAACCGAGGCCTACCTCAAAGCCCGGCTTCCATACAGCCTGTTTTAACTTTTACCCTGCTGATTCTAGCAGTTGCACACCCGTGCCCCACACCAGCAGTGCATAATCATCATCAACGTTTCCACCAGATGAAATCTCCCATCTGCCAGAAGTTCTCCTCCAGCACACTGCTCTTGAAAGTACTGTGGGCCTCGGCCCTGATTCCAATGCCAAGATTCCAGATGAGACTCGGCTGACATTTGTCTAATAAAGAAAAGGCCACCCTTTCCGGGAGGTGGCGACTGCGCGACACAAATATGTTTATTTGTTTAAGGATTGTCAACAGTGTGCCCACGTGGGCCTGGGGACACGTTTTGGTGGGGAGCCCTGGGAGAGGGAACGGGAAGATATGCTATTTTTATTCATCGGTGATATGTCTTTATTAATCTGTTCCACTCCCCATCTAGAGGACCGGCATTTCCATGAGAGACATCTGGCAGGCTTGACTCTCCCCGGGTTCTTCGTTACCCGAAACGACAAGGAGAGCGCCAGGATTTCTTGTGAACAAACACAGCATCTTGCAATGGCTGCGCCACTCCAGATATCATGGGTAATTTTATTCCTTATTTTCCACTTTGAAGTACCACTGTTTTCTTCTGCTAGACGGACGCTCACTCATTTCCTCTTCTGGCAATCATATAAAATTAGAAGTGGGGGAAGGGAAACCACAAAAACTTCTGAAATTGCAAAACAGATGATTAACAGTAATGCCATGGTCTTATTGAGTTAAGGGATATCACGCTGTTTACCCATTCGCACATGCTTATTGATTTACTGTTTTGTAAATTTAGCTCTCTTCAGTCTCAGCTGATGTGTGGGTGTGGGGATACGTGCGCCACCAGGGAGAAGCAACTTGATAATTTATGAGTGGTGAAACCCACAGGTGAACAGGTTTTCTCTCGGGAGAGGAAAGAGCACACGCGGCCCATTTCCGACAACGCCTTCCTTTCGCCTCTTTCCCTGTCAGGCCGGGCTCAGAGGGAAGAGCATCAATTCAGCCAGCCCACCTGCTCTTCCTGCTGCAGGGAATCGCGCCTGAGCGCCTCCGCCCAGAGGACAAAGCTGGGAGTCCGTTGTCCACAGGTGCGATGTCTGGGTGTCTGGGTATATATTTCCAAGAGGCCTTTCAAGCACCTCTGCCCTAGCGCTCCTCCCCAAGCTATGAGTTCCTCTCTCCCCAGAGAGAAATCGAC
Organism: Tenrec ecaudatus; assembly: GCF_050624435.1. Classification (NCBI taxonomy): domain Eukaryota; kingdom Metazoa; phylum Chordata; class Mammalia; order Afrosoricida; family Tenrecidae; genus Tenrec; species Tenrec ecaudatus. The sequence continues at coordinate 123,201,276 of NC_134538.1, forward strand.
TCTTGTAATGAACACCATCTCCTTTGTTTAAAGCAACAACAAACGAGCGAACAGGCCGTCGTTTTACCAAAGAAGGAGCCAAGAAAACCAAACTCGGTGCCAGGCAGTTGATTTCCACTCACAGCGACCCTGTGGCCATTACTAAGTGACTTGCCCACACCAAGGTGACCCTGAGGGAATAATTAGGAAGACAGGTACTATGCACATTGTCGAACAGACCCGATGGCTACTAACAAGAGCAGCCCACATTGTAAGAGCCTCCCTTTCTCAACGTGCAGGGAGCCCTGGCGGCAGAGTGGCTTCTGCCTGGGGCTTGCTAACGGCATGATCAGCAGTTCCAGCTAACAGCTGCTCCACAGGTCACAGGCGAGGCTTTCTGATCCCATAAAGATATGCCTTCGGGAAATAGAGGAAAGAGCTAGGAGGCAAAGGGCATTTATAGAGGTCTAAATACAGACATGCACATATATAAATATATTTTTATATAATGATAGGGAAATAGATCTATGTACATGTATTTATATGTTAAGCTTCAAGGTAGCAGACAGACATTCATAGAGGTCTAAATACAGGCATATACTCCCTCAAGGCAAGAACACTTCATTCTAATACCTTGGCATTTCGTGATGTTCACCTTCCTGACACGATCGCTGAAGACAAAATGGGTGCATAGCAAATGTGGTGAAGAAAGCCAGAAGGGTCCCAAGGAAGAGATGAGCCAGTCAAGGTACAGTATAGCACCGATGAAACATACAACTTTCCTCTAGTTTTTTAAAAATTAATTTTACTGGGAGCTCATACAACTCTTATCACAATTCATACATACACCCATTGTTTCAAGAACATTTGTACATTTTTTGCCATCATCATTCTCAAAACATTTTCCTTCTACTTGAGCCCTTGATATCAGCTCCTCATTTTCTCCCTCCCGCCCACTATCGTGATCCCAATTCTACCTTACAAATCCGGCTAGACCAGAGCATGTACATGGGTACAGATCAGAGCTGGAAACACAGGGAATACAGGACAGATAAACCCCTCAGGACCAATAATGAGAGTAGCAATACCAGGAGGGGAAGGGGAAGATGGGGGGAGAAAGAGGGAACCAATCACAGTGATCTACATATAACCCCCTTCCTGGGGGATGGACAATAGAAAAGTGGGTGAAGGGAGAAATTGTGCCCACTGAGTTGAAGTGTTAGACATGAAATAATAATTTATAAATTATCCAAGTTTCGGAAGGGAGGGAGGGTGAAGGAGGATGGGGGGCGGGAAATGAGGAGCTGATACCAAGAGCTCAAGTAGAAAGAAAATGTTTTGAAAATGATGATGGCAACAAATGTATGAATGTGCTAGACACAGTGGATGGATGTATGGCTTGTGATAAAAGCTGTATGAGCCCCCAATAAAATGATTTTTTTAAAAAAGATTTGCCTTGGGGGAAAAAGGAGAAGGTCTACTGTGTCTTATGGAGTAGAGCTTGTGGGTTTAAGAGACTGCAAATCTTCATGGGAGTAGAAAGGCTCCTTCCTCCCCTTCCCCTGCCCCCCTACCTAGCCACCCCCCCAGAGAAAGTTGCTTTGAATTGGTTGTTTTGAACACCTGACCTGACTTTTAACACCCCCCATGTAGCCCCTTACACTACCAGAGTTTCTACATTTGTGTTCAAATTTATTACCTCCGAATATGAGCTTACCCAGAGCTCATGCTTTGATGTGCGATGTAAGCGGAACGGGCTAGTTTTACCACTGACCACCATGGAGTGGAGGGCAGAATTGGAAGTCGGGAAGTTGATTCAAAGGTTGCAGCTGGAGATTGGTCAGTTGGTCCATCAAGATACGGGTTCTGGCAAATAGAGAATTGGAAGTGGAGGAAAATAATCAGGATGTTAAGAGGTTGATCAAGTTGAAGATTAGGTCTGACGTTCACTTTGGAATCACTTTTAGGCTGATGCCTGGCACATTAGGTCAGCTTCCCAAAGAGACTGCCCTGGGTTGAGGCAGTCCCTGGCAGCCCCTGGGGTTAGGCACAGAGGGAAGAGCCAGACTAGGTTCAGTGCTGACCCAAGGCAGGGGAAGTAGGATGGCATCTTTGTTGATGTTCTCTGCTGCCTGCAGTGGTTCTTTCTTCTGGTCCCTGTCTGAGTCCGGTGACTGGGAAGCCCATAGTGATGGAGAATTCCCAGGAGACACTGAACTTGCTTCCTGGAAGATCTGCCTGACATCACTTCTCTGCAGTTGAGTCTCAAAAGAGTTCAGGAAACCACCCTACCTATCCAGTCACCATATTTTTAGATTCACCTCAATTTCTGCTTACGGTGTATTTGGTCACTTATATACTCATTTAGGAAACATGTTTTGCATGACTGTTAGTGCAAGGCCTTGTGGCACGCATTGGGAGACTCAACTGTCAGACAGGCATTGCTGCACAACAAACCATCCCCAAACTCCGTGGTGTAAAATAACAACAGTCGTTTACCTAGCTCACGTATCAGCAGTTTGTGCAAGGCTCTATGGGCGGCCTGGGAATCTCCTTCCAAGAGGGCTCACTGGAAGGCTGGTGGCTAGTTGTCAGCTGGGACTGCGCTCTGGGAACCTAGGTTTCCCTCCACGTGGGCTCCCTTGGCTCTCTCATGGCATGGCGGCGGGGTTGCGAGAGCAAGCATCTCCATTTGCTCACTGTTCACCAGTATACTTGGGCTGACATGCCCGGGCATTGCTGACTGATCACAAATGAACTCGCATTTCCCCTGTATGACTTTTGGCAGTTTTTAAACCCAAAAGCAATATAGGTCTTTATCAAAGTGTTCTAGATCATATTCTTAGTAATCTTGGTTTAGGCTATGAATCCAAGAAGTGCACGTGTGTGAGATAAACCAAGGCATATCACGGTCCGTCTCTTATTTCATCCAGCCCCACGTTTCCTCTTTACTGTGTGTGATTTGCACTCACTGCTCACCAGTATCCCCGGAGACATGGTGCATGATTCTTCTGAATTCTCCCCGCCGTCTAGTCTGGCAAAGGTTCCAGAAGCAATGCACTGAGGCCGTGAAGAACTTAAAAAAAAAAAACTTTTATTGGGGGCTCTTACATCTCTTATCACAATCCATACATTCATCCAGTGTGTCAAGCACATTTTCACATATGCTGCCATCGTCATTTTCAAAGCATTCTCTTCTTGAGCCCCTGATATCAACTCCCCATTTCTTCACCCTCCCTCCCCTACCTTCCCTCCCTCATGAGCCCTTGATAAATTATAGATTATTATTTTCATATCTTACATCATCCTCCGTCACCCCTCACCCACTTTTCTGTTGTTCTAGGTTGATCCTTGTGATCAATTCCCACTTTCTCCCCCGACCCTTCCCTAATCCTCCTGGTATCTCTACTCTCATTGTTGGCCCTGGGGGATGTATCTATCCTGGATTCCCTGTGTTGTGGGCTCTTGTCTGTAGCAGAGTGCATGCTCTGTGCAGAACTTTGGTCTTTGGAACATATAAGAGTCAGCTGGAAGATAGCAATGTGTCTGGCATGTGACTATCGTGAAGGCAAACAAACAAACACAAACCAATGTTATAGTATCCGACAGTGAAAATTATTCTGAAGAAGAATGAATGGAAAAGCACCTTTACCAACTTTTGAGGATTATATAAATATTTCAAATGCAACTGTTCAATGTGGAGATCCACAAGGTAAAACTTTTTCTGAAAATGGTTTCTTTGATCTAATTACTTTGCAAACCCACTTTACCATCACCAAATGGGAAGATGTCACAAAACCCAACCATGGACGGAAGTTACCAATAAGGACAGAAAGCAGATTCTCGGTTTACTTATATCAAGGGGAGACAATACAAAGAAAGAATGGAAAGATGATTGGTCCTTTGCTTGAAGCACCTATATTTCCTAAAATTATGAGCAGAGTAAGATTTGAGCAAACCCTGACATTGTTTCATGTTTGTGATAATTCAGAAGCTACATCTAACTGGACCTCTTTGGGATCAGCTCATTCCAAAAATTGTCTTTAAATACTCCCACTCAGCAGTGATCACTCGATGAAGCACAGATACCAGGGAAAGGATGTATCAGCTTCAGAGAAACATAGTCAAACATGGGAATTTAGGGAGTATGCTTTGTGAAAATGAGACTGGCTACCTTGGAAACTTGGAGAGTTATTTGGGTGAAGCCAAAACGTGACTCTGTGTCATCTACTGGTTTCAGGGTCTTTTCTTTGCTCTTGGCACCATGTTCACCAAGATAATTAACTACATACAACAGCACGTCTACTGCTGCGCTGTCATGAAGATCAAAACGCTGCTCTGCGGCACCGTAAAGGAGAACCACGGTTTGCCAAAATAACCAAAAGTCAAAGAACCTTCGAAGAAGAGGAATTGCATTTTGCGGAAAGGCCCCGTTGTGCTTGCTACAGGGAGAGACGGAGGCCAGTGTGTAAGATCTCAAAGCTTCACGACGCTGCGAAGAAACCCACACATCAAAGCATAAAGCCTATGTGCAGGTGGACTAGAATGGGACTATGAAAGGGGTCGAAAAAGCTACTGTCCGCAAACATTCCTTGGGGGAGGACCAGGTAATATGGCAGGGGCCAGACCAAATCCAGGAATACATATGGTAGCCAACTAAAAAGTAGGGGTAAAAGGGGGAAAAAAAGAGGAATGGGTAGCGGGGGCACAGGGCACTAACCCAACCAAGGAGAGAGTATTGTTTATCTCCACAGGGAAAAAGAGACCAGACTTCAACCCAGTGTTCCAAGATGTAAATGTAACATGCCAGCATGGAGTAGTAAACCAGTGGAGAGGTCTGAGAGGCTGGCACCAATCCCAACTATGTGGACACCTGCCCCTCCCCCCAGAAGAATTTATTTCAAAGGACAGCACTGAATCTGTAGCTCAGGGAGAGGACAAATCTGATCAAGAGCACACGGGAGCAAATGAAGGGGGAGGAGGAGAGAGTGGAGCACATCATAATCCACCAGACCTCGAGGATGGTGTTCCTGATTAGAGCAACCAGTCCACAGAGAGGACCACATGGCCAACCCCACTATGAGACATGATACCCCTCACTGACGCCTAGCCCTACAGGGGACAACACCAAAGAAACAGTGTGGGAATTGCACCCGATCTGATCCCGCCACACCGAGGCAAAACACTAAAGGGGTACAACAGAACAGCAAAGGAACTGAGTGGTGAGGTCCCCAGGGAATGCTGAAGGTGTACTTTGGGGCCAGGGCATGGTGCCCCAACAGACTGGACTGGAAAACGCTCCTAAAGGCCAACAAACAATCCTTGAACTAACTACAAGCTTTTCTTTCTTGCTTTGTTTTGTCATTGGCTTGTTGTTTTGTTGCTTGGTTTTGCTCTGTCTTGTTTTTGTGCGTGTTATTATCTCTGCAGGTTTGTCTAAATAAAATAGGCTGGATGAACAATCTGGAGGAGAAAACAACGGGACCGAGAGTTCTCGGGGGACATCGGGGGAAAGGAAGTGGTGTTAACAAACCCAGGGACACGGGGAAAACAAGTGATACAAAATCGGTAGTGAGGAGGGTGTAGGAGGCCTGGTAGTGCGTGACCAAGGGAAATGTAACAAAGGAATTGCTGAAACCCAAATGAAGGCTGAACATGATAGTGGGACAAGAGGAAAGTCAAAGGAAATAGAGGAAATAGCTAGGAGGCAAAGGGCATATATAGAGGTCTAAATAAAGGCATGTACATATGTAAATATATTTATATATGAGGATGTGGAACTATATGTGCATATATATAGGTTTAGTAATAAGGTAACAGATGGACATTAGGCCATCACTCAAGTACGCACTCAATGCGAGAACACTATGTTCTATTAAACTGATGCTCACCCTCCTGGCACAATGGCTGAAGACAAATGGGTGCATAAGCAAATGTGGTGAAGAAAGCTGATGGTGCCCAGCTATCCAAAGATTTGGCATCTGGGGTTTTAAAGACTTGAAGGTAAACAAGCGATCATCTAGCTCAGCAGCAACAAAGCCCACATGGAAGAAGCACACCAGCCTGTGTGATCACGAGGTGTCAAAGGAATCAGGTATCAGGCATCAAGAACAAAAATAAAATAAAAAAATAAAAAAAGAACAAAAATCATATCATTGTCAATGAAGTGGAATGTGGGGTGGGGACCCAAAACTCATCTGTAGGCTACTGGACAATCCCTTACAGAAGGGTAGTGGGGAGGAGACAGCCAGTCAGGGTGCAGTGTAGCAACAATGAAACATATAACTTTCCTCTAGTTCCTAAATGCTTATTCTCCCCCCTCCTCCACTATCATGATCCCATTTCTACCTTACAAATCTGGCTAGACCAGAGGATGTACACTGGTACAGATAGGAACTGGAAACACAGGGAATCCAGGACAGATGAACCCTTTAGGACCAGTGGTGAGAGTGGTGATACAGGGAGGGTAGAGGGAAGGTGGGGTAGAGAGGGAGAAACTATTACAAGGATCTACATATAACCTCCTCCCTGGGGGATGGACAACAGAAAAGTGGGTGAAGGGAGACGTCGGACAGTGTAAGATATGGTAAAATAATAATTTATAATTATCAAGGCTTCATGAGGGATGGGGGATTGGGGAGGGAGGGGACAAAATGAGGAGCTGATGCCCGGGGCTTAGATGGACAGGAAATGTTTTGAGAATGATGAGGGCAATGAATATACAAATGTGCTTTATACAGTTGATGTATGTATGAATTGTGATAAGAGTTGTATGAGCCCCCAATAAAATGATTTTTTTTTAAAAGAAAGAAAAGGGTCATACAAAGATTCACCTTAGAGACTTTTTGGAAAAAATAGAGACCATATTTTAGGAGGAAATGGTAACCAGTCGGGGTACGGGGGTCTGTGGGGTCTGCAATTAGGTTTGCTGAGTGTGCTCTTCCCAAGGCAGGATGGGAAATCACTGCGCTTATAAAACTTAATGTTTTTTTAACACGGTATACCATCCCAGGAAAAATCACCAAGTAGAATGTAGTATGTTTCCTCTCAACGTGTGATGTGTAAATAGAATACAGTGAGATTTACAGAGATGTTTTCATCTTATATTCCACAGCAGGGACACAGCTAGCGGTACAGGACGCTTATGGCTTGAAACAGTGTGGCAGCAAAGTGTCACAAGGCTAGCTGGCCTTCGTTGTCTAAAGAAACAGGAACAATCATTTCACACAGGTTCTCACTTCCCACTGTTCATGAGACTTGAAAGTACAAATAGTTGGAACCCATCCCTAGAAATTCTATTCACTAACTTCCCGAAGAGACCAGTCCCTGGAGAAGGACAGCCTGCTTGGAAGAGAAGAGGGACAGCAAAACTGAAGGCCGCAACAAGAAGGACGGACACAGTGGCTCCAGCAGGACCTCCAACATAGGGACTATTGTGAAGACGGGGCAGGCCTGGCAGTGCTTTGTTCTGTTGTCCTAGGGTTGCGACTGACTCCACGTTACCCAACTACAAAGACAAATGGGAGAGGCGCAGGGATTTAGGAAAAGAAGTAAAAGTGATTCTGCAATGCGCTTCCCCGGTTGTCTGTAACTCAAAAGACCATGGCCACTATTTGGAAGTCGTATAGCTGCCCTTTTAAAAATGTAGTGGTCACACTTACACACACACACACACACACACAGTAGGTATAAAATATGAGAAGGCTTCAAAAAGTTGGAGGAAAATGGAATGAAAAAATAATGAGATCTTCCATGAATTTTTAAGTCCTCCATTGTATTATTTTAAGTATTTTGTATTTATAATCTTAACTATGGATCCCTGGTAGCGTAGTAGTTAAAAATTAGGCTGTGGTCTGAAAGGTCACCAGTTCGAAACTATGAGTCACTCTTCAGAAGAAAACTGGAGCTTTCCACTCCCGTAAAGAGTTACAGCCTTGGAAACTCACAGGGGCAGTTCTACTCTGTCCTATAAAGTTGCTATGAGTTGGCATTGACTCGATGGCAGTGAGCTCATTTTTTAGGGGGGGGGGAGGGTTATCTTAACTTTGCTGGGGATTATGAACCTATGAATTCTTAAGGGCGACCATATTTATCATTTGCAAAGTATAAGTCAAGCTGGTTTGGACTTCATTCCTATTTTTTAAATCATATTTAATATTCCATTCAAATGATCTGTTTAATGTGGTTTAGGGTTTATCAATTTCTTAGAAAAATGGATGAGCCCCTTTTGGTCTGGAGTTTGTCATCTGTAGGGGAGGCTTTATATTATGCAAACACATCAAATCAAAAAATCAAACTCGCTTCTATCATTCGATTCCAACTCATAGCACCTGCACCGGACAGAGTCGACCTGCCCCTGTGGGTTTTCCCAGCTACGAGATCAAATAAGCTCTTATTTCTCCCACGGAGCGACTGGTGAGGTCCAAAGGCTTGTGGTGAGGAGCCCAATGCATCAACCCACTGCCATCAGGGCTCCTTTTGCAAGCACACAGAACACCGTAATTTGCATATGTTGTTAAATATTGTAATTGCATTCATAAACTCAAACTTTTTTTTAAAAAAATGACTACCACTGAGTCAGGTCTAACTCACAGCAATCCTATAAGACAGAGTAGAATTCTCGTGGGTTTCAAGGCTGTGAATCTTTATGGGGGCAGACAACCTCAGCTTTCTGCCGCAGACCAGCTGAGGATTTGAACTGATGACCTGGTGGTTAGCAGCCCCTCACAAAGCCACTATACTACCAGGGGTCATTCAATAATAAATGAAATAGTGCTAATAGCTAATATTCGTTAAATATTTGTGTCACGCACTGAGTAAACTCTTCATGTGGGCGACATGTGTATCATAAAATGTGGGTTTTTTTAAATCCGCCTTCTCTTGCCCATAGTTAAGCACTGAGGTGTCATACTCACAAAGCACCTCTGGTGGGGTTTGTTGGTAGTGGAGTTTGTATCTTTCTTTCTTGTTCCAGATTCTGCTCACAATAACTGCTAAGGTGCTCTTGTAGAATCAGGAAAATCGCCTTGAACATTTGAAATAAGAAAGTAAAAAAGGTGAATAGAATCTAGGAAAATTCCTTTTTTCAGCTTAAAGAGCTTTTAAAAAAAAAGCCACTGTCATGGAAAGGGGTAGAATGAAAATTTTGCAATTGTGCGTTTTCCTAATGATAACCCTTTCTCTCGAGTAAGCGATGACCTTTTAAGTCAATATTTACTATTCCTGACTGAAATCTAAACATACTGTAAGTTCAACAGAAAAAGGGAAGTCGGCGTATCACAGAGCTTTGATGCAGAGAAAGAAGAAAATGATTAATCCCGGGGATCAGCACTTTGACCGCATGTTTGCCATCTGGTGGACGGCAGCAGACACTTGACCAGAGATGAGCCATTCAAACAAATCAGTGATTTCAGGAATCCTCTAGATCAACACAGGCTCTCTCTCTGTTTGTAAGAGCCTGTTTGTCTGGCTTACAAACTGGATGATTCTACTCAGACATCTCACAAATGCCACGAAGCCTCTTCTCAGTTGAGTCACAAAGGCTGAACACCAGGAGTCAGTGCCAAGCCCCGTGTTAGTCCATCTCTAGAATGTGTCTCCTGAATTTCCACTCAGAGCACTAAGGCTTTCAGTGCGTGAGTACTAGCCACTAAGTTGGCAGTTAGAACCCCCCAGGAAGGGGCCATGAAGACAGGCCTGGTGATCTGTTGGCCCGAGGCACAGTTCTACCTACTCCGTACATGTGGGGTCGCCACGAGGCAGAAGCAACTGCTCAACCACCATCGAGAACCACAAAAAGGCTGAAGGAGTCTTCCATTGCTTCTCCTGCTCCTCCCCCATTCCTTCTCCTCTCCCGACCCCACTCCCTACCCCGCCCTGCCCTCCTTGTTCTTCTTCTGGTTAAACAACCTCCCTGTCTTTTAAACATGTGCTTGTTTTCAGAAACAGCACAGTTAAGGAAACTTGGGTTAATGAACTCCACATGAATGTAAATGACACCCAGGGCTCTTTAGTGAACGTTTAGGGTGTTCGCCTTCCCCACCCCTTCCTTACATAGCAATTCAAAATAAGCGTTACACCAGCCTGGAGGTCTAATGAGCACCTGCTTCATTGACTCATGATAGCACGCGAGATGCTGCAAAAATTGCTTTCACAGAAAAGATGAGAAATGATAAACAAGCTCCTCTCCCCAAGGGCACAGTAGCTTATCGAAAGCTATCACTTCATAAACAGATTCAATCCCATTCTCATCTGCTGAGTCTCAGAGGAAAGCAGCACCCGTCTTGGACACAGAGGAAGCATCTGCCCCGTCGCAAGCTGCCTGAAACCGGGGCTCAGCAGTTCCCCCTAGTATGTGGGTGACCACGGGCAAGTCCCTTAGCCAATCCGTTACCTATTTCCTTACCTGTGTGGTGGGAGTAATGGTGCTTACCCCACAGGGGAGTTAGGGGGGGGATGACAGGGGAGGTGGATGAGAAGGTATTGAGCAAATTAAAAAAATAAAATTCAGTTATTATTTGACTGCTCCCAGAAGCAATCCAGGGGTAAAATGTCACATCAATTGATCAATCATAAATGTGCTAAACAGTTAAGAAAGCACCACATTTTCCATATTTGGAATAAACCTCTGGCAATCCAGCCATCTAGCCACAAGACCCTTCAGAAATCTTTCCACTTCTGCTCTCGAATCTGTCACCAAAAGGACAATGTTCCATTTTGGACAAAGCCCCAAATTGTCCTAGCTGTTACCTGGCTCATCTTGGTGTTGCCTTGGGTTCTCAACGACACTTCTATTCGTGAATGACCTCTGAAGACTGAGTTACTTGCAAGTGGAAACTTTGTTCAATTGCTTTGACTCCTTCTTGTCCTAAGCAAGGAAAACAATAAGAATATGAACTCTTTTAGATATGATTACATGTTTTTAATGGTTAAACTCACTGGAGACATCACAGATCCTATTTGATAGTTACTATAAGGATCCCGATCCTTTTTACAAAGGAGAAAACAGAGGCACGCAGAGGCTTTGAGTTGTCCAAGGTCACACCATGAGTGAGTGTTGGGCAAGGCTGAGATTTGATGGTAAAACTCATCCATGAACACTCGATCCTTGGCCAAAGCAGGCTTTAAGGTGGAGATTCTTGTTCTGTAAGGAGCCCTGAGGGTATAGTAGGGTTGCTAACCACAAGGTCAGCAGATCAAACCCAGCAGTTGTTCCTTGGGAGACAGATAAGCTGTCTTCCTGTACAAAGCTACAGCTTTCAGAAACCAGAGGGACAGTTCTACTCTTGCTACGAGATGGAACTGATTCAATGGCAGTGAGTTTGGTTTTATGGTTGGAGGTTTATTGAGAAAGACTCTCAGGATGGACAGCTGCAGAAGGGACGTAGAAGGATTCAGGGCTGGGCAGAGAGCGAAGGCAAGCTGTCATGAGGACCAACAGTACCCAACTTAGCCAACCGTGTGGAGGCAAGATGGGACCACCTTCAGGACTGTAGTTACTGCTTTAGAGCCATTGAGTCTTTTCCAACGCACACCAATCCTACGTACAACAACAACAACAAAAAAAAAAACAAGCAAACAACACACTGCCCTTTCCGCAGTGGTCCTCAGCACAATTCCCTTGTTTGACACCATTGTTGAAGTCACTGTGTCAATCACCTCATTGAGAACCTTCCTCTTTTTCACGGACTAGGCTGGAAATGTAGTAGGTTGGCAGTAAAAGTGCTAGATCCTTTGACCAGCTGTCACTCCCTCAGCTCTCTTGGGAAAACAGCTTTTTTCCAAGGGAGGCAATAGGTGACAGCACTGAGCATGAGGGCTGCCTGCTAGCAGCGCTCCCCAGCAGCTGGAGCACCAAGCCCTAAAGGAGGCTCTGGGTGTCTCAGCAGGGGGTTCCCTACAGTATTCCAGTTAGCAGTAGATCTCAGAAGCATAGCTAATAGAGCCAGACCTCCCCGAACTTGCATAGTAGTTTCCTACCTGCCCATTGTTGATAATGTTGTGTGTACACTTTCCTAAGGAGATAAGCTGGGTGGCCTCGGAAGGGCGACCTTGTCTATTATATGTCCATGAATCAATAGCATTTGGAGACATCCCTGGGCAATTATTACCTGAGTGAGTCAGAACTCACCTGCTGACAAAGCTCTAAGCTTACACAACCAGGTTCAACTCCAGGGCCAACAAAAGCCACTGCTGAGTCCTTTCCCCGCATCCACCTTGCGAGAACCGGAGAAGGGGTGCAAAATGGATGGATAGTGGACGTGGCCTGGCACCTGCTGTTTCTACACAACTGATCCTATACAAGGCTTCACACACACATAGACACACACACACACCGCCACATGCTCACTTCCCATGTGCATCAGGCACATTGTGTGGGTGTGGGTGCTCTTTATGCGGCTGCATTGGGTTTCAAGGCGTCTTGGTAGTGTGGAGGTTACTCAGTGGGCTGTTAACTGCAAAGTCAGCGGTGCAAATTCACCCGCTGCTCCCTGGGATCGAGGGCTTTCCGTTCCTGTAATAGTTACAATCTCAGAAACTCACAGGGGCAGGTCTTCCCTGTCCCATCGGGTCGCTTGGAGTCGGCATTGAATCCATGGTAGTGAATCTGGTTTGGGTTTGGTTTTATGTTTTGAAAATTACAGCTAAAAGTCAGATACCTTCTATGAGAACTGGAAAGCAGTCTGGGGTGGGATAGGTGGCGAGGCAGGTTCTAAAGCTCACACGTGCTAGGCTGGCGAAGCATGTTCCAGTTGTGCTCTTTTCTTGCTGCAGAAGTGCCCTGGACAGATCACTGTCTGCTCTGTAACGATGCCAGGCCAGTCGAATGATGCCTGAGAAGCTCTGGGACCTGCTGAGCTCAAGTGCTGACAGCAAGAGCACCTGAGCATTCTCATCCTGCTGAACCCAGCCCACAGCTTGGACCATTCCAACATCCCGGGATACAAGCAGAACCCCAAAACAATCACTTGTCATAGCATCCTTACCTCCCAGCATGCCGGGAGAAGAGGGTCAGGGCCCCAGCTCTTGCCCCTCTCTCCAGGAGGACAATAGGAACTGAGTGTCTTAGACAGGGTCCCAGAAGGAAGCAGTGGTATCTTCAGACTGAGGGTGGCAGGACACGGTAAAATAAGACAATTTGCTTGATGAGACTCATTGTGGGGGTAGCATCTGGGCAAGCAGTTTGTGGTCGGCTGTCACTTTGAAAGTTGGCAGTTTGAATCCACCCAGTGGAACCATGGAGAAAAGTGTGGCAAACTGCTTCCAGAAAGAATACTGGCAAGATGATCCTCTGAGTCAGTTCCAATCCACATTGTAACAAGTTGCCAAGAGCCAGAGTCAACTTCACGGTCACAGGTTCAACACCAAATGAATTCCTACAGAAGCCCTGTGATCATGGACGATCCATAACCCTGGTCCAGCTCCTTGCAGGCACTGCACGCCCAACAGCATCTGTCTTTCTGTCTGTTACGCTTCCAAAGAAAGAAACGTGCACATCTTGATAGGTACGTTATGGGGAAAGAGTCAGTACATGATCTACACAGAGCTCACACTAAAACCAGATCAGAGGCTACGTTCACATCCTCTAGAATTCACACAGGGCTTGCTGCCACCGCTGTCCAGCCCAAGGACCACACAGGCCTTGCCTGGCTCTCCTGCCATGTCTATCTCTCAAGTCAATATGTTCGGCCCAGAAGCTGTGTTCTCACCACGATTACAAAATCAGATTCTGGGCACTCCCTTGCTTACTCAATTATCCGCAGCAGAAGTTGAAAGGCTGCACAGTAAACCTTTCCTGTCCTTCCCCTCAGACCTTCCTTCCAAAGGATATGTCGGCCCTCTGTAAAAAAGGAAGCCTGTGTGATCACGAGGTGCCGAAGGGATCGGTTATCAGACATCAAAGAACAAAAAGTCATATCATTGTGTGCTCACCTCCATGATACGATCGCTGGAGACAAATGGGTGCATAAGCAAATGTGGCAAAGAAAGCTGATGGTGTCTGGCTATCAAAAGATATAGCATCTGGGGTCTTAAAGGCTTGAAGGTAAACAAGCGGCCATCTAGCTGAGAAGCAACAAAGCCCACATGGAAGAAGCACACCAGCCTGTGCGATCACGAGATGTCGAAGGGATCGGGTATAAGGCATCATCAGAACAAAAAAAAAATCTTACAATAGTGAATGAGGTAGGTAGTGCAGAGTAGAGATCCAAAGCCCATTTGTAGGCCAGTGGACATCCCCTTGCAGAGGGGTCTAGGGGAGGAGACGAGCCAGTCAGGGTGCAATGTAGCAATGATGAAAAATACAACTTTCCTCTAGTTCCTAAATGCTTCCCCCGACCCCCATCATGATCCCAATTCTACCTTGCAAGTCTGGCTTGACTAAAGGATGTATACTGGTACAGATAGGAACTGGAAGCACAGGGAATCCAGGGCGGATGATCCCTTCAGGACCAGTGGTATGAGTGGTGATACAGGGAGGGTAGAGGGCAGGTGGGTTGGAAAGGGGGAACCGATTATAAGGATCTGCATGTGACCTCCTCCCTGGGGGATGAACAATAGAAGAGTGGGTGAAGGGAGACATTGGACAGGGCAAGATATGACAAAATAATAATTTATAAATTATCAAGGGTTCATGAGGGAGGGGGGAGCAGGGAGGGAGGAGAAAACTGAGGAGCTGATGCCAGGGGCTTAAGTAGAGAGCAAATGTTGAGAATGTTGAGGGCAATGAATGTACAAATGTGCTTTTCACAGTTGATGTATGTATGGATTATGATAAGAGCTGTATGAGCCCCTAATAAAATGATTTAAAATAATAATAAATAAATAAAAGGAAGCACTCGAGGCAGAGAGCCTTTAATTCCCTGGGCTGTTCAATCCCTTGTGCCTGACTTCCTCCAGAGTGCTAATTATTGGTGCAAATCTGTTAGATGGAGTTTTCAAACTGGGCATCTTTGTACAAGGATCAGGAAATGAAATTACCACTCCATTTCACATAAATACCACACTGTCACCAAGAAGGCAGCCACCAGTGCCAACTTCAGATCTGAACGGTTGCCTCTCAGGCAGCAGGGACTCTTTAGCTCTAAGTTAAGGAGGTACGGAGACAGACAGACAAAGAAACAAAGCCAACTAGAAATGCCCTCTTTCCTGTGGAAGAAAGTCTGAACCTGCACTGCACGCCTTCACCCAGTGCCAGGTGAAACCGTGTCAGGACAGAGTAGAGCTGCCCATGGAAACACAGGGCTGTGAATCCTTATGGATGCAGACTGGCCTGTCCTTCTCCCGAAGAGCAGCCTTTCCATTAGCAGTCGAGCTCTTGCCCACTGGGCCCCCAGGGCGCCTTTAAGCCAGTTAACCCCCAAAGAACCCACTGCCATCAAGTTCATTCTGACCCAGAGCAACCTGTACGGTAGCAGCCCCACACCACCCTCACAGCGCCCCAGGAGGCTTCAAATAGTTCTTCGAAAATGGAATGAAAAGGTCATGAAATTTTTCCCATGAACTTTTGAAAGCCCTTTTGTAATTATATCCTATTGGGAATGAATTTTGAGCCCTATCTAATGACAGGTTTTAATACACAGGAAAACTGGACAAATACCTTTAAAGGCACATGCACCCGGTGGAACACTATGCCTTGTCAAAGACGACCGATGAAGCGGTAGAGTATCTCATGGCCTGCATGGACTTAGAGAACATCACACTGAGGGCAATTAGTCCATCGCATAGGACAGCTGGTTATGAGACTACTGTTGTGAAGGAAAACCCAGAAAGGTTTTTATACCCAAAGAAACAGACTTGGACGGTACCAGTGGTAGGAGAAGGGTGAGCAGGGGCAGCAATCGACTCAAAGGTAGATAGATAGGTGCCACCTTGGGGGAAGTGGACGAGGAAATGAAGCGAGGCAAGGCAAACTATAGGGAGGTTTGATAAGTAATTTACGTTGATGAATACAAAATTGATGCTCTGAAATGTAAACCCGCCCCCCCCCACACACACCTAATACACACACACACACACACACACAGTTAAAAAATAAAAAAGAGCAACAAGAAAGAATAAAATATACCCCACAAAGGACAGAGGAAAGCGAGGCCAACTTTCCCATGTGGGCCAAGCCCTGCCCTGTGGAGCATCTCTCATTGGCCAGCAGCTTACTGGGGCTCTTCTGTATCTGAACCCAAAAGGAGGTGAAGGGGCCTCAGACAACCCTTGGGGAAAATTGGGAAGAATTTTTTCACTAAGAGGAAATCACAGGCGACCCTCAAATCAAGGAAAGTGGGGTGGGGAGCAGAAGTTGTGTGTGATTGCATAGGATTTAACTAAGCAGCCAATGTGTCTAATCAGCTGTCATTGTGTGAGTGCTTTGGGTAAAGTTTCATTCTGAAGGAGGTGATGAAGGTGGAAGAGGAAAAGGACACAGAAACCGAAGAATAAGTTGGCCTCCTCTCTTCAGACTCCCGTAGAAAAAGCCCTCTAACTGCACCGAGCAGCAGTAACAATTCAAAGCAACACATCTGTTTGGACAAACGAGTGAAACCAAAGCAGTGCACATGAGGGGAATCTGAGCAGGGTGGTAAGAAAAGGCACCAGAAGGTAAGTTAAGACACAGTTAGCAGAAGAGAAGTCATTCTCTGGAGGTTTTGTTTGCTTTAAATAACACCCAACACGTACACATTGGTACACATGGGTTACATTGGGTCTCTTGGTTTCAAATATCCCAACAATGAGCATAGGGGTAATGGTTCAATAAACCAGTCTACCTTAGCTGCCACTGTAAGGACTGACACGGCTGTGAACTGCAGCCAGGCAACGTCTCTGGAAGTCTACCACCTCTGTTAAGTCCCAAGACCAAGTACCCAACCCTTTCTTTCTATTGTTTCTATTGTTTATGGCAGTGGTCTCTCTGTGGGAGAGTTTCTCAAGTGCTGACACACAATCTCCTTCATCCTAGTAGTCCCAGGACCTGGCACGGGCAAGGCACAGAGTTAACACTCACTAACATTTATTTAACAGGTAGGTTAGAAGAAGGAACGGAATACGTGGGACTCTTGCACTAGAGGACTATTTGTTGGCGGATGAGTAAATGGAGGCCTGTTTATGCTCTCAGGTGCTATAGGTATTGCCAGGGTGATCCAAGTTTCACTGTGAGTCACAACAGACTCATGGCTGCTAAGTTTGGAAGGCTTTTCTCAGGGTTTGAAAGGGACAACACCTATGTCACATACTGTCCTTTGCCTGCTCATAGTGACCCTCTTGGGAATCACAGAACTGCCCTTGTGAGTTTCCAAGACTGTAACTATGTATGGGAGTAGACAGGCCCGTCTTTCTCCCAAGGATTGGCAGGTGGTTTTGAACTGTCAACCAAGTGGATCACAGCCCAACTCATAACCACTGCACCACCAAGGCTCACAATGAGTCGACATTGACTCTATGGCAGTGAGTTGTTTTAGACACTGCCCTTTGCCCAGTGAGAGTGGCTACAGAGGCCTCAGAAGGCTTTGTAGCTGGAGAGGGCAGGAAGCTCTCAGAGATAGGTGGTCAGCAGGGCCCAGGTAACCAGTTGCCCAGACCCTAGGCACCCTGGGGACAACTACAGAAGCATGAAAGGAAATTTGTTGATACTTCCCCCCATCCACCCACCCCACCTGCCCCAAAGTCTCCCTAGTCTCCTGATTTCAGTCAGCTCATTGGTCCGATTTACAAGATTATCTACTCATGTGCATGCTATTTCTTTCAAGATCCTCAAGATGTACGTTTCTAGTTAATCCTAATGTAGCTACTTTTGCTCTCTGAAGACCGCCCAGAGGTATTTTTCCTTCAGCAGCTCAGAAAACAAATTTAGCCTCAAAATAATAGGTGTGAGCTACTCATCATCTAATCCTGAGTGGCCTTGAAATTTTTCTAAAACAAATTCTAGTAATAAAGCAAAGAATACACAGAGTCTGTCCTGAATTTAGAAAACTTTAAAAAAAATCAAATTATCATATACTAATGCATTTACATCTGACATAATTCATTGGTTACAGCCACTGCAAGCTCTAGAAATGAACACTTCAAACACAGGACTAATCTTTCCTTTGGTCGAGTTCTTGACGAGTTCTCTTTTAGTCCACATCACTACCTGCTAGCAGACACCTCTCAGCAGTCATCCCAATCACCTATTGCCTCATTTGAAAACAGAGGTTTTCCCAAGGAAGCTATGATTGAACAGTCAACGAGGGCTGGGAGCGCGAGGGGATAGAAAGATCTAGCTCTTTTATTTCCAGCCTACGACAGTTCCAATCTAGTCCGCGGGAAAAAAGAAAAAAAGGAAGGAAAACCGTCAATGAGATGGATCGGCCCAGTGACTGCAGCCACGGTAGCAACGGCAGGCCCGCGTGAGGATGGCTGTGCACCGGGGTCGTGCTGTGTCCCGTGGCACACAGGGACTGCGAGGGGTTGGCGCTGGCTCCCTGACACTGACTCCGGGCGACCCGTGATTCAGGTATATAAAACACAAGAGTAGATGTTGGTATTATTATCCTAAGTGCAAGGGGGGCAGGGAAGAACTACTAAGTCACGTCTCCACGTCCAAGTGACTCACAATCTCATCAGGGAGCCAATTCTTGAATAAACAGACACGTAATTGAGAATTCAAGGCTATGGGTGACAAACCACCGAGATGAACTAGGCAGCAACAATGGAAATTCGGTGGGCTGGCAAACGGTCTTCCCCTGACCCCTTGGCCCGGTTTCATGAACATTTTCAAAATACAGAAACGTTGAGTGCAAAGTACAATGAATAATATGTAAGTGTCTACCACCTAGATTGACCCATGGTTAGTATTTCTGAGAACTTGGCTCAAGTCCTTGTGGTGCCGTGGTTAAAGAACTGAGCTGCCGACCAAAATGTCAGTGAGGTGAACCCACAAAAGCAAGCAGTCTGCTTCCGAGACACTGACAGCCTTGCATGCCCGCCGAGACGGGCTCCTCTATTCTGTAGGATTGCCATGAGTTGGCACCAACGGAAAGGCTTTGGCTTAGTTTGGTTGCGTGTTGTAAATACTAAACCTCTACTCCTAAGTATTGCCTCTTGTTCTGTAACTCATCTGTTCACTTTCCTGAGGGTGTCCTTTGAGTACTGTGTGTGTGTGAGTGTGTGTGTGAGTGACTGTGTGTGTGACTGTGAGTGTGTGAGTGTATGTGTGTGTGTGTGAGTGCATGTGTGTGACTGTATGTGTATGGGTATGTGAGTGTGTGAGTGTGTGTGTGAGTGTGTGTGACTGTATGTGTGTGACTGTGTGAGTGTATATGTGTGTGTGTGAGTGTATGTGAGTGTGAGTGTGTGTGTGAGTGTGTGTGTGACTGTGTGTGTATATGTGTGTGTGAGTGAGATTGTGTGTGAGTGTATGTGTGTGAGTGTGTTTGAGTGTGTGTGTGTGATTGTGTGAGTGTATGTGTGTGTGTGTGTGAGATAGTGTGTGTGAGTGTGTAGTCCCATTTACCTATTTTTCTCGTACTGCTTGCACTTTCGGCGTCAGATTGAGGGAACCAGAGCATCAACCAGAGTTGTGAGGCGTTCCTCCGAGGTGATCTTCTAAGATTTCTGCGGTCTGTGGCCCATTTTGAGTTCGTTTTCCGCATGTGGTCTGAGGAAAGGACCCAACTCCTCCTTGCGCATGGGGATCTCCAATGTCCCAGAACTATTCGATAATAGTGCCCCCCCCCCCACTGGTACCCTTCAAAGGTCAACTGGCTACAAGTGGCGTACTTTTTTCCCGGGCTTTTGATTCTGTCTCATAGATCTCTATACCTGTCCTGCCGCCACCTCCCTGCCGCCTTGATTCCTGCCGCTCCGCAAGAAGCTTTGAAAGAAGGAAACCCAAACCCTAGAACTTGCTCTTCTTTCTCAAGACTGTGGTGGCCGTCCTTCTGCATTTCCGTATGAGTTTCAGATCAGCTTATCGGTTTCTACAAAAGCAAAACAAACAAAAAAGGAAGGCAGCTAGGATTTTGGCAAGGATTATGTTTCTTTCTTTTTCTTTTTGTTACCTTCCTGAAGAGTGATTTCAAAGGGTTTCCGAGCCAGGGTTTGTTTCCCAAGGACAATTGTTTTTAACCTATTTTAATTGTTGCAAAGGATGAGATGCAAGGCCTTTATTTTAATTTTTAAATAACTATATTCATTTTGAAAAAATATATAAATACATGCAAGACTGTCTTTCAAAGGGCGTTCATGAATAAAGATGCGTGACGGCAAGCGATCCAAACACTCTCCCAAGAACTCGTGCTCCTTAATCAGCAACTTTGAAAAAAAAGGATAATTTTGCAAGGGATTCTTTTCCCTTTTGAAGAAATCTGATTGCTAATTATTAAAGAGAGTAGCGCTACATCGCTCCAAAGACTGAAAAGGAAGGAACAGATTGAAAGATGAGTTTTCAGCGAATGAAAATTCAAAATGCAACAATCATGCTTCAATCTGTCAGCATAAGCTCTTAAAGTACTACCTTGCAGAAGTGTGATTGCCAAAGATTTCAGTTGGCAACACTGACTGAGACTAAAAATGGTTTCCTCTGATAGGTTCCTACGTCTAAACCTTACAATCGAGTTTTTCCCATTTCTCTATTTCCTCTCAATGTCTCCTCCTGAGGTGGAGTACATTAATAAGGGCTTTCTAGCCATAATTCCTTACATGATGGATTGTAATTCCAGACTGTATGCCTGTGGCTATAACCCCGTTTTGGAGGGAGCGCTCTGCTACGTAATGGACAGGATGAAAGTGGGGTTTGATCCCACCTTTGTGGAGGGTGTGAGCCAAGTCACACCCTTTGTTTCCATGGGGTACAATCTGCTATTGCATCAGTTCCCGCTTGTACGACCCTGTGTACCCCGCCAGGAAGCCCTGTCCGGCCCAGCACCACCCTGGCAGTGGCTCCTGGGCTTGAGCCCGCTGTTGCAGGCAGGATGTCAGTCCACCCTACTAAGGGCCTCCCTCTCGTTTGAACTGTTTGCTGAAAGACGAAAACTACACCTTCCTCAAAGCCATTCCTCTGTGCATGAGAGCTATTTTTGATACAGAGAGAAATCCCAGGACCACTAGAATCTCTGTCTGAAATGGCAGAGGCCCAAACCAGAGGCACCAGGGACTGGGGCAGAGACACTACGGGACAGAGCAAAGAAGCCAGGCCAGGGCCAGAGGCCGAGGCAAGGGACCCGGGAGACAGAGCCGAGGAGCCGCACTGAGACTATGGGATTGTGAGACAGAGCAACAGTCTCTGGTTCACAGAGGCAAAGGCCAAGGAGTCACGTGACTCAAAGGCTGAGGACCGAGGAGACTTGGCTGCTGGCTGAGCAGGTGAGTCTGTGGACCGGTGACTGCATCCTTGCTGCATGGATTGATCAAACCCCGCGTAGCAGCAGATTGATCAATCCATGAGAGGAATGGCTGTTGTTAGAGTAGCCAGAGAAGAATGAAGGGGAGTGGGCCAAAGACCGGAAGAGAAGTTCCACTAGGGAGGAGACCCAAATGACCAATAAACATATGAGAAAATGCTCCTGATCTTTAGCTATTAGAGAAATGCAAATTAAAACAACTAGGAGATACCACCTAACACTCTTGAGGAAAGCTCAAATCAGAAAATCAGAGAACAACAAAGGTTGGAGGGGATGTGTCTAGATAGGAAGTCTCCACTGCTGGTGGTCATGTAGACACATACAGCCATTGTGGAAAGCCATCTGGCAATATTTAAAGCAAATGGAAATTGAGTTACCTATGACCAAGCCATCCCTCTACTGGACATATACCAAGAGGAGGGAAGCAATAGACTGAGACCAGTAGCCTGCACTCCAATGTTTATTGTGGCATAACTCACAATTGCAAAGAATTGGAAGCAACCTAAATTTCTATTGATAGACGAGTAGATTAGTAAACTCTGGCACATACACACTATGGAGTACTACGCATCCCTAAAAAGCACTGATGATCGCATGAAGCACATTGTCTCATGGAGGGAATTATGGTAAGCAAAGTTAGCCAATCACAAAACGATAAGTACAAGTCCACTGAGGTAAGGATAATCAGCACAGTAGGTATATGGGCTGAGGTATAGCAATTGGGCGGGGGACAGGCCAAACCCAAGGATATACATGTCAATCCAACACAAAGAAGGGGCTGGGGGCGGAGAAGGTGGTGGGGAAGAGAGAGATAATGGCACTGGGGGAACAGGGCACTAATCCACCCAGGGGGAGGGTATTGTTCATGTCACCACAGAAATGGGAGTGTGAGTGCAGACCCACCTGGTAGGGGACTAGACCCCATACTGGTACACCAGTCCCTCAGAATAACGGCTCTACAGGGAGCTGATTAGGCACAGAGAGGGCTGTGGGGCCAACAGCTGGAGACATGATGTCCCCTCCTTGGAGCATACCGTGACAGAGGACAGTACTGGAAACACACAGTGGAGAGTGAGTCTAGTCTGACCACCCCACAGTGGGGTGAACCAAGAAGGGAACATGACAGATCAGCAGCGGGAGCAAAGCCAAGCCATGAAACTGCTGACTTCAGGCTAGGAGGGGCAGTTCCCAGAACCCCCAAAGGTCAGTGGACAGACCTGGAATTATATATGCTTTTTCTTACTGCTTCTTCTTCTTCTTCTTTGGCTAGATTCTTTCTTTTTTTTCTCTCTCTCTCTCTTTTTAATCAATCTTTTGTTTTCGTTTTGTTTTGTCTCTGTCATTGTTGCTTTGCCTATCAATATAAGATAGGCATAGGAAGCAAGCCCAAGGAGAAAGCGATGGGACTGACGTTCCCGAGGGACCTGGTGGGAGGAGGAGGTAGGGGAAAGGAGAGGTAAGCAAACAATGCCATAGACAGGGGGATTAAAAGCAACAATGAAGACATAGAGATCCTGGGGGTGTTGGAGCAACAGCAATGTGGCTGAGAGTAAGTACTAAGAGGCAGAAAGGCGAGCGTGATGATGGGGCAGGAGAAAGGTAACAAGAAACAGAGGGAAGATCTAGGAAGCAAAGCTATGGATAGAGGTATAAACATAGGTGTGCACTTATGTAAATATATTAATCCCTAAAATAGAGGTATTAGCCTATGTGCATATATTTATATGGCAATACATTGAGGATGGACGTTGAGGATGGACGTTGGTCCTCTGCTCAAGCCTTCCAATGCAAGAACACTTTGTTCTAACAATGTGGCACTCTGTGATGCTCATGTTCCTGACATAATTGAAGACAAAATGTGTGCATTAGCAAATATGGTGAAGAAAGTTATCAAAAATGGTGCTCGGTTATCAAAAAATATAGCAACAGGGGTATTAAAAGCTTAAAGTTAAACAAGTGGCCATCTAGCAGAGAAGCAGCAGCCCACACCAAAGAAGTACACCAGCCTGTGAGATCATGAGATGTCCATGGCACCAGAAGACCCAAAACAAAACAAAACAAAAACCCATATTGTTGAGAATGAGGAAGCAGAGTTCCAAAACCCATCTGTAGACAATAGGACATCCCTTCACAGAAGGGTCTTATGAAAGGGATGAGTCAACCAGGGCACAGTGTAGCACCGATGAAATGCACAATATTCCTCTGGTTCTCTGAAGCTTCCTCACCGCCCACCATCATGACCCCAGTCCTGCCTTTCATTTCTGGCTAGACAGGAGCGTGTACACTGATACAGATAAGAGCTCGTGACACACGGAACCCAGGTCAGATAAACACCTCAAGAACAGAAATGGGAGTAGAGATACCAGGAGGGTTGGGGGAAAGTGGGGGGAGGAGGGGAGGAAGGGGGAACTGATCACAATGATTGACAGACACATAACCCCACCTCCCCCAGGGGGATGAACAACAGAAACATGGGTGAAGGGAGGCAGTGGTCAGTATAAGATATGAAAACAATAATAATTTATAATTTATCAAGGGGTCATGAGGGGGGGAAGGGGGAGGGAGGTAAAAAAAGAGGAGCTGATACCAAGGGCTCAAATAGAAAGTAAATGTTTAGAAAATGATGATGTAAACATATGTACAAATATACTTGATGTAGTTGATGTATGGAATGTAATAAGAGCTGTAAGCGGCCCCAATAAAATGATTTTTTTTTTTTAAGTAAAAGAAGAATGAAGCAGGGAGGCATGCCTGACCCTGCCTTCTGGTAATAGGGAAGCCAGAGCGGGTCAGGTATGCACCCCGGCCCTCTGTACAGTTTTGCATCTCATCACTTACCTCTACCTCCTCTTCACTGAGGACTTTGTTTCTGTTGTTGGGATTCCATGAATAGATATTTCAAAAATCCTAAAATAATAATAAAATATATCATGATGTAAGTAACTGACTTTATTATGACTAGGTCACTGCTGACCTATCCTCCATAGAGCTTGAGTTACTTCTTGAAAAAGGGGCAGGGGCCTCCCCCCAGAAGAATTTATTTCAAAACTGCTTTGAATCTGCAACTCCGGGAGAGGGACATATCTGATCGGAACACATGGGTGCCGATGAAGGGGGAGGAGGAGAGAGTGGAGCACATCTTGGCCCACCAGGCCTTGAGGAAGATGATCTCAATTAGAGCAGCCAGTCCACAGAGAGGACCACATGGCCAGCCCCACTATGAGACATGACACCCCTCACCGACCCATAGCTCTACAGGGGACAACACCGGAGACAGTGTGGGAATTGCACCTGATCTGATCCCACCACACCCACACCGAGGCAAAACATTAAGGGGGTGCAACAGAACAGCAAGGGAATGGAGTGGTAAGGTTCCCAGGGAATGCTGAAGGTGACTTTGGGGCCAGGGTGTGGTGCTCCAACAGACTGGACTGGAAAATACTCCTAAAGGCCAACAAACAGTCCTTGAACTAACTACAAGCTTTTCTTTCTTATTGTGTTGTGTTTTGGGGTTTTTTTGTGTCATTGGTTTGTTGTCGTTGTTGTTGTTTTGTTGTATATTGTTGCTTGGTTTTGCTCTGTCTTGTTTTTGTGCATGCTATTATCTCCGCAGTCTGTCTAAATAAGATAGGCTGGATGAACAATCTGGAGGAGAAAACAACGGGACCGACAGTTCTGGAGGGGACATGGGAGAGGGGGGGTAGGGGGAAAGGTAGTGGTGTTAACAAACCCAGGGACAAGGTTACAACGAGTGATTCAAATCGGTGATGAGGAGCGGGTGGGAGGCCTGGTTGGGCATGATCAAGGGCAATATAACCAAGAGGAATTGCTGAAACCCAGGTGGGGACTGAGCATGATAGTGGGACAGGAGTAAAGTCAAGGGAAATAGAGGAAAGAGCTGGGAGGCAAGGGGCATTTATAGAGGTCTAGATAAAGACATTTACATATTCAAATATATTTATATATGAGGATTGGGAAATAGATCTATGTGCCTATATTTTTAGGTTTAGTATTAAGGTAGCAGAAGGACATTGGGCCTCCACTCAAGTACTCCCTTAATACAAGAATACTTTCTTCTATTACATTTGGGATTTTATAATGTGAAGCCAAAGAGGGTGAATAAGCAAATGTGGCGAAGAAAACTGATGGTGCCGACTATCAAAAGATATAGCATCTGGGTTCTTAAAGGCTTGAAGGTAAACAAGTGGACATCTAGCTCAGAAGCAACAAAGCCCACATGGCAGAAGCACACCAGCCTCTGTGATCACGAGGTGTTAAAGGGATCAGTTATCAGGCATCATCAGAACAAAATAATCTTACCATAGTGAATGAGGTGGGGAGTGCGGAGTGGAGACCCAAAGCCCATTTGTAGGCCACGGGAGATCCCCTTGAAGAGGAGTCTCAGGGAGGAGACAAGCCAGACAGGGTGCAATGTAGCAATGATGAAAAACACAACTTTCCTCTAGTTCCTAAATGCTTCCTCCCCCCACACTATCATGATCCCAATTCTACCTTGCAAGTCTGGCTGGAGCAGACGATGTACACTGGTACAGATAGGAACCAGAAACACATAGAATACAGGGCGGATGATCCCTTCAGGACCAGTGGTGTGAGTGGTGATACTGGGAGTGCAGAGGGAGGGTGGGTTGGAAAAGGGGAACCAATTACAAGGATCTACATGTGACCTCCTCCCTGGGGAACGGACAACAGAAAAGTGGGTGAAGGGAGATGTCGGACAAGGCAAGATATGACAAAATAATTTATTATAAATTATCAAGGGTTCATGAGGGAGGGAGTAGTGGGGAGGGAGGGGAAAAATGAGGACCTGATGCCGGGGCTTAAGTAGAGAGCAAATGTTTTGAGAATGATGATGGCAATGAATGTACAAATGTGCTTTATACAATTGATGTATGTATGGATTGTGATAAGAGTTGTATGAACCCCTAATAAAACTATTTAAAAGAAAAAAGAAAAAGGGGCCGGGGTTTTGCCAAAGACCATCTGTGTGTGAGTCAGTTCATATGAGTGCATACATGAATACTGAGATATGGTCCTACCTGTATGGCCAGATCAATGCCAGGCTAGCAATAAGTGACCTTGAATCTGCCACACACACCTGTGGAGCCGACCAGAGCTGGCTAATGTAATGCAGCTTTGCAAGATTTTTTTTCTTTCTGTACTCACAGCCTGTTTTGTTCATGGCCCATTTGGCTCAGTGCCCACTTTGGTCTCGACACGCCGCTCTGCACCCAGAATGAATACAACTGGAACCAGGAAGACACCTTACATTCCAGAAACCCGGACATACCTGTATCTCCCAATTCCTGACTACTTTACCTTATATGGACTCAAGGTAGCACAGTGGACTCAAGGCAGCCCAGTCACATGTTCCCTGGCTATATAAACACCACTCCTATAGTCTGAAGTGTGACTCCCCCGGCTAAGACCCTGTGGACCGTGGGACTTTGCCCAGGCTGGGTTTTTCTCCCCAATAAAGCCTGTTTGCTCTAATTTGATTTATTTGGTCTCTGGCGCCTCTCGACTACCTTACACTATCCAGTTCATCACCAAGACAGATTTACGTCTAAAACAGACTAAGAAAATACTGTTGGTTCTCCCGTGACAGAGTCATCTACCATAGGGCCCTGGGTCATTTTCCCGTGACAAGTACAGGCCAAACAGGTTGCTGTCTGGTCAACTCTACCTCATGGTCCCCCCATGCGTGTTAGCGTTTGCAATGGCCGTGAAATTTTAGACGTAGATTGGGTTTCTTCTGAGGCCTTTCTGTGTCAGGGTAGACCAACCCTAACACATCATCACGGATCCGGTAGGCTCAATTGTACAGCAATAATAAGTAAAGATTATAGTGACATCATCGAGAGCATGAGAGATAGAAGAGAGATTCTGGGTGATAGCCCAACGCATAACCGTATGCCATCAGTGGCTTTTTAATTATAAAATATTTTGAATTCTCTGATCTACTAGATTCCCACGCATTGCCATAAACTGACAGAACAGTTAGTGGGATCGATGAAGATGTAGTGCAGCTGGCCTTCAAAAAATAACGTGCATTATTGCAAACACCCATATCAAAAGATATTTACCGCTACCTATCTTGTTGAATTATTTAATCTGCTATTTAGGGGCAATGTCTGGGCATGTCCTCGTTTAGGCAGGTTTGAAACAACTCATAGACTGGACTCTGTTTGCCGCAAAATTATTGTGGAAAATTATTATAATCCAACATGCTTCCCAAAGGAATTGGGATTTGAAGATTTCTGTGTTTTAAAATTTGTAATTTGATGGCCTTGAAGAGAATAGTCTATGACAGCAGGATGTACATGCATGCGTTTTATTAATTGAACTGTGTTCTCCCTGATGCCCACCAAAAATTATATTCAAGTCTAATCTCTACACCTGAGAATGTAGCCCTGTCTGAGAAGCTAGGCTGTCTTTTTTTATGCTAATTAGGCTGTACCAGAGGACAGTGGATCCTAAACCTAATCTCTTCTAAGAGGGGTCTTAGAACACAGAGAGGCACCCCCGGGAGAAACAGACCCTCTGTGATGATGGAGGCAGATGAATCTGTGAGCTCAGCAATGCCAAGGACTGCTGACAACTTGAACCAAACCAAGTCTGTTGCCATTGAGTCCATTCAGGTTCATGGCGATCCCATGTGTTACAGTTAAACAGCTCTATAGTGCTCTCTTGACTGTAATCGCTAAAGAGGCAAATAACCAGGTCTTTCTTCCACGGCACCTCTGGTTTACATTAGGTTAGCAGCTAATCACAAATTACTTGTGCTAATCTAAGTGAGGCAATGAACATCCTTCCTCCATGCCCCAGGGCTATGCCCTAATGTCGGACTTCTGGCATCCTGAACTGTGAGAAAGGACATTTCTGGCACCAAAGCCAACCCGCACACGTGGTGCTGCTTTGGTGAGCAGCACTTGGTAACCAAGACAGGCTGTGTGGGAAACAGCACACGTTTCCGGAAACTCTCTACTCCATGCACTGCACGCTGCTGCTTTCTATTCAATTTGTTTTCTTTTGTAAAAACCAAACCAAACACGGGGTAATCCAACCAACTGATCGCACAACTCAATAATGTGTCACAACCTGTGAGCTGAAAGACACAGTTCACATAGCCTTATCACACCAGAGGAATCCGTGTAGAGGACCCCAACTCATCATCTGGAAACCCCAGCTCTAACTCAGCCGCAGCCCTCTGTTTTCTCCCTTCCTTCCTAGCTTCAGGTGCCACCTGCTTAGGTAGGTAAAGGCAAACAGACAAAGAGATAAGACTGAGAAATCCCCCCACTGTAGGCTTTAAAAAAATCACTGTTAACATAAAAATCTACAAAGTCGGTGATTATGTAATAGCAATCAAGAGCCGAGCAGATATCAAAGGAGGGTAACTGCACAACGGGACACATACAGATTAATGTTCTACAAGCTCCCGCGCCCTGGCCCTGCTTTTTACCTTCGTCCTCCCTGCGGTCACTCTCTTTCTTTCCTTGGTTGGCTCAGTGGGTGGAATACAGTTGCCTTCTTTGCCCGAATGTCTGCTTTCTTGCCCAGAAAGTTGCCTTTCTTTTGGCCTCATGGCAGCCTTCCATGAAGTCTCTCGCCATCTTTCTCTCGCCCTCTCTGCATAATGGAAACCCTTTCATTCAATCCAGGGCACTAGCTCTCACTTGACTCCTCACCCACCCATCAATCACTCACTGCCCAGGGTGCCCAGTCAACCCTGGCTGCCTCCCCAGCCCTGCCAGAACATCTTTCAGCTCTCCTCTAACAAAGGCGCATGATGACAGAGCCAACCTAGGCAAGAGCAATACCCAAAGGAGGCAGACAAAGCCGCTTAGGAAAATGTTTGCTTTTGCTGTAGAAAACATAGGAGGCGATGGGATACTAGGCACGGTATCCTCAGCATTAGATACACATTTCATTTGATTTGCCCAGGGATCAGGAGAAACGAAGTGAGCCATGGAATTCCAGACCCGCGCTCTGGGTAGAAGCAAACTTCGGTCGCTCACCCAGACCTTTGTGTGGACGGCCTGTAGGAGAATGCGGGCCGCCATCAGGAAGCTGTCACCTTTGGTTTCCCTCTCCTCACTTGTCGTTTTGCTCATTGCTCCTACTCTTTCTACAGGGAAACCTCTCTTTTCTTGTTACTCAGATGCTCAAATTCCATCAGAATTAAACTCGCAACCCAGCGTGGCGCACTTCTCCCTCCGCTGTCAGCTTTCTGCGCAAAGACGGTGCCTGCAGCCTCGGACATACGATGTTTTTGGAAGCTCTGCTTTAGTCTGAAAACGATGCGCTACGTCAAACAGTAGCAGGTAGTGGACAAAGTCCAGCCCCTGGTGTGAGACTCTCACCGCGAGCCCCGTCAAGGAGAGAAGTCATCCATCGGTCGGGGCAGTTGGACAGGTGTGTGTGTGTGTGTGTGTGTGTGTGTGTGTGTGTGTGTGTGTGTGTGGCGGGGGAAGGCGCAGGGAGAGGGGTCTGCAGGAAGGATGCCCTAACTCATCGTAAGGCGTTCTCAGTGCCTGTGGACACCCCCGGGCACCTTCACCCTCCCTTTCCCGATCAGGCTGCACATTACCAGGGCTTCACGGCGAACTGATCATAAAACACAATGATCTAGATCCGCTGCCAACGTCAGGAAGTGAGGAATGATTTACGAGTTTCCTTGACTTTTGCTATTTGAATCTTTATGAAAAATCCCACTCGTGTCTAGGACGTCGCTGGCAGGAAACCATTCCTGCCCGTGCTCCCTTCAGGCAGCGCGAGGCGGAAGTGCTCACATCTCCGCAGGGCTCCGGCCGACTCCCCGTGGGCCACTATTTCAATCCGACTGTTAAATTACACTCCTTTGCCAATCCCAGGAAACCCCCCTCGCCCCCTAATGTAGCATTTATCACCTTCTCACACTGAATCTACAGCCCACACCCTCTGCTGCCCCTTCATATCCCAGCCCCATCCATCTCCTCCCTTTGTCGTACATGGAGAGGGAGGCTCCTTATAGATGGCTCGGGTAATGCTTTAATCATGGATTATGAGCTGCCTTACAGCTCCCTGAATGCCTTGGCAAGGTCTCTATATAAATAAAATTATTATTATTAAAGTCAATTAATCAGAGAAACAATTCACTTTTCAGGGTCTGACATCCAGAATGCTTACTGATGCAGAAAAGCCTTTTTGTTCCCCTCCAGTGTAACAATATTTGGGGACAATCAATAATAGAGAACACGGTGCTGTAGCGATGCTTAATTAGATTGTAACTTATACACATCTACGGATGCATGCTGTTGCTCTGCTGATTTGTGGAGTCTCCGTGGCCAGTCCGCCGGAAAATACCCTGTGCACTGACTGCAGGGAGCAGGCTCGTCCTGTCCTTGGCTGCTGTGCGAACTCACGCTCCCGCAAAGGAGCCGGGAGCGAGGCTCGTCCTGTCCTTGGCTGCCATGTGAACTCACGCTCCGGCAAAGGAGTCGGCAGGAGAAAGGTCTCCTGCAGAATTTGAATCTCCCATCCACCTTGATTTCCGTTGATGGGGCTAGAGTATCTAAGTCTTTGTCTTTCTTTTTTTTAATTTTTAAGTAAGCTTTTTATTAATGCACACCTCACACACAGACAGAGAAGAGTGCAAATTATCCCACTCACATTTTCATAAAGAAAGCCTTGCCTAAAGCATCATTCAGAGCCATAAATAGAACAAGCCAACTGCGCAGATGCCCCTCTTGACTTGTCATTCATTATTCCTACTCGCTTTCCAACTCGATAGCGTTTGGTTTGGGTTTTTGTTTGGTCTGCGAACCCAATCGCTATCCCTCCACTGTTTTTACTTGTTTTGGAACTTGCTACACAAGTAGTCACACAGGGTAGACTCATGTGTGTCTGACCAAGGATGACACTTGTAGCTCTATTAATCATCTAAGGACTGGCCACAGGGCAAGAGAACTTTAGCAAGGGCCTCGACATACGTCAGTGGTAGTCTCCAACCCTGAGATTCTTCCAGCAAGGGCCAGACAGACACGTTAACGGACTAAAAAAAACCTCAAACCGAACTCCCTGCATCACCATCTATAGCACAGGGCAGAACTGTCCCTTGTGGGTTTCCCAAACTGTAACTCTTGACAGGAGTAGTAAGCCTTATCTTTCTCCCAAGAGGCTGGTGGCTTTTGAGGTTAGCAGCCTGACACGTAACCACTACACCCCTAGGGAAGGGATGAGACACTTCTTTTATTGACCATACTGCCAGTTTCCTATCCCACCTGTTAAAATGATAGTGACATTGCAAAGGAAGTTGGTGGAGCTCTGTGATAGGTAGGTTTGTTGTGCCAACATGGCCAATGAACATATGTGGGATTAATTGAATGGCAGAGAGATAAATGGCTTGGCGAGTCATGCCTCTGTCTCTCTTGCTCTTTGATCATCGGACAAGTGTGCGGCTGCCTTGCTTGTTCTTTGCCTCCATTTGCAAGCTACACTACCTGTGGGACACCTCACCCATGGACTATGTCGCTGTAACTTGAGGTTTCTGCAAGAACTGCTTCGCCACACTACTGGAATATACATCTCTTGAGCTGGGGACTGTCGGACCCTGTCATCTGGCTGACTGTTGGTGACCTCCCTTGCTATTTGCTGCCTGTACTTGGATAGCCTGAATTGCTCTACAGAGTTCTACCCCACGGCTCTCAAGACTTGAAGGACTGCCGGTGTACTAGCTGTCTCACGGAAGTGAGTTGCACTGAGCCATTCGTACTGCTCTATAGATTAATTAACTGTTTGTTTCTTATGTTATCTATCTACATAAATATATATATATAATTATTAGTGTCCTGGTTTTATTTCTCTAGAGAACCCTGTCTAACACAAGCTCTAAGGAAACACAGCTCAGTAGGTAGATCAAAAAAGCTTCCAAGACATTTACCTACATTGAATAAGGAAGATTGAAGAAGACTAGATGCATTTTAATTATAGAGCTGGCGAAGAACATTGACAGTACCATGGACTGCCAAAAGAACAAACAGCTCTGTCTTGGAAGAAGTCCAGCCAACATACTCCTTAGACTTAGAGGCAAAGATGGTGAGACTTTGTCTCGTGTACTTCAAACAGATCGTCAGGAGAGACCAATCCCTGGAGAAGGACATCATGTTTGGTAAAGTAGATCAAAAAAGGGGGAAGACCTTCTATATGATGGCGCTGCACCAAGATGGCCACTCCCATGCATCGGCTGATAGCCCGGAGGCAGGCAACATGTAAGATGTCAGAAATGCTTAGAATTTAGACATTGGACTTATGAATGCAAAGGAAAGAGAAAAGACCTGCATAGGCCTTCGAGAGCAGCAAACTAAAGAAAGCTTTATAAGAAAAAGAAAACGGATTACTATTACAACAAAGCATTGCAGAAACCAATGTAGAAAGAAAGACCAAAGAAAAAAAGGGCTCAGAGTGTAACCAGTTCCAGTAGCAATAGCAGTGCCAGTTCCGCCCGTGAATCTGCATCAGAGGGCGAAGACACGGCTCCCTCGTCTTCCCGGAGGACAGTGACCGTGAAGAAAGCTCCTCCAGCTCTTCATCTTCAGCCTCCTCCACAAGCTCCTCCTCCTCCTCTTCTCCTCCTCCTCCTCCTCTTCTTCTCCTCCCCCTCCTCCTCCTCCTCCTCTCCCTCCTCCTCCTCCTCCTCTCCCTCCTCCTCCTCCTCCTCTCCCTCCTCCTCCTCCTCCTCCTCTTCCTCCTCCTCCTCCTCCTCTCCCTCCTCCTCCTCCTCTCCTCCTCCTCCTCTCCCTCCTCCTCCTCCTCCTCTCCTCCTCCTCCTCCTCCTCTTCTTCTCCTCCTGCTCCTCCTCCTCCTCCTCCTCCTCTTCTCCTCCTCCTCCTCCTCTTCCTCCTCCTCCTCCTGCTCCTCCTGCTCCTCCTCCTCTCCCTCCTCCTCCTCCTTCTCCTCCTCTCCCTCCTCCTCCTCCTCCGGCAGCAGCACACACGGCAGCTCAGAGGATGAGCCACCCAGGAAGAAGAAAACGAATAGAATGACTCCTCCCTGCTGGACCGACCGACTGAAAACATGGATGTGATTCTCAGAATGTGTCTGCTGGACCGACCGACTGAAAACATGGATGTGATTCTCAGAATGTGTCTGCTGGACCGACCGACTGAAAACATGGATGTGATTCCCAGAATGTGTTTTCAGTACGTTAAGGCCCAAAGGATAACTGATCAACATTTCTGGAGTTCAAAAGTTTCTACAGGTTTACACTGTGAGAACATTATTAATAGTTTATATCTATATAAAGATTATTTTAAGGTGGAGTTTGGTTTGGATTTTTTATCATTAAAAGTGTATCTCTAAAACAGAATCAAAGATGAAATCCAGTACATCTCTGTTTGTGTGGTGAAACATTGATTCTCCTGCGAGTTAATGCATTATTTTGTTATTTGTTAATGATATGTACCTATCTGTCTTAAGGATAATATATCAGAATATCTGCCAATTGATTTCTATTGGTTTGGGCTCTGTGATATATATGTAGGTTTTAATACATATTTACTATAAACTTAACAAAAAAGATGGCTCAACATGGTGGCTGCATCAATGGGCTCAAACGGAGGAATGGAGAGGCTGGTGCGGGCCTGGACAGTGTTTCTTTCTGTTGTACATAGTAGGGCTGCGAGTGGGACCCAACTCGACAGCAACTCCACAGCACCTCCCAACAACGAGAGACATCCCTCTACCCACTGAAAAGTCTCCCAGAACTGGATGAAAGGGGAAACACAAGCGCTGAGAGGACAGCCTTCCAGGGCTATTTCTGGGATCCCTTTCTCACCCGTTCCTTTTCAGCCCATCCCTCTCCTCCTCTCCTCCACGTCCCATCTTCCCACACCCTTGGTCTTGTTTACACCTGTCTCCTCTCAGCTCTCCTCGTCCATTACACTGCTTCTTGGTCTCCCTCCACCAGGACCTACAGGTACTTCTTCACACCTGTCCCCGATGCCTCTCTGCTGATGGCACCCAGCTTCCAGGGTGAGAATCACTAGGCCTCAGCAGCTACTGCATCAGCGATTCTCAACCTGTGGGTCGCGACCCCTTTGGGGCCAAGCGACCCTTTCACAGGGGTGGCCTGATTCATAACAGTAGCAAAATGACAGTTATGAAGTAGCAACAAAAATAATGTTATGGTTCAGGGGGTCACCACAACATGAGGAACTGTATGAAAGGGTCGCAGCATTAGGAAGGTTAAGAACCACTGCCCTAGATCCATGTGTTCTGCTCACTCATCTTCCCCCTTAGATTTTCTTTGGACTTCTCCTAGGAGCTGAGGGATAAAGAAAGGGAAGGAGCAATCAAGGTGGAGGAGGAACAGAGTGGATACATAGATCCACTGGACCCATATTTGTTGTTTCCGACCTTGAGTCCTTAGCCAGTCAAAGCGAGCATGGCTGACATCAGTCATTGAATTTCGTGTGTCATGAGCAAGCACTGGTCAGTGTTGGGTACTGAGAGTGGGTGGACAGAGTCTTGCTTTGTATTGTCTCCCTCAAGCCAATCCTCCTCTCAGAAAACCCCAAAGGTCATTTGTGATGCTTGCTCGTCCACCGAGAAGATGCTGGTCTGCGTCTCCAGCCACAGGGATGCTCTCTGTTCGGTGTCAAGAGGAGCCCAGTTAAAACACCAGCAAAGGCCGTGGACCTCCTGCTCCATCGTTATGCCAAGAATCCCCAGCCCGTGTTTCTGTTTCATCTAATGCCGACTCGGTGGTTTTTATATCTTACCTACTGGCTGGCCTCATAGGAAATTTGGCTGAAGATGAACTGACTGAAGTTCGAGCGAGCCAAGATGAAGTCCCAGGGTTAGTAAACTATAGACTTTGGGAGAAACCGCGTGGGTCCCTCTTTCCACTGGGAGAGAGAGCTTGGAGTCTGCTTTTCCCTACGGAGATGTTAAGAGTTCCAGGGGACAGACAGTGACTATCATTTTGGCAGGTGTGAAGTTATGCTGAGGCAGAGAGAGTGGGGAGACGGTACACCCTGTCTGCTTTTATATCTCAAACAATCTCAGTGTGAGTCCGAGCTGAGGGTGACCTTAGGTAAGTTGCTTAAACATGAAGCCTGTTCACCAGTCTGTCCTTGGTGATGCAGGGCTCCCGAGGGACAAGCTGGAGGAAGTGAGGCGTGAGACCATGCCTGTGGGTGACGGGCTTGGTCCAGCGCCTGGCACACCTCCAGTGGGCGTGCTTTTCTCTCTTCTGGATAGGAGGCTATGTTAAACCCACGAACTTCCTGATGTCAGAGCTCCGGGCCAAATGGCATTTCGAGGTCAGATTTTAGAAATGGGATGGTTGAACCTTAAAAAATGCAGCTTGTGTTTGCCTTTCTGATGAGTAGATCTTACAACAAGGCCCAGCACTTCTACAAGTAGCCCTTGGGTGAGGGTTCTTCGCAATCAGTGAGCTGTCACCAGAGCCCAGAGGGAGTGCTGATGGCATGTAGTGGTTACACCTGGAACTGCTACCCACAAGGGCAGCAGTTTGAAACCACCAGTTGCCCCATAGGAGACAGATGAGGCTTCTACTCTCATACCGAATTAAAGTCCCAGAAACCCACAGGGGCAGTTCCACACTGTCCTATGGAGTCTCTAGCAGTCAGAACAGACTTCAAGGCAGCAAGGAGGAATTCCCTAAAGAACTGTTTTCCTTTATTTCCAAAAAAATCTGAAATAGCAATTTCACCAATATGGCAGCTTAAGGATCCAAGTCCTATTAGGCGATAAACCAAAACTAGTGACAGTGAGTCAATATCACATAGATCACGAGATGGACCTTTCATCGGTGGCATTGATGAAAGGAGCCGGGGTGCAGTGCGTTAGGCTGCTAAACTCAAGGTTGGCGATTCAAGCCCCAGCTACTCTGCTCTTGTCAAGATGTGGAGGCTCCGAAACCCGACAGGGCTGCAGGGAGTCACATAGACCCAGAGCAGGGGGCTTGGTCTGGGAGTGCGGTGGTGAAGCCTCCGTTCTGCTGCTCATGCAACACTTCCGTGGTTCACCCCGCCAGGGAGAAAGCTGTGTGGCACTCTGCGTCTGTACCGATTGGCAGCCTGGCAAACCCTATGGTCAGTTCTACTCTGTCCTACAGGGTCGCGATGAGTCAGAGTCAACTGGACAGAAAGTACTTCAATTGGGGTTATTTTAAGTGTTGTTAGCTTACTG
Source organism: Tenrec ecaudatus (assembly GCF_050624435.1). NCBI lineage: Eukaryota > Metazoa > Chordata > Mammalia > Afrosoricida > Tenrecidae > Tenrec > Tenrec ecaudatus. The sequence continues at coordinate 123,237,842 of NC_134538.1, forward strand.
GGGTTGTATGCTGATCGCTGTCTTATTTCAGAAGAGCTTACATTCTGGGCTCCTCGCAGAAGCCTTTACATACAAAGGAGGGAAGAGTTTCTCTGGGGCAGCAGCACATCTCTCAAGATATAATGGCAGAAAATAAAATAAGATTTGAAACCCAAATGATCAATTCCTTTTTACCTTCCACGTGCTCCCTCCAAGCAAGCAAGGAAACCTGATAGTTCTACCATGCCAATATTGCTAGACTGTACCCACTTCTAATGCCTTCTGCTACCACCCTGGTCTCTGCCTGAGAACAGCCATGATCTGGTCTCCCAGGACAGAGCATTCTAATCACCAAGGTGATCCTTTGAAAGCATGTCACCATTAGCCTCAAGGTTAAATACTCTACAGTTTCCAATTTCACTCTCAGTAAAGGGCAAAGTCTTTAAAGTCCTCACCTTATCTACATTTCAGTCAGTCTCTAACTTCATCCATGCCTTTCCGTAAGCGCTCTGCTCCACTGCCCAGGCCTCAATCTGCTCCCAGCGCACGTCTCCTACAGCCTCCTTTCAGTGGCTCCGCCCTTCGCCCGGGCCTCTCTGCCCAGGGACGCCCATCTGCCTAACGGCGCATGACCTTCCAACATTCTATTTAAATGTCAAGCCTCGATGACTAGTCTTACCACAATATCTATAGACATAGTAAATCCAAATGACATTTATGAGGGAAAGGAAAGTTTCAGGTATTAGTCTCAAAAAGTACACGCTACCTCTGGCGAGGGTACAAGGGTCCACGGGGGCCAGGAGGGCCCTCCAGCCTGAAGATGGCCAGCTTAGGAGAGTGCGAACGACCACGTGAAAAGCATTGGAACAGGAGCAAGACACCCGAGGCCGAGAGCTGCCAGCAGATCTGACACCAGCTGCCCCCGCACGCCCTGGAGCGGCATTTCCATCCGGGATTGAGCCCTCTCTACTTGTGTACTGTACTTGTTTATTGCGTGGATCCTTTGCTTCATCCCCTTAGAATGCAAACTCCAGTTTTGCTTTTATCCACTGGTGTGCCCTGAGCACCCACAACATGTAATAATACGTTATTTCTTAAATGACATCATGTTTGGTAAAGTAGAGGGGCAACAAAAACAAGGAAGGCCCTCGACGGGACGGATGGACACGGTGGCGGCGACCAGGGGCTCAAACAAAGGACCGTTCGGAGGACGCGGAGACGTGGACATGCACCATTGTGTTGTGCACAGAGGATCGAGTCACAACTCGCTTGACGGCAGCTAACAAACAACAACATTTCTCTAATGACTAAATCGATCATAGAATAAAGATAGGAAGAGACCTTAGCAATCACCTGATCTCCCAACCCTGGGAGCCTGGGTCGCCTGCATTTCTCTGCTTGAACTTCAACCATGCTAAGAGTACACTTGTTGGCAGTGGATTTGCTTCTGCAGTTCAATTTGATTTAGACTTGTTACTGTCTTTATTCTCAACTCACTGCCATTGAGTTGATTCTGACTCTCAGTGACCCTGTAGGACAGGGAAGAACTGAGCCTGTGGATTTCCAAGACTGTAACTTTTCACAGGAGAAGAAAGCCACCTGCCCCTCCCTTGCTGTGGGAGTCCAAGTCCATTTTGATTCATGCTTCTAAAATCATCTGTGGTGAAGGATCCTTTTAAAGATTTTCCCAGCAAACCAATGCTTTTATAAAGTCCCATAAAAATCAGTTCCTAGAAAAATAAAATTACAAAAAAACAAATACTAATTAAAATAATAATAAATGACCATGTATTATTTTTAGGTTTAAGCAGTCGAGGTATAATTACTCTGTCAAGGTTCTATCCAAATCCTGAGTGTTTACTCTCAATTCCTGCACTTCCGTCACCACGGGCCAATCGTGACTGTCCTGGGGCCACCCTTTGAGGAGCAGCGGTCTCCCTGTCCTCACCAGTCCTCACCATCACACCCCCTCCAGTCTCGGGCTAGCAGGGCTAGCCCAGGAGCTTTGCTGTGTCCACATTCTCTGGGAGGGCCTCCAGAGGGGATCTGTGGAAGCTTGGTGAGTTCTAGTATTTTGAATATGGGGATCAAGCCTTCTATTTCCAGTCTTTTTTCGTTTCTGTTGGGGAACAGCCGGGCTACTGTGTCTCGTTTATTTTTCAGTAATTCCTTATGCTTACTATTGTTAGAAACCTATTGCTCCAAATGCAACATGCTGAACCCACGGCATCTGGAACATCTAAAACATAACTCTATAAACGTTACCATTATGCACGATCGAAGTGGACAAGAGTCTTTTCTCTTATTCCACAGCAACGGTTACAAGTGTCTTGCCTGAATACAGTATCATAGGATTCCGTCATCCAAAAGGAGATGTGGACACTTTAAAACTGCCTAAGGTTTTTAGGTTGAAAAATATAATTTGGAGAAAATATAAAAGGAAGAAACTCCTATTTCTCTAGATGTTTAAAATAAATGGTTTCTCACAAAGTTTGCACCCATATGATTCATGCAAAATAATTCACATTTTAGTATGAACGCACACACACGCACACGCACAATACCCTGACTGACTGCTCCGGTGCGACCATAACGGGCATTGGCCTTCAGTTTATGTACAGGATTTCTCCATGGAGATGTGTCCATAACATGAAGGCATCCAATATAGAAATGACATGCCATGCCTTTATTCTTCCAGTTTAATTAATGCTGTGACAACCGCTTGGCAGAAGGCGCACTGGAGAGAAGGCCTCGGCAGAGAGCTGCGGGCGATAAGCAGTAAGGCAGCTGTGAAACTCTTCCCGGGAGCCAGCGTATCAACACCAGAGCTTTCCTTGCAGTATCACCGGAGATACATTCCAAGGAGAAGAAGCAATCTTCAAAATTGTTTGGTCTAACAAAGAAGAATGTGCATACTGGTACAAGTCGCTGTTTTTTACCTCTTTCAGAGTTCTAGACAATGGTTTCCCACCTTAAATAGACAAACAACAGAAATCCTTCCTGTGCCACCTAAGTTGCCAATGCTCTGTGCACTTTGCAAGAGGGAGCTAAGATTCCCTCTTTATTGCAAGAGATTAATTGAGCACCAGTACGGAAGAGCACAAGACGGAGCCAGGCTTCCCAAGTGAGCCTGGGGCAGACAGCAAACAATAACCAAAGTAGAGTGGAAGGGGGAGGAGGACTGGAGCAGAATAGAATTCTCCTAGAGTGCAGGGGCGGAGGGATCTCACAGAGGTGGCCAGGGAAGGCTTCTGACTCTGGGATGAGACTTAAGTGAGGGGAAGAACCAAGTCTCTCAGATAAAGACTCACAGGCCAGGGGAACACGAGCCAGCGAGCTAGAGCAGGAGCCTGTGCGGGGCTTGAGAGAGAGAAAAAGCAGAGGGCGAGGGTGGGGCAGCAGAGTGAGCACGGTAGAGAGCCAGCGGAGGTGAGAGAGGTGGCTAGAGCTGTCAGGTGCTGAGGGCTCTCAACCCCATCCAAACAAGCCCCCTTTGAATAGCAGTACTTTCCAATGCCTCATTTGTCCTCTTGTGCTAACACCTTTAGAGACTGGAACTTGCATTTGGGGTCAAAACAAATGTAGCACAGTAGCCTAGCACAGCAGGAAGGAGAAGAACCAGGCCTACAAGAAATTAGGTATCTCCCTCCATACTGGAAAATGAAATAAATTAACCAGATGCTTGCACCTGTACATACAATCACTATGAATTTATACGGGGGGGGGGGGCGGTGCTGTTAGCTGCTCAATTAGCACAATGCCTCTGATAGTGTCGAGATTTTGTGGAACAGTGGTCAGCTCTTAGAAATATTTGAACAAAGCAAGTATCCCAGGAAGGACACAATAGGTGATGTGTAAAATAGATGATTTGAAAGTGTGTAGGCAAACGACTTCACATCAGTTTGCACGTGTAGTTAAAATAAAGTGAAACTCTGGCCTCAGGTTTGTAATGACCAGATTTCGGGAGGACTTTCAAAAGTGTGGCTGGACAGGGAACAAGGTGTCACTGTAAGACGGCTCTGAGAGCAATAGCTGGCATGGCATGCCTGGCTCTTCCCATTCCACCGCAGCAGCAGCACCTCCACACAGCGCCCATAGGAGTCCCCGTGGCAGTCTGTCCCTGGCTGATCACTGGGGGAGGCCATGCAGACACTGAGATGCATGGGGAAGTATTGGGGAGCGCGGAGCTGCTCTATTGATTAGCAGGGCAAGGATGAAAACGGACGAAAGCTGTGCTGTCTACTAGCCACTGGCCATGCGTTACTATTGGTCACTTGCCTTGAGGCAATGCAACTGAGAATTGACTATTTAATTTTAATTCATTTGAACTTCAGCAGCCACATGGGGCGAGTGGCTGCCGTGTTGGGGAGTGCAGTGTTATTTCTGAGGATATGCTTTTCCTCAGGTAATTACGTGTCAATTTTATTTTTATATTCATGATACATTCCTTATGCTGACTTCATCCATATTTTGAAAAATCGAACCCCTTAGAAAAGGTGGGGCATGGACCAACAATTATCCATCAGCTTCCAAAGTGACAGAAAACGCGTTCTTTCTTGTACTTCCTGTGGCAGAAGCCCCTTTACTCCCAGGACCGGCAGCCTTGGTGGCAACATGGATGACCAGTTGGGTCAATAACCAAGGTCAGCCGTTTGAAACCACCAGACTCTCGCCCAGAGGCAGGTGAGGCTTTCTGCTCCCTGGGGCTGTTCTACCCCTTTCTACAGGATCGCTATGAGTCGAACCGGCTCTGTGGTGTTGGGTTTTCTACTCAGAGGAGACCCAGTGCCTCAAGAATGGACTGCCGACCACAAGGCTGGCAGTTCAAAACACCCGCCATTTCTCAGGAGAAAGAGGAGGCTCTCTGCTCTCCTAACGCGTTAGTCTCTCTTCCAAAGGAACAGTACTGCTCTGTCCCATTGGGTCTCTGTGAGTTGGAACCCACTGAGTGGCAGTGGATTTGGTTTGGGTTTGGCTCGACTTTCAGAGCCCCGAGATTCTGGAATGTGCAAGCAGTATTTATTGTCTACTTCCGTATCAGGATTTGCTTCTCCAGTCTCTGCCTTCTGCCGTCCACCCTCAAATCCAGTGGTAATGCTCTTGGTTTAACCGCAACACCTTGTGAAACCCAACAGACACATGTTTTCCTTTATCTATTTCTTCCTTCTCATGATTGACAGTGTATTCTCCTTATAGGGAATTTCCTCTTCCTTGGTGATTATCCTTTCCCCTCTTACAGTTTATGCCATAGTCCTAAGCCAAAGACCCCCTCAATGTACTGCTGTCTCAGAATTTCCCAGCATCCTAAAGGGGGCAGACAGTTACAGGGACAAGCTTACCATAGGTGACTGAACTGTGAACAGTACAACGTGAGAGTTGACGAGGCCCTTGGGCTTGGCCACATCGCACAGAGGGACAGAGCAACTGCTTTGTCAAATGAGTCCTACTTTCCATTGGAATTGCTTGTTTTCGTGTTTTTTTTAGCTTAAATTTCTCTTTATTAAGGCTTCTTCTGTATAAACAACTGTATCTTCATTTCAAAAATCTTCCATAAAACAATGAGCCAGGAATGCAGTCATCCCTTCACCTTCTGTGAGAACAGGTAGCAGAAAACTTGGAAGCAATAGGGTCAATCTGATGCATTTACATCCTCCCCACAAAGCCCCGCACTCCCGGCCCACACAACCTTCTGTGTTAAGGCCAATAACTCGTTCCACATCACTCAGCACGTATTTTAGCGTTCAAGTTTGTTAGGGTTCTTTTCATCCTTACAGCCAATGGAACCTGGCTATAAGGATACCATCGGTAGGTGTCAGGCCTGAATGAATGAAGGCACAGCCATGGCAGAATGAACCTTAAAGTAAGGGATGGTCAAATGGAAATCCTCTGAAAGGCAGCATTTCTTTATTCCCTCCTCTTTTTCCTCGTCTTCCTCTCCCTCTTGTTCATCTTGGTTGCTATTTGTGTTGATTTTTTTTTCAGGTCTTTTCTCTATTGTCCACTTGTAATTTAATTTTACTACTGCTGCTGCAAATATCATTAACGCTCCGCTTTTCCCATCGTTCACATGGACAGAGCTGGAACACCCATGAGTCCTAACCTTGGCCTTTCGGCATTTCCTACCTCTAGTATGTTACTGTTAAGTTGTCCTTTTATGGGCTGCACAGCTTAACCCATACGTGTTTTTGATGTATTGATTTACAAGAATGACTGTGGGAGAGGCTTTTATGTGTCAGAGTATTTTATTTAGATATAAACTTTGGAAGATCCTTCTTGCTCATCGAGTTTGTGAACCTTCTAATACAAGGCTATGATGTTCAGGAAATCATTGTCAAACCTGTGCCATGTTCTTCTAAGTCCATTGCATTGTCTCAGCATCAAAAGTCGGAAGTGGAGAGTGGGTGTTTTGAGAATGATGATGGCAACACATGTACAAATGAGCTGGACACAAATGATGTATGTACGGATTGTAAAAAGAGTTGTATGAGCGCCTAATAAAATGATTTTTTTTTAAAAAAAGCTGTTGGGGAAAATAAAAGTTGGAAATGGTTTTTTTTCTTCTTCATGGTAGCATGCTCACCTCCTGGATGGCCATGATCTTACCAGCCAGGTCCACACACAGTGTGGGTTGAGGTAAAGTGGGGCAGAGACCTGGCAGTCAGCTGGAGAGCCTGTTGATTGCTAACCAAGGGTTATATCTACTTAGGGGGGCATGATTACAGGTAACCACACATCAAAGGAAGGGGCAGTACCATAGGCATACAACCAATAGGAGGGGAAATATACAAAAGCATAACAGGAAGGGGAGGGACTAGGGGTATACATGTGACAAGAAGGGCGGACCCTAGATTCATGATGGCGGCCTAACCTTGGTCACCCTTGGATGGGCTTGACCTCTCTGGGGTCTCCTACAAGGAAACAGTCAACTACTATCCTTATCAAAAGGGAGTGGGTCCTACTTGTTGGGAGATAAACAGTGGTGACTGCTTTCTGTAGAAGGCTGATAGCTCTTAGGGAGGATGACCCCTGACCTACTTCTATTGACCTCCAAGTGTATACCTTGGCCATGGGTAGCAAGCAAAATGTGGCATATATTGTGGGAGACAACTTGGGAGAAATCCTTCAGTTTCCCACAATTCCCCCTTATGTACTCAGACTCTATCTCCAAGTACCAGGAGTCAGAGGTTTTTAAAGAATAGCATGTGATGCTCAATATATTTTCTTTCCCTCACTGTCAACATGTCAATTAGTTGGGTTCCCGTGACAACTGAACTCCACAGGGTACCCACAGTCTGCTCAGGAAGACTGAAAGCCCAGCAAAGATTGATCTTGCAGGGTCACAAGCTTCAGTCACAGTTCCTCAACACGACCCAGGAGCATTATCCAGTGGGGAAGGAGACACTCCTGGTCTATACCTGGCAGAACACTGCCACTTCCACTACAGAGCGCCCTCTGACGGCATTCCCTCCCTGGTAAGGCTTCAAATGAGAAACAGACCAGCTCCTCACCACAAGCATTTTGAGGTGTCTGAATAAAACATGAGAGAACTGTAAACGTGTTTGTGAGCCAGAAGCCACTTGATGGCAATAGGGAGTTTGGGTTGTGTGTGTGTGTGTGTGTGTGTGTGTGTGTGTGTGTGTGTGAGTAAATACAATAAAATGCAAACATGTAAACTCTGCTTTTGGCAAAAGTAAATTGAAATCTTGAGTTGTATGTTTTTGGTGTCTACATTTCCATTAATTCAGATCCATGGTTTTTTTTCAAGGTGTGGTAGTTATATAATCGTTTGTCAATTTGAGGATTAGGAGTGAAGGGGTGGAGTCTAGCCTGTCAATCATTGCATAGCCAATGAGGCCTCTGTGTGGGCATGGCCTTCTCCTGAGGATTCTGGGAACTCCTGCATTTCCTCCTTGGAGCCGAGACACTCTCTTGGCTCACTCCCTTGGAGACTCTACTGACAGGACTGAGCCTCAGTTCCTGTGAGACATCCTCCTTGACAAGCCACATGGAGACAGGCTGATGGCAGCCAGTGCCCTCCCTGAGCTGGAGGAACCACAAGAAGACCCCTGCCAACACTGAGATGCTTACAACACCACAGGATCCACAAGACTTCCCACCCAGTGGCCTGTGATTCGGCATCATTGCATGTGTTTGGTGAGGCTGAAAAGGATGTCATTGATTTGTATCGGACATATGGGCTAATATCGGACTTATGGACTTGATCTGCACTGGGCTGGGATGTGTTCTCAACATATAATTACTCTTGTATATAAAGCTCTTTCTTTTTGTTTCTTTTAAAAAATATATGGAACGTTTCACGAATTTACATGTCATCCATGCACAGGGGCCATGCTAATCTTCTCTGTATCATTCCAATTTTAGTGTATGTGCTGCTGAAGCGAGCACATAAAGCTCTTTCTTATACACAGATGAATTTCCATGAAATTAGTTTCGCTGTCTACCCAGATTAACACGCAAAGATTCTACTTAAGTTACATGCTGCTTTAAATAGGGTATTGGGAATATACTCATCTACCTAACTGTACCACATCATAATTGTAGCCTGACATATGGGGTAAAATTTGCTTGCATTTGAATCCTGGCTCCACAGCTCACCTACGTGTGCCTCAGCTATGCGTCTCAAGCCCCAAGACTGGGCTTACCTCGGTGACAAAAAGAAGCGTGGCCTGCTCCCCTAACAAGGTGGTTGAAATGGACCAGGGTTTTTCAAAGTGGGAGAAGTTAGCTCAGGGTTCTCTATTCTCCATTTCTTGCCTGCTCTTTCCTTTTTAAAAAATAATTAACATGAATATTTTCTACTGAACCAGTATACTCACTGACTTCTAACGATGAACATCGAGCCATTGCTAGAAAGGAGGTTTTTTCTTCTGTTTTCCCCTGCAGTATAAAAAAATAGATAATAAGTTGTATAACTTTGAAGTATACTGTTTAATTAAAAATGTAATATATACCTATGTGACCACCACCTATATCAAGACACAGAACAGTTACATAACCCAGAAAGCTCCATCGTATCTCCTCTCAGTCAATACCAGCACCAGCACCAGCACCAGCATCACACGCGCAGGACCGCTCTATGGGCTTGTGTGGCTATCAAGGTATTTCTGTTTCTGACGTGTCTCACTCAGCATGAAGCCTATGGATTCACCCGTACTGTGGAACGTGTCAGTGGTTCATTAGATTACACAACTTTCAAAAACTTCTCCCAGTTTATGTGTATGCCTATATATTGCTTTGGACAATTATATAAAAACATGCTTACATAAAAGTTTTGACTCATAGCTAAAGCTGCGGGGAACATTCTAGCACACATCCTTTGGGGGCAAACATAAAATCTAGGATTGGAATGGCCGGATCCTAAGACAAAGGCCTATGTTTGTCTTTATAAGAAAGGGCCCAGCAGTTGACTAAAGTACTCTCCCCACATGCCCAGCAGCAGTGTGTGAGCCACAATGTCCCGTGTCCTTACTCTATTTGACGTGATAATTTCAGCAGTGTGTGAGCCGCAGTGTCCCGTGTCCTTACTCTATTTGACGTGATAATTTCAGCTAGGTTTGGAGTGCGTGGAGTGTTTGTCACATTGTAGCTGTCATTGGCCTTTCCCTAAAGAATAATGTTAGACAGTTTTTCAAATGCTAATGATTAACCATTTCATTGGCACATCATTCACATACCACACAATTCAAGAGTTCAAGCACATTAGAAAGAGTTGTGCAAGCACTACCGCCTTCAATATTAGAACATCTTCTTCCTGGGGCCCAATGTGGCTACCTCCCCACTTCCCCGTCCTCCCTGGCATGCCCCAAAGTACTAATCCAGTCCCTATGTCCATAGATTTACCTATCTGGAACGCATATGCAGAAAAACACACAAAATAAAAACTAAACGTCAAAACCAACGGCACAATAAAAGAGAGAAAAACCTCAATCAAAAAGAAAATAGTAAAAACTAGAAAAAATTTAAAACGGGTCAAAGGGAAATCAAGTGAAAAGGTGTTACATTGTGTGTGAGGAGCCTGCTAAAAGTTTTGCAGTCCTTTAAAAACCTGGATTATGGGCGTGATCAAGGGTAATGTAACCAAGAGGAATTACTGAAACCCAAATGAAGGCTGAGCTTGATAGTGGGACAAGAGGAAATTAAAAGGAAATAGAGGAAAGAGCTAGGAGGCAAAGGACATTTATAGAGGTCTAAATAAAGGCATGTTCATATGTAAATATATTTATATATGAGGATGGGGAAATAGATCTATGTGCATATATTTATAGGTTTAGTATTAAGGTAGCAGATGGACATTGGGCCTCCACTCAAGTACTCCCTCAATGCAAGAACACTTTGTTCTATTAAACTGGCATTCCATGATGCTTAGCTTCCTGACACAATCGCTGAAGACAAAGCAGGTACATAAGCAAATGTGGTGAAGAAAGCTAATGGTGCCTGGCTACAGAAAGATACAGCATCTGGGGTCTTAAAGGCTTGAAGGGAAGCCAGCAGCCACCTAGCTCAGAAGCAACCAAGCCCACATGGAAGAAGCACACCAGCCTGTGTGAGCATGATGTGTTGAAGGGATCAGGTATCAGGCATCAAAGAACAAAAAATCATATAATGTGAATGAGGGAGAGTACGGAGTGGGAACCCAAAGCCCATCTGTAGGCAACTGGACCTCTCCTTACGGAACGGTTGCGGGAAGGAGATGAGCCAGTCAGGGTGCAGTGTAGCAATGATGAAACATACAACTTTCCTCCCCCCACCCCCACCCCACTTTCATGACTGCAATTCTACCTTACAAATCTGGCTAGACCAGAGGATGTACACTGGTACAGATAGGCACTGGAAACACAGGGAATCCAGGACAGATGATGCAGGACTAGTGGTGAGAGTGGTGACACCAGGAGGGTGGGGTGGAAAGGGGAACCGATTACAAGGATCTACATATAACCTCCTCCCTGGGGGATGGACAACAGAAAAGTGGGTGAAGGGAGACACCGGAGAGTGTAAGGTATGGCAAAATAATAATTTATAAATTATCAAGGGTTCATGAGGGAGGGGGCAGTGGGGAGGGAGGGGCAAAAATGAGGAGCTGATGCCAAGGGCTTATGTGGCAAGCACATGTTTTGAGGATGAGGGCAACTTATGTACAAATGTGCTTTAAACAATTGAGTCTGTATGGATTGTGATAAGAGTTGTATGAGTCCCCAATAAAATGATTTATAAAAGCAACTGGGTTGTGTGACTTAATGTTTATTGCAGTTCTATATTTTCAACTCTTTCTCTGTAACACGACAGCCTACCAGTTTGTCTTTCCAGTCGTCTCTGATAACCTGGGAAAAGAGTCCCCACTGATCTCTTGTCATCTATTGTTTGTGCTTGTGGGAAGATCTTTTTGCCTACTCAAAGGTCATAAAGATAATCTTCCATTAGAAAATCATTATCAAATGTCCCCTATACCTCTTAGTAAGGAAAAATACTTCTTAGTAAGGAAAAATCAACTTTGATACTAATACAGTTGGACTATTTTGCTTTCCTCACTGTCTGCATGACGTATTTCTTTTCCTTTCTATCTTTGCACTTATATTTAAGAGGGTTTGTTGTACCCAACAGGTTTTTGAGTCATTCTTTAAAAATCTAGGCATAATGAAAGCATATTCTGTGTACAACAAAACTCATTATGTGTACTGTCCCATGGATTGTGACAAATGCATGGAAGTCTTTACCAGTAGCACAACTAAGATAAAGAGCATGTCAATCCCGACAAAACACTTCCCTCCTGCCTTTCACGGTCAATCCAATCCCTCCACCCTAGGATTGGCAACAGGCTACTTGTTTGCTACCTTATAGTTTTGTCTTTTCCAAAATGTCCTAAAATTGAAATCAGACAGTATGAGTCTGGCTTTTCCCATTTAACATAATCAATTTGAGTTCTGTCCATGCCATTGCATGTGATTTGCTAGTTTTCATTGTTTAGTGTTATACCTTGGTATGAATGAATGTTCTGCTTTATTTATCCATTCATTCCTTGGTGGATCATTTCCAGACTTTTCTCATGATCCAACCACTATAAACATTCACGTAAAGGTTTATTTGGACACATGTTTCATTTCTTTTGGATAGCACCTCTGAAGTAGAATTACTAGATTGTATGGTAATTTTCAATAATTTAATTTTTACTAAAACTGCCTGAATGGTTTTATAAGGCAGCTGGATGATTTAACATTAATACCACCTACAACCAAGAGGATTTTTGGTTTCTCTGTACCTTGCCAGAACTTGGTAGTGTCAGTTTCTGCTGCCGTTTGCTTGCTTGTTTGCTTTAGTGATCTTAACACTTATGCAGTGGTATCTGCTTATGGTTTTAATTTGCCTTTTCCTAATGATTAATGATGCCAGGTGGTTATCTGCTCTCACTATATCTTCTTTAATAAAGTGTCTGTTAAAAATCTTTCGTCAAATTTTTAATAGGTTGTTTTTTATTGAGTTGTGTGAATATTTTTATATCCTGGAGACCAGTTCTTTATCAAATATGTATTATGTAAATATGCTCTTCTGTGGGTTTTTCCTTTTCATTTCCTTATCATGATCTTTTGAAGAAAATATTTAATTTTGATTAAGGGCAATTTATCATTTTGTTCTTCTGTGTTCTCCCTAAGAAATATTTGCCAACCTGTCACAAAGATTTTCTGTTGCATTTGAGAAGGTTTATACTTTTAAGTTGTAACTTTAGCTGTATGATCTATTTTGACTTTATTTTTATATATGCTGTATGATATGTCACAATTTTGAGTGTTTTGTTATAATTGTTATTCTTCGTTGGTTGGATTTGTTTTGCATATAGATAACTGTGTTAGTCCGGGTAAACTAGAGAAACAAATCCATCGACACTCATATGTGTATAAGAAAGACGTTTATATATGATTAAATATTGAGAAAACACCCCAGCCCAATCCAGATCAAGTTCATATGTCTGATATTAGCCCATATGTCTGATACCACTCTATAAAGTCCTCTTCAGACTAAAGAAACACATGCAATGATGCCTAATGCAGGAAGATCACAAGCCAGTGGGTGGGAAGTCTTGTGGATCCAGTGGTGTTGTAAGCATCTCAGCTGGCAGGTCTCCACGTGGCTCCTCCCGCTTAGGGCACTATCATAGTTCCATGTGTCTCCGCAGCTGCTAGCTCTCCCAGGGAATGAGCAGAGAGTGTCTCCCGTCACCAGGGAGGAATACCTGAGTTCCCAGAATCCTCAGGAGAAGGCCATGCCCACACAGAGGCCTCATTGTCTATGAGCTGATCGACAGGCTAGACTCCACCCCTTCACTCTTAATCCTCAAATTGACACCAGATTATGCAACTACCACAATATCCAACTACTTCAAGATATTTGTTGAAAAGACTGTTCTTCCTCCTTTGAATTTTCCTGGCACCTCTGTAACTCATCAATTGCTTATAAATGTGTGGGGCTATTCTTTATTCTGTTCTGTTTATCTTTGTATATATTCTTCCACCAATACTTCACCATCAATTCTAAATCATTGTAGTTTTGTATCTGTAATTTTAATACAATATATGTGGTTTTATGTATATCTCTGTGTGTTTATTATCTATCCTGTTGGTGTTCTCTGAGAGTCTAGGACCAGGTGGTGTCTTTCATTAATTTTGAAAATTTTTCTGCAAATATTCTTCTACTTCTTTCTCTCCTTTCTTCTTATGATGCTTCAGTTTACTAGACCCTCCAGGATACGGAGGGCTTTATAACATTTCTGGAACAAGTACATTATATTTAATTCCATTTCCATCCAGTTTTTGAAGTCTCCTTGTATTTTAGAAATCAAGCAGTCTCGATACCCCAAACCAAAAACCAAATCCACAGTCATTGAGTCCATTCCATTTCATAGAGACCCTGTATAGTATTTCCAAGGCTGTAAATCTTCCTAGGAGCAGAAAGCTTCATCTTTTTACTGAGGAGCAACTGGAGGGCTGGAACTGCCAGCTTTGTAGCTAGCAGTCCAACACCACCTGAAAGCACCACCAGGGCTTTCTTGTTATATTACACCTCTGCTACTGTATTCGCAAATCCGTTCTTTTCTCTGTGCTTTCCTCTCCATATTTCAATTTAGATACTTTCTAACGACCTGTTATTAAAGTATACAGATTATCTTCTCAGCTGGCTTGAATTCACTGGTGAACCCAGTGAAGGTATTCATCATCTTTACTATTGTGGGTTATTTTTTAATGAATCCCATTATTTTACATTTGCATTCATAGGCAAATGTGCTGAAAAACTGAGTTTCGGCTTATACACGGGTCAGTGGTACCCCAGTGAGGTGTAACATCCGGCTGCCTCCCTCTCCCCACCCCCCAACCCCCCAGGTTAAGGGAGGAGCACTTGTTATCTTGCGGGTGATTGCCATTTCTCCGCGCTGTTCATCCTGGCTGACACGGCAGGGCTGTGAATGCTTGTTTACTCACATCTAACCAACCAGAGCCGTCCGATGACGTGTATCTGTGAATAAGCCTTTCAAAGACCATGTGCAAAGGATGTGGAATGAATGGATGTCATCTGGTCAAGCCCGACTAACAAAAGGAGGGAATCTCATGAAGCCTGACAAAGAGTTAATAGCAAAGTGGGTCTGAGATGCATTGGAAGACATTCCAGAAGACAAGGTGCGACGTGCCTTCCAGAAATGTAGTATTAGTAATGCTATGGATGGCAGTGAAGACTGCGCTTTGTATGAAAATGACAGCAGTGATGGTGATGACGGCGATCTCAGTGAGGACAGCGTCTGTGATGACCTCACACCAGCTGAAGCTCTGCATTGGGATACGGATGATGAGGAATCCAGTTTAGAAGGATTTTAACGCTTTACCTTTTAGCTTGGTTGCTGATTGAGCTCAGGGAAGAGTACTCTTAATACCTTATTGTTTTTGTTGAACCTATTTTCCACTTACTGTGCTGGTTTACTAATGTTAAATGACTTGTCCTTTTATTTATGTTTTTTATTTAAAATAAATATTTAAATACATTACCCCACTGATGTCTCAATTTTTAGTAATTTTATTTTCATATATTTTGATTATTGAAACTCACCAATAGCTTCTGCATCTTCCACCCTAGGCTTATACTCGAGTCAATCAGTTTTTCTGGTTTCCCAGGTAATAATTAGGTACCTCTGCTTATACTCAGGTCGGCTTATATTCGAGTATATACGGTATGTTAGTTTGGATTTTAGAAAATAAAAATTATTTCTGTCCAGGACTTGAGCTATAAAGAAAAATACAAATTTCTACACAAACACATAACATATGCGCAATTGTAAATCCACTCTAATGTGAAAAACACATTCATGTACATAACATACTTTATGTTTGTATATATACTAAAATATAAGCTAATTTTTGTTTTGATCAGTTGGCTGTCACAGGAAAGACAGATTTCTTTCTGCAGTACACACAGACATTTTCCAGGCAGAATCTGGATCCTCAGAGAGAATATTGCTCTCCAGCACATAAATACCGTGCTCTCTATTTTCTAGCATCCCCATGAGACTCTTTCTTAGAGTTTCCCGCCTCTTCGCTGGTATTCCTAACCTCTTCTTGAGTGTTTTTCACCTCTTTCACCGGTGCTTTAAAAATTTTAATCACACACACAAAAAATTTAATCATATTTTAAAAATTGCTTTCCGGTAATTTCAATATGAGTCATATCTGGGTTTGGTTCTACGGATTAATATGGCTCTTGAGACTAAAGCAAAACCAGAACAACAGAAAGCAACACTGCCCCCAAACTGGGCTATCCAATGTCAGGTAATAAATACTAATTGGGTAGAGGAAGAACAGGAAGTAAAATCTCCCTGAGGGCTGGTTAGCTTAGGATCCCGCATAACTTTGCCTTAGAAGACCGGCCCCATTTCATAGCAAACCATGTAGTACTGAACTTAAGACATGGGACCCACTGATCTTAAATTATAACACATCACCTCACAGCTATTGGCTTGGTAACATAAGAATCTTCTCTTGAAGGTGCTGCCGAGACATAAGGTTGGAAATAACACTTGTGAACCATTCAAGATAAAGTTTCCTCAAAGATACATATGCAAACTGAACAGGTGTGGGAAGAATGGGATTATACCTGGGCAGGGGGCAGGGGTTTTACACACACACACACACACACACACACACACACACACGTTTGGCAAAGGATAATCTTACAAGTGTATTCATATGTGCAGTAAATACGTCTACAAATATAGTAGGATATACAGAGGACGAATCAGAAAAAGTGTCTTAACCACAACCAGTTCCTTGAAGGTAGGAGTCACTGGACCTGGGGACTCAGGACCAGAGTTTGAGGAGACCTCATGGTCAGTTGGCCTGAATACATTCCATGAAGGCAGCGTTGCAACCCCTGCTTTGGTGAGTAGTGACTGGGGTTTTAAAAGCTTGCCAGCAGCCATATAAAGTTCAACTATTGTCTCTCCCTGTCCAGAGTAAAAATGAAGAAAATCTCAGATGCGTGGAAGCAATTAGTTCAGCCAACTCAAGGACCACAGAAATCCCAGCCTCCACAATCTGGAGCCAGAAGAGCAAGATGGGACCGGGCAACCAAACACTCTGTGTGGGGTCATATTTGAAAGGCATGGATACAAATGGGAGAGAAATGTGGAACAAAACTCAGAGTCATTAGAGACCAGGCTTACTAAAGTAGAACATGGACATACATAAGCCTTTGCTGTACCAGCGGACTCTTAGCTCACACTGAACCATCAGCTCTAACCCAAGAACAATCCGTTCTTATCATGTGGACCTACCTGCTGGACACGTACCCACTGCAGATACAGTTACTATAGCTAAGGGTGGTGAACAAAGCAGATGGTCTGTGACTCTCAGAAAGAACATGTGAGGTCTTAAAAGCTTGTCTTAAAAAACAAGCAGTCATCCAATTAGCTAAGCCCACTGAGAAGCACACCAGCCTACGGGATCCAAAGATTGTAAATAACAATATGCAAGATCAGAGGAAGGGATTGTATTAGAGCTTAAGTTCTGAGCATCCAGTTTGCAGAAGGCGATGGATGATGGTGAAAACCCAAAGTCCATTTGGAGTGCCCCACGGGGATTAAGCTTCCATTAAATTTCTTCTGACCAACCATTGACCGGGGATGCGAATAGTCTTGACCTCAGACAATGCATCAGAAAGGGAATTAATTCCAATTTAGTCAGGTCAAATTTTAACAATTATTTGTTTTCCATTTTGACCCATTTTAAAATTTATTCTAGTTTTTATTGAAATAGATTTTCTTTAAAAAATCATTTTATTGGGGGCTCGTACAATTCTTATCACAATCCATACATATATCCATTGTGTCAAGCACATATGTACATTTGTTGCCATCATCATTCTCAAAACATTTGCTTTCTACTTGAGCCCTTAATATCAGCTGCTCATTTCCCCTCCCCCTCCCTCATGAACCCTTCATAATTCATAAATTATTTTGTCATATATTACACTGTCCAACATCTCCCCCCCACCCTCTTCCCTGCTGCCCATCCCTCAGGGAGGAGGTTATATGTAGATTCCTGTAATCAGTTCCCCCTTTCGACCCCACATTCCCTCCACCCTCCAGGCATCGCCACTCTCACCACTGGTCCTGAAGGAGTCATCTGTCCTGGATTCCCTGTGTTTCCAGTTGCTATCTGTACCTATGTACATCCTCTGGTCCAGCCAGATTTGTAAAGTAGAATTGGGATCATGATAGTGGGGGTGGGGTGGGAGAGGAAGCATGTAAGAACTAGAGGAAAGTTATATGTTTCATTGTTGCTACCTGCACCCTGAGTGGCTCATCTCCTCCCTACAACCCTTCAGTAAGGGGTATCCAGTTGCCTACTGATGGGCTTTGAGTCTCCACTCTGCACTCACCCTCATTTACAATGATGTTTTTTTGGTTCTTTGGTGCTTGATACCTGATTCCTTCGACAGCTGTGATCACACAGGCTAGTGTGCTTCTTCCATGTGGGCTCTGTTGCTTTTGAGCTAGATGGCTGCTTGTTTATCTTCAACTGTTTTCTTCTGGATTAAGGTTTTATTGTTTCATTTTATTCTTGTTTGGATATTATGGCTATGATTTTTTAAAACAGGAAATCCAGGAAAAGGAAATCTACAGAGATGGCAATTAGAATAATAGTTACTTTAGGTTATGGCAGGAAAGGTTGTGGGGAAAAGAGAGCTAATAATCACGAGTACAAAAATAAATACTCAAATATTGTGGTGATGATTGCAAAACTCTTTTTAATATATTTAAACCATAGAATTGTATGTTAATAAAACTGTTGAAAAATTAAAAAAAATATAAGACTAGGGTTACTGATTAGACAGAGTCTGGTAGAATCCCTAAGACTATGGCCCTTAGTTACTCTCAAGGCCTACAACGGAACTCACCCCCATGAGACTCAATTTTTAGCCAAGCAATAGATGGATCTAGAAGGTGAACCATCTCACTAGGGAGATATGCCCTTCTAAGAGTCATCACCATCTGAGATGTCACAGATGTATTTCAGAAGGTCGGGACAGAATGAATCGACATGGGACATAGAGTAGAAGTGGGACGAGGGCTGTGACACTGTGGGGACATGAAACAAAATGTGCTGAATGGGAAACTGATTGGTTCTGTAAGGATTCAACCCATCCCGATTCTCTTTATAACAGATTCCCCCTTAAACCAAGATCCACTATATTGAGTTGCATCCTCAATAGGAACGATGAATGGATCTTGAAACCAAGGGGTGAAAAAAGTTGCCTTGTGCTCCAATAAGTCGGTGAGATAATTTTTCTTCTTGTCTCCATAAATTTGGGCTCTGAACTAGGAAAACGAGGACCATGAAGCTGCTGCCTTGTCAACTGGTTACTGGTCACTTAAAGTCACATCTCGAGTTGTAAAGCAAAAACATTTTCTCCTAGACTCTCTCATCCATACATTGCCCCAGGCCAGGCTTACAGACGCCTCTCAGTGGTCCTCTCCTGCCCTCTCAGGAACAAAACCAAATTCTCCGCATTTTCTCATGCTTATGAGGTAGGCCATCCTTCTGCTGCCTTTGCTCCTTCAAGGACCCTTTAGGGTCTCACCTCCCGTCTATTTTGGAACTTTTAAAGTTTTTCGCATATACTTCACATATCATACAATCGAATGGTTCAGTTATATTAAGATTTGGGCAATCATCACCACAATGAATTTTAGAATACTTTCTTTTTTTAAAATCATTTTATTGGGGGATCGTACAACTCTTATCACAATCCATCCACTGTGTCAAGCACATTTGTACATTTGTTGCCATCATCATTCTCGAAACACTTGCTTTCTACTTGAGCCCTTGGTATCAGCTCCTCATTTTCTTTCAGAACAGTTCCCCCTTGTACTCACTGGTTAGTTCTCCATTTCCCCTCCCAGTCTCCCTGCCACGCCCCTAGGCAATGATCAATCCAGTTACTGCCTCTACAGATCAACTGGTCCTGGATTATCCTACCACAATGGTGATGAAGGCATTCCAGTGTCAGCTCTGGTGTGAATCAACTTTTCACCTTAAAGTCTAAGGAGGGGCTTCAAAATGTTCATGGGGAAAATGGCATCAAAAGATCACGGAATTTTTCCATTAACTTTCTGAAACCAGCTGGTTGAAGCATTAAAGATAAAGTATATAAATCACTGCAGTGTCAAATACATAATGTCCAATTACGAGTTTTAATAGTGTAAATACAAGTGTAATTTAGCACTCTCTTCTATTGGTGGAGGTACAAGAAGAAAAGACAATCAGTTTCTGGCTCAATGAGCACCGTGTCCAGTAATTCCTCTAGCTTCGCCTTCATCTTCCTTATTCAGAAAGACCCACTGATTAGTGTCTGATAAAGACGGGGCTGTGGTCATAGCATTAATCATTACATCGGCCTGTCAGTTTCACTCAGCTCTGCCGCCTACAGCTGTCCTACTAACGAGTGCAGATCAAGAGAACCCATGCGCATCAATCCCTGCACCCACCTGGAAGCATGTCCTCTTACTAAATGTGACGCATTGTGGGTTTTATTTCAAGCAGGACAAACAATACAACTAGAAGCATATTTTTAGGGGAAAAAAAGAGGAATTCATAGGCAAATATCCCACACGTGGATCCATGTAGAGGGTACCTTGAGATCATGAGGAAATTCAGCATATGGTCTATTTTACTTTCAGCCTTCTTTTCTTCCTTTTTAAGTTCATTGGGATTTAATAATTCCACATTTCAAGCTCATTAAGTAGAATTGTTTATCTTTTGCATCAAGTAGAATTGTACAAGTGTTATCACAATCATACTTTCAGCTTCTAGTGGAAAGTAAATGCGTATTAGTAGCTTCAGGTAGATTAACATGTTTGACCCATGCACTGTGTTCAAGGGCTTTTTGTCTAGGCTGAACATGGTACACACTGAGAAATTCTCTAAATGACCTGCACATTCACCTCCTGCCTGCTGTTTTTAATACTGCAAGAACTGTCAAGAGTCAAAGCTTTAGTATTAAAGAGAAAATGCAGTTCGAGTGTGACCATCAATCCCACCTGCCCAAAGGATGAGGATGAACAAGTTTTAGCCATTTCATTGTCAGAGCAACTCCCAGGGCGGAGCTCCACCTTCCAGAGGGAAGCGGGGTGTTCTTGGACAGGAGGCTCAACACTTCCAGTGGCTAGTCTTCTTCCTCTCTCAAACCCAGCTCATTGCCATCTTGTTCAGCTGATGCAGGAAGAGGAGCCCTCAGAAGCCCACGAGGGCAGTTCTCCCTTGTCGAGATGAGTTGCTATGGCTCAGGTAGAAAACCAACCAACCCGGATGAGCCTTACCTCTTTCACAACGGCCTTCTCATTAACAAGCTAATCTTGTAGGCATTTCATGCCAATGATATCCAGAATCTGACAAACTCTCCCCACCTCCACTGCTGGCACCTTCATCTGAGCCACCATGATCTCTCTCAGTATTTTAATCGCCTGCCAATTGTCCTCCCTGCTGCCCTGCTGTCCCTTCAGCCTGTCCTCAATAGGACATCCAGTGATCCTGAGTCAGAATTGACTCAATGGCTGTGGGACAAATCTGAAACCTGTCAGATCATGCAGTGCTGCCCAACCTCTCCGGGCCCCCCTCCTCACGCAGAATAAGAACTCGAGGCCCATCTCCTACAAGTGCTCTTGTTCCCTTGCTCCAAACCAGGTGGCCTTGCAGCCAGGGCTCTTGTGCATTGGAAGATGGGAAGAGGGAACTAGAGAGAGGCCAGCAGGGCCTGCCACACGGATTCACATGTTGAGATGCCATACATAGACTCCATCCATCCGTATTCCATATTATTCTCAGCCTCATATGTATGCAGTAATTTAAAAGCATGTCCACAAACTCTTTGTCACTCCTTCCATCAAGAGGTAGAGTCTAGTTCCCTTTTCTTTAAATATAGGTGGTCTTTAACTGCCTGGACAAACAAAATGGTAGACACGAAGCCTGACTGAAGAACTGGTTGGAAAAGGCTACCACGGCTTCTCCTGGGACAGTGTGAGGAAGTGAGCAGTGTCTGCAGTGGGACCTCAATGCTCCGAGAGCCTTCTGCCTTCCGATCCTAGCAAAAAGCTCTCGGTGATCCTGGCGCCAGCCTTCAAAAGGCAGTAGATACTATGTGGACCTATACCATGCCAACAGCAGATTCAAGAGCAACATAAATGGTTGCTGTTATTGCTAGGCCACTAAATTTAGTGTGGCTTGGTATCCAGTAACAGATAACTGTAACATTATGTTTCCAGGACTGATTCCTACAAGTTAAAAAATATTTCACCATCCCCTCTTCAACATTCCAGTTTTCACTTTGTATCCCACCTTGGTTTGCTTTTTGGTCAAGTGTGATGAAATTCTGTGTGTGTGTGTGTGATCTATCAATCTCCACAGAACTATGTGGATTTGTTTTCTCCTATCTGGACCAGATACTACACTGAAGGGAATGAAGTTTATATGAAGTGAGTGGAGAATTGTTATTTGAAAAAAGTAAAATTCTGTGGTAGTTCAAGAGCAGAGGTGATGACTGCCTTGCTTCTATTTGTTTTCTGTAACTGATATCAAGCTAGTTTTTTGTTTAAATCATTTTATTAAGGGCTCATACAACTTTTGTCAAAATACATACATCAATTGTGTAAAGCACATTTGTACATTGCCCTCATCATTCTCAAAACATTTGCACTCCACCTAAGCCCGACATCAGCTCATTTTCCCCCTCCCTCCCACTCTCCCTCCCTTATGAACCCTTGATAATTTTATAAATTACTATTTTGTCATATCTTTCCCTGTCCAACGTCCAAGCTGGTTTCTTTCTGTTGCACCGGACACAGCTTGCAGGACCAAGTGCTCTATATCTCCTCTACCCGAGGGACTCCATTTATATTCACAACTCTAATATTTGCTATTTTTATTAAATCATTTTATTGGGGGCTCATACAATTCTTATCACAATCCATACAACCATTTCCCCCTCCCGTCCCTTCCCCTCCATCATGAAACCTTGATAATTTATGAATTATTTTTTTCATTATCTTACACTGTCCTGTCTCCCTTCACCCACTTTTCTGTTGTCCATACCCAAAAGTTTATATGTAGATCCTTGGAATCTGTTCCCCCTTTTTACCCCAGCTTCCCTCCACCCTCCCAGTATCACCACTGGTCCTGAAGGGATCATCTGTCCTGGATCCCTTGTGTTTCCAGTTCCTATCTGTACCAATGTACATCCTCTGGTCTAACCAGATTTGTAAGGTAGAATTGGGATCATGATGTGTGGGTGGAGGTAAAGTTGTGTTTCATTGTTGCTACCCTGCTCCCTGACTGGTTGTCTCCTCCCCGCACCCCTTCAGTAAGGGGTATCCAATTGCCTACAGATGGGCTTTGGGTTTCCACTCTGCACTCACCCTTATTTATGATATAATTTTGTTTTTTTGATGCCTGATACCTGATCCCTTAGATACCTTGTGGTCACACAGGCTGGTGTGCTTCATCCATGTGGGCTTTGTTATCTCTGAGCTAGATGGCCGCTTGTTTACCTGCAAGCCTTTAAGAACCCAGATGCTATATCTTTTGATAGCTGGGCACCATCAGCTTTCTTCATATTTGCTTATGTACACATTTATCTTCAGTGATCTTGTCGGGAAGGTGCACATCATGAATGCCAATTTAATAGAACAGTGTTCTTGCATTGAGTAAGTACTTGAAAGGATCCACTGCCTTAATATTAAACCTATAAATATATGCAAATTGAACTATTTCCCCACCATCCTTTAAATATATATTTACATATGTACATGCCTGTATTTAGACCTATATATTCTTTGTCTCCTAGTTCTTTCCTCTATTTCCTTTTACTTTCCTCTTGTCCAACTATCATGCTCAGCCTTCATTTGGATTTCAGTAATTTCTCTTGTTACATTGCCCTTACCAGGCCTCTCACACCCTCCTTACCACTAAGTTTGGATCACTTGTTGTTCCCTTGTCCCTGGGTTGGTCACCACCACCTCCTTACCCCTGCCTCCCCCCCTCCCATGTATATTTCACATTTCTACTGGGATTTCTCACAAGCACCTCAATGATGTGGAATGGAACTTGCAATCTTCTCACCACACCCCTAGTTCTCCCTCTCAGGATTCCGCCTTAGGGGATGGTTCTACCATCACTGAGAGCACCTGTTGTCCCTGCCCAAAGCTGTCTCCTTTGTCCACGGTTGTATTCTTCACACCTGACTAAACTATACTTTTATGAAAACTGTATTCAGTCACTACTCTTCTTTAGAGGCAATGACATGGATCCAGGGTCTATCCAAAAGCCCAACCAAACCGTTCATGCCTTTACCCGAGGCGACTGATTTCCACCATGCCAAAGCTACCACCACACATTCAAACAGTTGAATGCTTTCTAAAATTCCCATCATTACTGTGCATCAACATGCAGTTAAATGAATGGATTGATTATAATTTTCTCTGCTCTACCAAATTTCTTCTTCTCACACTGTGTCTCATGAATGTGTCACTGCTGGAAAGTGAACATTAGCTGTGTATTCAGGGCTTTTAATGCCAAATTTGAGCAAAATGTTGATATCTTAATAGGAAAGATTTCTTTGAGCTCTATGAAGCATTTTTTAAAGCAAATTGTGTCAGCAGACTGAAATTACATGCAAAATTATCCCTACCACTCACATCTGAGAGGATGATAGGCAGCCACACTGTAGCAATGAAGCTTTGAGCATGTAGGAGATGAAGCTGAATAATACCAACCTCTGGTCTAATTACCTCCAATGCAAATCTCTCCTCATGGCTAAAGGCTTAAAATCCAAACCATTATGAGACATGAGATTTCAGGTAACACCAGATCCTGTTACAACTCCCTGACGGCACAAATGGGCAGTTTCCATAGGCCTTCCACCATTTGAGGGTCTACTGAATACTTAACCTGGGAGAGGGGCGTTATTCCCGGGCTTCACTTTATCATTATTTCCTTCATTTCCACAGTAGAAGCAGGAAGCAATGCTTGGAGAGGCTGAAGAGGCTTCTGACAGTCGGAGTTTCCCCTGCTAGGACCACATTAATTAAATAGGTGGTTAACTACATCAGCTGGAAGTAGAGCACTAATTGATCAGCCATCACACTTTAAAGGTAAACAACGTTAAGTCCTCCGATCGCTAATGTGATTGTATCCTTCTTAGTTCCCATTTCTACTATCCCACAGGATTCTGTAAAGTAAGGAAATCTGTGTGTGGATTAGAACCCAGTACACAATCCTGAAATTCTAAAAATAAAAATCCAATCTGTTCACTCAAGTAGCTTCAAAGTTCTAACAATTTTTTCAGACATCAGAAAAATGGGAAGATGCTTTTTTTGTTTTCAACAGATTTATTGGCATATAATCCACATATCATACATTCAATAGTGCAATCCCATCAAGAAGAGTGTGCAAGCATCCCCACAATAGCTTTAGAACACTTCCTTCCATCTTGTACTTGTCGGTATCAGCTCCCCACTTCTCCCCAACCGCCCCTGCCATACCCAGACCAGTGAGCCACTTACTACTGCTAGAGATCTCTCTAGCCTGGGGTTTATGTACACAAAACAAACAGAGTAAGAATAACAAAGTTAAACAGAGAAAAGCATCAATCAAAACCAAAGTGGAAATTATTAACAAGCAGAATAAGCCTGAGCGGCTCATAAAGGGGCTCAAACAAATGAGAGGGCGCTAAATTTGAACTTGACTGTGCTGCAACTACATACGTTCTCATGCGTATCGCAGGACAGCAAGGCTCCTCACACCCTTGGTGCACGGCCACCTCTAACTCCCTTCCAAGCTGCTGGGACAACTGCACCAGCAATGAAGAGTCTCAGCGACTAAAAAGGACTTAAAAGTAAGAGTACCGTCTCTGTGGTTGGGGAAAGCCAGTATATGAAGATAAGTCAATAGATATTGCTATGCAACTGGGGCTCCAGAAGCTCACGAAGGATCTAAGGTGCAATTATTGGTCTCTCTCTATACAGGGGATAGTGATGAACATCTAGGACCCATGGAAACAATGAGTCCAGTGAACTAATGTACCAAATGAACACTAGTCTCCACACCCTGATGGCAAAAGAACTAGATGGTACTCGAGTACCACTACCAACTCTCTAAAAGGGATCACATTAGAAGTTCCTGGTGAGACGGGGAGAAAAACATGGAGAGATTTAAAAGGATATATTTTAAAATGCGTTATTACTCTCATTTGAACCCAGTTTGGGAACTGCCATGAATAACTTTTATAGGTAACAGTGAAGATGCAGAGTGTAATTTAAGCTCTATTCTTAACAGTTATGTGGCTCAGTAGCAAGCATAATCCTCCAAATTAGATTCCCTCTTCTAATTGGAGAGCTAGGTCTTCCAATTGGAGATTCCATTTGCAGGTGACCCCTGTTAAAATGCTAATACCCACATTAAGCTGTTAAGTCTTTGTTTAAACGTATTAATTAAATTAGTGAGTCATTTAGCAAGCCACTAGAAAGCAAATTACCAAACAGGAAAGGCCTGATGGCCCAGTCTGAGGCTGGGTAAATCTGGTTACAAGGCAGGGAAGCCAAATTTAGGGCTGGTAGCAGATAGCATTAGAGAGGAACTTTGCTGGGCAAGGACAGATCTGAACAGCAGAGCCGTGAGAGGTGGATGGAATGTCACTTATAAGAAATCTTATTCTCCTACTTGATAATCTTTCCCCACAAATAAACGAGTTTCTTCCTTTAAATGTAAGGCACTGAAAAGCAGCCTGACCTAGCCTACTGCCACACACGGTGAAAGCAAAGGTGCCTCTTTATAGTACGCTCGGCAGGGTTAAAACGAGTCCAGTTGGCATTGCTCTTCCTTGAGTCAGCTACTCAGACTGCTTTCTAGTTTCACGGTATCGCACTCAGTACAAAAGTAACCTACACCGAGTCCACACTGCACATAGCATCTCCTTCCCAAATACTCCAAACACCCGGAAGCGCAGAGCTTCCTGTCCCCCGAGGAACAGGTGACGGTAAGTGTGGGGACATGCTATCACCCATACTGTGAACATCATACTCGGCAAGAAAAATTCCCCTTATCCAGACAAAAAGCAAGGGGATTCAGAAGCTCTTTCCCTTCGTGTGAGTTGTACAGTCTGACTCATAGCAACCACATCTACAATGGAATCAAATGCTGCCCAGCCCTGCACCGCCCACAATCATTGGGAGGCTCAGCCATTGCCTCATTTCACACTATTACGCCCCTCTGCTGCTGACCCTCTACCAAACTGGCTGTTCTTCTCCAGCAACCTCCCTGCAAAGAGCGTTCTGAATACTTCCTCCAAGACAGCTTTACTTATTCCTCTAGCAATCCTGCTGCATCCCATATCCTTCGCCAACACACCTCAAATCCATCGATCCTTTTCCTTTTTCACATCCAGCTTTCTCATGCAGATGAGGGGATTGAAAATGCCCTGGCTTGGCTCAGTGATACCTTACTTATCCAAATAAAATGTTCACTTCTGGTGATTTTCAAAATTTTCTTATGTTTGCTCAATGTAACACATTGACTTTTGATTGTTCCTTAATAATCATCAAAAATCATGGCTGCCGATTTTTGACCCCAGCAGGTGACATCAGGATAAAGAATGACTCTAACAACCGCGGACAACACAAACTTGCAGACAATGACGATGACCCGAAGAACTTACTAGTGAGTGGTGAAGGTCAAATACCACATAGAGTGGTGAAGGTCAAATACCACATAGAGTGGTGAAGGTCAAATACCACCCAGAGCCTTCAGAATGGAATCCACTGGAACATAAAGAAAGCAAACATTCCCACAACTGGGCTGATAAACATCATCCTGGCAAATGATGAAATTGGAGCTGTCAAAGATTTCATTCCACATGGACCAACCATCAACAACCTACTCATGCTTTAAAATAAAAGCAAATGGATCACTACCTGCTTTCTCGGAACATGAGAATGTTAGGAAATCACTACATAAGAAAGCTTTCTATCTTGGGAGAGCCTACTGTGAAAATTTTTCTTAAAAAAATAAAGCAAAATGAAGGAATAAAATGCCACTGAGATTTAAACCAGGCTCTGTAATTAAGCACTTTTATATCTGCTTAAAACAATCTTAAAGCGTTCAAACACTATGAGAAAACTTTAAAATGAACAGAAAACCCAGAACTCATGTTGACAGCTGACAAAACAAGAAACAGTTTTATTAGGAAACTTTTAATGACCAATTTTTTTTTAAGCAAGCAAGCAACTGATTAAAAAGCTAGGTGGAGTGGTCACTGAAAGAGTCACACAAGCACACTGTAGTTTTCACGTGGGCTTCCAGATGAAAGGCTCATCCCGTATCATATCAAACTACCTTGCCTTTTGAGACAGAATGGAAGGATAAGCATACAAGCTTGGATTTGAAAAATGAACTCATGTTTATTATAGTTTCCAACGATGATCTTTTAAAATGGTGGCCTTAGTAAAATCTGCTTTGGCAAGCAAGTACAGGGGCCCCTGCAGAGAGGAAGTGAAAAGGCTGGGCATATCAACAAGGGCTGCTGGCACGTTCAAAGCGCAGGGGATAGTTCACAGAGCACAATGTCGTCCTAAGTAAATGGGTTTCAGGCAATTTCAGTGTTAAGATAACATCATTAAGACAGAACAGATTGTGCTCAAACCCTGCTGTTTATAATTAACACGTTGCTTCCAAATACTCCAGGGTCCCTGGTAAATAGTCTTCTGTTCACATCCACCCAGACCAATCAGAGAATTTTCATCAGCTTCCATGCTGGGCCAGCACCTGTTTGGACAAATCCAATAGAGCCAAAGAACTCCTCTCCCTGGCCAGCTAAGGAGGTGGATGAACACAGCTTGGCTTAGTCATTGTCACAGTGTCCATATGGCTTTGAAGCTTGTTTTCACAAGAAATCATACAAGTATTTTATTATGTCAAAGTTCACCGTCCTATAAAACAAAAACAGAATCCGTTAGCATCCTCACCCTTAGACGGCTCAGATCTGCATGATTCTGGGAAGCACATGCACATGATTCATAATGAAGGCTAACCAGTCCTTCAGTGCTCTCACATGGCAGCATGGTAAGTCTGATAACGGTTTTTAAAAAGTCACTAGAAACTTACTTTTTAAAAAAAGTTGTTTTGGGGGTTTATTTTTTTTTTATCATGCATAAAGTTTGCTTTTCTAAAAAAGAAAAAGTTAAAACTATTCAATTCAATTATACTCTAGAAAGTTCAGCTATCTTTTTGTCTAATAAACAGAATGAAGTAATTAGAGATGCTGCAGGATTTAAATCTTCTTTGCTTCTGAACATTGTTACCGTCCAAACACCTGTTTCATCATCACATAGTGCACAGCTCATCTGTCTTCATTGGCAGTGTTCACTCGTCCGGCTTCTCAGACTGGTTGACCTGTGCCTGTGTGGTAACTAAATCTGTGAGATCCAAGAATACCATACAACACACAGACGATGTGGATGTATATTTTTGTATTCGAATGGCAGGCGGGATAAAATAGCAGCGAGAGAGACATATAATTATTTTCCTTTCTCAAGGCTTCACTATAAATATTCAGCGTTGGAGGTTTATTATTCGAATAAATGGTCAAAATAATTAGATATAATGATCTTGAAACAAGTATAAAATTGAAGCCTTAAAGTATTCAGTTTTGCAAAAATAATCACCCATGTGAGAAAAGCCTTATAAAGATTCACTAATTGTATGCTCTTATTTATTAAACCATGATCAATTCATGTTTTTGTCTATCATTTTGCTAGAAAAGTTTTTAACATAAGACTGACATATTAACGAATTAAAAAGATTAGGACGGGGAACTATAGATACTGCTTACGAAAACACATTTAAAAATAGTTCCAATGAGATGCTGTGGCTGTGATCCCTGCTGCTGGACTGAAGATTACCGTAATTGTCTCCTCCCAAAATCGCCTCCACAAGTCGTATAAAAATACTGCTAAAGCTTTCCAAATGGTACAAAATCATTGCCAAAAACATCCTTTTACAAGCATTAGCAAAAATAAAAACTAAAAATATCTACAAAAAAGAACTGTTAAAGGGCAGCTTCTGCCCTGCCCCGCCCCCCGCATGAAGACAGGGAAGGTGCCGCCACGAGCCCACTGATCTATTCAACGCGCTCGTCTTTCGTTCACCTCCAGAAACTCTCGCACTTCTACCAAGGACCTCGAACATCCGGAAAACAGAACTAGAACACAGTGGAAATGTCCCCTGAATGTTTGGAAGCTTCCTTGTGTAAAACGATACGGTACTGGCCCAAAGTTGTTCTTTTTGAGGGTTTTATAAAGAAAACAGCTGCAGTAGCTCTTTTTAGCCACAGGCAAAGGGAGAAAAGGAACTTTCACAGCCCTCTAGGAAAACGCCTCTACAATGACTTGAAGTTATACGCTAGCGGAGGGGAAGAAGGAATGCTCACTTTCATTGATCTTTTTAGTTCAAGTGGAAAAAAGTGTAGAAAAGGGAGAAATTAACACAGGCTAACTTCCAACAGGTCAGCACTAGGTGAGACCCTAAATTACAGGGCAGTATTTGCCAGAATAGTAGGTAGCTATAACAAATGGTGAACATGATGTCATACAGAATAGTTGACGGACTAAGATAACAGAATTGCAACTATGTTGTGATAGCTATGGAGCATGTCTATGTAATGTAAAAGTACCAAAAGAGAATATAAACAAAAACACTGTTATAATAGAATTCCTCTATTTCACTCAGTACTCTATATTACTATAGCATACTTTGTGCAATTGCATTTTCTTTCACAGAATGAATAAATTGATGTAGACACACTTCACAATTTACATACTGTATCGTGATTCATTTATCATCTCATCTCTTTTCTGCCTCTGTGAAGTACTGAAGCAAATGGAATCCTATATAATCCAAGCTACATGATGATGTCACTATTTTTCTATCCTTCCCACTGCGCCCCCACCCCCATATAAATCCATGACTCCCAATTGATCCCCATATATATTTTTCTAGCAAAATGGCAGGCTTTGGTAGAGTAACACAAGGGGGATTTTTTTTTTAATTCATGGAGAATTCCATTATCTTTAAACGCCATTTTTCCATGACCTTTTAGGGAGCCCCCTTGTTAAAACAGCAATACCAGAAATCATAGCATTTCATGACACAACAAAATAGCGATGTTTTAGGAGACAAACATTGATGGACTCATTGAGAGTGGTGTAGCTTACGAAGGAGGTCTGCAATTTAGATACATTCCCCATGGCTTCAGATGCATGCTGCTGTTACTTGGCACCCTCAAGCTGGTCCCCGCCTCAGAGTCCAGGCAAAAGAAGATCAGACCCTTGTGATTGAGACCCATAGGGTCTTTAGGGGCAGGTTCTCAGAAGGTTGTCTTTCTTGTCTGTCAACTCCACTGAAACCTTTTCAACATCCCAGCAATAGCAAGCCTCTACCGACAGATGGCTAGTGGCTCTGCTTGAGAAGCACTGGCTGGGAGTCACTCCTGAGTCTCCCATCTGATAAGAGAGAATGCTAACACCGAGCATTCTGTGCACCCTCAGATGAAACACACACACACACACACACACACACACACACACACACACACACACACACACACACACACACACTCTCTCTCTCTCTCTCTCTCTCTCTCTCTCTCTCTCTCTCTCTCTCTCTCTCTCTCCCTCTCTCTCAACCACTGAATTGTGACTCATGGCAGCCAATGAGCTGAGGCAGACTCACAGTGACCCTCCAGGGCAGGGTTGACGCGCCCCTGTGGGGTTCTGAGACCGTGGCCCTTTATGAGAGCAGAAAGCCCAATTGGTTCTGAATCACTGACTTTGCAGTTAGCAGCCCAATATGTAATCACTATGTCACCAAGGATCCTGACAGGTGAGTATTAAATTCATATAAACACAATTTTAAGGCTTTGGATAGTTAAATATTAAAGGGGAGCCCTGAGCATAGTGGGTTACGAGATGGCTGCTAATCGTAAAGTCAGCAGTTCAAAACCACCACCAACTGTTCCACAGCTCCTACTGTAAGAGTTACAGCCTTGGAAAAACTGGAGTTGGCATTGACTCAATGGCAGTGAATTCTTTTTAGAATATTGAAAGGATTCTCACTTCCATAGAACCCAAATGAATTATTACCTAAAGTAAGCTTCAAAAAAAAAGCTTAATAAAAGAAAATTTTTTTAATCAGATTTTAAAATGCTTTAATATTAATTATATGGAACACTCAATTTTGCCTTTGATCTATGTTCCAAACTTAAGTTAAAAACAATCATAAACTGCTAAATACCACACACATTAGGACAATTATTAGCGAGCTTCTCGGTCATCTATTTTCCCCTATCTCTATCTCCACACATCCTGTGCCCTTTCTCTGTAACCAGGCTCTTACAGTTTTGGTTTCTAAACCTTTCCACTCTCCCACAGTCAATAAAGTTCTCTACTCCCTCTAGCTCTCCAATGAATATATTTTTCTCTTCCTGGCTTACTGGACACCTAGCTCTCTCTAAAGCAGTGGTTCTCAACCTGTGGGTTGCGACTCCTGGGGGGTGTTGTTGAATGACCCTTTCAAAGGGGTCGCCAGACTCACTCATAACAGTAGTAAAATGACAGTGATGAAGTAGCAATGAAAATAATTTTATGGATGGGGGGGTCACCACCACATGAGGGACAGTATAAAAGAGTCGTGGCATTAGGATGGTTGAGAACCACGGCTCTAAAGGATCTAGCCCCATCATCAGCTTCCTCCCAAAAGGTTAGACTCTCTCCCCTATCTCAGGCACCCCGTCATGTGGGGTCTGTGTCCTTGTGGAAAGAGCTCTGTTCCTCTGAGTTCAGACCATTCTGTTCTCCGTGTTCCGTCCTCCCTTGTCACCACCTCTGAGTGAGTGACAGCCACTCTGCCTCTCCTTCCCAAGACCAGCATCCATCCGAGTGACTCCAGTGCTCACTGCGTTCCTTGCGCCCTGGCTTTTCTTTTCACTCTCACGGCCGCACTCCAAAAGGCTCTACTTCTAAAAAGAAAAATCCATTCTACTCTCCAATCTCTTCCCTCATGCTATCTGCAACACCTTGGAATAGCTAGTTCACATTCTCTTGAATAAAACCTGTGCTGGGCAGGTCATTGTACCATTAGCTCCCCGCTGGCTTATTCCCTTCACTCAGGCACCTGTGAGGCTCCAGTGAAAGCACTCGGTCAACCCCCCACGATGTGACTTTAATAATACCCCTCTCACCATGCCAGTACTGAGTGTACGTAAAACTGGTGCCACCGTAAACCCATGCCAACTTCA
This sequence comes from Tenrec ecaudatus, assembly GCF_050624435.1. Classification (NCBI taxonomy): domain Eukaryota; kingdom Metazoa; phylum Chordata; class Mammalia; order Afrosoricida; family Tenrecidae; genus Tenrec; species Tenrec ecaudatus. Next base: position 123,270,713 of record NC_134538.1, read on the forward strand.
ACTGGGCCCTCAGCCTCCCCCCAAGCTTTTTTATCCCCGTGCTCTCCTCCACTTTCCAAGGCAGCGACTTAAATGAGCCCACATTCCTCTCTGAGAGCTACTATTTCTGACCTTAGTCTCAGCAAGTAATTATGGCTCTTCTTTCACAGACAAACAGAAGCTACGAGATCAGACAACTTCTTCAATTTCTTGCCACCAAATCTCCAAGTGCATCACCATTTTGTTGCAAGGGAATGGGATCACCTCTGCTACTCAGGGCTATTTCTTTCAATTCCAGTTCTAAATCCCACGCCCGCACGTCAGATGTCAGACTTTTAATCCATCTCTCTTTTGTACAACGGACTCTTTTCTCTACATGTTCTTTTCCATCAGCTTGTAAATAAACCTTCATCTTTAAGTAGTTATTACAGCATTCTTACAATTCAACATTCCTTTTAGCACAGATACACTTTCCTTATGACACAATTCTAGAATGTAAGCTCCTGAGGGTAAGCTATATGGCTCTCTTATACTGGCTGCAGTATCCGCAAAGCCTCAAACCGTTTTCTTTACAGTGGGTCATCCAACAAATGGTGAACAAGATTTGCTAAACCTACTTGCTTCCTTTATTTCCATAAATTGTTATTAAAATCAGTGTAATTTGACTTCTACTCTACGATGCCACCGTTAGTACTCTTGACAAAGTTACAAACGACTGTCTGTGATTAACTGAGATGCCCCTGCCTGTCTTTGTGGCAATATCTGACAATTAGGAAATTTACACCCTTCAGTGTCTTTATGTAACCAATTTTACATATAAATGGTTTATCCACTTAAGGCATATCCTGAGTATTTTGTTTTTAATCTTTTAAAAAATATGGTTCTTCAATAACAACATATTGTTTCTCCATGAAAATGTATAAATTAGTGATCTATTCCTTATTATTGAACATTTTAGTTGTGCTTTGTGATCTAATTTTAGTTCTCTGTCACAGGTGCCTGGAACTAGGCATACAACCACGACTTCTTTGCTAAGTATCCTGGGTACTTCTCTCCACGCTGAGATCTGGAAGGAAACTCAGTCCCGTAAGTACCCTTGTTCTTGCTGCTTCAGAACCAAAGCCACAATGGTTTCCTTTTCAACGACAGTTATGCTGCCAAACATGCATTCGGTCACTATTTATTGAGCATATAGTAGGTAAAAAGTATTGTGGTAGACACTGAGTAAGGCCGTGATAATTAAGATACAGTGTGCTCTTTGAGCTTGAAATTATATTCTAGAAAGACAAGCCAAGGGTAATGAGCAGTATCCACCTACATGCTTGAGAAGGTGTCTGTGGTAGATTTGAGAGGGCTTGTCCAGGGAGGAAGAGTTCCTTTGGAACCTGAACATTACACCCCAGTGAGCTAGACGAAGGAGAGAAGTGGTAAAGGACAGCACACGCAAAGGTGGGATGCAGAATGGTTTCTGAACAACTGAAAACAAGTGTCGTGGCTACAGGGTTCACATTGAGAGGAGAAGGGGTCTGTATGTGCCAGATATGGCTGGGCCTCAAGGCAGGGGTCGGATCATTTGGGCCTTACACTCTATTAAGGATTTTATTTTTTATCCCAAGACTTCTAAGCAGGAAGGTGACATTAAAGTTTTGGAAAATTTTATGCAGTATTCTTTCTGGCTGTAATGTGGACAGTTTTAAGCTTTAGTTAAAAACAGGTAAGAAATAAAAGATAAAACGCAGAAGACTACGCAGGGTCTCTCTCTAGAGACTGGCCAGTGTTGGGTGCCCCCAAAGGCAAATCACCTGAGGACTAAACAGGCTCTGGGAACATCCAGAGGAAGTGGAATTCACACAACAGGTAGACAAATACTATGAATGGGAAGAGGGAAGCCATCACTCCCACACTATTGAACAAGGGGAATGAAAAAGATGGGCACCAATACAGGTGACTGGAGAATTCTAACCTGATGCTTTCAATTTGTTTTGTGAAACAGAGCAAATGGTGATCGGGGCACATATGCTGGGGTTTGTGATGTGCTGAGTCAAGACCAGAGGTGGAAAGGAAGGCAGTGAACTAATTATTCTTCAACAAGTTAGGTGATTGGCTTGGAAGTAGGTCATAAGAATAGGGACATGAAGACAGACTATATAAGTCATAAATCCAAGTTTCTATGAGAAGTTGGGGAGTGGAATAGACAAGAAATGGCACTCCCAGCCCTGAGGGTTGGGGTGTGATAACTCCAGAGGAATTAACATCCCTGGGGAAGAACCAGATTTTAGTTTTAAAGCAATGAGGAAGTATTGTGGGAGATGGGAGATGTTTCAGTACATAGGTTTGTTGTAAGAGAGAGAAAAAGATTAAGAGGTTAAGTAAGTAGAAAAGAAGTTCGATACTAATCTCCAGTGCCTGCTCCCTCCTGAGATGATAAAAGCAAAATGCGCCCTGGCAAGGTTTTATAATTACTGCGCTGCTGTGGATCACCGAACACCAAATTCAACTTGTTTCACTGTATCACAATATCAGACATTCACTAACCCTTGAGCTATAAAAGAATCGTTATATATAACATAACCCAACGCACTCAGAATAATGGCAAAATCCCTAAAACAAATACGCATTGTTCCAAAGTGATGCCTTTGAATGGAGACGCTTAAAAATAAATGCTCTAGAATCATTATTTAGAAAAGAATGCGTACAGCTTAATGATGAGAATGTAACATTTAAAAAGTTTCTGCCCAATTTCTTTTGTGTACACAGTTGCCTGGTTTTATCATGATGACTATTTCATAATATTCATTTTATGTTTTGCGTCTTTGTATTTCCCAAATGTGTGGCAACTACCTGCATCATAATGATAACAGAACTTGTTATTCAGAAGAAACTTGAGAGGAAGAATAGCTGCCAACCCATGGACTAGAGAGCCTCAAGGTGGAAAATGTATCAGAGACGATCTATAACTCTACATCCACGTCAAGAAACATTTTTAGGGATGTTTCATGAGTTTTGAAAAATATGTGAATACTTTCATGATTCACTTCATTTATTTAAAAAAATTCTTTTATTGGGGTTTCTTACAGCTCTTATAACAATCCATATATCAATGTATCAAGCATATTTGTACATATGTTGCCATCATCATTTTCTAAACATTTACTTTCTACTTGAACCCTTGGCATCAAATTTAACCCCCACCCCCACTCTACCCTCGTGACCCCTTGATAAATGATTGTTTTCATATCTTACACCAACCGCTGTCTCCCTTCATCCACATTTGTGTTGTTCATGCCCCTTGGGGGTGTGTGTGGAGATTATGCATCGATAATGACGACTGGTTCCCCTTCCTCTTCTCACCTTCCCCCTACTCTGCTGGTGAAGCTTTATGGATTCATTTTCAAAGAAAAGAATGCTCAAGTGGCATCTTCATAGTCAGATGGTTGGGAAATCAATCCTATTTGTTCAACCTACAGTCCTGACAGATTACTGTCCACCTGCAAGCATAAGATGTGGACGTTCATTCCCATAGCCACAGCTTGAGCATGGTCTGCCACAGAGTTCTCAACCTGTGGGTCCTGACACCTTTGGATGTAGAACAACCCTTTCACAGGGTTGCCTGATTCATAACAGTAGCAAAATGACAGTTATAAAGTAGCAACGAAAATAATTTTATGGTTGGGGGTCACCACCACATGAGGAACTGTATTAAAGGGTTGTGGCATTAGGAAGCTTGAGAACCGCTGGTCTACCATTTCATTAGGAAGTTTCTTACATTTTTTTGAAGTCACAGTCTTTTATAATTTAATCATCAACGTGTTATACCATTATCCTTGTAATATTATATGTATTAGACAAATGGATCTAATGAATCCCATTACAATGAAGGGTAGAGTGTTAGACAAGGAATACAATGCAATAGAGGGACCAGTGGCAATCATGGCAAAACAACTTCCCATCACATCTACAGGTCAACTTGAGGATCATTGGTATGCCTTTGCAATAAATCTCTACTCTATGACTGTGCTATAAAACCCTCATTAATTAAAATTTTTTTTTTGGTTTGTTGAAATTTCTTACATCTTTGGACAGCTCTCATTTTCATAAACATTCTCTCTCCTCCGTAAAACTTCTAAACAGAACTCTGAATAAGCTTAATTCGTTTTACACATGACAATTCCGGAAATAACTTGTCCTTCCTCAGCATTCTCTCACATCCCCAACGCCCCAGCTATGAGCGTGACACGTTTCCTAGTCCTACCACTTTCTGTGTCTTCCCATCTTGCACCCAGTTGCTAACACCCCTTGCACATAGGACCCCAGATCTGAGCTGCCTATGGGGACATACGACAAAACTGTAATTTCCCTCGCCTTGAACGAGGGATAGTATGTCTACCAGTGGGACTTTGAGGGTACGATCTACGTTAGGATTTTAAGAACTTATAGTTAAAACACTTAGGACTTAGCTCTGAGATCTCTCCCAACTTGTTTGAGTCCATACGTTGGTTTGTTTTTCAGTTTACTGGTGCTGCTAAATTCCCACAGTTCCCAAGGACCCATGATCCTATTCTGTTACTATCTGTGAGGATCTTGACTTGCGTCATCCCCCAATTAGCTTTTCTTCTCAATTCTGTGCATTTGTAAGCTTTTCTTCCCAATTCCGTGTCATTTGTAAATCAGAGGGTTCGTTCTACAGTGGAGGTTCTTTACTCTTGGCACTTAAAAAATCTTTTCTCCTTTAAATGACATTACACTGGGAATTAATTTTTATATTTAGCCTGTAATTTACATAATTTGAGACATCCCACATTAACAATTACTCATCTCTCACCTTGCAATGGCTCTGATGAAGTCCAGAGACACGGTGCATTTGTATTTTGGTCCATCAAGCTGATCGTCATGGCCAACGAGGGCTAACAGCTGGAGAGTCACTAGAGAGGTGATCTAAAACCGAGAAAGCGTTTGTTTTTATGAAAAACTGTTTCAATGAGATTACATGATGCCCTTATTTCTGAAATATATATCGAATTGAAGCCATGTGAAGATTAGACAAAAGACACCCCTAAACAACCCACCCCGATCACTTTGAAATGTGTAGGTACAAGTTTGTATGTATGTTTAAGTCCTTGTGAATCAAACTACACAGTCACTTAAAGACTCCACTACAGTTAGCGTGGCTTCATTAGTGACTCAGCCACATCATTAGAGGTCTTTAGAAATACAAATAAAGCAAATACTATTTCATGGAGTTTCTATCTAAAGACTTCAGGAAATCAGACCTACTGCTTTCCCTGGGGGGAATTAAAACACTTACACGTGGATTTAGGGCTCTTCAGTCTTTGGCAGCTGATTAGATAGATGTAGGAAATGTATACCTTCACCCTGAAGTTTGGCCTTGCTTTAAAACTGAATTCTCACCAGAAGGATGAATATTGACAAAAGCAAAAACGCCTCCTGACAAGTCAAGAGCTAAAACTGTGAGCATTCAGCCTCTTCTCTTAATTTCCTTTTCTCAACTCTTACAGGTAACAGGAAAAGAGGGCAAGAATGGCACGAAGCTTTGGCATGTTGGAGACCTGTTCCTCCTCCATGGAAAAACAGTATGAATTCCATTTGCAACACTTACCCAATCAGATGCCTCAAGAATTTAAACCACTCACTCAGTCCTACTAGTTTATAGACATTCACCAAAGACTTCACGGATACAGACAGTAATAGCAGTAGCGTTCTTTAAATAAAGTACTCGATGCTCATCATCTCACTGACTGTTCCTAACTCAACAAGGTGGATATTATTGTATTCATTTTATATATTAGCCTTAGAGATATTAAGTAACTTTCTCCAAATCCCAGAGCTAGGAGCTAATTTAGCAAGAATTTATAACTTGAAAGCACACTTACCTTACTAACCTATAATGGCTCTCATTCTATTATAAAATTCTTAAATTATTTATTTATTATTTTTAGTGAGAGAGTGAGTGAATGAGTGAGTGAAAGAGTGAGTGAGTGAGAGAGTGGGTGGGTGAGTGAGTGAGAGAGAGAGTGGGTGAGTGAGAATGAGTGAGTTAGTGAGGGAGAGTGAGTACGAGAGTGGGTGAGTTAGTGAGGGAGTGAGAGTGGGTGAATGAGTAAGTGAGAGTGAGTGAGTGGGTAAATGAGAGAGTGAGTGAGAGAGTGGGTGAGAGAGTGAGTGAGTTAGTGAGGGAGAGACTGAGAGAGTGAATGAGTTGTCTATTATAATTTTTAAGGGAACATTACCATGCACTATTCGCTCAGCTATCGTTACTTTATTAATAAATTAAAGGGGGCAGATGATAGATATACAAGACTAAGCAAGACTTTGATTTGAAATTTGGTATCACAAATTTGGTTATGTCTTTTTTTTTAATGTGCCCTAGGCATGAAACAGTTCTGGTCACGATCTAGGCATCAAGCTAGGATGAACAAAGGGCTGCCAGTCTGTTTTGCCACTGACTGATATAAGAGCACCACCACTAATCAGGGGTCTCTTTGCCCATAGCCAGGGGATTGGTTATGTCTTAAAATACTTTTATATATGTTCCGTGTTGCATGTATCTTTTTAAAAAACATTTTATTAGGGACTCATACAACTTTTATCACAATCCATACATACATCAATTATGTAAAGCACATCTGTACATTCCTTGCCCTAATCACTTTCAAAGCATTTGCTCTCCACTTAAGCCCTTTGCATTAAGTCCTCTTTTCCCCCCTCCTTCCCTGCTCCCCCCGCATGTATGTATCTTATAGCTGTTGTGCATTGTTATTTACAAGCTTGTTATATCAAACTTCTTAAATGTGTTGTTTGAATCTTATTTGTTACCTATCTAATCTACTCAAATTGAAACCAGATTAAAATTTTCCCACTATAAGGAGTCCTTTTGTATTTTGTTTTAAATTTTCAAAGGTCTGTTATAAAGTGCATACAGCTTTAAAATCACTACATTTTGTTGAAGTGAAATGTTTCCTTGTTTTATGATTCTTTCCTTCTTTGGCAATGTTTTCACCTTTTTCTGGTGTCGGAATCCATTTATCAACTTTTGTCTCGTAAGAAGAACAAGCAGGAACATAGTGGTGGTGAAGGGTGCTCTAACTGAAGCCTTCTCCGGCATGTTTTGGTTAAAGCTTTGGCTAGCATTCTCATACTAAACAAATATAATTGCTCTTTGAGAGGGGCCCTGGTTGAGTAATGGTTACAAGTTGAGCTGGGTGTGAAATATCTGCAGTTCAAAATCATGAGGAAGACAGGGCTTTCGACTGTAAAGAGTGAACAGCATTGGAAACTCCCCGGGGGCTGTTCCACCCTGTCCTGGAGGGCCACTCCGAGTCTATGCTGACTTCACAGCAGTGCGTACTGTTCTTTAGTCTCCAGAAAGTCAACAGCAAATGTCTTGAGCATGGCCCCAAATGCTGCCATGACCTACGGTACTGACCATTCTGCATTTGCCTTGACGAAACCACTTCCATCTCTTGGTAGCCAGCCGTTGCTTTGTACTTTGCCTACAGGATAGCACCGATAAAGCCATATTTTATCTCCTATTAACAATTCTTCAAATTCTTGCTCTTTCATGTTTAAAACTTCCATAAAATGTTCTATCTGTAGCTGGTCTGGGTATATTTCACGATCTGGGACAACAGCTTTGGCAGCCACACAGGGGAAAGCTTAACTGTAACTTTTTAGTTAGAGATGTACAGCCTGAACCAAATGATGTTTCTTGATATTGGCTATTTTTTCTACTGTCTTCAATTGGGGCACAAACAAGATTGTTTCCTTACACACTGATTAAGATTAGCCTGCGGCAGTATACTTCACCTTCACCAACGTTTCCCCTTTTTGAAATGAGCTTTCCACTTGGACCGATGATTTCTTTGGGGTACTGTCCTGATAAACTTTTGTAAATCAGTAATTTCGTCACTCTTTCACCCAAGTTTCACTATAAACTTGTTTTGCTTCAATTTTAACAGAATGCCTGTTGTCTGCTAGGGGACTCTTCAAACTGATGTCTTACCCTCTCACTGCCTCAGATTCGAGCCAGTGTGGACAGGCTATAAGAAGTCAGGACCAGCTGATTTTGTTGCCCCTCCCACCCAAAACGCAACCTGTATGTAGCTTTTCCATAATACACATTCTCCATCCATCAAGTTTCTGAAGACTTCTCATATGCACGCACCATTAGATGAGGGAAAAAATTAGTGCGAACTAGGACACTGTTCTGAGGAAATTTATCTAGAATGCAGGAATAGGTTAAAAAAGGAGATTTATGAAAGGTTTAAAAGGATAAAAGTCACAGTGAGATCAATTACACTTCTAATTAAGGTTCTAGAAGAGAAAAAGCGAGGCAGAAGCCTTCTTTGTATGGGGGTCGAGCAGTTATTAAAGGAGATCAAAGCATCATTCCATGAAGTCAATGCCAAAGGTCCCGCACGAGGTGCTCAGAGGGAACCCCATCAACACAGCACATTCCCAAATGTGCAGAACACGGAGGGAACGCGAAGCTCTTCAAAGTAGCCAGAGGAGAACATCAGATCCCTTCAAATGAGTGCTACATTCACTGAAAGCTGACTTCCTATAAGAAGCCATACAATAATAAAGAATCTCTCAAATATACTGAAAAGGGCTGGGAACCAGAATTCTGCACTTCCCAAAAATCATTTTAAGTTTGAAGAAGAAATAAGCACGTTCCCAAACTCAGAATAATCAAAAGCTGTGCCCACGAATCCTTACTTACTAGAGTAAAATTTAAACACGTGCTTCCTGGTAATGTCTTGTGTGCTTACAAATAGGTTTGGAGAACACAGTGTCAGTAAGGTATAATATGGGAAAGGAAAAAAGGAAGTCAAGTTTTTCTGAAGGCTGTATGATGTCTGAAAGGAATGTATATATGACACCTTGATTAAGTATGAATGTTGTAATTCTAAAAGTAACCACTGAGAACAGAAATAAAAGTATGTATAACAGACTTTAAAATGCTCTCTGTCTGATAACAACGAGGAGAGGGGATTCACTGGTGGCTTAATCCATGAGTGGACCCTGCAAATGGATTTTGGGCTTCCACAGCCATGTGTTCACAATTTAAGCTTTGCGACCTTTCCCTCCTTCAGATTTGGGTTGTTATTTACAATCAATCCTTGGTTCACACTGGCTGGGGTGCTTCTTCCATATGGTCTCATGTGGTGTCTCATCTAGCTGGCTGCTTGTCTGAAGGCAAGGAAGGGGAAATACATGTAGGTGAAACCTCTGCATAAACCTCTCTGACTATAGACCAGGGATGCGAGCAGCCTTGCGGTCACGCACAATGTACTAGAGCAGTGGTTCTCAACCTGTGGGCTGCTGCAACCCCTTTGGGGGTCGAATGACCCTTTCACATGGGTGGCCTGATTCATAACAGGAGTAAAATTATAGTGACAAAGTAGCAACGAAAATAATTTTATGGTTGGGGTGTCACCACAACATGAGGAACTGTACTATAAAGGGTAGCGGCATTAGGAAGGTTGAGAACCACCGTACAGGAGGTTGGATTACTGTCGATGCAGTTAGGTTGAAATTGAACACCTTATCACTGAATCTCTCTTTTGATCCACTTAAAATTTGTTCTAGTTTTGATATTTTCTGCTTTCTTTTCCTTTGATGTTTTTTTTAATCTATTTTCCCCTTTTTGTTTTTAGTGTTTTTCTGTATATGAAGTCCAAGATAAGGTAAATCTATAGAGACAAATTGGATTATGGGTCTTGGAAGAATGGCAGAAATTGGATTATGGGTCTTGGGAAGTTGGGAGGAAATAGGGAGCTAGTGACAATGAGTATACGAATGGAGAAAATGTTCTAAAATTGATTGTGGTGATGATTGTATAATTCTTTTTTATAAATTAAACATTTTATTAGGGACTCGTACAACTCTTATCACAATCCATACATACATCAATTGTGTAAAGCACATCTGTACATTTTTCACCCTCATCATTTTCTTTTTTTAAAAAACATTTTATTAGGGGCTCATACAACTCTTATCACAATCCATACATACATCAATTGTATAAAGCACATCTGTACATTCTTTGCCCTCATCATTTTTCAAAGCATTTGTTCTCCACTTAAGCCCTTTGCATCAAGTCCTCTTTTTCCCCCTCCCTCCCCCCTTTTGAACCCTTGATAATTTATAAATTATTATTTTGTCATATCTTGCCTTATCCGGCGTCTCCCTTCACCCCCTTTTCTGTTGTCCATCCCCCAGGGAGGAGGTCACATGTGGATCCTTGTAATCGGTTCCCTCTTTCCAACCCACTCACCCTCTACCCTCCCAGTATCGTCCCACACCCCTGGTCCTGAAGGTATCATCCGGCCTGGATTCCCTGTGCCTCCAGCTCCTATCTGCACCAGTGTATATCCTCTCCTCTATCCAGACTTGCAAGGTAGAATTCGGATCATGGTAGTTGGGGGGGAGGAAGCATCCAGGAACTGGGGGAAAGCTCTATTCTTCATCGGTGCTACATCGCAGCCTGACTGACTCATCTCCTCCCCTAGACCCCTCTGTGAGGGGATCTCCAGTGGCTGACAAATGGGTGTTGGGTCTCCACTCTACACTCCCCCCTTCATTCACTATGGTAAGATTTTTTTTTTCCTGATGATGTTTTATACCTGATCCCTTCGACACCTCATGATCGCACAGGCTGGTGTGCTTCTTCCATGTGGGATTTGTTGCTTCTGAGCTAGATGGCCGCTTGGTCACCTTCAAGCCTTTAAGACCCCAGACACTATCTCTTTTGATAGCCGGGCACCATCAGCTTTCTTCATCACATTTGCTTATGCACCCGTTTGTCCTCGGCGATCGTATCATGGAGGTGTGCACCCAATGATATGATTTTTTGTTCTTTGATGTCTGATACTGATCCCTTCGGAACCACATGATCATACAGGCTGGTGTGTTCTTCCATGTGGGCTATGTTGCTTCTGAGCTAGATGGCCGCTTATTTATCTTCAAGCCTTTAAGAGCCCAGACGCTATCTCTTTTGATAGCTGGCACCATCAGCTTTCTTCACCATATTTGCTTGTTCACCCGCTTTGGCTTCAGCAGTTGTGTCGGGAGGATGAGCATCATAGAATGCCAATTTAATAGAAGAAAGTTTTTATACATTGAGGGAGTGCTTGAGTAGAGACCCAAGGTCCTTCCGCTACCTTAATACTAAACCCATAACATAGGCACGTAGATCTATTTCCCTTTCCTCATACATATATTTGCATGTACATGTCTTTGTCTAGACCTCTATAAATGGCCTTTGCCTAACTCTGTCCTCCATCTCCCTTGACTTTCCTCCTGCCCCACTACCATACTCCGTCCCCACCTGGGTTACAGCTATACCTCTTCGTTACCTTACCCTTGATCATTCCCAACGAGGCCTGCCACTCCCACCTCACCACCAATTTGGATCCCTTGTTGTTCCCTTGTCCCTGGGTTTGTTAACACCACTTTCTTATCCCCTACCTTCCCCTGTCCCAAGTCCCCCCAGAACTGTCGGTCCCTTTGTTTTTCCTCCAGATAGTTCATCCAGCCTATCTTATTTAGACAGACCTGATTGTATAATTCTTGATATGAGTATTAAACTGTAGGATATGTGAATTATATGTCAATAAAACCATTAAAAAGATTTTACACTCTTAACATTGTTCCCTTTAAAGGCCAAATATTCATTTGTTAAAATAAAATCAGCAAAAGAAACACCCTTTGGAAATTTTCTAAATCATAATTCTGAAAAGTTTTAAAAAAAGCAGCAGCTAAAAATGGGCAGATTGGAAATTCTGACTGCCCAGAGTTAAGGTAACATGACCCACAGAAGAATGCAGCAAGGCTGAAGGTTAAAGCAGCCTCGGTAGCCCAGCATTAGTGGCTGGCAGCTGGGGCACATCCAGAGGCTTTGTGGGAGAGAGACCCAGCCATCTCCTTCCAAAGCGTTCAGCTTGGAGACTCTAGGTGCAACTCTACCTTGTCACATGGGGGCTGCTACACTGAACAGCAACTTGACTGCACCTAACAATACAACAAGCTCTAAAGGACAGAATGAGACGCAGGAAGCAAACAGTAACTTAAAAAAAATGGTGAGGTTTATTAACATCAGACAAAGTGAACTTGAAAAGATTGGTTTAAATTGATAAACTGTAGGCTATGGGCGCCTATCTATTACGAGTGAATGGGGACCTTTACTATAAAAGGATGAAACACAGGAAGAAGGGGAAACAGGGCCTTTGAGGGTAGTACTGCTAAAAGTCAAGGTATCGAAACTCTATAGCCTTCTCAGTTTGGTAACAAGCAGAAATCAATTGTGAGAAAGTAGGCCTAAAATGTTAATGAATGGTAGGATAGACAGGATAGATTTGACATAATCTCCTATGGCAAAATATGGTTATTAATTCCAACTCTTCCATTTTTCTATAAGGGACTCATCTGCGGACATAGTTTAGTAAAAATCACACGTTAATCTCCCTTTGTTACCAGAGGCAGTTCTCTCCAGCACTTCCTTCTCTTAAGGTAGACAGAAACATTGATTCTGGCACTGGTACTCCCTTACAATATTTCTTATAACTCCTACTTTCCTGTGATTCAAATAGCCTTACATAGCTAATTAGATTCATTAACTCAAATTGTATGCCAAATTATTCTTCACAAAATTTTCAGAGAAATAAAAAGACCACACAACTGTCTATGACCTAGTTAAGGTAGAATTTCACGAATATCCTCAGATATTTTGCAGTGTTTTTACTTCTGCTGTATTAGCTACGGCACATGTCTACAGGCAATAGGGCGGGCCAAATAGTCTAGTACAGGCACTTTCTGCTCTACCGGAGTCCATGGACAAACCCAGCATATCAAACTGTACAAAGGACCTATTACCAATTCAAGCTTTACCTTTCAAAAGGAATTTCTAAGCAAGCTGATTGCTCCTATTCTAAGGGGCAGAGGCCAATTTAGAAAAAGCTTATATGTTTTGTTTCTGTAATTTGTCTCTGGGTGGTACAATGGCTAGCACATTCAGTAGTTAACTGAACGTTTAGAGGTTCCAGATTTCACCAGGGGATATCTTGGTAGAAACGCCTGGTGACCAACTTCCCCCAAACCAGCTAATGAAAACCCCATGGAGTAGTTCTACACGGATGGACACACACAGGGCCACCTGGAACTGAAACTGATTTGACAGCAACTGGTGATACTGACAGGATACAAAGAAATACACAAAATATCTTCACATAAAACAATTAAATTAGGGTATAAATATTCACTTAAGAAATACAAATTTGAAAATCCTTACTGTTTGACCTTACTAAAAGGTAGCTGGATTTAGGGACAAATCCGTGGTCGCCTGCCCTGAGACTGGCAGGACAGAGGGGTCAGAAAGCTCCAGGAAGGAACAACTTTAATTGCCTGCCAGTAAACTCACAAATAGTCTGAGATTCTGTACATCCAGACCTGCGCTCCCGTCCTTTTCTCTGTATTTCCTGTTCCCCTTCCCAAGTCCTCTTGGCGAAAGAAAATTCCTCTTCTCCTCCTGCTTCTGAACCCCCTCTGATGTCTACCTTTTCAGACCTGCTTGAACATCCTGTCTCCCCTCCTACTCACCCTCTCCCTATTCTGGCCACACCTGTGGCCCCCACGTCCTCTTCTCCAGATCTACCCGCCTCACTGGAGGAACCCCGTCTGCACTCACCCTGCCGGTTAGCAGGCACACGTGATCGCAAACCCCCTTTTCTCCTTTGTTTGCTCCGGAGAGTGACCAGGACTGAGAAAGCGGTCTAGTTCATGTTCCCTTCTCTCTCACTGATTTATCTCAGATCGACAAGCATTTTAGGCTCCCTTTGAATGATCCCACCACCTATATTAAGGTGTTTCGATATTTAAGTCAAGCTTATGCTCTGTCCTGGCATGATACTTTTGTCATCTTTTCCTCTACCCTGACCACAGATAAGAGGGAATGCATGTTTCTCGCGGCTCATCAGCACTCCAAACAGGTTCATTTGACCAACCCTGACCTGGGCGGTTCCTAGACAAAAACCTGGTTAGAGTTATCAAGTTGGCAATCAAGCACAGGCAAGGAAAGATGAGCCCGTCATGACATAATGCTTCAGTGTGTCCTGGCTGGGCTGCAGGCCCTTCCCCATTTAGGAGTCAATTTGAATAAACGTAAGAAGATCACCCAAAAGCCTGACGAGAACCCAGCTGCCTTTTAAGCTGCTTAACGAATGCTTTCACCCAAAAGGCCTTCAAACCCCGGTCCGAGATTCAGTGAATGTGGCATTTAAGGTTTTTAACCGCCGTGAGGAGCAGGCAGAGTCAGTACGTGATGCCTGGCTCTGGCAGAAGGTAAATTTTCAGGCCCAAGCCTTAGTAGCAGCCCTGTGGCGGCGATCCCCCAAGGCCCCAGAAGGGCTGTGCAGGGCAAGGGTGTATGGGAACAACGACCACCACCTGGCACCTGCTTCAAGTGGGCACTAGTCACAAAAGTGCCCTAGGCCTAGAACTCAACCAAGCCCTTCCCAGCACGAAGTCAAAGCGGACACTGGAAGTCCGACTGTCCTTGGAAAAGCGACAGGCTCTTTGTGTCTCCACGTGGGGGGACTGTCCTTCCAATTTCTGATCTGCTGTTGGCCCTGCTGGGATTGGCCGAAGTCTGAAGAAACCCTAACTGGACCCCCTTATCACCCTTGAGCCTAGCGGATTGCTCAAGATATTGGGTAAATTTCCTTCTTACACAGAAGCTATCTTTTCTGACCTGCCCTCATTTTCAGAGCTAGGCATTCCTTCCTCAATCTCCTTCCTGCCCCAGGTGTACTAGCCCTTTACTCATTCCTTTCTTATAATCCCTGCGTGCCTGGTCCCTCTTTTGGGAAGAAACATTTTTAATTAGTTAGGAACCTCCTGACACCTTACTTTTGGTCTCACAGTACATTTGCCTCTCCCTCTTCTTTCACTCGACCTGGAAGAACTGGCCCTATAGATCCCGTTGCTTCCCGATGTTAACCCATCATGCAATGCCTCCTTTCTAACAACTTTTTTTTAAAAAACATTTTATTAGGAGCTCATACAACTCTTATCACAATCCATACATATACATACATCAATTGTATAGAGCACATCTGTACATTCTTTGCCCTAATCATTCTTTTTTTTACATTTTATTAGGGGCTCATACAACTCTTATCACGATCCATACATATACATACATCAATTGTATAAAGCACATCCGCACATTCCCTGCCCCAATCATTCGCTCTTCACTTAAGCCCTTTGCATCAGGTCCTCTTTTTTTCCCCCCCTCGCTCCCTGCTCCCCCCTCCCTTATGTGCCCCTGGTAATTTATACATTGTTATTTTGTCATATCTTGCCCTATCCAGAGTCTCCCTTCCCCCCTTCTCTGCCGTCCATCTCCCAGGGAGGAGGTCACATGTGTATCCTTGTAATCAGTTCCCCCTTTCCAACCCACTCACCCTCCACTCTCCAGCATTGCCCCCCACACCTCTGGTCCTGAAGGTATCATCTACCCTGGATTCCCTGTGCCTCCAGCCCCCATACGCACCAGTGTACAACCTCTGCCCTATCCAGCCCTGCAAGGTAGAATTCGGATCATGGTAGTTGGGGGGAGAAAGCATCCAGGATCTGGGGGAAAGCTGTGTTCTTCATTGGTACTACCTCGCACCTTGACTGACCCATCTCATCTCCTAACCTTATTATTCCTACCCACTCCCTCTGCAACAGTAAGAAACCAAACGGTACTTATTGCTTGGTCCAGGACCTGCCCCTCATTAACAAAGCTGTTATTCCCATATACTCTGTAGTTCCTGACGCCTATACTCTTGTCCCACATTCTCACCCTCTATTACATCTTTTTCACCATCCCCCTTAACCCAACTTGTCAGCATTCGTTTGACTCTACCTGCAGCCCCTCCTAAAACAGTTCTAAAGCAAATACAGCCCAACTTCTCTCTCCTCCAAGGCACCAGTAGCTCATTCTGCTATTGTCTATCCAGCCTGTGCCTCACCCCACCACTCAGGGTTTACTCTAGACAGACGCTGGGTCATAAAGGACCTCGAACCACCGACTTTGGCTGAGCAAATAACTAAATGTGTAAATTTTCCCACAGAAGGACCTTGTTTTCCAGTTACTATATGTAGTTCCTCAGCTCATCCTATATGGTCAGTATGAATCCGCACAGTTACTCCCCACCCAAAGGTCGAGAAGAGCAGCATTCCGAAACCATCCCAGTCTCTCTAGCTTCCCTGCAGTAACAGCTCAAGAGTGCTGTTATCATAATAAATCAGGACTAGTAAGGCAACGCATACCTGTATTCCTACCTGTCCTAGTAAACCTCAGTTTTACCTCCTCCCTGACAGGAACAAAAATTTCCAGTAGAGCATTAGAGCACAGCATGCTCCAAACACAAAACTTTAATAAACAAGTCTAGCTAGTCATGTATACCACCTCGGAGTCTCTCACCTCCCTACAGCGACAGGTTACATCCCTATCACAGGTAAGCCTTCAGAATCATCGTGCAGGAGACCTGTTAGCAGCGGACAAAGAAGGTATGTGTATGTTTCTAGAAGAGTGTTGCTGCTACAATAATGAGTAGGGAGTGGTAGAGCAAAATGCTGAAGTGATAAAAACCACGGCCAAGTAAATCAAGTCACCGCTGGGTCAATGCAGCAACCACCTCCTGGTTCCCAAACCCCACTATGTCCTGGGCTATACCCCTGGTAGGACCCCTGGTAATAATTTGCTTGCTGTTACTTTTAACCCCTTGTCCTTTTAAGTTCCTAGAAGAACGAAAGACATATCCAATCTGATGCTAACCAACTCTTGTTACATCCTTACAGCCCCCTACCTGCCAATGCTGGTTCAGAACATTCCAGCCCATAGCCCTGCCCCTGTTGCCCCATATCAGCAGGAAGTAGTCAGATCATATTACTAAAAGTAGTCAGATTTATCACTAAAAAGGCTAGAATGTTTGGACTAAGCTGAAGCAGGTCAGGGCCCTGCACATGCTTCCCTGTATATCCTAAAGGTCAGTAGCAGAGGACGCCAGATAAGATAACCAGTGAAACAAGAGGCTCTGGGTTCAAAGAAAGCCACAAGGAGCCCACAAGCAATTCTCAGATTCCAGACCCCGTATGCTAATTGCTATACATTCCTCACCACCCATTTAAAAAACAGCACCCCCAGCTCCTGAGCATGACTTCCCTGACCTGTTGGCCTAGGTCATGGAACCTTGTCCTGGAGCTCCCCCTAATAAAACTATTTCTGTTTCTGCTCTCCCTTGTCCTGTCACTTAGGTCTGTCTGTCTCCCTGTAGCTCAGTTTCACCTTTACAGGCAGTGTCTTCTTCATTAAAATGGGTTATGACTTGTGGGTTTAGCCCCAAAGAGGTTTACTAGCTGGTGACTCATGTTGTGAACCCATAAGGATCTCACATTGTCACAAGCCTGTCACTGGCACAACTTGTTACCAATCTATCACATCAGGTAGAACTCAGCTGTTATTTTTTAAATTCCTACAGTTTTTCAAAATATATTTTTCGTTCTCTCCTTTTAAAAACGGTGAAAGTTTTGTTGGTTTGTCTTTAGGCTATAAAATCCATAAAAAATTTATCAACTAAAATTTTTATAAAATCCTGAGCCAGCCCATAAGGGCTCCAACCTTTGGAGGTCTCTGAGCACCACTGCTTCATTTCCTGGTTGGGAAAACAGACTGCAAAAGGAGGACTGACATTAGTAGTCCTCACTCAGTCACCTCAAACAAATATGCCAAGCACTTTATTTAGCTCATGTTTCAAATGACTGAACCCATGACTCCCAATGAAAAAGAATACACAACAGAAAGATTTATTTTTAAGTATTTTAAAGTTGTAACAATAAATCCTAAATAAAGCACTTAAGAATACCTAACATAGTAAAGTGTTTGGCCAAATTAATTCATTTTTCAGTGTTAATAAATATTTTCCCAAATGGTATTACAACTATAAAACCAGAACAAACTAATCTACTGCTATTAAGTTGATGCTGACTCTGTGACTCTACGTGTAGGCTTTGTGAGCCCAACACCCATGCCACCAGGACTCCTTTATTATGACTAAAGACTCCACCCACCCTCAATGTTAAACAACTGATAGCTAATAAAATACAGGTAAACTTTTCCAGGCATCTTATATTTGAAGTTTGTAAATATAGTCAAAAGCACTGTCCTAGGCAGTACATAAGTTTTAGTCCTGTATATTTCCTGAGAATGACTGACTAGTAATGGTCCCTTCCTTCCAGATCTAGCACAGACTGACTAGTAATGGTCCCTTCCTTCCAGATCTAGCACAGGATATGGACAAAACTTATGGGGGATGGTGAAACTGCAATACAAATTGCAATCAGTGTCCATGGATAGTGGCTTAGGGATCAAAACTGTAACTGAGTCTAGCCCTCCATGAATGAGTTAAGTACTTTTATAACAGTCTCTTTTCTCAGGTGAAGAAACAGCCTTAGAAAGGTTGTGTAAATTGGTCCCAGCAACTGAATTAATTAATAGTGATTCAAAGGAAACCTGTATTTGAATCCACAGCCTACGTTCCTAACAGGACTCCAAATAGGAGCTGTGGAATTAGGAAAGGAAGAACTGTCCGGACAGACTAAGGAACAGTTTGTGGAAGAAAGCAGCACGTCAGTACAAAGACCACGGTGGCAGCATCCCGCAACGAAGGAGGTAGGAAGCCCAGGCTGGAGGTCAGCAACGCAGTAGAACAGGGACAACAGACGTGAGTGGAGAAGTTGTGAGTGGAATTGTGCCAATAAGGATAAAGAAGTATCTTTGTTGTGGTGAGAGACCCTATGTGTAACAGAACAAAACACTATCCAGTCCTGCACCGTTTTCACAATTGTGGCTGGGCTTGAGCCGATCCTCGCAGCCACCGTGTCCATCCATCTCATGTGGGTCTTTCCTACGGACTCTCTTTCACCAAGGATAATGCCCTCTTCCAAGAATTGGCCCTTCTGGATTAACATGTACGAAGTAGGTAAGGTAGTCTGGTGCCCATCCTCCCATACAAGGCACATCACAACTGCATTTCTTTAGGCAGCTTTGCTCATTGCTCTGACAACCCATGGTACACTCAGCACTCCTCACAAATACCACAATCTACCTGCATCGATTTTTCTCAGCTGCTCCGTATTTCCTGTCTAGCTTTCACATGCGTGAGAACACCATGCGTGAAAATGCCATGCCTTGGGTCAGGCACACCTCAGTTCTCAAAATGGCATCTTTTCTCGTTAGCATTTTAAAGGACTTATGCAGCAGATTTACCCAACACAATAAATACACCGTGTGACTCTCTGATTACTGCTTCTATGCGCATCAACTGCGGACCCAAGCAAAGGGAATCCTCCACAAGTCCAAACCCGTTCGTATTTTATCACTCTGCTACTATTGGTTCAGTTCTGAGGAATCCTTTCGTATTTTATCACTCTGCTACTATCGGTCCAGTTCTAAGGGATCCTTTTGTATTTTATCACTCTGCTACTATCGGTCCAGTTCTAAGGGT
Organism: Tenrec ecaudatus; assembly: GCF_050624435.1. NCBI lineage: Eukaryota > Metazoa > Chordata > Mammalia > Afrosoricida > Tenrecidae > Tenrec > Tenrec ecaudatus. Next base: position 123,290,263 of record NC_134538.1, read on the forward strand.
TTTGCTTTTCTTTATGTAAAGGTACAATTCATACTAAAGACAGTCTCTGATCTTCCTAAGTAAGTGATTCGAGTCCTCTTCATATTTAGGAAGCAAGGTTTCGACCATGTACGAAAGGCTAATTTCTTGTTCTCCAATCTCAATGCCATGTTCTTCATATAGTCCAACTTCTCAGATAATGTGTCAGGATACAGTTTCTTCTTGTTCCACTCAATATACAAGTTCCCAGTGAACACAACTTAAGTGTTCGGAAACTCCCTTTCTTTTCAACATTATCCGTAATTTGTTGAATGCCTTTGCATAGCTAATAAAATACAGGTAAACTTTACCAGGCATCCTGTATTTGAAGTTTGTAAATATAGTCAAAAGTACTGTCCTAGGCAAAATGGGTACATAGCAAATGTGGTAAAGAAAGCTGATGGTGCATAGCTATTAAAAGATAGTGTCTGGGGTCTTTAAAGGCTTGAAGTTAAACAAGTGGCCACCTAGCAGAGAAGCAACCAAGCCCATATGGAAGAAGCACACCAGCCTGTGTAATCACAAGGTGCCAATGGGATCAGGTATCAGAAGACCCAAAACAATTACATCTATGTGAATGAGGGGGTTTGGAGGGGAAACCCAAAGCCCATATGTAGACAACTGGTACATCCCCTCACAGAAGGATCACAAGGAAAGGACACTCAGGCAAGGTGCAGTACAGCACTGAAGAAACACACAGCATTCCTCTAGTTCTTTAATGCCCCCCAATCATGACCCCAGCTGCTCTGTGGAGAAAGAGGGGGCTTCCTACCCCCATGATGAGCTGTTGTATTCCTCTACTTCTTTATTGTGTCCCTCCCCGGCCCGTCTATCATGACCCCAGTTCTACTTTACAAATCTGACTAGACCTGAGCATGCACACTGGTACAGATAAGGGTCCTCCACACACAGAATCCAGGACAGATAAACCTCTCAGGAACAGTACTGGGAGTAGCAATACCATGAGGGTAGGGGGAGAAGGGGGGGAAAGGGGGAACCAATTGCAATGATCGATGTATACCCCTCTCCCCCACCACAAGGGGAACGAACAATAGAAACATGGGTAGAGGCAGACAGCGGACGGTATAAGATATGAGAATAATAATTTATAATCAAGGGCTCATGAGGGTGGGAGGGTAGGGAAGGAAGGTAAAAAAGGGGAGCTGATACCAAGGGCTCAAGTAGAAAGAAAATGTTTTTAAAATGATGGCAACATGTATAAATGTGCTTGATATAATTGATGTATGGATTGCTATAAGAGCCAATAAAAGGATTTCTGAAAGAAAAAAAACTATCCTAGTGATAACGAAGTAACAATCAGCAATGATGCTAATGAAATTAGCATTTGATGTATTAAAAATTAATGTGGAAATACTGACCCAATGACATTAATTTTTCATAAATAAGATTGTATATTACCTTAGGCATAACATTTAGTATTTTAAAGTTGTGTACATAATTTATGGAAGAAAACACAATTTCTTTAAATTTGAAAATAGTTGTCAACACTGAAAACAATTCCCCAAAGTATTACTTCTTATATATTTGTAGATGAAAGATCACTCATTGAAGAAAAACCTGCAAATTATATTTTTTAATAGGTGAATAAACTAAAAGTTAAGATAAATATACAAACATTAAAAATAAAAGTAATAAAAAATAAGTTCTTTCCTAGAACACTTAAATTGTTTCCAAGGGATGTCATTTTAATCACATATATAAATTTAAAACTTTGTTAGAAGACTATTACTACTCCTACTACTTGTTATTGTTACCTATAAAAAGATATTCTTTTGCCAATAATTTTCATATTTTTAGGGATTACTGTATATACCTGAGTATAAGCCAACCCGAATATCAGCCGAGGCACCAAATTTTACCACAAAAATTACAATAAAAATGTGCTGAAAAACTCAGCTTATACATGAGTATATATGGTACATAGCTGAGAGTAGATCTTCTCTTGAAAGTAACTACTCTTTTTGCTGAAACCATAAAATAAAGCACCCCTAAACTGTGCCAGACGTCAGTGGCTTTACCTCTAGGCTTCCAGTCACATTTTTACAGATGCTTTGCATCACATTGAAAATTCTGGTTTTCAGTACTTGTTTAAAAAAAAAACCCAAAAAACCCTAAAACTATGAAGCATCTGTTGCTATGACAGGGAATAGAATTTCCCTAATCTTCATATTAATAGAAGCATATGGACTCTGATTATTTTATTTTACTTTGGGTTAAAATAATCAAACTGCCTGATCCAAAATCAAAGTACATTTCCCCCTTATGACTAGCTTAGATATTGACAGAAAGATCCACCCTCCCCACCCCAACCTCCCCAAGAAATACCTCCTTACAGGTAGACTATTTTCAGACTGGTGTCTTTAAATGGAGTTGTGCAGTATTTGCTTAGGTAATCTCTGCTCTGTGTAGCATCGTGTCCTTTGTTCCCATCGATGCAGGAGATGGGCTCATTATTTATGCCTTAACTATAGGAGTTCATGTACCACAGTGAGAATTCCCCCACCCCCCTTCATCTGAAAAGCAGTCACTAACAAGCTTCAGCTGGAAATGCCTGATATTAAAAAGTGTGAACCTGTTCCTGGGCTAATAAACGACCTTCTTTCTGCCAACAAAAGAAAATCAATTTACAACTGTAATTATTTTTTAACATGCTCATTATTTTTATACTTTCATAGCTTAGTATATAAGTCAATTGATTTGTGTCTAACCCATGCCTGCTTGTCCTAGAGGAGCTTTAAAGTCAGAGAGGTAATAAGTTACTTCAATAAAGCAACATGTGAGATGTTAGTGTGTGGAAAGACATAACCCAACAAGTGTCAGGTTTGAGCTGACTTGAGGTCATGTGATAGTTCATGAGCATGTGGCACATATGAACAGTTCAATGAACATTTGTGCACATAAAAGGCAGAGGTGGGTGGTGCAGTGCACATGGAAAAGGCAAATAATGCAAAGCCACTCAATGTAAAACCATCATGAATTTCTATTCCTAAAACAAGAGGGTTTGAGTCCATTTTTAGGCTTCAAATACGTTCTGGGAAACAAAAAGCGGCAGGTATGTTTCTACTAACACAACTGAATGACTGAAAACAGTTCCTCTTAAACACACAAGTGACTGCAAACCTTCCGTAACCCTAACTACAAGCTGAGAAGAGAACGCCGGCGTTCACGAAGTGAATCCTTTGTTCAAGGCATAGTGGAAGAGATGCAACAACGAAATGAAAGGCAAGGTCTGTGTCCTCCAAGAAATCAGGGTCCCAGTGGAAACATCATCAAATGGGAACGAGTAATATGAGGGGTAATTTGGAAGTATGTTTAAATGCAAATATCTGATTATAGCATGGAATGACTAAAGGGAAGTGGCACAATACGCATTTAATGGGAAGTGGCATTTGGGAGGTGGATCCTGGGGCATAAATGAGTACTTAAAAAGACACAGAACAACAATGAGCACGTTTTCATAGGGGACACGGCTTATTGTGGCTGGGGCATCGGCTATACGAAGAAAGTGCAAAGGGGCTAGTCTATGAAGAAAGCCACTTAAGAAATCCTCTGGACTAAGACCCAGAACAAAATCATGCCCAATGTGAATGGGGTGTGGGGGTGTGGAGTGGAGACTCAAAGTCCCTCTGTAGACAGTTGGACATCCCCTCACAGAAGGGTCACAAGGAAGAGATGAGCCAGTTAGGGTGCAGTATAACACCGATAAAACACATAACTTTCCTCTAGTTCTATAACGCTTCCTTCCCCCCACTATCATGACCTCAATTCTACCTTACAAATCAGATTAGACCAGAACATGCACACTGCTACAGATAAGAGCCTGAAACACAGGGAATCCATGATAGATAAACCCCTCAGGGCCAACAAGGAGAGTAGAGATACCAGGAGGATAGGGGAAGGTGGGGGAGAAAGGGAGAATCGATCACAAGGATCGACATATAACCCCCTCCCAGGGGAATGAACAACAGAAAAGTGGGTGAAGGGCGATGGAGGAGGTTGTAAGATATGAAAACAATAATCTATAACTTATCAAGGGTTCACAAGGGAGGGCAGGAGGGGGATGGAGGGTAAATAATGAGGAGCTGATATCAAGGGCTCAAGTAGAAAGAAAATGCTTTGAAAATGATGATGGCAGCATATGTGAAAATGTGCTTGACACAATAGATGAATGTATGGATGGTGATAAGAGATGTACGAGCCCCCAATAAAAGTACTGAATTAAAAAAAAAGTACTCTAGAAATGCAGAGTTAGTTCTGCAGCTCACTTAAAAAGCAAAAACAGAAGATGAAAAGCTAATTCCTTTAAGATTATGCAATGATCATATGGGAGACAAACTAGAAAGGGCCTGGTGATAAGGAGCCCTCTTAGGTAGGTGGCGTAGCAGACTAAGTAATAATGACGTATGAACCTACGGAATGGCAGTGGGATTCAGAGAAATAAATTGGTCTTAAGAGACAAATTTGGGAGACAAAATACACTGGCTTTGCTGACCAACAAAACAGAAAATAAAACAAGGAGAAAATAAAACGAGGGGGGTTGACAATAACAGCTCCATTTCACTAGACAGAACACTAGAAATGATATGATCTCTTCTACTAGACCAAAACAATCTGCCTGTGACATGATATATACTTAATAAACAATGAAGGAATACATTAACGAACAAATAATGTACTTTTGGGATCTAAATAAAGCTGAAAACAGTGGTAAAGAGTTAATGCAAATGCTCATTTAGTTTTGATACACAGCGGACAGAACCTTTCAGCGTTGCTTCATGGCAACTGGGGTCTCAGCGTGAGAGGCGCAATAAAGGCCGGCAACACAGACTTTGAAAGTCATCAGTAGTCAGGGGAGCCATTAACACTGCTCTAAGCAAACCTGTTTCCCTTTCTTCAAGAGTTTGAAATTAGAGGCAGAATTATTTCCTACTCCAAGGGTCAGCTGTCTCCTACTACAGAGTGCTCACAGGTGAGGAAGCACAGCAATTAAGTTTCATCTGAGACAAAGGACAAGGCCGTTTCTGCAACATAACTCGTGAAGTAGTCTGACCATGAGCGGGTGAGCTACTCTCGTCTAAAGGACGAAAATGTGTGGGCTAAACAAGAATCAAAAGACTTAAGCAACAACACATCTTTTATCATCTTCCTAGAGATATTTTCGGGGCCCCCGGAGGCGAAGCCGTTAAGTGTTGGGCTGTGATCCACAAAGTCGGCAGTTCGAAAACAAAACCCCAGCCCCTCCACAGGACAATCGATGGGTCTCTACTCCTGTGAAGTGTTACAGCCGGGGAAACCCACAGGGACAGTCTATTGTGTCCTACAAGGTTGCTACCAGTCAGAACGGACTCAATGGCAGGGAGATTGGGAAGATTAAAAAAAAAAATTAAAATTTATTTTTTATTTGAATCGCTTTATTGAACAATAATTAACTTAAAATATAATTAAATAGCTCAATCATATCAAGAAGGGTTGTGTAATCACCACCACAATCAACTTTGGAACTTGTACAGGAACCTACTTTTCCCCTTTAAAACAATCTAGTTATAAAGCTCTATGGAATGTATGTATTTACCTATATTACAGTCACTATATTAATAGTATTGAATCTATTAAATAAAAGTGCTCTCACAAGCACCCACCAATGCAAACCTTTTGGGGCTTTCAGCAAAAAATGTGCCATGCCAAATAAACTTTAATACACTTCTCTTTCCACCACCCCTTGCAAAATGAATGAAGGGTACACATTAGATATATGTACTGGAAGCAATAGTAGTCTTTGAGGAAGATATTTACAAAATATTGTCTACAAAAAGAAAGTACGATGTATTATTTCATACAAAAGCTGTGAGTGTAATTTATGCAATCTTTGTATTGTGCAGGCAGTATTTTACATGTCACTCTGGAGCTATGGTTCCATTTTATTCAGACTTCAGGAAAAATTCACACTGCTGGGCTGACAGTCACAAAAGCAAAGTAGCGACACTGAAGAATTTTAACACCAAATTCCGAGAAGACAAGAAAAGAGTGGGGCCAAACACTGTTAAGAATGAAAATAAAGACAATCTTTGCATCTCAAACACAGTAGAGTTAAATATATGATGCTTCTGATGATCCTTGACAATTCTTACCCAAATCTCTCTTACAATAATAACGGAACAAGTGCAATAGATTGGACGTCACCTGAACCATCCCCAAACAGTGGTTTGGAAATCTCCACGAGGCCCCTACTGCAGAGTGACCTGAGGGTAGACTCGTCATCTATCTGCACCAGGTGTAGTTCAGAGATTTGAGAATCTAATTTGCTGCACCAGTGGAGACTGTGCAGTATGGCTGTGACTCTCTGAGGCACCAGAGGAGGACACAGCCCCTCCAAGCAGCACCCTGCTGACCTATTCAGCAGTGAAGTAGGCCTTAAATAAGGCTCCTTTACTGCCTTTGGAAAGGAATGCCTCACAATCTCAGTCTGAGTTAGGAAAAAACATAGCACGATTCTTCGACAATGTAAGGATTCGGGACAGTTTCTGTGATTTACATAATTTATCTTAATAGCATCAAGTTTCTCGGTTGGATATTTATCCAGACAATGGAACACAGATAGCAGAAACAAAGGCACAAGGAAACTGCAAAGGAACTGCTTTGTTCACCAGATTTAATCTCTAGATGGATAATTCTCAGACTCAAGTCACGTTACATGAACATCTTGTCGCTAGGCTTTATGCTGTGGCACCATTTACGAGATTCAAATCCTTTCTAATCAATATATGCAGATAGTGTTTCACCAACTATTATTTCTAGAAAACAAAGCCTGGTGGTATAGGGGATTATGGGTTGGGCTGCAGGACAACGGGGCGGCTTTCTGCCCCAGCAAAGGCTCACCGCTTCTGGAACTCGCAGGGCAGTGCTGCCTTGCCCCACAGGGCTGCTGGGTGTTTGCAGGGTCTGGTGATGTCTAATGGCATGTGACTAGCACTTAATGAATTTCATGACTTTTTGTACAAGTACAAGGAAGCTTCAAAAAGTTCATGGAAGAACGGAATTAAAAAATGAGTTTTTACAAACTTTTTGAAGGCTGTTTATATGAATCAACCAAAATATTATGCAATATGTATACAATTTAAGGAAATGAGGCTTGATAATTGTAAAAAAAGTTTTGAATCAGCTTATCTGATTAAAGTGCCTTGGGTTAAAATTTATAAAAGTACTTTAAAAGTAATATATAAGAATGAGCATAACTTTATTTATAACGTATTTGAAATATAGCCATGTAAATGCTTAACTTTACAAAAACAATTGTTTATTACTAGGTCACGTAGAATATAATAACCTAGGTTCCAATCCTTAGTTAACATTGTTGATAATATCATAACTAAATTTAACTGGCAATTATTAAAATTAAGTTATGACACAGCTATTCAAAGCATCGATGGTTCAAAACAGTATGTTCAAGGTGTGTCTTAAGAAATGATTAAAAAAAATGATTCAGCAAGCATGTCTTTATCACTTGGTAGAAGAGATTTAACTACCTGTAATATTGAAGTGAAGTGAAATTACTTAGTACACCATTCTGGCCAGTCTTTGTAACCCACAGAAAGAGTTGGTGGGAGCATGCAAACGAGGTGGAGCGAGCGCTAAGGAAGGGGTTGGTCAGTTTCCCCTTGAAGTGTAAGTGAGCTGTCTGCAAAGCAGGGGGAGAGAACCCCACAACCAGCACTGAGCAAAGCTGTCAGGCAGGAGGCTGGCGTGGGGAGTAGGGTGCCTGTTGGGCGTTTATCACTAGAGGAGCTTTGCAACACTCTGTCCAGGGAGGGCAGAGACCCCATGACTAAGGGCTAAGGACCAGAGAGTGATGTACCTTTCGACATAGCCCGGAAGAGGTACTGCACACAAAAGGACTGTATGCTTACTAATGTTTTGTGGTCCTGACTTGATAATAGCCCATTCATTTCCCTAAGAAACCCCTGTAATGATGAATATTGTTTGCGAGTTCTAAGTGGCCATTGCCAAGGTGCAGCGGTGGGGAATGGTTGGTGTCAGAACAGGGTAAAGGAAGTGGGAGGGTGGAGCATGTGACCTCTGCTTCATCGAAATCATGTCACAAGAAATGATTAAACAAGCATGTTTATTATCAGGAAATGTGGAACATGGGCAGATGCAGCTGGATTCTCCTCCTACTTTGGGTAGTCTGTGGAAGTCAGATATGGACCCAGCACCATTTCCTCAACTATGAAATAGTAGGAGCTCCTCAGGTGAAAACCTTCTATTTATTCATTCCCTTAAAATATTTACATACTAGTATTTACTCTCTGTATCTGTTCTTCAGTTTATCCTCCCAGTCAATAAACACATAAACCCTATAGAGGGTTAGTTACAAGTGACTCACTGACAAGGAGTTATGGTGAAAACTCTTCAGAAATAAAAATAACCATTATTTTCTGATTGATGACAAACGAATAATTAGCTACAATACAAGCTAGAATCTAGTAACGTTCCAAGTAAACATGAAGGGCAAGAGAAGTCACCAAGCGGGGAATGCAGCTCTTGATGCAGAAATTCTATTTGGGCCACCTCTGTATTCTCGTTACCTACAGTGCTGTGAATGGGGTTGCAACTTACTATCTGTTAAATCACCTTCCAGAAAGAAATATTTAATTCCAATGAGGTGAGGAAAAGTGAAAAACAGTGAGTAAACCTGAAGTCAAACTTGGTTATATTTGAGATTTAATAAAAATACTATTAACAAAATCCCTTTAGTTTTTTTGAAAAACAGACTATATTAAATGGCATAGCTCTCTTGCATTTGAAGAAAAGGCCAGTGAGTGTGAGTTATGGTGAATCAGAGATGACGCACCTGCTTCAAAAAACTCTTCAGAAATATAATCACCATTTTTTCCCAATGATGATAAATTCATTTGGAAAACTAAAAAAGAGTAGAAAGTCTATGACTATCTAAATGTTAAAATAACCTATAACTAAGAGTAAATAAGTCACCATAGTCTATAGTATTATGAAATAATTGACCATTAAATACAGAAATATTTAGAAACTGGATGTTAACTGCTAAAAAAATGCAACTTCTCAGTATGGTATACAATGTCATGTTTTAAAAGAACATACTCCTTATCTTTCAGCTTTTCCTTGTTATTTATACAACATGTAGAATAACATAACAGCTACAATAGCTTAGACCTCACTAAATTGATAAAATGTCATCAAAAGAATGATTTGTGAACTCGTTCCAAAATAATTTAAAATGCTCAAATAAAGTCAATAATATGTTACAAAAATATAAGTAATTAAGTACCTCTGCTTCTTTAAAGCTAAGATCTTTTTCAAAAGTCACTTTAGAAATCTGTCACAATTTTAGAATAAGCTCTTTTGCAAATTTATTGTCTCTGAAAAGGCAAAGTGAATTAAGCACTAACGTCTATCTGACCGCCTTAAGGACTGCCTTAACCTAACTGCAAGAGTACCGCGGGGCAGGGCATGAAGAAGAGAAGGCACAGGAATGCCAATGGAAACGACAACAGAGGCCCCCAAATTTCTGGAAGCAGTAGCATTTTTCTTCTAGGACAAAAGTAGAAAAAGAAACAGCCTGGTATTAATATACTGGAAAAAAGATAATCCATTGATATTTCCTTCCGAGATGATAAATGGTATTCAACACATCTGATCAAATAGAGCTGTTATGCTATACCACTGAACTATGACCAGTGAGTTGTACGACTTATCCCCTCTATCCAATCTGAGGGAAAGAATGAGAACGCCCCAAACAATGCCTGCCACTCTTACCTTCAGGCAATGCAAACGGACTGAATTTATTTTATATGAATGAAAATAACACAATGCTCCAAAATAATGACTGAAAAATTATACTGAAGGTAAAAGCTATGTAAGACTGAAAACCCACTGCCACCGAGTCAATGCGGACTCCGCGCAGCCCTCCTGTGCGCCTGTGACTGAGGTTGTAACTGCTGGCGGGAGTGGAAAGCCCCGCTGTCCCCCGGGTACTGCTGGTGGTTTTGAATTGCCGCCCCTGCACATCACAGCCCACCGTGTAACCACGACGCCACCAGGGCTCCTAAACAAGACTAGTCATCTTAACAGCTTAAAAACCATCTTTTACTTCAATAAAGCTGAGCATTAACAAAATTAAAAATGTGGTAGTATTCACTTATTGCTAAGATTAAAAAATTAGTGAGTATAATTTTATCTTATTATTTAGCAAAGGCATAAAGAAATTGAGAAGACTGCCAAGTACAATATAATACAACCATTATTTTATTAAGAACCCTGGTGACAGAGTAATTAAGTGAACCAGAAAGTCAAAGATTCGAATCTACCAGCTGCTCCTCAGGCGAAAGATAAGGCAGTCACTTCCTGAAGATTACAGCCAGGAACCGTACATACCGGGCTCTGCAGCAGAGAGGTCACTGTGAGCAGGAACTGACTCCATGGCAATGGGCTTGAGTTTATTATATTACTCTACTCAGTTGTAATCCTAGTCTATTTTTAAGATTCAAGCTACTAGTTTATGATTTCTTTAATAAACTACTACTTTAATATCATTAGTATACACAAACCACTAGCAGGAAAGATGAAGAAATTGAAGATTTTTACTAACATCTGCATATCAAAATTGATCAAGCATGTAATGTAATCAAGATGCACTGATAATTTCTGGTGATTGGAATACAAGGAATAAGGTTTGTTGGTTGGAAAATATGGCCGCAGTGATAGAAATGATAGTGGATGTCACATGACAGAATTTTGCAAGACCAGCAACTGGTTCATTGGTACCACTTTTTCTCAGCAACATAGACGGCAACTATACACGCGGACTTCATCGATGGCTCATGAAGGAATCAAATACACTACATCTGTGCAAAGAGATTATGGGAAAACCCATCACTGTAAGTCAGTGGAAGGTCAGGTACCAAGTTGACGGAACCCACCATCAACTACTCACACGCAAGTTCAAGCTGAAGCTGAAGAAAAGGAAAGTTTAAGATGAAGCTGAAGAAAACGACAGCAAGTCCCTGAAAGCCAAAGTGCAACCTTGAGTATATATAGCCCACTTAATTCAGAGACCACACCAAGAACAGAGTGGACGTTCTGAACACTAGTCACCGAGAGAACAGGTGAGTTGGGTGGTGATATCAGAGGCATACATGAAGAAAAGTCATTAAACAGAGGATGAAAGACCAAAATGATGCCAGAAGAGACTCTGAAACTGGCTCTTGAATGCAGAGTAGCTAAAGGAAATGGAAGAAGCGATAGGGTAAAAAAGTTGAACAGAAAATTTCGAAGGGCCACTCATAAAGAAAGAGAAACTTTTACACTGAAATGTGCATACACCAGGAATTGGAAGACAAAAGTAAAGAATACTTTTGGCATTTCTCATGCTGAAAGAACCGAAGAGGAAAAAAAATACTAAAAGATTCTATATTCAAATTATCAAATGAAGTAGGAAGCATTTTAAAAAGGAGATGATAAGATATGAAGTCACTGACAGATACACAAAGCAACACACAAGTCACTATTCAACCGTGTCAGGAGGTAACATATGATCAAGAACTAATGGTATTGAAAGAAGGCACTGGCCAAAAACTAGGCTCCTGGAATTGGCCGAATATCAATAAAAGTTTATCAATACAGGATAAAGCGAAGGAGGTACTTACTCATTTATGGCAAGAAATTTAGAAATTTGTCCAAAGACTCAAAGAGATACTATCTGTACCCATTCCAAAGAAAGGTGACCCAAAAGAATATGGAAATTATCAAACAATATCATTAAATATCAAAACCAAGTAACCTGTTGTTGAAGACAACACAAAAATGGTGGCAGCAGTACACTGACAGGCAACTGCCCGAGATTCAGGTGGATTCTGAAGAGGACACAGAGTAAGAATATCATGATTAGGGCCAGATCTTGGCGGAACGCAAGTCATACCAGAATGATACTTATCCGTGTGCTTTATTAACCAGGCCACGGCGCTTGACTGTGTGGGTCATACGAGATTACGGAAACACTGGGTAGCTGGGGAGCTCGAGAACGCTTACTCATGCTCACACAGCACACGGTCACAGACCAAGCGCCTTCCTCTGAACAAGACAGGGCAATGTGTGGTTTAAAGTCAGGAAAGGTGTCACCTCCGTTGTATCCTTTCATCATACTTACTCAATTTATATGCTGAGCAAATCATCCAAGACGCCTGATTATAAAAGAAAAACAAAATGCTAGGATTGGCGGAAGGCTCAGCAGCACCTTGTGATATGCAGATGCTACCACCTTGCTTGCTGAAAGTATAGCAGGCTTAAAACACTTACTAATGACGATCAAAGAATACGGCTTGCCCCTCAATATACAGAAAATTAAAATCCTTACAACTAGAAACGTAAGCAGTACCAAACGAAATAATAAACTAAATGGAGAAAAGATTGACATTGTCAGGGATTTCCTTTTACTCAAACCACCACCTCTGGAAGCAGCGATCAAGAGAGCAAACCACACACTGTATGCCCGGTGAGAGCCTCAGTCACCTCAAAGAATGGATAATGAGTAAGACTGAAGAAGCACTCCATTTAACGATGGTGTTGGCCAAGAATGTAGAATATACTCTAAAACGCCAGAAGAACAAGTAAATCTATCTTGGAAGACTAATAGCCAGAATGCTTCTGAAAAGCAAGGACGGAGAGACTTTGTCTCATGTACTCTGGACATGTCATTAGTTGATACTAGTCCCTAGAGGAGGATATGTTATTTGGTAAAATAACAGGTTAGCAAAAGAGTGATGGATTGACACAGTGGCTTCAACATGGGCTTAAGCATAAAAATAATTCTGAGGCTAGCTCAGGTCCAGGCAGGTGTTTTATTCTGTTGTATAAAGTATCAAGAACTACCTGCTAGCACCTAACAGCAGATTTAAACAGATTTATTTTTAAAAAGCCCATCTTTTAACAAACAGCTTTCACTAAACTAGGTTTCTCCTGGCATATAAAAGTACAGTACTTCTTGGAAGTCTTTCATAAGGTGAAATGGCCTAAAATGAAAAAGCAATTGCCATTAATTTATATGGGAACTTTTTTTTTAGCACTTCCAGGCCTAAAAACTAACCTCCCACATGCCACATGAGCACCAGGAAGGCACACTGTCCACAGGCAGTGCAAAGCCACGGTGGCTAGGGGCTGGGCTAAGGGCTTGCTGCAAAACAAACGCTACCTTTGCCCTCAGCCTTCTCCCGGCCAGCAAAAGTCCTCTCTGGATTGCTTTCAGTTGGCAAAACAGGCACTCACGTAGCAGGTGTCTGGTAAACGCAAAATGGCTTAAAGCAAGCTTTCACAAAGTGGAGGACACCTGTATCTGAGCCATTATAAACAAGCAAAAGCTGGTTTCGTAGCTTATCATAGAGCCAGAATGCACCAATACTGCCACCTAGTGTTCATACAGGTAACTACTTCCAGGAGAAATGCAGTCATCTATCCTTGGTCTTTTGTTTTCTCAGTTAAAAAGTTAAGCATAAATAGGTATGTCCACATTGCCTCTCTTCTGGACAAGAGAGTAATTGTGATGGATGAATGAATGCATGGAGAAAAAAGGCAACTGTCAATCGATGCTAAGAGAGAGATGTAAGGCACGTGTTCAGAGGTACCCATCTATATGCAACCATTGCCACCTTTGTTCTTAAACAGATTACTTTTCTAACAAATAGGCTTTTTGTAAAATAGGTTAAAAAGTTTACGTTGAAAACTTTTCCTTTTTTTTTTAATTCCACATTTTCTATTCTTATGAGACTGCTGCCACCTAGTGAAATTCTTGAGATATGGACATTCTGCGTCTATTGAAAAGTTGGTTTCCTTTCAGGTGTGTGTGCGCGTATATATATATATATGGAATAAGATTACTGTACAACACTTCCTTCTAAGTAAAAGGTTTTAAAATTTTCTTTCTTTTCTACAAATTCATTCATTTAGTCATCAAGCCACTTTATTAAATCAGTAGAATTAGGATCTTTTAATTTTATAATTCTTTTATTTGAAAATATAAAAAATTTAAACTAGAAGTACTCAGTTGCCTGAGCCAACAAGTTATACTTGTGTTTATGAACTTAGAAGGGTCTCCAAAGAGTCTATATATAAAATATTAAATTACTTAACAAACTATTAATCACTGTGGTGAAATAACATGCTGACAACAACAAAATCACGACATGCGATTCTACTACTTATATGACCTGAATGATCCCACCGAGAGGAAGATGGCAGCTGACACTCTGTGGTTGAGCTTACCTGGGAGAAGATATTTGCAGTGGGAGCAACTCTACTGTCCACGATGCTATATAATATTGCTAATAATCTGTCCAGTGGAAAAGATTTTGGTCCAAGGAGATGATTGCTTGTCTGTAAGAAAAAAGAACATAGCACTCTATTAACCATTACGAGTGTATTTCTGTAAGCATAGTTACGTTGAAATAAAGTTTAAAATAAAACAAACAAAACACATACATTTTCTTCTCACTGTTGACCACTTACTTTCTGCATGCCAAAATCCCAGTAACAAAATATTTCCACCATACACAGTTCCTCTACGAATGTGCTAAGTCCAGCCTGGAGTGTCTTAGTTAAACTTTACCTGATAGGATAAACAATTATCTTACCATGTTCTCAAGGTTTTCTGACTGTAAGTATCAACAAATATAACGAAAAGACCATCCAACCCGGTCCTGAACCTCACCCTATTTTACTGCAGTACCAGAGAGTAAGTGAATTAGTCAAGTCACCTGTCAAGAGAATCCAGGACCAAAACAGGGTTTAGAACACCAGACTGAGAATAATAGTTACTACTAACTTCTTACCATTCCTGGAGTATCTGGGAACTATTATTTGTTCGACATCAATAGTTCTCGAAAGATCAACTACAACAAACATTAGTTTCTCACTGCCATCAAATCAATGCTGACTGATAGCTACTCTCTAGGGAGGCTAGAACTGCCCGTGTGCGTTTCTGAGACGGTCACTCTATGGGAGGAGAAAGCCCTGACTTTCTCCTGTGGGGTGGCTGGTGGTTTCCAACTGCTGACCGTGTGGTTAGAAAAAACCCCCAACTATACAATTTATTCAAAAAGACAGATTATAAAATGTTTATATTATACTTGCTTGCAAGTCATATGGTACAATTACATGGCATAATACTCAAGTTTCATTCTATTACCTGATCATTTTCGTAACAATGTAAATTATCCTTTGTGGATCCTTGGTGGGGGGCACTGTGCAAGGAGTCCTGGTGGAGTAGAAGGCTGCACATTGAACTGCCAACCGTAGGGCAGCGGTTTGAAACTACCGGGCAGTCCAGGACGAAATCTGAGACTGCCTGCTCCTGGAAAGATGTAAAGCCGTGGCAATTTCTCCTCTATCCTAGAGGGTCACTGTGAGTTGGAATCAACTCAGGGGCACTGAGTTTGGATTTTGGTGGCACTGTGGGTTGGCTGAGATGTTGGGCTGCTAAATACAAGGCTGGCAATTCAGAATGGCCACTCTGGCAGGAAGATGAGGCTGCAGGTTCCTGCAGGATGGCTCTAAGTTGGAAAGGACTCAATGTCAGTGGGCTGGTTTGGGTGGATATTAGCATATTAGCAATGACATATAGAATGGAAAACAACACATGTACATGCATATGAATAAAGATCTATTTTTAAATTACATGGGGGAAGAGGGGGCAAAATGAGGATCTGGTGCCAGGGGCTTAAGTGGAGAGCAAATGTTTTGAGAATGATGAGGGCAACGAATGTACAAATGTGCTTGACACAATTGATGTATGTGTGGATTGTGATGAGTTGTATGAGCCCCCAATAAACTGATTTTAAAAATAAATTAAAATTTAAAAAAGAAAACAGATGACTGGGACTTCCTAAAAATTAGACATTTATGATCGTCAAAGATGTCACCAAAAAAATTAAAAAGTGAAGGGATTAAGCATCCAACGAATCTCCTC
Organism: Tenrec ecaudatus; assembly: GCF_050624435.1. Classification (NCBI taxonomy): domain Eukaryota; kingdom Metazoa; phylum Chordata; class Mammalia; order Afrosoricida; family Tenrecidae; genus Tenrec; species Tenrec ecaudatus. The sequence continues at coordinate 123,306,290 of NC_134538.1, forward strand.
TGACCATAGACCAGGGATATGGCTAGCCTTATCATGCAGAGTATATTGGAAAGTAGATTATTTCAGGTTAAACTTTAAAAGTTTATATTTGATCTCCCTTTTGACTCATTTTAAATATGTTCTAGTTTTTAATATTTTCTACTTTCTTTTCAATTGAGGTTTTTTCTTTTTACTTTGCGGTTGGTTTTTGTTATTTTGTTGTTGGTGGTTTGTTTTGCACATTCTTTTGGATAAGAAATCCACAAGTACATCATCTACAGACAGTAGATAAAGTAAAGGGGTGTGGCAGAAAGGTGGGGGGGGGGGTGGAGAGCTAAGAGCAATGAGTACACGAAAGAAGACACTGTCTAAAACTGAATGTGGTATTGATCATACAACTCTTTTGATGATTGAATTACTGGATTATATAATATGTGAATTCCATGCCAATATAACTTTTTTAAATGAAAAAATTATAAGAAAAACACCTTAGAATTGCAAAGTCTTTTTCTCATTTATATCTAAAAGATAGATTAGACATCACCTTTCCAAGTCTTAAATTTTATATGCTTCTCTCATTAATTACTTAAATATTCAGAGGTTAATACAGTAACCACCAATGTACCCATTTTATTAAATCCTAACATGTCATACATGCAAATAAATAAAACCTAGGTAACGTTACAGATAGCTAGTCCCGTGCCCCTCCTGTCGCGTCTCTTTATTCTCAAGACAGGTTTGGAGCCGCAATCCAGATGCATTCATGAACACATAACTCTGTGTGATTTAATGACATATCCAGACCATTTATATCAATATTACATTGGTAAGATTTAGCCATATTGATAGATGTAATCTAGTCCCCCTTTAAGCCACTCTAGATTTTCATTTTATGACTCTATTACTGTCTTTTAAAAATGCATCACTATTAAAAATAAGATAAACACAATTTTGTACATTTCTTCCGGTGCACATGTATGACTTTCAGCAAAACTTCTGTGTTAAAATATTGGACAGAGACAGTACAATATGTTCACCAATTTATTTCATCTTATTGGGTACGCAAAAGACAAAAATATTTCTCATAAAGGAAGACAATGGGACTAAGTCCTGGCTGTGGAATGTGGGCAGAGGTGGTGGCCTTCCAACCACCGAATTTTTGAGTTCTGTATTCAGATGCATGTGAAAGTCGGTCACTGAATAAGGAAGCATAGAAGAGATGCATTTGAACCGTGCTGCTGGAGCACAAAGAAAGTCCCACGGACTGCCACGAGGCCAACCTGATCTGTATTGGAGCAGGACGGCAAGGGTTGTTACGACATCCTTTGGACATACTGTCAGAACAGACCTGGCCCTGGAGAAGGACACCATGTTTGAGAGAGTGGTGGGTGGCGAGAAAGAGAAGGCCAGTGACAGTGGCTGCACCAGTGGGCTCAGGCGTAGAAACAATTGTAAGGACGGTGCAAGGCTGAGCTGTTTCATTCTGTGGGTGTAGCTGCTAGGGGTCAGCGCTGACTCAATGGCACCTAACTACTATTACTTGGTGACAACTTCAGAGTCTGCCATGCTTGACCTAAGGAAGGCCGCTCACTCACATCCAATGTGTAAACTTCTGTGTTTTAGCCACTGAGAAGGAGTCTGTTTCTATAGTCCCCCTGACCGTCACCAGCACACAGTGCATTGGCACGTTGCCTTTATCAGACCTTGTCCAGCTGGAGGACAGACAGGTGTATATTTTTCCACATCCTCAATACCACTTGGAATCTGTTGATTTTTTTTTAGTTTTGTAAATCTGAGTGTGAAATAAAACCTCACTGTTGCTTTAATTTACATTTTCCTCATTAGTAAATGAGAATTATGGCAAGTTTATGTGCTATTCAAGTTTCTTTTCTATACCATTTACTTATTTTTCTATTGTGTTTTTGTCTTTGTCTTGTTGGTTTCACTAATCATGTTAGTTGTATGAATTCAAGGTTGGTAATGAACACCCTCCCAGGTTCTAGTTCTACTCCTTAGTCACTAGGTTACCTTGGGCTACCCAATTTCCCTTTAAAACTCAGTTTCTTCCTTTGGAAAATGAGAAGAATGATAGCTAACATTCATGAGGTCACTGTGAGGAGAGAGCATATGCAGAGCTTGGCTTTTTCCATTAGCATCATGATCCAAGTGTGTATGTTTATTTTCTTTTTCTAAACAAATGTCTATAAAACGGAAAATGCCTCATTCACCTTTCTATCCCTAATACTTGGGCTTGTTAGTAAATAACAATGGGTAGAAAGATGAATGACCTGGTGTGAGCAGAAACATGGTAAGAGGAACACACAAAATAGAGGTCGGTGTTGTAACATCAGGACAGAACAGAGTGTCTTGTCTTCACTATCACGTTGAGGACAGTCCAAAATGACCAAGTGAGTAAAAATTACCCATATGCTCAAGTGCTGGGAATCGTAAGGGAGGCAATCAGTGAAAAACGTGTTTAGGAAGCTGCTGATACTCTGCAGATTTCTGCTTTTGTACTTTTTAATTAATGACTAAAAAACTTAATCCCAACTTAAAATCAAAGTGTTCTAGCAACAGGTGGAGCAGATTACATTTCTTTTCCTCACTGGACTCTTTTCCTCAATGGCCTCTACTGAAAGACAATGAAAACCATTAAGAACAAAGAATGGAAGAAATAAATCTAATAAAATAAAGTTCGAAGGGGATAAAATGGAGTCAAAACGAAGTGTTGAGATAAACTGAGAAAAATTGAGACAGAAGCATAGACAAATGGAAAGATATGGAGATTTTATCAGAAAAAGTAAAACTACACTAAAAGCTGTGGTGGGGACCAGGGATATGGGTGAGGAGAGAATGCTGAGTGTCAATTCAGTTTTACCTCCAACACCAGCTCAGTGGAATGCGCTTCTATCTCAGTACTAAGCATAACAAAAAATTATTGCAACAGAATAAAGACATCATATCACAGTAAGTACGCTTTAATATCCAAATGACTGACGCAATTATACATTTATTAATGATAGTAACTTAAAGTCCTTAATTTTTCCGATTAGAGAAAATAAAATGTAAATACCTTTTCATGTTTCTTTAGAAAGTTGGTTTTTTTGATTTTCCCATGATGCTGCAAGAAAATAATTTTTAAGATGAAAAGGTACTATATTAAAACCAAACTGTTTAAAATGTGGCTGCCATGGTACCAATTGTTGTATGTGAGTCTTTGTTTCATGTGTGCACAAGATGTCCACATAAGTTGGTTTCACGTACTGCCTGGGACCGGTATAATACTACATTTTCATATAAAACCACCATCAAACCCATTTCCTTCACATAGATTTTGACTCATGGTGACCATGTAGAATCGCTGAGACTATAAATCTGTATAGGAGCAGCAGGCCTCAAAGTTTCCCCGCAGCGTGGCTCGTAGGCTTGAACCACTGAACTTGCAGTTAGCAGCCCAACATATAAAACACGCACCACCAGGACTCCTTTTTACACATAAGACCCAAAAGCTCACTGTCATTGAGTCAGCACTGACGCATGGCAACCCCGTACGTCAGACTGGAACTGCCCCTGGGGTCTGAGACGCTATAATTTTCTTTACGTGAGTAGAAAGTCTCATCTTTTTCCTTTTGCACAGAAAGAGTTTGCAAAAATAAAATAGCAATATTTGGAAAAGAATCTGTGTTGATTTATTACAGCATATTTAATGCTATAAAAAAGGAATGTAAGACAAATGGGTTTCATTTATTCCTTAAAGTAGATTGGTAATTAACACAGAAACCAGTTGAAAGGCACCGGAGGCTCAATGGCGGTAGGAGAGTTGGGTATAGATATGGTTCCTGTCCTCATGACACTAAAAACAGAAGGGACAAATTATAAACTGAAATGTACTACCAACTGTTTGATGCCCCCAACGGAAATAAGCGTGATGTGAAATAGGTTTATAAATTAGTGTTCACGGAAGGGTTCTCCAAAAACATTTAAACTAAAACTTAACTGTTGAAAGGGGGAAGGACCTTTCCAGAAGAACAGAGACTTGAAGGTAGGAAAGAGCTGGAAGCATTTTGGGAGTGTGAGGGAAGGACAGTGTGAACACAACACAGAGACTGGGGAAGAATGTAGTCGCCCTTGTAGCCGGAGAAAAAGCTCAGGGGGAAAGCACAGAGCCACAGAGGTCACGTTAAGCAGTAACAAGCCTAAGGTTATCTCAAGGCCTTTGGTTAGAAGCCCCAGAAAGGGGGCGATCTGACGGACATGGTCACATAGTCCTGCTGCTACGCGGAGAATGGAGCGAGGCTGCTGCACACATGAAGCAACAGAAAAAGGCATCCTGGATGAGCATGACGGCAGCAACGGCAAATGCCAGATGGACAAGGGCAACTCTCAAGTCTCCGTGCCAACACTGGCAAGTAACCATGCCTTTGAGCTTCAGTTTCCTGCTCGGCAGAATGGAGAAAATACTGGTATGCCTGTCTCAGTCGGTGAAGACTAAAGAAATAGTCTCTACTGAGTAACTGATCATTTTATTACAACTACAAAAGAAATAAAACTGATCTTCACATTGTTCTGTAATTCACAACAGAAGTACCCAGAACCAAAGAGAATTAACTAACTACAAGGAATGTAAAACTCATTTGTAACAAGAATAAGTATCTAAAGATAGCTAGGGAATATAGTATTTAATGAGAAACAATCTAAAAAAATACACTTTAAAAAAAGAAAACCACCCACCAATTTATGTTACTATTACCTTAAGGAAGAATCGTTTATCAGTTCTTGTTGGATTGTAAGAAGCAAGGTAGGCAGCAATTAGAATAAACTTAGAGTAATAAGGAAGTTCCACATGAGTATATGCTGAGAGACCTACAAAACAGAGTGCCGTTCAGAAAGCATGTTAGACTACCAGGCTCACTGAAGTACCTCTTGGGAACTTCTGGCTTCTCAGAGCACTCTTTACTCAAAATAGCCTCCTCTGAGCAGAGAGTGCCCGAAGAGTGACACCAACTAGCAACAAGATATGATGGTAGTAGTAATTACGAACAATATAAACATTATGATGAGCATGCTTTGCTCCATCTATTACTTTTCTCACATCCAAATCTTGCCCATCCTTCCCATCAAGGATCTATGAATCTTTCCCCAATTATCTTCCTTCAGCAGAGAAAAATGGAAAATTTGGGGTCTACTATGAATTTCTATTTGATGTGTTTCACTTGTGGCCCACATAACTTTCTATCTAAGGTAAAAGTTAATATACATAAATGTATCACTAGTCAGCTATATTGTTAACTGAAGGATCCATATCTGATAAGTATTTCTGTATTCTTCTAATTCATAAAAGGGAAAAGGAGTAATATTTATTGAATATATACTGCTTCTTAGATAGTGAGTTAACATAAAAGTGGATTTCCTCTCCTAAAATTAATGAGAGATAAAGTTGTCATGTAACTTATTACTGTAATGAAAAACCCAGCATTTGGAAAAAACAGAAATCGATTGCTTTTCATAGGACCGGAAAACACAACACTAGTATTTGAATTTTTATTTTTTCTCCATTAGAGTTTCACTTAAAGGAAAATCTTTCATCTAAAAATCATTGCTTGAAAAGTAAATTTCTCTTTTATAATTTTGTTTGCTGACTAAATGGTACTTACAGTATTATCTTAGTATCTTTACTATCAATAACCAATTAAATAAGGTTTCTGGTTAACTTGTCTCAATACTTCCTTTGATACCTTTCAGTTGTCCTGGATCTATGTCGTCTTTCTGTATCTTTTCCCACTGTGAACTGAAAGAAAATAGAATAGTAGAAATGAGCTGAAAATACATGAAACAATATACTCCTACTCCTTACTTATCCACAACCTGTTACTTGACTTTTCCCATTTAAAATGTCAACTCTCAAGTGTGCACATTAACAATGTACGCCTGGCAGTGGCAAATCCCAGTATGTAAGTTATGTGTCAACTTGGCTGGACCATGATTTTCAGTGTGTGGGCAGTTAGGTAATTATGCATTTCGACAGTTATGTAATGTGGTAGTTTTCTTCTATTGTGACCTGAAGTGGATTTCTCCTATTTTCACATACTGACGATGTTTAGAGTCTTTTGAATCTATGTCAATTGGTGAGGAGAGGGTGAACTATACTGAAAACAATCCCAGAAAAGACATGAGATCTTGATTTATTGAAGAAATAAATTCGCTTCCTTAAAGAAAAGGAAAGCAGTGTACAACAAAATATACATGCTTATATTTGTACAAAGTCATTTGTATATATAAAAAATAAACTTAAATCAATATCGAGGTAGTAGTTTTTATTTGATATCTCTTTCTCTGATTATAATTTAAAAGTTATCAAGACTTCTCAATCTGCCAGTTACCATATCAGATATACGTAACTTTTATCCAGGATATCTAAGTTCAATAACCATCCCTTAGTCACCATTATACCAGAAAAGAAACCGCAAAGCTTAGTTGTGCAAGGATACACAGCTAGGCAGTCGTGGGGCTGAATCCTGAATGTGCCTAGACCCTGCCCTTACTTGCACCTGGAACTATTAAAGAGTATGGAAAGTTAAGAAAATGAAGTGACTATGATATGGAAGATTCATAAGAAAGCACACTATAGTATACTGAAAAAGACAATTTTAGTTATATGCCCTTGAATAAGTCCATAATCTTCTCACCAAAAAAAATAAAGCAGTTAGACACAGCAATCTATAAGGAAGCCATCCAACTCTAAAACCTCTACACAGCCCTTAAAAGGCCAGCGCTGCAGTGAGAGATCAGAACACTGAGAAGGTCAAAATCACACTGCACATGTTTCTCACACACGCAAGTGTGGCTAGAACCTGTGGGGAGCAAGGGAGGAGGAGAAGCTTCCAAAATCGGTCATTTCCTCCCCCTTACAGATGAACAGTGCTCACAGATTCTAAAGCATTTCCACACTCATTTCTCGTGAATGTAAATAAAAATAAATCTTAATTAGGTTTATTGTCATAACTCAGACTTCTAAACAGTTTCCGTTGATAGGGTGTCTTATCTAACAAGATCTCAAAAGATATCAGGGGAAACCTGACCAGCTTTAATGAGAAGGGAGAAGGCTATTAACATACTACATTAAAACCTCACAGTACCGATTCTTGCTTTTATAAAAGCAAACACACGAAAAAGAGCAGGCTCAAAAGGTTAACCAATCTGACCAAGGTTGCAAAGCTTCTAGGTCATGGTGGAGCCAGGGTTTCAACTACCAATTTTCTGAGATGATTCAGGGGCAGAGGGAGAAATTGTCCAAGATTCTCTCCTAAATTCTGATGGTTGTGACACTTACTTGTAGACACTTGAATCTAATTTCTGCCTCCAACTCCACAAAACCTTCTTATAAGGATGTCAGCCACTGGGTTTAGGGTTCACTCTAACCCAGTAATACCTCATCGCCACTTGATTCTATCTTCAAATTCTTATTTATTATTAAGGTCATACTCAGACTATCTTTTGGAGGAAGGACACAATTCAAACCACAACTTGCACATTTTGTTTCTTTTTATAATACCTTTGTATAGCTTTTCTATTTTTCTCTCTTTAATTTGAAATGCCTACTGTTTTCTTAGATCAATAATAAGTGATTCTATGAAGTTAGGCCAAAAGGTTTAGAGTGCTTAGATTTCTTAATTCTCAAGTGCCTTCTTTAATAAAAAGAATACTTTGTTCTAATAATCTGGCACTGAGATGCTCACCATCCCAACATGATTGCTGAAGACAAAGCAGGTGCATAAGCAAATGTGGTGAAGAAAGGTGATGGTGCCCGACTATCAAAAGATATAGCTTCTGGGGTCTTAAAGGCTTGAAGATAAACAAGCAGCTATCTAGCTGAGAAACAACAAAGCCCACATGGAAGAAACACACTAGCCTATGTGACCACGAGGTATCAATGGGATCAGGCATCTAAGACCCACAGCAAAAAAATCATAATGTTAATGAGGGGTGTGTGTGGAGTGGAGGCCCAACGCCAATCTGTAAGCAATTTGGACATTCCCTTATAGAAGGGTCGTGGGGAGAAGAAGGGTCAGTCAGGATGTAGTATAGCACCGATGAAACATACAGCTTTCCTCTGGTTCTTTAATGCTTCCTCCCCCGAACTATCATGACCCTAATTCTACCTTACTAATCTGGCTAGACTAGAGCATGTACATGGATAGAGATAAGAGCTGGAAAAACAGGGAATATGAAACAGATAAACTCCTTGGGACCAATATAGAGTAGCCATACCAGAAGGTAAGGGGAAGATGGGGGGGGGGGGGGAGAAAGGAGAAACTGATCACAATGACCTACCTATAACCCCCTCCCAGGGGGATGGACAACAAGGGAGTAAAGGGAGACATCGGACAGTGCAAGTCATGAAAAAATAATAATTTATAAATTATCAAGAGTTCATGAGGGAGGGAGGATTGGAGGGAGGGAGGGGAAGGGAAAAATGATGAGCTGATACCAAGGGCTCAAGTAGAAAGCAAATGCTTTGAAAATGATGGCAACATTATGTACAAATGTGCTTGAGATAATGGATGGATGGATTGTGATGCGTTGTATGAGTCCCCAATAAAATGATTTTTTTTAAAAGTACCATTTTGAAGGGGGAGAAATTAGCTTATCCTTTTATTTTGCTTTTTTTGGGGGGGGTAGAGGATGGCAGATCATTCATTTTCACTTCATGCTCTTTTTTCTCTCTTCATTGCCAAGTCTACAAGGGATGTCATGACTTCCCAAATCGCCTCCTTGTCCCAAGACTGCCATGCTTACTCAGGCCTATGTGCTCTTAAAAAACACTTTCTTTGATTCTCTAGAAATCAGTGCCTGGACCCTGCGGGGCTGAGCTGTCTGCCTTTTTTCCCCACTCAGCACAAGGTTCCCTTTCTGGAGCCGCTTGCGTCCGCATTCCAACACTATGAGTCAGCCCTGCTCCCGCTGTCCTCTCCCAGTGACTTCTCACTTCAGCACAAGAGTCACCGGTGCTCTGCTGGGTCCCATGTCCACTAACCACTCACAGGCAGTAGTCTCTGATGAACAATTACACTGCAGGCAAGGGGAGAAGCAGTTTTACTTGCTCGCTGTATTGGGCTGGAGGAGAGAGAGGAGAGGTCACTGATCTTTCTCCTCTAGGACATCAGAAGTCCTTTCATTATTATGTAAGCTTCATTTTAACAAGAATCCAAATTCAGACTAAACTGGAAGAGCAGATCACAGGCTGCCCATCTGTGATTTCTAAAAACCTTTATCAAATTAATTTTTGTTGCTGAAAATGGGAAAGGAGTAACAGTATCATTGTAATACAATATGATTTCTACTCATCCAGAAACTGTCAGGTTTGCTCCATAGTTAAATCAGGTAATTATATGAAAAGTAAGAGGTGGCTAAAAAAGTTATAGTTATTTATGAAGGGAAGTTGCAATTAACCAAAAATCAAGAAAAACATGCTGATTTAAAAACTTCTCCAAACAGTTTATAACATAGGTTTAAAGTAATAAGAGAGTTTATTAATCACAAATCATTTTCACATATCTTCACTCTTTCAGGGGCTTGCAAGAACAAAGTGGTCATAAGTGGCCGAGATGAAAATCAAACCCTGCGTTTCCCACCACAGCCTGTTGCCACTTGTCTCCCAAGCAGTTTCACTCTGTAGAATTCTCACATTACACAAACGCAGATTTATGACTTGCCCTATACATTTCCTTAATAATCTATGTTTCATTGTATCATTAAATACCTAACACAGATGAAAAATAAAGCTACTACTGACCGATCTTCCCTTTGCTTTTCAAATTAAAGAAGAATTAGTGATTGTTAGGTATAGCTCTAGTTTCAAACTGTATTACCATATTGGTTAAAAATCATCTGTCCTCCCTAAAATAAAAAGGAGCCAACCCTACTAAAGTCTAATAACACGCCCCCTCCCCTCTCATAAGGAGAAGGTAAAGGAAAACACATACACTTTAGTAGATGAAACCTCCCATTAAAAAGACAGACATAAAACACACAAAATATAGAAGGAAATTACCTCGATATTTCCCTGAGGTAAACTGTCTGCATGGCTTTCTTCAAATGAGGCTCAATATTTCTCCACAGTTTGCGAGTATCACGTTCACTTGCTACTCCAAAAGGGAGGGGGAAAAAATCAGTAATTTAGATCCAATAAGGTGGTTTCCTCAAAAGAAATATTAGTAAGTAAAATTATATAATTACCTTCTCCTTTAACCACAGGTTCACAATATTTAGGAAAATTAAGTACTGCCTGCAAAAAAACAAAACAAAAAACCAATCTGTCACAATCTGAAATTGGTTTTCAAGTAAAAATTTTATTACAATTCAAACAATTTCACTTTAATACAATTGTCAAAATAAAATGGTACTATGGCTTACTGTAAGACAAAAATAAAAATATATCACTACTAAAAGTTATTGTGTAACATGTCAAGGATTTCTAAATTGGTTAAAGCCTGTGTAATATATAAGGAGGTGTCAAAAAGTTTTTGGAAAAAATTCCATTATCTTTTCATCCCATTTTTCCACAAACTTTTTGAAGACCTCTCCGAAGGACCTCTGAACATAAATAAAATACTCATAAAACATAATATATACTTTTAGGTTATAGGTCACAAAGGACTATAAAACATCCCACAAAAGTTCCTCAAGTCTAAAGAATGAACCTTTTTTATTTTCCAAGGGTCTGAACACTGTCACAAATTGAACAAGATCTGCGTACTTTGGTACACCCCCGAGTATTGGAATTGGCAGCAAAACCTGAGGTTGTTAGAGACCCAGTGCTCAGCAGTATACATACTGAATCAGAAATCTCTGGGGGCGAGGATTTATTTTTTAACAAGCTCTCTGGACATTCTATGAAGTCTAAAGTTTGAGAAACACCAAATAAGTACTTAGTAGTTGTCTATATATCAAAATTGAAGTTCTACTGAAAGGTAACCTAAAACATATTGGCAAAGATGCACCATTACCATTTGTTAATACGAATTTGGTCCCCAAAGTTTCATAATGAAATGACTCAATGATGAGACCTCGAAGAAAGATGTACCTACACATAGTACAATCACAAATTAAAATACTCAACCAAACCGAATTCACTGCCATCGAGTCAATGCTGACTTAGTGACCCCCTGTGGGTTTCCAAGACTGTGTACAGGAGCAGAAAGCCGTCTTCTCTGACCTGGGAGCGGTTGGTGGTTGCAAACTGCAAACCAGGCGGATCGCATAATCACTAATCCACAACAGCTCCCAAGAGTATAACAGAGAACTGAAAACCAAATCCTTCAAACAGTTTCCCCAATTCTGTTTCAGAAAGAATATCTGCTTAATACTAATATTAAGTGTACAGAGAGGGAAGGATGAAGTTTGCATCTCAGCCAATTTGCTTACTTCAGCTACAAATTTTTAGTTGTAAACACTGATGAAGAACACTAAGATGCTGTTGTGACAAACAGTATGACAAAAGCATACTAGCTTCTTCATGTCTGAAATAGTTTTTCTTTTAATTTTTTAAAAATCGTTTTATTAGGGGCTCATATACTCTTATCACAATCCATACATACATTAATTATGTAGAGCATATCAGTACATTCATTGCCCTCATTATTTTCAAAACATTTGCTCTCCACTTAAGCCCCTGGCATCGGGTCCTCATTTTTTCCCCTCCCTCCCTGCTTCCCCTTCCTCATGAACCCTTGATAATTGGTCACTTTCCTCCTGTCCCACTATCATGGCTCAGTCCCCATCAGGGTTTCAGCAATTCCTTTGTTACATTACCCTTGGTCATGCCCAACACCCTCCTCACCACCAATTTGGATCACTTGTTGTTCCCTTGTCCCTGAGTTTGTTAACACCACTTCCTTTCTCCCACCTTCCCCTCTCCCATGTCCCCCTGGGAACTGTCGGCCCCGCTGATTCATTCTCCAGAACGTTCATCCAGCCTATCTTATTAGACAGACCTGCAGAGATAATAACATGCACAAACACAAGACAGGGGAAAACCAAGCAACCATATACAACAAGCCAATGACAAAAAAACCAACAAAACAAAACGCAACAAGAAAGAAAAGCTTGTAGTTAGTTCAAAGATCATTTGGCCTTTAGGAGTGTTTTCCAGTCCAGTCTGTTGGGGCACCACGCCCTGGCCCCAAAGTCCACCTTCAGCATTCCCTGGGGAACTCGTCTCTGTTTGAAATATTTAGTAATTTATAAAGAGCAGTTAAAAGGCAATAATTTTATATTATCTTTCAGATTTAATGCATTACTGTGAGAAGAAAGAGTATTTTCTTCATGTGTTTGTACAAGAACTTTGTAAGCATATAAAGCTATCCTTGTTTATAAATGTAGAAATTGTGTTGGTATATGTTTTGATGTAATGAGTACATTTAGTAGTTCAAACACAATTCCTATTGAGGTAGACATAAATCCAATTGAGTACTAAACACACACACACACACACACCACACTCACAAGTCACAATTTTGACTATTATTCAATGCACTTTACAATATCATGTCTTTCTACATTAATTCTTAAATACAAGAAAATTCTCCCTTCTGTATATGATGATTATCTACAGCAAAATCCAAAGTCAAGTCTTCCCAGACTGTCCACAGATGAAAATAATGGGCTACTAACAAAATCACAAAACAGCTCCAAAACCTGCACAGAATTGAGATAATTTTTGATGTTATTAATTTCTCCTACCACTGCATATTTCCGTATTATTCCTTAACTTTTAATTACATAATTGGCTCTTTACTATTCACAGAAATGGAAAGAGGTAGAAAGGCACAATTATATTAAACAGGGACTATGTGCTTAATGAACATTTGTGCATGCTCACTGGAGCCCAGGAGCAGCAGCATCAAGCAAAGCAAATATGACCACTTTTTAGATCCTTCATTCCTGACCACCACCACTCATTCCTTTGACAGCTGAGAAGAAAGGAAGTATAACCTATCAATGACCCAGAGTCTACTGACTGAATTTATGACTGCGGATCTGTGAGACAACCTGGGAATTTACTTCCAAGCTATGAGGCTAATAATCAACATAAATTAAATCCCTACTATTTATTCTCTGTTCAATTCTGACATCAGCTGTTCATGCAGGATCTCTTGGACCCTAGTCAGAGCTGGGCCAGATGTCCCAAGTTAAATGGTGACTGTCCTCAGAAACCCACAGGGACTACTCTATTCTGTCCTAAAGGGTCACTATGAGTCATAATTGACTTAATAGCAGTGAGTCTGAGTTGTTTTACTGCAGAAGGGTAGACTCACATTAATGTAAAAAATATATTTTAATGTAATCATTCAAAAAAAAAAGTGACTGTCCTTCAGACTTCTAAGTAGGTACCAGCTGCCAGTTCAGCAGGCCGCAGGACAAACTCTCCTGACCGCTGGCCACAAATAGAAGGTTTCTCTCCATTTCTCAGGACGCCGGCCCCAGGTCCTCCCTGGGCACCCTCTCTTCTTTTGTTTGCTTTGGTTTACCCTTTGTATGCTTATCTTACCCCCCTCCACACAACTTTTTAAAAACGCCTTTATTTCTGACCTGCTCACTCCCATTACTTCTTTGGGTGCAATAATTCACTAGAATGACTCAGAACTCATGGAAAGTACTATTCTTCCAACCACAGTTTTACTGTAGGGAAAAAAAAGATACAAAAAGAAAAACACACAGGGGGAGACCAGAGAGGATTCTCAGCATGAAGCTTCCCCATTTCAGAGGATACACTAGGCTCCCACGTGCACTGATGTCTTTCACCAGCCTGGACACACATGAAGCTTCAACTATCAGCTTTCACTGGGGCTCTGCCCTAAGCGTGATCAAGCCCAAAAGATCACAAGGTATTATGCCATGGGGTTTTTCTGGCCTGTCCAAGTCCCCACCTCAAAGTCATTTCATCACCTTGCTTACCTTGTTAATTAGGTATGGTCTTAAGTACTTACCAAAGACACTTCAACTGCAAGGGGTTTTTGAAGAGATGATATCTTGGGAACAGGAGATACAGGCCAAAGTCTTTAAATAAAGTTAATACAAACCCCACACAAGGGAATAAGGATACCACGCCCTCAATAGCTGTACAGGTAAAATGAAGGCATTACTTCCCTTACTTACTCAAAGAGGCAAGACAACTGACATCCAAGCAATTCAGAAAGCTTCTCCAGCTCTTCCTCTGAGATTTTCAGGGAGGCTCCACTATTCCATTTGCATTATTTCTTAGAATCAAATCTCATGCCAGTATGGTGAAGAAATAGATCTTTAAGACAGCTCCTAAGATTCTTGGCCTTTGCTGTCATATAAACCTTCTGCTATTTATTCAATCAAACATTAATGTAGGCGCTGCCGTGAAAGAACTTTGCAGATACAATTAAGATCCCAGAGAGGAAAATGGTTCTGGGAGAGTACAGAGAAGGCACTCTGGTGGCACTCTGGTGAAGTGCGTGGCTGCCACTCAGAAGGCTGGTGTTCAAGCTACAGCCTATATGCCAGACCAGACGAGTTGCTCTTGTAAAGATTTAAGCTTAGGAAATGCAATGGAACAGATCTATTCTGTCTTTTAGGTCCTCACAAGTCAGAATCTATTCAATGGTGCATAACCGCCAAGACAAGGACAGCATCCCAGGGGTCTGATTAATCAGAAGGACCCATCAGAGAGCAGGTTTCCCTGACTGCTCAATGAAGAAGTCAGAGATTCTAGGACTTTATAGGGTATTGTTAGCTCAAAGCTAGAGAAGACCAAATAGAAAGAATGAGGGTCCTGGCTGGCTGACACAATGGGACTTCATTTCTACAACTAGAAGGAATTAAATTCTGTCAGCAATCTGAAAGAGCTTGGAAGCAATTTTTTCTCTAAAACCCCCAGAAGAGAATTCAGTCCAGCCAAAACATTAATTTTAGCCACTGAGTACCCTGAGCAGAGACTCTAGCAACATAATAAGTACCTGCAATAGCTCAGAGTAAAAAAAAAAACCCACAAAAACATGTGCTGTTCTAAGCTGCTAAGTTTGTAGCGATTTGTCATGCAAGAATAGAAGACTAACATACATACTTAACTATAAATATAAAAGCATACTCCAAAGCCATGTAGGAAAAAAAAGCCTGCACGGTTTTGCCTTTTAGAGTATAACCATTTTCCCTCCTACACTTTGGAGAAACCAAAGTAAATACTGAGAACACTGTATTAACACTAATTTTAACAGGAATCTTCCTCACGCAGGGAAGCCTTACTAAGTGCCCAGTCGTTTAGCCCTGCAAACCACTCTGTGACGCAGCCATTATTGTAATCCCCTTTATTTAAAATGCTTTTATTGGGGCTCATACATCTATCACAATCCATACATTCATCCAGTGTGACAAGCACATCTGCCGCCACCATCATTTTCAAAGCATTCTCTTCCCGCTTAAGCCCCTGATATCAGCTCACCATTTCTTCTCCCTCCATCCCCCGTCTGCCCTCCCTCACAAAACCTGGATTATAAATTATTTTTTCCATATTTTACATCGTCCTTGCCCACTTTTCTGTTATTTGTCCCCCTGGGAGGGGGTTTTATGTTGATCCTGTGATTGATTCCTTTTCCCCCAACCTTCTCCTGATCCTCCTGGCCTTTCTCCCTGTACCCTCCCCTGACCTTCCTGGTATCTCTGCTCTCCTTGTTGCCCCGAGGGGTAATCCCTTTTAAAGATGAGTTAAACCATGCTTCAAATCTCTAACTTCCCCTAGTGACTAGGCAGAGAAACGTATTCTGCTTTTATAGGGTCCATGTGATTCATTCAGACCCCATCAGGTAATCCTTAGTTTAAAAATAGGAATAATATTCTACACTGACAGGAAACCACAAATGAGTATAAATTGAAATGCCGAGGCACAGGATTTTTACGAAATTTTACCGTACAATACACATTCACTCTGAAGAGAAACAGACACCACCTTCAGCAAGTGAACATCACTCACGGGATACAATGCAATACTGTGGCCACCAGAGGATGCAGAGAACAGCACCGAATCACGCTCCTGCCAGAGGCAGAACTTGAACCTAGCCATGAGGAAACATCAGACGTGTCTACAGCGATGGAGTAAATAACTGCTCCCTAAGCTTCACAGGTCTCAGGGTCCTACGAGTCAGAAACTTCCCAGGGAGAAAGTTCAAGAGACATAAAGCCAAATGCAGTGTGTTTCTACCTGGACTCTACTGCTGTGACACCACTGGGTAAGTGGCAAATCTTGACTAGCACCTAAAGACGAGATTGTCCGAATGAATCCTATTTCATGTATTCTGAAGGGATTCGGTGGGTGTCAGAAGCCATGCCGGCACAGGGCTCAAAGTGTTCTGCAGTGTGACGCATCAGCACCTCTACAGAACAATGTGGCAGCCTGCGCGCATAAAGGGTACTGCCTGGGACACCCTCTTGGGGCATTCTACTCTGTTCTAATACAGTCCCTTTGAGTTGGAATTAAATTTTACATTACCTTCATTCATAGGGTTTTGTTTTTTTAAGAATTAAATGTATAAAGTATTAATTAAGTGAACTGCATAAAAGGCTTAATTTAAGTGAATTCCACTTAATTAAGTGAACATACACTTTGGGCTGCTAACCATGAGGTCAGCAGTTCAAACTCACCCAGCTGCTCCATAGAAGATGAGGCTTTTCATAAAGGTTTCCAGCCCTGGATATTCACAGGAGTAGTTCTCTGTCCACAGGGTCGCTATGAGTCAGAACTAACTCAATAATGTAAGATGGTTTGGGGTATTCAATAAAGATGGGCAAATACTTAAAAGGTAGTGTAGTGTAGAAGTTATGAGTATGAAAGTTATAATCATGAAATCTTGCATTCTACTTCTTGGAGACCATCTATGCCTCACAGATAACATGGAAAATAAGCTAAAACAGTCCATGTGCATAGAAACATTAGTGCATACTGTCTTTACAAATATGCTGAGTACTCACATGAGAGCTAGAGATCAAATGCATACCCATTTTGGAACGCTTACAATTTGTCCCTCATTAACAAAGGAAATATAGAAAACGGTGTGAAGCATCCACCGAAGGCTGTGAGATGTGAGACGCCATGACCCTGCCTGCAGTCTGGCCTTCCACTGCCAAGCTGCAGAGTGACAGCTCGGGAGGTGGAAGTCCTGCTAGGAGCCGGTTCCTGGGGCCAGCACCTCTCACCGCCCTAACCCAGGACTTGCTCCTCTTGCTCTCCAAACATTCTCAGCCTTCTACCTAGCCCCAGCCTCAAAACTGAGGTCAAAACGTTTATTTCCTTAAAGTTGTGCCCTAGCTAGATGAAAAGCAGCTATAGTATTTACATTAGTCACAAATAAAATAGAAAGTACCAATATTTCAAAAGTTTATTCCAGTGAATATTGTTGGGGTTATCAGTCACACCATCTAAGGTTATAGACGTTGTTCACAAGCACTTTAACATGGATCATCTCACTCTATACTCATCAAAGCCATCTGTGGCAGGCATTCTTAGGGCCACTTTTAGAAATGAGGAAACAGAAATGTACACAAAGATCATGACTGGTCTTAGACACAACCGACTGGTTGAGAAGTAGCAGCACTTGACCAGTTTAATACTAAATCCTGCACTCCTTCTCCTAGGCAAACTTTAATTATTATGTGTCTACCCCCTTCGTAGTCACTAAGAGCCCTGGGCGCAGAGTGGGTTACCCCCTGGGCTGCTAACCGAAGGCAACCGATGTGCAACCACCAGGCACTTGGCGGGAGAAAGATGAGGCTTTCCACTCTGCAAAGGCTTGTGCTCTCAGAAGCCCAGGGGCAGTTTTGGCCGGTCCTGTAGTCTTTATGAGTCAAAACAGATTCGATGGCACTGACTTTAGTTTTGAGTTTTCTTGTTCACTAAGTTACTAGTAGTCACTGCTACTAGCCCTCAAGCTCCCAAAATAAAGAGGTATCAGAAATTTGGCATTAAACTCTAAAAGTCTGTGAAGCTCTAAGTATTTCCCTGAGTAACCTCTAAATTCAGTATGTGACAGATGCTCTTAAAAAAAAAAAAATCACACTATCAATGACATGCTTAGAGTCTATTTTAGAAAACGAACTATTCTGTGTTTGGCCTTTTATCAGTATAAAAATAACTTCTTCAATTGACCTTTTCAAGAATTTTAACTATTATTTTTTAGTTCTATCATAAGGATTGTCTTAGAGGAAGCTAAATGAATATTCAAAGAAGTATCTTCTTTCCTCCTACTATGCCCACCTAAAGAGACAGTCTCCATAAAATAATACTTTATAATATTATCTCCAAAAAGTAATACCATATATACTCACATAGAAGCCGAGTTTTTTTTTTAAACTGTGTTGGTAATGGGACTTTTAATGGTGTTACACAGGAAGTGCCATGGTATGAAAGACTGATTTTGCTCTATAGTCTTTCTTTTTTTTAAAATTTTCAGTATGTAATTGGTTTTTCTTTTTTTTAAAATGTTTTATTAAGGGTTCATACAACTCTTATCACAATCCATACATACATCAATTGTGTAAAGCACATCTGTACATTCATTGCCCTCATCATTTTCAAAGCACTTGCTCTCCAGTTTAGCCCTTGGCATCAGGTAAGACAAGTTTTTCAGCACATTTTTTATGGTAAAGTTGGGTGCCCCAGCTGATATCCGGTCAGCTTATATTTGAGTATAAGTACCTATAAATGACTTAATGGCAGTGAGTCTGAGCGAAACGTGCTGCCAGAGGTGGAAACTTAACTGAATGCCTTCTATCTCTGGGTCTCAATAGTTTTCCACCTTTGGCAGGGCGCAGCCAGCATCTTCCTCTCAAACTCACAGCCATGACATTCATTCGATTTAGAGTGACCCTATAGGGCTGAGTACAACTGCCCCTGTGGGTTTCCAAGGCCATAAACTATTGAGGAGCAGAAAACCTTGTGGTTAGCAGTTCTACACATAACCAACCCACTACACTACCAGAGCTCCTTAGTACGTTTCTGTCATTCTCTACTTATGGAAAAAATTCTGACAGGTTTCCACCTTGCAAAGGTTCTGGTTTTCAAAGGTTTTACTATAAGAATTTTTATTCCTAAAACAAATTTCTTAAAGCATACACATATACAAGATGACTTAAAGAAATCTTTCACATGCCACTAATATACTTTGAAACTATATTTGAAGGAAAATATACTTTGAAACAATATATATTTGAAGGGAAAAATGAATTTAATGTCTTTATTCTCCTGTGTACTATATATGGAGAAAATTTAAAAGTTTATGCTATTTTTTTCTCCAATGCTTAAACATCTTCTTTAATATCTGTATTTCTTAAGAGGGCTAGTAGAGGTTTAAACTGTACTTCAAGTTGATGAATATCATGTTTTTTAAAAGTTGCATATATGCTATCGAAAGAATGGTGCCAAAAACTTGTCGACAGGCGTCGAGTACCTCAAACCTCGTATTAGTGAAATACAGGATTTGCGAAGCTCAACGAAGCGAGGTATGTCTCCAAGTTTACTCCTCCCTGTACATTCTTTTCTTAGAAATACTTTCTCCAAATAATCCTGCTTGTGCTTTATAACACACGTTGAAATGGCTGCCAATACAGATTCAACAAGACTCATGGGCAGTGATGTTAAGAAGGGGTAACTGCATGCTAGCTCCCAGGAAAAGTGAGAGGGTGAGTATTTGGTCCCAACTCCAACTCTCGCAGAAGCATTTCATGGACCCCGCGCCTCTCTGTAAGCACCTCAAGTGATCCTTGGATACCATGCTATCAAACCCACAAAGGCAACTTCTGCCACGATGCTAGCAATGAGCTTGAACAAAACAGCTTATATTTTTCCCTACTCAGGTGATGTTTGAAATAGTCATCTAAACTAGAAGCCTGAAGTCTACACTTCCAAAAAGGTACTAACTGCCCACAATTTAAAATAAGCATCTTCTATGCTCTCTGCTGCACCACGTATCTAAATAGACACCGAGTTCTTTTAAGTAATACTTTAAAGAAAAGCAACAAGTGCTAAAAAAAATAAGGAGGTTTCACTTCTAAAGTCACTGTTTTCCAGGCTTCGGCATATTAGCTTTATTGCTGTTTTCTGCTCCATAAGGGAACTGTGGTGGTCCTGTAGAAAGTGTTGGAGAGCTAACCACAGGGCAGTAGTTCAAGCCCACCAGCTGTTCTGTGGGATGAAGATGAGGCTGTCTGCTCCGGTAAAGGCGTACCGCCTCAGAAACGCTGCCTACGGTCGCTATGAATTGGAATGGATCCAACAGCAGTGGTTTGGGTGGCTTCTGTCACATGAACCAAAATATCTTAAATAGTATCTGATATTTTCTTAAAGGGAATATTCTAAAAGATAGTCTTGTCACCTTCCTTTTCACAGCCCCACAATTGAAGCAAAAAAAGGATCAGTTTCCAAATTGTCTTTGGAATATAAAGTCATTATAATTTTTTTTCAATAAAAAGAACCTTTTATATAAAGATATTCACACATGGTCAGTGGCGAAGGAAAGACCTACAATTTAAGCATCTGCTCATACTGAAATTGTCTAGATTCAAGACCACAATCACTAAATACTGAAAGAAATTTGTTAAGGAAAAAAGAACCAAGTGACATAAGATAGCTTATTAGGTCTTTACATTTCTTTTCTGTTGCTGCATATATTGTAGTTAGGTATGTAGAACAGAGTTCTGCATCTATTGTAGTTAGGTACAAAGCAGCAGAAGAAAACACGTAAGAAGTTAAAATGACATCACTATACAGATGAGTTAGTTCTCTGATCAGGTCAAATGAACACTAACCCACAGACTTACTGTCCTCTTAAGTGTTAGTATTAGACTGCTAACCAACAGACGAGCCATTTCAACCCGCCAGCTGCTCTGAGGGAGCGATGAAGCAGTCTACTTCCACAGATGCACAACCTCAGAAGCCCTACGAGGCATTTCTGCTCTGTCCTATCTGGTGACAATGAGTCAGAATCAACTTGATGGTACTAAGTCATACCCACATTTCCCAGATAAAAATTCAGCTCCTAGCCTATCTCACACTATTTCTAAATGGAAAATATTAAAGATATATCATTTTTAAAGCAACATGGTAACTCACCAGATGCCTGAGCTCTTTTAAATCCCGGCAGACTGTGTAGAAAACTCCAAGAAGGATGTTAATGTAGGCAGCATAGAAGTCAGCTGAATGTTCTGGAGGATGATCATGGGACAGGATCTTTTGAAGGTTCCCTGTCACAGTTTAATTTCATTAATTTACACAGCACCCCAGTATAAAAATTCAAACTCCTAAAACATATTTCTTATAGCACACACATATAAAAGATAACTGAAAAAATCTTTCACATACCACTAAATACTTTGAAGCAACAGTATACATTTGAAGGAAAAATATGAGTTTAATGCCTTTCTTCTCCTGTGTACTATACATGGAGACTGCTAATGTTTTACTAAAAAGGTTTCAAACAATAAATCCAGGATGAGAAATAATTAGGGAATGATGAAATTATTAGAAAATTAGAAAAGTAATACAAACTTTAAAACTGAGGAAAAGGAAATTCAATGTAAAATATATATACACAATGTATATACTCAAATATAAGCCATTTTCCAGCACATTTTAATGCAGTTTTGTGGTAAAATTAGGTGCCTCAGCAGATATTCAGGTCAGCTTATACTCGAGTATATACAGTATATTGGTCTAAACAATTAAAACAATGACATCTAAAGAAAATGTCAAGAAGCTTATTAGTGTCCAAATCAATATTGAAATTGATGAAGACCATGTTTACAAATCATGCAGCTCAAAAAATCCCAAGATAAACAACATGACATTTACTTTCTCACCTTTGTATTTATTTAAGAGTCAACTGTTTAAACTCAAAATAATAATAATGTATTACAGGATTTATTACAGATGTACCAGGAAAATATGGAGCAGCAATAACACAAAGGTTCGGATGTGAAGAAATATGAGCAACTGAGGTGTTCAGGTTGTTTATTACCACAGCATAATTTAACCAACCCAGACTGACATAACAACTAAACCAAGAAACTTACCAAGGGTACTACACTCTAGTTGAAGAAAAACAACCACAAAACCCACCCCCCGCAAAAAGCCGAGTCGTCTGCATTGGCGGAATCCAGAACACGCATTCATTCTAAGCTGGCCTTACCCGCCGATGCTGAGGGGAGCGCACACTGAGCCACAGGCACCAGCTTCCTAAAGGGAACTCACCACCGACTTAGTCTGACGGCATGGCATTCGCCACTGAGATCATCACTGGCTCCATGATCATTCCGGCTATTGCTTTGCTTATCAAATGACTCCTTTTGAACTTTTGGGTCTGATCACAGTAATTTTTGTATGTTTTTTAAACACACACATTTGATATAAAAAGCTCCAAACTCACTGCCATCAAGTCCACTTCAATTCCTGCCATCAAGTCCACTTCAATTCACAGGGACCGCCCTGGTGGGTGTCTGAGACCGTAACTCTTCATGAGAACGCTCAAAGGAGGCTAAGCTTTAGTAATATTAGACCCCACTACTTCATACTCTTCAACAATCTATCAGTCTACACTTTTTAAAATTAGCAAGCTCACTTTGATTATTTGTCTTTCTACCTATGCTGCTTTATATCTTTACTTTTTAAATTTGTAATCAAATTCTCTAATTCAATACACCATAGTTTAATTCACCTTCACGAAGATATACAAAACCAACATTTACAATTTTCCTTAAATACAAAATAATTTTCTTCAATACTTAGCCCCCAAAAGGAGTCATGACAATGTTTACCTATGAACAGGAGTGATATAAGTACAAGTAAACACAGTATATTTTGTTGTCTTATGAGTAAAAAGTGATTCAGCCCTTTGCTTTTGAATTTTTCTTTTATTTAATTTTCATGGGAAAAAAGTTACTGAAATTAAGGGCTCCCTTACTCTATTTTGAGTTGTCTTTTTTTCCCCCCTATCAGCTAATTTGCTATAATAGGAAGTGTTACTTAATTGCTGTTCTTGTTAAAAGCAGGAAAAATGTGTTAATCTTAGCAAAGAATGTTTATAGCTGATTAGTTCAGAGGGCTGGTGTTCATGAGGCCAAGGTCAGGAAATGTAATTTCTTATTTTTTAATCGCCTGCTGTCCACCTTATAAAGGAGCCCTGGTGGCACTGTGGGTTAGGCATAAGGCTGTTAACGGCAAGGTCAGCATTTCAAATCCATTAGGAGCTCTGTGGGAGAAAAATGAGGATGTATGTCTTCAAAAAGGTTTTGTCTCAGAAACCCAGGAATATAATGAGTTGGAATCAACTGGGTTTTTTGGTTATTTACCTTCAAAGGAGCTCTGGTGGAACAGTTGTCTGCTCTGCTGTTAACTGCAAGGTTAGCAGTTCAAAACCACCCAGGCACTTCAACTACAGGAGAAAAGATGACGTTGTCTGCTTCCATAAAGATTTAGTCTCAAAAACAGTAAGGAACAATGCTACTCTGTCCCACAGGGTCACTATGAGGTAGGATTGACTTGATGGCAGTCGATGTGCCTTATGCTCAGGGTCACAATCTCTAAATTGGACATCTAATTACTAAGGAAGAATATTATTTAGTCACAAAAAAAGCTACTCTGTTCATCTAAGAACAAAAATGACCAGGATCTCTGTAATTTAAGATTAAATACAACCCCTATACAAAATGATAAAGTTTTTCTAAGTGTTAAAGGACAAATAAAATTGATTAGTTACTTTTCACATTGTATTTAACCCATGTACATGATACAATTTCTGATTGTATTCTGATACAATTTATATATACAGGGAGCTTCGAAAAGTTTGTTTGAAAATGCCATTATTTTTCATTGTATTCTTCTGTGAACTGTTTGAAGCCCCAAATACTTGACCAGTTTAGCCTAATGCTTATTCGTATGCAGGTTTGCCCTACTATATAAATCTTACTGCATTGATTGAAAAAATGTAAACATTCATTGTTAGCACAACTTTAAACGTTTCTCAACCAAAATATTTTAATGATTATGCATAGAGAATAACCCTAATATTTCTAGTGTAAAACCTCTATCAGTACAGGACATAATCAACTTTTTATGACTGACAGCAATCCAGACAGATTAAGCCACTCAAGTATTCTAGTATGAACAAGTTCATTTAATTTTTGGTGTAACCAAATCTATTTTACGGAATGTTATTTGCCAAAACAATTTTATAAAACTTACCTATGCTATAATCAGGGAAATATAAAACGAAAGGCTCAAAGCATCCAGCGTTTGGACGAAACTTTTCCCAAACAATTTCACTGAGAAAGAGAACAGTCACATTCCTGTCAGTCTGTAAAATAAAGAAAAATAAAAGTAACTTTCCATTTAAAACTCTTAAGCAGAACAAACTGAATTTTTCTTTCAAAGAAATACAGCAAAGATTCAATGAATCTTTTATTTGCATTTCATTTCTTTGCATATTAATAAGCCATATTTAGAAAACTTAATCAAGGAGCTTATCCATTTGCAAATTTTTGTACGCAATTACTGGGGATTAGATGTGTAGATTAAGTGACATTTCAGATACCAATCAACATTAGGACAGTCACACAAGGACTTAAAAGAAATTAAGGAACACATTTGCTTGAATAACAGATTTTTGGAAAATTTTTAAATAAAGCATAGCTTTTAATCAATCAATCAAAAAGCAAAACTCAGCATCATTCATTAAAATGGCTGCATAAACTCAGAACAGGAGTTGAAGAAACACATAGACATGCAATTATTTTACACAAATTAAGTAAAACTGATATTGAATACATATAAAATATGCAAATAACTGAGTATCTAAACTACCAAGGATAAAACAGACGTCCCAGAAATAATATCTTTCAGAGTATATTTATAATATATTTTAAAGCATATTTAAAAATTAAAACTATGAAACCAAAAATAACATTAAGACAAGCTCAATGTGTAAGTTATCCTACAGAATGGCCAAATTTTGCTAAGTTATAAATTACCTGTAGACACCTCTGTATTATTTTCCACACACATTTTAATTCTCCACAACCTCTGCCTCCTTTTCATATCTCCCAAGATGTCAACGCAAACACGATAGCTGTTTTGGTCTACAAATATTCTAAGGATACAGTCTCATAAATTACAGCATACTTTCATGGTGATTTATAATTTATAAATCTCAAATTTGTATGTAGTTTCTTACAAACAAATTTTCACTACTAAGAAAACCCTTTTTGGCTAACAAAGACAGCAGAGTTCAATAAATTAATAATCCTCAGAAAATTTCCCATCTGTATCAAAAACATCTTTTACTCTCAAATGCTTTCTTAAAGCCAGCTTTAAAATGTATCAACTTTTAAGAATTCTTTCATTTATTTCTGTAGAGATAAAACAGTATGCTCTAGACATGTAATTACATATAAAATTACGTGTAAAAATATAATGCTTGATTACAAAGTATTAGATTGATTTTGCTATAAGATACGTTTCAAAAGTATTTTATAAAATCAGCAAAATACCAACGAAACAATAACAAAAAATCAGCAAATTAGTGAGGTACATATAGTGGGTATTTATCAGGCAGAAAGGAAAAGATTTTATATTGGCAATGTTTTCTTCTATCATATAAAAGTATTTTCAATACATGAACCCTTTATTCATAATTTAAAATACTTCTTATTCAAATAAATATAAAAAATGCTTTTGCTAGAATTCCCTGAAATGAAATCCATTTTAAAACATCAAGTATGTTTTTAGAAGTGTCAAAACAGGGCTTATTTTCTCTGTCAGAATTGAGATTACTGTGAATTAAAATATTTGTTTCAAACAGTGTCCCTAATTAAAGTTTTTAAAAGCAGCAGGCCAGACTATTGTGAAGGAATATAAGAAAAACAGTTCAGTTCTGGATAGAAGGGGAAAGCGGAGCCCGGATGGCCTAGTGGTATACATAGGGCTGCTAACCACAAGATCAGCAGTTCAAAACCACTAGGTAGCTGCGCCTGTAAAGAACGAGTCTTAGAAATCTAAGGGGGCACTTCTACCCTGTCCTGTAGGGTGAGTGTATGTCATAACAGACTCAGTGGCAGTGCATTTGCTTTGGTGCGCTGGAAGGGCAAGAGAACATTACAAGAATGTACTCTGAATCTCGGAAAGGAAGCTAAGAGCAAAACAATGGGAAATAGTGAGGGAGAGTACACAAAACAAGGGAACACAGAAAGGAAAGGGAGGCAGAGAAATATGCTCACTCCTGGGGAAAGAAGGATCCCTGGGCTCGGGCATCAAAGTCCAGACTGAGACTAATGTGCTGGTTGCCCTGCCCTCACTTTCCCCCAGACTCTTACTAAGAGGGAGGCAGTCTTAGGCACACAATTATCCCAGTGGCTCCCAGACACCTCTACCAGTTTCCCAAATTTGAGTAATATACTTAATGTTTTAAAGGAAGAAATGCTCTCGACCTGATCTCCTCAAGAGTTTACCTGATGTTACTTGGCACTCAAATCACACATCAAAAAAAAAAAGCTGCCACCGAGTTATTCAAACTCGTGGTGACCCCATGTATTTCAGAGTGTAACTGTGCTCCATAAATGTGACCGTCAAGTGGTGGATGGCCAGACCTTCCTTCCACGGCGCCTCTGGGTAGAACTGCCCACCTTTCGGTTAGCAGTAAAGCATTGCTGTGTGCCCCTCCTGGAAGCTCAGCTTAGATACAGGGACTATTTATGCTCAAAACACTTACAGAGCTGCTCTGTCAAGCAAAACCTTAGATCCCTCTGTGACTACCGCCGTAACAGCAACAGCAGGTAGCCAGAGCTCTCTGTTTGGTATTCCTGCTCCTGTTCCTCTGTGGCAGGTAAGACTGAAGTTTCTCACCAGTTTGCTTTAGCCAAACTAGTACAACCTGGCTTTGCTGTGTTATCTAGCTTTCACCCACCACTTTGGGCGATGATGATTACAGTATTAAACTTGGAGGCGCTAGGTCTGCTCATGCTGCCATGTGAACGAAAGCGAGAGGCAAAGCTAAGTCACAGACTTCACAATGACAGCTGGAGAGGCTGAGCAGTCCTGTTTCTAGTTCTAGCTCTGCCTGCAGCCCTGCTGTTGGGTTCTCCTTGACAAGTTTTTCTATTCCTACTACAATCTTTTTTGCTCATGCTCATTTCATTTTTGCACAACAGTGGGTTGAACGAGTACTATGAATAAAGTGACTAATAATAGATAAAAATGAGTCTACAAAAGATTCTGAGCTTAATCTTGAAAATCTGTGAATCCCCAAAAATGTATGGAAAAATTCCATATCTTTAGTTCCATTTTTCTATGAACTTTTTGAAGCCTCCTTGTATTATCTACATCAAGTTATTAGGGTTAACCAAATCCTGATAACAAAGAGAAGTTTGGAAACTATTAATGTTCAAGGCATTTTTGGTTGCATCAGTGAAAATGTTCACAAAGTCTAAAGAAAAAAAATGAGTGTCAAGAGGATAAAAATCATTTACTGTTTTCACTAAACACATAGGAACACTTAAAAACAAACAGTACGTAAGCACCTGTACTTCTATTCTCATCTGGTTTACTTACCAGTTCTTGTAACCTAAGAAATCCAGGCAAAAGATTTGCTTCCATATCTCTTAGATACTCAGCCTTATCTAGAACCTTAAAAACAAATCAAAACACAGAAATGGAGGTTCAAAATTGACCAAAAGTCCTTTATAAAACATTTACATAATATACTGCCCAATTTGAAGTTTTCTGTATAATACAGAACATTTAAATTTCTAGTTAATTTTACTTTCTAATTTGTTAATTACCCTAGGATTTTTACATTTATAGAAACATATTTCAAGTAGGTTGAGTAAAAACTTTTTTTTAAAGTTTCTCCTTACAGCAAGTCTTTCTACAGTAAATGAGTCATAGTTACATTCAAAAGGCATACTACATTTACAGGCATACAACCAAAAACCCTCTGACCAAATGTTCTTATGTATAAATGAACAACCATTTTTATTCCATTAAAAAATAAACGTCAATCATGTGCTTACAAAAAAAAAAGCCACAAACTGGATGGACCAGAAAGAGAATAAAATGTCGAGTTTTATGATAAAAAAACAAACTTCTCTTGCTTCAACACTACAGCTGCACGATATGTAGCTCTAGAGCAGGCGCCCTCAAACTACGGCCCGCAGCCACATGCGGCCCGCCGAGGACATTTATGCAGCCCGCCAGGTGTTTCTGCCCCGTTTTATTTTTTTACTTCAAAATAAGTTATGTGCAGTGTGCATAGGAATTTGTTCATAGTTTTTTAATTTAATTATGGTCCAGCCATCCAACGGGTCCGAGGGACAGTGAAATGGCCCCGTTTAAAAAGTTTGAGGACCCTAGTAAGCTAGGTTCCAAAGTTATCAGGCTGATTCAGTCATTGTAAAGTGCCTTGGCAGGCTTTCTGATTCAGCATCGGCTGAGGATCATTGCCGAGATGCATTATTTCATTTGTTATTGGTGTTAGTGGCCATCAGGTTGCCAAGCCTTCCTTCCAAGGTACTTTGGGTGAATTTGAACCAGCAACCTTTGGCTGGTGAATGAGCACTTACATGTTTGCATCACTGGGGACAGTTCATTCTTCTGTTAAAATCCATTGTCATTGAGTCACTTTCAACTCATGTTGTAATCTCATAGAACAGAGTAGAACCTAGTTTCTAAGACTGTCAACTCTACCAAAGGAGACTGCCATATCTTTTTCTCCCACAAAGTGGTTGATGGGGTCAAACAGGCAAAGAGTTAACCACTGAGAAAGGCATCTGTGCTATTTCATCCAAAACCAAACTCACTGTCAAGTCAATGCCAACTCATAATGACCCTATAGGACAGGACAGAACTGCACCTGTGAATTTCTGAGATGTGCAACTGCTTCTGGAAGCAGGAAGCTTTGTGTTTCTCCTGTGGAGCAGCTGGTGGTTTTGAACTGTGCACTTTGCAGATTGCAGCCCAACACGTCACCATTACACCGTCAGGGATCCTCTCATGATTTCATTAGGGGTGCAAAATCACTAGCTTGTATCATAATTTCTAAATATACTGACAGGAATTTTTATAAAAAGAACTTTCTCTCATTTGATTATCAGAAATAAAGGAGTTCACACAAGGCAGAAGGGATAAATAAATGTGACTCTTTCCATTTAATTTTCAATTTTTAGAATAACGAGTTGGTGCCTACTAAAGATCCTGTGGCTGCTGTAACAAATTGAGGGTTAAACAACACAGATGTAGTCTCTCTGTTTTGAAGGCCAAGCTCCAAACACATTTCACTGGGCTAAATCAAGGTGTCAGCAGGCTCACCACACACATTGCAGGAAGAATCTTCCTCTTCCAGATTCTGATGGCTGCCTGCATTCCCTAGTTCGGGGACAAGGCACCAATCCTCAGGGAAGCATTTTCAAATCTCTCTCCTCTCTGGCTCCACATCGGCTTTCTCTCTGTGTAATTAATGCTGTCAAATTTCACTCTTTATCTCTTATGAACATACCTGTATTTCCATTTATGGTCTAATGCAGGCGTCCTCAAACTACCGCCCACGGGCCACATGCGGTCCGCTGGCCCACTGAGGACATTTATGGGGACCGCTGGGTGTTTTTGCCCCGTCTGTATTTTTACTTCAAAATAAGATGTGTGCAGTGTGCAAAGGAATTTGTTCATAGTTGGTTTTTTTTTAAACCATAGTCCGGCCTTCCAACGGTTCTGAGGGACAGTGAACTGGCCCCCTATTTAATGGATAAAGAAATCTCCCTATTTCAAAATCTTAAATAACATCTACAAGGACCCTTTTTCCAAATAAGGAAAATTTACAGTTCCAGTGATTAAAATCTGTTATTTTCAGTGGTCATTTTCAAGCACACTGCAGTGTACTGACCTGTTATATAAATTCTCAATCTCGAAACCCCAATATTTCATATGAATGTTTATTATAGTTATATACTTATAAATTTTATCAAATCGAATATTCCATCTATTGGATTTATTATACTTTTGGATGATAAAACTGTCTCATCTTTGGCCAGTGGAAGTCCCTTCAAATTATCCTTTGCCCCTTTTGAAATGATCAGTGATCTTTAATAGTTTGCTAGTGTGTCACTCAAGGAGCCCCCGTGGCTTAGTGGTTATGCACTGGACTACAATTGGAAAGCTCAGCAGTTTGAAAGCAGCAGCAACTCCAAGGGAGAGATAGGGCTTTCTAAAGTTTTAGAACTCAAGGGGCAGTTAGTTCTACGTCGTCTTATATTGACATATGGTGGTGGCTTGCGAGATGCTTCCTATATACTAACTATGGACATGTTACCAGGAGGAGCCAGTCCCTGGAGAAACACAACATGCTTGGTAAAGTAGAGGATCGACCAAAAAGAAGGGAAAACAGTCCATGAGCGGGAAAGACACAGTGGTTTCAACAATGCATTCAAAAACCAACAACTGTGAGGCTGGCACAGACCGCGGCAGTGCTTCCCTCTCCTGAACACAGAGCCTCCACGAGTCAGCACCAAACACGCTCTCCAGTAAGATCAGAGGTCCTAGGTTTGTCTTGTCCATTTTCCGGCCTCAACTGAAACCACTTCTCTAAAGAACTCGGGTTTAAGAACACACACACAAACATATAAAAAAATTCCCCAAACTTTATTAATAAACCTAGTTGAAAATTTTAATCATTCAAATTAGCAGTAAAGTTAAAATTCAAGGAATAGATTATTTCCCTGAACAATCCAAATTGTTTTGTGCCTGTTTTATAATTAATAGACAGCTTGCGACAATGTACAAGAGTAATCATACTTAAGATATTTCATTTCTAATCAGTTTAGACAAAATTAAGTGAAAATTATTTACTGCTAAAGATATATATTAGCTACTCCACTAAGCATTCCCATTATGCAATTTTCCCATCAATCTCCATTTATTCTAATCCAAAAAGATTAATTTAATAAATTGTTCCACAATTTGTCCATTTTCATATGAAATACAAAGCTGAAGCAGCAAATTAATAGTTCATTTTTCTGATTTGATAGTTAATTCACTGTAATTAATGACTTTATGGTATGCTAATGACTGCTCCTTCTGCAAAAGCATATATCAGATGTGGTAGTTACATAATCTGGTGTCAATTTGAGACTTAAAAGAGTGAATGGGCCCCAGTCTGCCTTCCCAGTCGTTTTACTCTTTTTATACTTTATAAAACTTGGCTATTTAGCATTTGCTGGCCTTCATGCCTAGCTTCATACCTTTTAGTTACAAAAATTCCTTCCATGTGAATTTGTCTTCTGCAGTTTCTTCCCAGAAAACCCTAAGCATTCTTTAAGGTCAATCTCCCAAGCTATTAGGTCTTGAAGCTGCTCAGTCAGTACTCAGCCTCGCGTGGCTATCCCACACTACACTCTGCTTGACAACTGGGTAGTACTTCATCCTTTTGTACGTGTGGTCACTATGAGTCACCACCGACTTGATGGCACCTGACAACATCGTGTATCACAAGTTCTCCTGAAGATCCCTTTGGATCGGGATCTATTTGGGATGTTCTGGCATCCCAACAGTACCTTGAGATGTACATAATAGGATTTAAAGCAAACGCATGGCAATTGACTAGCAAACAACTGTTTTCAAGTCGGAGATGATATAACCACATTAAGTTACTTACAATATATACCGTCTGATCCTTGAGGCCTTCAACATTCGTTACTTGTTTAAACAGGCGAACAAAGTCATTAAATGTATCACAGCTCATTTGAGTAGAGCAATCATCTTCTGAAGAATAATGAGTCAACTTGTTTAAGATTTGTTCTAAAAGCAGTCGTATGGTAAAGCATTCAACACAATTCACAAAGACATGTGGGAGCTGAAAAGAAAAACCAACAGAGTTAACTGCAAAGAAAGCGCACGTCAACAATGAGGGCTGTGCTGGATGCAATTCTTCCGCTCTTCTAGAGCTCTGCGCCACCATCCGGCTCTCTGACCCTGGAGGCTGAGCTCTGCACAGGGCTCACTCAGACTCTCCTATGTGCTGGCTCCGGGAGGACTCCAGCATTAACAGAAACTAGTAGGCAACTGAAGGAAGCTGGCAGGGAGAAGAGTTGTCAATCTACTCCTGACTGCCCACATGATGGCCCATGGTTCAACAGTGCTGGTGTTCTCCCACCAAAGGTGACAGCTCCAGGTGAGCAGCCATTTTTCTAACACAGCATTTCCCAAAGTGG
Source organism: Tenrec ecaudatus (assembly GCF_050624435.1). Classification (NCBI taxonomy): domain Eukaryota; kingdom Metazoa; phylum Chordata; class Mammalia; order Afrosoricida; family Tenrecidae; genus Tenrec; species Tenrec ecaudatus. The sequence continues at coordinate 123,338,528 of NC_134538.1, forward strand.
GCGACACTGCCCCCCGGGGAGTGCTGAAATAATCCAGGGAGGCTGCAAAAACAGATACCTACACTTTATCCTGAACTATGGGCTACAGAACAAAGGGTTTTCATTGCTAGTGGGGAGCTGTAAAAAAAAATTTTTTTAATGAAAAGAAGGTGGTAAGTCAGTACCACACATACTCGAGTATAAGCGGACCCTAGCCAAAGCACCTAATTTTACCACAAAAACTGCATTAAAAAGGTGGTGAAAAACTCGGCTTATATTTAAGTATATACGGTACGTTTGTGAATCTATATTCTACGAGTGCTGCTGAGACAGGTTCCAGCTCCTCCCCATGGCTTCTGCAGGCCTAGCAGCAGGGACAGCTTCCTACTGCTGTCAGTCCGGGTGCCGCACCACCATTACCGGTCCCTGCATGCTCCGTAGCTCCGTCATGGAACTGACTTCAACTACCCTTCTGGGGCTGCTGTTCACTTCCTGTAGACACACAAAGTCAAGTTTGCCTTTCCCTCTGAATGAGTGGTACGGGAACAATGTTCAATTGGCAAAGGTTGTTATTTATAGTTTTACAGCAACAGAAATGCAAGTACATTTGAGTGTTAAAATTCTTAGCATGAATGTCATTTTTATAATTTTAAGATTATATCCTTAAAGGATAAACAATTCTACATCAAGAGACTTGGGGACAGAAACCATAGTATTCTACTATGGGAGATAATTCATTTAGAAAACCAACAAAATGGAGAAAATTCTAAGAGTACTAAGAAAGCAAAAGACTTGTTCAAGACCATAGGCTATTTTCCTTAAAAAGATATACTAATCATCAGAGGAAGAAAATTGTAGCATCTGACACAGAAAAACTTACAGCTATTTGTAGTGAATTGGGAGGCATTTCTTTCTCAAAGTTACAGTACCAGTCCGGCTGCATTACACTTCCTAGGGCAGTTTCACCAGCATCTACTGACCACCTCCCCTCACTGCCTTATGAACCAAAGGCTACATCTCACCACAAGTGCCTGGCTTCCTATATTTGTGCTCATCATGACCTGTAATGCACGCATAATCTAAGTGTCAGGGGCAAATCTTTTTGTGTACCTGTACCACAAACAGTGATAATGATCACTTATCACACTGATGAAGCAGCAGGAGAAATTCAAAAACAGAACTCGGCCACCAAATACAGGACTTCCTTACTGTGCTTGCATTCTTTTATTCAACTTCCTGAAGGACATTCTCCAGTGTACAAGCTTGGGCAAGGCTCGTGTGCACTCTGACCCTGGAGTCTGGCATGGCTCTTGGCATCTGGGCTTTTAAAATGCATAGGTACTCTGGAGGATCACAAGCTAGAAGTGACAAACATTGTGCTTGGTACTGGAGATCGTCTCAAAAATGTTTACAACCTGGAGATGCGAAACGCACACACTAAAGTCAGAGCCAAGAGAAACATAAATCTGTTGTGACAGATCGTGCACAGGGTGTACAACAGAGAGCATCTAACACAGCACTGTGAACTCAGGAAAGGTATCCCGAGTGTAGGTATAAGGAAATCTGGAAAAATTAAGGGGCATTTGGCAAGTAAAGGGGTAACAGAGGAGAAACAAGTACAGAAAAGCCATTCCAAGCAGAGGGCACCGTACATGCCAAAGCTAGGAGGTAAGAGAGCAGGAACTCTTAAAGCAGTTCAGTATGGCACACTAAATGCGCATTCTCGGAGCTCAGGACTGGGGTTAGCACATAGTGTGGGCTGCCTGTTTTGTAAATAAAGTTTTGCTGAAATACAGTCATGATTACTTTGTTTACGTATCTTCGGTTGCGACCTTCACACTGCAAGGGCAGAGCTGAGTAGTTGCAAGCAGACTGGAGAGGTCACAAATACTATCCGGCCCTTAAGAAAAAGTTTGCCACTAAGGGCGTGCAACAGAACAGCAAGGGGAACAGAGCAATGACGTTCCCATGGAATACCAAAAACAGACTGTGGGGCCAGGGTGTGATACCCCAGCAGACTCAACTGGAAAACACTCCTAAAGGTCAACAAACAGACCTTGAACTAGTCACAGGTTTTTCTTTTTTGTCATTGGTTTTGTTGTTTTTCTTTTGTTGCTTTGTTTGCACTGTCTTGTTTTGTGTGCATATTATTATCTCTGCAGGTCTATCTAGAAAAAACAGGCAGGATAAACAAGCTGGAGGAAAGGGGAATATGGGAGAGGGGGAGGCAGGGTAAAGGAAGTGGGTATTAACAAACCCAGGGACAAGGGAACAACAAGTGATCCAAAATCAATGGTGAGGAAGGTGTAAGAGGCCTGGTAGGGCTTGATCAAAGGCAATGTAACTGAGAGGAATTACTGAAACCCAAATGAAGGCTGAGCATGATAGCGGGACAGGAGGAAAATAAAAGTGAAATAAAAGTGAAATAGAGGAAAGAACTAAGAAGCAAAGGGTTTTATAGGTTTAAATACAGGCACTGGTACAGATCAGAGCTGGAAACACAGGGAATCCAGGACAGATAAATCCCTCAAGACCAATAATGAGAGTAGTGTTCCCTGGACGGTAAGGGAAGGTGGGGTGGAAAGGGGGAACCAATCACAATTATCTACATATAACCCCCTCCTTGAGGGGCGGAAAACAGAAAAGTGGGTGAAGGGAGACATCAGACATAAGACATGAAACAAATTTTTAAAAAATAAATTAACAAGGATTCAAGATGGAGAATTGGTCGAGGAGGGAGGGGAAAAATGAGGAGCTGATGCCAAGGGCTCAAGTAGAAAGCAAACGTTATGAGAATGATGATGGCAACAAATGTAGAAATGTGCTGACACGATGGATGGATGGATGGATGGATGGATGGATGGATGGATGGATGGATGGATGGTGATAAGAGTTGTAGAGCCCCCAATAAAATGATTTAAAAAAAAGTTTGCCAACACCTAACTTAAGATATCAAAGAGGGAGTGGCAATGATTGTTCCTTTTAGTAACTCATCTTTATTGCATGCTTACTATATGCTAGGTGCTACGGTAAGCACTCGACTCATGCAATTCTCACGACAATCCCAAGTGCTGTCCCTGTTAGCCCTGCATTGCAGATGGGGAAGGCACTAAGTGGTAAAGCCAGAACAAGAACATGAATCTAAGCCTCTCCAGTCCCCAATTTGTCATTATACTATGAAAGGTAAACGGAATCTGGCTCATACAGAGTCTTTCTTGTAAGACCAGCAAGGCAGCGGAGCATTTTTTTTTTTGGCTGCAGGGTGAAAAATGGATTGAATGCAGGTAAGAGAACGTTGCAGAACTACAGGAAAGAAATAATGGTAAATAGAACTAAGAGAGCAGCACTAACTATAATTAATGGCAACAGACTTTAAGGATATAAGGATATATAGTAGAGCACGCTTACTGCCTCAATTTATTGGATGAGTAAAGACAACAAGAATTAAGAAAGAGTAAGTCTGGACAATTGAGTGAATGGTGAGGCCATACACTGAGATAGGAAACCTGTAAAGAGAGAGTAAAGGTGATGGGTTTGGTTTTGGACTTGTGGACATTCAGAATTCTCATGATCAGTATTATAAATGAAACAATAGAAAAGACGTCAAGTTTAATATTTTTAACACAGCATTCCTATTTGGGGTGTTCTTTCTAAATACACAGAATGAAAATTAGAGAGAAGGAATACCTTTACAGTCTCTAGAGCTGTATTCAAATAAAAGTTGATCAGAAATGTTTCATGCAGAAGACATTCTTTCAGAAAACAAGTGAATTGGAAGGATCTCCATATCCTTTCCATTCTGAGTCAATTCACATTAGTTGGGTTATTCTTACCTCTGAGGTTTTCAACAAAGTTTGTGTTACATAGGTCTTTCCACTGGCTGTATGTCCATAAATAAAAATGGATGGAAAGCTGAAATGGTGTCTCTAGGATAGAATAGATTGTTATCAGTCTACACATGCAAAACAGAACAGAAACTTATGAACTTGCGTGAGAACATTTTATGTAGTTAAACACAACACAGCATTCAATCCAAATTAATTCAATAGTTAGCATACAGTGGATTCATCATTTAAACTTAATTCGACCGTAGGTGAATTTCCTTTTATGTAAGTAAAATATCTGTAATTATGTTTTACAAATAGAACTTTTACAAAAGGGATTTTACAAATCACAAACGATACATTATTATAAGGAGTCCCTGGTGGCGTAGTTGTTACATCAGACCACTAACTGCAAGGTCAGCAGTTCAAAACTACCAGTTGCTCCGAGGGAGAGAGACAGGGCTTTCTACTCCCCCCATAGAGTTACAGCCTGGGAAGCTCACAGGGGCAGTTCTACCCTGTCCTATAGGGCTGCCACTGTTGGCATCCACTTGATGGCAGCAAGTGGTTTGGGCTTCATTATACATTACTGTAAGGCAGCAGTTCTCACCTGGGGGTTGTGACCCCTTTGGGGTGTGTGTGGAATGACCCTTTCACAGGAGTCGCCCCATTCCTAACAGTAGCGAAATTACAGTGATGAAGTAGCAACGAAAATAATGTTATGGTTGGGGGGGTCACCACCACACGAGGAACTGCATGAAAGGGTCATGGCATTAGGAAGGTTACACACCACTGTTAGAAAGAACCCCAGTGATGGTGTGGCTTAAATGCTGGGCTACTGATCTCAAGGTCAGGGGAAGGATGAATTGTCTGTTCCTATAAAAGGAAGCTCAGCTGTTAACCAAAATGCTGGCTGTTCAAACCCTCAGCCACTCTGCACTTAGCAGTGCAAAGCTTCCGGTCAGTCTGTTTTCATAGAGACTGTAGCCTAGGAAACCTCAGGGGCCAGTTCTACCCTGTCCTAAAAGGTTGATATGAGCAGGCATCAACTAAATAACCCAGCAATAGGTTCAGATGTTTTCCTTTTGGGGGGGACACATTGATATACATCATATACTTATGCTTGTTCATGTACAGGTGCAAAGGTGGCACAGGGCTCATTGGGCTGTGGTTCAAACCCGCTAGCTGCTCCACAGGGAAAACGTGGAAGACTGCTTCTGTACCTTAGATACTTAGGACTTTCAGGATAAACTTGACGCCCTTGACTGCTAACCCAAAACTGGAGGTTTTCGTGTATGCAGCAGTGCCTCAGAGGAAAACACAGCGAATTCTGAAAATTTAGCCAGTGAAAACCCTATGAAACATACATCTACTCTGACACACATGGGAAGATATGAATAATGTTAAACATGATTCAATACCACAAAGGTCAAAATGCTCTCTCTGTGTGTGACCACGAAATCAATACTGTGGTTTTTGTTCATCGCCATGGAGTCCTTTCCAACTCATGGTGACCCAGGTGTGTGTGTACAAGAGAACTGTCCCATTGGGCTTTCTAGGAGGTGACCTTTCAGCAGGAGATCCACAGGCTTGTCTTCCAAGGTGGGTTTGAAACACCAACCTCTCTGTTAGTCCAGCATTTAACCACTGGCTCAACCTAGGACCATTCAGTCAATGCTGCTGCTACTGCTCGGTGCCATGAAGTCCGTTGCGAATCACAGCAACTGTGTGCACCAGAACATACCGCTGTGCCATCCTCATAAATGTTATTGCTGAGCTCAAAGCAGCCATTTAAATCAACAGTAGTCATCCCTACTTTCCCCAAACATTGTACTCCTCACTTATTGACATGGTGAGGTGTCAAAGATCAGGGCACTGTGGGAAAGAAGCTCAATGCGAGTCAAGGGACATGCCCAGTCTTCCATGCTGATGTCCCCTCCTCCAATACACCTCCCCAGTCTCTTCAGATGCTCACCTGGCCTTGCCATGCCCATCTGTGACCTTGAGCCCTCCTGCCAGCAGCCTGTGCCCTCTGTGGCAGGACTGAGATGTTGAGGAGGAACAAGGGAAGGCATTCCATGAGCAACCCAGCTGCCATCCCACATGTGGCCTGGTTACCACTGGACCTCACGTCTACCATTTGGGGTGACCCATAGAGGGAACCTAAGGGCCACATGCAGCCCCGCGTAGGGTCCAGGAGGCACTGCCTGATGATTTTTTTCAGAGCTGTCAGATGATAAGGCAGTTAAGTGATTAATAAGTATATTATTTTTAGGAGGGGCACTTATGGTACAGAATCCCGGTTTACCATTTCCAGGGAAGAAATGCATTTGTACCCCACCAAGAAAATGACTCAGTAACACTATATACATAAGTATAACTGAACATTAATATTCTCACAAGCCACCTTAAGACTTCCTTCTGCCATTTTTGGGGTGGATAATGGAAGAAGATGGTGGGTAGGGGTGAGGGTGCTGGGGGAATGGGAAGAACAAATGAGTCTGACCCTGAACTCTTATTTACTCTCCTTACAGATCAGATCTGAGGCTTATTCTAAATTTGAATAATGAGCCTGAAACAAAGGCCACCAAATTCCGGTAGCTTATGTACTGAACAAGTGAACGCTACAAGGGCTCCGGAGCTGTGTTCACTTCACCTGACTTGGTCTCATCTGACCTATGGGAGGGAGATCAATGGGAGAAGTAGACACCAGACCTCGTCCAAGCTCCTGCAGTTCTGGCAACGCTGTTGAATTTTTAACCCCCAAGTACTGTTTGGCCCATCACTGTTCTCCTAAAACCACCTCCGTACACTTGAATAGCACCGACTACTTCACTGGAATGTGAACTTCTATGGGAATAACACCCCGCAGACACACTCGCGATATAAAACGCTGCTCAGCCGGGTTACCCCCACCAACTCCATCCGTGTACAAGGCGAGGAGGTTTGTGGGGAAATACCCTGTTCCACGAACTTTTTGAAGTCCCCTGGTTTGTTCTGGGCCAAAGCCCGCCTATGCTGTTACAGGCCAGCGCTTCTTCGCAGTGTTCTCGTAAAGGGGCTAATCAGAAGTTACTCAGGTGAAGGTGTGCGAAAAACCTAATAGCCCCCATCTTCCCTGCAACACGCGGCCCGCTGCCCCTCAAGCTAACACGGGGGTAAAACAAGGCAAAACGTAACGCGGCGAGACCGCCCAAAAGCAGACGGCCTGACAATACCTCTCCAAACAAGGACTGCAAGGTGGACACTTGGGATTCGCGACAAAGCACCGTATTTTCCAGATGAGGCATGGTGGCGAGAACGGCTGGGAAGCCGCGGTCCACCGTCGGCCGCGTGTCCGAGAGTCCCGCGGCCTCGGCCCGGCTCCGCTCTCCCGCCGGAAACCGGACTGCGGGGCTGGGCGGGGCCGGCGCGGCGGCGCGGGGTTATGACGTCAGCGCGCACGTGGCGCGTGACGGCCGCTCTAGCCTCCCGCGCCCCGAAACTCTTCTATCCCGCGTCTCTCGTGGCGGTGCTTCGCGGCTGGAGGGCGGGGTTCGCCACCGGAGGCCTGCCCGCCCTCACCCCAGAGCAGGACGCGGGAAAGGGCCGCCGGGAATACCCCCGCCTTCCGCTCTCCCCCGACCCCCTGGAGGTCCCGGGTTTAAAGCCCCAGGCGCTTCCACAAAGATGGAAAACTCGACCATCTTCTCACAGCACCCTATTGTTAGCTGCTGTCGAGTCGGTTCCAACGCAGAGCGACCCCCTGGCCGATCCTGTTCCTTCCTCAACTGTCTGTCTGTGTGTGTGCGCCCCTCCGGGCAGCCTTCCTGCTGAAGGTCTTCCTCTTTGTGTTGCTCTTCCGCTTTACCAACCAGGGTCTGGGCTCTCCTGAAAACGTGTGCCAAGTACGAGGGGTACAGTGTCACCGTCGTTGCCTCAGGAGCATTCGGGCTGTCCTTCTGAGACACGTTGGGCTGTTCTTCTGACAGTCCATGGTATTTTCAGTCTTCCTCTCCAGCACCACAGTTCAGACGCTCCATTCCACCTCAGTCTTCCTTATGACATGCCCCACGTTCATGTGCATAGGAGGCAATCGAAAATACCATGGCTTGGGTCAGGTGCACTTTAGTCCTCAATGTAACAGCCTTGCTTTTCAATACTTTAAAGAGGTCTTTACTGTGTACTGTGCTCTTTGATCGCTTGACTGCTGCTTCCATGCGCATTGATTGTGGATGCAAACAAGACAAAATTCTTCACAATTTCATTCTTCTCCGTTTATCATGATGTTGTCTACTGGTCCAGATGTGAGGCTGTTTATTTTCTTCACATTAAGTTGTAATCTATACTGAAGGCTGCAATCTTTGGTCTTGATCAGCAAGTGCTTCAAGTCCTCATTTTTAACAAGCAAGGTTAGGTCATCTGCCTATCAGAGGTTGTGAATAAACCTTGCTCCAATCCTGATTCTTCTTCATACAATCCAAGTTCTTTGATTATTTGCCTAGCATACAGAGTGAGTACATATTGTGAGAGGATGCAACCCTGTCGCACACCTTTCCTGATTTTAAACCAGGCAGTATTCCCTTGTTCTGTTCCCACAACCGTCCCTTAGTCCATGTGCAAGTTCCCCATGATCAAATGTTATATTCTGGGATTCCCATTCTTCTCAAGGCTATCCATCGTTTATTACAGTCCATGGACTTGAATGCCTTGGCGTAGTCAATAAAACACAAGTAAATATCTTTCCCATCTTCTCTGCTTTTAGCCAAGATCCGTCTGGCATCAGCAATATCATTTGCTGTATATCCTCTTCTAAATTCAGATTGAACCTCTAGCAGCTCCCTGTCAGTGTATTGCTGCATCCCTTGTTGGTTGATGTTCAGCAAAATATTACATGCATATGATATTGAAGATGAATTATTTTAGCATTTTTGGGGGGTCACTTACTTTGGAATGGGTACAAATATGGATCTCTTCCAGTGAGTTGGCCAAGTAACTGCCTTCCAAATTTGTTGACACGAATGAATGAGTGCTTCCAGTGCTTCATCAGCTTGATGAAGCATTTCAATTGGCATTCCATCAATTCCTGGAGCCTTGTTTTTGGGTAATGCTTTCAGTTCAGCTTGAACTTCTTCCTTCACTACCATTGGTTCTTACTATATACTACCTTCTAGAATGGTTGAATGTTGACATTCTTTTTGGTACAGTGACACTGTATTTCCTTTCCATCTTCTGTTAATGCTTTCTCTATCATTCAGTAGTTTGTCCATAGAATCTTTCAATTTTGTAACTCCAGGCTTGAATTTTTTCTTGTTATTTCATTTAAGATGTGCTGAGTGTGTTTGTCTTTTCTGGTTTTCTAGGTTTTTGCACATTTCATTATAATATATTACTTTATCTTCTCAAGCTGCCCTTTGAAATTTTCTGCTCACCTCCTTGACTTCGTTTCTTCCATTTGACTTCACTATTCTTCAATAACAGCAAGTTTCCGTCTCATCTGATACTCATTTTGATACTTTCTCTCCTGTCTTTTTAATGACCGTTTGCTTTCTTCATGAATGATGGTCTTGATGTCATACAACAGCCCATCGGGTCTTCTGTCATTGGTGGTTAATGCAGCAGATCTATTCTTGAGATGTTCTCAAAATTTAGGTGGGATACACTCGAGGACATATTTGTTTTCTCGTGGACTTGTTTTCATTTCCTTCAGCTTCAAACTGAACTAACATATGAGCAATTGATGGTCTGTTCCACAGTCAGTCCCTGGTCTCCTTCTAGCTGTTGTGTTGTTAGTGAGCAGGGAGCGCCTCTTCTGACAAATGGAGTCAATTTGATTCCTGTGCATTCCATCTGGAGAAATTATATATATATATATATAATATATATAATATATATGATATATATAAAAGGAGATATATACAATCTCCTTTTGTGTTGTTGAAAAAAAGCATTTGCAATCAAGGACTCTTTGGTCTTGCAAAATTCTATCATGTGCTCGCCAGCTTCTTCTTTTTTTTTAATATGGAACGCTTCACGAATTTGCGTGTCATCCTTGCGCAGGGGCCATGCTAATCTTCTCTGTATTGTTCCAATTTTAGTATATGTGCTGCCGAAGCAAGCACAATCTCCAACTTCTTTTCTATCTACTGCTCCTTCCTCTTTGTTTCCAACTTTTGTTTTCCAATCACCAGTAGTTATCCATACATCGTGATTGCATGTTTGATTGATTTCACTCTGAAGACGTTGTAGAATTCTTCAATTTCTTCATCACTAGCTTTTGTGGTAGGTACATAGATTTGAGTAACAATTGCATTGATTGGATTTCCTTGAAGGCAGACTGATAAAATTCTATGACCGATGGCATTGTACTTCAAGATATATCTTAAAAAATCCTTTTGGAATTAAACACCATTCCTCTTTATTGTTTCATTCCCAGCATACTAAACCATATGATTTTCTGATTCAAAATGGCCAATACCAGTCCATTTCAGATCACTAATGCCTAAAAACAAACAAAACAAAAACTCACTGCCATCGAGTCAATGCAGGCTCATAGCAACTCTAGAGGGCAGGGTAGTGCTGCTCACTTTATGGGAGTAGAAAGTCCATCTTTCTCCCACAAAGCTGTTAGTCACATTGAACGTCTGATCTTGCCAATCACAGCCAAATGAGTAACCACTACGATGCCAGGGCTCCCCCACTAATGGCCAGGATGTCGGTTTTTATTTGTTCTGTTTCATTTGACTGTACCAGGAAGGGGCTAAGTCCGAGAGAGCTCTAGAAGAAGTACAGTTCGTAAGACGACTGAGCCAGAAAAGAGGGAACGGGGGTTTACTGGGAATAATATTTAGATGTTTTAACTTAGGTTGTTTTAAGTTTCATCTGCAATGGACTAAAAAATGAAAGGGCAAAGATCAGGTTCATTGATTTAGTTTCATCTTTATGGACTGAGAAATGAACAGAACGATTTTGTCATATTCAGGTTTAAGTGTCTCCAGACGCACGCAGGAGCCCTGGTAGCACTGCGGGGTGGGTGCTGGGCTGCTAACGGGAGGTCAGCTGTTCAAAGAGAAGGCCTTGTTCTGCTGCGACATTTCAGACCCGTCTCTTACTGTGGTGCTGGGAGCGCTGTCCCCAGTACTTCAAGTACCAGCAGGGTCAGCCTTGCTGCGGGAAGGTTTCGTTGGAGCGTCCAGACTGTGAGAACAGGAGGAAGTAAGAGGAACCAATTCTGAAAAATCAGCAGCAGAAAACTATGCATAGCAGTGGAGCATTGTCTGCTAGGAGGCCCTAGAGGAGAGCGTCTCAATGAGATGGATTTGCACAGTGGTTACAACAATGGGTTCCAACACAACAGCGATTGTGAAGATGGGGGCACTGCTTTCTTCTGTTGAACACCTGGTTGCTGTGAATCTGAACACACTCAGCAACACCTAACACTAAGAGGATGACCAGGTGCAGACGCCCTGCAGAAATGAGATCTGAAGTTTGAGAGGGCTGCATCACACAATGCCAAAGTCATCTATGGCTGGGTAGTTACATCAGTCCTCTGGGTAAGATTGCCCTGGGAGTGTATACCTTTTGTTTGCTACATAGAAGCCTGGAAATAATTCATTTTTAAAACTGCTATTTTAAGTAGTGTTTGATGCTTATGTGCTAATGTACTGTTAATCCTTTCTTCTATAAGTTATATCTCATACTTATTCTGAAACAGTGTTTCCTGTCACATTTTTTAAAAGAATTTTGACTCTATATAGCCCAAAGAAGTTTTTCTCTAAAGTTTGTCTTTAGTTGATAAATGATCAAGCAGTAGCTTTCTAAATGTATTTTTATTACAGGACCTCAGTTCATAATGTCTCATACTTCCTAAGAGCTATTAACATATATTAGAATTCACATATTAAAAAATAAGTAGCTGATACCAAGGGCTCAAGTAGAAAGAAAATGGTTTGAGAATTATGATGGCAACAAATGTACAAATGTGTTTGACACAATAGATATATGTATAGATTGTGATAAGCATTGTACAAACCCCCAATAAAATGATTAAAAAAAGAAATCACATATGACATTAAATAGGACAAATATTTTGAAATTTACCTCAACTCAAATATATTTTTGGTAGATAGAATTTTAAAATTATATCACAAAAGCAATAAAGAAGTATAATAGAACTATATCCAAAAGTGATTTATGTAGTAAAATATTTTAAAAACCCAGTATCAGAGTGGAATTAAATCAATATTAAATTGAAAAGGCAATTCAGTTAAATTTTCCACTGCAACATAAAAATCAATTATTTTTACATTACTTCTTTTTGGATGTTCAGTATTGGATCGCTAAAGAAAATTTATTGGACAAACTAATTGAACACTTTAGAAAGAGATTACATTCACTTTATTCATGAATATTCGTGAGTTATTCTTATTCCAAAGATAAATAATGAAATAAAGACTCTAGAATTAAACAGACGAGTTAAAATCTTGGCTCAAACATTTGTTAACTACAACCTTAGGCATGCTACTTTTCTCTGGCTTTATTTCCTCATGTGTAAATGGGGAGGGGGAAAAAAGATCTACCTTATAAATTTGGCATCTCTGAATCTCCAGGAAGACATTACTCCCACCCAAATCAGATGGGGTCTCTTCATGGAGTTTCATACAGAACTCGGCCTTGGAAGACAGAGGTGCCACCTCCCGCCACAGTTGCCAACTGTCTTGGAAGCAGAGATCGCGTCTTCCTCCGAAGCACAGACACGTGCTTTCTGTCCAGTGTAGTGAAGATAATGTTTCCCTTGGTAGCAAGATGCTGGCATGATTACTGCCTATTCCAAGGATTCAGGTTCCATAAACTCAGAGAGTTCTCTCCTGTGACAAGACTCACTACATGCACAGGTACCATTTCCTTTTATCTGGCTCCCCCTGTGGGGACTGGGCTTAGAGAACTGGCACCAAACAGTGCTGCCATGGGAGCCTGGAGGAAATGCACAGATCATGTAAGACGTCCTAGAGGGCGGGTGGTCAGCTATAGCGGGGAGTCAGAGTTTACGAATGAAAACATTAGAAAAACTGCAAGTATTTCTGTAGGGTGTTGGAGGTCGGCACAAGGTGAAGAGACAGGAAGGAAGGAGGTTGGAGAAGAATGCCAAAAGATAAAATTAGAGAAGCCCGAGTGGGCTGGAGAGTAAAGGTCAAGTAGGACATTTGAGGAAATGGCACGAGACCATGTCTGACCACCTCTGGCTACCCAAAGGGGAAGAAGAGTCTAGCTCCACATCTCCCCAAAGATGATTCTTAGGAGGCAGGGGATGGGCATGGCTCCCACCTCCAATTTCCTTTACTGTGACGTCCCAAACTCTCCCATGGCACTCTATTTCTCTGCTGGGTTTGATAACCCATTGCAGTGGCCACAAAGAACTCACAGACAATACTTAGTAGGAAAGTTAACAGGTTACAAACCAAGATAAAGCATCAACATTAAGAATGTGGTACTTTTGTCCAGTGTTCTTTGTAGTTATGCTAGCAGGCATCTCTCTCTCTCTGGTCCTCCGTCTGTCAGCCATGTGGCTCCATGACCTCTGTCTTGCTTCAGCAAATATGAGTAAGTTCCTATATATCTAAAAAAATGCCCAAAGGGCACCCCATTCTGCAAACTAGCTTCCTACCCAAGGCACTTAGGCTTCTTCGTGGTCTCTGCTGTAAGTCTTTACAGGAGCAGATCAATAATTACAACATTGAAACAGGCAAGGTTGGAAGCAGAGACTATTTAAATCTTTGAGCCAGTAAACTAGTTTAGAGCTTATAAAGAATTCAAATAGAGAATGGCAGGGCAGGATCAGAGTAAGGTGACAAATCATGCCAAGATGTATGCAACCACCCCATACCCATTTCAAACACACAAAATATATTGACTCATAAAAGTACTTGTATTTGTAAGGAAATTCAATTACATTGTGATTTTTCTCTCATGTTGACAAGGTTCCTTTTTTTAAATATTAATTTCTTTTAAATTCTTTTCTATTATTTTCTGGCCTTGTTTTGTTTTAGATAAGTTATTGATTAAAATTCATGCAAGACTTTCTCCTTCTTGCCAGGGTGTAAATTAATTCCTTGATTTAAAGACTCAGAACTTTAAGTGACAGACATCATGAGTCCAAAGGCTTTTACACAAAGCACTTTTTTTGTTAACATACTTATTAAATAATAATCCGATGTCATCCCGCTACTGGGTTCCCAGTCCTCCGCAGCTGAGCTTTCTTTCTTGTAGCAGCTTCATAATTCTTTTACAGTGAATACTTTCCCCATGGCATAGTGTCTATGTACAGTTAAAGTCTGTGGACAGAGACCGTTCAATGCTGCCCACGGAGTTGGAAGCAAACTAAGTGCCTCCCACTTTTACATCTGTGATCTTGTTTGGGGCATTTAGGATAGGTTTCCTTTCCTCTTAAGAGAAATATTACAAAATAACACATGAGCAAAAATGCTCATGACCACCAGGTAAGATAAAAAAAAATTTAGGAAATCTAATGTGCCCCCTCCACGCAATAGACTTTCTCTCAATTATTTTTGGAGACTGGAACCTTGAAGTCTGATGGTCTTAGCGCCGTAGTATTTCTTATCAAATTATGTCTTCCTCAGATGAGAACTGAATTCTGACATGGCCAACAGCCCAAAGTGTTGGCAAACATGTGAGTGTTTCCGAGGCTCCCTGAAATGCGTGCTGTGCTAGTGTCTCAGCCACACGGTGGTGTGCCGATTAAGAATCCAACATCAGGGAGAACAAACGGAGAAGGAAAATCAGGCCCAAGAGCGGTGACTTGAGTCCGGGGTTCACAGGGTGCACGCCATACTAGGTGATATTGTCAGCAGGATGAATGATACTGAAATATCCACCTGTACCATTTTCGTGTACTGTTTTAGCATACATTTTATTGTTTTGTAACAATATTTCTTAGCTAATACAATTTAAAAATGTTTATATAAGCCCAGTTTACACATATCAATATGCCTATAAGACTAAAACTCTTCACTTATTTACCTTTTGAATGATCTTATGCGTTGTCCTAGTGGTGCACTGTTGGCCTGCTAACCACAAGGCCAGCAGTTCAAACCCACCAGCCACTCCATGGGAGGAAAGATGAGGCTCTCTGCACCCGTGAAGATTTACAAAGACACACACACACACACACACACACACACAGTATCCCTGGGATTCTGAATGGACTCGCCTACAGGGTAGCTGTGAATCAAGGACAGCGGGTTTGCCCGGTTGTTAATGTGCTCCCGTCAGAGTTGCCCTATTACCCAATACGATAACACTTCAGATCTAGCGTCCCCATCACTCTGTGCACATGCTACAAACACACATCACTGGGTTTGTTACTGCCAGTTTTTTTCATGGTCACTGATTGCGTCAGACCTTCTGGGGCTTTAGTTACAATTTTGTGTTTAGTGTTTGTGAACCTATATCAATTACATTTTTTGAGGGTGAATTAGCAATTTGCGGAACAGAAGGGGGGAATGGGAAAATGACGTTATTTACATAATCTAAGGAATAGTATATTCAATCAATGTCTATCTTCATCACCTACTATTCCGTTATTTCAATGGATGCTGGACCTTACTAAGGAGTGTGCGGCCTGGTCAGGGAGGGAGGTTATGGAAAGACTCGCACCACCAGTACTCGTGACCCCACTGTCGGAGAGCTGCTGACACGGTGACATTGAGAGCCTTGTCTGGGTGGAGAGGGAGAAGACAGTGATGTCGCCTCGGCTATGGATGGAGGTGGTGACCCTTCCTGAGACCAGGGATATTAGGTGTGGTTAGAGGAAGAAAGGGAAATTGAATTTCTGTTAGGAACTGCCAGTGTGTGAGGGTCCTGGCAGACATCCAAAGGGAGATGCCAAGTGGGCTAAATGGTTCTGGAGCTCAGAGAAACCATTTGAACCAAACGTTTGGATTTGAGAGTGATTAATTTTTAGATAGTTGTTAAATTCAGGTAATTGGTGAAGTAACTCAAGGAGTATGGATAGAATCAGGAGATAAAAGAAGGGGGGCTATGGAAACCTGCAAAAACAGCCACTTTTAGTGAATAGGTGATTGGAAAGACCAAGGCAGCCAGAGAGATTACAGGAAGACTAGACACGAGGGAAGTGGCGTCGTGAAAACCAAGAGAGCACCACGGAGAGGGGCCGTCCTGTGCCAAATGCTGCCGAAGCCCAGAGGAGACCACACACTGGAATCACACAGCGGGCTGCTTGGTAGACTTTCTCCTTGCGGGCTCTTGTGAACATGATAGATATGGATATAGAGATGAAGGGCTATAGTTACCAAATATAGATACATACTAAATATACATGTGTAAAAAATTTATTTAGTGACTATATATTTACATATATTTAATTGTGTGGTTCCACTTTAATTTATTTAACAAGTCGCCAGCTAAACATTAAAAATATTATCCATTTTGGTTTTTATAACAATTTTTATGAATACCTTTGTATATAGACCTTTGATTGTGTTCCATTATTACCTTAGGTGAAAATTCTAGTATTGAAGTGATTAGGTAAAACATATTGACAGATCTTAAAGGCTAGTTTGATACCTGGGCAGTCCTTGGCCTATGAATGGTGGCACTGACGACTGGGACGGCTCCACCTGGTCCTTGCCTTTAATGTGACATCAATTTGCCCTCACTCTGACATGATTAAATCGCCCGTCCCTGAGCACATGCGTCATCACAGTTACCTTCCCCAGCTGCGTGTGCAGCTGATCAAGCACTGAGAAGTCGCAGGCCTTTTCTGACAGGGAGCCCGCCGCTGTCCTTGAGTGGAGTCTGAGGCACAGCGACCCAGAGGGCAGAGCAGACCAGCTCCCAGGTTTCCAAAGCCCTGACTCTTTATGAATGCAGCACGCCACATCGTGGGTTGAGCACCCGGAGGCCTTTACCACCATGGTACCCAGCTTCCCTTCTTGGATTAGCCAAAACAAGAAACCCAACCCAACCCAACCCTCTGCCATCGAGGCAATTCTGTCTCCTAGTGACCTAAAGTAGAAATGCTCTTAAGGTTCCAAGACTGTCCATCTGTAGAGGCAGGCAGCCTTATCTTCCTCACAAGGCGCTGCTGGTGGGTTTGCATCACCCAATCTCTCACCCACAGTGCCCCCAGGGGTCCTTGCTTGCCCTAAAACCGCACTGCCACTGAGCCAGTGCTGACTCATAGTGATCCCCTTGAGGTTTCCGAGACGGCTCCTGGGAGTACAAAGCCCAGTCTTTCTCCTGAGGGGCTCCTGTCTCGAGCTGCGGCGACACAGCTCACGGCCCAACACACAACCTCCACACCGCCAGGGCCCCTTTTGCCCTCATGTGAGCTTGAATAAGAATCAGATGCGTCTGTTCCCACGCTTCACTGCAAATTCAGCTGAAAAATCTTACCTAGACTTAGACACTTATAGTCACTGAGTTTTACTGATGACTCTCTGGGGTGCTTGGGGACACTGTGTAACCCGGAATGCTGCAATGATGGTCTTGTTTCCCCCCATTCTGAGATGCCCTGAGTACACTGTGTAAAGATAAGATTAGTCCCAAGGAAGCATTTGTGCTTAGAGCAGTGGTTCTCAACTTGTGGGTCGTGACCCCTTTTGGGGTCAAACAACCCTTTCACAGGGGTTTCCTGATTCATAACAGTGACAAAAATACAGTGATGAAGTAGCAACAAAAATAATTTCATGTTTGGGGGTGGGTCACCACAGCATGAGGAACTGTATTAAAGGGTCACGGCTTTAGGAAAGTTGAGAACCACTGCCTTAGAGCAATTTATCATGGTGTCATTGTTATACTACCTTGCCTCATTCCATATAAAGCTGTACTTTGGAAATAAAATTTGCCTTTGGACCATCAGGCCACTGGCCACTCTTTCTTCAGGCCGTCACTCACTGCAGGTCCACACCGCTGGACGGTAACAGACACTAATTTTTTCATTTCAGTAATTGCTTCCAATTTAGCTGAAGCCAGGGCTTGGATGAAACCAGGGAGACTAAGAGAGGAAAGGGTGACCCCAAGTCAGTAAGAGAACTTGATTAGGGACAGGAACAACTGCACATCCTCGACAGAAAAGAGGCACCCACCACACAGGTGGTGACTCCATCGGGAGTCGGCTTCCCTGCCCCATCTTTCAGTAGTTGGCCGGAGCAGAAGGAGCGTTCTCTGTGCCTGAGGCTGCACCCTCTGGCATGGCATGCCGAGCTAGGAAAGTCCCTCAGTTGAGCAGAGGGGTTTGTCCTGGACAGTGATGAGTTTCTGGCTCTGGGCCGAGTCTTTTGAGTCTCTGCAGGCAGCTGCAGCTGTCGAGTAGAGAGACAAAGCCAGAAAACCACTCAAGGCATCCGCATCATCAACAGGGGCGGAGCATATGGAGAAGAGAAACGCCAGGGCAGTTTTTTCCAGGGGCAAAACCCCTTTGGAAGGTCAGTAAAGGGGGACAATGTCCTTTAGAAATCTTGCCCTTTGGTCCTAAGGGTTTGGAAACCTAGTTTTCCGGATCCAGAAAGTGGGGGTGACCCATTCACAACATTCTTTCCCTGGCCCAATCCATCCAGCTCGGTTACCTCCCTGCACCACCAGGCCCATCGGGCGCCCACCGAGAATAGTGGTCTGGTGTGATCTATTGCGACTAGAGAGCTGCAGGGGCGCGGAATGCGGCGGTCCACGCAGTCTCCACCCGCTGGCACTGCGGATGCTCAAAGGAGGAAGAAACTCCAGTTACTGAATTTCAGAGGGTTGGGTTTGTCTACACTGTGCTTATCACGTGCCCCTCTGACACTTCTAGAATAGTGGGTCAAGGCAAGCCAGAATATAGACTAGAATGGGTCCCAGGGGGTGGGACATGAAGGAAGGAAGCGGTCACAGCTCCAGCAGGAGCGCTGGTTACCTGGGAATAAGGACAAGAGTGGAGTCCGGAGAGGATGGCTCCCGTTAGCTCTGCAGTTACCCTCTCTGCCTCTAGATGTCGCCCGCGGAGTCAGAATAACCCGGGGCCGGCAAAGCTCCGGGCGCAGGCGGAGGAAGGGATGCAGGCTCAGCCCCGCCCTCAGTTCCATAGCACCGTCTATCCCGCACACAAAAGGGCAGCTGGGGTGGGTAAAAATGACTGCACCCTCTCACATTCGGACATCTGAGAAGTGTGGAAGTTGGGCAGTGAGATTGTAGTTCAATAATTGAATTACATACACATGAGTCCCAGAGTACTAGTTTCCTGGGCAATGAAACTAGATGGGCCAGGAGCTGTCTACACCTCCAACAGCGAGAGGCTGAAACCTCTTTGGATCCAAGGCTCCAAGACACTGCGCTTTTCCACCGGGCTCATGTCAGCAGTGGACAGGTTTTTCCTGCAGGCCGCGTGATCTGCAGATGCCTCGCTGCCAAGTTTGTTCTGTTTTCCCCAAGAAAAGAAAGGGTGGGCAAAGGTGAGCCCCTCACGACATTCGTCCCAGGGCGGTGTCTCTCTCTGTGGCTGGAGAAAGAATTGAGGTTTTCAGGTCTTTGCTTTGGGCCTTTGACTTGTGAGTTGTCCCCAGTAAAGTTTATCCATGCCATGTGGTCTTGTAGAAGTCACCCCTGTCTACCTCACCACACAGAATGCCAAAAGCAAACAAAAGATCTTCAAAAACCAGTCCACGAGAATGTCAGATTCCTGACCAGAAACCACAAATAAACTGATGGACAATGGAGACCAGAAGAGAGGAATATAGAAAATGGTCACTAGAGAAAAGAGCCTGTAAAGTCCTCGAGGTCTCTTGCAGAAGACCCTCGGGGATGGGAGGCAGGGTACTGAGGACTGTAGCTTCCAGCCAGAGAGCTGTGGTCCATTCAAGATGTGAAATGATAGCATAAGACTCTGCTAGCGACTTCTTCATAAGCAGCATCTTCTGACATTTGGGAAGCCTTCCAGTCATACAGGTCATCCCTAAACATCCTGGTCATGCAGTTACTGAGGGTCATTCTCACCTCCTCTATTTTCAACGACACAACGCTATCCATAGGGATGGCAGCGTCAGATAGTTGACAGTTATGGAGGATTTTGTCCAAGGTGCCTCCGATATATTTATACTTATTTTTCCCACGGCCACTTGCTGTCAGCCAAGCACCAAAGAGCACAGAACTACTGAATGTTCAGAGTTTTCCCACTGCCATACCCAGTTTCTGCTCCTAGAAGGAATGAAAGATATATACAAACTGTAGGTATCGGGCGCAAAGTGGAAATACAGCTTAAAAATCAAGAGACAAAAAAGAGAGAGAGCGTGGTTAGAAAACCCATGAAGGTGGATATGAATTTACACACATATGCATTTTTACACTTACGCATACCAAATAATCACCTCACTTTTATTTTTTTAAATCAGATTTAATGGGACTTCAGTCTCACCTTTTTATGATCAGGTTGAAAAAATGTTAAATCTCAGTTATATTGAAAATCGCTGTCTCTATCCAAGGAACTGACACAGCACAGACATTATTAGAACCTCCCATCTTCAGTTCACACCAGATGCAATTGTTCTTGCTGGACTCCTCTCAATTTGGCGAGTGTGGTAGGTAGGTTTATTGTGCCAACTGGCCAATAGGAACATGTGGGATTAATCAGGTCACAGTTTGATTGGAGGGCAAAGAGATAAATGGCTGGGCAAGGCCCGCCCCTCTCTCTCTTGTTCTCGGGTGATTGGACCAAAATAAGCTGCTTTAGCTAGTTCTCTGCCTCAACTTGTGAGCTACACTACCTGTGGGACCACCAACCTGTGGATCGTGTTGCTAGAGCTTGAGGTTCATTTAAGACCTACTTTGCCACACTGCTGGTGTGGACATCACTTGAGCTTGAGACTGGTGGATCCTGTTGTCTTGCATTGCTTGAGTTGGATATCCCATTTGGGCCTGCTTCACTGAGCTCCTAAACTACTGACAGTTGGTGACCCACCCTGCTGTTTGCTGCCTGTGGGTGAACTCTGCCTGCATTGCCCGAGGGAAGGCTCGGCTGTCTACTTCCGTGACCTTGGACCCATCAGCCTTTGTGAGTGGAAGGACTTCCAGTATATTGACTGTCCCATGGAAGTGAGTTGAACTGAGCTCTCTGTACTGCTATGTGACTAATTACCTGTTATTTTCCTTTGTGCTGTATAAATCTATCTATCTATCTATCTATCTATCTATCTATCTATCTATCTATCTATCTATCTAATCACATGTGTCCTTGTTTTGTTTATCTAGAGAACCCCACCTAACACAGGAAGCAAGTGAAATTTTGCTTAAACCAGATGTCCATGAACCAATCCCTCACTCAAATTCTACCAACTTCCCAGATCTGGCTTTATTTTCCTATTGTCCGTGGAACCTGCTGACCTCTATCCTCTTCTAAATCCCTGAAAAACGGAACCTCTCTCATTCTACTCATCTCTCATTCCTCAAAGTCATTCTTTACGCTCCCTTTCTAATAAAACTCCATTAAGGATGTCAGGCTTTTGGAAAACAAATGCCGGAGAGGGAGGAACTGGGGGATAAGGAGACTCTATTTGGGGGGGGGGGGGAGGAATAAATAACTATCTCCACAAATGATCCTTTCTCATTTAAATCAAAGAAGCTTGCATACCCTTAGCCAGGCTCAGAACCCTGAAAGACAACAAACGCATCACAGAGAAACAGATGCTTTTACTTCCCAGAGTAAAAAACAGACCTGTATGATTAAGGACTCCTGGCCCAAGAGCAAAGCAACATGCTCAGCAGGTGATTGGTCAATCCTGGATTAAACAACCAAACACCCTACCAGCACCACCCTCCTCCAACAACCCATTATTAGCTAATATGCATAGCAGCTGTGGCTCCCCAGTCAATCCCAATACATCCAGACTCTATAGGACCGGGAGGGACTGTTCCACAAGGTCTCTTAGGCTGTAGAATCTTTAAGGAAGCAGAATACCACTTCCTTCCCCTGCAGAGCAGCTGCAGAGCACTGGGTTCAACATGCCAGCCTTTCGGGCAGCAACCAAAGGCTTAGCACTATATCACCAGGGCTCCTACTGTCTTGACCACACATCCACAAGTGAAAATCTGAAAACTGTAATTTTGGGGGTATTTATTTGGCAGCAAAATCGGCTTGAGTTAACCAAAAAATAATCGCCTCTCTTGTATGTGTGTCTTATGTCATGTGAACCTGTGTTAGCAGAGAAATATTCATGTATCTGATTCTGGAGGGTGACCTTATCCTTGCTCAAACTCACTGCCATCAAGTCAATTCAGACTCATAATGACTTTAAAGGACAGGGTAGGATGGCCCCTGAGACTCGAGCCTTGTATGGGAGTAGACAACCTTGTTTTTCTTCCATATACCTGTTACCTTTGGAAAATCTACACACTTTTTAATTCCCAAAGATCCAAACACAAGGGTTTTGGAAAAGTCATTGTGGAACTGCGCTTCAAGCCTACTGGCTCATCTAGAGAACCATTTCACAGACCCAGGTCACCTCTTCCCAACCACGGGGAACTAGAAGACCACAGCAGGCAGGCAGAGGAATTGCTATTGAGGTTGTTTAATCTGAAGGCCTGCTCTCTCTTGAGACTGCCAGGAGCAATGAACTGCAAGGAGAGGCTGGGACCCACGGGTTCTCTCCCTGCTGTCTAAGTCTGCTGCACGAGGAAGCAATAAATCCAGGATAACAGCAGCTTCCTTCCTTAGGCTGGGCTCTGTTCACACATTGAGAACAGAAGGGGAAGGTGAGGATGTTGTCTGTGTCCTTGAGATAAAGGTGAGAGTAGGGAAGGCAGAGTGTTACCACCCTGCTTCCCATCCTGCAGCTCATTAACAGAAAAGGATTGTTGGGAGGGCGTTTATCCAGGCCTTGCAACTCACCAAGGGGGTTTTGCCACGTAGAGACCACATGCTAATTAGAGCTCAGTTTTATATGAAAAAAGAAGATGTAGTTGGGGAAAAGGAAGCAGGGAAGCAAATGAAATGGGGAGGCATTTCAATATGAAATGTATTTCTTTATCTGAGAAGACCAGAGCTAATTCCCAAAAGGAAATGCCCTACGAGAAAATGCACCTAGAGATGCAGACAAGGGTCTAAAAAAATCAAGAGACAAAGCGCTTATGTGTGCCGATCTCCTTGCGGCTATTTCACAGTGGGAAAGACATCTGGGGTTATGTTCACAGCTTGAAGAAGCATCCATAACAAGAGGACTTTATTGTATAAGAAAATGTTCATGTGAGCTGCTTTAAATGCATTGATGAACAAGTGAAGTGTGGATAAGTACATAAACAAGCACAATGTGCAGGTGGAGTCTTGGGTGGTGTACATGGTGAACATGCTTGGCTGATGACCTCAAGGTTGGAGCTTCAGGTCCACCCAGAGGTGCCTCAGAAGAAAAGCCTAGGGAGCTAATTAGAAATAAGCAATTAATGAAAATCTTACTGATCGCATTCCTATGCTGTGATATAAGGGGCTACCATGGCCTGAATCTACTTGATGCCAACTGGTATATGCGCGCACGCGCACGCGCGCACACACACACACACACACACACACACACAAAACATGCTTATCTTGGAGATGTTCAGTATGCTTTTTACACCAAGGAACTTTGGTGTCATGGTGGTTATGAATTGGGTTCCTAACTGCAAGGTCAACAGTTGGTGAGCAGTTTCTCCTGGTCCATGGGAGAAAGATGAGGCTTTTTCATTTCTATGAAGAGTTAGTCTTGAAAACTCACAGGAGCAATTCTACCCTGTCCTATAAGGCCACTATCTGTGCATCTGGATCGACTCAATGGCAATGAGCTTGGAGTTACTGTAAACTTGTAGGAACTCACCGCCACCTTGGAATCTTTCGTCATCATCCGAGAACTGAAATCTCTGTGCCCTGGCCATAGATGCCTCAGGCTGTCATAGCAGATGCCACAGAGTCGGCGCTTTCAAAGAATGGACATTTATTGTCTCACAGTTTGAAACCTAAAAGTGTGAATTAAGGGGGTCTGGAGGGCTATACCCTCTCTCTGTTGAGTCTTTGTCCCTTCCAACTTCTGGTGGCCCCAAGTGTCTCTTGCCATTCCTCAGCTATCGCTGCTGAGTGCTTTACCAGTGTGCCACGATGGCTTCTCCGTAGGTGTTTCTTCACCTGGTGTCATCCCTCTTTGGGACCCTCTGTTATGACACTACTCAGAAAGGATTAGGACTCACCCAACTCCATTCTGACTTTAACTGATAACATCTTCAGAGCAAGACCCTCTTTCCAATCAAGGTCTCATTCTCACAGGTTAGCTCTTGGGGGGTGTGTGCATGCCTGTGTGTGTGTGTGTGTACACAATTTAATCCACAGAGACTTTTTTGCTAACAGTATTATTAGTGGAATGCTGGCTCCATAGAGCACATTTTCATGAAGCAGGCTGAGGAGGAGGTGCGATGCTCACCGGCTGATTTACTCAATAAGTCATGGCAATATTTAGGGAAAATTCCCATTTTTCTCTCCAGAAGGTGTGGTAGCAGGATGGGCCTTCTATCCTCTCTATCACACCAGGGGTCCACGCACAAGCTGCCGAAGGAGCCCCTGGCCTACTTTCACCTGCTGCTGGGTTCTCCTCTGACCTTTCCTCCAGCTCTTTGCTAATTGTCTTCACACTAGGCTTCTGACTGTTGTTATCTCACCTTTCCTGGCTGCCACCTAGGACCATCTTCTGTTTACCCTTGGTTTGTTTTTCGTTTCCTGGCTTTGGAAAGTCACCCAACTTACTCCCTTGTTTGGTTCTCAGAGCTTATCTCTGGCTCCATTCCGTATCCTCCACCCACTCAAAGCTCTTTCTCAGGGATGCTCTGTTCCTCTGCTCTCGGCTCTAGCTCCTTCCGTCTATGCCACCCTGTCCTATGCAGGCTCTCCGGGATTACGGAGATAGTTAGAGGCCAGAAACTGCCATACAGTTTGAATTCTCTGTAAAGTCTATGCATATTCATGGGCATTATGTAATGGATCATTAATAATATTTGTAGAACTGATTATCAATTAAATTAGTTTTCAAACTAGTCATTATCATAGTCTTGAAAATATTTTAGTAACTATTCTTTAGGTTTATTGCTAAGTATTTTACTTATTGGGTAGCTATTATAAATCGTATTGTTTTCCTTATTTTCTTTTTAGAATTCCCTTTATTGGGGTAAAGGAATCTAATTTTTTCATCTTCATCTTGTACCCTGCCAATTGAAGTATCTTTCCATTAGTTTCAATGGTTTCCTTGTTCAGCTTGTGGGACTTTGAAGGTATAGGAACATATAATTCACAAATTGGAATCATGCTACTTCTTCCTCAATAATTTGGATGTTATTTTTCCATTTTATTGTCTTATTGCCCTGGCTAGGACTTCTAATACAATTTTGAATAGGAGCAGTGATAGACTATCTATTTATTGTTCAAAAGGAGAATAATTTCATTCTCTCTCCATTAAAAATATTATTGGCTGTTGGTTTTGCATATATGCACCTAATTATGTTGAGGTATTTCTCTCTTACATTGTATTGAGAATTTTAAAAAATCATTTTATTGGGGGCTCATACAACTCCTATCACAATCCATACATCCATCCATTGTGTCAACCACATTTGTACATTTGTTGCCATCATCATTCTCCAAACATTTGCTTTCTACTTGAGCCCTTGGTATCAACTCCTCATTTTTCCCTCCCTCCCTGCTCCTCTCTCATGAATTCTTGATAATTTATAAATTATTATTTTGTCATGTCTTACACTGTCTAACATCTCCCTTCACCCACTTTTCTGTTGTCCTTCCCCCAGGTGGGGGTTATATGTAGATACTTGTAATCGGTTCCCCCTTTCTACTCTACCTTCCCTCCACCCTTCCTGTCTCATCACTCTTACTCACCACTGGTCCTGAGGGGTTAATCTGTCCTGGATTCCCTGTGTTTCCAGTTGCTATCTGTACCAGTGTAAATTCTCTGGTCTAGCCATATTTGTAAGGTAGAATTGGGATCATGATAGTGGTGGGGAGGGAGCATTAAAGAACTAGGGGAAAGTTGTATGTTTCACATTGCTACACTGCACCCTGACTGGCTCATATCCTCCCTGCGGCCTTTCTGTAGGGGATATCCATTTGCTTACAGATGTCTAGTTGCTCACTCCACACTCCCCCTTATTCACAATGATATGATTTTTTGTTCTTTGATGCCTGATACCTGATCCCTTAAACATCTTATCATCACACAGGCTGGTATGCTTCTTCCATGTGGGCTTTGCTACTTCTCAACTAGATGGCCGCTTGTTTATCTTCAAGCCTTTAAGCCCCTAGACACTATATCTTTTGATAGCCGGGCACCATCGGCTTTCTTCACCACGTTTGCTTATGCCCACTTTGTCTTCAGCAATCTTGTTGGGAAGGTGAACATCATGGAATGCCAGGTTATTACAACAAAGTGCTCTTGCATTGAGGGAGCACTTGAGTGGAGGCCCAATGCCCATTTTGTGCTGAGAATTTTATCAGGAAAGTGTGTTAGATTTTATCAAATGCCTTTTCTGCATTGATTAATGTTGTAGTATGGTTCTTTTAATTTTTATTTATGTAGTGGATTGTTATTATTGTCGAACCATTCTTGCATACCTGGTTTGAATCCCCCTTGGTTGTGATGTATTACTTTTTTGATATGGTGTTCAATTCTATTGGCTAAGATTTGTTGTTAATTATTATGGTTATGTTCACAAAGGATATTCATCCATAATGTTCTTTTTTAGCACTTTGTTTGAATTTAGGGTCAGGTTTATGCTGGTTTCATAGAATGAATCCACGAATATTCCTTCCTTTTCTGTGTTATCTAAAAGCTGGAATCAGATTGGTGTCAGCTAGTCTCTGAAGGGTTGCTGGAGTTTACCAGCGAAGGCATCAGGACCAGGAGTGTTCGTGGCTGGAGCTTTATGACTTCTTCACTTGCTTCTGTTGTTATTGGTCTGCTCTGATTTTTGACCTCAGGGTGTGTTAGTTTAGGTAGGTTGTGCGATTCTAGAAATTTGCCTATTTCTTCTAGATTTTCAAATTTGGTGGAGTACAATTCCTCACAGTATTCTCCTATTATTCTATATATTTCCATTGGTTCCATTGTAACATCACTCATTTTACTCCTAATTCATGTTATTCTCATCTTCTCTTTATTTTCCTCTGATAAATTTGCCTGTGGTCGGTCAATATTGTTATTTTTTTCCCTGAGAACTAATTCTAGACTTGCCTATTCTTTCTATAGTTTTTCTGGTGCTGTTTCACTTGTTTCTGCTCTAATGATTATCCTTTCCTTTTCTGGAGATGGTAGGCTTTTGTTGTTCTTTTCTTCTTTTATCTTTAGTCAACTAGTCCAAAGGTCTCATAGACTGCGTGAACCTCTATCTCCACAACCGTGACACCAGAAGAACTACAACTGCTAAGCACACCGAAATGGATCACAATAGAACAGCTGTTCTCAACCTGTGGGTTGCGACGCCCTTGGGGGTCCAGTGACCTTTCACAGGGGTCACTTAAGACCATCTGAAAACACATATTCCCGATGGTCTTAGGAACCGAGACACCGCTCCTCTGTCTTTATCCAGGAGGGGGTCCGCCCACATGCAGATACGCCCACATATGAGTAACGGGTGTGAAGACTGTTACCCATGCCACACCATGCTTCAAGACAAAATTTCATTTATTTGTAATTAGAAGTAAATATTTCATAATATATAGTTACATATTATTTTGTGATTAATCACTAGGTTTTAATTATGTTCCATTTGTAATGGTGAAAATACATCCTGCATATTGGATATTTACATTATGATTCTTAACAGTAGCAAAATTACATTTGCGAAGTAGCAACGAAAATAATTTTATGGTTGGGGTCACCACAACATGAAGAACTGTATTAAAGGGTCATGGCATTAGGAAGATTGAGAACCACTGCAATAGAGGATCCTGTATAGAGTAGGAGAAAACTGTGAAACAAAACTAAAAATCACACAAAGGACCAGAATTACTGGTCTGAAAGACAGTGGTAGAGACCCTGAGATGAGGCTCCCTCTACATCTAGAAATGAACTCATCCCTGTGGCTCAGTAAATAGTATACAGTGAACCAACTGTAACAACAGGGGAGTTTGCATGTCTTAGAATAATCAAGCACGTGAGATCAAGAAGGAAGCATTTTTCTGAGGACAAAATTCAGCCAGCAGGAAGGAGTAGTAATGAGGGAAGAATGAAAATGGCGAACACTGGGAGGAAGTGGAATAACCCAGGCTACATTATTTGGATTATAATAGGTGACGTGAAGCAGAATGTGTATGAATTGTTGAATGCAAAGCCGATTTGCTCTAAACATCTTCACCCAATTCAGACACACGTATCTTTAAAGAAAATACTTAAATAAGCCTGGACTTGGAATTTCTACAAAATGAAGTAAGATTTGCTAGAATGGAAGCTATCAGAGAGCATAGCAAAACAGAACTTTGTACAGGTCTGGAACTGAGCATGCCTCTGTAGTAGAATAAGCAACTTTTTAAAAGACCCAAGTGGTAGCATTTGCCCAGTGACCAAGTTCCGAGGGTTAGGAAACAGGGAGTGGGTGTGAGTAACGGGGGAAAGCAGAATAAGCGTTGGCTCGTGGAGGGGATGGCAATGGGTGAGATGAAGTACACGTGTAGGTAAAGCTCTACCTACACAATTCACGATACATGTTGAAAGTCGGAAAGCAGAGCTTTGTGGCAGGAACCTTAGGAAAATGCTATTGTCATCACTGAAGGACATGGTTTAAAACCTTGAAAGTGAACACAACATAGCCCTGGGGAGGCATGTTTTAGAGGTGAAACTGGAGTAGATGGATGGACTAGATATTATGTTTCTTGTCTAACGCCTTCTCTAGCCTTTGTTTCTGGCAATAGAACCACTCTTTACCATGCTTATATACAAGGTTGACTTCAACTACTGAGGTCTCATCAGTAGAGAACTCCATCCTCTGTTCATAGTGATTGTCTGAGGAAGAAACATATGAAACAGCTAATCCAGTCAGAATTTTCCCTGTTATTGTTTTTGTGTGTGCCAGTGATAAGAGGGGGAAAGCTCTTTCTTTCCACTGCCGTTGCTAAATTGCTAGAATACGAAGTCCTGGTGGACGTAATGGAGAAGCTCAGAGAAAAAGGAAGCTCTCTGGTCCCATTGTTACCCTGAATTTGCCCAGGACGCGAGGTGATGCAGTTTCTTCTTGGATTGATGTAGTTTAAATGCTTGCCCCTTACAACCAGAAGAGCATGGACTGAACTATACCATGGACTGCCCCGTGGCTGTACGGTGTCGCCGAGTTCGTTCAGACTCACAGCAAACCCATGCACAGCAGAACACAGCTCGGCCTGTCCCTGCACCAGGCTCACAGTGATGGTTGTATTTGAGCCCCTTATTGCAGTCACTGTCAATCTATCTCGTTAGGCCGTCCTGCTTCTCTTTGGCCCTCTCTTTTACCAAGCATGCTGTCCTTCACCAGACAGACACTGATTTCTCCTGGTAACATGCTCAGAGGTCATGAGAGGAAGTCTTGCCATTCTCAGCTCTAAAGAGCATTCTGGCTATTTCTCCTCTATGACAGACTGGTGTGGCAGTCCTGGCTATTCCCAATGTTGCCGATATGGACCATTATTATGCGGGACAAATCTGTCTTGGAAAAAGTATGGTCAGAGTGTTCCTTATAAATGTGAATGGAAAAACCTTGCCTTGCCTACATTGGACACGTTACCCCCGGAGAAGGCCACCATGCTTGCTGAAGTAGAGGAAGATGCTCACTCCTGATGGGTTGGCATAGTGACTGCAACAGAGAGTTCCAGCACAGCAGTGATTGTGAGCAAGATGGGGACTGGGAAATGTTCCTTTCCATTGGACATCAGGTTATTATGAGTTGACGCTGACTGATGACTCCAAACGACAACAAATATTGCACAGCCAATGTCTAACTGTGGGGAACATTGTTTTAAGAGCTCAGTTTTGCTCATCCTGTGAAATAAGAGAAGCGTATAAGATCCGTCACTCACAGTCCTTATTGGCCATCATGGTCTCCTGTCAAGTTTCTAAAAATACAGTTGCCTGAACTCCATCGTAGACTTCCTGAGTAAAAAATCTACAGGGGTAGGGCCAGGCAGGCACTTGTACATTTTAACCCTCTTAACAAATTAGTTTCTGACATAGTACATTGTACATTTTAACCCTCTTAACAAATTACTTTCTGCCATTGAGTTGATTCTGACTCATTGTGACCCCATAGGAAAGGTGGAAGTACCTCAAAGGGTTTTTGAGACTGTATAGTTTTACAGGAGCAGACAGACTCATCTTTCTCCCACCTAGTGGCTGGTGGATTTGAATTGCTGAACTTATGGTTAGCATTCCACTGTCTAACCCACTGTAGCACCAGGTCTCCTTTTGATCATAGAAAACCCCAAAATCACTGCCATCGAGTCCCTATTAACTCATAGTGACCTTATAGGACAGGGGAGAACTGCCCTGTGAGTTTCTGAGACTGTAACTGTTTATGGGAGTAGAAAGTCCCATCTGTCTCCTGCAGAGGTGCTGGTGGTTTCGAACCGCTGACCTTGATGATCGCAGGTCAATGCGCAAGCTCTATGCCACCAGGGATCCTCTTCAATAATGGAAGGCATGCTGAAATCTAGATTTTGATAGAATTATGAGGGGCACTGGTGGGAGGATTCGTAGAATGAAGCTTCTCTTCTAATTCAGGCAGTATACAGCTCCTCACCAGGCAGTAGCATGTGCTGTGCTGCGACCGGGCTAGGAGCTTCTGAAGAAACTTGAGAGGGTGAAAATATTGGTGGTGACATGTGCCCCATGTGTCACAAAAGGGTTGAAATGACTGTAGATGATCCTGATGCACAACCAGGATATGTAAGTGTTGACCTTGATCATCTCCGAGAAGAAATGGGAAGCTGAAATCAAGGGCTCAAGTGGGAAGAGAATGCTTTGAAAATGATGATGGTGGCATATGTGCAAATGTGCTCGACACACTGGATGAATGTATGGATTGTGTTAAGAGATGTAAGAGCCCTCAATAAAAGTATTTCATAATAAAGAAGTTTTCTACCCCTAATAGTCAGTCATCTGTGCTAGTTCAGGATCACAGCTGGATTGAATTTTTAGCAGCCAACCTAGTGACAGATGCAGAATCTGGATTTACAGTGTTTAGTTAACTGACATAAAGTAGTTGATGCTGTGCTTGTGGTGATAAGGGCTAATAAAGATGTGCCATCACTATAAATAATTGGGTTTACAGTAAAGCACTACTCATTAATGCATCAATCAATTTTCTTAATGCAGAGACTCATGGGCTGATCTGCCATTATAACAAACTGTTGCTTTTCTTGAGACGGACTTGTTGAAAGGAAGAGTGTGACTGTTAAAAAAAGAAGCGTATAAAAAGTCAGATGCCTCCATTTGCTTTGTGTCCTTGCAAATGTGTGTAGCCACCAGAGGCGGCACATTTCAGTCCTGTCTGGCGTCGGGGCCTAAATGTAAATTAGGGATCTTACACAAGATCAGTGGCCTCAGTGACTTTCCTTAAGTCACCTCTTCTTTCCCAAAGATTCTATTCTGCATTGAAAGGGTATCTTGCTCTCACTAAAAAAAAAAAAAAAAAGCCCACAGAGATCGATCTCATTCCCTACATTCCCCCTTCAGTATGCGGCACAGGGAATTCATTAGGCTGCTAATTGTTTTCCATGGGAGCACTAAGCAGACGAGTGGACTTGGAATCTTTGTCTAGAAGACTGATGCCTTGGTCACTTGGTCTCGTTATGCTGCCCCCAGGCCCATCCCGCAAGAGTCGTGGGATGGCTGCAGCGCCTCAGTGGGCTTTCAAAAGCTGATGTTCGCTTTATGCTCTGGGGGCTCCAGGTGGGCCATGGCCACAGAGGGAAGGAGCAGTGGTCATATTGTTCTGGAATGATTGGTGAAGACCTTTGGGGAAGGGGTAAGAAGGCTGCAGGAGGACAGCTACCTAATAGGCAGAAAGGACAAAGCAAAATAGGAGGCAATTTGCAGCTAAGGAAATCACTATTTTTGAAATGTTAGAGTAGACTGTCAGCCTTGACAATTTTTTTTTCCCTCTTCCAGATTCTAAGGAAACAGGGGTGAGTAATTTCAGGCAGTGACTGTCATTGTCAAGATAGTTCTGTAATTAGAGAAACACAAAATATGTCTCATTTAGAGGCACCTCATCTACAGACCCTGAGGCAGCCATCAGTTAGAAAAGGTTAATGAAATCGGACCCGTCAGGCGATGGTGCTGAGGCAGAAGGCTGCGGCCATGTCCGTGATTGGAGCGGACTCTGTCATGCTGAAAACACAAGCTTTGCTGGAATGCAAATCTGGGAGCACAAATGGAGCTGGGAATAGGCAACCCATTGAACAGAGGGCAGAGGGGAAAGTCTAACCAAAGTGCCATGCTCTCACTAGTCAGATTTTAAAAGATATGTTTTGCTCTTTTAAATGTATGGAATCAGATAGGTAGATAGATAGATAGATAGATAGATAGATAGATAGATAGATAGATAGATAGATATGGATTGAGGGGGAGGAAGCAAGATCTTTTGTTTAGATTTTATTGTAGATGCAATCCATTTTAACTCGTGTGTGAATCTAATGACATAATTTAGCAAGGCATCAGAGGGTCTAAGCAGTGATTGTTTAATAAGCAAGTTCAAATTTTAACTACCATATATATTTGTGTAAAAGCCAAGTTTTTCCCAGCACATTAAAAAAATCATTTTACTGGGGACTCATACAACTCATCACAATCCATATGTACGTCAATTGTGTAAAGCACACTTATACATTTGTTGCCCTCATCACTCTCAAAACATTTGTTTTCTGCTTGGGCTCTTGGAATCAGATCCTCATTTTTCTTTTCTTTTTTTCTTCCCCCTCCCTCCCTGCTCCCCCTTCCCTCATGAGCCAATGATAATTTATAAATTATTATTGTATCATATATTACACTGCCCAACATCTCCCTTCACCCACTTTTCTATTGTCCATCCCCCAGGGAGGAGGTTATATGTAATGTAGATCCTTGTAATCCCACCTTCACTCCTCCCTCTTGGTATCACCACTCTCACCACTGGTCTTGAGGGGTTCATCTGTCCTGGATTCTCTGTGTTTCCAGTTCCTATCTGCACCACTGTACATCTTCTGGTCTAACCAGGTTTGTAAGGTAGAATTGGGATCCTGATAGTGGGGAGAGAGGGAGGAAGCATTTAAGAACTAGAGGAAAGTTGTGTGTTTCATTGATGCTACACTGTACCCTGAGTGACTCATGTCCTCCTCACTACCCTTCTGCAAGGGATGTCCAGTTGTCTACACATGGCCATTGGGTCCCTATCACACACCCCCCCCTCATTCACGATGATATGATATTTTATTCTTTGGTGCTTGATACCTGGTCCCTTTGACCCCTTGTGATCACACAGGCTGGTATACTTCTTCCGTGTGGGCTTTGTTGCTTCTGGGCTAGATGGCCGCTTGTTTACCTTCAAGCCTTTAAGACCCC
This sequence comes from Tenrec ecaudatus, assembly GCF_050624435.1. Taxonomy (NCBI): domain Eukaryota; kingdom Metazoa; phylum Chordata; class Mammalia; order Afrosoricida; family Tenrecidae; genus Tenrec; species Tenrec ecaudatus. Next base: position 123,371,901 of record NC_134538.1, read on the forward strand.
AGATGCTATATCTCTCAAGAGCGGGGCACCATCAGCCTTCTTCACCACACTTACTTATGCACACATTTGCCTTCAGCGTTTATATGGGGAAGGTGAGCACACAACGATGGTTTTTGTTCTTTGGTCTGCTCCCTGATCCCTTCAATACCTCGTGATCACACAGGCTGGGGTGCTTCTTCCCTGTGGGCTTTGCTGCTTCTGAGCTAGATGGCAGCTTGTTTACCTTCAAGCCTTTAAGCCCTGAGAGGCTATATCTTTTGATAACCAGGCACCATCAGCTTTCTTCACCACATTTGCTTATGCACACATTTGTCTTCAGCAATCGTGTCCGGAAGGTGGGTATCATAGAATGAGAGTTTAGTTGAGCAAAGTGTTCTTGTATTGAGGGAGTATGTGAGTAGAGGCCCAGTGTCCATCTGCTGCCCTACTACTAAACCTGCAAATGTATGCACATAGATCTATTTCCCCCATAACAATAAATATATTTACAGATGTGCTTGCCTGTATATAGGCCACTATGTATGCCCTTTGCCTCCTACTTCTTTCCTCTATTCCCTTTTGCTTTCCTCCTGCCCCACTACCATGCTCAGCTTTCATTTGAGTTTCAGTAATTCCTCTCAGTTACATTACCCTTGATCACTCCCTACCAGTCCTCCCACCCCTCCTTGCCATTGGTTTTGAATCACTTGTTGGTCCCTTTTCCCTGGGTTGGTTAACACTTCTTCCCTTGCCCCACCTCCCACTCTCCCATGTCCCCCCCGGAACCATCTGTCCAGTTGTTTTCTTCTCCACATTGTTTATCCAGCTTATCTTATCTAGATAGACCTGCAGAGATAATAATATGCACATAAAATTGCAGATGGCCTCGACAGCACCAAACAAAGTGACGCATAAAAACAAGGCGACAATGGCAGGAACAACAAACAAACAAACCAAAAACCCAATGACATACAAAATCTAAAAGAAGAAAGAAAGAAAGAAAAGTCTGTCATTAGTTCAAGGTTTGTTTGTTGACCTTTAGGAGTGTTTTCTGGCCAAGTCTGATGGGGTGCCACGCCCTGGCCCAAACGTCTATTTTTGATACTCTGGACTTCCTTGCTTTCTTTCCCCCCCCCCCCCCCCGCAGTTCTGTTGCACGCCCCCAGTGTTTTGCCTCAGTGTGGTGGGGTCAGCTCGGTCAAACATCCCACAATGTGTCTCTGGTGCTGGCCCGTTTAGTGCCATCTATCAGTGCAGGATGTCGCATCTTGCAGTGGGGCCGGCCATATGGCCCTCTCTGTGAATTGGCCGCTCCAAGCCGGGCTATCATCCGCTGAGCATGGTGGGCCCTGGTGTGCTCCACTCCCTTCCTCCCCCTTCAGTTGCTTCAGCTTCCTTCTGGGTGTGGTAGCTCAGTTTCTTTCCCTCACCAGAAGATCTGTTTTCATTTTCTGTGGCACTCCCTTCCACGGTGGGGGTCAGGCTGGTTCTGGTTGGGGCTGGGCATATAGTCCAGTCATTTTGTGGATTCCTCCACACATTACGTTGCCCTCCTGGTTTGGCACCTCATGGTGGGGTCTGTATGTGCATTCCAGTTCTGTGGGGACACAATCAATACTCGCCCCCTGGGTGGATTAGTGCCCTGTTCCCCCATGTCATCATCTCAGTTTCTCCCCATCCCGCTTCTCCCTCCTTCTTCCCCCTTCACCCCTTTTTATGTTGGATGCTCATGTACCTCCCTGGGTGTGGCCTGCTCTCCCCTGACTTCCACCCGTTATTGTGAGATAAGTGTCTATTCTTCTATTCCTGCCATTCCAACACATTTTAATGCAGTTTTTGTGGTAAAATCGGGAGCCTTGGCTGATATTTGGGGTGGCTTATACTAGAGTATATACAGTACCTCGCGATTTGGAAAAATTAGGACTCTCTTACCCAAGAAAGGAAGCTGTAAGCAACTGGGTAAGAAGGAAGATGCTACTTAGAGGGACATAATCTTCATCATTTATTTTGTAAACATGAGAAGTGGTTGGAAACAACTGTCTTCAGGCAGCTGGCTCTGATTTATAAGTGCCCACAGAGGCACCCTGAATGCTAATAAAGGCTCAAGGTCAGAATAACTGATGTACTGCCATTTTATGTGTGATTTTATTTTGTTTAGTTTCTTTCTTTTAAAAAAAAATCATTTTATTGGGGCTCATACAAACTCTTATCACAATCCATACATACATCAATTGAGTAAAGCACCCTTATACATTGGTTGCCCTCGTCATTCTCAAAATTCACCTTCCACTTGGGTTCCTGGAATCAGCTCATTTTCCTTTTTCCTTCACCTTCCCTCCCCGCTCCCCACACCCTCATGAACCCTTAATAACTTATAAATTATTACTCTATCCTATCTTACACTGCCCGGCGTCTCCCCTCACCCACTTTCCTGTTGCCCATCTCCCAGAGAGGAGGTTACATGTAGCTCCCCGAGATCAGTTCCCCCTTTCTACACGCCTTCCCTCCCGATGTCGCCATTCTCACCACTGGTCCTGAGGGGTTCATCTGGCCTAGATTCCCTGTGTTTCCAGATCCCTACTGCACCACTGTGCATCCTCTGGTCAAACCAGGTCCTCAAGGTAGAATTAGGATCATGATAATTGGCAGGGAGGAAGCGTTCATGAACTAGAGGAAGGTTTTGAGTTTCATTGTTGCTACAGTGAACCCTGAATGACTCATCTCCTCCCCGCTACCCCTCTGCAAGGGATGTCCAGCTGTCTACAGATGGGCATTGGGTCCCAATCACGTGCCCCCCTCATTCATGATGATATAATTTCCCCCCCGCCTTTGTTGTTTGAAACCTGGTCCCTTCAACCCTTCATGATCACACATGTTGGTGTGCTGCTTCCATGTGGGCTTTGTTGCTTCTGGGCTAGATGGCCGCTTGTTTACTTTCAAGCCTTTAAGACCCCAGATGCAATATCTCTCAATACCCGGGCACCATCAGCCTTCTTCACCACACTTACTTATGCACACATTCATCTTCAGCGTTTATATGGGGAAGGTGATCCCACAATGATGGTTTTTGTTCTTTGGTGTTTGCTCCCTGATCCCTTCAACACGTCATGTTCACTTAGGCTTGTGTGCTTCTTCTCTGTGGGCTTTGTTGCTTCCGAGCTAGATGGCCACTTGTTTGCCTTCAAGCCTTTAAAGACCTCATACACTGTATCGTTTTGATAGCTGGGCACCATCAGCTTTCTTCACCACGTTTGCTTATGCACCCGCTTTGTCTTCAGCGATCATGTCGGGAAGGTGGGTATCATGGAATGACCGTTTCAAGTCTAGAAATATCACTCCTATTCTTACCACGCCCAAAGCAGCAACTTACAGACCTTTGGCTTTTGATGTAATCACTGGTTTAAAAATATTTTAAGAATGTAAGAAAAGTTCAAAGACATTTAAATTTCCTACAAAACTGAGTGATATGGTCTCCTTATTTCCTTTTCCTCTTTTTACCACCCCCCCCCTTTCCTTTGCATTTTATATTTAGGATATGAAATGACTCTCAGAAAATGTGAGAAGTATGTGAAAATTAGGCTAAAATGGACTTTTGCTTAAGAAAGCATTATTCATCAGCCACAAATAGATGTGATCTTTGAATACTAACACCACATCTCCATCTGGATGTAAGAATAATTTAAAAAGTCATGTTTTAAAGGAAACCAAAGCATTAAGATTCCAATCAACAAGAATAAAGGCATTTGCTCACTATGTAACTTTCCCCCTTTCATTTAACATTCACTCTAATGAAGTCCAGTATGTGCCTGAGTCAGTGGTACCACAGCCAACATTCAACTTGGTCCAAGGATAGGGCTGCCTGTTAGGAGGTCCAGAGGGAGCTGATTGGACATTTAAAAAGAGAGTAAAACCAAACCTGCTGTTATCCAACTGACTCCAAGGAACCCTGGTTGGGTAGTGGTTGTGTGTTGGGTTGTGATCCACCAGGTGAGCAGTTCAAAACCACCAGCCTCTCTGAGAGAGAAAGATGGGGCTTCCTGCTGAAGTTACAGTCTCCAAAACTCACAGGGCGAGTCAAGCCTGTCCCATCGGGTTGCTGCTGTAAGCATCAGCTTGACAGCAGTGGGTTGGGTTGGGTTAGGTTTGAGAGGACCAAGAGTTGCTCCATAGGGGTTCTTAGATTATCCATCTTCGTGAGAACAGATTTCTCCATCTTTCACCTTTGAAGTGGTTGGTGGGCCCTCTGACTTTGTGGTCAGTAGCCCAGTACTTAACCCACTGAGCCAACATGGCTCCTTGAGTTGGACATTACTAATGGTAAAATGATAGTTTATGACTGTCATTTTAAACAGGGTATAAAAGAAGCTCAAACTGTTAAAAGCTAATGATTTGGTTAAAAAAATAACATTTCTAGTTTAAATAGTAATTCTGGTTAGTTACTTTTATTTATTCATTTATTGGTTAATTACTTTTTTTTCTCCTCTCAGTGGACTTTAATGACTGGTGATTAATTATTTTTCAAGAAAGTAGTGAAAATAGTGTCATTTATCATTATTCTCTTTTTTCATTATTCTCTTATTAATAATTATAATTTACCTTACATTAGATTATATCTTATTAATTATTATAATTAGTATCTGAGAGGTCTTCAGCTCAAAGAACCTCAGGTATGCTCCATTTCTATAGACTTGACATCTCATTCAGAAGCTAGGAAATTATCTCTATAGAGAACTCAATATAACTGCAAGATTCTCCCACCTGCAAACATGTCTCTAAGTATCAAAAAGAGCATTCATTCCTGAAATATTTATTAAGCTAAATACTAAGTTTCTAGACTTTGAGGCTGAGGTGCTGAGTAAGTGCAACAGAATGGTCTCTAGAGTCAAGAAGCCCCAAATAAGATATTTACGCACATATGTGTGTTAAATTTAGACATGGAAATTTTTATAAATGCTAGGAAAGTTGAAATCTGCCATTTTAAGTACAGAACTTCTTTTAGGGTCAGCCAAAATTGTCACTGAGCCTAAACTGCAGTGCTACTGCTTCCTCAATCAAGCCTGCTTCCTCTAATTCCTTTCCACAGGTATTGATCTCAAGGATGCTTGTTATTAACATCTGCATACTAAATTCAAATTTTGCTCCTCAGGAAACTCAAACTGTGACATTCCCCCACTGATTAGTCAGATACAGTTTCTAGATGAGAAGTGTTTATATCTCATCATTAGTGGTCATTTCATTAGCATTTTCCTTTGGACTCTCAAGCCTTTGATTTACATTCAGTGGGTCTTTTGCTCCTGGGATTCTCTTCCCGGTGGAAGACTGTTTGAACTGGTGTCTTCTCTCAGCAAATCTCCATAATCTACATTTTTTACTTGGCACTACTGTTGTCAGAAAGTAGAGTCTTCCCACCTTCTCCCTCCCTCTCCACTACCCTCCTGGTATTGATATTCCCATTCCTGTTTCTGGATTCCGTGTGTCATGAGCTCTATCTCTTATCTATACCTGTGCGCATGCTCTGGTCTAGCCTGCAGTGAAAGGCAGGACTGGGGTCATGATAGTTGAGAGTTAGGAAACCTCCAGGAACCAGAGGAAAAATGTGTGTTCTATCGGTGCTGTGCCCTGGTTGACTCATCCCTTCCTTGTGACCCTTCTGTGAGGGATGTCCCATTGTGTACAGATGGGTTTTGGGTCTCTGCTCTGACCTCCTTCATTCTCAACTATATGGTTTTCTGTTTGTTTTATTTCGAGTCTTCTGGTGATTGTTACCAATCCCATTGACACCTCATGATTCCACAGGCTGGTGTGCTTCTTCCATGTGAGCTTGTTGATTCTCTGTTAGATGGCTGCTTGTTTAACTTCAGAACCCCAGATGCTATATCTTTGGATAGCCAGGCACCATCAACTTTTGTCACAACATTTGCCTATGCACCCATTTTGTCTTCAGCAATTATTCCAGAAGGGTGAGCATCACAGAATGCCAGGTTGTTAGAACAAAGTGTTCTTGCATTGAGGGAAGGCATGAGCAGAGGCCCAATGTCCATCCACTACCTCAGTGTATTGCCATATAAATATATGTGCATAGGCCAATACCTCTATTTTTATAAATTAATGTATTTATATATGTACACACCTATGTTTATACCTCTATCCATAGCTTTGCTTCCTAGATCTTTCCTGTTTTCTTTTACCTTCCTCCTGCCCCACCATCATACTTATCCTTCCACCTTTTAGTAATTCCTCTCAGTTAGATTGCTGTTGCTCCAACACCCCCAGTATCTCTATGTCCTCCTTGTTGTTGATTTTAATTCCCTAGTTGTTCCTCTGCCTATGGTGTTGTTTGCTCACCTCTCCCTTCCCCAGCCTCCTTCCCCCCACAAGTCCCTCCAGAACTGTTAGTCCTGTTGCTTTCTCCTTGAGGAGGCAAGAAAGGGGAGAATTGTTTGCAGTGATCAATACATAGCCAAACCCTCACCCACAGGGAGACAAACAACAGAAAGTATGAGGGAAGGAGACAGCGGTCAGTGTAAGATAAGAAAATAATAATTTTTGTAATTGTAAAATAATTGTAATTTATCAAGGGGTCGCAAGGATGGGAGGAGGGGAAAAATGAGCTGATACCAAGGGATCAATAGAAAGTAAATGTTTAGAAAATAATGGTGGCAACATATGTACAAATAGGCTTGATACAATTGATGTATGGATTGTTATAAGATTTATAAGAACCCCCAATGAAATGATCTTTTAATAAAATAAAAAGAAAGAAGGAAAGTGGAATCTTGGAACATCTTACTATTCTGGCCAGGAGTTACACCTGTTTCGTGAGATCGCACAGAAAAGAAATTCTAGTTGAACCATGTGTCTTGCACTTCTAAGAGGAAGTGGAAGAATTGGGTAGGAGATTTACAAGGATGGCTTGTGAAGACAAAATATTATGCAATGTGAAAAGACCTGGAGCTTGAAAAACAACAATTACTAGTACACTCATCATTTCTTAAGCTGAAAGAAACTGAAGAATATTTTCAAGCATCAAGTTGCAATATTGACAGAATCTAATCAGTGAATAACACAGGATGCATCAAAGGAAGATATAAGTAATTCAGAGAGCCATGATACCAAAGCCAATGGATTAAGATCCAGACATTTCAGGAGGTTTTACATGACTAATGGTCTATGGTATTGGAAGAAGTACAGGCATTTTGAAGACAAACAAGGCATTTAACGAATACTGATTGACATGTGTCAACAGGTAGATGTAGTCTGGAGATGTTCACTGGTCCATGGCAAGAAATTTGGAAGACCACTACATGGTCAACCCACTGGAAGAGATTCATATTCACATAACCATCCAGTTGATACTGACTCACAGTGACCCTATAGGGCAGGGTTTCTGAGGCTCCGGTGGAGCAAATGGCTGAAACAACTGATTTGTGGGTAGCAGCCCAATACTTAACTTACTGTACCACCTCAACACAAAGAGAACAAAAATCAACACAGCTGGACCAATGAACATCGCAATAGAGAAAATATTGAAGTGGTCAAGGACTTCATTTTGTTTGATTCTACAATCAATGACCATGAACGCAATTAAGCAAGAAATTAAATAATGTGTTGCACTGGGAAAATTTCAACCAAAGACCTTTTTGAAGTACTAAAAAGCACTTTGAAGACTAAGGTGTGTCTGGCTCGAGCATGGCATTTTCAATTGCCTCAAATGTATGTGAAAGCTAGACAGTAAATAAAGAACATGTAAGAATTGACGTATTTGAGTTGTGCTGGCCAAGAATATTGCATACCATGGACTGCCAGAACAAACAACTGTGTCTTGGAAGAAGTACAGCTGGAATACTTCCTGATGACTGACGAGGACAAGACTTTGGACATGTTACCAAGAGGGACTAGTTCCTGGAGAGGTCAGCATGCTTGGTAAAGTAGCAGGGCAGCAGCAAAGAAGCAGACTCTCCCAGAGATTGATTGACGCAGGGCTGCAACAAGGGACTCAGACATAGCAATTTCTGTGAAGGTGTGACGGGCCCTGGTGGGGTTTTCTTTGGCTGTACATCCTATGATGAATGAGTTGAAACGGACTGGAAGGCCCTTCACAATAACAGCAACATTTAAGCATAAGGGGTCTTGGTTGCTCAATGGTTAGAGCATTTGCTTGAGAACCAGAAGGATCAGCGCTTCCAATCACCAGAGGCTCTACAGGAGTGAGATGTGGCCGTTGGCTTCAGTAAAGGTTTTCCAGCCTTGGGAGTTCTACAGGCAGCACTCCTCTGTTCCACAGGCTCACTGGGAGTCAGGATCTGTTCCAATGCAGAGCACTTTGGGATAGTTAAGTGTGGTGATTAAGGTCAAGGCAGTGAATACTAGTTCCAGACAAGCAAGGTCATATTCGGCATTATACACGATTACACACATTGCATTCTAAACGGCCCAACCTCACAGGAAGCTTTCCTCTGAGATGAGTTACTATACTGACAAAGTATCTTAGATCATTTACTAGAATAATAATTACAATTTCATTCACGTAGTTAGAAGAGGGACTATAACCTCTATTTCCTTGTTTATAAACAGGTTGATACCACTGTCCCAGATTGTCTCACGGTTTCTTATATTGGTCAAATGTAATTTTTAAAAAAACAGCTTGCTTTAGTAAAAGTATAATGTTAAGCCATTGACATCATTTACAGCCCAGAAACTTATTGGGTTTTAATAGACATGTTTTTAGCGTTTTAAAATTTCATTACCTTCTGATAAATGACAATCTCCAACAGGTTTAACTCCTGGCAGGTTTCATTAATTTACATGAATTGTCAGACCTTGATGGCTTTTAAGTTTGTAATCCTGCTTATGCAAATGCACCAATACGATGCAGACAAGACAACTCCATGTGCATCAGAGTAGAACTGCGTTACATAGAATTTTCAATGTTTTGTATTTTGGAAATCGATCACCAGGCTTTTCTTCCAAGTGCCACTGAGTGGACTCATGTTTCTAACTTCTAGGTTGGCAAGCAAATATGTTAACTGTTTGTATCATTCAGAGATTCCTATGCAAATGTAAGATATTAGTATTATCAATGCTTTAAAAAATACTCCCACTATGACATTGACTATGAGCTCACTAAGCCAAATGCTGTGTCTTCGTCATTATATATCCAAACCTTAGAATAGTGTCTGGAATATTGCAATTCCCAATAAGTTGTTGGTCTGAATTGAATCAACTGATGGGGAAAGGAGTCATTACAACAGAATGGATGGAAAGAAAGAAGCAGGGCCTGGAAATGAAAGAATAAAAATAAAATAGTAGAAATTACACTTCCCCCCCATGAAAGGGAAAGGAAAACTACTGATTAAACAGCAAGTGAACCTAGAGACATGGATCCAGGACGGAGTCTAGGCTCCAGGGAATGAAGTTGGGGGAAGAAACAGTAGCGCACGTCTTCTAAAGCTCAATCACTGAACTGTCTCTGAGTATTGTTATTTGAGTACAATTGAGTACAAAGCGCCCGAGTATTGTTAATTGACAGGTTATAGCCTGGATGATGCTCGGTGACTAGAGGTGATATGCTAGATGTGGGAGCAGTGTCTGGTGTAGGATTATGACATCAAGTTGCTCTATTGCTGAGAGGCCTGCTTCCAGATTCTGATGTTCTGCTCACCTGCGAAGTGCCGGCCCTGGGACTCAGGCACCCAGTCTTGTGTGCAGTGCTGTCAGCCAACTAGGTGGCATGGTCAGGAATTGTCACCCTCCAATCTCTACTTCCATTTGACATTCACAACCAGGTCTTCGACCTACCTCAGTAGCTCACAATGTTTCCATGATACGCATACGTTTTTATCAGCTACTTCTTCCAAAGCCAATTTCTTCTTCAATTTATGACTTGATGTAAAGAAGACTAAACTCCTCATGTCTGGACCAATAGGTAGCTTCATGATAAATGGAGAATAGGTTGAAGTCATAAAGGATTATGTCTTGCTTGGATCCACAATCAATGTTCAAGTAACCGTGAAGAGTTCTGAAGACAAGTTACACTAGGTAAATCTACACAGACCTCCTTAGAGCATTGAGAAGCAAAGATGTTACTTTGAGGACTAAGGTGCACCTGACCCAAGCCATGATATTTTCAAATCCCTCTTATGCATGTGAAAGTTGAACATTGAGTAAGGAAGCCTGAATAATCAATGCATTCGAATTGTGCTGGAGAAGCAGATTGCAAATACCATGGACTGTCAGAAGAACAGACCAATCTGTCTTAGAAGCAGCACAGCCAGAGTACTCCTTAGAGGCAATAATGGGGAGACTTGGTCTTACATTCTTTGGACATGTCGGGAGAGACCAGTTCCCGGAGAAAGGACCTCAAACTTGGTGAAGTGGAGGGGCAGTGAGAGAGAGGAAGGCCCTCAAGGAGACGAATTGACACAGTGGCTGCAGCGACCATGGGCCCGAGCGTAGGGACAATTGTGGGGCTGGTGCAGGATGGTGCAGTGGTTCCTTAGCTCGTGCACAGGGTCACTAGGAGTCAGCACTCAATGACTCACCACAGCCAAATGGCTCACAAGAGCGATTTGGCCTCCTTCAGCATAGACCCCAGTCTTGACTGGACTATATTACTGCACACCTGTTACATTGAGTTCACCCCTCCCTTACATGAGCCACACTTGTTTCCAACGAAATTAAAACGACAACTCCGAGGATTCATCTTCATCCTCTTACGTCCCTGCCCCTGTCCCTGCCCTTGCTTCCGTCTAGGGCCTTTCTCACACTGCCTTTCTTCCAAGACGACCTACTCCACTCCCGCCTCGGGACGACCTCCCCACTCTTCTCCAGTGATCATTAACAATTTGAATGGTGGTTTATTTTTGTTTTGGAAATATGGAGCTTGTTTTTGATTTTATGAATGTTCCAGCAGAGAAATGAAATGATTTAAAAAAAATCATTGCCTCAAGAGTAGCTTCTCTGTCTAGGAAGATGACTATAATTTTGGGAAAGATCTGTGTACTGTTTGGAGGAAGGAAGGTGATGCCTACATCCACCACGATGTTTACCATCAACAGGATAGGTGTCTTGGAAAAATTGCCTCCACTGAGATCATAGTTTCTCAAACTTACCTGGCCTACAACCCCCTTTTCAGAACTCTAGGGTTCAACTCGGCGATGGGCTTGGTTTGAGGGTTCCTTGCTACAAGGTTGTTTTAGACAGGGTTCTCTAAAGAAACAAAACCAGAATGCTAATAATTATATATATATATTTATACAGATAGATATATAACATAAGAAATAAACAGTTAATTAAATTATAAAGCAGTACAAAATGCTTGGTGCAACTCACTCCGGTGAGACAGTTGTGAGACACTGGCAGTCCTTCAAGTCTTGAGGGCCGCTGGGTCCTCCTCTGTAGAGCAATTCAGGCTATCCTGGCACAGGCAGCAAACAGCAAGGCAGGTCACCCACAGTCAGCCAGATGACAGGGTCTGACAGTCCCCAGCTCAAGAGATGTAAATTCCAATGGTGTGGTGAAGCAGGTCTTGCAGGAATCTCAAGTTACAGCGACACCGTCCATGGGTTAGGTGTCCCACAGGTAGGGTAGCTTGCAAATTGAGGCACAGAACAAGCAAGGCAACCGCACACTGGTCCGATGATCAAAGAGCAAGAGACAAAAAAGGCGAGGCTCGCTGAGCCATTTATCTCTCCGCCCTTCAATTAATCCCACATGTGTTTATTGGCCAGGTTGGCACAATGAACTAACTACCTCAAAGGGTAAAGTTGAGTTCTTGCAACAGAATCGATATGATGCCTAAAGGCTAAAATTAAAATCCAGTATATGTTCCCTTTTTTGAAAGTTTTCTGACACACCGCCTTGAGTTCTCCTGTTTATTTGAGCCTCTCTGATCCTCTCCACTAGATTGGAAGCTGCTTAAAAATATACCCATGCTATTTCTTTGGCTGAATCTCATAATGTACTTGATACGATGAAAAAGTTGAATTTCTGAATGAATGACAGGCATTTATCCAAGAAGGATTTTTAAATGCACCAGATGAGCAGCCAAAAATCTAGAAATGATTTACATAGTGGAAAGGCTATTTCTATGTCTTTTCTTCTCAATGCTGTATATTGATTTATTAAAAGTTTATTCCACAGAGGCACTATAATAATAATAATAATAGAACTCCAACTTTTTAAAAAGACTTTTTAAGGAGACACTGGCTCTTTGATGGAAAGGCCTCCCAGGTTTGCAGCTTCCACCCAGCCTTCGTGCAGTGCTTGGCACACAGGGGAACTGCTCGACAGATAATAGTTGAAGGAATGATAAATAAATGAGCTTCCTCTTCTGGTTGCAAATAATTTTATTTAAAATATGTTGTTTGAAAACATATGTAAACTTGATTTTCACAATGTTCATAGCTCCATGGTTAATTAAATAACACCCAGGCATATGTTTGCTTGGAGAATGCCAGCATATTTACTGGGAGATAGTTTCTAAAGCAAACATCGATAGAAAGGCCCCATCAGACACTCTGTACATTGTGAGGTAACCCTTTGCCCCCCTCTCCCCACACACATCACATTTCAACCCCTCCCCTAGCAAATGACAGCATTATGATCAAAATGAACACAGGCGGCCTCCAGACAAACATGATGTGCTTTAGAATTTATTTGCAAGTCAGGACTTTTACCTACTTCTCCTCATGGAAAGATTCTTATAAGGAATGGGTAGATTTTAGGTAAACCAAACTGAACTTTGTTTGGAGGAAAGCATCCGTCAAACCTGGCTGATTTGTTTTGGTTGTTGGTTTTCAATCTGAAAAAGAAGGCTAAGTTATACCAGAATTGTTGGGAAATTTCAATATGAGGGGAAATTTCAGGAAGTTTCATTATACAATGATAGTTATTCAACAAAAATATCAAAATGTGATGTTGTTTTTGTTTGACATCTCCTCCGTCTAGGTCTGTACACTTCTGAAAGGGACGTTTCCGTCTCTCTAAGCCTTCCCCAAAGACTTCTCGTCTCTGACTTACCCAGCACTCGCAGCAGCACCCTTGAGGGGCTCAAATCGTGTCCCTTTGAAATGTTCTTTGGGTCTAGGGAACAGAAAAAGCCTGAACGAGTAAGACCAGGGATGTGGGTGGACGGGATTAAATTCTGATGGGATTTGGTATCGCCAATGCTGCTCTTGAAGCATGAGCTGGTATATTACCATAACAGACAGAGATAGATGAGAGAGAGCCAACAATCCTGGCCTTTGTCTTCCTAATGCACCTATCCATTTTCTTAAAAAAAATTCTTCATAACAACCCCCGCCCCCCCCCACACACACACTGGTTGTCCTATGTCCCTGGAGAAAATCTATCCACATGATCCTTGTGGAATCTCAAGACACCACTCAGCATCATTTGCAGAGCTGGCCTCTCTCCCTTGCGCCGGCGGGCAGATCCTCTCCAGGAGCGTCTTCAGTCTCGAGTTGGTTGCTGTTGTGAGGTGCCATCGATTGAGGTGTGACCCACAGCGACCAGAAGAACAACTGGGGAGGAAGGGCCAGTCCGCTTCTCCTCTTGAAAAAGCCTTACGCTTTCACCCTTGAAATCTGTTGATCCTGTCTGGAAAGCTATTCCTTACCTATCTTCTAAACCTGGATTTCTTGGATAAAGGGATCTGGAAAGTGTATACACGCTAAGGTGCATTTTCCTGGGGAGGGCGTCTTCAGTTTTTATCAGCTCCTCAAAGTAACAAATCCCCGCTGATTTCAGAATGGTTGAGAATGGAAGGTCTGAGCAGAGCCTGCTTCCACAGTTCTTCCCTGTCTGCAGCTCCGAGGGCTTCGAGTCTCGAAGGTGCAAGTTCTGATTGTTTTTGCCACAGGCCCGAGTATTCTTAGTGGCACCGAGGGACAGGAAGGAGGAGATGAATAAGCTATTTTCTCTATAAGAAACACTGCCTGGTCCTGCACTGTCCTCCCAATAGTTCTTCTGCTTCAGCCCATGGTGGCAGCCCCATATCAATCCATCGCTGCCTCTCCACTTTACCAAGCACGGTGTCTCTCTCCAGGGACTGGTCTCGCCTGACACGGATGTGAGACCATGTCTTGCCAACCTTGCCTTCAAGGAACAGTCTGGCTGTGCTTCTTCCGAGACAGATCTGTTTGTTCTTTCAGCAATCCTTGGGACTTTCAATATTCTTTTCCAGTACTACATTTCAGATGTATTGATTCTTCTTTGGTCTTCCTTATTCAATGTGAATCTGGTCTTTTCTAAATGGAGAAAGTCAAGAAGCCCTGGCACCGATCATGCATTCCACTACTATTGAGGGCAGTCCCACTCCTAGTGAGCCCACAGGACAGAGTAGAGCTGCCTTTTGGGCTTCTGAAGCTGTAAATCTTATCCAGAGCAGACAGCTTCATTTTTGCCCAATGGAATGGCTGGTGGGCTTTCAGTTAGTAGCTCATCACTTAACCTGCTGTGCCACCATGACTTCTTTAGATCATATATAGCTGTTAATCACTGTATTGATTAATTTGTACCTATTAATTAATTCATTTGTACCTATTAATCTAAACATAAGGCTTCTATTCTGCAATTTACCTAATAATCTGAATTTTCTGATTAGTATATTTTATTTGTTAACTACATGAAACATAAAGCACGTGTCTTGTGTTTTATGAATAGTAGAAGTGTGAAAATCAGTCCTCAACTCCAAAATACCCTTCTAAGTGCTCGTTCATTAAAAATAAAATGATGAGATTAGAGAGAATAAAAAAGATTCAAGGACGCATTTCAGATTGCCTTGCAAAGTTCGTAAGCAGCAGTTTTCACTATAGAACCTTCACTGTAAAGCCAAAGAACTGGAAAACAAATGGTAGCAGCCAGGAACAGTTGATAGTGGCAATTAATATTCATAACAACTATCATATAGCTATAAAATACTACTGATTGTTATAGTTAGTATATAAAACCCAATTGACTTCCTTGGGATTAGCATAGTAATGCCTTTATAGTCTGAAATTATTTTATAGAACTATAATCATGCTGGCCTAAATAAAAAGAGAATTTGCACCAGAAAAATATGAAGCCATTTACTTACATTTTCCATTTTATTAAACTGAAATGGGTCCTATCTAATTCTCTATCACATAGTTCTGTCAGAATTGTAAAAACTTAATGGAAAATGAAGTACTGACTAAGGTGTTATACTAAACCAACCCGCCCCATCCCCCTCTGCCATTTCGTCAATTCCAACCCATGGTGACCCTATCGGGCACAGTAAACAGCTCGTTTGGTTTCCAAGGATGCAAATCTTGTATGGGAGCAGAAACACTCATCTTTCTCAGTGAAGCAGCTGGTAGCTTTGAACAGCTAACCTTGCAGGCAGTGCTCCAATGCATAACTGAGGGCACTTGCCACCAGGGCTCCTTAAGCTGTGGTACTGAAGCGTCATATAAACAGCAGAGGTTGGTACTGCAGAAATAGCTGTTAACAAGAAAATAATCTATACGATGCTTTCTGGAATGGAGGACACATAAAAGAAAAGTCTCAAAAGGCAAAGCAAATTCCCAGGTTCTAAGAGCTAGCTAGAGACTATTTTGAGTTGATTGGATGGAGTAAACGATATATTTTAAGTAGTGAACTTCCTTTCTCACTTGGAGGTTATTTTATTGTTTTCTGTGTTATTGTTGTTGTTAGGTGTCATCAAGTTGGTTTCAACCTATAGCGACCCTTTGCACAACAGAACGAAACACTGCCCAGTGCTGCCCCATCCTCACAATTGTTCCTGTGCTTGAGGCCATCGCTGCAGCCACTGTGTCCATCCATCTCCTCGAGGGCCTCCCTCTATTGCTGCCTCTCCACTTTATCAAACACGATGTCCTTCTCCAGGGACTGGTCTCCCCTGACAGTCTGTCCAAAGGCTGTGAACAAAGTCTGGCCATCCTTACCCCTAAGGAGCACTCTGGATGTACCTCTTCCAAGAGAGATGTGTTTGTCCTTTTAGCAGTCCTGGATACTTTCGATAATCTTTTCTTTTCTGACACTACAGTTTATATACATCAATTCTTCTTTGTGGGCCTTCTTTATTCAATAGGCAACTTTCACATGCAGATGAGGCAATTGAAAATATCCTGACTTGGGTCGGGTGCTCCTTAGTGCTCAAAGCAAGACCCTTACTCTTTTTTTTTTTAATTTATTTATTTACATTTTATTAGGGGCTCATACAACTCTTATCACAATCCATACATATACATATACATACATCAATTGTATAAAGCACATCGTACATTCTTTGCCCTAATCATTTTCTTTTTTTAATTTATTTTTTTAATCTTTTTATTGGGGCTCATAAGGCTCTTATCACAATCTGTACATACATCAAATGAGCAAAGCACCCTTATACATTCGTTGCACTCATCACTCTCATAATTCACCTTCCACTTGGGTTCCTGGAATCAGCTCGGTTTCCCTTTTTTTCCCCCCATCCCCCTCCCTCCCTGATCCCACCCCTGGTCCCTTGATAGTTTATAAATAATTATTATATCTTATCTTATACTCCCCGGCGTCTCCCCTCACCCGCCTCCCCCTTGACAATCTCCCAGAGAGGAGGTTACACATAGATCTCCGAGATCGGTTCTCCCTTTCTACATGCCCTTCCCTCCTGGTGTCGCCACTCCCACCGCTGGTGTTGAAGGGTTCGTCTGTCCTAGATTCCCTGTGCCTCCAGATCCCCACTGCACCACTGTACATCCTCTGGTGCAACCAGGTCCGCAAGGCAAGGTAGGATTGGGGTCATGATGATTGGGAGGGGAGGAAGCGTTCAGGAACTAGAGGAAGGTTTTGAGTTTCATTGTTGTTACACTGAACCCTGTGTGGCCCATCTCCTCCTCACTACCCCTCTGGAAGGGGTGTTCAGCTCTCTACAGGTGGGCATTGGGTCCCCATCATGCACTCCCCCTCTTTCCCGGTGATGTGATTCTCACCGCCACCCCATCTTTGATGTTGGAGACCTGGTCTCCTCTGTCCTTCATGGTCACCTATGTTGGTGTGCTGCTTCCATGTGGGCTCGGTTGCTTCTGGGCTAGATGGCCGCTTGTTTGCTTTCAAGCCTTTAAGTCCCCAGATGCTATATCTCTCAGTAGCCGGGCACCATCCGCCTTCTTCAACACACTTGCTTATGCACACTTTCGTCTTCAGCCATTATGTGAAGAAGGTGATCACACAATGATTGTTTTTGTTCCTTTGTATCTGCTACATGGTCCATTCAACACCTTGTGTTCGCTTAGGCCGTGTGCTTCTTCTCTGTGGGCTTTGTTGCTTCTGAGCTAGATGGCCGCTTATTTGCCTTCAAGCCTTTAAGACCCCAGACGCTATATCTTTTTTTGATAGCCGGGCACCATCAGCTTTCTTCACCACATTTGCTTACACACATGGCTGTCTTCAGTGATCATGTCGGGAAGATGGGTATCCTGCAATGGCTGCTTAGCAGGGCGAGGTGCTATTGTATTGGGGGATTATGCATGAGGAGGCCCAATGTCCATCTGCTACCCTATTACTGAACCTATAAATATATGCATATAAATCTATTGCCCCCATAATCATAAATATATTTACATATGTACATGTCTGTATTTAGGCTTCTCTGTATGCACTTTGCCTCCCACTCCTTTCCTCTATTTCCTTTCGCTTTCCTCCCAACCCATTACCATGTTTGGCCTTCATTCTAGATTCAGTAGTTCCTCTCAGTTACCTTGCTCTTGGTCACTCCCTTCCAGTCCTCCCCTCCCCTCCCTCCTCTGGTTTAGAACCATTCGCTGTTCCCTTGTTCCTGTGTTGGGCGACACCTCCTCCCTTCCCCTACCTCCCACACTCTCATGTCCCTCCAGGACCGTTGGTCCTGTTGTTTTCTTCTCTCATTATTTGTCCAGCCTATCTTGTCTAGGTGGACCTGCTGACATAGTAATATGTGCATACAAATGGTTATGACTTTGACTGCACCCAAGTGGCCCATAAGAACATGGCTTTGACAGAAGCAACATTGACACACTGATAAGCAGAAAAGCCACTAACATACAAAATTTACAAGGTAAAAAACAAAACAAATTAAAAAAGACTAAGCAAAAAGATAGCAAATATTAAAAGAAAAATTGCTAGTAGTTCAAGGTCCTTTCATTGGCCTTTAGACCATCCTTTATACTCCCTCGGGCTCCCTTTGCTCTGCTTCCTCCGCTGCTCCATTGCACGCCCCCAGTGTTTGCCTCAGTGTGGCGGGGTCAGCTCAGTCGCCCATCCCCCATTGTGTCTCAGGTGCTGTCCCATGTAGGGCCATGTGTTGGTGCAGGATGTCGTATCTCGTAGTGTGGTCAGCTGAATGGTCCTCTCTGTATGACGGGCCCTTCTAGCTGGTCTATCGACTTTGGGCTTGGTGGACCCAGGTGTACTCCACTACGTCCTTTCTCCTTCTTTTGTTTCAGCTTCCTTCTGGATGTGGTGTGGTGGGTCAGTTCCTTTCCCACTCCAGACGATCTATTTTTGTTTTCTGTGGTATTCCCTTCGAGTGTGGGGGTCGGTCTAATTCTGGTTTGGGCCGGCTTGTCATCCAGCCTCTTTGTGTAGACCTCTGTACTTTGCGTTGCCCTCCTTGTTTGGTGTGTCGTGTTGGGGTCCGTATGCATGTTCCAGATCTGTGGGGACACAACCGATACTTTCCCCCGGGTGGGTTAGTACCCTGCCCCCCCCCATACCATCCATTCAGATTCTCCCCCTCCCGGTTCTCCCTCTCTCTACCCCACTACTCCTTCTTTATGCTGGGCTCTCATGTACCTCCCTAGGTGTGGCCTGTCCTCCCTCCAACTATCTATGCTTCCTCCCGTTTATTGTGGGATGGATGTTTATTCTTCTATTTCTGTCATGCTGATTGTACTTACCTCAGGGGACTCATGTTGTACCTGTCCCTTTGGGTCTGGCTTACCTCACTTGACATAATTCCTTCCAGCTCTTCCCATGAAATAACGTGTTTCATGTGCTCATCGGTGCTTTTCAGTGCTGCATAATACTCCATTGTGTGTATGTGCCAAAGTTTGCTAATCCACTCGTCTATCGATGGAAACTTAGGCTGTTTCCAAGTCTTTGCTATTGTGAATTGTGCCGCAATAAACATTAGAGCGCATATGACTGGTCGTGTTTTATTTGCTGCTTCAACCGGAAGACCCTTACTCTTGAACACTCTGAAGAGGTCTTGCCCAGCAGATTGCCGACTGCAACGTGTCTTTTGAGCTCTTGCCTACTGCTTCCATGTAAACTGTGGATCCAAGCAAGATGAAACCCTTGACAGCTTCAACCTTTTCTCCATTTACCATGATGTTACCTTTGGCCCCACTTGTGAGGATGCTGGTCTTCTTTACATTGAGTCATAATCCAGACTGAAGGTGGCATTCCTTGACTTTCATCAGCAAGTGTCTCAAGCCCTCACTTTCAGCAAGGAAGGTTGTGAGTAGGCCTTCCTCCAATCCTGATGCCACATTCTTCTGCAGCTCTGCCAGCTTCTCTGCTGATTTGCTCAGTGTTCACATTGAAGAAGTCTGGTGGCGATATCATCCCGGGGCACACTCTTGCTGATTTTAAGCCACACAGCCGTCCCTTGTTCTGGTTGCACTACCATCTGTCTTGAGTGTTTAATGCAGTAAATCTGTTCTTGCGATGTTCTCAACATTTAGGCGGGATACACTCAATGTTGCATTTTGGCTCCTGTGGACTCGTTTCAATGTTCTTCAGCTTCAAACTGAACTTACGTCTGAGCCAGTGATAGTCTGTTACACAGTCAGCCCCTGGACTGGTTTTAGCTACTGACATTGAGCTTTTCCAACGTCTTCCCACATCTGTAGTCCGTTTGATTTCTGTGTATTCCATCTGGAGAAGTCCTTGTGCTGTCGCCTTTTGTGTCGTTGCAAAAAAGGCATTTGCTATGAAAAAGTCATTGGTTTTGCTAAGTTCTGTCATGCAATTTCCAGCTTTGTTTCTATCAGCAGGACCATATTTTCCAACTACTTTTCCTTCCTCTTTGTCTCCAACTTTTGCATTCCATTACCAGTAATTATCAATGCATCTTGATTGCATGCTTGATCAATTTCTGACTGAAGTTGGTAGAATTCTTCAATTTCTGCATCACTAGCTTTTATGGTTGGTGAATACATTTGTATAATAGTTGTATTGATTGGGTTTCCTTGAAGGTAGGTAGATAATATAATCCTATCACCGACAGCATTGTACTTCATGATTGATTTTGAAATGTCCTTTCTGACAATGAATGCCATACCATTCTTCTTGATTGTGTTATTCCTAGCCTAGTAAACCATTAGATTTTCTGACTCAAAATGGCCAATATGAGTCCATTTCAGCTCATTAGTGCTCAGGACATTGACCTTAATGCATTCCATTTCATTTTGACCACTTCCAATTTGCATAGAATCATACTTAGCATATTCCACGTTCCGATGAGTAGATCTGTGTAGCGAGTCCTCCCTCTTTTGAGTCAGGCCCCATCAGCAGATGAAGACTGAACGCCCCACTCCCACAGACTTCACCCGACTCTTGTCACTATGGTCGATTTCACTCCGAGAAATCAGCCCTCCTCAGAGTGCCCTTGGAGCCAGGGGCCCTTCCTCTGGCACGGTCCCTGACACGGTCTGCTTCCACTCATTGGGCCTTTTGTATCTAACAATGTTTGAAGCTGTGCTTAAGGTTTTCAGCAGCTCTTTCCTCCGAAGTGGGGAAGTCCTTCTGCGTTGTCTGTTCTTAGTCTGGAAGCTTCACTGAAACCCATTCACTTTGGGGGACCCTGCTGGTATTTGAAATACCAGCGGCACAGCTTCCCCAGCATCACACAAGCCACCAAGTGCAACAAACTGACAGACAAGTAGTGGATTATTTTCTATACACCCCGTCAAATGAAAAAACGAAATACAATGCCAAGTTATACTTGCCCAGAGGACATTTTAATGAAGTGAAGCCCTCAAAACAAGGAATTCAGAGATCTGGGGTCAAGTCCCAAGTGCCACTTACCAGTCATATAATCTGGAATGACTTCTCTGGGTTTAGTTACCTAATTTGAAAAATGATAGAATCAGAGCTGATCAAATTTCTCTGATCCCAGATGATACAATTTTGATGAAGTAGCAAAAGTTAATTAAGCATTTAGTAATACTTTGAAATGCATTATTAATCTATAACTATGACAATATCTAAATCTCAATAATTTAGTTTTAAAATATATTCATCTAAAATCTATATAAATTTCATAACATTTCAAAATAAGTAAATATTATTAACCAATTTGAAAAAGTTAGCATATGCAATCTATCTATACATACAGATAGACCTAGACACACACAGACACCAAACGGTAAGTCAGAAAGTATTGCTATTGGGTTTCAATTGATACATGCATGATTTACTCTCAACAAAACATGTTTAAGCTGAGACAGTTGCAGCAGCAATCAGTCGCTGCCTGCAGGCGCGTTCTTTCAGTAATACACCTACCTTAGTGTTGCCAGGGTGACTTCAAAACCAAGGTCAAACCACAACAGTGGCTTCCAAGTGATCTGCTGTGTGAGTTCAATTCAAGGCGCAGCAATCAGCTCAGAAGATCACGGTGACTGTATTCTGGGATCCCAAAGGTGTAATCTTGCTAGAGTCCTTCAAAGAACACAGAATGAGCACAGCGGCTTATTATGAGGAGTATAAAGGAAATTGAGGACAGTGATAATGGACAGAGGCAAGGAAAGGTGTACCCAGAATGATTCCCCCCACCCCCACCCCATCACAACAAGGCCCCTGCTCATTTTGTGAGCGTAGCAAGGGCTGGCCGCTGAGCATCTTGTAGAAAAGTAGCTCCGTCTACACTGTACCCTGACCGTGCTCCTTCAGACTCCTTTTTGTTCAAAGAACATTTAAAATAAACACCATTTGAGCTTTCCCGGGATTCCTAAACCGCTGTTTGGATGTAGTGTCCCTCACAGAGCACAGACCTCTCCAGAGGAGGGTTAAAGAGATGGAAACACCGCCTTCGAAAGCATAGAGACCATATGGACCAATCACATCCCATTTTGATATTTTTGTTGAATAGAGATTTCTATGATTTTATAATAAAACTCTCTGACTGATACTTGTACATGTATACATTTCCCGAAGGAATCTTTCTTAATTAGAGTCTGTGCCTTTTATGAGATGTAGCTGCTCACTCAAAGGTCAGATGCTGAAAGCCACCAGCTGCTCCACAGGAGAAAGATTTTAGATGGATATGGTTTTAATAAATTATTTGGATTCTGCATGAGTTGGAATAGACTCAACAGCAGTAGGTTTGGGGTTTTCCTATATCCAAGTGTCGCTCAGAGATATTTTGCGCTTGGTCCCAGACTACTGCAACAAATAATTATCACAAAGAGGCAATTTATATGATTATTTATTTTTGCATATAAAAGTTAGGTATCCTGTAGTCTACTATGTATATGTATCAGTAGGGAACTTTCAGAACTCCCAGCTGGATTCAGAAGAGGGCATGGAATGAGGGAGATCACTGTTGATATTAGATGGATCTTGACTTGAATTTTACTGACAAAGCAATGCAGTCAACTCTGTGAATAACAACAAGTTATGAATAACTCAGAGAGGAAAACTCGACTTCCAGAATACCTAATTGTGCTCAAGTGAAACCTGTTCATGCACCAGGAGGCAGTTGTTCAGACAGAACAAAGGGCTACTGGCGGTTTAAAATAAGGAAAGGTGTGCACCACGGTTGCATTCCTTTACTGTCTATTCAATCTGAATGCTGAGCAAGTATCCAGAAGTTTCAGTGTGTGAAAAGGAATGCAGCATGGGACTGGGAAGAAGGCTGGAATATTACCCGCAATACCTTGCGTGCTGAAAGGGAAATGGACTTAAAACACTTACAGATGAAGATCAAAGATGCTTCATACCTTTGCTATAAAGAAAACCAAAATCTGCACCCTTAGACCAACAAATAGCGTCATGATTGGTGGGGAAATACATCGAAGCTGTCAGGGATTTTATGTTAATTGGATCTACAATCAACACCCAAGGAAGCGACAGTCATGAAATCCATTGAAGCATCGGGCACATAGGCTGAGCGGGACCTCCTTAACAGGCTCAGCAGTAAGCCGTCACTTTGAAGACTCAGGTGCAGCTGGCCCAGGTCACGGTCTTTTCAGGCATCTCACATGCACGCGAAAGCTGGATGGTGGACAAAGAAGCGGGAAGAAGAAATGATACTTTGGACTGGAGTGTTGGCAAAGAATATTGAAGATCTCATAGGTTACAAAAAGAATAGACAATTGTGATTTGGAAGAAGTATGGCCAAAATTCTCCTTAAGAGGCAGAATGACAAGACTTCGTTTCAAGTACTTTGGACATAGTATCAGGACAGACCAGTCTCAGGAGAAGAACATCACACTTGGTGGAGTATTGGGACAGGAAAGAAGATCCTCAATGGCATGGATTGGCACACTGGCTAAAACAAAAGGGCTCAATGTAAGGAAAAATTCTATCCTGATGCTTATTAAAAATCATTAACATGAATATCCCCATTTCCTGCCGACTGCTTTGGCAACTCTAATTTTTTAATGCAATTAGTTCCAGAATCTTATATCTTCTACAGTGGAAAATTGAACAGTTTCTGAGAAATGTGAATGTGTGTATGGTTTCTCATTTATGTACAGCCTTAACACTTGCTCTGTGCGTGGCTTTAGATATCATCTCCCCACTCCATTCTTCTAACTTAGATAGTCACTATACTCAAAGCTTAAGCCAACTAAAGAGCATCATCCTGTAACACAGCTAACAACGAAATTTACATTTAGCAATTAAAAAAACATTTGCTACTCATTGCTCCCTTTAGGAACACCACCGAGGGTATTGCAGTGTTATTCAGTTTCCTCCGTTTTGGGGACAGGTATTCATTTTCTCACTCAGATCTTCAGTCATTTCTATCTAAACATATGTTAGCTATCACAATTTGACTGCTTTCCTTCATAATCATTATTTGTAAAAACATAATTTGAATTCATTTAGGTGATATTAGCAAAAAGGCAAAAATTAAGCAATTTTGTTAAACATTGTAAGATTGGTGGCCTCAGGAGAAGTGATGGGAGCGGGGCTTGTTTGGGAAAGAATAAAGGAAATTTCTGCATGCTGAAAATCTTCTCTGTCTCGAGGGGATGTTAGCCATGTGGATACGTCCAAGAATTGAGCATTGCACTGTCAATACATTTTCTTTTAATTAAAGAAAAAAAGGGCTCAGACATAGCAGCAATTGTTAGGATGGTGCAAGATCAAGAAGTGTTTGTTCTGTTCTGTAAAGAGTCGCTGTGAGTTGGAGCCAACTTGCTAGCACATAACAACACATGTGTACACACACACGGCTGCTTCCAAGAGTTCATGGAAATTTTCTATTATGTTTTGCTTCCACTTTCCCATAAACCTTCTGAATCCTCCTCATGCATGTGTGGATACGCACACACACACAGACAGGTGGATAGCCATAGTTACATATGATGACTCTTGATATTCCTAGAAAGCTCCCAAACCTTGCATAGCTTTTCTGCCATTGGGAATGTTAGGAATGTTTCAGAGGAAACCATGAGCACACACCTCTGGCTGTGAGGTTCTTGTATCCGGCGTCGTGGGTGTTGTCCTCGGTGCTCAGCGTCAGAAGTCAGGAGGAGCTCTGGCACCTGATCACACTAATGAGAAACTGAGCTCAGCCTCCCCAGCACTGAGCAAGCACTTTGCAGACTATGCAGAAATTGTGCGTGCTTGTGTTAAAAATATATATGCACACACAAACATGTAGATACGTTTTTTCTTGCCTTTTAAAAATAAAATTCAGCACCATGCTAGACATAATCAACTTACTTTTACTTCATAGTTATGCAAAAAAAAAAAAAAAGCACCCAGTAGGAGACCTACATTACAGCAAAGTCAACCAGCAGAATCGAGTGGTCGAATGATCTCAGTTGGCAAAGGATGTCATGTGTTTAAACGTTCAGTTTCACCAGTCACCCCATTTTGCAGGTGAGTCTTCACTTCAGAGTGTGGGAGCGAGTTCTCTGGCTGCTTCACCACAGTCTGCGTGTTTTCCTTCCCCCCCCCCCCCAGTTCTTTCTACATTATCCACCTGTTGCCTGGGAGATTTGCAAAAGTGAGGCTGCCCGTGCCAATAGAGCTGCCAAGTTGGTTATATGGAGAAGTCACTCTGCCAGTCATTATAAGCAGTAGGCTTCCAGAGAAGTGGAGCGAAGTGAGAGGCTGGAGAAGCAGCTGGTGACCTGCACCAGGTGGCCTGCCACAGCCAGGAGAGGTGACTCTGAGGTTAAGGACACTGGCACATCGAGAGCTTTTAAAAACGTTTAATCATTTTATTTGGGGCTCGTACAACTCTTATCACAATCCACATATACATCCATTGCGTCAAGCACATTTGTACATTTGTTGCCTTGATCATTCTGAAAACATTTGCTTTCTACTTAAGTGCTTGGTATCAGCTCCTCATTTTTACCCCTCCCTTCCCTCTCCCCACTCCGTCATGAATCCTTGATAATTTATAAATTATTATTTTGTCATATTTTCACTGTCTGATGTCTCCCTTCACCCACTTTTCTGTTGTCCATCCCTCAGGGAGGAGGTCATATGTAAATCCTTGTAATCCATTCCCCCTTTCTTCCTCACCTTCCATCCATTCTCTCAGTATCGCCACTCTCACCACTGGTCCTGAAGGGATCATCGTCCTGGATTCCCTGTGTTTCCAGTTGCTATCTGTACCACTGCACATCCTCTGTTCTAGCCAGATTTGTAAGGTAGAATTGGAATCCTGATAGTTGGGATGAGTTTGGGGAGGAGGAAGCATTTAGGAACTAGAGGAAAGTTGTATGTTTCATCATTGCTACACTGTACCCTGACTGGCTCGTGTCCTTCAGGAGACTCTTCTGTAAGGGGACGTCCAGTTGCCTACAGATGGGTCTTGGGTTGCCAATCTGCACTCCCCCTCATTCACAATGGTTTGACTTTTTGTTCTGATAATGCCTCAGGGTCTACCTCCAGCTTAGTCTTGTGGGTGTTACTCTGTCACTTCCTTCCTATAGTAACTTTAGTTTGTTCTCATCATGTTAACTTTTCATCAAGACACATACATTTGGTCTTCAATTACCCTCTTATTTATATCTATTGACATTTGTCATAATAGAAATTAGTATTGAGAACATTTTAAAGCACAAGGATTTTCAGCTATGAAGTCTTCATATGGAAATAAATTTCTGAGTTGGTTTTGGGCAACAGAGGCTCAGAAAGACTTAAAATTGATTATCTGGTCTAGTGGGGGTTGGAGACCCTTAAATCCAGCTAACATTAAGGTACAAATTCTGGCATCACCTGGCACATGGTGACAAAAGACCTAATTAAAATAGCCAATAAAATTAATGCATATGGTCACATGGAATATAGTGGCCATTGAAAGAAATGCTTTAAGTGACGCCCATAGGAAAAAAATTGTGAGAAATTTAAGACTATGCTGACTGCTTTTCACTGCACTTTATAACTCCAAGCAAAAATGAGAATGAAAGGCGGAAACTTCTAATTTCTCAGCTCACAAAAAAAGAGAAAATGGTAACCGAGCTGATTCCAGGAACCCAAGTGGAAGGTGAATTATGAGAATGACGAGTGCAGTGAATGTATAAGGGTGCTTTGCTCAATTGACGTATGTACGGATTGTGATAAGAGCGGTATGAGCCCCAATAAAAAGATTTATTAATTAAAAAAAGATAAAATGGTGGTGCACCTATAATTATGCCAAGGGAAACGTTCTCATCAAAGGTAGTTGCAGGATAGCACCTTAGGTAACCTACCTAGACTTCTTGACTGCATCGACTGAATCACAGCCATTTCTTCTAAGACAATCAGAGAAAATAATGGGACCCCTATAATTACAATGAGACTATCCCACAAATGCACATATAGGGTTGACAGAGAGTATTTCTATATGTCTTGGCAAATACATTAGTGAGTATAATAGAGCATACAGGGGGCAACGTTACTAACACTTCTTAACTGTTACCAAACACCTCAAGGCAATGAGTTCCTGGGCCTCCATGCTCTTGGGGGCACGCAAAGTTCACAAAGACAATATTTGAAACTCCACTTTAATAAGCTGGGACTAGTGTTTTTAACCCTTGTGTAGCCATCTAAGTGGAACGATTGCTTTCCCCCCAGATGGCACACACATTCACATACACAAAATCAAAGATGCGTGGAAACAGTCCAAGGAACCACATGAACTTCAGCTTCCATCCCTCTGAGACCTGAAGAACTAGATCGTGCCTGGCTACCGCCACTGACTAGAGTGACAGGAGGGGGGATGCAGAACAAAACTCATAAATCAAAGGTAAAGCGACAAAGCTTACTGGTCATAAAGACTGCTGGAACCGCTGAGAATATGGTCCTGCTCACCTTCCAGGCCTGGAGTTGAACTGACGGTGGCTCAATTTTCAGACAAACAATGGTCGATAAGGTGAACATTTGAGTTCAAAAGGGAAGTATTTGCCCCAGGTCCAAGTTCAGAGGGCAGGAAAGGTTAGGAAAGGAGGAAGGGGAACAGAAAATGGGATGTGATGTTATGGCGTGAGAATTACAATGCATAATGTGAAAATAAAATGTATATGAATTATTGAATGGAAAACTGATTTGTTCTGTAAACCTTCACCTAATTCACAATAGAGATTTTTTAAAAATTGGAATGAGAACTTTTGGAAGGATTTGAATGATTCAGAGTGCATTAAGCCCCTACGCATATCTCCAAGCCCTGCTTAGGAGATAGAATGCCTTCCCTCTGGCAGAGTACTTAAAGTCCCTGTGATGCTGTCACCTCGGGTACCTTGTATGGGGAAGGGGTTTCTCCTCCTGCCATACTTCCATCATCCTCAGTTATCTCCAGACTATTTATCACCTGGAATCAGATTCTAGCAAGATCAAGACAGGCAAATATAAAGTCAAACTCAAGAATCAATGACTCACACACCGAAAGAATTGCAAGAGTATTCTAAATTGTGCTGATGAGACAAAGAATATGTGTAAGAACAGATTCTAAAGATTGGGTTAAATTTGCCTATATGAATACACTAGAGAACAACTAGATTAGTTT
Organism: Tenrec ecaudatus; assembly: GCF_050624435.1. Classification (NCBI taxonomy): domain Eukaryota; kingdom Metazoa; phylum Chordata; class Mammalia; order Afrosoricida; family Tenrecidae; genus Tenrec; species Tenrec ecaudatus. The sequence goes on from NC_134538.1 coordinate 123,400,066, forward strand.
TTGAGCAAATTGGATTGGCATTGTTTGCTCACTTAGTTAACTGAAACCTAGAATCAGCAGTGGCTAATGTGAGTGCTGACCAAAGGGCCCTTCCCATGATGCCCAGAACAGCAGGTAAACAAGGCGACCCGACCTGAGGAGGTCAGTTACCTTCCTCCTTTGTTGGTTCAGGGTTTGCTTAATGGACTCATGAAAACAGCAGTGAATCAATTAGAGTCAGAGTGTTGATCAAAACTGAAGACTTTGTATCTTTAATTTCAGAAATTAAACACTAAATCAATGAAGCTCTTTATCAAAAGAATATTCTAATTTGCCCTATAAACTGAAAATAATTACTATAGATTATTTGTAATCTTTTTATTACTAGCTTAGTGGTAAAGCCTTCAATTATGTGACGTTTGCATTCATTTTTAAAATGTCGACTTTTCATGCTATGGAATAATTTACTATATACTTTTAAAATGGGCCGTTTAATGATTGACATTTAGAATGGGTGGGCACCACCCTGTCATGCCTAATTTTTTTTGTCTCCATCAATATGGGTTTTTCAGAGATTCTAAGAAGGCAAACTTGCTATTCATGGCACACAGCTACCGCAAAGCCTGTGAGAGATACTGGGTAAACACTAAGATGCCAACGTTCTGATCCATGGGGGTCATCAAGCTATTGATCTTGCTTGTTTGTATTTGTCTTGCAAATGGGAACCAGGAGATATGTCACCTTAATATGTATTATTAGACAATAACTACAAAATCAAAGAACAGATCACACAGTTCAGTGAGAGGCAAACAGATAAAACGACTGAGATTTTTTTTTACCCCCATCACTAGACGAATGGAGATTTAACAATGAACGTATATTCTTTTTATTTAATTCAGTCAAGTTTACTTTTTCATGATGTTAGCATGATAGAGGCCCTACAGATAATACTCTCATAAAAATTTCTCTGCCAAATATATGTATTCACACCCCATTGGATAGAATAGGTGAATTAAATCAGTTGTTGAAGCAACTTCTTATCATAAAAATCTGCAGAGAAAGATGAATTAACTTTGTGCACCATGATATAGTTATTCGCTTTTCCTTCCACTGAACATTTCAAGGGCTGAATGTGAGACAAAAAGACACATAGTTGCAGTGAAAGCTGTGTTAACAGCTTTCCTCTGTAAACCAAGCTTGGATTTGGTGCTCAAGGCAATGATTCACTAGAGGTCTTGGCCTCTAATAGAAACACTAAAGTCCCATCAATTCCGATTCACAGTGACCCGGTAGGACAGAGTAGAACTGGTTTCTGAGGCTATAAATCTTTATCGAAGCAAGTTCTCATCTTTCTCCCATGCAGAAGCTCTAGGGCTTGACGAGATAACCTTATGGGTGGTAACTCAGCACTTAGTCTACTGTGCTGCCAGAACTCCCTGCTCTACCAGAACCAGACCCCCAGCTGTGCAGTTGACTCTGACGCCTAGTGAGTGCCCCCATGACAGAAGCAGTATGTCCATACAACTCCTCAATCCTGCCTTCGAACAAACCTGCTGACTTGAGATACTGTCCTAAAAACACATGTATAAAATGCCCTTTCCAGTGTAAGCTTAAGAAGACCAGTTATTCAATGAAAACTTCAAATCATCTTCAACGGTTTAATGAGTTAGCTGGGTATAACTTGGCAAGGTATTTCCTCTAGTGTCTGCTTTCATAGTTCATAAAAAGCCCATGTAATTTGGAGCTAGCACAGTAGATGGCAGTGTTTTAAAACTTCCTCCCTTTGCAAATCTGGATGATTGTCTGTAATCAGGCTATTTATATTACATGTAGATGACTCTATAAAACAGCCATGCTCTGACTCGTGCTTTATTACTTCCTGAGTAACTGCTGAAAGACCAGGAGACTTGGATGAGCATCACGATGCGTTGGAATCCACTTGATGGCTGTGAGTTTGAGGCCTGTGTCGGTGAGAGTTGGGGAGTACCTGGGTTTCCCCTATGCCACAGTAGCGGGAAAGTCCAAGGTTAAATTGTGTTAAAACTGGTCGTCAGCAGAGATTCATAGATCTCAGATCATGACAAATGTGGTTTAAAAAAATAACCCAATACTGACATACAGGTTTGCAACTAATTTACCAGGGTTTAGTAACCCTAGGAGAGGTGAAATTACTATTCTTTCCATTGAAAAATATTTCCGACACTCAGATTTGCATTGGAAATCTTTAGGAAAAAATTGCTTTGAGCTAAGCCTCAGTAATATGTAATTTATTTCATTGACTATTTCTAACACAACACTTCCCTAGCTTTTGTGCCCCCCAAGCAATTATGTAAGTCCCCTGCTGCCTCCGCCACCACCGATGTCTCTTTTTACCCTAGAGCTGCCATGCAAATAACATTTTCTCCTTCATTCTGAAAACGAGGTAGAGTTTCTTCCACCTGGAAGAAAATAGTTCTAGAGAGTGGTAGTAAACTACACAGAGCCCGGTTGACTAAGCATTTTGTAAATCCCATCATTCTCCAACCAGGTTTTAGACTCCGCCAACCATGTCCAAATGCAGGCTAGCGGACATTTCCACAACCAGCCAAGAAAGATGATTCTAGGAACTCTGCTTCACATGCTAGTTTGAATTTTTCCTAACTAAGAGCAATCCTAATGTCATGTTGCTGGATCCACCTTCCTCTGTTTCCTTGGAGGGCTGGCTCTGTGAATTATTCTGCCGATCCTCTGTCCTCCCTGTCTCTCCCTTTTCATTGGTCCCTTCTCAACAGTCAGGGTTTCCCCTTGATCCGGAGGCTCATTTTGGTTGTAGCCCCACATGTCCTCTTCTGGACCTTTCAGAGAACTGACCCTTCACTCTCTGCCCCTCTTCCCACGGCTCATTTTTGAACCACGGTCCGCAATTGGGCTCTGTCCTCATCACATGACTTAAACCTGTGCGTCACTAAAGGCTGCTTTTCTGTTCCCATCTTACTTGGCCTTTCTTTGGCTTTCGGTGCAGTTGGTCATTTTGTTCCTTCTTGTCTTCCTCCAAGATACAAGGCCAGGTTCAGCCTGGTTCTAGAGTTTCTTCTAAGTCACCTTTGGGTTGTCTTCCTCAGCAACCTCAGCCTCAGGGACCATGAGTCTATCCTCCTACCTGCTAAATCTGTGTTCTCCTTAGGGCTTCGTGTCACTTTCATATCTTACTTACGGCCTGCAAGCTGATGTAGACCTCCCACAGACTCCTCTGTCCTTGATGCAGAGGAGCTTCTTGATGTGCACTTTCTAAGATAGAAGTGGAATTTGTTCCCTTAATAATTTTGTTTTTTCATTGGCAGCAATGTAAAACAAATTTACTCTTACTTCTGCAGGATAAAACATCAACTATCTAAATCCATATTAAAGTTGCTACCATGGGATTTCGACGATATCCAGATAAGTGGAGAAAACCTTAATTTGATGCTGACTCACAGCAGTCATCCAGGACAGGGTAGAACTGCCCCTGTGGATTTCTGGGACAATAACTGTTGGCAGCAGTTGAAAGACCCATCTTTCTCCTGAGGGGTTGTTGGGTGATTTCGACCTGCGGGCCCAGCACAGAACCACTACCCCCCCCCCCCAGAGCTCTCTAATAAAATGATTAGGGATTCCATTTTACTTGGATCACAATCAACACTAAGAAATGATGGCCCGCATCAATACCTACTCTGAAGAGATGGGTGCTGTAGCAAAGTGTGATGAAGAAAGCAGAGGGTGCCTGGCTACCAGGAAATATAGTGTCTGGGTCTTCAAGGTTTCTCTTAAAACAAGCAACTACCTAAACGAGGCACCGGCTAAGTCCACTCAGAAGAAGCATACCAACGTGTGGTGCAAGAATTATAAACAGTAAAAATCCAAACCCAGAGAAGGGAATGGTATTAGAACTTAAAATCTGAGTACATGCTTTGCAGAGGCAGCGAAGGACCCATCTGCAAGGTCCCCCAGGTGGGTAGAACCACTGGTGAATCTCCTCTGAGTATGGACCAGAGATGGGCAAGGCCTGGTCAGAAGACAAAGGATATTTCAGAGTAGATTACTGCCATTGTGGTTTGGTCCAAATACGACACCTTATCTTGACCCAATGTATGATTGCTCCAGTTTTAAAATAGTTTGTGCTTTGTTACCAATGTTGTTGTTTTCAGTAGGTCTCCTTTGTTTCATGGTGTCCTGGTTAGGCTGTTTGCTTGCTTTCTCTCATGATTTTGGGTTATGGTGCATATGCGGTCAACCTACAGAGACAACACTGCATCGGTAGATTCAAAGGCACAAGATAGGAGAGGCTGGCAGGAAATGGGGAGCTAATAATGAAAATAATGAGTACCAGGAAGAAGAAATGTCCTGGAATTGGATGGAGTGATGTTTGCACAGCTCTTATGAATGTGATTGAAATGAATGGTATGCGAGTGGTAGGTGAAATTGTTAAAAATAATCTTTTTTTGTTTTATTTCCTTAAGAAATCAAATGACATGTTACATTGGGCAAATCTGCTGCACAAGACCTGCTGAAAGTGGTAAAAGGTAAAGATGTAACATCTTTTGAAGACTAAGGTATTCCTGACCCAAGCCTTGGTTTTTCAATCACCTCATGTATATGAATGCTGGACAATGGGTCAGGAAGACTCAGAAGAATTGATGCATTTGAATGAAGGTGTTGTTAAAGACTATTCAAAGTACCATGGACTGCCAGAAGCGCAAACAACACTGTCTCGGAAGAAGGGCGGCCAGGTGCTCCTGGGAAAGGAGGACGGTGCAACTTCATCCCGCACATTTTGGATGTGTTATCGGAAGAGAGCAGTTCTGTGAAAGGGCATCCTGCTTGGTTGGGAGGCAGCAGAAAAAGGAAGGCCCTCACTGCGATGGATTGGCAAGGGTTAGCGCAGGGATGCCCGTACGGCACTGTGAGGACGGTACAGGACTGGGCAGTGTCTCCTTCTGTTGTATGTCGTGTTGCCGAAGTGTGAGCCAACTCAGTGGCATCGAACAACAACATGCTGGGATCGCGCAGCACTCTTTTACTCATTTCTAGCAGCCACGCTCCCTTCTGCTGTTCCCCAGCACCCTTGGTTTCCAAGCCAATCTCACATGGCCTCTGCTAGGGGTTGATTTATGTCCCCAAACAGATATGCTCAAGTTGTAACTCCCAGTACCTGTGAATGTGACCTTATGTGAAAACGGAGTATTTGCAGATGCAGTTGGGTAAGTCAAGGTCATATGTTGGAATAGGGTTGGCTCTAAAACAATATATCTGGGGTCATCATTGAAAGAAGACACAGGCTGACTCACAGGCAGTAACCGAGAAAACTAGCTTTGTGAAGATGGAAACCGAGATCAGGGTGAAGCTGCCACAGGGAAACCTCTCACTGGAACACTCAACAAGAGCATGGCCCTTCCAACCTCTTCACTTTGCATTTCTAGCCTCGAGAACTGTGAAAGAATACACGCCTGTTGTTCTAAATCACCTAATTTGTGATAATTAATTGGCATCAATTCTATTACATTTCAGCCTACAATTTAAATCCTGTATTCTAGCTCATAGAGGTATTGAATTATGTTCTTATAATTGTAATCCATTACATAATTTCTCCTGTTGCATACATCGTTATTCGTAATTTTGTCTGCCGAAATGCGGTTCATCTGCCTTCTTAGGACTTTTCATGCTGTTGGATAGAATGAGTTCAAGGATGAGGGGATGCTTCCCCACTGGTGGTGCTGTGTGCTTTATGAGGATTTGCTTAGGAAATGACTGACCCACACAGCTTAATTCATGGCTGTCATATCTACAGCCAAACCATGAAGGTATTGTGGAAGTCTTCATAAAAAATCTTATGAAAATTAGGATGTGATAAGGTTTTAATGTCATTTTTGTGTTTTACCAAACCATAATTCCTTACAATGACCTCATATTGGAAGCCAATAAGCACCATTATTTTCATTAAATAATGTGTTTAGTCTTTTGTTCAAAACTTTTTACCTTATCTTAATTTTATTTTAATTTTCAGTCAAATTATAATCTGCTTTTCCCTTTACTTTCTCATTTGTATACTTGCTTTAAATAGGTAAGCCAAGATCCCTGGCCAGAGAGAATTCCTGCCCAAATTCCTTGCACCTAAGATCTAAATATTGGTCTGAGTGGCTGGGGGAAAGAAGCAAAAGTAAAACTGAAGTGGACTGGAGTCTTGAATGACATACAGGTTCATTCCAAACGTACACACACACACAAACATATGTATCATAATGAAGTATTTTATTGCTCTAGGGCAGGGGTCAGCAAACTTTTGAGATACAAGAGCCAATCCTGTCCCTCGCAACAATTTAAAAATTATGTATTTGCGACCCATAAATCTATTTTGCAAACAAATTAGATCGCCATGATCTAAATAATAGCCTTTACATTTTTGCCTTCCAGTTTTACTGGTAATACTATGCGCTTGGTATGAGAGTAAAAAAAAAAGTACTTTGTTTTTTTACTATGTTTCCAGTTCAATAAGCAGAGGCTTATTCCAAACAGAACATATTTAAATATGTGTCTGTGATCAAGGAATTGCCAGGAATTCAAGGCAAGTTCAGAAGAAGACAGAGAGGGAGGAAGAGCGTTGCTGAAGTCAGGTGGATCTTGGAGAGAAGCAGAGAAATAAGTTTACTTTCTATAGTGTTTTATTCACTGCACAAAGGAATTTGACTGGGACCGTAGCAAATTATGGATAACATTGGGAAGAACGGGAATTCCAGAACACATCATGGCACTTGTGCAGAAACTGTACATGGACCAGGAGACAGTTGTTCCATTAGCAAAGGGGAGTACTGTGTGCTTTCAAAGAAAGAAAGGTGTGTCAGGCTTCTAGCCTTTCACTGTACATATTCAATCTGCATACTACACAAGTAATATGAGAAGTTGTGTGAGATGAAGAACAGCTTGGCATCAGGATGGGGGGAGGACTTAGTAACAACTTGCAGGCAGCCTGCAGATGGCCCAGACTGCTTGCTGAAAAAGGAGGAGGACTTGAAACCCTTGTTGATGAAAATCAAAGGCTGCAACCTTCGGTGTGGATGACAACCGAATACAAAGGAAAAGGACATTTTCAAACGGGATCAATAGACAGCATCAGAGTAAATGGAGGAAAGATGGAAGTTGTCAAGAATTTCATTTTGCTTGGTCCACAATCAATAACTACAGCAGCAGCGGTGTCAAGAAATCAACCCGCATATTGAATGGGCCAGAGTTGCTGCCCAAGACCTACTTGAAGTGCTGAAGAACAAGGATGCACTTTGAGGCCTGAGGTGCGCCTGACCCAAGCCAGGGGCTTTCCAGGTGCCTCAGGTGCAATTGAAACTTGAACAATGAAGGAAGCCTGCAGAATGATAGAGGCAATTGAATTATGGTGTCGGCGGAGAACATGGAAATTACCCTTGTATGGTCTACAATATTTAAATGTGTACAATAACAATGTTGTTGCTAAGTGCCATTGAGTCAGTTCTAGCTCTCAGCAATCCTATGGATAACCATAGGAAACACTGTCTGGTCCTACGCCATGCACATGATAGTAGAGCTTCTGCAGCCACTGCATCAATCCATCTTGGTCTTTTAAAATCCACTGCTCCAGCATTTTTTTTTCTAATTCATCTTGTTGAGGAGCATTTTCTGCCTTCCTGCCTGCCTATCTTCCTTCCTTCCTTCCTGTCTACTTTTTTTTTAATGGCCCTACAGCTTACCAAGCACGATGTCCTTTCCCGAGGCCTGGTCTCTCCAGATATCATATCCAAAGTACATGAGACAAAGTTTCATCACCGATGCTTTTAAGAACCATTGGACTATATTTTTCCCCAGACAGATTTGTTTGTTTTCTGGTAGTTTCGGTAGTCTTTGACAGCACCGTAATTCAAAGGCATCAATTCTTCTCCAGGCTTCTTTATTCAGTGCCCAGCTTTCACATGTGTAAGAGATGATTAAAAACACCATGGCTTGGGCCAGGCACACCTTATTCCTCTCTCAAATTCTTTGTGTTTGCTGATTTTGCCTTCCTGGGTGCTTAACCTCCCCTCCTAGAAAAAAACATTGCCACTTTTTCTCTAATCCTTGCTCTCTGCTGTCAAAAGGCCCCATTAAGTAATGGGCTAAACTAACCGAAGCCATCCTCTCCTAAGTTTTCTTGCGTTGATGGCTCACCTTCAACACTCTTCATTCCCTTTCCCTAACTCTTACTCAACGTTCAAACCTCTACATTCATCAGACGGCCTCGCCTCTCTGTCCACTGACTCAGCATGCAGCTCCCTCAGATCTCCTCTTGTCCTGTATCGCATCCGCACTGCCAGCTTGCCATCCTCACTGCCGGTCCAGCTTGTGCCTTCCCCAAGCTACAGAAGCCATCCCCCAGAGCAGGCAGCATTTGCAGCTAGATTGAATCTCAGCCGCATGGAAGTTGAAGTCTTCCAGGTGTTTACCCTTGATTTCTAACTGTGATGTGAAGTGAGACACTTTGCTTGCTGTGAAAAGAGTTCCAGGCCACACTGAGGGTAAGAGAATTCTGCACTTTAATTCGGCTATTTTCTCCTTGCTCCTGAATTAGGTAGATGACACCGAAGGCCAGCCCTACAGGTCAAGTTCCTGTCGCCATTTATTCAGGGTGGCTGGGATCAAAGGACATTGAAGTGTCTGGGATAGTCCCTTAGGACCAGTGCTTCAGGAAAACCACAGGACAACATCTCAGGGAGACAGGAAAAAAAGCACTCTGTCCCTTAACCAATTTAGTTGTGAGTCCCTGGGTAGTGCAAAAGGGTGGCAGAAGAAAGGATTGGTGGTAACATCTATGGCACCATTCTACTTTAGGCCCGTGGGGTCGCCAAGTGAAAGAATCAACTCAACATCAGCTGGTTTGATGAATTGTAATACTTGGATTGGCAGCTACCTTTCTCTACAGCAGCGGTTCTCAACCTTCCTCATGCCACGACCCTTTCATACAGTTACTCATGTTGTGGGTGACTGCCCAAAATAAAATTATTTTTGTTGCTACTTCATAACTGTAATTTTGCTACTGTTATGATTCGGGAGACCCCCAAGAAAGGGTCATTCAACCCCCAAAGAGGTCGTGACCTACAGGCTGAGAACTGCTGCTCTACAAAAAAGTCCAGCACGGAATCATGAATGCTCTCCAGAATCGAGCGAATTGCTAAACAAACCAACGACGTTGAAGATGGCACAGGAGTAGGCAAGAGTTTGTTCTTCTATTAAGATCATTATGAATCAAAGCCTACTGCAGGATAACCAACGAGTGACCATTCAAGCTCTGGAACAGCCCAAACAGCATCAAACACCAGACACTGCCTTCATCATTTTAGAGCTCTCTAATTCTTAAGAAAAAGTCCCAATGGTTTGGTGGTTCAAGCACTCAGCTGCTAACCTCAAAGTCAGTAGTTCAAATCCAGGAACTGCTCCATGGGGGAAAGAGGTGACTATGTGATCCCAGTAAGATTTCAGTCTTGTAAGTCTTGTAATATTTCAGTCTTCTACCTCCAAGTTTGCTAGGCAGCAAGGAGTTTGCCTTCTTTCATCTCTTAATAACTGTATAGAAGTTTGAGGAAATGGCACGGGGCGCACACCTGACCTTCTCCGGAGACGGAGAAATCCCATTTTGCCCTAGTATGCCTCTCATTCCTTAGCCTCTCAGCCATTGGACCCTTTGGCTTCTACCCTGCTCAGGTCAGTGTTAGACAGCCACTGTAGTACTATTGAAGGCCCAATGGGCATCGCTCTCTGCAGGCCAGCCTCCAGCTGCCAGGCACTCAGCTTTACTCCTTCAAAGGGCGGGGAAGCCCATCGCTCTGCCCTATGGTCTTTGCTGCTGCCCCTTCTTTGTCAAGATTGCTGCTGCTGCTGCTGCTTCCCCACACAGGGATCGCACCTGCTCGTGACTCTTCCTGAGCTCCTCGGTTCCTGCTGCTGAGCTGGTTCCTTTAATACTCCGTGGCATGGCAAAACTGACTAATCCCCTCCCCAGAGCCCTCGACACCTTCTCTGCATACTCTCACCCTGTCATTAGGCGGGTGTTACAGAGACTAGAAAAGCCATGCCAAGTAATTTCAATTCACTGCAAAGTTATATTTGTATTTTGTTTTACGTGCCTCGTGGGCTATCATGAGTTACAGAGAAGCATGGAGAGAGCACCCGACTGAAGTTGATCCATGAGATCGATGGAAGAACAAGTCCCACATGAAGTCAATTGTAATTTCTGATGAAAGTGATAAAATCATGGCACTTAGTAAGACTGGTGGAGACAGGGAAATATTGTTCCCTCTGGCACATAGTCATATAGGAGATAAAAAGATACAGCTTCCACCCCAATCTTATGGTTCCACTACAGCGTTCTGTGTAGTGACCAACCATCTATAATTCCCCATGCAAGACCAATCTTATTCAGGAACGTGAAAGCCAGGAAGTATGAAAGTAATTTTCCTTTTATAAAAATGAGCCTCATCCAGGAATTAGTTCAAGTCATGCCAAATGCCGTATTTCATCTGGAAAATTCTAATTTGAACCTTCAACATGTTGAAGAGTTGGTATCTAAGTAAGGCTAACAGAGGGAACAGAATGGCATGGTTTCTCAGCTGGAAAACAAAACGGAAGGCAGAAAGTATAATCGGACGCATACCTGAGGATTCATGAGCATTAAATACAATACATGGGCAAGTACATGACGTTCCTTTGTGAGACAGGGATATCTGAGAAATTTATGTTTGATTGATTTGTTTTCAGTCTGAGATAAAACTCAGATTGCTTGAATTTCTGTAGAGGTCAACACATTTTTTCTACTTAGACATTTTGAACAAATGTCTTTTGGAATAAAGCCGTCTCTAGAATGATAGGGAGGAGCAGCATACCTTGACATGTTAACCTTCATTCAATGACACTGACATGTTTTTCAAGGAAATTGAAATCAGGGAAAGGTATGACATGTCTTATATATATTAAAAAAACCCAAACCCTCAAGTCCAGTTTGCAGTTAAATTGGTATTTTGTCAGAAGGTAGAAGATTATCTAGTGACCAAATGTGAATGAATGAATGATTTGTTGACAGTCCACTTATGTCAGCAGATGGTCATCTCAGGCCCTTTCCTATCCTCCAGCTATCCTCCTCATCCCTGTGAGGATTAACATCACAGGTAGAGAAAGATGGCGGCCTTCTTAAACGCTTTCTGTTGCTATGGGATTAGCGTTTTCACTTTCTTCTTTCACATGATTTGCGGAAATCAGCCTTCAGCAAGGGGATAGTTCTTCCTATAAGGGTGGATAAGGTTTGGCTCAAATAGAGTCACACACGCTTCTGCAACATTAGAGAACTCTGTGCTACAAAAAAAACCAAGTGGCCCAGGAATTGGAAACTGAGATTCTTAACTCTCAAATTTCCAAGGATCATTTGGGTAAGTAACTGCATATTTTGGCAATTCCAGCTTAGCATCCAGATCACATAGTGTTGACCTTGCTTATAAATCCATAATGTCTTTGACCCAAAGTTGTGGCTTATTGGGAAATAGCAGGAGCAGGGATCACAGGTGGGTGGCAATCAGAATCGCATTTAAATTTTTGTGGTAAAAATAGACTCTGAGGCAAAGAGCACAGATTTAATAAGAATCCAGTTGCGCAAACAGCAGTCTTCCCTAGGGTGCGCCTCTGTCCTGAGGGGAAGAGCAGCCGACGACAAAAGGACATTTCCAGCCTCAGCTGGGGTCCCGCACTCAGGAGGTAGCGTTAGTTGCTGTGTCTGTCACCGCACAGCAACGGCCCTAAAATGAATGTGTGGGCTTGTATGCTGGTGCCTGCGTGTTACATTACTTAATCTTACTGAAGAGATCTATCTCCATTGTGTATGAAGTTCACTCATTTAGGAAAGTGACGTTTTAGGAGTATTTATCTTCTAATAATCTGTGTTCTGCTTTGATTTTACAATATTCTAGTGCTCCCAACAAGGACCTGTATTTGTTTGGGGGGAAGCCAAAACTGCATTGTTAGAGTATTAAAATATGGAATCACCTGCCAGGCGATGAGCAGAAGAATTGAGTGGGGTGAGATCTAATGCTCAAAGGCATGGAAATCAACATTTCCACCTCTTGAAAGGATAAAAGGAAAAGGGGGAAAAATAAGATTCAGCAATGTCCTGGCATTTGCCATTAATTGTGACTTATTCCGGTTGTGTATTGAAGAGGAGTTCCAGCTTTAAAATTTACGTCCTCCGAATAACAGTATGATTTGTTTACCAAGCGCTTCTTTGATGCGTTTTTTGAAGCAGCCCAGTCAAGTCATCTTCCTCCCATCCAAACAACGCTGGATTTGAATTCCAAATTCAGTCCTAGAAAAGAATGCGGACAGGCAAGCGCACTTGTCTTCGACATGCGCCCTGTGAGATTCCAGCCCTCTCAGAACTCGTGTCAGCTGCTCTGACCCATCCAGGTCTAAGCAGGCCTCCTGGGGCTTCTTTCTCAGCCTGGCACCCCAAAGGCAGAAGCAGTGGGCACCGTGGTCTCCTCCTGCCCAGAATCCAACCCTTCTTCTGTCTATTAATAGTGCCCCGGTGAATTTCTTCCTGCACCCTCACTGAATACAGACTTAGTGGGTATATCAAGCAAGAGGGCTGGCCGGCCCCTGGCCAAGGGATAGGAGCATGACCCAAGTAAGGTCATTAGCCTCTTCTCCAGAAATTTGACTCCTGTGCTCAGAGGATACAGGAACTCATCCAAACCGATGATGGTTCTTTTGAAGGGAGCATCTATTTGGTCGGGTTATTGAGACCCCAGACTCTTCTGGGCCTTGTTCTCTGTGTGGAATTGCTTGCTTGAATCTGTAAGCTACCCCAGTAATTAGGCTCTGGCTTTTCTTTTGCTAATATGTGTTCATTTTATTTCTCTAGTTTACAAAAAAAATGCCCTAGAACATAGAGCTATTCCAAAGCTTTCTCTCTGGAATACCTGGCCTCTGGGCAGACCTTCTCCATTTGCATCCCTTTCCTCATAGTCCCTAATTGACAATCCCTAATGCTGTGCTGGATTTCTTAGTAGAGACCTGTCTGGAAAATACAGTGTGGGCAGAGAAGGGAACTGACCAGGGTTTTAATAACTAATATTTGATCTGTGAGATCCCTTTTTTCCTAGGGTTGAATGTACTACCTTCTACATCTGCACCCCTGATAGACCAAAATTGGATCCTACCTCATCTACAATTCAAATAAAGGTGCTCATCATCGACCATCAGCAATTCAAATAAGCACCTGGCACACTGCCAGAGCCCTCTGCAGGTCTCTGCTGCTCTCAGCAATGGTTCCTGCTTATTTCCCTCCAACAAACCGCACCGGTCAAGCTTCGATAGAAGATTTCCTCTCAGAGATGTCGTGAAAACCACTGTGGTGAGAGTCCAGGTGAACCCCTCCAAAGCTTTGGCTTCTCCCACAGCCTTTTGGGTTCTCAAGCTCCCTCTCGCACTTTTCCATCTTCTAGGCTCCTGCTTTGGTGGACAGAAAGCTATGATGGGGGTCTTCACCCAGAGACATTGTTTTTCAATTAATTTTTCCACCTCCATCTGCATCTGCCTACTGCAATATGTTTTTTGACTCATAGTGGCCCTGTCAGATCAGGGTAGAAGTGCCCCTGTCCTGTGAGTCTCTGAGACTGTAACTCTTGACGGGAGTCAAGAGCCCCATCTTTCAACCTTGAAGCTGCTGGTGCTTGTGAACTGTTGATCTTTCTGTCAGCAGTCCAGTGCATAACCACTCTGCTACCAGGGCTCCTACTGAAAACCAAACATGTATAGATCCTCACTAAAAATCCCAGAGCAATGTTCTTTAAACAGAATCAAAGCCATTTGTGTATTGTGAATCCAATTCCAATTTAGTAGGTTGTAGCCAGTATTTTTAAAATCATTTTATTAGGGGTTCATACAACTCCTATCACAATCCATACATACATCAATTGTGTAAAGCACATTTGTACATTCATTGCCCTCATCATTCTCAAAACATTTGCTCTCCACCTAAGCCCCTGACATCAGCTCCTCATTTTCCCCTCCCTCCTCGCTATTCCCTCCCTCATGAACCCTTGATGAATTATAAATTATTATTTTGTCATATCTTGCACTGTTTGATATTTCCCTTCACCCACTTTTCTGTTGTCTGTCCCCCAGGGTGGAGGTTATATGTAGATGCTTGTAATCGGTTCCCTGTCTCTACCTCACGCTCCCTCCATCCTCCTGGCATCGCCATTCTCACCACTGGTACTGAAGGGATCATCCTTCCTGGATTCCCTGTGTTTCCAGTTCCTATCTGCACCAGTGTACATCCTCTGGTCTGTGGCTAGTATTTTTTTTAAATAATGTATACAATTTAATGGAAGTGATAGAAAATATCAACTCTTCACTCATAATAAAAGTTGATTTTCTTCTTTTTAAACAAGTGTTATTTCAGTGATGTTTAATGAATTCATAGGCTGGTCTCCTTGGACTAGGTCAAGTCCCAATTGGGATGCCATCCTGACATGATGTTTCTTCATCTCTCATTGGATGAGAACCCCTGAGTCTCTGGTACTGGTCCTATCTAGCCCTTGGGTCTTTTTGGAGGATGTCTTATGTCAGTTATATTTTGGTACAACCCTGAGATGAGTACGCCAACTCAGTAGAGTAGTGGCCAGATTACCAGCAAGTTCTATTCCTACATCTGTCTTGAAGTCAAATTTGCACATAAATTGAAATAGCTAGGTATAATTCATATTTTAAAAATGTTGGTTAAATGTTTGTCTTATCTATAGGTACTGTACACTAGAACAAAACAAAACAAATCCCCCCAAAACAAAACACTGAAAGACATACTTCGAGATATTCAAAACCATCTTTAACATTAACCCCTCTCCACCCCAAGCCCACTGATATCAAATCACTTCCAAATCATAATGGCTTTGTACAGAGTTACCAAGGTTATAAATCTTTACCTAGTGGATAGCCTACTTTTTCTCCCTTGGATTGACTGATGGTTTTTGAACCACCAACCTTGGGGTTAGCAATTCAATATCCACCCAGAAGCATGACCAAGAGTCCTTTCACACAATGGTACAATAATCATGATCATAAGATTTTGATGTGTGTGCACTTGCTATTACAAACCACTGTATGTATAGCTGATTTTTACTATCACAGACTTTACATGCAGAAGTCAGGTGTCCATTCATAATCATAGCTTACAATTGATTTTCTAATGTGAGGAATAGGGAGATTTCAGAAATGTCATTTTACCTTATTTCATTTTGCATGCCAGAAGTTGAATCTCACAATGTTACTTAATTTGACTCTGCATTTCTTCTTTAATACTCTTGGTCTCTCAGACACATCCTTTCCCCCCACACTTGCATTGCTAAACTCAATGGCATTAAGACCAAGAATCCAGGAGGGCAAAAGAGAAAAAAACATGAAAAATTATTGTTAGTAACTCTTCATATTCCTTACCCCTCAGAGCTAAACATTGGTCTGAGTGGCTAAAAAAGGAGGGAAAGTAAAACTGAAGTGGACTCGGAGTCTTTCCTGATATGGTAAATAATCTTAAACAGTTTACACATTTAAATGCTTCAATGATCCCGAGCTTATAATAAGCACCACTCCGCTTCCCTGAATGAGGCTTTTGACTCAATGGTCTCCCAATTCCTAACCACCGCAAAGTTTTGTCCTTTGAAGATAGTTACCATTTCCTCCTTGAACTTCCCAATCCTCCCAACTTTGAGCTGTTTTTCAAAACTCCTTCTGAGTCGTGTTTACTGAGGCCAGAGGGCCCCACTAAGTAATGGGGTACCCTAATTTGTGGCAGGCTTCCGTTAGTTTTAGTTTTGTTTTTGCTTTCTTGATTCACCTTAGCTATTCCTTATTCCCTTTGCTTAACCATAACCCAACCCTCAACCCCTCTAAATTCATCAGACAACCTTGCCTCTTAGCCGCCCCCCAACCTTCTTTCTCTCCACCTCAAAACACTGAAATACCCAAGTGATTTCTCATTACTTTTATCCCTTTCTCCCCTACAACCTAGCCCTCTCCTGGGATTCTAAACCTCTTATCACCCCTCTTCTTCATAGTCCCCCTTTCTTTCTCTCTAGTCACGTCTTTACTTCTGTTTGCAGACATGTTAATAAGGATACTCCTCAAAATATGCCCTTTGCCACCACTCTCTCTGTCCTCACCTCCCAAATGTCTTGTCAGTCTGCATTTATTATATTCTCCTTCACCTCTTTCACCTCAATTTAGAATGTAATCTACTGAATTATGTGCTATGCACCGGTCCTGAAGCTGAAATAAATAACAATAAAACACATTAAAAACAAAAATCTCTACCTCCCTGCAATATTCATCTAAGTGTGTGTGTGTGTGGGGGGGGTGTGTGTGTGGATTTTCTGGGTTTCCTTGGCTTCAATGAATTGTTCTTTTTAAGTCACTTCCAAAAAGTTCATCAGACTTTTTTAGACCCTACATTCTTGGCCCCCGCTCCCCACCCCACTATTTCAGTGTTGCTATCCTAGAGATCCTCCCTCCCTGGACTTCCTTTCTCCCATGGCCATTCTATGACCTTAAGTCCTACCATATAACATTCACTTTCATGCCAGTGTCTCCATCCTGAGCATCACACCAAACTTCTACCTAGGCCACAAATGTCTGCTGGCATGTTGCACAAGCTCCTTAAATTCTGTTATCTACAATAAGATTAATAGCCTTTCTTCCTAAGATAATCTCTCCTTCTGAACTGGCTAGTAGTCATACAACCTATATACACCCATTAATTAAACACCTCTAATCACCTTTAATTTGCATCAGTCAAAAATGTCCATCTACTTCACTTCTGGGATGTCTCCTCTCTATTCCTACATTTACGATCTAGGTTTTGCATCGCAAAGCTTGCCAGCGGTCCTTTGACAGCAGCCTCTTATCTGATCTCCCTGCTCCTCTCTGATTCATCTTTCACATGGGCATGAGCACTATTTTCAGACATAAATCTGAGCTGGCATTCTCCTGCTTAAAAATGGCCAATGGCTTCTGGTTTCTCATAGGGTATAGTTCCAACTCTTCATTCGACACCTGTGGCCTTTCAGAATCTGTGTAAATCTTCTTTCTCGCTACTCAGAATACACCATTGTTCCTCAACTCAAGTCAAACCAAATTTTTACCCTCATGCTAAGAAACCTTGGGATGTGTTTCCAATAATTACTGAGTGTCTACTGTGTTCTGGGCATTGTGTTATTTATTCTTACACAAATACTCCTAGATATCAGCTATTCTTCTCTTTCTGAAAATGATAGAAATTATGCTAAATATAAAAAAAAACCTCGCTCAAATCCATAGAATGATGAAAGGCCAGGACCAGGATTCAAACTCCAATCCGCTTGACTCTGAACCCCAAGCTCCTTCCATCAAATCATGCTGAATGCTGGGGCTCATCAGCCCTCTACCTTTCCAGAGCCTATGTTGGCGCCTCCAGGTAGAGTTGGTCCATCCGTCTCCTGAGCTCTAGCATCACAGAGTACACAACTCGGCGATAGTTTATTCCCATGGAATTGTAGCAATCTTTGGGTCTGCCTTTCCCTTCGTCTGTGGGATAAGGCCTCTATCTAACTCATCCCCAAGGAGGACATCTGGGCAGGTGGAATTAGCAATGCTTTGCAAGAATTTACTCCCATTTCTGAGATTTATTAGCTATGCGACCACAGACAATTTAGTATCTATCAGGGTTTCCTCACAGGCTTAATAGTGCCAATGATCCTGTAGGCGAAGCGCCTGGTAAATGTTCAAAGACGAAATGGTAAGGATATGAAATAGTTTGGTGTCTCTTTTGAGACAAAAGTTTGCAGGCCAAGGGGTCATCCACAGAATTTTATAGTGGGGTGTTTGGTATTTGCATGAGGCTGATAAGAGGGGGGGGGGCTTGTGGGAGGAAAACCTTGTGACTCATCCCGTGTTTCCGTATTCAGCAGGGCCTCCCTCAAAGGAGTAGGCCTGATCTCTGGTGGAAACAAGACCTCAGATCTGCTCAGCTAGCGCCTCTTTAAGAAAGGCAGAGCCCACTCCTTTCTCACCAGGTGTTCACACATACACATTGATTGAATGGTTTGTTCAATGAGCACGTAGCTTAGTGGAGCAAAAACCAGGCTCATTTTTATTGTACACATTTGAAAAACACCCGGAGCAATCTTGGCTTCACAACATCTATCCTAACAAAAATAGACCCACCCCCCCCAAATAGCGTTCACCAAACTAATTATTGTGTTGTAATATTTATGTGTATCATTTTATCACAACAGACTCCAAAACATTTTGCAAACAGATTTATTACCTAGCCGGTGTGTTCGAGTCAATTAAAGTAAAATTCAATTAAAAGGCAACCACCTCCGAAGTGGGGTGCAGCAGATGTTTAACAACTCACGGCGACCCCTCACCAGCGCAGCTTCAGCAGTGGTGGGTGGACGAAAATGACGAATCCCATTTCCAGGAGCCACAGGGAGAAGCAGAATGTAATTATCCAAATTAGAAATTTTCTGTGACACCAAGGTCACCATCTCCGCTATTCACAGAAGGGCCAAGGGATATTTATTGATCCCATGCAGCCAAGAATCCTGCTTTCTGGCTCGGTTGATGGACAGCTCCCGCAGGCACTGGGCCCGAGTCCTTCAGTGATGAGAATTCACAACGAAGCTAGCTAGGTTCTTCAGGACTTCAAAGAGGCAGCCCCTCACTCCTTAGTCTCCTGCCTCTGGGCTCAGGAAGAAGGGCTTGCCCACCAGACTGCCGATGGGGGGAAACAGTGGCAGACCATGTTGTCAAGAGTATATATGGTTTTTACTGATATGTAACTTGAGGCCGAATCTGGACGGAGGGGAAGCCTTGTAAGCCCTTCTTTGCTGCTGAAGGGGATGCGGGGCGGGTTTCTTCTTGCAGGGATGTTCTTTGAAGAGAGACTCCGGGATAGAAAGGAGTTGGATGAAGAGGGGCAACGAAGGGCCTGGCCACTAGAGGGGAGCGTGCCTGCGCGGAGAATTGAGTGCGC
Organism: Tenrec ecaudatus; assembly: GCF_050624435.1. Taxonomy (NCBI): domain Eukaryota; kingdom Metazoa; phylum Chordata; class Mammalia; order Afrosoricida; family Tenrecidae; genus Tenrec; species Tenrec ecaudatus. The sequence continues at coordinate 123,419,111 of NC_134538.1, forward strand.
CCCCCCTTCTTCCAGATGTTTGCCTGCCCTCTGCACCCCCAGGCTGGCTTGATCATCCTTTATGGACCGACGGGATGACGGTTACGTGGCATTGATTCAGGTGTGGAGCAAAAATGCTCCACAGAAAGAAACTAGCCACGTGCTTGACGGCAATTTATATGGAAGTGAGCAATGTTTTGCCTCCATCCGATAAGAGTTCTAAAATTAGAACCAAGCAGAAACATGTTACTGGATTTGTCTCTAGGTCAAATTTCTTCATCAACTAGCCATCGTAATTTTAGTATTTAATTTATTCATGCTGTTAATGATCACTTGCAAACAACTGAGTGACGCACAGAGAATGAACAATGACCATCTTCTCTCCCTGCATCCTGCGGAAAGGCCGGGACCCACCATCATGTTCTGGAAGAGGTGCTGTTTACCATAAACCACAGATGTTGCCACAGCAATTTCACCTGCCCAGAAACAGAACAAAGGCTCTTTAAGTGGTTTCTTAGATACTAGCATATGACCTCATCTTTGGCTTACAGTTTGCAGGGATTAAACCCTTAGATACATTTCTCCTGTGTGAGAAGAAAAAAGTTTGTCTCAGAATCAAGCAGAAGCCAATCAACGCGTTTATTCCATACTCACCAGGTGAACGAAACTATCCTGAGCTGGAGGCGATAGAGAGAATACAATGATCTCTGGAGTCCATTTAATATCTCAGGGATCTAAGAAGATAAGGAGCAGAAACAAGGCAGCTGGGTCACACGGGACCTTGGCAGCAGAGCTGGAAATTTTGATTCGAGAACTTCTCTGGGGCGTTTGGGGTGCGTCTCAGAAGCAGGATTCTGAATAGAGCTTTCCAGGTCTCACGTTCGGTTTTCAAGAGCAAACATCAAGGCTAATGGAACCACACAGGTTGCCTTCATGAGAGCAAAAGAAGAATTATGCCTGGTCACACAGATACTAAATTTGGAAAACGAGGTAGATGCTGTCATCCCGCTACAGGTTCTGATACCTGCTTGTCACCTGATGGCCATCAATAATCTCCTTCTTCCACATCTACCCGCCTCCTCTCCCTGGCGACTGAGTCCTTCACAGCACAGAACTCTGCTCAAATCCCCGTGACTTTTAAATAAGGAAAGGCTTAGCTGAATCCCGCGTCCTCTTGACAGGCCTTCCCATCAGTCTCCTTTCATTCCCAACCACAGGCCAGAAGGAGCTGTGTGCATTCGTTGCCTCGGTTTCTCTAAGTTTTGGTGCAGGTACTAGCAACAGGCAGCCACGCTATTGAAAATGCTTCCTTAGAACCCCAGTTGGGTTGTGTGCCATGGGCCCGTTGGGACTGAGAGCAACCCGATGGGACCGAAAAGAACTGACCCCCAGAGTTTCCCAGGCTGTAATCTTTACAGAGCAGACCGCCAGGCCTTATCTCCTGTATGCAGAGCAGTTGTGGCCTCAAACCTGCAAAAATCACTACTTTTCTGTCATTTGTCTCAATGTAGGAGTGACCCCATTGACCTCCATCTTGAAGCTCTCTCTTCACTCCGGACTCCTTGACACCACATTTCTCTCTGCCTTTTACATGCCAGTCCTTCTGGTGGCCATAGTCTCACCTTCCCGGTGGTACTTCAGGCCTCAGCTGAGGTCTCACCTTCTCTAGTTCACTGCTGTCAAGTTGATGCTGGCTCATAGGGACCCTATAGCACAGGGTCTCTGTGAGTTTCCAAGACTGTCACTGTTAATGGGAGTAGAAAGCCCTGTCTTTCTCCCAAGGAATGGCAGGTGGTTTTGAACTGCTGACCTTGTGGATCCCAGCCCAGCACACAACCATTGCATCACTAGGGCTCCTTTACCTTTCTCTATGGAGCCTCCCTTATAGTTCTCCTCATCAAAGACTCCAGCCCTTTAATTATATCTTAATTTCACACATCCATTCCACAAATGTATCTCTCTAAGCATTTTTTGAGCAATGTAGCACTTACATAAAAATTTTCCCCAATTTTCGCAAATTTTAGTGGTTTCAGACAACATTTATCATCTAATCATGTCTGTGGATCAGGAATCTGAACATGGGTTAGCTGAATTCTCTAGCTGAAGAGCTCTCACAGGTTTAGTCAATGTGTTGTGACATGATGCAATCATAAGACTCTGCTAGGGAAGGATCCGCTTCCAAATTCAGTCACCTGGTTGTGGGCAGGGTTAAGTTCCTTGTCAGCTATTGAGCGGAGTATCCTCCATTTCTTACCTGTTGATAGCTAGAGAATTCCCTCCGTTTCTGGCCACCTTCCCATCCCTAAAGGAGAGCTCATACGAGGCAACCTGCTTCATCTGAGGTGAGGACATGAGACAAAGAGGGAGCCAGAAAGAGGGAAGTGATACGGAAGTGCTACCCGCCTCACTCCCATCACGAACTGTTCACTAGAAAATGAATAAATGGTCTAATTATTGACCAAGTAACCATTTGTTACGGATTATGCCAAAGGCAGTAAATTCATTAACTTAAACAATGAAAATCAATGGACCCATACAGGATATACAGGACAGAAGTTCAGCAGGTTGAAAAGTGGATGTGAAGGGTCCTACACTAAATGCAGTGGCGTGCAGTGTGATGTGTGCACGTCGTGTCTGCAGAGAGATGCTTTGCTCCCCTGGTGCAAACAAACAATGGGAATGTGGAGAGTGGATGAGAGAAGACAGAACAAAAAGAAAGAAAGTCAAAATGACTCACTGGTGATCAAGTTGATTCCTACTCATAGCTACTGTAGGAAAGACTTCAACGACCACACAGTGATTCCCAGACTGTCATTCTGTCATTTTCAGGGAGGCAGAATGTTCGTCTTTGTCCCGCAGAGTGGCTGGTGAGTTTGGACTGTCAACCTTTCAGTTAACAAATAGCCAAGAGCGTAGCCACTGCGTCACCCAAATCCAAACCCAAACCCAGTAGAACGGCTCCTTTCGCTTTCTGGGACGGTCCACCTATAGGGGAGTATACAACCGTATCCCTCTCCGTCAGAGTGGCTGCTCAGTTTGAACCAATGACCCGTCCTGTAGCGGTACACTGCTTAGCCCACAGAGTCACCGGAAAACCCACTGCCATCCCGTGTGTTTCAACTCATAGCAACCCGATAGGACAGACTAGAATGAGTAGACAGCATCGTCTTTCTCTGGAGGAGTGGTTAAGGGGTTCAACCGCTGACCTTGGGGGTAAGCCACTCAACACGTAACCAACCTACTATGTCACCGGATTTTTACAGTGCCAACAAAGTTCCTAAAACCAAGAATGAAAGAAAAATAGACTCTTAAGGAACTTACTTAAGCAAATTTTCACCCAAGAATTTTAAAAATAAGAGATATTTTCAGTTTCCATTAAATAAGTTTCCCCAAATTGAATCCACATGTATGACTTTACTTAATTAGCTGGAAATGTTGCTAGATTAAAATATATAGGTGGTTTTAATGAATTGATATTCTAGTAGTAATGACTCCCAATATGCAGGGACCATTTCTTATCTGAGAACCATAAATGTGAGGAATTTATTCATTTCAATTGCCACACTACCAAGAAACTTGATTTCTTAAACGCTTATTGATAGCAATTTCAGACAAGAATTGCAATACTTCCAGCTACCAAAGCTGCAACATCAAAGTCGAACTTCCTATCTGTTGTGTATTCAATCCTTTCAATGAACTCAGTCACTTTCAACTCTGTTGAAAAATCAGGAATAATTATTCTGAGTTGAAGAAGGGGGGAAAGCCCTAATTATTTCTGAAGAACATGATCATAGGCTCACATTACCGCTTACATCTTTTTTACCCCCATCTGATTTTGTTACTCTAAAAGTGGAGATATTAGGGTAACCATTTCAAATATGGGGGCTGGGGGAGGTTTTAACTCACAACATTCTTATAACCCATTCTAGAAGTCTTTATTGTTTCTGACAAAATGTTTTTGCTGAAGGAAAGAAGGTTGGACATTTTCTACTTTGTGATTGAGTACATCCCACAGTTGGATACAGATACAGTTGGATATCATTTTGTTTAAATGTTTCCCATCAGACAAGATCTTTCTGGAACTTTCTGGAAAATGAAAAAGACAGTAGTCAATAAATTATAGCCCAATCCTGGGCAAAATGCCACTTACAAATTAACTTTGGACAAATTAGGTATTACCTTTATACTGTGCCTCAGCTTTCTTGTCTGTGAAGCAGAGCAGTGATTAGAATATACCTGAATATGCAGCACAGAGTTGTTCTAGGTTTAAAATGCGCTGATAGATATAATGTGCTGAGACCAGAGCCTCTGCTACTGAAGAAAAAAGAACTCAATGCCATCGAGTTGACGTCAACTCATAACAACCCAATAGGACAGGATAAGGGCCTCTGTGAGGTTCTGAGACTGTAACTGCCTACAGGAGTGGAAAGCCTGGTCATTCTCCTTGGACTGCTCTACCTTTGACCTCTAATACACACTTGCTTATCCTCATTATTATAATCTGTGGTTGTTCTGAATGACCTAGAGAATTAGGAATGTTTTATTTGATTTGCCTCATCAAATCATGTGATACTTAGGCAATATTTGCTCCAATCCATCATTTTCCCATATTGCTGTTGTCAGGGGCCATAGGACCCATTGTTGACACACATGCTAGAGCAGAGCTACCGGGTCATGTTGGCTAAGCTGGTGTCCTTCCCGATACAGGTCACCAGATCCCTTCTCCTTTAGAACAGCTGGGCAGGTTCCTACCCTCAATCCTTCCAGTTAGCCGGCTAGTGCTCAACTGCTGTGCCACCAAACCCAAACCAAGAAAAACTGAGAGAAGGCGACAGAGACAGAGTAAAAGAGACCGGGGTGGGGGGTGCATAGGAGAGACAGAGGCTCAGAGGGAGAGAGACCTGATGCACTTGAGCTGATTCAGATGCACAGCAGCCCTGCAGGTTGGACTAGAGCTGCCTCCTCATCTCCTGGGCCGGGCAGAGTGTCATTTCTCTCCAGAGGAGGGCCTGGAGGAGCATCAGACCACTGACCCGTCAGGGCCCCTTTCTCACACACAGCCAGACGGTCTTTCTCAAATGGAAGCTGCAGGCCCACGCTAACAGGGAAACACCTTTACCTGCTGCAGCAACCCAACCTGCTCCCCCTGTCTTACCTCTTGCTCCACCCCTCAAGACTTCCTTTGTGCTGAGTGAACCCTTGCCTGGAGGCACCTGCTCATGCTGTTGGCTAAGTGAATGGACTCCCTGCCACGAGTCAAGGTTGTCTGGAGGGAACCCGTGAGTGGACAGTGAAAGGCCTCCCCAGGCGTTCCAATCCACTAGCTGTACCTTTAGAGAACAGGAGTCTATCTGCTTCCGCAGCATGGCAGACATAATTAGGTTACAGTGTAGCATCTTATCCTTTGATCTCCCTGTTGGCCCATTTTAAAGCTGCTTCCGTGAAAGACAGAAAGAAAGAAAGATAGGAGAAAGAAAGAAATAATAGAAAAGAAAAGAAAAGAAGGAAAAGTGAAGGGGAAATACAGGTGGGTGAAGCACCTGACCATGGACCAGGTATGTAATAGCCTTGCTCTCATGCAGAATTATTGGAAAGTGGATTGTTGAAAATACAGTCAGGTTAAAATTTAGCACCCTATCTTTTGATCTCTTTTATGACCCATTTAAATTTGTTCTCATTTTTAATATTTTCTGCTTTGTTTCTGATTGAGTTTTTTTATTTTTTTAACTTTAACATTTTAACATACCGGTAGTTGTTAGTTTTGGGTTTGTTGTTTTTTTCTACATATGAAATCCAGGATAGGTAAATTTATAGTCAGGAACTGGATTAATGGTTCCCTAGGGACATGTCAGGGGAGATTGAGGACAAATGGGAAGCTAATAAGGACAAGTCCAAGAATGAAGAAAATATTCTAAAACTGATTGTGATGATGATTGTACAACTCTTGTCGATGTGATTGAATTATATGATATGTGGATTATATGCCAATAGCTGTTGAAAACAAGAGATCGACCGCCTCAGAAACCTTATCTACTGTCATCATGAATGGGAAGGACCAGGTGGCAGTGGGTGGATCAATCCCTTGCCTTGGGCCCTGGATCGATCTCAGGGTGTTTGCTTCTGCCTGGAACTTCCTTCCATCACGACACTACTCTAATTCCCACTTATCTTAAGGAAGACGTCCCCTTTGGGTGGCCTCAGAAACCCTGTACTTTAGTCATTGGCCCTTAGCGCACTGTATTTGTCACTTCACTTGTCTGCACCCAGCTATTTACCCTAGTTCTATGGAGAGAAAGGATTATAATGTTGTCACCAGGATGTTTGTTCAGTAATTGACATATATTGCTATTGGTCGCCATTTAATCATTTTCAACTCACAGTACCCTCCTCTCCCTGGTGCTGCCATGTGACAAGGTAAAACAGCACCACCAGGTTCTCTAGGCTGTAATCTCCACTGGAGAAGAGTGCCTGCAGAACTGCCGAGGGGGCGCAAACCACCAACCTTTGGGTGAACAGTTGAGCACTTCACTGTTGTACCACCAGGGTTGCGTGCTTGGCACATCACTCACTGCTGTGGATGGACTGAGCCGTGCTGACCCCATTGGACAGGGTGGAACTGCCTCTTTGGGTTTCCTAGATGTTAAGACTTTACAGGAGGCAGTAGTCAGCCTCATCTTTCTCCTGTCGAGGGGCTGGTGGGTTTGGACAGCTGGTCTTGTGGTTCGGAGTTCAGTGCATAGCCCGCCATGCTTTCAGGGTTTCTGCTTAGCACATCAAACTCAACTCAAACACTCACTGCCACTGAGTTGATTCCAACTCATAGGGACCCTGCTGGCCAAGTGGGTTATCCGGTGGGCTGCTCGCCCAGTTAGAAAGCACCAGCTGCTCTGCAAGAAAAAGATGAACTGACAAGGAGGTTTTCTATTCCTGTAAAGGTTTACAGTCTCTGAAAACCGCAAGGGCATTTCTACTCTGTCCCATAGGGTTGCTATGAGTCAGAGCGTAGTACATTGAAAAGCAAGAAAACCCTCATTGCCATGGAGTCAATTGCGACTCATAATGACCCTTTTGGACAGGGAAGAAATAATCCTATGGGTTTCTGATGCCCCAAGCGTTTCTAGTAACGCTTGGAGATTTGTTTTGTGAATAAATGCATAAAACGATGATTTGTCCAAGGTTACGCAGGATAAAAATAAGTTTGGATTTAAGCTTTTTCTTTCTAGCAGTCGATCAATTCTTTGGACAAAATGGAAAGGCTTTATTTAACAGTCACTGAAATTGCCAGAAGGAATGTGTTTCCAAATACCAAACATAAGCACTTTCATTATAGGGAAGAACACTGGGGTTAGTTTTCAGTCACTCATTTTCCATGCCTACCCCCATCTCAGCTTCTTACAAACATGAACATATAATATTTTAATTCCTTTATAATTTTATTCTTCCCACTTGGCAGCTTTTTTTCCCATTTTAAGTGTGTATATGTAATGGAACTGAAATTAGCATGGACATTTTTAAATGACAATTTTGTCTTGAGGCTTCCTAGTAAAGCATCATTGATGCTCTATCAGCGATTGGGATGGGACATTTTATGATAGGGGGCATAAACTGGTCTTTACTATTGTCTGTTGTGATTGTTAGAAGTACAAGTATAATATAGCAATTCTCACAATAGTTTATAAAAACTAGATGTTCTCAGTTGAACGAAGACTGCCTCTTCCCCATGCAAGTGTTAAGAAGGAGCCCAAGCGTTTGTGGTGGTCCGGGTGAGATGACTTGCCTAAACACTGCCTGCAGGAAATTGGCCACCATTCCATGAATTCCAACCAACGACTCCCAAGTAGCATTGTTCTGCCTAACCCCTGGTGCCACCAAAACACTTGCTGCCATCTAGTCAATTCCAATTCATTGGGACCTTATAGAACAGAGTAGAACAGCTCTGTGGTTTCCAAGCCTCTAAATCTCTATAGTAATAGAAAGCCTCGTCTTTCTCTTGAAGAGCAGCTGGTGGTTTCAAACTACCGACGATGTGATTAACAGCCCTATGCCTAACCACTACACCACCAGGGCCCCTGGTATATATCCTAGAGTCCTAAAATAATGGCATAGACACACATATACTAGTTGCTGCCTTATTCACAGTAGCAAATAAAGGGAAACAACCAAAGAATTATTTGAATGGATAAGCACACTGTGACCTTTGCATATAATGGACTATTATGCCATCGTAAAGAACAACAACTAGTCTGAGAAACATATTGTGGCATGGATAGACCAGGAGGGCATACTTCATAGTGAAATAGGTCAAGCATAAGAACAAATATTATAAGATCCCTCTTTTGTAGGACAAGAATCGGTAAATAGAGACCAAGTTCGTTGACAGTTCCCAGGAAGAGGGGACGAGGTGGACAAAGCGTGCTTTACACAGTAGAGACTATAGTTATTTTGGGTGGTGGGGAAGGGCGTGAATGTGAGGAGTACAACACAACCAAAGTCAGGAGTGTTTGCACACCTATGGGTGTGTATCGGCAAATTGGAATGTGGGTAGGTACAGATGTATGCAAAAGTGAGAATGGGTAGATGTGTCTATCCATCAAACCCACTGCCAGTGAGTCAATTCCAACACTCAGCAACTTGAGAGTGGATATAAGCAGGATCTCCAGGTAGGCACAAATATTAATATGTGGGAGGCAGGCACATATATTCCTTGATGACATAACACCTTACAGCATTAGTTTTCTGGGTCTGAAGCCTTAAGGACCATCATTACATGGGGTAATTTGGGCAAGTGACATAGCAAAATTCACAAAAGTCATGAACTGCATCCCAGCGAAGTGAAATAGACTGGGGTCTTAAAAACTTGCGAGTGGCCACGTAAGACAAAACCACAAGGCTGGACTCACCAGTAGCAAAACCATAAGAAAGAAATCAAACATGCCAAGGAAAAGACATCTACGTGAGCCACAACTTCATCTGTCCTGGAACTTGCAGTAGATGGCATCCAGGTACTACCACTGACCATTTGGACCAGGGCCATGATAGTTAGTCTGGAATCGAATGGGAGGAAATAATGGAACAGAACTCAAATTCTTATTAAATAACTATAAAGCAAACCAAACTAATGGACACAGTGAAAGAAAAAAAAGATTCCCCACCCCCACCCCTGAGACATTCTTTCAACCTAGAATCCAGCCTGTGCTCTGAGATCACCTTTAAGAGAAAGAGCACAGTGACACAAAATAAGGTGTATTACCTAGAAGATCAGTGCTGTCCTTCGAAACCATCAACTGAAGACAAACAGGTCAAGAATTTCTCCAAAGTAAAAAGAGGTCTATAGAGGGGAAGGGACTTGGGAACACTGGAAAGGGAACAGAGAAAACACAATGACAGAGAATGGTGACACATTGGGATAAATGCAACCAACGCCATTGAGCGATGTGAGTGGAAATTGGAAAAGGCGAACCTAAACTGTCGGGTAAACACTCACCAAAAACACAATAAAAAGATTCTTCTTCAGCATCGTCCTTGGGTCAGGATTGACGTGATGGCGACTAAGAATAACACTTGGGTGCTCATTTCACAATTATGGTAGTTGCTATTTTTTATGATTTATATAATTCCAAATACTGCACATGTATGTTTCAGTCCAAAACTATTTTTTAAAGAAAAAAATAATCTTTCAAGACCCATAGAAACACAATTATAATAGTATCCATTTAGATCCTGCGTTTGGCCGCAGCAGGACAGATAATTTAGGGTCAGATGGCCAGACCCATGGTCCCTTCAGCCGCACTCCATACAAAAGTGTTTGTTTACTTTGCCACTCAGTCAAGCAAGCTGGCTTTCCACCATCTACTGCACTAAAATAGGAAACATTGTCCTGGTCACTTATGCAGTGGCCTATTGATTTTGTTATAAACTTTCAGAACCAACTAATGTTTTTGTTTGTTCATCCATAACACATGACGCATTTAAATGGAGAGAGCATCAATTGTTTCATGTGTTTTTTTAAAAGCATAAATTATAGAAAGCAATAAATGCAATCTCGAATTGTTCATACTCTGTACGTTGTCTGGTCATTGGTAAAAGCAGCAAACACACCTTAAAAAGTTAATTACAGAAAATAGAAATGCAAAATGTAGGGATTTTCCCCTCTTATTTTGAATGATAGCAACAGCTCATCAGAGAAGAGCCTGGGAGTTGTCATGGCAACAGTAATACAGGAAAGTGAGCCTCTAGCCTCCCAGTCTTCCTTTTCTCTCGTTCCTAATCTTGGCACTAAATAGTAAAGAATGGTCCCAGACGATGTGTAAAACCCATAATGTTTATAAATTAGTCTCAGTTAGCACATACAACAACCTTCAGTTTCTAAACAAATAACATGCTGATGAATGTTAAGAGGGTAGAGACATCTTTGATGAATGTGCAATACATTCAGGTCCTATAAACATAAAATAACACGGCACATGGCTGAGCTTACTGATGATCTCTGTCGCAAACTTGATTAGCATCACGTGTCGATTCAATTTCTCATATTTGTTCCACCTTAATGCTATTTTACAGTGATACATCTCAGTTCATCTGTCAGACATGGATTTTCATCTCAAGCTCTAGCAGTCAATCAGTATACATGTATCTAGCATCTCCTAAATGGGTAATAAGTATGCTGATTAGGATAGCAGATTGGGGGACCAAATAGAACCAAATTCCAATTCCAATACTGATAAATATTTGCTAAGACATCATGGGGGAGTGACTCAGTATTTCCAAATCTCCATTTTTGCATCTGTGAAATGGAGACACCTGTAATTACAGCACCTCTTCTAGGGTAGCTACAGGACTTAAAGCAATCAGCATAATACCTTTTCTTAGTTCTCTTCTGCTGCCGTAACAGAGGGCACAGATCAACGGCTTTAACAAACACAAGTTTATTCAACAAGTTTGGGGTGCGAGAAGTATGAATTCTGTGAAATAGTGCCAGCAATAGGGAAAGGCAGAAATGCCTCTGTCCTGGCTCTGGAGGAACATCTTTGTTTCCTTTCAACCTCTGTGGGGCTGGCATTCCTTGGAGATGGGCATGTGTCTAGGCATCAATCTTCTCCTGGGTCTAGGAGGGTCTCAGTGTAGGGATACAGAGCCCAAAGGACACATTCTACTCCTTTTTTTGGTGGTGGTCAGATCACCACTTCTCTGCTGCCATGTCTTTCCTTTGATGTCTTCTAAGATAAAAGGGGATGGAGGTCATACTCAAGGATACTTCCCGTCCATTGGATCAGTACTGTGACCCTATTCAGGAGGCTGCATCCTACCCTAATCCTGGTACAACTGATTGGCTGGCCTTATTACACAGCATCATGGCGTGGTTACATCATCACATAACTGTTGAATTGCATCATTGCATAACTACTAGCTCAAGGAGAATCATGGCCCAGCCAAGGTGACCTTTATTTTGAGGGGATACAATTCAACCCATGACACATGTAACATGTATTAAGCACATATCAATGCTAATTCATTATTATTAAAAATAGATTCCACTTGTGACCTATGATCATCGATATTTGAAGAAATTTCTATCACTAGTAAAACAGAATTATTTCTATTTTATGAAATTCTCAATTTTATTCTAATTCTGGGGTTCCTGTTCCCCAGTTGATGTGTGGGTGTTGGTGAGGTTTTGTACCAACGTGCTGAGGACAGGGTTCTCAGTAGTTTGCAGTAATTTCCAATGATGTGATCAAACACACCACAGTCAACTCTGAGCCGCCAGGAGCTGTGGTGGAGTGCAGCCTCCTTGATGTGGTCACAGCTGTGGTGCAATTAGAAGAGGGACTCTCTGGAGGTGTGTCCTGCTCCTTTTTCAGCTGACTCTGTGGGAAAGCTTGTTACTGCTACCGGGTCTGGTCCTTGCATCTGGTTTGTTGACCTCCTTCTGTATTGCCTGCGGATCCCAGGAGCCATGAGCAGGATGCCCATCTTGGATTCACTTGACTTTGCCTCCACCAGCCTGAGGGATTCCTGCTTTATCTTTATGCTTCCTAGTTCATCACCCCTCAAAGACACATGAGTCAGGAGAAGCCTCCAGCCTAACATCTGACCCACAGACTTGAACTGGATTGGACTTACCCACTTTTACAACTGTGTGAACCATTTCTTGATAGAAATTTCTTTTTATACACATATACATATATGCATCACTGGTTTTGCCTGACACGATGTAGTTTCTTTCTCTCTTGGCATTTGACCTGTCTCAATGAATATTTGGGAGCTTTATCAAAATACCACTCTACCAGCCTCCCTCTGTCATATTTACTACTTTAATATTCTGGGTTCCATTCCTAAACATAACAAAGAGTGGAAAGTCATAAGAAACAAGATTCTGTTTATTTCCTAGATTGGCTATAATTTTTCGAATGAGTCAAATAAGGCTGTAAGTGTGCCATGCCTGTAGTATACTGGGCAACAACAGCAAAAGCTCAAATCAGTAACAGTAATATGAGATGAAACTCCTATAGCAAGGGTTAGCCAAAAATGTGCAAAAAAGGCCTGATGAATCAGAGTAGAATTATGTTAAGGTTTATTGTTTCTTCTCAGTCAAGAAGGCCAGTAAAGATCACCTGGGCCTCACGTGATGCCTAAGCTTCTGCGAGTAGGATTTGGAAGAACAAAGGGTTATATTCTTGATCCTAAAACAGGAACATTTTCGCCACAACCTAGTCACAATGGATTCATAGCCTAGAGTAGTACACTGGTCAAATGCATGGCTACTAACAGCAAGGTCTGCGGCTCAAACCCTCCCCCGACCACCACCAGCGGTTCCACAAGAGAAAAACCTGGCGACTTCATGCCTGCATCACTAACTCTGTTTCTATCCCCATCGTCATATTGGTTCTATTTACTCATTTTCATGTTTAACAGTCTTATTGGCCCTTCTTCCATATACCATACAATTCAGTAGTTCAATCATAACAAGAAGAGTTGTACAATCACCACCACAATGAATTTTAGAATATTTTCTTCTTCCTTTACCCAATTTGATAAGTGAAATTAGTATTGTTTTAAGTTGGGTCAAAATACACAGCGCGAAACAGCTTCTGCATGCTCACTTCCGTGCCGTCGGCTATGCTCTTCGTGTCGTGCAACCGTCACTGAGCTCCTCTCCCAGACTATGCCATTATCATTGACAGAAACTCAGTGCCTCCCAAGCAAAACTCTGTCTCCTTCTTCCAGGGTAAGCACCGGTCAATTTACTTTCTCTTTTTAGTAGTAGGAGCTTTCTTGATATAAAAAAATACACATATACAATTCCATAGGATAAGTCACTTTAAAAAGTTTTATTTACATCATCACAGTCAGTTCCAGTGCTCCCTCCCCTCTTCCACATTCATTGTTTGCTCCCCAATTCCCCTCCCCACAGCACCCCATTCCCCATAAACATTCTATGCATCCACTTCTCTGTTTCATAAACTAGTACACCTGACAGAAAGCCTAAGAAGTAAAAACAAAGCGAAACAGAAAGGAGAAGAAAAATCATTATAATGATATAAAGATAAATATAAAAAGTGAAAAAGAAATGACCATCAACAATATTTTAAAAACCAGAGAAGAAAATTCTGCCATGGAACAAACAAGCGATATTTAAGCCTAGAGCAAATTCAGGTTGGGTCAAGAGGGAGGTAATTGATCAAGTATCATATTATACCATGGTTAATCCACCATTATCAAGTTTACAAAAATTTATCTGATAGTAAAGCTTTCAAGACCCTCGCCAGTGGTCAGAGGGGGTCTGCCAGAGACTAGATATTCTGCAGAAGGATTTTGGGTCCCCACTGTCCTCCATAGCCTTTCACAAATTGGCTGTCCACACTTCAAGCTCAGATCCTCTTCCCTTCATCATGTTTGGATTGGGTTATCATCATCTTTAGAGCACACAGGCTGGCGTGCTTCAGCCATGCGGACTCAGTTGACAGGTCCCCTAGGTGGCTGCTTGTTTGAATATAAGCCTTTAAGAGCCCAGACACGATTCAGATTGACACCAGGCACCATCTGCTTTTTCACCACATCTTGCCGTAGCACCTTTATCTTCAGTGATCTCTTCACAAAGGCGAGTATTGAGCGGGGTCATGTTATAGGCACTGTTTTTGGATTGGGGCTAGAATTAAGTGGAGCCCAGAATCCATCTGCTTGTCCATGGATTATGAATGACTCTGATTTACTTTGGAAGTTATACTATGACAAAAACAATCACATACAAGAACAATGATTGGTTCTATTTTTTTAATCTCTAGTAATTTTTATTGAATGCCAGACATTATACTAACATTATTGGAGGTTTTGTATTACTATGTATATTATTTTGGATTATATTATCTTCCTCTAAAGATAATTTTACCTGGTTCTTTGGTAGTCACAGAGTCAGAGCATCATAAAAACATAAGAGATCAAGATAATCCAAGGCATATTTACCATTTTACATATCTTGGTCTTTTTATGGATCCTGTGCTTACTAAAAGCCTAGAAGTTTTCTAGGTTTCTTATCCTTGGTTAGTAAACATTAATGTTTGTCTCCCATCACTGTGAAAATACTGAAAAGCTGGCTTAATATTGCAGTCATTTTGTGTGTATGTGGGGGGTGGTGGTGGTGGTGGCTTGTTAGCCCTTTATCCTCCACCTCTTCTTTTTTTAATTGAGAAGCATCATGGTGGGAAAGTAGTATGCAGATTTTGTGTTTCCTGTTTTCTATGATTCTGCCTCCTTTAATTCTCAAATCTTTGGCAGCATTACCATTTCAAATACTAGCTACCCTAACAGCTTCTTAGAGCTTTCAAAACTAATATATGCGTTTAAAAATTATGCTTTCCTAGTGATTCTCAGTGGGAGCCTATATGCAATAAGCCTCTCCCTGATATCCAGCAGAAGTTACCCCAAACTTCCATTGGCTTTGAATTGGTAAAAAAAAAAATGCCTAGGAGATATAAGGTATACCTGAAAACACTAAAACTATGTTTATGTGTCATTCACCATTCAGTGGAAAGCTACTTGATCTAGTAAAATCATTTTGATTGACTTCACAATAGCACACAACTTGGCTGATTATTTCAAAACCTTTACATTTATTCCTGAACTTTTTGATAGATTTAATGCTGTAATTTTAAAAAGAATTTATTATTGGAGAGTCACAAGTGCAAATAATTAGACTTTTTACAAAACAGTAACTAAAACGGACTTTGGTGGAAAGGGCCACCTTTGTGTGGAAATGGAACTGGAGAGAAAATTGTCCACAGGAGCATCTCCAGGAATAGAGTCAGACCTAACCCAATTTGCAAAGGACACTTTGTGCCACACTTGACCTCCCTGCTCTTTAAACCACGCTTGTCTTTTCACAGCTACAGAAAAGTTAAGCCCAAAGAAATAATTTGCTCATGATCCCCCAATTAGTAAGTAGAGGGTCAGAATTTAAATCCAGGTCATCTGACTCTTGATACTTTTCTTATACCACCGCTCAGTGTGCACGTGGAAATGGATATGTGTCCAGGACATGCTTTTATCATTCAGGAGGCAGACTAACATAGCAGTTAAGTTCAAACCAACTGGTGGTTTTGAACTGCTTGTAGTGCGGATCATAGCCCAATGCTTAACCACGAGGACACCAGGGCTCCTAGTCAGGCTTATGTGAAAAGCCCCAGTTTTGCTCCTACTCGGCCTGTGTAAGTTATTTGAGGTCTCTAAATCTCAATTTTCTCATCTGTACAATGGGAAGTCATGTTGCCTGCCTCATGATACTGTGATAAAGATTAAATAGGACTGTGTGTGAAGCACTTGAAATAATGCTGAATGTTACTATGTTCAGTCTCATTATTAATGTAATTCTGATTACCTCATTCCCACATTAAATCATACATTTATTAACGCTATCCTTCCAATAGGCTTGCATCATGTGGTAAAAATAGTCAACTTGTTTATATTAACTTCTATATAGAAACATGATGCTTTTCTAGCCTGACGTCTTATTGCAGGCCCGAGTCAGGCAGTGGAGTTGAAGAAAATGTTCTCATTGTCTATATGACTACACTGTCCTGGGTCTCCCAGCACAATTTATTTTGAGTCTTCATTTGCCTTAATTCATTTTTATATCGGATCCGATAGTTATGCCTTAAGATGGTAAAACTCCACCACACTGCATAGACAAAGCCTTTGAGTAAAGAAACATATTCCATTTATTCTCACAGGGAAAGCGATCACATTTAAAACACTTACCTGGAGCTTTATTTAATACTTCCTTGAAAGGAAATCAGGTGATTCTGGGAATTTGTTGGAAAGACTATGGTGCCATGTCGTGTACGGTAGCCTTCATTTTCTCAATGATATCCTAGTTTGGTGACTTGCTAGAACCAACTGAGGCAAGGTTACATCTTGTCTGGTGAACTTGTAGTACAACTGCAACCACCATGAAGCAGCATCAGAAGTAGGAAAAGAGGTGATTTGATATGGTGAGAGGCAATCTTTTATTTTTATTTTAAAATAATTTTATTGGGGGCGCATACAACTCTTATCACAATTCATCCATCCATCCATTGTGTCAAGCACATTTGTACATTTATTGCCATCATCATTCTCAAAACATTTTCTTTCTACTTGAGCCCTTGGTATCAGCTCCTCATTTTCCCCCTCCCTCCCCGCTCCCCTTCCCTCACGAACTCTTGATAATTTATAAATTTTTATTATTTTGTCATGTCTTACACCATCCAACATCTCCTTTCATCCACCTTTCTGTTCGCCGTCCCCCAGGGAGGGGTTATATGTACATCTTTGTAATCAGTTCCCCCTTTCTACTGCACCTTCCCGTCACCCTCCCAGTATTGCCACTCTCACCACTGGCCCTGAAGGGATCATCTGTCCCGGATTCCCTGTGTTTCCAGTTCCTATCTGTACTAGTGTACATCCTGTGGTCTAGCTGGATTTGTAAGGTAGAATTGGGATCATGACAGTGGCGGGGAGGAAGCATTAAAGAACTAGAGGAAGTTGTATGTTTCATCATTTCTATACTGCACCCTGACTGGCTCATCTCCTCCCCACGACCCTTCTGTAAGGGGATGTCTAGTTGACTACTGGTGGGCTTTGGGTCCCCACTCTACACTTCCCCTCATTGACAATGATATGATTTTTTGTTCTTTGATACCTGATACCTGATCCCTTCAAGACCTGGTGATCACACAGGCTGGTATGCTTCTTCCATGTGGGCTTTGTTGCTTCTGAGCTAGATGGCCACTTGTTTACCTTCAAGACTTTAAGACCCCAGACTCTATATCTTTTGATAGCTGGGCACCATCAGCTTTCTTCACCACGTTTGCCTAAGCACCCGCTTTATCTTCAGTGATCATGTCGGGAGGGTGAGCATTATGGAATGCCAGTTTAATAGAACAAAGTGTTCTTGCATTGAGGGAGTACTTGAGTGGAGGCCCAATGTCCATCTGCTACCTTAATATTAAACCTATAAATATATGCACATAGATGTATTTCCCCATCATCATATATAAATATATTTACATACGTGCATGCCTGTATTTAGATATATATAAAGAGAGGCAATCTTTTAAAACAACAGCAGTAAACCTTTTCATTGTGAATTGGATGAAGGTTTGAAGAGCAGATCATTTTTCCATTCAACAAGTCATCTACACTTTGTTTGATGTCTAGAAAAGCCCGTAAGGATTGCTATAGGTCAGAATGGACCCGATGTCAGTGAGTTGTTTCATGTCACTGCTTGTAATTTCCACAATGTACCACCACTTATCCCACTTCCTCCCCGTGATTTCTGTTTCCCTCGCTCCTTCTTTCTGAGCACTTCTTGACTTGTTCTTGGGCGAAAGCTGCTCTTTTGATCTCAAGTGGTTGATGACGCTAAGGTGTCATCACCTTACCTGTGTAAGGGAGAAGAAGGCACCACCTTTCTAACCCCCCCCCCCCCCGCCCATCTTAGTGAGCAATCTCACTAGTGTTTTTGTTCCCTTACAGACCTCTCTATTATTGGACTGAAAGTTGAGCCATGGGGGTGAGTTCATTTATGGATATGAAAGATGATTAGGGATCATAGCCTGGTCTCTTTTAGGATTTCGAGTAGTTCAACATTATCCCTCTGCTCAATTCTATCCAGGACCTACTAATGCGATCCCTGTAACAACATTTGGGTGTGGTAGCCAGGCACTCTTCTGGTCTCATGGTTGTGGATACTGATGTTCAAGTGGTCCATTAGATCATTACACTGTTTGTTCCCATGAATCTTCCATTTTTTCACACTTCTTTACTCTGAACAGCCATTACATGCTACTCACCATTTGCTACTCACCAATGTAGGATGTAGAACATTGTCTTATAGCAGTATTTAGAGAAGAAATTTTGAAAATCATAAATGGACTCACTTCTTTCAAGGTTGTTTCACAAACACCACCTTTCTATAGAGGTCATGGAGACTGGCCTTCTAGGATGAAACTAGATGCAATGAGTCATAAAATGAATACAATTTAAGACCTGGTATTTACTGGACACTTTCCACAGACAAGTGGCTGCTCAATGCCTCATGTAGGATATATATTTTACTCTTCACAAAAGCCTTCCATAGCTGTTGTTATAGTGTGCTCATGAGTCTAATTTTAACTCCTATTAACCCCATGTGACAGAGGACAACTGGTTCATAGACTTTCTAATCTAAATTCTTCTTCTTTTTTAGTCTAAATTCTTTATTTTAAATCATTTTATTGGGGCTCATACAACTCTTATCACAATTCATACATCAATTGAATCAGGCATGTTTGTACATATGTTGCCCTTATTCTCTTCTAGACATTTACTTTCTATTGAACCCTCGGTACCAGCTCTCTTTTTCCTCCCTCCTCTCCCCCTTCAACACACTCATAGCCCCTGATAGACTATACATTGTTATTATTTTCATCTCTCACACCGACGGCTGTCTCCCTTCCCCCATGGTTTCTGTGGTTCTTCCCCCTGTAGAGGGGTGTATGGTTATCTGTTGATCATTGCGATCGGTTACCCCTTTCTCCCTTCCTCACCCTTTCTTCCCCCTACCCTTCCGGCATCACCATTCCCACTCCTGGATTCTGTGTATCATGAGTTCCCATCCCTTTCTATACCTGTGTACATATTCCAGTCTAGTCTGAACTGGGAAGCAGCACTGGGGTCATGATAGTGGGGGGTGAGGGAGCCTCAAGGAAACAGGAATATAGTTTGTTTCATTGATGCTTTACTGCAGCCTGGTGGCTCATTCCCATCCTGTGGGCCCTCTGTGGGAAGATTGTTCCATTGTCTACAGATGGGCTTTGGATCTCCACTCCAGCACCCCTCGTTCTCAACAATTTTCATGTGTCTGCTGATGCCTATTACCTGGTCCCTGTGACTCCTCATGATCGCACCGGTGGTGTGCTTCTTCATGTGGACTTGTTGCTTTACTGCTGAATGGCGGCTTATGTGACTGCAAGCCTTTAAGACCCCAGATGCTATATCTTTAAATAGCCGGGCACCATCCACCCTCTTAACCACATTTACTTATGTGCCTGCTTTGCCTTCAGCGATTGTATCAGGAGGGTCAACATCCCAGACTGCTGATTGCTTGGAACAAAGTGCTCTCGTATTGAGGGAGGGTAAGAGCAGAGGCCCAAAGTCCATCCCCTACCTCAGTGTATTGCTGTATAAATATATGTGCATGGACTAATACCTCTATTTTTGTAGATTAATGTATTTACATGTGTACACTGCTATATTTATACCTCTATCCATTGCTTTGCTTCCTTGGTCCTTCCTCTATTTCCTTTTACCTTCCTCCTGCCCCACTGTCACTTTCCCCTTATTTCTGCCTCGTGGTGCCTCCTCTTAGCTAGTTCCTGTTGCTCCAACACCCACACGCCCTCCCTGCCTCGGATCCCTATCTCCTCCTTGTAAGTCTAAATTCTTTACAAGAGTAAATCACTAAGTCTTTCACATATAGAGCACCAACTGCTAATCTTTTGGTCAGCAGCAGCCTAGAAACCCTATGGAGAAGTTCTACACCATCACAGAGGGTTGGCTGCTATGAATCCAAATCTACTTGACAGCATGTAACAGCGGTAATCTTTATGGATGCAGTTTGGCAGGTCTTTCTCCCAGGGAGCAACTGGGTGAGTTTGAACTACCTCCCCTCCAGTTAGCAGATGAGTGTGTAACTTGTGTACCTCTGGTGCTTCTCCTAACCCTCTACATGGGGCTACAATTTTGTACCCATTGTACAGCTAAAGAAAGTGAGCCTTGAAAAGAACAAGTTGCTTGACCCTTGGGACACAACCAATAAATGATAAGCCAGGATTCAAACCCAGGCAGTCAGACCCAATGTCCGGTCCCTTTATCCATAGATCATATTCTATTGAGATCCTACTAGCAGACACTCACTTACCTTTTATAGGGAGATGGAAGCAGTGGCACTGAAGGCAAACCGCAGAGAGAAGCAAACTGTACTCCCCCCACTCTCAATCATGCAAACCTCACCAGCTTAATCAACAGCCATGTTGCATTGAATCTACAACATCCCTCAATTTTTCCTTATTCAGGAAGGCACATGCCACAGATCATGCAAAAGTAAAATCAAGAATATAAACCATTCCTGGCACTTCTGTTCAGAAAGACGTCGCTGTAAATTCCTTTGATTGGGTATTTCTATTACCCCTGTAGCCGTGTTTTAAGCTGCTTCTCTGCCAGTCACAGAATTATCATTGGTTTCAATCTTATATTAGTTAGGATTGGAAGGGTATGATTCTCCAAATTTAAGTAGTTTGAGAAAAGGAAATGAAATAGAAAAGAAAGGATGCAAAAAAAGGCCAGGAAGTAAGAAATAAAGCAGAATTGGGTTCTAGACCAGTTGAAAAGGAATACAACTTTTATGTTAACATGATTTCTTTGTGGATTTTAATGGTTGTTTCTGCTCTATTGAATTATTGAAATTACTGATGGAAAAGCCATTTGTGACCAAATATCCAGTCTGATCCACTTAACTTGATAACCTAGTCTGCATATTTTGTCACTACGAATTTCTTTTACTATATGGCCCAGTTATCTCTCAAATTGAACTTCTATCCAAAGGCCAGCAGTTCAAACTCATCAGCTACTCTATAGGAGAAAGATGAAGCTTTCTTCTCTAGTAGAGATTTACAGCCTCAGAAACTAAAAGAGGTAGTGCTCCCTTGCCCTATAGGGTTGCTATGAGGCAGAATCAACTTGGTGATGCATTTTTTATGAGAAGCATTAAAGTCATACATGTATTAACAAGAGTCTGTGGGATGGAAGGTATCCTTGTGGCCCCTTTTAGAAAATTTAGCCTGCCATTTTATATGCACTTATTCACGCAAATGCTTATTGAACACTGTAATAGGATAAGGTTTCAGAGGTGAACAACAATACTATATGGTGTGGGCAAGCAGACATCAATCAAATAATCAACATGTATGATTCTTGCAGTGACAAAAAGTGCAAATGAGAGTTCCTTGGTGGTATGATGGAATTTGAAGAGGTCCAAGAAATCTAAAGCTTCTTTCCAAATCAATCAAACAAAATTAACTTGATGTGAAGGCTGAGCAAAGCCGGCTCAAGGTCTATGGCAGAAGGAAGGAATGAGCGAGAAGATGGATCGACAGAAAATTTGTGTGGCTGCAGATGTGGGTGGGAAAGAATGAGTAGAATAAGTTGAGGTTAAAAAGGCTGGTGTCCAGACATGGCAGGGGCATATGAAGGCATTTTGCCATTAATCTCAGAGCACAGAGAAGATTTTGAAGTGTTGTAAGCACTTGGCATAATCAGATTTGTATTTTAAATAGTACCTTGTGCTCAGTGTGAAGGATAAACAGGAGAAGGTGGAAGCAAGAAGAACGATGATGTCGCCACTGCAGCAGGCCAAGCAAGAGGTGATTGATAATGTAGACTAGCCCAGTGGTGTACATGGAGAGAAATGAGTAGATTTAGGAAGCACCTGAATCGCTGGGATTCTGGTTTCTTGAAAGTATTTGAGTTCGAATCTTTACCTTTGAATCCAGTATGCCCAGCATCTGAATTTAAGAGATGCTAATGATTGCTTGGAGAATGAATGAATGAATGAATGAATGAAAGAGAATCAATGTACATTTCCAAATTCCCTCGTTCGCTCCTGCCTTCGTGTCTTTGGTGTAATTGGCCCCTCTTTTTGGGGAAGCTTCCTCACCTCAGCTAGCCTGCATCAATTCAGCCCCCTCCTCCATCAAGAAAGGCTTCTTGGATCTCAGGCTAGCTAGATGTTGCCCTCTATGTTCTCCAAGAACCTGTCTACCGGAGGATTTACCACATTGCATTGGATAATTGATCTGTCTGTTTCTTTGACTAGATTCCTGCAGGTAGGGCATGCCTTTCTTTTAAATCTGTAACCCCAGCAACCAGCACAGTGTATGACCTCTCACAGGCAATTGTGAGTATTTTTATATCAATAAATGAAACCTTGATCACCAAAAACCAAACCTGGATACCTGTGAATAATATGTCTGTCTTTTCAACTTTATCTGATATATCAGGACTTTGGGGAATCAAATCGTTTTGGAATCTTCTGGGAAAAAATTGGACTATAATTATCCATGTGGTTGATTAATCAGAATTCAGCATATGCTCCACTCCCAAATGCAAAGGCATCCGAGCTGGCAGTCTAAAGGGGGAATTCAGAATTTCAACCTGTCTTTTTTCACCAAAGAGCTGCCACCCCCCTTGCCTGGAGATGGGCCAGGAGGTTGCTGGTGAATATCTTTCATTTCCCTCTTTTGAATCCTAGATTTCAGCCCTGGCAAAAATCCCCTTTAGCTTTAAAGACGTACTCTACCCTAAAACAGGAATACATTTACCAAAAAAATATGTAAGAGCAGATGTATTCCATACAAATTTAATAAATAGAATATCTCTCCCAATAGAATAAATAATTAGTTGAAACAATATGTTGTTTTTAGTGATGATACTAATAAAATTAATTACTCATAAAAATTCATAATGATAAACATTACCAGGTGAAATACACAATGATTTATGATACTGCTTCTAAAGCTGAGATCCATGGAGCATTTGTGATTCTTCTACAAGATTTTTTGTTGTAATTAAATGTTAATTTTAAATTAATATAGAGATATTTCAGACTACCTAATATACTGTCTGTGGGGAAAAATCACATGGGAAAGTGGTGTTGACAAACAGTGTTAGATGCAGGGAAGGGCTCTCTATGATTACACCCATGCTGAGCGAACTATCAAAGACTGAATGGCATACCTGGCCTCTGCAATATGCAGATGACATGTCCTTGCTCGCAGAAGGGAGGAGGACTTACAGACTTACTGATGAAGGTCAAAGACTGTATCTTTCAATATGACAACTCCTTCTAAAGGAAGACAAAATCCTCACAACTGGACTAGTAGATAACATCATGATAAACAGAGAAAAGACTGAAAATGTCAAGGATTTCATTTCATCTGGATCCACAATCAACACCCAAGGAAGCAGCAGCTAAAAAAAATCAAATGGCTTATTACATTAGGCAATCTATGGCACAAGACCTCTTTAAAGTGCTGAAGAGCAAAGATGTCACTTTAAGGACTGTGAGGTCCTTGACAAAGCCCTGGTATTTTCAATCACCTCATATGCACATGAAAGCTGGACACTGATTAAGGAAGACTGTGGAAGAATGGATGCACTTGAATTACAGTGTTGGTGAAGAATATTGAAAGTACCATAGGCTTTCAGAAGAACAAACAAAACTATCTTGAAGGAAGTACACTCAGAAAGCTCCTTAAGACAAAACTGGTGAGACTTTGTCTTAGTTACTAATAAGAGAGGTCAAACCCTGCAGGACATCAAGCTTGGTAAACTAGAAGGGCAGTGAAAAAGAGAAAGCTCTTGGCAAGATGAACTGACACAGTGGCTGTCAATGGACTCCAGCATAATGATAACAGCACAGAACAGGTCAGTGTCTCAGCTATTGGACACACTGTCCTTATGAATCGAAACCAACTTGATAACACCGGAAAGCAACAACTGGCTCCCCTACACACTAAATGGCAAAATGAGAATACCCCACACCTGCCACTGTACACATGCTAAGCTAATTTGCCAGTTATAAAGACAATAACAACACACACACACACACACACACACCATTTCTGTGAGGAGTAGGGACCTGGGTTAACTTGTACTTGGAAGTTATTTTTATAGAGTATTAATTTCTTATTTAATGAGAGTTATAGCATCACTTGAACTGTTATCATGTATCAAAGCAATGTTGTAAAGCAATAACACAGAGTAGAAGCGGTCACTATATGTAATTTCATTTGTTCTCTCAATCCTGGCTAGATGGCAGGGGCCACATGCCATGCATTTAAGGACATGGAAAGGTATCAGACCAAATTACTGTTCCTTTGGAGCTTACATTCTAGGCACCAAGGAAAGTCAAAGCCCATTTCGGGCCAACTTTTCCAGGATAAGTTTTGCAGTAGTTTGAAGGGAAACAATTGGTGAGCGAATGTAGCCACCAGATGGCATATTGTAGCGTAGACATTAAAGGCTTCTAAGAAACTGTGCATTGTCAACCATGGTGAAATTTCCAGTGAGCAATGATTTTATTGATCTGATCTTGTCTTTATGTAGCCTTAGTATAAATTAATGAATAATATACAAGAAAAAGATGGTTTTAAAATATTTTTAAGATAACCTGTAAATGTTCATTAGAATTTTTGGTTGACTTGATATATATTTAATTTATTAAGTTTATATTTTAAAATAGCTATATTAAAATGATAGCTTAAGTATAATGAAATTCACAATTATAAACGTGTAGTTAAATAATTTTCAGTTAATTCCTACAGTTGCTCAACCTGTCAACTTAATTCAGTTTGAGAACTTTTCAATTATCCAAAAAAGTTTTCTGTGTCTATTTCAAGCTCATCCCTGCCCCCACTTCCAGCTCCCAGTAATCACTGAGCTATTGTCTATAGGATTTTCTTTCAGTTAACCTAAGGCTATTGAGATCCATCCATTTAGTAGCATGTGTCAGTAATTTATTGCTTTTGATGGTGCAATAATCTTCCACTGTATAGATAAAACACATTGTTTGTCCTTTGCCATTTAATGGACATTTGAACTGTTGTCTAGCCAGTATGACAATCTCTGTTTTTTGATTAGTGTAATCAGCTCATTTGATTTACTGCTTTTAGAGTTTTAAGCATATATTACTTTATTTTTACATACAATTTAAAAAGTCCAAATCTTTGCTTGATATAGTTATATACAGCCTTAATAAACAATACAGAGATGCCTACCGTTTTGGGGCAGCTATTGTAAATTATCTCCCCCCCGCCCCCGACCGCATCCATAGTTCTTTTTCAGAATTCTATTGGTGTAAAGTAATCCAGATATTTTGTGTTAGTGTCTTGCTGAGTCTGGTATTTCCTTCATATAGTATCATATCACCTGCAAATAGGGACAATTTCACTGTTTTCTTATGAATTCAGATGCCTTTTAGTTTCCTTTCCTGCCCTGTTGCCCGGGCTAGACCTTATGATACAATGTTGAATAGAGGTGGGATAGAGGGCATCCTTGTCAGATCCCCATTCGCTAAAGAGATGCTTTAATATCTCTCTCTATTGAGAATAGTGCTGACTCGGTTTTACATATATGCTCTTAAATATGTTGAGGAATTTCTTTCTATTTCTAGCTTGCTGAGAGGTTATTTTATCAGGAAAAGGCATTCGATTTTACCAAGTGTTTTTCTGCATTGATTGATCTGATAATCTGGTTTTTTCCTTCATTCTTTTTATGTAGTGGACTATATTGATTGGTTGGTTTTTTTTTAAATGTAGAACCATCCTTGCATATCTGATATGAATTCCACTTGGTTGTGATGTATCATTACTTTGATATTGTGTTGGATTCTATCAACTAGGATTTTGTTGAAGATGTTTGCATTTATGTTCATGAAGGGTATTGGGTTGTAATTGTTTTCAGTGCTTTGTTTGGCTTTAAAGAGGCTTTATGGTACTATCAGGTAAGTGTTGGACTACTAACCACAAGGTTGACAGTTCAGATCTACCATGGGAGTAAAATGAGGCAACCTGGTTCCATAAAGATTAACCAGGCAACAGAAACCCTATGGTAGTGGTTCTTAACCTGTGGGTCGCAAACCCTTTGGAGGTCGAACGACCCTTTCACAGGGTTACCTGATTCATAACAGTAGCAAAATGACAGTGATGAAGTAGCAGTGAAAATAATTTCATGGATCACAGCATTAGGAAAGTTGAGAACCACTGGCCTACAGGGTGGCTGTGACTTGGACTCTGTCTTGGAAGCAGTACAGCCAGAATGCCTCTTAGAGACAAGGATGACAGGCCTTCATCTCATGTGCTTTGGGCATATTATCAAGAGAGACCAGTTCCTGGAGAAGGACATCATGTTTGCTAAAGAGGAGGGCCAGAGAGGAAGGTCCTGGACACGATGGCTTGACACAGTGGTTTCAGCCATGGGCTCAACCATAAGAGGAAGCGTGAGGATGGCATAGGACCTGACAATCCTTCATTCTGTTGTACAGAGGGTCGCTACTGGGAGCCAGCCGGAGGGCACCTAACAACCACAGCAGCAGCAACAATGATTTGGAAACAACCTGATGACAGTGGGGTTTCTTTTCAAGTTTGGTTTGCCTGGTTTGGGTGTCATAAAATATGACACTTGCTTGTTTCATAGAATAGATTCAGGAATATTCCATCGTGTTCTGGGAAGTAGAGCAGTTTGAGTAGAATTATTGGTGTCACCTCTTCTCTGGTAGAATTCTGCAGTGAAAACATCTGGGTCAGGACTTTTTATTGTTGGGAGGGTTTCTCCCCAAATTTTGTCTTCTGTTGTTGGGTTACTCAAAAATTTCATCCCAGTCTGTATTGGTTTATATATGTTGTGTGACTTCAGAAAGATAGTCCATTTCTTTTAGGTTTTCAAATTTATTGTAGTGGATTTTCTCATGGTTTTGTCATTAGGTGCCATCAAGTCAATTGGTCTGTCACCGTTTTGTGTGATCCATCTACAGTGGAATGAAACGGCCTGGTTGGCCTTGCACCGTCCTCACAATTGCTATGTTTGAGCCCCCTCTTTGCAGCCGCTATGTCAATCCCTCAAGCTCTTGAGAGTCTTCTTTTTCACTGATTATTTACTTTTCTAAGCATGCTATTCTCTTTTTAAAAATCATTTTATTAGGGGCTCATACAATTCTTATCACAGTCCATACATTCATCAGTTGTGTAAAGTACATTTGTACATTCATTGCCCTCATCATTCTCAAAACATTTGCTCTCCACTTACGCCCTTGGCATCAGGTCCTCATTTTTTCCACTCCATCTCCTCTCCCCCCTCCTTCATGAACCCTTGATAATTTATAAATGATTATTTTGTCATATCTTGCACTGTTCAATGTCTCCCTTCACTCACTTTTCAGTTGTTCACCCCCAAGAGAGTAGGCTATATGTAGTTCCTTGTAATTGGTCCCCTTATCCACACCACCTTTCCTCCACCCTGCCAGTATCGCCACTCTCACCACTGGTCCTGAAGTGATCATCTGTCCTGGATTCCCTGTGTTTCCAGTTCCTACCTGTGCCAGTGTACATCCTATGGTCTAGCCAGATCATGATAGTGGGGGGTGGGAGAATATTAAAACTAGAGGAAAGATGTATGTTTCATCATTGCTACACTACACTCTGCTTGGCTCATCTCCTCCCCACGACCTTTCTGTAAGGGGATGTCTAATTGCCTACAGATGGGTTTTGCGTCTCCACTCCACACTCCCCCTCATTCACAATAATACAATTTTTTTGTTCTTTGATGCCTGATAACTGATACATTTGGCACCTTGTGAGCGTGCAGGCTGGTGTGCTTCTTCCATGTGGGCTTTGTTGCTTCTGAGCTAGATGGCCGCTTGTTTACCTTTAAGCCTTTAAGACCCCTGATGCTATATCTTTTGACAGCCGGGCACCATCAGCTTTCTTCACCACATTTGCTTATTTACCCACTTTGTCTTCAGCGATTGTGTAGGGAAGGTGAGCATTATGGTATACCAGTTTAATAGAACAAAGTATTCTTGCATTAAGGGAGTACTTGAGCGGAGGTCCAATGATCATCAATTATTAATACTAAATCTATACATATATGCACATAGATCTATTTCCACATCCTCATATATAAATATATTTACATATGTACATGCCTGTATTTAGATCTATATAAGTGCCCTTTGCCTCCTAGCTCTTTCCTCTATTTCCTTTGACTTCCCTCTTGTCCCATTATCATGCTCAGCCTTCATTTGGGTTTCAGTAATTCCTCTCGGTTACATTAGCCTTGGTTACGACCTAACAGGCCTCCTACACCCTCCTCACCACCAATTTGGATTACTTGTTGTTCCCTTGTTCCTGGGTTTGTTAACACCACTACCTTTCCCCCACTTCCCCCTCTCCCATGTCCCTCCGGAACTGTTTGGTCTAGTTGTTTTCTCCTCCAGATTGTTTATCCAGCCTATCTTATTTAGACAGACTGCGGAGATAATAGCATGCACAAAAACAAGACAGAGCAAAACCAAGCAACAAAATAAAACAGAACAGCAACAACAACAATCCAATGACAACAAAACAAAACACAACAAGAAAGAAAAGCTTGTAGTTAGTTCAAGGACTGTTTGTTGACCTTTAGGGGTGTTTTCTAGTTGAATCTGTTGGGGAGCCAAGACCTGGCCCCCAAGTCTATTTTTGGTATTCCCTGGAGACTTCATTGCTCTGTTCTCCTTGCTGTTCTGTTCCAGGCCCTTAGTGTTTTGCCTCGGTGTGGTGAAGTCAGATTGGACAGTATTCTATTAATTTTCTGTTTAATTTATTTCAGCTGCAATCTTTATGATAACCTTTCTTCTAGAAACTTTAAGCTTTTAATTTTTGTTGTTATTTTTTAATCATTGGAGTTGTTGGGATGAGGCATTGATTTTTGTTCACTATTTCTTTTTGTTGTATGCATTTATTTCTATAAGCTGACCTGTAGGCACTGATTTTGGTATGTTGTGTTTTCATTCTCATTTGCTTATTGGAAGTATTAAATTTCTCTTATTTGCCAGGTGTTTTCTTTTTAGCAAGATGTTATTGTTTCTATGTATTTGATTCCCTCTCTGATTTTCTTCTTATTGATTTCTAATTTTGTAGCATTGTGAAAAGATGATTTATATTATCTTGGTGTTTTAAAAATTACTGACACTTGCTTTGTTGCCTTACAAAGGGTCTATTCTGGATAGTAAGTCACGTTTACTGGGGAAGTATGTGAGTTGTGTATTTGTGGATGAAATATTCTGTCTATGAAGTCAAGTTGGTTGTTTATGTTGTTGAGCTTTTATAACTCTTTGTTGAGTTCCCCCCCCCCCCAACTGTTTTATCATTCATCAAAAGTGCAGAGTTGGTGACTAACACATACCAGAGGAACTCCGCAGAAATCAGCCCAGGAGAGTTACTAAGAGGGAAATTCAACACTGCTGGATCACAGGAGGAGCAATATAAAGATTAGTAGGCACAGACACACAAGGTTTTGAGGGGCTGAGGACTTTTGGCTTACCACAGTGGAGGCTGGCTAGGGATTGATCTTAGCCCTGCCACTGTCTCGACCAGAGCCAGGACCATTTGGAGCAGGTGCAGGGGCTTTTTCTCAACACAGCCACAGCTTGCTGCAACCTTGGGACAGAGATTAAACCCTTGCAGTCCCCAGGACAGGGATCATGTCTCAGCTATATAATTACATTTGGTTCCCTCTCTTCTCTCTTTCCACCCACAGTCTCAGTGGGCTTAGTTATTTTTTTCCCTTTGTCTCTTTCCTGTTCTCTTACTACCAACCTCAAGACCACTCCCCTTAGCTTAGCGCATTTATGCCTTCCCTCCACCCAGTTATGTGAGCACCCTGTGCAGTGTAGCCTGAGGCTGAGGAAAGCCTGCCTGCCCTCCACCAGGGGATACTCTGCCCAACTTCTTCCTTGTGAATTCCTGCCTGTGTGACTGGGGGAGCTTCTGTTTGTCCTCTGAGGGCCAATGTGACTGAAGGAACTTCCTCCTGCCTACCTTAGTGCCTCACATGGCCTAAGGTAGTTCGGCCAACACTCGCCTATATTCCATGCTGCTGCAGAAACCTCTGTCCAACCTCTTCTGTGATCTACCTGACCATGAAAATTCCGCCCACCATTTGTGGTGTTCACACTAAAGCAGGCAACCCACAAGCCTTCTGGGTTACTCCCCTTGAGTGAAGCCACAGGAGGATAAAGTGGTAGGCTAATTCCATAGTGAAACTAGTTGCAGACAGTTCGAAGAAGAATTCCCATGAGTCTCCCAGAGAGAGCCAATATTCTTCGAATCCCTGGAAAATGGCACCTGGCTCCTCTAAAACAACACAAAGCAAACAGCAATCAGTCCCAACGACCTCAATGAAAAAACAGGAGAAACAAAAGGCAATGGCTGATGTCCTAAACCTAACAACGTGCATAGAAGAAGCAGACATTGAGCTACCACAGAAAGAAATTTTCAGAATGCTGCTTGAAGTAATACAGGATATGAGGATAACAATACAGAAAAAGTATGAAATGATAGAGGAGATAACGTCCATACATCAAAGGGAAATACAAGAGCTTAGGGAGGAGATTAAAACACACACACACACACACACAAAACAGTGGCATACACGGACCTTGAGAATCGACTGGAGGAAGCAGAGAACCACACTATTGACCTAGAAGATAGCCAAGCAGAATTTAACAAACGTGAACAAAAATCTAATAAAGTCATCAGAGAAGCTGAAGAAAACCTAAGAGCTATGTCTGATGCCATGAAGAGGAACAATATTAGAATAATTGGATATCCAGAGGAAGACACAACAAAGAGGTCATCTGCAACAATAGTGAGAGAATTCTTGGAGAAAAACGTCCCCAGCTTAATGAATGAAAACCATGCAACCATTTAGGAGGCTGAAAGAACACCAGCTAGACTGAATCACAAGAAGTCACCAAGGCACATAATTGTTAAACTATCCAACTTTGAGGAAAAGGAGAAAAACATGAGAGCAAGAAGGAAAAAACAAGCAATCACATATAAAGTTTCCCAAATAAGAATATGCTCAGACTTATCAGCAGAAACTCTGAAAAAGAGAAGAGAGTGGAGTAACACATTCCAAAATTGAAGCAAAGTAATGCAAACCCAAGAATACCCAGCCAAATTATTAATCATGATAATGGAGCAGTAAGAGTCTCCAAAGACAGGAATAACTCAAAGAATACGTTAGGAGAAACCCAACCCTACAAAAGATCCTTGCTGAACCAGTAGGGCAGAAGAACATCTCTCACCAAGCATAAATAAGAGACAATCATATAGAAGAACAACCTCACCGAGAGGGTAAACAAAGAGAAACAGACCACAAAATAGCATTGGCATAAGGGAAGAAAGAAGTCAAGAATGATCCACACACATGCACAACATACTAATAAGAAAGGAAGGTAGGAAAACACCCAACACAAAAGGTATAAGATGGCATCATAGAGTCCACAGATGGATTTAATAATCCTGAATATCAATGGACTTAACTCAGGTATTAAAAACTGAGGCTAGTAGACTGGCTTAGAAAACACAACCCATAAAGCTGCTACCTACAAGATACACATCTCAAGGCTACAGACAAAATTAGGCTGAGAATCAAGCAGCAATTCAAAATAAGCAGTGCTTGCGATCTTAATCTCGGATAAAATTGACCTCAAAGTGTAAAGCATAAAGAGAGATAAGGAGGGAAACTATATAATGCTCACGAGACTCGTAGACAAAGTACCACTAAGCATTTTAGACATATATTCCCTGATTGAGAGACCCACTGAATAGGTCAACCCCAAACTCCAAAAGATGAAAAAAGAAATCACAACCTCAACAATTATAATTGGTGACTCCCATACACCACTCTCTGAGAAGATAGATCACAGAGAAAGAAACTCAACAAGGAGGCTAGAGATCTAAACACCACAATTAGACAATTTGACCTGTAGACATTTACAGAGCTTTTCATCCAAATACAAATAAGTTCACATTCTTTTGAAGCCCGCATGGCACATATTTGAAGATAGAATTTATGATGGGGCATAAGGTGAATCTACATAAATTTAAGCATATTGGTATCATACAGACCTCGCTCTCTGACCACTGTGCCATAGGCTGAACATCACCAAAAGGAATATTAAGAAAACAAGAGCAAACAATTGGAGAATGAATAACTCTTCATTGCAAAAGGAGTGCGTACTGGCACAGATCAGAGATGAAATTAGCAAATTTCTAGAAACCAATGAGAATGAGAACACTACATAACAAAACTTATGGGATACAGCAAAGGCAGTTATCAGAGAAAGTTTGATAGCAAACATGCACACCTGAAAAAGGAAGAGAGACTCATTATTGATATACTGGCATAAAATTTACAACAACTAGAGCAGAGTCAGCAGGACAGTCCTACTAATAACAAAGGAAAAGAAATAATAAAAATCAGAGCTGAAATTCAGGAATAAGAAAACTATGGAAAAAATTAATACTGCTAAAAGTTGATTTTTTTGAAAGGATAAACATAATTGACAGACCGCTGGCAAACCAAACCAAAGAAAAGAGGGAACAAATTTCAATAGCAAGAATGAGGAATGAAAGAGGAGACATTAAAACAGACCCTAATGAAATAAAAAGAATAATGACACAGCACTACAAAGGATTGGACTCCATAGAATTCAACAACTTGGAAGACATGAACAAATTCTTGGAAAAACAATCCCTTCCTAGACTATCCCCAATGGATGTCAAGAATCTCAACAGACCCATAGCAATAGAAGAAATAGACAAGGTTATCAAGGGATTACCAACAAAAAAAATCCCCTAGACCAGATGGCTTCACTGGGGAATTCTACCAAGCATTTAGGGAAGAACTAACACCAATCCTACACAAACTCTTCCAGAACATAGGAAAAGACGGCAAACACCTATACTCCTTCTATGAAGCTAGTATAACTCTGATACCAAAACCGGGAAAGGATCCCATAAGAATCGAGAACTACAGGCCAATATCCCTAATGAACATCGATGCAAAAATCCTTAACAAAATACTAGCCAGTAGAATACAAAAGTATATAAAACAAATAATTCATCATGGCCAAGTGGGTTTCATACCAGGGATGCAGGGATGGTTCAACATATGAAAGACCATTAGTATCATTCGCCACATTGACATGAAAAACTGTAAGAACCACATGATAATATTGATAGATACAGAAAAAGCATTCGACAACATCCAACATGAATTCCTCTTTAAGACACTTGAGAAGATAGGAATGGGAGGAAAATTCCTCAAGACAATACACGCTATGTATGAAAAACCAACAGCCAATGTGGTAGTCAATGGAGAAAAGACTAACACAATCCCACTGAAAAGGAGACCACACAAGGATGCCCCTTGTCCCCCCTCTTATTTAACATCATACTGGAGGTTTTAACTAAGAGTATAAGGCAAAGAAAGGGCATCAAATGTATTCGCCTGGGGAAGGAAGAGGTGAAATTATAATTATTTTCAGATTATATGATTTTATATATGGAAAATCCCAAAAGCTACATAAGGGGAGTACTGGAAGCAATAGAGGAGTTTGGCAGAGTGGCATGATACAAGATCAACAAACAGAAGTCCATTAGACTGTTATACATATCACATAATACCACAGAAGAGGATAAAAAAAGGTAGTGCCCTCAACAATAGCCAAGCACAAATTGAAATATCTAGGGATGTACCTGACTAAAAGATCAAAAGATCTATATGGGGAAAACTACAGAACACTATTACAAGAAACCAAGAGCAACCTCAACAAATGGAAGAATATACCAGGCTGGTGGATTGGAAGATTCAATATAGTAAAGATGTCAGTTCTGCCCAAGGCACTATATAAATTTAATGCAATCCTGATACAATTACCCTCATCTTTCTTCAAAGAAATAGAAAAACTGATTACCAACTCCATATGGAGAAGGAAGACGCCCAGAATTAGCAGAGAACTCCTCAAGAAGAAGAAAACAGTGGGAGGGCTGGTTTTACCTGACTTTAGCGCATATTATACAGTCACACTATCAAAACTACATAGTATTGGTACAATGAAAGATACTCAGATCAATGGAAAAGAACTGTAAACCCAGAAATAAAATCATCAACATACAGACAACTGATCTTTGATAAGGACCCAAAAAATATCCAATGGGAAGCAAATGCCCTCTTCAATAAGTGGTGCTGGAAAAAATGGATATCTACCTGCAGAAAAATGAAGCAAGACCCTTATCTCACTTCATGCACAAGAATAAACTCAAAGTGGATCACAGACCTTGAAGTTAAACCCCAAACTATTAGGGCCATCAATGAGGGAATTGGGACCTAATTGAGAACTTTGGCACAGAGAATACATAGGACATCAGAAATAGGGAAGGACACAAACACAGAGGAGGCACAAAGTGACAAGTGGGATATACTGAAGATAAAACACCTGTGTACATCGAAAGAATTTACCAAGAGAGTAATATGGGAGCCCAAGGCCTGGGAAAACATTTTTAGCAATGACATATCAGATAAAGACCTTGGGGTCAGGACCAGGTAGTATGGCAGGGGCCGGACCAAATTCAGGAATGCATATGGTAGCCAACTAAAAAGGAGGGAAGAATAGGAAAAAAGAAAAAAGAAAAGAAATGGGTAGCAGGGGCACAGGCCACCCAAGGGGAGGGTATTGTTTATATCTCCACAGGGAAAGAAGGACCAGACTTTAACTCGGTGCTCCAAGATGTGAATGCAACATACCGTCATGGAGCAGGAAATCAGTGGAGAGGTCTGAGAGGCCGGCCCCAATCTCAACTATGTGGACACCTGTCCCCTTCCCCAGAAGAATTTATTTCAGAGGACAGCACTGAAGATGCAGCTCCGGGAGAGGGACATGTCTGATCAGTGCACATGGGAGCAAATGAAGGGGGAGGAAGAGAAAGTGGAGCACATCCTGGCCCACCAACCCTTGAGGACGATATCCCTGCTCAGAACAGCCAATCCACAGAGAAGACCATATGGCTGGTCCCACTATGAGACAGACATCCCTCACTGACCCATAGCCCTATAGGGGACAACACTGGAGTCACAGTGTGGATATTGCACCCAATCTGATCCCACCACACCGAGGCAAAATACTAAGGGCGTGCAACAGAACAGCAAGGGAACAGAGCAATGAAGTCCCCAGGGAATACCAAAAATAGACTTTGGGGCCAGGGCTTGAGCCCTATCAGACTTGACAGGAAAACACTCCTAAAGGGCAACAAACAGTCCTTGAACCAATACAGGCTTTTGTTTTTTTGTGACTGTTGATTTTTTTGGTCATTGGCTTTTTGGTGTTGACGTTTTATTTTCTTTTGTTGTTTTGTTTTGCTCTGTCTTGTTTTTGTGTATGTTATTATCTCCGCAGGTCTGTCTAAATAAGATAGGCTGGATGAACAATCTGGAGGAGAAAACAACAGGATTGATGGTTTGGGGCGACATGGGAGAGGGAGAGGTGGGGGAGAGGAAGTGGTGTTAACAAACCCAGGGACAAGGGAATAACAAGTGATCCAAATAGGTGGTAAGGAGGGTGTAGGAGACCTGGTAGGGTGTAATCAAGGGTAATGTAACCGAGAGGAATTACTGAAACCCAAATGAAGGTTGAGCCTGATAGTGGGACAAGAGGAAAGTCAAAGGAAATAGATGAAAGAGCTAGGAGGTAATGGCCTGCCAGCGGAAGCCAGCACATAACACAACATTACGGGCCCAGTAAGCGCAATTGTACAGTGATAATAAGTAAAGATATAGTAAAGTTATAGAAAGCTTTCTTCACCACATTTACTTGTTCACCCACTTTGGCTCCAGCCGTTGTGTCGGGAGAGTGAGCATCATAGAGTTCCAATTTAATAAAAGAAGGTATTCATGCATTGAGGGAGTGTTTGAGTAGAGGCCCAAGGTCCCTCCGCCACCCCAATACTTGACCTATAAATATAGACACATAGATCTATTTCCCCATCTTCCTATATATATTTGCATGTACATGTCTTTGTCTAGACCTCCATGAATGCCCCTAGACTCCTAGCTCTTTCCTCCATCTCCCCTGACCTTCCTCCTGCCCCACTACCATGCTTCATTGCCACCTGGGCTAGAGTATACCTCTTCTCTAAGCAAACTTACCCTTGATCATTTCCCACCATGCCTGCCACTCCCCCTTCTCTACCATTTGGGGTCCCATGTTTTTCCCCTGTCCCTGGGTTTGTCAACACCACTTCCTTACCCCCCCTATCCCCCCACCCCAAGTCCCCCCGGAACTGTCAGTCCCGCCGTTTTTCCTCCAGATAGTTCATCCAGCCTGTCCTATTCAGACATACCTGTGGAGTCACTAACATGCACGAAAACAAGACAGAGGAAAACAAAGCAACAGTATACAACCAGAAAACAAAACAACAAAAACAAACCACTGACAAAGCTGATGGTGCCCGGCTATCAAAAGAGATAGTGACTGGGGTCTTAAAGGCTTGAAGATAAACAAGCGGCCATCTAGCTCAGAAGCAACAAAGTCCACATGGAAGAACACACCAGCCTGTAGGATCGAGTGGTCCCAAAGGGATCAGTTACCAGGCATCAAAGAACAAAAAATCATATCATTGACTGCACACCTCCATGATAGGATCGCTGAAGACAAATGGGTGCATAAGCAAATGTGGTGAAGAAAGCTGATGGTGCCCGGCTATCAAAAGAGATAGTGTCTGGGGTCTTAAAGGCTTGAAGGTGAATAAGCGGCCATCTAGCTCAGAAGCAAAAAAGCCCACATGGAAGAAGCACACCGGCCAGTGCGATCACGAGGTGCCAAGGGACCAGGTATAAGGCATCATGCAAAAAAAAAAAAAGATATAAGTGTGTGTATGTATGTGTATATATGTGTATATGTATATATGTATGTATATATATGTATATATATATCATATTAAATGAAGGGGGAAGTGCAGAGTGGAGACCCAAGGCCCAAGTGTCGACCAATGGAGATCCCCTCATAGAGGGGTTTAGGAGAGGAGATGGGTTAATTAGGGTGTGAGGTAGTATCGATGAAGAACACAGCTTTCCCCCGGATCCTGGATGCTTCCTCCCCCCAACTACCATGATCCGAATTGTACCTTGCAGGGCTGGATAGGACAGAGGCTGTACACTGGTGCATACGAGGGTTGGAGGTACAGGGAATCCAGGGTGGATGATACCTTCAGGACCAAGGGTGTGAGGGACGATGCTGGGAGAGTGGAGGGTGAGTGGGTTGGAAAGGGGGAACTGATTACAAGGATCCACATGTGACCTCTTCCCTGGGAGAGGGACAGCAGAGAAGGGGGGAAGGGAGACTCCGGATAGGGCAAGATATGACAAAACAACGATGTATAAATTACCAAGGGCATATGAGGGAGGGGGGAATGGGGAAGGAGGAGGGGAAAAAAAAGAGGACCTGATGCAAGGGGCTTAAGTGGAGAGCAAATGCCTTGAGAATGATTGGGGCAGGGAATGTATGGATGTGCTTTATACAATTGATGTATGTATATGTATGGATTGTGGTAAGAGTTGTATGAGTCCCTAATAAAATGTAAAAGAAGAAAAGAGAAAAAAATGATTAGGGCAGGGACTGTACAGATGTGCTTTATACAATTGATGTATGTATATATATGAACTGTGAAAAGAATTGTATGAGCCCCAATAAATTGTTAAAATTAAAAAAAAAATGAAGGGGGAAGTGCAGAGTGGAGACCCAAGGCCCAAGTGTCGGCCAATGGAGATCCCCTCATAGAGGGGTTTAGGAGAGGAGATGGGTTAATTAGGGTGCGAGGTAGTACTGATGAAGAACACAGCTTTCCCCCAAATCCTGGATGCTTCCTTCCCCCAACTACCATGATCCGAATTCTACCTTGCAGGACTGGATAGGGCAGAGGCTGTACACTGGTACATATGAGGGCTGGAGGTACAGGGAATCCAGGGTGGATGATACCCTCAGGACCAAGGGTGTGAGGGACGATGCTGGGAGAGTGGAGGGTGAGTGGGTTGGAAGGGGGGAACTGATTACAAGGATCCACATGTGACCTCTTCCCTGGGAGAGGGACAGCAGAGAAGGGGGAAGGGAGACTCCGGATAGGGCAAGATATGACAAAATAACGAGGTATAAATTACCAAGGGCACATGAGGGAGGGGGGAAAGGGGAGGGAGGGGGAAAAAAAAAAGAGGACCTGATGCAAGGGGCTTAAGTGGAAAGCAAATGCTTTGAGAATGATTGGGGCAGGGAATGTATGGATGTGCTTTATACAATTGATGTATGTATATGTATGGATGGTGATAATAGTTGTATGGGTCCCTAATAAAATGTAAAAAAAGAAAAGAGGAGAAAAAAATGATTAGGGCAGGGACTGTACAGATGTGCTTTATACAATTGATGTATGTATATGTATGAACTGTGATAAGAATTGTATGAGCCCCTAATAAATTGTTAAAATTTTAAAAAAAAGATTAAAAAAAAAGAAAATGATTAGGGCAAAGAATG
Organism: Tenrec ecaudatus; assembly: GCF_050624435.1. Classification (NCBI taxonomy): domain Eukaryota; kingdom Metazoa; phylum Chordata; class Mammalia; order Afrosoricida; family Tenrecidae; genus Tenrec; species Tenrec ecaudatus. The sequence continues at coordinate 123,457,791 of NC_134538.1, forward strand.
TACAGATGTGTTCTATACAATTGATGTATGTATATGTATGGATTGTGATAAGAGTTGTATGAGCCCCTAATAAAATGTTTTTTAATAAAAAAAAGTTATAGAAAGCATGAGAGATAGAAGAGAAATATTGAAATAAATGGGGTCAGACACAATTCATGGTAGCATGCTCACCTCAGTCCTGCTTAGTGGTCCACATGAAGCGGGAGAGAGAATATTTAATGCTGACCTAGGCTTTTATATTCCCTGGGGACATGCAAGCCCCCTAATTACAGCGGAAGACATATGTCATAGGAAGGGCTTGTGCTATAAGTAATACAGTAATGGGAGGGGGTGATCTAGGGGTATCCACGCAATAGGAAGAGGAGGGATTTGGGGTATACATGTGACAAGATGGGTGGATCCTAGATACAGGATGGCAGCCTAACTCCGGATGTCACAGAGCAGGTTTGGCCAGTTCCTTGGCTCAAGGATAGAGACTATTATCAGTAGGGTGTGAACTCCACCTACAGGAACCAAGCTAATGGTTGTAAGCTTCAGAGAGAAATAGTCCATTGTCACCAGCAGCAGGGAACAGGCCCACCCTGTGGTGGGGGACACAGCAGTCTGGCAGTGACTGCCTTCAGGGAGGATATCTGTAAGCATCTGACCTCCCTCCACAAAGGGCATATATAGAGGTCTAAATAAAGGTATGTACATATGTAAATATATTTATATGAGGATGGGGAAATAGATCCATGTGCATATATTTTTAAGTTTAGTATTAAGGTAGCAGATGGACATTGGGCCTCCCTCAATGTAAGAATAGTTGGTTCTATTAAACTGGCATTCCATGTTGCTCACCTTCCTGACAGGATTGCTGAAGACAAAGTAGGTGAATTAGCAAATGTGGTAAAGAAAGCTGATGGTGCTCGACTCTCAAAAGATATAGCATCTGGGGTCTTGGAGGCTTGAACACAAACAAGCGGCCATCTAGCTCAGAAGCAACAAAGTCCACATGAATGTAGCACACCAGCCTGTGTGACCACAAGCTGTCGAAGAGATCAGGTATCAGGCATCAAAGAACAAAAAAAATCAAATCATCGAGTGCAGAGTGGGGACCCAAGACCCTTCTGTAGGCAACAGGACATCCCCTTACAGAAGGGGAGTGGGGAGGAGACGAGCCAGGCAGGGTGCAGTGTGGCAATGATGAAACATACAACTCTCCTCTAGATCCTAAATGATCCTAACCACCCCGCCCACACACACTATCACGATCCCAATTCTATCTTAAAAATCTGACTAGACCAGAGGATGTACACTGGCACAGGCAGGAACTGGAAACACAGGGAATCCAGGGCAGATGATCCCTTCAGGACCAATGGTGAGAGTGGCGATACCGGGAGGGTGGGGCGGAAAGGGGGAACCGATTAAAAGGGTCTACATATAACCTCCTCTCTGGGGGACGGACAACAGAAAAGTGGTTGAAGGGAGACGTTGGACAGTGTAGGATATGACAACATAGTAATACTTAGTAAATTATCAGGGGTTCATGAGGGAGAGGGGAGCGGGGAGGGATGGGAAAATGAGGAGGTGATACAACGGACTCCAGCAGAAAGCAAATGTTTTGGGAATGATGATGACAACAAATGTACAGATGTACTTGACACAATGGATGAATTGAGATAAGGGTTGTACTAGCCCCCAATAAAATTATTTAGAATAAAAGTGCAGAGTTAAAGTCTCCAATTGTTTTTGTGGAGTTGTCTATCTTTGAAATTCTGTTAATGTCTGATTGATGTGTTGTGGGAATCTTTCATGGAGTGCATGATATTTATTATGGTCATGTACTCTTGTAGAATGGCCCCTTAATCATCATATGCAGATAGCCTTGCAGTCTTCTCTCCAGGTATTAATATTGCTGCTCTAGCTCTTCTTTAGTTGCTTTTAGCTTGATATCTTTTATTCATCTTTTGATCGTAATTTTTTTTAACTTTGTGTCTAACATAAGTCTCTTGTAGGCAACAGTGTGTTGAATCCTATTTGCTACTGCCTTTTCTCTTGACTGGTACATTTAATCTGTTCAAATTCAGTGTATTTAATGAAGTGAATGCATTCATTGCTGTCACTTTTTTTTGGTTTTTTATTGTGGTGGTGATGATTTCTTTGTATAATTTTTCTGTATTGAGTTCAATTTGTTATCAGAATTGTTTTCAGTTTCTTTGTTCATTTTGTGTTTACTAAGTCCTTATAATTTTATTTTTGTTCAAAAGACTAATGAATTCTTTTTGAAATTACCTTGTGGTTTCCTTTTATCTCCTTACATTTAAAACAGCTTGTTTTCAACTTGTTATCTCCTAGACTTTCTATCCATTTAGAACTTAGATCATTTAGTCCCTCTTTTTGATATGTACTTGTTCGCAGATTGATGGCTCTGATTCTCTATTTTCACTCTTGTAAGCTGATTTTGAGAATTCTTTTCCTGAATTGGCTTCTGGGTGATCTTGCATGTGTCTTAACCTTGGTTGGTGTCTGATGTTATTGGTTCCCGGTTCAAATCACTTCCTTTAGCATTTCTTATTGTAAGATTAGTCTGGTTTTTACAAATTCTCTTAATTTAAGTTTACTTAGAAATGCTCTAATTTCACCAATGTATTTGATGGACAGTTTTGCTGAACATACAATTCTTGATTGACATGAATATTCTTTAAAGGTTTTATATATCAGGGAGCTTCAGAAACATCATGGGAAAATGCCATTATCTCTTAATTTAATCTTTCCACAAAGCTTTTGAAGCCCCCTCTTATGCATCCCATTTCCCTCTTTTCTGCATGGTTCCTACGGAGAAATCAGAGTTTAGTCTTATTGGTTCCCTGCTGTAAGTAACATTTTGCTTATCTGAACTGCTCTCAAGATTTTGTATGTCTCTTTTATTGTAGAAAGTTTGATTATTATTTGTGACTTTCATTTGGTGTCTATCATGTGTGGGATTTATTGGACTTCTTGGGTAAATATATTTTGTCTTTTATTTTATTGGGAATTTTTTTGCTAGCAAAGCTTTGACAACAATTCTCTCTGTTTTGATGCACGTGCTTGCTTCCTCCTGGTGCGGCCTTCCCATCACAGGCACCGGGCTCCCCTTACTCTGTCCCACATCATTCTTAGACGTTCTTCTTTTGTTTCTTTTCTGAAATTTTTCTCAAACAAATTGGCATCGAGGAATTTCTCTTGCAATTTATGGCACCATTCTTCAGTTGATTAGGGTCTGTATTTCTAGTCTTTTAATGTGATATTTGAGTGGCAGGCAATTAATATGGCTCTTCTAACCATAATTCCTTGTGTGATATATCATAGTCTAGACTCAATATGCCAGAACCATTTTGCAGGACATCCTCTAATGGGCAGGATTAGGGTAGGATTAAGACCTGGCTTTATTAGAAGGTATGAACCTAGCCATGCTCTTTGTTTCCTTGGGAATATCTGTAGGACTCTACCTTAGTGAAAGGTGTGAACCCAGCCACGTCCTTTGTTTCACTGGGGCATGTTTGACAATAACAGTAGAAAGTGTGCTAAAGATGCAAACTTTTGTTTTCTTTGGATGAGCTGTATATCCTGGGACCACCAACAGTTCTAGCACACAGAGCTTCACCTGGAAAGCCATGGCTCTGTTCCTTCACTGAACTTTGGTCGAAGTAAGAAGACCTGCTGTGATTTTTTGGTTTATGGTTCTGGAACCTGCATTCGCCTTACCTCTGACTGACTTTTGGATTTGGGATTGAACAGCATCCACCACCACATGAAACATTCCCTCAAAGTTTTGTGAGTTTCTGTGAGCCGTTACGGCGAATTTCAGGACCCAAGGATGTGAGGGACTATACACAAGGAAGGAGTGGGGGGAAATGGACCAGAATAGCATCTTAGAAGAGTTGAACAGTTGAGACATCATTCATCTTCCACAACCTAGGACAAGTCTTTTATTAATTCTTTTTAAAAAGTTATTACCACAACATCTCTCCTTGACATTTTATTGCAAATATTCTAGATATCTAATTGCTGTTTTGTGTGGTTTCTAATTGTCATTAATTTTATCACTTTGTTCTTGTGGATTTTTCTTGAATTCATCTAAGGGTCTTATCTATATTTTTCTTAAATTTGTTTGTGATTTCCTTGAGCTATTTTAAGAAGAATATGTGTGTGTATGTCTTTTGAATTCCTTATCAATGAGATTTCCTGGTTTTCTATTCGGATCATTTACAAACACCACCTTGCTTTTTTTTTATTTGATTAAAGTATGTCTATGGTTTTTGGAACATTTTTGAAATATTGTTTCGTTTGTTGATATGTATGGACTTGTACATCTATTTTTTTCTTCTTCATCTGTGTAGGTGAGGCAATTAGGCTATTTTAGATGCCCATTTGGCAGCACTGGATCAATTAGGCTATTTTAGATGCCCATTTGGCACCCCTGCTGTCTGCAGTTGGGTGGCGTGACTGGTGGGAGTGTGGGCACTAGTCTCAGCTTGTTGATTGTGAAAAGCAACTGCAGGTAGGTTGTCTACCATCTAGCTTTGATCCAATGTGCAGAAACAAGTTGAGGTACTTGTCCATGGGGTAGAGTGGTAAGTGGCAAGTGGCATGTGTGATATGATTGGCTGACTAATAGGCTATTATTAGTAATAATATCCTTTTATCAATGGGCAGAATAAAAATAAGAAGTGGAAATCAGGTTTAAAAAGGAGGGTGACATTGATGGATTTGAACCAAAACTTACTGCACAGCACCACCACAAAAAAAGAATAATTGATAGTTACATAAAAATATCATCAGACTTTGAACGCATTCTAACATGATGGACTCATTTTCTGACATTATATCTGACAGTGCTTTGGTGCTAGTCATGATGCTTTTAGTGACTAATCTCTCAGAAGTGAACAGCCAATTTCTTCTTCATAGTTAGTTCTTAGGTTTGAATCTCTGCTGACACCTGTCCACCTGGGTGACCCAATTGGTATTTAAACATTGGTGGCATGGCTTCGAGGATCTCTGCACCTTACAAGCCACCATAAGTACATGAAAAAGGATTGGTGCATGCAGATTATTCTTTGCTGCTATATTTTAACATTGATAAAATTGTCGGAGATTTTAGTTTCTTCTTTAGTTAAGGAAGAAACTAAATATTCTAGTAGAAACATTGGCCTGAAAGACTCTAGTGCATCTTTTCCTTTTAGCTCACGGGAATCATTCTGCTCAATAGTACTGAGCTCATAAAGTGACACAAGGAAAATAAAGAGATATGCACATAATCTTCCAATATGCTCACAAAGAGTCTATATAGGGTTGCTTGTGACCATGGGCACTTTGTTCAACCCAAAATCACTGACTCATGTTCAATCATCCTATTTTTTCTGTGACAAACAGTTAGATTTGAACATTTTGTTGTATAGTTGTGTGAATTTAAAATAGAGAGATATTAAGAGATAATAGTATGTAAATACATAATAAATCATTTTCTACTGGAAAAAAAGGGAGGGTGACAAGATAGATAAAAATCAAGGAGGAAGAAGAAGGAGGAGGGGAATAATACAATAAAAAGGAAAAAGTGAAAAAAAGAACTAACAAAAACCAAAGTAAACACACATACACACACACACAAACACACAAACACGACAAAACTGAAATGTGATATAGTAATATTGCCAATGGTACAAGCCCTGGGAATACATGCCAGAGGGTAAGGCAGGAGAATGGCACATGCCTGGAAGTACTTCTCATGGAAGATGTAGTCAGGAGTCTGGAGTTAGCTGAGACCAAGAACTGACCTATCAATCACATGGGGACCGCAGACGGTCTGCTTGAGTTTCTATGTAATGGGTGCTTTGGTGTCAGAAGGCAGCCTGAGCAAACCTTGCAGGTGTGGGGTGACTTCTGTGTGGTGGGGGGTAGTCTCTAGCAACAAGATTGGTAGAAATGGAGGAGTCTCACTCTTATTTATGGGGAAGGTATGCTGGAAAAAGCAGGAGAAGGCAACATTTCTCTGGTCCCAGTTTTTCCAACATGTTCTTGATATGCTTTTGGATAAATGCAACTAATCATCTAGTTCCTCCCCAGACTCCTGCCCCTACTCAAATGGGGTGGGGGATGCCCAGAGTCCAGCTTCTCCAACCATTACAACACAGGCTTACCTTCTGGGTGGGCCCTCAATCCACACAACTAGAATTTTCTACTAGTGAGTTGCTTCGCCCCCCTTCACTGGCTCTCTCTTAGCTCTGTGGTCATTAGCATTCTCACCTGTCGCACTTTCTTCCCCAAGATTCCCCTCATCTTTTGCTCTCCTTGTTTCACTCAGGATCTGCTCACACTGCAAGACTCCATGAATACATGTCAATATTCTTCTCTGACACCACAATTCAAAGCCATCAGTTCTTCAGTCTTCTTTATTCATGGTGCTTCTTCATTCCATTTGCACACGAGGCTGTTGACTGTGTCCTGGCTTGGGCCTGGCGTTCCTTAGCCCTCAAAGTGAACACTTCAAAGAAGGAAATCCCCTTCTTCCTAACATTAACTGGGATTTCTCATGATCCACACAAATTCCTTTACATAGTCAATCAAAGACACTCAAATATCACGCTGGTATTTTTTGCTTTTACTCAAGATCCATCTGGTATCAGCCCACAATTGCTTCTAAGTCAGACTTGAATTTCTGGTAGTTTCTTGTCAGTGTCCTGCTGCAATGGTTTATGAATTGCTGTTAGCAAAATATTATTTACAAGTGATCTTAATATTATATGAAAAAGTTTCAGAATGTTGTTGCATCTCTTCTCTTTGAAATGGGCAGGTGGCCAGGTAGATGTCTTCCAAATATCTTGCCAGAGAGAAGTGAGCTCTTCCAGAGCTACACCAGTTTGTGGAAGCAGTTCAATGGACATTTCGTTAATTCCTGGAGCCTTACTTTTCACCATTGCCTTCGCTGAAGGTTGGGCCTCTGTCTTCAAGCTACCTCCTGAAAAATGAATGAATGCCAACCAGTTCTTTCGGGGCAAGGATCCATGCAGTCCTTCCATCTTCTTATGATATTTTCTGCACCATTCAACAACTTGCCCCATTTCAATATTGCAACTTGAAGCTTGGATTTTTTTCCCTTCAGTTCTTTCAGCTTGAGAAACTCTGAGCACGCTCACTGTTGGGTTTCTCACTCTAGTTCTTTGTACGTTTCATTATAATACTTTACTTAGTCTTTTCGAGCCACCGTTTGAAATCTTCTACTTAGTTCTTTTCCTTCATAAGTTCTTCCTTTTGCTTTAGCTGTTTTAAATTCAAGAGCAAGTTTCAGAATCTCTTCTGACATACATATTTGGGTTTTATCTCTTCCCTGTCTTTATCTTCTCTTGCTTTCTCCACGTTTGATGTCTCTGGTGTCTTTGAACAACTCCTCTGGCTTTACTCATTAGTGTCTGATATGTCAGATCTATTTTTGAGATGGTCTGTAAAATCAGGCGGGATTTATTTAAGATCATACTTTAGATCTGGAGGATTTGTTTTAATTTTCTTCAGCTTCCACTTGAACTTGTATATGAACGAGTGATGGTATGTTCTGAAGTCAGGCGGAGACCTTGTTCTGATGGAACGTAATGAGCTTCTTCATCTCTAGACTTGATTGAACTCCTGTGTATTCCGTGCAGTAAAGTCCACATGAATGGTTGCTATTGATGCTATTGATAGAAGGAATTTCCAATGAATAAGTTGTTAGTCTTTTGAATTTTTATTCACACAATTTCCATCATGTTTCTATGACCCAGGCCATATTTTCCAACTACTGATCCTTCTTTGTTTCCATTGTTCACACGAATCACCAGTAATTATCAGTACATTTTGATTGCATGTTTGATCAATTTCCCACTGCAGAAGCTGGTAAAAAGCTTTATCTTTGGCATTAGTAGTTGGTGTGTACGTTTGAGTAATTTATTTCTTGATTGGCCTTCCTTTTGTCACTCACTCCTAACTCATGTCCCTCCCCTGTGAGTTTCCAAGATTGTAACTGTTTACTGGAGTAGAAATTCCAGTCTTTCTCTCTAGAAGCTGCTGGTGGTTTTGAACTGCCGACCATTCTTACTGCAGCCCAACGAGGTCACTGAGAGGTAGCAGTTTCTTGTGGTGCCATTTAAAGGTACTTGATAATGGCCTTCAAAAGGTCAAAGCCTTGAAAACCCAATGGCCCCATTACGGTCTGCACACATCAGGTCATGAGTGAGAATTGATGTAAAGTACAGCTAACAATCACAACAAAAGTAATGCATTATCAAGGTTACATTTTCTGGCATAGTTCAGTGGTAATAGCATCTCAGTGGCTCCCCCTTTATTTTAGAGAAGTATTTGAAATAAGACTTAAACTATAGTTTATGTGACTTTAGGAAGATTTCTAAGTCTGGCGTTTAAAGAATCCAAGTGATTTCTTGGGAGCTTTGTGAATAAAAATGCCCTTAGCAGAGAATCCGAACAGTGGTTCATGTGTGAGCTCACAAGTGAGGGTACAAAGGCAGACGTTCCAAGTTGAAAGTGTTGATTTTCAGTCTAGTTTCACCATGGGCAAGAAACTTTTAAGTATGTTTTAGAATAAGTAGCTGAAAGAATTTCTATTTTTTAACCAGCGTGTAGACAAACAGATACATAATTAAAGGGCAGTAAACCTGCACACTGAATGTTAAAATTGAACATAACATCCTTCCATGATAAACATCATGCCTCGGGTGATGGTCATGGTCTTGGACAGAGGTCACTATCGACTCTCAGATGAATTGTTCTCAAATCATCAAGGGCTTAAAAATGCTAGCAAGGAACTTGGACAACAGGTGACTGTTACATGGAATTTGGTTCAAATCAGAAACAAACTGGAAAAATAACAGATTAACTCTGGGATTTCTGGATACGTTTTAATCCCTGTGTGGCGTTTCTGCATCTCATTGCAAAGTGGCATAGACCAAGCTGGAATGAGATCAGAGCCCTGCGATCAATTTGATGTTGATTTGCAAGAGATGTTGAACCACTCAATCCGTCTCCTTGCCGTGGGTAACCTAGTGATTGATTAGATAAGAGGTAACTCTCGATTTCCGAAAGCCCTAAAAGAAAACGAAGGAGGCCTTTCTTGGGTACAAAGAGCTTCATTATAAGAATCTTTGTATTCTGGAATGGGATCTGATACTGACTTTGATAATAACCCTAAAAACTGATTAAGTAAGGATTTTTAGAAAGCTTTCCTTTCTCCATTTTCCAAGGTCACAGGAATGACTCAACCGAAAATTCTAAGCATCCATTGACTGAAAATGCTAACAATGGGATTTCAGAGGGTGCTATCAATGTGAAATACAATGTCTCTCTCGTCCGGGTTGGATACATCATAGGTTCCATATAATTTTGTTTTTTCTTTTAAGTATTGGCTTTTATCTTTTTTATAACATCACCTTAGAAGAGCCTTTGGAGAATAGAATTTTATTGCTGAAAAAGACCTTAGAATTTATCTGCGGCTCCCTTGCCTTCATCATCATTCTGGAGACCGCAAAACGCATCTTTGGAAACAAGGACCTCCTGGTGGGCTCCCTTAGTGAAGCAGAGGCCCTGGGTCTGAACTAGATCTTGGCCTCTAGGACTTTTGTGCCATCCCTATGCGTGTTCCTTTAACTCATGCAGGATCTTTTATTCGAATGTAGGGCCCAAATATACTTCTTTGGTTGTTTCTCTGTTCTAGTTCTAACATTCACTGAGACAGTTTGGGGAAGCAATGGATCTCATTACTGACGCGTTTTGGCAGTTGGAGAAGATCATGTTTAATAGTGAAGTTTGAGATTTATTTGGTGTTTCTAATTCTATGCTGTCGATGACACTGCCTTCTACTAGTTATTTAGCACATATGAATCACGTTATGGTTTCAAAATACTTTTCTATCAATAGCAACTTCTTAGTATGAATCAGGCTGATTTTATTAGTTCTTCCTCTAAAACAGTGTTCCTGGCCACATATTTGCTTAATGCAATCAGTTGCCCAGATGTTTAGCTTTCTGAACTCCTGAAGTCTGAATGGTGTCAGCCAAATGCTTTGGATGAGGGTAGAAAGCACTATCTCTGGGATTCCTAGTTGCCAAGGGCAAGGCTGGGCGCTGGTGATAGAGGTTCGGGGATGGGTAGACGGACCATCTGTGCTCACTGGTGGCACATGAAGAGTTTATGAGTATTGTAGCTCATGCCTAGTTCCAGTCTTTTGGGAGACTGCTCTGCTGGGGACATCTTCTGAGGTACAGGGCAGGGTGAGAGAGGGAAGAGGGCATTGGCAAGGTACAGTTCATCCCTGACCGACTTAACGAGCAACCTCCCAAATGTTCTGGGGTCAGGACTGGGTAGGGGAAGAGTCTCTCGAAACACTTTGGATCAGAAATTCATCTGGTTGCTGAGGTCAATAGCAGACACTCAGAGAGTGCTCCTTAGCAGAGTGGTTCTGAGCACAACCCAGAGGCAATTCCAAACCTGGAATAAGAACAAAACTTTCCTTGGGGATGACTCAAATAGAGAAAGGTCTTTGAATCACAACATGTGGATCTGAGTCACTCGCCAGTCTTTTCTTTGTCCTGCAAAGACAATTTCACCATGGAAGGCTAAACTAGGGCTTTTGATTCTCAGCCCTCTCTTCCCAGCAACCTTCCATCTCCAGCCTCCATGGGAACAGTGAGATCCCTTTGAGGCATGGATTTTAAGGACGACCCCTTCACACGAGCAGTTTGGGTGCTCCGAGGGCTTGGATGAGTCACTGGAAATTACTGACACTTCACTTTGTAAAACTATCTTTACTCTTGCATGCACGCCTGCCAAATGGCCCCATAACTCTGATTACCTTCACGCTTCCTCATCCTTCCGTACAGAGACTCTGGTTTTACTGCAACTTCAGGAGCAATGATGACAAAGGAAACCTAACAGACATTCTGACCTTTCCCTGTCCCCCATGCATTCATGATGCATCACCAGAGATTATATTATTAGAGACCTGCAGGTGTTACATTGAGTTCCCTCATAGTTTGGCATTTCTCTCCACCTCTACCAAATCCCTCTGATTTTTGAAGGACAATCTGAGAGTCTACAGTCACACCTGGTAGACATTCTTATTCACCCAAATTTGCGTGTCTCAAGGTATTGTTTCACTCTTGTGATGTTCAAAGTCCCGCCTAATGAATAAAGCAGCCCCGATGGTGTAGCGGTTACACCTCTCCGCAGGAGAAAGGCTCTCTACTCCTGTCAAGGGTGACAGTCTCAGAAACCAACCGGGGGCACTTCTACCATGTTCTATAGGGTTGCTATGCATTGCAATCAACTCATGGCAGAGTTTAGACAGCTTGGGCCTAATAGACATTATCATTAATACTCAAATTTCATCTTGCTTTGATGCACCATTAATGCTCATGGAAGCAGCGGTCAAGAGATCAAATGGCCCATTACACTGGGTATATCTGCTGCCCAAGACCTCTTTAAAGTGTCGAAAAAACAAAGATGCTACTTTGAAGGCAAAGATGCACATGATTCAAGCCATGTTTTGTTTTTCCCCCCCTCCAATGGCCTCATATGCATGTGAAAGTTGGACTTTGAATAAAGAGGATAGAAGAGGAACTGAGACATTTTGAATTGTTGCGCTGGCGAACCTCAGTGAAAGTACTGGGACGGCCAAAAGAACAAACCAATCTGTCTTGGAAGAAGTACAGCCAGATGCTCCTTAGATGCTAGAATGGAGAGGCTTCATTTCACATCCTTTGGGCATGTTGTCAGGAGAGAGCAGTCCCTGGAGAAGACCTCATGCTTGGTAAAGTGGAAGGACAGGGAAAGAGGAAGGCCCTCACGGAGATGGACTGACTATCTCAAGCATAGGGACAATCGTGAGGACGGTGCCGGACGGGGTGGCACTCTCTTCTGTTGCACACAGGAACGCCGAGTCAGCATCCGCTTGATTTTTTTTTTAAAATTATTTATTTTTTTTACCACAAGAACACTGCAACCCAAAGGTCATGCCTATAGGACCATCTAGGAACATCCTCCCCACTTTCAGCCACAGCTCCTTCATTGCTGAGGGTGTCTTGTGCTTTTCCCTGTGTTTTAGGATACAAAAAAGACCCCGTCTCAAATGAGAATGTTCATTGGCTCCGAAAGGAGACAAGGACACAGACCCCACATTCAGATGAGGGAGACCACCATCAGCATGGAAATGAAGTCCAAGGGTTCACAATTGAGACTCGAGATAAATAGGGCTTGGGGCAGTGTGGTGAGTGGGAGAAGGACACGCTCACAAAAGTCTGCTTGGTGTCAGGTCAAGACGTCGATTACAAGTGAGACTACAGAAGCAGGAATGGGGTCATGTTTGGGATATGTACATTGTTAAGCTAGAAAGACATATAAGACTTGGTCCAGGGCCTTCTGATCAAGGCAGTCAGTATGAGACTGATAGGGCATGACTCTGGACTATGCTTACCGTCCCCAGTATGGTGATTTCCCTCAAGGATACACCTAGGCCAGCCCATAAGAGACAGGCCCTTCCTGGGCTGGTCAGAGAAGGGAGGAGGCAAGGGACTCTGCAAGGGCAAGAATGTCTACATCATGGGTTAAGGATCAGAAAGTATTCAACGGAGGCTTAATCTATGTGGGGACTCTGCAAATGGATTTGGGGCTGTCACTGCCATCCATGCCTCTTTGCAAACCAGGGAGCTCAGAATTTAAGCTCTAATACACCTTCTACCTTCTCCCTCTCCACACAGTCTCAAGTTTTCAAGCTATCAGGTGAAGGCCATAGAGCATGACCAGGCTTCTTCATTTTCAGGGATGAGGTCACTTTCATTTAAAAGCCAAGCATGCACCGCAAACCTCTTGAGAACCCCCAGCCCCCAAACAGAAGTATCCCAGTTTCATAGTCCACTTGGAATCTCACTGATCTCACTCCTCTAGTAAGGAAGTGGACAGATTGCATACACTGTCACCAAAGTATCAAGGAGTCAACACACCTTTTGGTGCCTCAAATGTGAGACTTGATTCTGGGTATGTTTGACCTGCTGATTCCAAAAATGACAGCAGTTTCCCCTACCAAGTCTAGGTCTCGAGATGCAGAACATACACTGTATACAACGCTCCACTCTGCCCGCCCATATAAAAATCAGGATATTTTAATGTAGCAGTAGGTAGCCTGCAACAGAGCCGCTGGCTTTATTTAAACTAGCTTGCGTTGTACTAAACTAGAGCTGATGCCAACCAGCCAACGCAATTTTCTGAATCAGTGCCCCAAATAACCCCAGGAACAGGCCTACAAACCAAGCCACCACTGGGGGGAGATTTTTTTGGGGGGAGGGCTGGGCTGTGTTATCTGGTTTTTGCATTATATTAAGAGAGTCCAATAAGTGTAGCATTAGGGAGGGGTCAAATTTCAGCAGGATTCACTCCTCTTCCCAGAGAAGCCTATGGCCACAGGATTCACAATGGGTTGTGACCAACGCCTGCCACTGCCCTTGAGCAAGCCCACTTCAGTACTGTTGAGTGTTTGGGTTTCTTTCTTGAAGGAACAATGGAATGAAATGAATGGGATGTGATAGGCAGGGACCTCTATAAAAGCAATAGAAAGTTTGGAAAAGGGAAAATATTCAGGTAAGAAAACAGCCCAGAGGACAGGTGTTTAGCAGCAATGTCACATGAAACTGTAAAGGAGTTTCACATGGATTACTGAGGGAAAATTCCCTTAGTCAAACCCTCTGGTGAATCGGTGCTTTGAGTGGTAGAGATGCTTGGAAAATTACAGCACCACTGGCTCGTTGTCCTCTTGGCGTCCTTAGCCTGGACACACAGATGCCAATGAGTATTTGTGACATAAACGTGACAATAAACCAACTGCACTCATGTTTCTAAACAAACCATGGCGTGTTGTGGCCCGGCGCCCACACAGGCCCTAGCTCTGGAAAGATTTGTGGGGACCATGGCCTATCTTAAAGTGTGTGGCATCGATTGGTCACACTTCACTTGGCTGTATGGGGGGAGGGAAATCCCCAAACAAAACAAAACACACACACACACACACACACACACACACAGCGCCAAGGGGACCCCCGATTCAGCTTCCTTGAGCAGCCTGGAGCCCACCCCAGAGGTCAGTCTTTTACTTTATTGCCTGCTAGGCTCCTCCTAGTTGACTGGACCGGAGGCGTTAGCTGGGTGGGGGGTGGGGTGTTGGAGAGGGCAGCTCGGTGGTTGTAACCAGGCAGTCCCTGGGGGGCACAGTACGTCTCTACTCGGCCGGCTCACCATCCCTATCTGCCCCCCAGCACCCAAGTCCCTCGCCTGCACCTGCCGCTGCCTCTGGAGCCTGGGCGGAGAATCGAGGTTCAAGCACGTTGCTGTGCGGAGCTGAAGGCTCTGGGAATCAGCTCCCTGTCAACCGCCCCCGCGTGCACCCCTCTTCCCGCCCCTAGCCCCAACCCGGCCCCTCCAGCATCCCTGAAGGTGCTCCCCACTCCCTCCCTAGGGACCTCCTCCCCAACTCCAAGGCCGCTACTAGAACCCCCGCCTGCCACCGGGAGCGGTCCCGGGGTCACCGTCCTCCAGGCGCCCCGGGCAACTCGGGCGCGGGGGGGTGGCGGCGGGGGCGGGGTTGGGGGCGCTGTGGGCGGGCGCCGCGCTGCCCCGCACCGGATTTGCCGCCTTCCGCTGCCGCAGCTGCGGCGGCGGCGGGAAAAGGGGTGGGGGGTGGCGAGAAGGGCTGGAGCCCGGCCGGCGGGCAGAGGAGGGCGGGCGGGAGGGGGGCCGGGAGGCTGGGCCAGGCGAGCCGGAGGGGTGCTCGGCGCTCCCCGCCCTCCTTCCGGGAGCCGGGGTGCAGACTCTGAAACTGGTGCTGGCGGGCTGAGGCGGAGAGCGGGCACTGGCCGCGCGCGCCGCCCGGCGAGGGTGTCTCCTGCGCGCCGAGAGGCGGGGAGAGGAGGAAGAGGAGGAGGAGGAGGAGGCCAAGGAGGAGGAGGAGGTGGAGGAGGAGGGGGAGAATGCCCGGAGCCGCCGCCGCTGCCGCCGCTGCCGCCGCGATGCTCCCGGCTCAGGAGGCTGCCAAGCTGTACCACACCAACTATGTGCGGAACTCGCGGGCCATCGGCGTGCTGTGGGCCATCTTCACCATCTGCTTCGCCATCGTCAACGTGGTGTGCTTCATCCAGCCCTACTGGATCGGCGACGGCGTGGACACCCCGCAAGCCGGCTATTTCGGGCTCTTCCACTACTGCATCGGCAACGGCTTCTCCCGGGAGCTGACCTGCAGGGGCAGCTTCACGGACTTCTCCACGCTGCCCTCGGGCGCCTTCAAAGCCGCCTCCTTCTTCATCGGCCTCTCCATGATGCTCATCATCGCCTGCATCGTCTGCTTCACCCTCTTCTTCTTCTGCAACACGGCCACCGTGTACAAGATCTGCGCCTGGATGCAGCTCACCTCCGGTGAGTGCGCGCTCACCTCCGCCGAGCGGGCCAGGGAGGGAGGGGCGCCAGTGGGAGGGACGCCGGCGGGGCGCGCGGCGAGCGCCCGGCCACTGGAACCGCTCGGGGCGGCCGGAACCCCCGGGGTTCCCCCGCCAGGGCACCGCCGCCGGGTCCCGGGGCGGGCGCGAACCTCCCAGCGCCCGGGACGCCCCCAGAGGCACGCGCCGGGCGCTGGCTGGGCCAGGTCCGCCCCGAACTAGAAGGGCGTGTGTGCGCGTGTGGACAGGGGTGTGTGGGTGTGCGTGGGTGTAATCGGCCGCTCCGAGGGGGCTGAAAGGGGGCCAGGGAAGGATCCCGGGAAGAGTGGGATGTGCAGAGGTTAACCTGGAAGGCGTAGTCCGCTTGCCGGGCTCCTCTCTGGGACTGGGAGGAGGGTGGCTTGGTGGAGGGGCTGGAGGGGGCGTGGTGCCCACAGTCCCGGGGCAATGATAAACCTGTCATTGCTCATCTGGGGCCGAATACATCTTAGGATGTTCCTTAGCACTGCCCCAACGTCAAGCCTTCCCTTTGCTTCCCTGTCAGAGCAAAGCTCCCTCCATGTAATCCTGTGCCCGGAGAGTGGACTTGAGGGAGTCCAGATTTCTCAAGCTCTCTCTTTGGGAAACGACTTTGGGGAGGTGAGCAGAGAGCCCTACTTTGCCCGTGGACCATAGATTGTGGATAGCTGGAATGACAGATTCAGGAAAGTCCTCCCCCACCCCCTCCCAGCAGCAAAGTTATTCTTAACCCAGAAGAGGGACTAGGGTACCTCCTCTGGTGTCCTAGGAGTTCGGAAACAAAAACGGACTCCTTCCTCTAACGCCCCTGACGCTGATTCCCTCACTGCCAAGTCTCCTTGGGTGCCCTCCCTTCCAGAGGCAGGTTTTGACCTTGGGAGTCTTGACCCTCTCCTGTTTCAGCGCCGTTGGGGGCTGATTGATGGATGGCCTGCTTCTGGGGAAAGGGGTATGGGGTGCCTCAGACCGTCACACTGTCTTATTTGATCGTCCTGGTGTTTGGAAGACTTGAGTTCATCGTTTATCTTGTGCCTGGGAAGGTTTTCTGGGGAGTAGAAATGTAATCCTTGAGTTTACCAGAGTGCTAATTGGATGATTAAGTTCTTAAAGGTGCTGGGAGGACAGCTTTAAGATTCGTCATCTCACAGGGCTGGTCTGATGTGAGAGAAGCTTGTTTGGGGGAGACAATATGTACGGCAGTGTATGCATAAAGTAAGGGTGCCTTGGCTGATCCTGAGGAGCGCAGACTGAAAAGAGTGGATGTGGGTAGAGACCCCCGCCCCCTTCTCCACAGCCAATTATCCTCCTGCAAAGTAAGATGTCTGCCTTTCCGTCTGTCTTTCCACCCCTGACTTCCACTGCTCCCACTGTGGTTTCACAGATACAGTGAACTTTTCCGTCTGTTTCAACTTCAAAACAATTGTGAGGTTGTAAATATAAGTTCAGGGATCATGGCTATTCTCGATGCGTCCGTAGCCCTGGTTTGACTTTGAAAAGAACAGGACACGCAGGATGCAGGTGTTTTAGAAAAAGAATTGACCCTGCACAGCTAATTTTAATTTTTCTAAGTTAAATGACCTATTTAGGCCGGTGATTCAAACTAGCTTTTCTTTCAAAGGTCTGAAAATAATTTGCAGGTGATTTCTTAACAACGCATTCTTCAGTATTTTTGGTTCTATGAGGCTTTGTGCTCTAAAATCCGAGCCCAGGTGTCCAGGGGTTAAGCACGGCGCTGCTAGCCCAAAGGTTGGAAATTCAAACCCCCAGCTTCTCTGCGGGAGAAAGTTAAGGCAGTCTGCTTCTGTCAAGATCTACAGACGTGGAACCCCTGTGGGAGTACTTCTGCTTTCTCCTACAGCGTTCTTAGGAGCCGGAATCAGCTCACTGGCAATGGGGTTGGTTGATATTCTAAACCTAACTTTTAAAAACAAAGAATGAGAAAACTGTTTTGGGGGAGCTTTGAAGTTAATAAAATGGTAATTATTACAATATTTTATTATTTCCTCTTCTTGGGATAGGGCACACACATCTTCAAATTAAAAAGAATTGTGCGTGGATCGTTACATACACTGTCACTGTTTAGGTTTTGGCCTAAATATCCTGTTTCATGTGTTATAAAATGTGATGATCACTTTGTACTAAAGAAGATGTAGGCCCCCCCCCCCATTTTGGAGAAGTGTAGCTCCTTAAGTTGTAGGCACAGTTTTTAAACTTTCATATTTGACCTCTAGATAAACCACAGAAGTATGCAATCGAGTTCCTATAGAAGAGCACTGATAAATAGATTAATAAAAGAAGCATTCATGACAATCAGAATCACAGTTGATTGTATCGAGATTTGGAAGGCATCGCAGACAGAAGCTCTTTCCGAAGAGTGCCTCTGCGTTTACTCGAGTGTTTCTTTTGAGTCTGTGACACCAATAAACTTTACATAATGTGCTACGGCTTGCGCTCCGCAAGTCCAGCTTCCACATTTTAGGCTCTCTCTTCAGTGTTAAGTAGCTTTTGCATATTTGCAGTTTAACTGCATATAGATTCATGGTGAGTGTAATTTGCTAAACATGAAAGATGAGACTTAATGTATCATTTCCTTATCAAGGCTATTTAGCCCTCCTTGGGAATCAGATGATTAACTTGTGAATTTGGTTATCCATGCCTTTTAATGTTACAGTATCACAAATCATAGGTAAAATAAAATCCTCTGTGAAATAATATCCTGAAATGATGGAAGCAGGAAACATTCTTCTGGCAATATACCACCAAGATGCTTTTTAAAATGATCCTGAACAATGGGCCAGAAAAAGTATTGGACTTGAAAATGATTTTTCCCTTCTGTTTAGATGTGTGGAGAACACATAATTAATGCTGCTATTCTGAACACCTTGCTATCGCCCTCTTCTCTCTAAATCATGACAGTCTCAGGGGTGTGAAACCAGGAAAACACAGAATTAGAAGCTAATATGTCACAGACTTCTGGATGTAATTCTGTACTTATCTACAATAGTTAATACATGAGTAAAGGCAAAAATAAACAATAGCAATAAGAGATTCAAAATTCCCCACATCTATAGAGATGTTTTTCTTCTTCCTATGTGATTTCTGTAACCATAAAAGGAAAAAAAGCATTTTTACCCAGTAAGATGGAAAGGAAATTATGTCCATCTGGGAACTTGGCTCATTGTCCTCATATTCTTGTACTTTAGATTAATATTTCTGTTTGCAAGTCTATCAGTCTCATAGAAATTTTAAGTTTGGTTTGCATGTGTGTTTTTCTGACTATAAACTTTATTTTGCATTGTTACTAGGTGAATTTTTTACACCATTATAGATCAAAAGACATTTTTTCTTTCCTAAATTAAACTAAAATAATCTTAAAACTAAAGTGGACCTTAAACTGTTGTAGACGCCTGTCCACCATGGAGCCCTGGTGGTGACCTGTTTATGAGTCGGACTGCATCTGCATGGTTGGCAGTTAGAAACCACCAGCCTCTCCTCCGAGGAAGACGAGGCTGTCTACCCCCATAATCAGTTACAATCTTGGAAAGGCACCGGGCAGTCCTACCCTGCCCTATAGGGTCACTGGAAGTCAGCATTGACTTGAGGGCAGTGAGTCTGAATTTTGGTTTTATGTGTAAAGAAAGGCTAAGCTTCCTGGCAGGAGGGATACAGTTAGACAAAGGTGTATATCCCCATCCTTTATTGTAATTAATTGTGAGTGTACCAAAAAGGAGGGCCACCAAGGTGCTAAGGGTCTGTGGAAGGAATGAATTGTTTAGTCACGTTCTCCATTCTCCCAGTCAGTTTCCCCCAACTCTTGTGTTTCTGTGGAGAGTGAGAATCGCAGAAGTAAGACTAGAGGAGAGCCTTTGCCCTGTTAGAACCCCTCACTCATTGGTACCCTGCCCCTTCCTTATTGCACTCATCAGCACTTGAAATTAGAAATGTGCTTGGGGGCTTGTTTGATGTCTGTCTTCTCTAATTACACTGGAGAACCCATAAAGCCATGTCTGCTTTTGTTCATAGAGCATGGAGATCGAGAGACAGGGCAGTCTAAAGATGCAGGTTTGCAACCTGACTCTCGCATCTGCCAGCAGTGCCATCATGGGAAGCAATCTCTCTCTATTTCAGTTGTTCATTTGCAAACTGATGACATAATCATCCCTCTGAAGGGGCTTCGAGAAGTTCATGAAAATAAAAATAGAATGAAAAGACGATGGAATTTTCCCACAAACTTTTTGAACCCCGCCCCGTGCTTCAAAAGATCGGTGAAAGAATCATCGGTCAGTGTCTTCTAGGGTACCAGGGACTCTTTAAATCCAGGTAGAACTGCCCTGGTGGGTTTCCAAGACTGTAACTCTTTATGGGAATAGAAAGCCCGCTTTTCCTTGGTGGCTTTGAATTGCTGACCTGTGGTTAGCAGCCCAGTACGTAACCATGACACCACCAGCGCACCCAGAACAGTGTCTGGTGCCTACTCGCTGAGCACGCTGTGTGCCCTGGGACTGCTGCTTGGTGGTGGTGTTAGGACCGCAGTGTTCCGATGCACAGTCGTAGGTGTGTGTCTGACACATAGTAGGCGAGAGATACGTTCTCTAGAGGGGATGAATAAAACAGAATAAATAATTCGGGGAAGAAAGATGCACAGAGTGGTTATAAATTCCCTCCATGCCGTGGTGAAAAAGGATGCCCACACTTTGAAAGACGTGGTGCTCATACTTCTCAGCTGCTGGTGGCAGCAGCAGTGAACCACACCCGAACTCTTTGGAATCCTTGGCTGGCCTTGGTTGTGCCTTGAGAACCTGAGTTGTGATGTTCTTCTCCCAAATGAAGGCTTTCCCCCATGCACAGGTAACGGTCTTTATCACAACCTTAAGGATAAACAATTTTTATCTGAAGATTCATTAACCTTTCCTTTGACATTGACTTCTCAAAAAAGAACTCACCCTTAAAGGCAAGGTTTGATGCACACAGAAATCACATGGTCGGGTCCACCTCCTAGCAGTAGGAGCATAGGGTCCTGGTTGGTTTCTTGCATACCTTCAGGACTGATCCAGACCTGGATTGGAGAATGCATTTTCCAGATTTGTCCATCTCTCCTTATGGGGCATTGGGGCAGAGTTGGACATGCTCCCCTTGGCACTGCCAGGGACCAGGACAGCCTGCGTGTGCAGAGCTCAAGAGGGTGTAAGGCTGAGATTTACTCAAAATCAGGCTCAGCGGTCAGGACAGTAGCCAGTATGGAGCAGAATGGTGAGAGCGTTTCCTCCAAAAGCTGTCAAAATAAAATACTGAATCCACTGCCCTGGAGGACCCACGCCCGGAGGACTCCGGTAGAACGATTCCATAGGATTTCCAAAGCTGTCATCTTTATGAAAGCAGATCTTCGCATGTTTCTCTGTGGAGTTGCTGGTGGGTTAGAGAGGAAGACTTTGGGTTAGCACTTGAGCATGTAAACAGTACTGTTCAAGATCTAGTCCAAAAACTCACTGCCATTGAGTCAGTTTTGATTCATAGCTACCCCGTAGGACAGGGCAGAACTGCCCCTTTGGGTTTCTGAGACTTCAAATCTTTATGGGAGTAGAAAGCCCCATCTTTCTCCCACAGAGTGGCTGGTGGCTTAGAACGGCTGACTTTGTGGTTAGCAGTTCAGTGGGTAACCCCTACATCCTCTACCTTAAATTCAGAGTTATGGAGGAGGTCGGAAATGACCATTTCCAACACTGCCAGGTGCTGTGAGAAGAATGTGTGTGGTTACTGGGAAGCAGTTTTCATTTTCTAACAACAGATTGTACGTGTTTGTGTGTGTATATATATATATTTTTTTTTTTCATGCCAAACTTGGAATTGATTAGTAGAATTTAAAAACTTCTTTCTTTTTGCTTTTATGTAGCGTGACAAGGAATGTGACAATTGAAGAGATGTTGGAAAATATATTAATATAAATGTCAAAATGAACTCTTTTTATAGCATTGAGATTTTAAAGGAACATCTGTGAAAAACAGTGGGGCCCATACACCCCATACGGCACAGTACAGTTGTTCCATTTTCTTTTCTCTTTTTGCCCCCTTCTCTTAGAGCCAAGCTGTACACGCAACAGCTTTCCCCACTATGGAAAAAAATGTTAACAAATGTTAGCTAAATGTTTAAATACGTCTATAAATAAATGGTAAGAGATGAAAGCCCGACCAGAAGGTGGCATCAGGTGCTCTGCATGGAAACAGTGATTAGTCGAGGCTCTTTTTGTGTGGCTCGATGCAGTGACCTGATAAGCAGGGTCCAGATGGCCTGGCCAATAGACAAGTATTACATCTTACCCTCATCCCTTAGAAATCTTTCAAAGCGAGCAAATTTTAAATGGATAAAGGAGCAGCTGACAGACAGCGTTAGCTGCAGTACGTGGCTCAGTGCACCTCTGCGTGTGAGGTGAGAAGAGAGACTGCGAGGAGTGGGGAGAACTGCAGATCACACCGGTGTGAAGCAAAGAAAACTCCAGGAGAATTCTAATTTGGGGGCTTGATACATGATAGGTGGGAGAGTTTTAAAGTGTAATGTCTGTAATATATTTGATCTTTGGAGGGGGGTGTCACACCAGCTTTAATTAATGTGATTTTTTCCTTATCCTAATGAATCAACTGGATATTTGAAATGAGAAAAGAACCATGGAGCCAACCTTATTCTTAATAATAACAAGAAGATATTAATAATGACCGAAAGGAAGAGAATGTTTGCACAATATCATGGCGTTCTCAGAATCATTGACGACTCTTCTATGCCACTTCAAGTGCACAAAGTCGTGGCCCAACTCATAGATTAAAGTGTCCTCCGGGTAATCATGAACAGCCCTCGCAGCCTGTCTTCTAAAATAAAATAGAAAAAATGAGCAGCTTGTAAGAAGATAGCTTCTTGAGGGTAATCAGATAGGTGCCGTATCCGACTACCGTTAGGCAGAATGCGGAAAGCAAGCCGTCCTTTCTAAAATAGGAATTGCTAGTGTGAAACAGCCAGCGTTGGTTGGTTTTGCGTACGGCGTTCTACCATCTTGCCCAGCACAATGAAACAAATTCTGCAGCAGGATGAGAGGACTGTGCGCTCAAGAAGAAAGGCCCCCAATGACAAACTGGATGAAGTGAGTCTTCTGGATGCCTGGGGTTGTGAGAGGATGATGAATCGCTGAGAGAGCTGGTGGGAGATCAGTGGATAGTGGGGATGAAGGCAGTTTGGGTTCGAAAAAGGGGCCTTAACTCAGAAGCAGACATGTAGAATTGAGCTCCTCTAGGCTTCTTCCCCTTCTGTGCCTTATTAAAAAGCAATGGATGATGGGAGTTTGAAGGGAACACACCCTTAGCTTTTGGCGGAGTGCCTCAAGCATAGAACCATTTACCTAAAAGCCTGGGCTTCTTGTTGAGATGGTCTGTCGGGGCGCTCTGCAGGAGTCTTCGTGGGTTTCGGGGAGGATAAAGAGTAAGCTGTAAAGCAGAAAGAGACTTGTACCATCACCTGACAGGTGACTTAGTGTTTGAAAACCAGTCACACAGATCCTGTGAAGCATGGCAGGGCCCTAGAGAGGGGCAGTAAAACGAAGTATGAGTTGAAAAGACATGATGAAACTCAAGGTTGAAAGTTTGTGAAATTTGATAGAAAATCAAAGACTTGTTGAATTTGATATCATCCACAGCTTAAATTACGGTGCTGGCGAAGAATACTGAAAGAATCATAGACTCCAGGAGAGCAGCCCAATCCATCTTCAAGAAAGCACAGCCAGGGTGCGCCTTGAAATCAGGAGGGCAAGACTTCATCTCACTTACTTTGGACGTGTTATCAAGAGAGACCAAACAAACCAACCCCCCCCCCCACCCTCCCCAAGCCCTCCCTGCCGTCAGGTCTATTCTAACTCACAGGAACTCAGTAGGACAGGGGAGACCCGCCCCTGTGGGCTTCCAAGACTTAATTCCTTACAGGAGTAGAAAGCGCATCTTCCTCCTGCAGAGTGGCTGCTGGCTTCCAAGTGATGACTTTGTGGTCAGCAGCCCAACTCATAAGCCGAGGCCACCAGTGTCCCTCCATCGAGAGAGACCGGTCCCTGGGAAAGGACATCATGCTTGGCAAAAGAGAAGGTCAGCGAGACAAAGACCTCAGTGGCGTGGATTGATGCGGTGGCTGCTCTAACGACAGCAAGGGCGAGGCTGGCACCAGGAAGGGCATCGCTTCCTTCCGTTACACATCGGGTCAGTAGGAATTGCAGCTAACTCCGCGGCACCTAACAACAACATGGCTTCCATAAGTGTCGGTGCAGGCCAAGTAGAGCGCCAGAATTCGCATTGCTCTGTAGAGCTGGGTGCAGATGCCAGGTATGGGGGTAAAAACATCATGTCACGATGCCCACTCACCACAAGAACTTACTGGATCTTTTATAAAGGCAATATGTAGCAAGACTGAGATAAGCCAACCTAAGAAAGAAAAGATCATTATGAACTTGGATAGAACATGTTCCTATAGTTTTTCTTGGAAAATCTAGTTATGGATTGTAAAGTAAAATGAATTTCTGTAATGACTTGAATGGAGAAAGGGAAGTTACAGTGTGTATTTTAAAGAAAAAATATAGGACATCTTAAGAAAATTTATGATGACAAGCTAATTGGATTTATGTGATGTGAGATATTAGCTGAATATGTACACTCTTGTTGATTGGGCAAGGAATAGTATTGGCCAGAACTGCAGTATTTCTCAAACCATGGTCCTGATACCAATTTAATAGATAATAACAATTGGGTCAACAGATAGAAAAATAATGTAATAAAACCTTCATTTCTTAAAATATCTACATGCTCAGTATATATATATATATATATATATATATATATATATATATATATATATATATATATATATATATATGGTGGGAGACTAGGTCACAGTGCAAAATGTACCACTGCTGTGTTGCAGATTTCTGTAACAGAATTCCTCAGTGTAGAGTGAGACTTAAAATAAAGCCTCACTTTATTTTTGAGTCTGAGGATTCAATGAAGATATATATAAACTAAAGTGGAGCAAATATAATGGGGGCTTCATTAAGTTCGTGGACAAATGGAATTAAAAGACAATGAAAAATGTTCATCAATTTTTTGAAATTTTCTCAGATAGTAAGCATTTATGAAAATGCTAATCATGCTTGCTATCATTAATTACTACTGAAGAGAAGGCTGGAGGACTGTTTAGTCGTTAGCAAATTCAGTAGACAGAAGAGGTGAACTCACAGTGAGCTGAAGGACAGTTTGTAGTTTGGGAATCACACTCACACATTCAAGACCTACCTTATAGGAGTAACCTGAGGATCAAGAAAGATAAAGTAAGAGCCTTCTATAAGTTGCAGTGTTGTACATATGCCATTATGATTCCCTTAATGGGTTTTAAACATCATTAACAAAACTATAATTGATTTTAATTTTATGCTCATAGGGTCCTGTCTCTCCATTTCATTTGCTTAGAGTGGTGGTTTTAAGTAACAAGAATTTATTTGAGAGATAAATCTTAACTGTTTTATAACTTCAGCCAAAAAAATTTGTGGAAAAAAAAATAGGAGCCATATTTTGATGACTGCATGGACCAAATAATCATTTAATTGTGTCAGGACTTAAGCATCTATGTATTCTTCAGTTCTCCAAATGATAGAGAAAGCTTATCAAATATTTCAAAAGCAACAGACAGTAATCTTAATCTCTAATAGTATTATGTTATATTGGTGAGTTTTTATATTTGCTGCTGTAGCAAAGAAAGTGGTCATTTAATATTTTAAAATTTATGTTAAAATAAGATTATGTTGCTCTGTTTCATTAACATGCAAATTTGTTATACTTCTTTTGCCTTTCTACATAAACAAACGAAAAATCCCAAACGAGTTCTTGTGCATGTTTTCATTTCAGATTTGGTCATCAGCATACTGTAAGTTTGCTGTAGCGACATCTATGACAATGGCCCAAACCATTGACTTGAACAACAAACAAAAGAATATTTTTAAGTTGTCCCGGTGGTGCACTAGTTTAAACATTGAGCTGCTAACCAATGGCTGCCCCTGCTCCGTGAGAGAAAGCTGAAGCGAGGTGCTTCAGTCAAGACTTACAGCCTCAACAACCTCATGGGGCAGTTCTACTCTGTACAATGGGTGCATTACGAGGCAGAAGCTACCTGAGGGTGACAGATTCTTTTCTTGGTACACGTTTGCAAATCCTATTTTAAGGATGCCTACCAAGGTTAATGTTCACAGGAGGATTTACAATGTAAGCACAGTGCGTCAGACCCATTGCATTTGGAAATGCTGGTGAAAATTGTCACACAGTCTTCCAACTGTGTCCATAGGTGCTAGTGAACAGCCCATACGCTCCTACACCTCCCAGCCTGCGGAGAAGAACCTCTAGTAGGAGACCTAGGACGGGGAAATTGGCTAGGATCTACCCCGCTCTAGTTCACGGTACAGAAGACCCCTTCATTAGCAGCAGGATGGGCTCTAGAGGGAGCTCCAGCCCTGTCGTCCTGTGCTTCGAAGACCATTGCTGTTTACAGGGTCAGGTCCAGAGTTGTCTCCTCACTTAGGCTACTGGTAGGAGAAGATAGGAGATTAAAAGCAAACAAGGAAAGGTACTGAGACAGAACACAGACCTTAGGAGGGAAAGCTCCTTTACCTACAAAGAAAACGTCAACCCCATTGAACAATTCTGTGGCCCACTGATTTAAAACTCTTTGCAACTAAACTGGCTTTTTCCAAGAATCTGTTTTTTTAAGGGGACACGGCATAGCCATTTCCAACCAGGAATATGGACATTGGTTTTAATCTGAGGAAGGATTTTTTATTTTCAAACTATTGTATCAGGCTGTACTCCAGACAGCATACCATACAATAGTTAAGTCATATCAAACAGTGTTGTGCAATCACCGTGACAACCCTTCTCTTCCATCTTGTACTCCTTGGCATTCGCTCCCCATTACCTTCCACCCCCCTTGCTGCAGCCCCCAAGACCCCTGAATCTAGTTATTGTCTCTACAGATCCACCCATCCTGGGTTTCATATATCGAAAAACATAGACAAATACATAACAGAGTCAAGAAGGCTACCAGCAATAACAAAATACAACAGAGATAAACCCCATGTTTTTTTTTTAAAGAAACAAAATATCAAGCTCAAAGTATTAAGATCAAGCTCAGTGTGCCAAAAGGGAGACCAGGTGCAAAGTTTTCATCATTCATGTCAAATCTTCCATTTTAATTTGCTATAATCAACCCTACAGCACTCTCTGATAACCAGGCTGCTCCCATCCCTGGGTGATGGTCAGAGGGGATTCACTGGAGCTCTTTCCGTGTGTAGATCCTGCAAATGTGTTTTGGGCTCCACTGTCACCCATAGCCTTCTGCCAACCAGGATTTCACAATTTAAGTTCTGATTCCATTCTGTCCTTCGGATTTGGGTATTATTATTTATAATCATTGGATCGTGCATGTTGGTGTGCTTCTTTCATGTGGGCTTAGTTGACATCTCTGTTAGCTAACTGCTGGTTTGAAAATATGCATTTAAAAAAATTTAATTTTATTGATTTTTTTGTACTTCTTCACTGTACATAGCCTGAATCCAAAGAAAAAGGGCTGTCCATGTTCCCCAACACACACCCTTCAAGAAAAGCGTTTAGTTCCCACTTTAGCCATTGGCTTCTCAAGAGTCCAGAGATCACATCTTCTACTGTAGCACTGAAAGAAGTAGTGTTACAGTGTCAGGCATGACCTCGCAGTTCTCTTCACACCACTGGCTCTCTTTGCGCACCTGGGCTTCCTCCTCTTCAGGAAAGTCGTCTTTGATAGTGAAGGTCTGGCGAATCTCCTCAGGAGGTTTCCCCTGGATCATATTAGCAACGGTCTTGCAGGTAACATCAAGCAAACCTTTGATGTCTAAGTAGTTTGGAGCCAGAATAAGTTCAAAAAGTGTTCCCTGGCCAACTTTCAGGAATTCTTGGTCCCAAACTGGGACATCATCTGTTCTTTTCTCTTTGTTCTCATCATCCTCAGGAGGAGGAGGGTCATCCTGGTGGTGGGTGCACCACTGAATGACCTTTTAAAATATTGCTGCATTAACATTTGGTAAAGGAACCGGATCATCATCTCCTTCATCATCCATCCCCAAATCTTCCAACATGGTTTTGATAGTCACAGATTGCTTGGCAATTTCCACATTGTCTTCAAATATCTCTCCATCAGAAGTCTGCAACTTAATTGAAGGCATGGTGAGCTCTCTTCGGGAGGCGGCGGGCCCAAGGCTGGCGAGAACTGGGAGGTGTCAGCGGCTACCACAGAGAAAGGCAGAGAACAAGGCCACTTGAAAAGATGAGTTTAAGACCTCAGACACTCTTCTTTCTGACAGTTGGGCAACATATAGTTTTTTCACCCAACTTTGCTGTAGCACTCGTATCTGCTGTGTTTCCTTCATGAGGGTGTGTATTGAGCGGGACCACGCTGTAAAAGTGAATTGTTCTTACATGGGGAGGAAGGACATTTTGGAATAGCTTGGACAGGCCAAAGTTATTGTAGGAATCTGGTACCAGAAGTCTCTAAACTATAGGTTCCCAAACTTTTTTGGCCTACCTATTGCCCCATTTTCAGAAAAAAATTACTCAGCGCCCCCTTGGCAATTGGAGACTTTTGTACTGTAGCCATAGCCCAGGATAAAGTATAGGTATCTGCTTTTGCAGCTCCCTGTGGACCATTCCAGAACCCCTCAGGGGGAAATACAGCCCATTTTTGGAAATGCTGATGTTGTTTAATCTTAGTGGTCATGCACTATGCATTATGGTTGGTTTATGCAACAGCCAGGGTATTCTGAAAGTTAAAAAATATGGAAATTCCATTTGTTGCAAAAACTTTAAGAACTTTCCAGAGTTTAAAATAATGCTTAGATAACTCAGAACATGGACCTTGGCCATAGGCAAATATTGATTGACACGATCAGACTGAAAACTTGGGAGATATGCTTATAGGAATGGACCAGACAATCTACAAATGACAGAGAAATATTAATAAGTATTAGAGAAGCAAAGCAGAATATTCTTAATCTCCAACAAAATAATGCTATAATATTTTGAAATTAGGTTCCTCAATATTATCCTTGAATTTTAATTTTTGCCTTAACAAAATAAATGGTGATTTAATGTTTTCCTTTACTAGTATTAAAACTAGTAGTATATTTATTAGACATATTTGTATTTATTTATCATGGTAATACTAGTAATATTAGTAAAGGAATTAGGGGTGTAGGTTTCATATATATATATGAGGGCTTCAAAGAGTTTGTAGAAAAATTCCATGATCTTTTAGTTATACTTTTCTATGAACTTTTTGAAGTCTCCTTCTGCATCCCTAGTGTTTTTGTTTATAATTATTTAGTTCCTGTTATGTTTTAAGGCATGATTTTAGGCCCACTTAATCCTACCTACAGATTTCAGTTTTCATTTCCTTAAACAGAACAAAAGAAAAGACAAGGTATTAATTTCTGGTGTACTTGTACATTGCTTTCCTCACAGGAAGCTACTCGCAAGCACACACGGTATCTCTTCCCTTCTCTCTCCTCTTCACGTTTGAGCGGGCTCTGATGAGCTCAGCTCTGCAAACCCGAAGGGCAGACAGTTCACCAGCAAACTTGCACAGCGCACTTCTCTGATCAGCGTCAAGCTCTTTTTCCGTCTCGCCGTCAGAGGCCGTTCTTTTTAATTCTCTCCAGACTTCCCCTCTTGAACCCCAATGCTCAGCCTGATCCCAGTGCCCATTGCTGCATCGTGTGCCCAAACAGGCCAGGCAAAATCCAGATCTGTACGGATACCGTAGTTTACTAGACAGCACGCTCGCCTGACGATGGCGCCACGTTGCATTTAAATTGAATGGGCTGACAAGCAAGGGGGAAAGTTCCACCATCAATGCGAGTTCGGTTGACCAGGGCCGTTCCATTCCTGTGTGTGCTAGTAAAGAATTGATGTTTTTACAGGTCGCTGAAAAACCAACCCAATGTTTACAACAGGGAGCCCCTAACGACTAAAGTTTTAATTGCGATAGATTTATTCAGAATAAAGACTGAGCCTCTCGTGTAATTCTTCTTCTCTTAGTCTCATGGCAGTAAAAGTCATTTGCAATTTATTCCCCAAATAGATGAAAGCAGTATCTCAGGTGCGTGTCGGAATGTGACTTACAGGAAGGAGAGCTTGAACTTGTATAATAGCATAGGAGGTCATTATAATCCCTACTGTCAGTTACAATGCTATTTAGACTAGCCATCATTTTGGTTTTATTTAATATTTGCCAAAGGAATTGTCTCATTCATTTGTAGACATGTTATGGATATTTAATGTATGTGTGTTTGTGTTTTAAAGGGTGATAATAAAATCACCTTTTGAGTAACCTGGTACACATCTTCCTGATTTTATCTCTTTCCCCACCATAGGCAGCCATTTCTAAATTCGGTGTTATATAGTACCCTAAATGTCTTCATAGCTTTCTCACTACACACCTATTTCTAAGCAGCATATTCTTTTGCTTTGCCTGTTTTTAAATTTTCTGTATGTTTATACATGGATTTTCTGGGAACTTGCTTTGCTCCTCTTAAATATTTTGGCTTTGAGGCTCATCCATGCTGACTGACGTACACAGCGGCAATTCACTCTTGTTGCTGCATGGTTCTGTCTTGGACTAGAGTTATATTCTTGGACTAGAGTTATATTCATGTAACTACTGATGAGGGGTTATTTTGCTTAGTTCCTTTTTATTTGACTAATTACTCATTACCTTCACTTCCCAAGATATTCTGCCTTCTCCCTAGGCATATGGCAGCCCGGCTAGAGACTCTTATTTCCTATCCTGGCTTTTTGGTAGCTAAAGTGTAACCATCTAGTGAAGCTTAGGTGAGTAGAAAGTGAATGGGAGTGATGGGTTTAACTTCGGGGTCATCTAACCCATACTGCACCTTTTTCCTGTGCTTTGTCTTTTATCCACTTATGAGCAACAGGAAATTGTATATGGTAGGGATCCAATTTCCACTATACAGGGATGACAGCATCCTGGTGGATGGTGGAACAATAACATGGAAGGAACATGGGTTCCTAAATAATTTTCTGGAACTGCCCCACCACGCTAAGCCAGGATGTGACAAGATAGAAATAAACTTCAATTATATTGAAATTCCTATAGTTTGGGGCTGTCTTGATTATAATAGCTTGCTTTTTACTTTTTACTGTAGCCTATGACTTAGAGATTTGTTTTTGTGTGTGTGTGTGTGTGTGTGTATGTATGTGTGTGTGATTTGCTATGAAAAGCTTCCTGATGAAATAATAGTAATTAAATATATATAGTCTGGTGTATTTGTTTAACAATTTTCTATATAATTAGGTATGAACTGCTAGATTGTAGGTTATGTCTAGATAATGACATATTGTTTTCCAATTTTTTGGTACCAGTTTATACTCCCACAAGCAGAGTCTGAGTGTTCTAGTTGTTCTGTAGTCTTATCAACACTTTAATACACTTACTTTTTCAAATTGCCAATCTACTATGTGTTAATGATATCTCATTGTTTTTCATTTGCATTTCCTTCCTTAATTACTAAGGTGGCTAAGCATTTTAAAAATAAATTTGTGATCTATTCAGATAACTTCTTAAGCATAGTATGGACAAATCTTTTGTCCTTTTAAATTATTTTTTGATTTATTGGAGTTCCTTAGATACAAGAGGGTTTCAAACAGTTCATGGACAAGTTAAATGAAAGATCATGGAATTAACTTTTTGAAATCCCCTTGTATTGTGAATATCAATAATTTCTCTGTTACATGTATGGCAAATATTTTGTTCCATTTTATGACTTACTTTTAAACCCCCATAAGTGAGTTGTATGATGAATTGAGCAAACGTTCTTTACTTTAAATTGGCTAAATTTATCACTGTTTTCCATTTTAATTATGCATATTTTATCTTGATTTAGAAAATTGCCCTTACTTAAAGTTCATAAACATGCTGTCCTATATTTTCTCCTAAAGACGTTAACTAACATATTTATTTTCTTGATCAGGGTAGGTTTTTGCATATTTGATGTGGAAGGGTTCTACATGGATTTTCTATTTAGATAACCTCTTTTTTCACTATCACTTACTGAAAAATACATTCTTTCTTCAGAAAACTTCCATCCATTATACTTTTAATTTGTGTGATATTTTGTTTACTGTAAATTTAATCACAATTGCTTTAGCTTTAAAGTAAATCTTGATATCTGATAGGATAGATATACTGGTCTTCTTCTTCTGTAGAATTTTTGAGAATCGTTTTGTTCCAAGTGCATTTTGGTCCATATGCTAACTACCTGGAAGAGATGCACATTTGTGCCCATTACAGAGAGAGGTGATCCAAAAGAATGTGGAACCTGTTGAACATTATCATTATCGTCACACACAATTAAAATTTTGCTGAAGATAGTTCAAAAACAATTGTAGCAGGATTCTAGGAGGATTAGGAGGAGAGGTAGTGCTGCTGAAGGCAAGTTGATCCTGGTTGAAAGCAGAAAGCACCAAATAGAGGTTTACTTGTGTTGCTCTGACTATGCAAGACACTCAACTGCGTGAATCAGAGCTAATTAAGGAGACCATTGTAAAGCATTAGAATTCCAGAGCACACGAATGCTTATGTAGAGCCTGCACATAGGCTAAGAGGCAGTCATTTTGTACATGGCAAGAGGATATTGCTGGGTTTGAAATCAGGAAAGATACGCTTTAGGGTTCTCTAAAGATGAGTGAGCCCTCATGATGGAGGAAGAGGTATTAGCAACCTGTGGCATGCAGATGACACAGTTTGCTTACTGCAAGTGAAGAAGATTGGAAATGCTGGTGGAGATCAAACCTCAACAGAAAGAAAACCAAACTCCTGTCACAACTGGACCAATACACCTCATCACCATAAACAGGAAATAGTGACATTGCCAAATAGTTCATTTCACTTGGAAGCCACACCAATGCCTGTGGAAGCGACAGTCCAGAAATCACATGAAGACTGCTTTAGTCAAATCAAGGATGACACAGCACTGGGGTGTTTCTTTCCGTCGTACCCGGCTTCCTATGAGTAGGAACAGCCGAGGCAGCAACAACAAGAACAATGTGCATTTTAGAATCAGTTCCATGACTCAGAAACACCAGTTGGGGTTTTCATTGGTGTTGCCTTGAACGAATAGATCAATTTAGGGAGAACTGGCATGCTTGTAATATGACATCAGCTTTGCCTAAAGTTGGTCAAAGCTCTATCAATTTTCATATACCGGTTTAATTGTTTGTTTTTACAGTTTTCTGTTTTATGCCATTGCATTTTATATTTATTTTTATTTTCTTCCTTTTGCTTTCATTAAGTTTATTCTGGTTCTTTTTCTAACATATTTATTTTATTATCGATATCACTAATTTTTAGCCATTACACACTTCCATGAAAAAAAGTATAGTTGTGTTAGACAGTGTTCTCTAGAGAAACAAAACCAGGACACGAATAATTTTGTATATATATTTATATAGATAGAAAACATAAGAAATAAACAGTTAACTAATCTTTAAAGCAGTACAGATGCTCAGTGCAACTCACTCCCATGAGACAGCTAGTACACCTGCAGTCCTTCAAGTCTTGAGGGCCGCTGGGTAGTCTTCTGTGGAGCAATACAGGCTATCCAGCCACAAGCAGCAAACAGCAAGCAGGCCACCGACAGTCAGCCAGATGACAGGGTCTGACAGCCCTCAGCTCAAGAGATGTACCTTCCAGTAGCATGGTGAAGCAGGTCTTGAGGGAACCCCAAGGGACAGTGACACAGTCCACGGGTTAGGTGTCCCACAGGTAGTGTAGCTTGCAAATGGAGGCAAAGAACAAGCAAGGCAGACGCACACTGGTCTGATGATCAAAGAGCAAGAGAGAGAGAGAGATGAGGCTCGCCGAGCCATTTATCTCTGCCCTACAACCAATGTCACAGGTGTTCATTGGCCATGTTGGCACAACAAACCTACCAATCACAGTAGCATATAGTTATTTTTACTAAGTTTCATAACCCCCTTGCTATCAAATCAATTCCAACTCCTAGGACAGAGTAGAATTGTTCCCTAGGACTTCCAAGGCTGTAGGTGGGTATGGTGCTGTTATAGAAACTGCTACCCACAAAGTCGGCAATTGAAGTCCACCAGCTGCTGCATAGAAGGATGAGCCTCTCTGCTCCCATGAAGACTTCCATTCTCAGACATCTTACACGAGGTACTTTGAGTCAAATCAACTCCACGGACGTGGGAAATCCACTGTGGAGGCAGACTGTCTCACCTTTTCCCCTGGGAATAGCTAGTGGGGTTTGAACTGCAGATGTTTTGTTTAGCAGCTGAGTGCTTAACCCCTGCATCACCAGGGCTCCCTGAAATTCCATAGAGGTGCTCCCACAATCATGCTCATTTGCCCCCCAGCAATCATGTCCTAATGATATGATTGCCTGCGTGTCACAAGCTATGAGGAACTGCTCTTGTTCACTTGGGATCAGCTGGTGTCCTCAGGTTCATGTCAGCTCCAGTGTTCCGTTACTTCTTTGGTCTTGGCTTTGTCTGTTTCCTTACCTCTAAGGAGTTCTCTTACTTTCCTATCAGCATAGCCATGCATGTTCAAAAGATGTTTGGAATTTTTATGTAGTACTTTAGATGTTCTATTTGGGAGGGTTCTGAGGCCATCTTGCCTGTCATGCTTCCCCCAAATATAAGTGATGATGATATTCCATTGACTTGACTTAGCTCTATAGCCCCATTACCCCCAAGGTGCTAAGTCACCAATTAGTGCCATAGTTAAAGTCGGAGAAGTGTGAATTGATGTATGCAAATGATTTCATAAAAGCTAATGGTATAAAACAGAAAACTGTAATGAATCTTTGAACAAACTACTCAAAACTCATGAGCCTCCCACTGTGACTCAGTGTGATTTTCTTCCCCTATGGTGAACTGTATATTTGTGACAAAGACGTGAAGGGCAGATATCTTCATTTCCAATGACTTATGCATGTGATGAAGTAGATGCCTTAGTTTTTAATATGAAAACACCAAATGAAATCCCAGAAACATGGTACCTGAGTTCTCAGTCTTCTTGTTCTTTCTTTTATGAATTTACCCTACTCTACTGTGTGCCTGTTAAGCAGACTAGAAAGGACACGTAGGATGACACACCTCTCAATGCTGAGAAGCTCTTTGTGGTTGTTTTCTTCTTGCAATTGGAAAGAATTTGTATTAAAAATGTAGAGGCAACTTTGGTGCCGGAATCTCTTGGTTTGTGTACTGGCACCTTCATCGTAAGATAGTAATATGCTCTAAGGAGCCCTGGTGGTGGTGCCGGGTAAGCTTTGCACTGTTGACCACAGGGTTGGTGGTTCAAGCTCACCAGCCACTCCTGGGGAGAAAGATGAGGCTCTCTGCTCCTGTAAAGTTTTTTTAGCCCTGAGAAGTTTATTATAGGGTTTCTGTGAGTCTGAATTGCGTCCCTGGCAGGGGTATGGCTGATCTTAGAACAGTTGATTAGCCTCTCTGGCCTCGTTTCCCTATGCTAGCCATTACAACACCGTCAGCACTCATCCCAAATACACAGTCAGTCAGGAACAAAGTGGTGGGAAGGGGTTCCGTGGCGCTGTGGTTGTGAGTTGGGCAAAGTCAGCAGTTCAAACCCACCAGCTGCCTCTTGGGAGAAAGCCTGGGCTTTCTATAGAGGTATACAGTTACAGTCTGGAAACTCCAAGGGGGGGGGCGTTCTGCCCGTCTTATGGGCTCTCCACGAGTCAGCATCAGCTTGACGACAATGAATGCTCCCCAAACCGAAACCGACCCCACTGCCATCATTTCTCACGCAAAGTGACACAGTCTGTGCCGGAACAGACAGCCTCATCTCTATCCTGCACGGTAGTTGGTGGGTTTGAACCTCAGCAACCCAGCACCTAACCCAGCGTGCCACCATGGTGCTTTGTAAAGCTCCCGAGACCTCAATATTTTATTTCTCTCTGAATTTATAAAATAGATCCACATCTGTTCAATCCATGGCTGTCCCATTGTGTTATGTGAGATCAGCCCTTTGCATTGCAGACCTTTGTGGGGACTTGGGAGGAACGAGGGGAGGACAGAGGACGTTGTGGAACCTTCCTGTGGAAAATACCCTTTTGACCTTCCTTTTGGTGCTGGGGGGTTGCGGACCGTAGCATGATATAATCTGGGCACAAGAAAGCAGTGTAGCAGTGTTGATTACAGCTCCGTGGGTGCTCTTATTAGTGTCGGAATGAATGGGTGTTAGAAACACCACTGGACATTTAAACACTGCCAGGGATGCTTGTTGTTGGGTTTACCGTACATCCCCACACACCACATTAATGCCACCTGTTTAAAGCTCCATCCTGGGACCCGGCCAGGAACTCACCCAGGAACTTGGCTCTTTTCAGAGAAGTAAAGAGTCAACATCAAGCTATTTAATTTCTCTCACGGAGTTAGTGGAACTTGAGATCTTATCATTTCTGTGTGATTTAAGCTCTCTTGAAGAAAGCAGGCTGCATTTTTATTTCAAAGTTCAAAATGATGAACTGTGAACCAAACTTGTTTATGCTGTAATATCCTGAGTGTATGAATATGGAGTGACTGAGATCCTGGATGGCCTCAACCAGAGCAGAGGAGCTCAGCAAAATGCAGGTGTTGCTAACAGCAGAGTACGCAGGCCCGATGATGGGTCATTTCTGACCTCACCCCAAGAATAAGACATATTAGAGACCCAAGTGAGTGCTAACATATTGGAAACACTGTAAATAGATTATTTTTTCCCAAGGAAATGCTTTTAGTGCTCAACCTCCAAGGTAAGGACCGTCACATCGGAGAAGGGGGCAAAGAGGACCAAGGAAAAAGATGCAGAGAGCCGTTGAGTTCAAGGAGCTGAACAGATGGGCCTGGCACGTGACAGACGCAGCCCTGAGCTTGTGCCGTCACCCCAGCCCTGCTCCATTATTGACAAGTACGTAATGATTGCTGGCGAGAAGCTGCTCAGGTAAACTCCAGTCTATCAGGGAGTCCAGTAATATTCTTTCCTCTTCTTTTTTACGTAGTGAATTTGGCTTAATGTTCAAATTCTCTGGAACAGATAAATCCCACTGAAGTTTCTAAATGAAAAAACCTTTTATTGATTGGGAAAGAGCATTTTATTTAGAAGCTTACAAAAAGACAATACACAATAATACAAAAATTCAGTTACGCTTTCTTCAAAATACAGTCACCTTAGTGTGCTGTTTCCCAGAGCAATAATAAAGAGGTGTCAGAAGCGATAGCTCATAATCATTCTGTCCCTTCTTTCAAAATCATTATTGTACATTTTTCACTGTTGTGAGTTTTTGTAAAACACACAGACAAAAACAAGCCACCCGAAACAAGAAAACTGTAGAATCTTGGGTACGATTGTAAAGTAGATATTAAAAGCTGGAGAAAGGGCTGGGAAATGAATTATTCCCTATGATAAACTGCAGGCATAGAAGGGAACCCTTTCATGATTTTGCTTGGTTACATTGTTCGCAAGGTTTCTTTAAGAAGATGTTCTTTGTCTTTGATTTTGAAATGACTTTGTGATGTCTGGCTGCTATGGCAACTGCTATTTATTAAAGAGTAACATCTAGAGTCAACTGAAATTGCCAAATTGTTGACATTCTATTCCAGTTGTCCTTTTACATTTCCTTACATTTCA
Source organism: Tenrec ecaudatus (assembly GCF_050624435.1). Classification (NCBI taxonomy): domain Eukaryota; kingdom Metazoa; phylum Chordata; class Mammalia; order Afrosoricida; family Tenrecidae; genus Tenrec; species Tenrec ecaudatus. The sequence continues at coordinate 123,495,046 of NC_134538.1, forward strand.
GAGCTCCTTTATCCCATTTTTTAGTTTATCACATATTTGAAGCAGTTTTATGGACGAGTAAGTGCTTATGTTTTCTTCTGCTCTTTTTCCTGCCTCTAGATTGTTGTAATGCCTGAGTTAAGGTTTAGTGTTATTGCAAAGCCAGCTCTCTTTGTTCACAATAAAACTAGTTACCAAGAGTTCAATACACACCAGGCAGGTGTTCCTGTACTCTATGTATTTTATAATTTAATCCTCACAACAATGTCCTATGACATGATACTATTGTTATTCCCACTTCACTAATGAGGAAGAGAAGCACAAAGAGGTACAGAAATGTTGACTGGATTATAAAACTAGAGTGTCTCTGACCAGTGTAGTGTGCTTTGGCTTCCTCAAATTAAAATTAAATTAAAAATTGAGTACCTTAGTTACGTCAGCCACCCTGCAAGAGGCAATATGTACACGTGATTAGTGGCTGCCAGTGGCTGCCATATTGCACAGCATAGATTAGCACATCTTCCATGAGTGCTGACAGTTTTATTGGTGACTGTCTGGAAAGAGATAAAGCCAGGTTCGAATCCAGACAGGGTCTACATTCATAACTATTACCACAATGTCTTGTTTCATCCCTTCCGGTGGAAGGGCTGGTGCTGAAATCTTGCTTATGTTAACCTGAGGATAAAGGTCCAGACTGATGAAAGGAAACCAAATGGGATAGTTGTCATCTCTCCATCCATCCATCCATCCATCCATCCATCCATCCATCCATCCATCCATCCATCCATCCATGCAACCATTGATCCATCTGCCCCCAGATATTTATTGAGCCCCTATAAAACCGCCTGACTGGTTTAGATGCAGTTTATATGGAAGGACACTGGGCAGATTTCCTGCCATTGCAGAGTCGAACTTCCACCGGAAGGCATAAACAATTAGACACAGACTCTGTCGAGGGGTGGGAAGTATTATAGGGACAGCAAAGCAGGGCCTGCTGATGAAAAGGTCTGAGATGCCACTGTGTAAGAAGTTGGGACCTCAGAGGAGGCAGGCACGCAGGTAAGTGAGATGAGAGCCTTCCCTGCTGTGACGAGAGTTAGTGCAGAGCCCCGGAAGCACAGAACGTGAAATTCACTTAGCCTCTTTAAGACCAGTCGCCCTGACTCCTGTCTGTCCCATGTGTATCTGAGTAGAACTGTGCGCCATAGGCTTTCAATAGCTGATATTTTGGAAGTTGGTCACCAGGTTTTTCTTCTGAGGCATCTTTGGGTAGACTCGAATCCCCAACCTGGAGATCAGCAGCCGAGCATGTTAACAATTTGCACCTCCCAGGCAAATGGTTTAAACACTCCCCACCCATGTTGTGTCGTTGTTACGTGTGGTCTAGTTAGATCTGAGGCACTGTGGCCCCGGTGAAAACAAAATCCTGCCCAGTCCTGCCCCCGCCTCACCAGCATTGCTGTGTTTAAGCCCATTGTCAGCAGCCGTCGTGTTAATTCATCTCACTGCGAGTCTTCTTTTCTGTTGACTCTCCTTCTGGTCTTACTGATCAAAATCACACCGCCCTTGCTTCTAAGGAGCATACTGGATGTACAGCTTCCAAGGTTCATTCATTTTCCCACAGTTCATGGTACCTGGAATGTTCTTCACCAACCCCATGATTCAACGACAGTAATTCCTCTTCTCCCTTCCGTTTTCATGATCCAGCTTTCTCATGCATATGAGGCAACTGAAAATATCAGGGCTTTTGTGTCAGACACGCCTTTGTCCTTAAGTGACATTTCTGCTTTGAAACACTTCTAAGAGGTCTTTTGCAGCAGACTTGCCCAGTGAATTATGTCTCTTGATTCCTCGGCTGCTGCTTCCATAGGCTTTAATTGTAGATCACAGTAAAATGAAATTCTTGACACCATCGTCTCCATTTATCATGAGCTAATTATTAGTTCAGTTGTGAAGATTTCAGCTTTCTTTATGTTGAAATGTAATCCACGTTGATGATTGTAGTCTTTGCTCTTCATCACTAAGTGCTGTAAGTCCTCTGAACTTCCAGTCAGCAAGACTGTCAACAGCATAGTTTAGATTGTTGACTAGCCTTCCTCCAATCCTGATGCTGCTGTAGACCAGCTTCTGTGATCATTTGCTCAGCCAACAGGTGGAATAAGTATTACTGAAGACTATAATCTTGACTCACACTTTTCCTAATTTTTAAGCCATTAAAAAAAAAACCTCATTGCCATCAAGTTGATTCTGACTCATAGAAACCCTACAAGGACAGGGTAGAACTGTCTCCATGGGATTCCAAGACTGTCAATCTTCAGAGGAGAAGGCCATCATTCTCCCCAGGAGCTGCTGACCTATCTGTTAGCAGCCCAACGTGTAACCACTATGCCACTTAACCCAGTCGCTTTATGCACATTTTGTTAGGATGACTGCCTCTTGGTCTATGTATAAGTTCTTCATGAGCTCAATTAAGTGTTCTGGTATTCCTGACCTACTCAGTTGGATGACTTGGCATAATCAATAAAACTAGGCAAATATCTTTCTGGTATTCACTGCTCTCAGCCAATACCCACCTGACATCTGACATATGTGTTTAGTACTGTGTAAAAATGCAGGAAACCAAGGAAATTCCTGTTCTTGTGATTGCTGTGCCTGTCTCTTTAGCCTTCATCATTGGCCTGATGTCATGGTTCCTTCCCAATGCCCCCACACCCTTTTTGGGTTATTAGGGCTTATTTAATTTCTTCTACAAATGTTATGATTTTATATAGTTGGTAAATTTGTGGTAAAAGAACAAATCTTATATTTGTAGATCACAGTAAAATGAAATTCTTGACAATATCAGTCTTTATGATTAACTTTGTCTAGAAAGAGATTCTAATACCCCAGACCCATTGCTGTTGAGTCAATTCCAACTCAAAGTGACTCTGTAGGTGAGAGGGGAACTACCCCATTGAGTTTCCAAGACTGCAGTCTTTACAGTGGTTCAGCAGGAACCTCTTTCTGTGGGCAAGCACAAAGGGACAGCGGACATGCGCTGAGCCTCAGCATTGCCGGGGCTCCTTTTAAAGGGATCAGAGGATCACAGTGTTTGAAAAGTCCTTCTGCTTTTCGCAGCCCCCGTCCGCACTAGGAGAAGCTGGCCATTCAGATCAGAAGGTAGTAGGTGCCAAGTCAGGATGATAAGAACGTCTTTCGAAGAAAACTGAAGTGAAAAGAAAAAAAAATTTATTTGCAGTCTAGCATTGTACTTGCAGACTCACATAACAGCCTTATGAATTTCATTTTTAATTGTTCAGTTGAACAATTATGGAAAATGAATCATGAATCCGTGATTATGTTAGTTTCAGATGGAGGCTCCATTGACACCCCTTGGGATAAAGCCTCATCTGCCTGACAGTAGGCAAGATTTGATTCTTGTGAAAATTGCTAGGAGTTTCCACTATATACTCCCTTGGCCTTACTAATGTTTCTCCTATTACCTCTACATCCCCTTGAGTCTAAATCCATCTTTTTGGGAACGTTAAGTACAATTAGGTCTCTACTTCCTTTTGCCTTCTTCACTGATGAGGAAATGAGTTAATATATACCAGAGCATGTCTCTAAAATTTATACTTAAGCATTTTATATATGACCTCAGAACAGTATGGAGTACATTGTAGGAATGATGTAAATGTTAGCCCTTCTCATTTTTATTCCCAAAGCTTTAATCCCTTTGTATTGAAGCACTCATTTATTTATCTGTATAAATAAAATATAGATTTGCTCCAATGGATCCTTTGCTGCTTCTCACCTGTCTCTTCTAGTTTTTAGGTAGCTCATACATATATAGTGTATATTTTCTTTGGAGAGCAATACGTCTCCTAATCTGTGTTGCAAATCTGAGTCTCTCTTCTTCCCCCAACTCGTTGAGATACTGAATGAAGCAGTGTTGAGAATTCGCCTGTCCACCACAATCAGGGGGCATTTTATAACACAAAGGAAAGATTTCAAGGCAATAATCCTGTTTCTACACTGGACGGACATTTCTCTGTACTCTGTGGGGCACATCACATAACCTACCCTAAGCCGTTAGCCAAGAGTCCTTAGTCTCACCAGTGGAAGAAGACACTAGCCACAGGCTCCTGATGCTCTTGCAGGAACTGGGGACCCCCAATTCTATGAAAAAAGGAGTCTAGAAAAGCTCAATATGGACCGCTGAGCATGAGGGAGTCTCCAGCTGAACTGGGCTCACCCACTGTCCTCAAGTTGATTGGGACACAGAAAACCCTAGTCGGTTCTGATTCATAGCAACCCCATTGGACAGGAGAGAACGGTTGCTGTGGGTTTCCAAGGCTGCCATTGTTTATAGGAGCAATAATCTCGTCTTTCTCCCATCAGTGGCTGGTGGATTTGAACTGCTGACCTTGTGGTTAGCAGCCAATGCATAACCAATTGCATGCCACTAGGGCTCCTAGAGACCCTATAGTCTAGGGCAGTGTAAAACAGTTTCACAGGGTTTCGGAGAATGGTAATCTCTATGGAAGTAGATAGCTATCTTTTTCCCTTGGAGTGGTCAGGTGCCTAATTTTAGTGGGAAGCCTATGAGGGGAACATGGGAATGTCGTTCTTCACCTGTGGTTCTCCATATGTCACACAGGCCCCAAAGGTTCACAGTGCAGTGAATCGGTAGTGACTGGTATTTGCAGGGCACGTGGGAGTATTTGCAGTGTATTTGTCAGGAAGCACCCCAAACCCTGAATATGTTCATAACCCTTTGCCCCCATCACTCCCAGATAGCTTATGGGCCATTCACTGAAGAAGCGTTAAGAAAGAGACTTGTCAGTAGCCGATGTTCAACAAGTTCACATTTTAAAACTACCTGGGCTTTCAAGTAAGATTATAGGCTGCTGTTGTGAATAGGCACCAAGCAGGGCCTGCCCTCTTCCTGGAGCATGGTGTCAGGTGGGGCGAAAGGAGGAAGATGAGGTACGTGAGGGATCGTGACTTCCTAATATTCTGTCATTGAAATGTGTTAGGTGTCTTTCTTTACATTTTCTCATGCCTTGGTCTGGGCCTGAGTTCCTGATACAGAGATAAATTATTGATTTGTACATAAATAAAGATAGCAGATTCTGGAAAGAAGTATTTGCAAAATGAGAGTAAATCCTGTAAGGTAAAGGGCCACCCTTTACAGCCACCAAGCATCTGAATGATGGAAGTTTTTTGGTGGTGGTTGTTGATTGTCTGTTAGCCTGGAGTTAGATAAACACTGAGCATCAACGTCTAATAGAAGATGAAAAAAGCCTTCGTCAAAGCACGGTGCTTTGAAAGGGGCTTTGGTAGAGTAGTGGGTACACACTGGGCTATCCACAAAGTTGGCAGTCTGAAGCCACCAGCCCCTCTCTGGGAGAAAGACAGGCTTTGTACTCCTGTTGAGAGTTATGTTCTTGGAAACAGATAGGAGTAGCTCTATACTGTTCTACAGGGAGTTAGGGGTTGAAATCGACTCTATAGCAGTAAGGGGCTTCTCTTGTTTGTTTGCTTTTGGCTTTCTATACAGTGCCTTTCCTGCTGCTCCCTCCGTGTGGATTTCTTATGCGGGGAAATTCAGAGAGGTTACACCACTTGTCCAAAGTCCCATTCCTCATGAGTAGAAAAGCAGGGTTTCATTTCTCTCCCTTTTTTCTGTTTGTTTTCTGGTTCATCCTTTTATCTGCTCTTCCCACGCCCCATACTTTCTCTCCCCATTGACAAACCATTTTAAGGTCTGGTCTGCATCCCCTTGCTTGTCTGAATTCTCATAAAGGTATCTTTCTATTTCCTGTTAAGTGGTGTTCTGCTTTCATTGCTTATTGATTTAAGGATTTTACATGCAACACTTAGGTCCGGGTGGCTGAATGTTCATGTGTTCTCTCGTTCCTGCTATGTGCATAGTATTCCAGAGAGCATAGCATCTGCCCAGCTCATTGACCTAGCAGGTAGCTTCCCTCCACATCTCCACCACACCGAATAACCGCCCAATGAGCATTTTGCACATTTGCCTCGATGAACCCGGCTGAACCCTGGTGAACATGTCAGCTAGCTGAGCACCTAGGCCCAGTTCACCAGCCAGCCTCTCTGCTCCAGTCCAGAGGTCCCCCAGCAATGCAGGAATGCCCCCAGAGCCCTCACCTTGGCCAGTCCTTGGCACTTCCAGTTTCCTCCTTTTGGTCGGTCTAATTATGTAAGATGATAGCCTCTGGTTTTATTTTATATTTCTATAAATTATTCATTTTTAAAATAATCTCTTCATATGCTTATGAAAGCTCTATGTTGTCTACTGCTACTGTGTGCTCAGTTTCAGGGAAGAAAGGTGATGGCGGCCAGGGCCCTCGCCTTTTTACTAGACTAGCACCGTCCAAAAAGAAACATAAGGAAGTTATGCATGTAATTTCAAATATTCTAGAAGGTATGAGAGAGCTGAAATAAATTTAAATCACAAGTAAATTTCAATAGTAGGGCTTACTAAATTTCATAGATCAAAGATATTGTCATTTCCCAATGCAGTAGTATAAAATTATTAATGAGATATTTCAGAACTTTCTGTACTGTCTTCAAAATCTACTGAGTAGTTTAAAATTATAGCATATCTCAGTTTGTGTGGTCAATTTTCCATCACCTACCAAAGCAAGAAAGCTGTGTTTAATGGAAAATATTTTACCTAGTCTTTAAACTTTTCAATTATTAGCGAGTGCTTACTCTGAGCCCCAAACTGCCTCTCGGACTTGAACTCTTCCATCACGGTCCTGCTTTCCACAGCCCTATGAACCACGTGTAAGTTATCTTGGATTATTGTTCACAAGTGTCCTTTTTCCTATGATGTTTACGTGGCCCTCGACATCCCCACTTCCCTCAGTTGTACCTCACATGACCTAGTTCCTTCTGTCTGTCACCTTGGGTCCCAGGGTTGCTTGCATCCATCTCTCACAGGAGAGGGCGCGAAAGCCAGCACTGCTCATGGATGGAACCTGTGCATGGGGCGGTGCCTGGGAGAAGTCTATGCTCCTCTGACACAGGCTCTCTGCCGCCAGTGGGATTCCTTGAAAGGAAAGGAGCTGGTTAGAAGCAGTCTCATTTAGAATTGGTTAAGGACTGCTTCAGGTATGGCTATTGATCTGCGGGTTTTTTCAGGCACCCACTGTATATCTGGAAAAATATAGATCAGATGTGGTTCCCTATTCTCAACACTTTCTAAGCAAGGAGAATCAAGCTTGTAAAGCAGGATCCTTTGGAGTAAAATATTAATTTACCCTTCCCTGTAAACTCCAACAAAATCTCCTAAAAAACCCATCCTCCCAAATAGCCGCGACAGATCTTAATTGACTAGAGGATTTCCTTGGGCCTAAACTAGTGGAGACATTTCTTCTCACCAGCATTTTTCCAGGACAAATTGCTAGAATAATTTTTAAATCTCTCCTTAATCTGACATAAAGATTAGTAAGTGTGCTTTACTGCAAAGGCAATGCCAGCAGACGCTCTCATCTTAATAGGAAAAGTTGTATAATGCAGAAAGATACATTTTCATCTTGGTACTATATTATACATTACACAGATGTACCAAATTAGGAGCTAATGATATGCAATATGGCAGGCATTAGTAGCAGAGTCTGTGTTCAGGATTGCAGGACAAATATAGTGGCAGTAAAGTGATCTTATTAGGATATAACATTCACGACAGAAAGACACATGCTGTGACCAAGGCATGACAAACAGGGTGGCTTGCCCCTGACAGTCGTGTTTCCAGACTTGGCCACTGCTCAGTCCAAGGGAGATATGAATATGGAACAAAAGCCAGACGTGAAACAGGAAAACAACCATCTTTGCTTTCTCTTCTCCTTGGCCACAGCTCGTCCTTGAGCCTATCTCGACACCAAGGGGTAACAACCTACACTTTTGAATTTGGCCAGAGCCACAGGTTAGGAAATACAGGATGGGAGGGGAAGATCTATGGGACTGGGAAGATGGGTACACCTAACGTCATGCTCACCTGCCTCTCCCAGAGTCCACGAGTGTCTGGAAGAGTTTCACTTAGACTATGGCATCCACAGAGCTCAGGTGATTCATTAGCGTTTTCAGATCTGAGCGGCCAGGGGAGTGGGGTGGGGGGTGGTAGATCAGACAACAAAGGAAGCCCAGAAGAAACCAGTTCTAACCCAGGAGAATTTAAGATGGACACTATGGTGCCCGTTTCTTCCAGACGCCAAGACTTAATCCACTCAGTCAGCCACTTTCTGCCATAAGTTGTACTGCTCATTACAGGAGCCCCCAGATGAGATGATGGCCAACTCGTGTTGGTGAGGAGGTGGCCCCACGTCACAGATAACTGAAACCAAGAGCAGAGCGAGAGAAACACAGAATTCTAGGAGCTCAAAAAGAAGCCCTTGTCATTTCACTGGGGATTTGGGGCAAACAGTTGAGTAGCTGATCTTTGACATGAACGGTAACGGATGAGTAGGATTTTCATAGGCAAAAGTGAGCAGGAAAACCCAAACCCTACACCGGCCTTCAGATGGAAGCCCTCAGTGGTATTGGTGTTCCCAGGGCTCGCAGCACTGTGATGAACACCCGGAGTGGTCTCTGAACTGTGTGGTAGAATTTGCCTCTTTGACGCACCAGGTCGGTAATTAGGAGGCTGAACTCAGGATAGAGACACACAGGCTTTTTATTCTCCTCTCAACACTGAGTGGTTACTGAGCCTGAGACATCTGGGGAAACTGAAGACAAGGAATCTGTAGGCATTAACTTTTAGGTGATGGAAAAGGCTTACCACTCAGCTATTGATTGAAATTTTGGTGATTTGAATCTCCCCCTAGGCACGTTGGAAGAAATGCCTGCTGATCTACTTCTAAAAGATCATAGCCATTGAAAACCATCTAGTTCTTCTCTGACACACTCCTGGGGTCATTGGGAGTGGGAATTGACTCAGTGGCAACTGGTTTGGTTTTGGCTACTTCTGTGCCTCAAAACCATCCTCACTGCCATAGAGTCAATGCTGACTCATAGTGACTCCCTGGGGTTTCCATGACTGTAACTGTAAATGGAAGTAGAAAGTCAGTCTTTCTCCCACGGAGCTACTGGTGGTTTTGAACTGCCAACCAAGCCGATCACAGCCCAACTCGTAACCCCTATGTCACCAGGGCTTCTGTAGTCTATGTTCTTAGAGTCAAAAACTCGAGTACTTTGTGTTTAAGTTTCTCTTCCCTCCCTAGACAGAACCAGCAGGAGAAATGGAGTAAGAGAGTTATTCCAATGAGTCGCCTGAGGAGACAGCGAGGACTGCCTAGACTGTTGTGAAGGGCAGGCTGGCACGTTGGCATAATCAGGATACAGTTGGAATTTCTTCTAATTCTACTCTTAAGACTGTTCATAAAAATAGAGGTATTGGCCTATGTACATGCATCTATATGGCAACACACTGAGGTAGTGGACGGACTTTGAGCCTCTGCTCAAGCCCTGCCTCAGTGCAAGAACACTTTGTTCTAACAACCTGGCATTCTGTGATGCTCGCCTTCCTGGCTTGATGGCTGAAGATAAAATGGGTGCATAAGCAAATGTGATAAAAAAAAAAGCAGATGGTACCTGGCTATCAAAAGATATAGTGTCTTGGGTCTTAAAAGACTTGAAGTTAAACAAGTGGACATCTAGCAGAGAAACAATAAGCTCACATGGAAGAAACACACCAGGCTGTGTGATCATGAGGTGTCCATGGGATCTGGTAACAGGCATTAGAAGACCTAAAACAAACAAACAAACAAACAAACAAACAAACAAACAAACAGAAAACCATCTTGTGGAGAATGAGGTGGGTCAGAGCAGAGACCCCAAACTCATCTGTAGACAATGTGACATCCCCTCACAGAAGGGGTGACAGAAAGAATGAGTCAACCAGGGTGCAGTAAAGCACTGATGAAACACACAATATTCCTCTGGTTCCTTAAGGCTTCCTCACCCCCCACTATCATGACCCCAGTCCTGCGTTTCACTTCAGGCTAGACCAGAGCATGTACACAGGTACAGATAAGAGATAAGAGCTCACGACACACGGAGCCCAGGAACAGGAATGGGAGTAGTGATACCAGGAGGGTAGGGGGAAGGTGGGGAGTAGAGGGGAGGAAGGGGAACCGATCATAATGATGGACACATACCCCACATGTACACACACACCACACCCAGGAGGATGCACAACAGAAACCATGGGGTAAGGGAGGAAGCGGTTGGTATAAGACATGTAAGTTAAAATAATAATAATTTATAATTTATAAAGGGGTCATGGGGGTGAGAGGGGGGTAGGGAGGGATAGAGGAGATGATACCAAGGGCTCAAATAGAAAGTAAATGTTTAGAAAATAATGATGGCAACATATGTGCAAATATACTTGATAGAGTTGATGTATGGATTGTTATAAGAGCTGTAAGAGCGCCCAATAAAATGATCTTTTAATTTAAAAACACACCCCAAACAAAAGCCTTTCACCTGGTCATAGACACATCTACAAAATACCTTTATTACAACACCATGAGTAATGTTTCCTTGAAATACATTTTGGGGCCAGGCAACTTAATGCAGTGGAAGAGGGAATCAGTCAGAATCTAATGTAGTTATCATTAAGTGGTTCTCTGTACAAAAGGCTGCAGTGGGCCCCAAATTGGAACAGCCCTCTTACTGTGGGCAGTAGGGTGTAATTTAAAAGTGCCAATTGAATGTGTTTACCTAGCTTTTGCAGAGCATTCAGCTCTCCTTGACAAGTGCCTGCCTCAGCTCCCTTACCTAGTGGAGGTGGACAGTGTGCAAGCCTATTGTACTGAATCCCCAGCTTACAAGTGGACCTGACAGTGTGTTGGGTAATAAAGTCAATAGAGGACTGGGTGGGGTTCACAGAGATTGGGTGGGGTGGGAATGGGTGGGTAGACCAGTTGTGAATGGCCTGTCCAGAAGAAAACCCGGTTTAACTGGGCTGCTGTCTTTGGCTTCCAGGGTAATAGTTTGGCTGCCGTGGCTCTTATCTTCCCGATAGATGCTTTTCAGACTCACCTTTGACAGAGAGCCGAGATGTGTGGGTCCTGTTCTCTGTGGGCAGCCTGAGTGCTCGCTCAGTTTCAGGGGTTGTCAGCATGACGATCCTTTAGCGCTGGTGATAGTTCGGAGAAATGATTTTCAAATCTGTTGCTACTGACAGGCAGAGACGAATTCCCAGCTAGAGTTATGGCTCAGCATGGAAAGGGGCGCTGAGAGGGCCCCACAGCCAAGAGTAAAAAGGACCTCCCCTGGCGGAGGCTGCGTGGGGCCCCTATTAGCAGCAGGTGCACGGAATGTCCTCTCTGTCCAGGCTTCTCACCTGGATGCAGGACACACCCTCAGTACAGACGTTTCTCCTTGGAAGTGTTCCCAGCTCTTTGGGGAGCAGCATTACATTTTGGAAGCCACTAGGAACGAGCTATTTATTGGCATAAGCAGGATTTCAGATACCTGAAAGAACTGTTGGAAGTTCCAAAAGTGGGCTTCATTGATGTCATATTGATAAAAGGAAACGAATTCAATTTTTTAAATGAAAAAAAAGCATTATCTGTTTGTTATAGTTTAAATTGTACACCCACAAAAGTATATCGTAAATTCTGACTCCTATGCCTGCTTATGGAGCCTGGCTTGTGCATTGGTGGTTATGCACTGGGCTGCTTTACTGCAAGGTTGGTCATTGACAACCTCTCGCCTCTCCGGAGGAGAAAGACGGGGCTTTCCTCTCTATTCCTGTAAAGAGTTATAGTCTCAAAACTCACAGGCAGCTCTAGCTGCCCTCGAGGGTCGCTATGAGTTGGAACTGACTGCATGGCAGTGGGTTTGGTTTTTTTAACCCCTATTCCTGTGCTTGAAGACATCTTGGTAGTGTCTTGTTTACACATTGGGCTGTGGTCCACATGGTCAGCAGTTCAAAACCAGCAATAGCTCCGAGGGAGGAAAATTTGGCCTTCTAGTGCTGTAAACAGATACAATCTCAGAAACCCACAGGGGTCACTGTGGGTCAGCATTAACTCGATGTCAGTGAAGTTGTTTATTTTTAAAATATCTCTACTTAAAATCCAATTTGGGGATAGGTCTTCTTTCTTATGTTACAGTGGCTATGACCAGTGTAGCGGGTATCTGAAGTCTTTCATTTTGTGATGTTCAAGTAGATTAAGCCAGCAGCAAGACACAGAGATGGGAGGAGACAGATGCGGAGCCAGAGCAGACCGCCAAGGAACACCAGCGCAGAACAGTCAAGGGCATCTTCCCCTGGAGTCTGTAGTGAGAGAGAGCCTGTCCTTCAGCCAGTGCCTGCCATTCACACGTCTAGCCTCCTCCCCCCGAGCCAAACCCACTGCTACCGAGTTGATTCTGACGCATAGTGACCCTCTAGAGCAGAGTAGAGCCGTTCTTTAGTGTGTCCAAGACTGCCACATCTTGCTCCCTGGCAGTGGCTGGTGCATTTGTACATCTGGCCTTTTGGTTAGCAGCTGAGCGCTTTGCACAGTGAGCCACCAGGGCTTCTGTAACCTCCTGTGGAACTCCATTTCTGTTGGTAGGGGCCCCACTTGCAGCATTTCTGTGAGTGACAACAGGACGAGACAATGAAGACACCATTCTGTTTGCCGTTGTTAACGGTTTCGACCTTCAGAAAATAGATTTTGGATGAAATAAATTTTTTGTATGAATCTTCCCATTGTTAATGATGTAATAAATAAAAAAAACACAGTATAATGTGGTCCATTCCACAGAATGGCACCTGCCCACACACAATCTCAGGCATCCTTTGATTCATTCAGGTCCTGCATGTGGGACCTAGGGCAACAGTAATGGTTTAGGCATAAAGAACTTTGCCCACTGATATACCCGCTAACAACAAGCCCCCATGGCATGCTGGGCTCTGTGCTGCCCTATAGATCGATCTGCGAACCCCAAGGTTCAAACCAACCAGCTGCTGCTCGGGAGAAAGATGAGCTGCATCCACTCACAGCCTAGCAGAGTGCAGTTGGCCACGGTTGGGGTCCTGTCTTAATGCTGGCCATTCTCTAATGACATGCCTTGCCACCAGCCTGTCCTGACTGGTGATCACACCAAGCGTTACAGAGCAGAGCTGCTCCACACAGTTTTCTTGAGTCTTACGGCGCTAGACCACCAGGCCTTTGTTCCCCAGAGTCAGTGAGTGGGTTTGAACTGTCAACTTTTAGGGTAATAGTCATCCACAAAACATTTATGCCACCTTGGAACTTATGCCCCCCTCCCCCCAGGAGCCACTCATGGGAACAAAATTATTTATGAATGAAACGCCCCTAACCCATTGAGTGGATACGTGCTAGGCATTCCATATCACAGTTTTCTTTTTGCCAACCATTTTGTGCAGTGTGCGTGTCATATAAAACTGATGCTCAGAAAGGTAAGTAACTTGCTCAAAGTCACTCAATCAGTGGCAGCGTTGGCTTCCCATGATGCCACACTGTCTCACCCACTAAGGCACAAAGAAGAGCATCGGGATGGTGAACCTCGGAGCGAGGCACTCAGAAACAGGCACAGGATATCGCCCCGTTGGGAGGAGACGGACTGAGCCAGGAAAGCTTCCTGGTAGGAAGACCTAGGTAACTGCAAGTCATCCCACATAGAGAACTCCCCTGTGCTCTGGAATGCAGCTTCCCTTTCCCTCCTCTCTGGAGCCTTGCCGGCCACCTGTCGGCGTGCTGGGAGCTGTGCTTGTCACACTTGGCCGTGCCTGGCAAGGAACCTGGGAAAGAACTTGAAGTGAGTCTCTTGAAGGAAGCAGGTTAGAGCGCACAGATTCATCTCAGTGAGCGGGAGGCCCAGAGGGAGGCGAGGCATGTGAGGCAGGGCCCAGGGAGGAACTAGCTCGAGTGGCAGAGCGGCCACCGCGTTCTGTGTACTTGAGGGTAGACCAGCTGGCCCCTGAAATATACATGCAGTGGCAGACTTGTAGGTGATCATATCCAGGCTGTTCTGTTCATGGTCTTATTTTCTACTGTGACACAGTTGATCTCCAGAGTGGGTTTATTTTTTTTTTAAGTAAATGCGTCCTGGTGTGTATGTTTACATTTATATATTTATATGGATTCCTGCCCCAGATAAAAATGAAGACGAATTTAGGGAGGAATAATTTGGAGAAAGACTTGAGAGAGATTAAAAGTGGCGAGATCATCTGGTCTGAAATCTTGGAGAAAAAAAAAAAAGAAAAGCCCCTGATTAGCCTTTAATCCTGAAATCATTAAGCTGCAGCCCAATGTCCCGATCAGTCTTGCCACCTGTTTTGTACAGTCTTCGAAAAACTCAGCATTTACAGACCAGCTACTATACTTGCTTTCACGAGTCAAAAGGAGAATATGTCATGGCATGTGAAAATGATATGAGACACATTTTTATCCATAAATACAGTTTCATTGGAACCTGGCCCTTTCTGTTCATTTGTGTGTTGTCTGTGGATGCTTTTTGGCTGCAATGGCAGAGACTATGTCAAAAAAGCTGAAATTATCTGGCTCTTTGCAGTAAATGTCTGCCAACGCTGCTCTGAGCAATGTCTATTAGTCAGGATTCTTTAGAAAAACAGAACCAATATGATACACACACACACACACACACACCCCACACACAGGGTCCCCCCAAACTGGGATTTTTTTCAAAGCTTTGTATTAATTTTTTTTGCAAAACCACCTTATCTCCTTCAAAGTACTTTCCATTACATTTAATACATTTGTCAAATCTGCGATCCATTCTTGGAAACCTTTTTCAAACTCATCTGTTTGGACTGACAGCATCTCCCTTGTTTTTTTCTTCACCTCTTCCACATCATCAAATCACTGTCCTTTCCTTCGCAGAAACAAAAAGAAGCTGCACAGAGCAAGGTCAGGTGAGTAAAGTGTGTGGGGCAAGAGAGGCATCCTGTGTTTTGCCAGAAATTGGTGCACTGAGATGGCTGTGTGAACAGGTGAATTGCCACTGTAGCAAAACTAGGTCCCCATCTGCCACAAATCAGGCCTGTTTTTGTCGCACACTGTTACACAATTTTTTCACAACCTCTAAATAGAAAGCTTGATTGTCTGACCTGGTGGAACAAACTCCAAATGCGCTCTTCCCCTCACATCAAACAAACAAGTGAACAGTGTTTTGATCTTTGATTTCACTCGATGAGCTTTTTTTTTTGAAGGGGGGCAAGGTGACGATGGCGTCTTCCACTGGCTTGATTGATGTTCGTTTTGGGGGTCATAAGAATAGCAGCATGTCGCATCACTAGTAACGACCTTGGGAAAAAAGTTTGGATCACTTCAGAGCGGTTCTTTCAAAGTATGGCATGTTTCCCATTGATGTTCTTTTTCCTGGTCAGCCAGAACACAAGGCACATATTTCACAGTGACCCTTCTCATTTTCAAATCTTCCACTAAAGTCCACTGAGCCAAGCTCTGAGATAGTCCAGATAACGTCCCTATCTTTTCAATGGTCCATCATTGGTCTTCGAGCACAAGTGCATGGATTTTGTTGACATTTTTGTCCATTCAGGAAGTTGATGGACGTCCAGCATGAGGTTTGTCATCAGTCGACATTTCACCTTTTTTTGAAATGAGAAAGCCACTCGTGTACTTGAGTTTTTCCTTTAGCACTCTCCTTGTAAGCTGTGTTCAACATTACAGCAGTTTCTGTGACATTTTCCCAAGCAGGAAACAAAATTTCACAGCCACACACTGTTCTCTTAAATTAGCCGTCACAAAGAACAAGGTTCCAGTGAAAGCGCTTTTACAAAAAAATTCACTGGGACCGGAGGGACCCTTCCCTGGCAACACCACTGGGTGCACTAACTCAGAGCGAGTGGCTCGATGCTCACCAGCAGGAAAAATACGTCCTACAAAAGCTCGGTCTAGTAGAGATTTTTCACGTTTTTTTGGGGATACGTATATATACACACATACCATATGTATGAAGGGGCTTCTAGATGTTTGTGGAAAACATACATACATATATACACACACCATATATGTTTTCCACCTGTGGAAAAAAAATACCATATTTATATGAAGGGGCTTCTAGATATTTGTGGAAAAATGAAGTTAAAATATAATGGAATTTTTCCCACTAGCTGTTTGAAGCCTCCTCTTTTAACACATGGCAGACACGATATGTTGCTGCTGTTGTGTGCCACCCAGTCAATTCCAACTCACACTGACCCTAGGAGCCAGAGTCCCACGGGGTGTCCTAGGGTGTCACCATTATGGAAACAGATTGCTGCTAGGTCCCATGGAGTCAGCAGAACAAATGCTGTCTGGCCCTGTGCCAGCCCTACAACCGATGTGCTTGAGCCCGTGTTGCAGCATGGTGCCAGGCCATCTTGGAGAAGGTCTTCCTCTTCTTTGATGACTTTTGACTTTACTAAGCGTGACATCTTCCCGCCCCCCAGGAGCGGCTGGTGGGACTGACCTGCTAATCTTTCCTTAGCAGCTAAGCTCCTAAGTAATGCAGCTTAAGGGCTCCTTGTACTATACCACAAGCATATTCCATATACATACATACCATATGTACACATACCATATACATACATATCATACATACGAGTGGGCTTCACAAAGTTTATGGAAAAATGGAATTAAGAGATAATGGGGTTTTCCACAAACTTTTTGATGTCTCTGAGTGTGCATGTGAGAGAGAGTGTGTGACCATGTGTGAGTGTGTGTGTGTGTGTGTACAGGTGGTCTTTGTTAACATTGTGGAGGCAGACAGTTCCTCTTTTGGTAAGCCTGAGCCTTTGCTAGTAATGCCTTCAACTCACTGAATGTGGCCAAGCCATATTGGGGAGGGTACATCAGCTCTACTAGCCACATGTAAGTGTCTTCGTAGCAATATCTAGACTAGCATTTGGCCAAACAGCTAAGCACCATAGCCTAGCTCACTTGCCACATAAAATTAGCCGTGAGAGCCATAGCTGATGCCATCTCCTTAGTAGTGATGACTGAAAACCCGAACACCAGTGGCAGGAGTGACTCCAAGAGGCACCGAACAGATTCCAAAAGAAGAGGTGCAAAGATCCCAGGCTGGTCAGTTCCAGACATAACCAGGGTACTTACAGGCAGAGGTTAGAATCAAGAGTCCCATGATCAACAGCAAAGTGCCAAGGTTTCTGGGTAGAAGTTGGTGCTGGCCGGTATGGGGTGTAGGTTTATAAGCTTAGTGTTGACTTGCAAGGTTACAAACAGGAGAACCAGAAAAGAACATGCCTCATCTATGAGGAGAAGGTTGTTTTTAATACTAGTTCAAGGGTTCACACGATCACAAAGTCAGGTGCTAGGCGTGCCATTTGCTTGCCCTTGTCGTTGTCCAGTTGGGTGCACTGGCCTCTCCCAGAACTCTGTGCGGGCAGGGCCCTTCTTGTCCCAGGAGGCCTCACAAAGTTCATGGAAAAGATGGAGAGAAAACATAATGGAATTTGCTGTGAATTTTTGGAAGGAAGCCCCTTAGCATTATTCAGGGCCCTCAAAGATGCAGAACAATACATCGTGCCCATGTTTCGAAGCCTCTAGCAGAGCATATTGATTCAGTGCGCAGATTCTTAGTGATTTGGGGGTTTCTTTAATCTGTGCTGGTGTGAAGGGCCTGCAGTCATTGCTGTCGATTGGGAAGGCACATTCCTGATCGCGTCTGGAAAACCTCTCAAGATTGATTTTGGTAAAGAAGCTTTAATTTTTTAATTGCTTTTAAGCTTCTCCACGTAGGAGTGGGGGCAAAGAGAAAGGGTAGATGCAGGGGATAAGAGCCCTTGGCCTCACTCTATGGGCTTCTGCGGGGCTCTGGAAGATAACTGTGTGGACAGTGTCTTATGCTTCTTCATGAAACGTGTTATGTAAACACTCCCTTAGCACATTAATAACACAAAGGACCTGGAGGTAATGATCTTCACCTCTGACTTGTAAAATAATAGGCTTCTGCTCAAACAAATTAGATTTGAAGATTATCTACGTTTGCAATAGAGGCCAAAGTAACAAAGGGTCGTAGTTCAATGCCACTGAGTCACTTTCTACTCGTCAAGTTTCTGTGTCACAGAGTCGAACACAGTGGATCTCCTTTGAGGTCATCTTCGCAGCAGGAGGTTGATAGGCATTGCGCCTATGGCGTAGGGCGGTGAGGTCAACCCACCACCAACATCTTGGTTTGTACTCCAGGGCTCTGTGACTAGGCTTTCCAAGATGGTACCTATTTCTGGCGGCCTCGTCTTCATCCCTCAGAACGACTGGTAGGTCCAAACTGCCCACCTTGGCAGTTAGCAACCCAACCCATGACTCACTACACCACCAGGGCTCCTTAGCAAAGGGTTAGGAACAAGCAAATGCTGGAGCAATGAGAGAAACCATGTTGACATCAGAGATACATGAATGTCTCGGGTTATAAAAAAGAGAGAACAGCAAAACAAAATAAAACAAAACATCACAACCCTTGCACCTCTCCTGAATGGAAGTAGGATTTGATGTTGTAAGAGCTGATCGTTGGTCAGAAATCAACTTGGGATCCACTTAAGTTAAAGGGTTGGCCCAGACCATACGGCCCTGCCTACACCTCGGCTCTTCAGGGCCAAGGGGGAAGATAGGAGAGAGCATCATGGAGTTTGTAGAAAAATGGAATGAAGAGATCATGCGTTTTAATCTAGGACTTTTTAAAGCCCCAAGTATGAGGCAGATGCATTCCTGGGCTTTGCTCTCTGATGCCACCAAGTTTTCTTTTTCCCAGAGTTACTATTGGGGTCTCTGCAGGGCTGTCGCAGAGACAAGGACTCGGGGACAAGCAGTTTATCTGGCAGGTGGTTCTCAGGAAGAGGTGAAGGGACAAGGAGAGCAGGAGGGGGAGAGGGAAAGCTAATAGAGGGTGGGCAACGGGGGCCCTTGGGGTCCTGTCACTGGGAACCCTCTGAGGAATATGCAGAGCACGCCTCAGCTTGTCCTTCAGGAGGGGACTGGGATGAGTAGACTCATTACATAATATTGAAACAATCATTACCCGGTTTGACGTGTTAAGGGTTTTGTCTCAGATGCCTGGTTTGTTCTAAGAACAATCTCAGTAGCTATCAGGCGTTGCAATTCACAGACTGGAAACCAGAGAGTTTAGCACCAGTTGTGTGTGGGCTCTTAGCCATTGCGAGTTGAGGCAACCGCGCTGACTCAGGTCTGCCTACCAGCAGAGGGCTGGCCCCTTCCTCCATGCCTCGTTCGAAGGCAGGTGCCTCCTGTTCGGTGGTTTGTAACATTTTAAAATAGGCTTTAATTTGTAGCGTTGAGAAGATGGGCATATGTTTGCAGGTTACGCAGCAGTGACAAACCACACTGTCTCCGTGGCTTAAGCACAGTTTATTTTTCTCACTGCACACCATCACGAGTGGCTCCGTGGCTCCATGTCTGTGTTCTGTCCTCGCTTGAGAATCCTGGCAGATGGGCAGCCACTGCCTGGTAGTACTGGTTCTAGGGTGAGGCAAGCAAGACTCCCACGGCGCTCCTCAAGGTCAGGCAAGTGCTAACCCTACTTGCATTCCAATGAACCTGGGTACGAGTGACTTCTTAACTGCTGCAACTCGGGCGTCTTGTTGGCCCCATCGTAGCCCAGGCCCTGCTCACAGGAGCACGTGCCCCCCAGGCTTCATGTGCTCTATATTGTCCCATTGCAGTGGAAAAGCCGGGGAAGGGACCTGATATTGGTGAGGAGCAATGTCATCGTCCGTGGAAGGTTTGATTTTAGTCCTTTGACAAGCCTCCTCTTCTTGCTGTTAGTAAGTTAACAAGTTTAAGCTATTAAGCAGATCTTCATGGCTTGGAGTGTGTTTCATTCAAACGGCGATTGTGCTATGTGCTCCCAGGAAGACTCAGAGTCACCAAGGACGGCAGCTGAGGACGGGTCTCCTGGAGTCCGAAGCTGAGTGACAAGGAGGTGCTCTGCAGCGTTTCCACGCTCACATCAGCCGTCTCTTAGGACACAGCCATTTCTCGGAAGACCCGAGGTGCCGAGGAGACAGATAGGCAGGCAATGCCCAGTAGTTCCTTCTTCCATGTGGAAGAAGAGCCTCTGGCGGTTGGCACAGGGCAAACATTGTGCAGTGTGATGGTGGCAGTGAGGACTGGTTGATGAGTAGTTGTCTTTTTCAGCGTGTGGTCCACTAACCTCTTTGTCGTGGGTTGCTGTTCCTCTGGGAGCTGGGAACACCACCAAACAACATCAATGTAAAAAAAGCATAACCGTACACACACACACACACACACACACACACGCTTCAGAGAGCCACTGTCAGAAGAGAACTGGCTTTGATCAAGTATGAGCACAGCTCAGAGTAGATCCAAGATTTTTATTTCTGTGTAGCCCTGTTCAGCTGTCCAAAGGCCCAAACTCTTCTGTTGAAATTATACTTTTGTCTCTCAGGGCAAGACAGTGTGCAAGGTTGCAAGTCAGTGTGGCACGCCTACCGTCATCCTTGAGGTGTGAGGGGAAGGCCACAGGAGAATGGCTTGGGAATCTGATTGTTGTCATTATGATTTATGCCAAGCTTAATGTCATGTTGCTCCTGTCGTCCCTGGATTTTTCATTTTAATTTATTTATTTAATTAATCATTTTATTGGGGGCACATACAACTGTTATCACCATCCATCCATCATTTTTATTTTTCACAAGTGCTCCTTTTGGGTCCGAGTGCTAATTTATGCGCTCCAAGTTAGCAATTGGCTGGGAACTAAAAGGAGCAGCCACTGTCTACCCATCAGTTTATTCCGTTTGCGATCAGATGTAGACAGCATTTCAGTGAAGGTAGGAAGTTGATGCTTCTACTGATGCTTCATCCAAAATGAGATTTGAGCACTCGTTTGTGGATTTCAGTAGTTGATTTGATTTCTGTTTTTCACTATCAGGGACATATGAGATCCAGTTTTTCTCTCTCTCGGGCTACCTTTTGCAATGTCTAAAAGAAAATTAAACAACATTCCATCTGAATGAATATGCACCATAGCATTGGTCCTTTTGCTTCCGTAAGCCACCTAGCAATATTGACAGTTATAGAGGAACATTTTCTGGCAGTCCTTTGAGTGTGTGTTTGTGTGCGTGCTTGCCTGATTCTCTCCTTTATCACAGATAGATATGCTTTGAGGCACAAGCTGACCAAATCTTTATAAATTCAGCCCATGTTTAATCTGGCAGATGTTAGAGAAAGGTTAGACTTAACAGGAAAAATGCACATAAAAGGTATTATTGTTATTATTAAGTACCTCAAATAAGTAATAATAAATAATGCCTGCTTTCAGTCCACCTGGAAGGAGCACCTCATTGTCAGTCACTGAAGGAGTGTAAGTCACCTCATCTGAAGTAGAAGGAGGGAATGGTATCAGAGTCTAAACTGTGAGAATCTGGTTCGCAGCGGCTGTCGATGACAGGGGGCGTCCAAGGTTCATTTGTGGGCCCTACATCCGTGATTGAGGGCGGGAGGAAAATGTGTACTGAAACAGAGTGCATGGGAGAGATGATCGAAGGGCTAAACCTGACTTAAACGGATTTTTGTCCGTTGATCCCCCTCTGGCATACACTGGACTTGATCTGGTTTTCAACATTTTCTATATTTTTGTTCATATAAGGGTTTATCCCAGAAGTGTATGTCATCGGGGGTCATCCTCTTGAAGTTGTGTGCTATGTTTTTCTCATTTTGGATATATGAAACCCAGGATTGATGAACCTATAGGAACAGCACGTAGAATAAGGGTTTGGGGCTGGGGGAGTGTATGATGGGGGTGGGTGGGTAAAGGAAGCAGATCTCATACTGCTTGATGTTATTGAACTATGGAATGATATATGTATTAATTCCCAGTTAATACTAAGTTTTTAAAAATGATATAATTATTGACTCTCAGTTAATACTAAGTTTTTAAAATGTCTGCTTTTGTGGCTCACAGTGAACCAGAAATGATGCCATTAGTTAAGAATATTGAAATAACACAATGAATGGCTCCTACTGGATGGTGGGGAGATTTTAATTGAATTCTACATGAGAGCCGGGGTCCAGGTGTGTCTGATGGCAGGGATGGCTCTCCTGGGCGTCGGCTGAATGGGCTGGTGTGTCAAGCTTGTAACAGGGTCATGGGCTGGAGGAGGTTTTGGGATGAAGAGGAGAGTGAGGTATCTGTTTCCCAACCTCGGCTGATGACGAGGCTAAGGACTAAGTGTTGTTCATTGCCATTGCGTTGGCTCACGGTGATCATGGGTACATGATGGAATAAACGTCCAGTCTGGTGCCTTTTTCACGCATGTCGGTCATGTTCAAGTCTGTGTTTGTAGCCATTGCATATTTGGAGTGACCCCCCACAGAGGGGCTCATCTTCTAGCTCTATATCAGCCAGGGGGGGGGGGTCCTTGAAAAGGGCGGGAAAATGGGAGGCAAAGGTAATGAACTTTTCCTTGGCCTTTTTCAATGGTTCCTTTTTGGAAGTCGTTACCAGGCTTTTCTCATCTGCTTCAGTCTGGACCTCTGCTGAAATCTGTCCATGATAGGTACTGTGCTGATAGTGGACGTGCCAGGGACATAGCTTCTACCATCATCGCAACATGTCAACCACCCCCTGTGGTAAGCCGACAGGGGGCGAGTCTTTGCAATTGGCCTTATGAGATTATGGGGAATGCACATGTTGTTTCTGTTGTTATCCTAGGACACAAAACAAGACACGGAATCAAAAAGAGCATCATTCTTCTCTCTTCTGTTCAGAATTCACTGAGATTCTAGTGCCGCTACTGCAGAAGGGAACTCGGGCCACTTACAGCTTGCGGAGGTCTCTGGACAGAGCCCAGCATACTGACTGGGGGCGAGGAGGCAGAGTCTGTTTCAAATGACCTCTTGACAGAGTGGAAGATCCTGAGAGGAGAGTTTGTGAGAGCAGGTGAGACCCTCAGGGGTCTTCTGAAACAATGGGGAGAAACTCACGAGTGAGGCAGAAGAGCTAGCTAGCATTGCATGGAGACCTCGAGGAGAGAGACCTGCAGAGAGAATGGCGAATGTTCTCAGAGAGAAGAATTGTGAGCAAAGCTGGGGTGACTGATGATGGTTTAGAGCTTGGGGGTTGCCCATTCATCACAGTAGCAAAATGACAGTGATGAAGTATTAACAAAAATAATTTTGTGGTTGGGGGTTACCACAACATGAGGAACTGTATGAAAGGGTTGTGGCGTGAGGAAGGTTGAGAACCACTGCTCTAGGGTATGACTGGATTATAAGATTTGTGAAAAGAGAGAGTGTTTGTCTCTGTATACATCTGCTATTCCTCACTGAGAGACCATTTAGGAAAGTATCATAACAATCCAGACCTGAAATGATGAAGGTCAGCTTGCGATCCACAAGGTCAGCAGCAGTCCGAAACCACCAGCCACTCCTCAGGTGAAAGATGAGGGTTTTCTACTCCCACTAACAGGTACCGTCTCAGAAACTCACTGGGGCAGTTCTGCCCTGTCCTTGAGGGTCACCGAGCTGGGGTGGACTCCATGGCCGTGTGGAGTCGTTTTTTTGAATCACAGAGGTGGCAGTGAATTCCACAAAGGACGATTTCAGGAGACACATCTTCCCTTCTGTCCGGATGCAAGGCCTCTGACAAGCCACCTGACTCCTCAGACCTGCTTCCTCAAACACAGTGCGCCTCACAAACATGCGCTGAGCACCGCCAGCTTCCCAGCCACGGTACACACGCACATGTAAAATCGTGTGCTTGAAATGTACTCTTGCCATGGGTTTGAGCCTAGGGTATAGAAATTTGGGTCAACATTGACAGAAAAATGATGTCACGGAAATCATTGGTTTGGTAGAGGGGTTAGATACTCGCTTGGCGGCAGGTGCAGTGGTTGGTGACTGCTGGGAGGGAGGGGTCCCTCGTGAGGGCATTCGTAGCTGTGCAGCAGGACACCAAGCCCTGCGAGGGAGCGATGGGAAAACGGAACCGGAAGCCATTAAGGAAGGGACTGTGGGGAGAAAAGAGGAGACGACCAAGAACCTAACACCAAAAAATGCCTACCCCAGAGACAGAAGGGGGTATCATGAGAACTGTGAGAATAAAGGAGGTGTGCTAACTTGTCCCGAACGCTGACGAGGGGCAAAGGCTGCTGCGAGCAGCCAGAGGGCTGTGCGTGAGGTTTCTGGTCAGTCAAGGGCGGCTTTGAGAAAGGATTAGGTTCACTCCATGGAGTCTAGGGCAGCGATGCCACCCCGAAGGCTGAGGAATGGATGCGCACCACCCTGTGGAAGCACACGGAATGCATGAGGCGGACTCTGGGGAAATCTGCCCATGGGCGTAAAGGAAGGGATCGTCAGAAGAGACCAACTGCAGGACTGATGCAGTTTCTATTTGGTCTTAGAAGGGCCTTCAGAATTTTTGTACTGAGATTGAGAAATGCCAGTCAAGAGAAACATGCTTAAGATCCAGGTGAGAGAGGACTTCTGCTGTAACCAGGCAATGAAAGAGGCAGGAGACATCCGACCAGAGGGAAGATTCAGGATCCCTCTAAGACAGCCTAGGATCCAGAGAGCGCGTGCTCATTGAAGGCCAGCATCATTCCAGGGGTCATTAAGGGGAGGAGAGTACAAGGTAGAGTCAAGGAGAAGAAAAGCTCTGGGCAATTTCCATCATCTCCCTGGTATATATGGGCAGGACGGGAATGGCCTTCACGGAACACTTGAGTGAAGGCTGACCCAAGTTATGCAGAAAGGAATACATTTTTGGAGCACTGGGAGGACTCAACTGAACAGCAATAGTTGTGATGGACCCCGCTGGAAGGTGCTTTTACCATTGAACACCCAGGAACAGGGTGAAGTCAATAAGAGAATCATATTGTGAACGACTTGCCATGGGCCAATTGGATTGAGAAGATCACAGGAGGGGTTGAGGTTTACTCTAGTCTTCCCAAGGGAACAAAAAGTTCAGTAGGCCCAAAGGTGTGGAGACAATGGAAGGAGGTTTTTGACATCAAGGAGGTAGAAAAATACTCAGTGAAGCCCAAGCCCAAGATGTATACCAAGACTGATGAGTGATTGACATGGAGTCACAGGTGCATCCTCTTTTCCAGAACATTTGGAAGAGGGGAGCAGTGTGCTAGACTCTGAGCTCAAGGACAGTACCAAAGGTCTCCTTTATTTTGGTTCCCCCAGTTCTTAGCATGCTTTCAGGGATGGAGCGAGTGCTGGATGCATCTTTATTGAAGGACCTCACGCTGAAGGTTACTAAGAGTGATGTTAAGGGTGTTACTAAGGTCGAATCCGGAAGAAAACGGTGATGGCCAGGGTGTAGACAAGGTTGGCATGCTCAGGCCTCATCTAATTCGGAGGAAGTGAACCATTTTCTCTTGTCAAACACCCACCCAGGGGTTACCTTTCTCTTTTTATGACTGGATCCACACCGGTCGGCTAGTTTCCAGCTGTGTCTCGTGCAAAGGCATTTTCTGACCTCCTAATACGTCATGATATCCTAATGTTCAAGATGAGGCTTAGGCCCCCACAAAGATTCACAGACTAGGAAACCCTAAATAAGGGCCACCCCGAGTCAGCTGCTAACTGAAAGCAGGGTTGTCTGAATCCACCAGCCACTCCACGGGAATGTTCTGTAAAGATTCACCCCCTTGGCAACCCAATGGGGGGCAATTCTACTTTATCTTATAAGTGGAGTTGGAGGCATTAACTCCATTATAGTGGGCGTGATTCCCTGCCTGTATGAATCGATATTATGCTTATGGCTTTGATTATATTCTCAATATAATGCAGAGAAAATAAAACAGAAAATAGTCTGGGTAATTTGTATTTGCAATGGGTGAGTCTATTTGCGGATTGCTGAACTTTGAAAAATAGCCAAGGAAGAGAAAACAAAAAAATCTATAATCTGTACCGCCAAAGGTAGGTATTCTCCGTCCACCCCCCACCAAGTCTAGATAGCTGTTAGTTACACACTCATGATAAACTGCATAGCTCACCTGTGAATGTCCTTAAGCATGTCATCTTAGCCTCACGAAGGCTGGGCTACATGGGGCTCTTTTTCTACATTATTCTACGATTGAATTTCACCTCAGAAGTAGTTTAACTTTCTATAGAATTTGTTGATTAGTATATTGGGGTGAGACTTAGTGGGTTTTAAGAATCAAACTAAAATTCCAGAGAGACAGTCTTAATGTTTTGAGAAATTCTATACATTTTCTGTATTCATTGAGTATGAGTTATGCACTTGATTATCAAAACTATGTAAGGGTTAAGTTCTGAAGGCCCTCATCAACTATAAACACCAGGGAAGCCCTGTAAGCCCCAGTTTAGGCGGCAGACACCCCATGTTTAGTGGAAGCCTGAGTGAGCACCTTACTTTCCTCTTTCTAAAGGACTCATACCCAACTAGGAGCACAGTGTTTACACATTGGGCAGCAATCCAAGAGGTCAGCAGTTTGAAACCACCCGCCGCTCCATGGGAGAATGACTCCCACGAACAGTCTCAGAAACTCACAGGGGCAGTTCTACCTTGTCCTATACGGTCACTATTAGCTGACAGCGACTTGATGGCAGTGAGGGTTTTTTGGGTTTTGTTTTGGTTTTTGATTTTGAGTACCCAACCAAGGAACCCTGGTGGTGCAGTGGTTAAGTTCTCAGCTGCTAACCCAAAGGTTGGTGGTTCGAACCCACCAGCTGCACTGCAGGAGCAAAGACTTGGCCGTCTGCTCTCAGAAAGACTACAGCCAAGCAAACCATGTGGGGCAATTCTACCCTGTCATGTCGGGGTGCCGTAAATTGAAATGACTCAACACACACACTCACTGTAGTTGTACCCCAGCCTTCTACATGCTGATAGCATCCAACTTTAACCCTTCCTCTCATATTACTCCTCAGCCAGATGAAATGGGTTGTGTATGCCTTTCGGCTGTAGCTAAGCAGATTTTAAGCAGACAGAATAGGGAGAGTGCTGCTTTGTTGATGACTACAGATGAAATTGGCTCAGAAACATTAACACAATGAATGTATGATTTTCAATGTGGAAAATCTGGATGAACTCGACTGCCACATACCCCCTGCCCCCGTCTCCCAATCCTACTCGAAAATGTGTGAGGCTTTGGCTTACTTTGTTTTGGTTTAGACAATGCAGGCAAATGGAATTAGAGTTGTCAGGACTGGCGGATACAGGCGCTTGGTCCTGAGGATCTGGTGTGACTGGAGAAGCGAGGGGTGTGCTACAGTAACGAATAGTCTGAGGACACAGGGAATAAATTACATCTTTTTAATGGTTCATTTACTAGAAGAAGCTATTCCCCAAGGCGTACTTTTCCCTCATACTTCTGAACTTTAAGCCTTTAGTCCAGAAGCACTTAGAAATTTGTCCTTGTAATTCTTTGGCTAGCATTTCGTGCCCGTGAGCCGGTTTTCCTCTCATTGGGAATTCAGTGCTCTGGCTGAGTTGTTTATCCATAGAGAGCTGTATTGAGTGAAACTGTCAGCTCATTTACAGTGGAGAATGTGATTTCAACTTGGTAGGTGGACTGAGGGATTCAGGAGGACTGAATGAGGAGCCGAGCCAGGCAGCTCTTCCAGGGAGGAGGCTGCACTTCATTTTCCCCAGTAGGACCATTTGAATTTAAAAAGCGCTGGTGGTTTAAAGCCCTGTTCAGTTTCCTCCCACTCTATCCAGGACTTTCTCACAGGATCCCTTTCAGAACAGTTGGTCTTGGTAGTTGGGCACCTTCTAATTCTTCTGATCTTGGGGTTGTGCAGAGTGATGTTTGTGTGGTCCATTAGCCCATTGGAGAAACACGTAGAACAAAACTCAAAGTCCTAATGGGGACCAGACTTACTGGTTGGATAGCGACTGCACTCATAAAGACTCTAAGTGGAACCCGCAAGCGGATGGCCCATAGTCATCCTTCAGGTCTGCAGCCTAACTCACTCCTGAACTCCCATTCGTTTCTTTGTTCCTGCCTCGGCCGAAATCTTTTTCAGTTTTGGTCCTGATTCCCAGCCCTCGCATCTCTGTCCTGCATCTAGAGAGTGTATATATGTTGTAAGTGCATATTCTGTATTGTTTTTTCTTTGCAAGGCATCCTTGTAGACTGAAAGTTCTCTGGTTCCCAAGTTGTGCCTCCTTTGGGCCAGACTGTTCTGTGCTGGTTCTATTATTTGTTAAGTATGCACTATGTACCACATATTGCGAAAAGCACTTTATAACCCAATATTGAATTAGTGGTAGGGCAAAGTCTAGCTTCTGTCCGGGTAAGGCTTTTGGGTTACATCCCATGCTGTCGCATGTAGAAGAAGTTGCCTTTCACTGCTGCATAGAGTTTCACTGACTAGGTAGCTTACATTTTTCTTCCCCAGTAGTCTAGTCTTAGGAGTTGGGAGTTAAGCTGTTAGGGCATCAGGACAGAATTGTTTGGGCATGACTCTCTATAAGGTAAGAGGGTAATGTATATGTAATCCCATGATTTTGCATTTTATAATTGATTATGTACTTTGATTCATATTTGGGCCCATTCCAAAGAAAGATGCTCCTTCAGAGTGCAGAAATGACTTTCCAATATCATTACTATCACCGGAAAAAAAATATAACTCACTACCATTGAGTCAATGGCAGCTCATAGCAAATGTCTTGGGCAGTGTAGTGTAGAACTGCCCTGGTGGGTTTCTGAGACTGTGACTCTTTGGAGGAGTAGAAATCCTCATTTTTCTCTAGAGGAGCTTCTGGTAGTTTCGAACTACTGACCTTGAGGTTAGCATTCCAACTTGTAATCACTATGCCATCAGGGCTTCTCCATTACTGTCCCTTGCAAGTAAAATTTGTTGGAGGTAATTAAAAATGTTTGCAGCAGCACATGGCCATGGAACTGTCAGGAATCCAGGTGAAATTTAGAAAAGGGTGTGAAACTATAGATATTATTACTGCTGTCAGATGTATCTTAGCTGAAAGCAGCTAATACCAGAACTATCATTTTATTGACTCTACAAAAATCATTGGACTGTATGGCTCATAATGAATTATTGGTAACATTGCAAAAAATGGGAGTATCAAAACACTTACTTGTCCTTATGCAGAACTTGTCCACAGACCAGGAAGCAATTATTCAAAAAGAAGAGGTGATACTGTGTTGTTTAAAACCAGGAAGGACATGCATCAGACTTTTATCATTTTTTACCGTGCTTATTCACCCCATATGCTGAGCAGATTATTCCAGAAGCTGGACTGTGTGAAGAAAATCCAACATCATGGCAGGAGGGAAGCCCATTAACAACCTGCAGTATGCACACGCCACAACCATGCTTGCTGGAAGTGATGAAGGCAAAGAAAACCCAAAGCAGCAGCATGACCAGCACAGAAGGGATTGATATTAAGAATTTCACTTTAGTTAGATCCACAATGTCCATGGAATCCGCAGTTAAAGAAAGCAGATGATATCTTATGTTGGGCAGATCTGCTGCAGTGGATAGCTTTGAAGTTCTCTTTAAAACAATGCGGGGCAGAGATACCACTTTCCTGAGCCTGACTCAAGCCCTGACATTTCCACTGGCCTCCTGTGCACCCAAAAGCTGGACAGTAAGTATGGACAATGCAAGAAGCATCAGTGTCTCTGTCTTGCTGGTAAAGAATACTGAGTGTACCACAGACTACTGGAAACACAGACAAATCTGTCTTGTAGATGAAGTATAACCAGGTTATTTCTTAGAAGAGAGGATGGCTAGACTTTGTAAGGTAAAGCAGAGGGTGGTCAGAGAAAAGGAGGAAGCTCCTCAGCAAGATGGCTCGACACAGTGGCTGCAACAGTAGACTCCACCATAGCAACGAGTGTGACACTCGAGCAGGATGGGCCAGTGTTTCCTTCTGTGATCCACACGCTCACTGTGACCTTGAACCCACGCCATGGCACCCAATGACACCACGTTTGCTTGTTTTTTCCCATTTACTTTCTGTTCTCACGTTGGACTTGATGTGTTCATTGCAGACTCTGAGGCAGTATTACCATGACTTTCCCCAACTGACAAATTGGACCAACATTTTTTCCCCAAGATGAGTCATAGTGTGGCTGTTACACATGCATAAACAGTTCAGTAGGCTATGTGGTATTTGTGAGCTATGTTTAGCATGTGGAAGTGACATTTTAGTATACTTACAACAATATAGAAGCGTCGTTTGAGTAGACAAGTAGTGCTTCTAATGAATAAGCTGTCTGGGATATGCATATAATATGTATGTCCCTTCATCTCTTTATATACATGTAGGAAATACATATTTTCCCTGGGTTATTTTCCATACTAGTAGTCTGGACCAGAATCTCACTGTAAGTAGAGAATCTGAAAGGTGTGTGTGTGTGTGTGTGTGTGTGTTGGTTAGTGGATGGGTAGAGGCTAATTAGAATTTTCTGATGAAAGTTACCATCCATTTAAGTATAGTCTAATCCTTTAGAATCATTGACTCTGATTCTAATCCTTTTAGAATCATTGATGGTAATTTATGACTCTTCCAAACAGCGAATCAAAACTCTATGCTTTTAGCCATTGTGTCCGGCACCAAACATGATTTCGTTCTGGGAGTTGGCATTGCTCACATGTGTCTGCCCATATTCACTGTCATTGAGTTGATTCTAACTCATAGTGACCCTATAGGATGAGGTAGAAGGCCCCCCAGGGGTTTCTAAGACTGTGATCCTCTTGGGGAGCACAAAGCCCTGGCTTTCTCCATGGAGCTGCTGGTGGTTTCGAATTGCTGACCTTTCAGTTAGTGGCCCAACTCATAACCACTACCCCACCAGAGTCACCCACATAAAACTAAAACTCAGCTTCTCGCGGCCTGGATGCTGGTGAGGAGGCTGCTTTCCCATGCAGTTTGGCTTTAAAGTTCTTGTCCTTTTCTAGTTGGGGACCCTGTGAAATAAAAATTCAGAGTTGCAGTTATAAAGATATGCTGCCGATGTGGTACCAATAGAAGCAATAAATCTTACACTTGCATCTAAGAATTAGCATAGCTCTTGATTCATCGGTGCCTTCTGTGTCCAGAATGGCTCACATCCTATTATTTTCACCATCAGGTGGTTGTGATAAACATTGGAACAGTTGTTGGTCTCAAAGCTCAGATTTCTTCTTAAAACATATTATGAGGAGACAAAGTGCCATGGAGGAGGAAGTTCTGGGCTTTGAGACAGAAAGTCTGGTGATTAAAATCTCAGGGTTGCCACTCATTGGTGATGACAACTTGGGCAACAACTTTATGTGATGGCGTCTCAGATTCCTTATTTGTAAAACAGGAACAAAAATACTTACAGCAGTGTGAGACCCCAATGAGGTAATGTTGTAACATTAGTTTATGAATTTCAAAGTACTACAGTAAATGTAGCCACAATGTCCTTGGTGATAATTTTCAGCTGTTAAGGACAAGGGCAATACATAAATTGCTGTCTTCTTTGTTGGGAACCCTGATAGTGTAGTGGTTAAGAGTTGGGCTGTGATCCGAAAGGTCAACAGTTTGAGACTACCATAGGAGATAGATGAGGCTTTCTACTCCCATAAACAGTTGCAGCCTTGGAAACCCACTGGGGAAGTTCTACTTTGTCCTATAGGAGCACCAGGAATCGGGATTGACTCGATGGTAGTTTTTGTTGTTTTGTCTTCATTGTTGGTTTGCTTATGGAAATGTCATTCAATGATTTTATTATCTATTGTCCAGTGGATAGTTGAATAATTAATTAATCCAAATAAAACACTCTATATGTCATTGATGATAATAATTCTAAATAAAGGAAAATGCCTCTCTCAAGCATGCATTTCCCAAAAGATCCTTCTTTAAAAATGAGTCCCATGGGCAAATAAGTTTGTGAAATGCCACATGTTTGATGGCAAAGCATATTAACATATTGAAGGTTCAAAACAGTCTCAATAAATAATTCTGATGAACTTTATGAATCCAATGTTTCCTTCTTACTTGACCTGTACCCCAAGTTTGATATTCAAGAGCTCGGTGTATCCATTCATTCAATGATATATACACATCCATTAGGTATATCCTAGTGTAGGGAAAATATTTGGGACAACACAGTACCTAAATTTTATTTGAAGAAACATCAAATAAGCTGTAACAGTCTTTCTTTACCCATTATTATAAAAGGGGACATTGTTTGGAGAAAATTGTGAAATAAAGGAAATGTGATTTTAATTGGATGAACCTAGGAAAACCTTGGTTCAAAAGTATTACATACATTTAAAATATTTTTGAAACTAATTTTGCTTTTTAATTTGGACTGTAGTTACAATCTGGTATCACTTCAATTCCTAAACCAGGGATAGTCATGTCTTAGAGCTTTCTGGACCTTGAAGATGAATCTGTTATCTATGAATGGGTTCAAAGTTTCTTTACAGACTGGAGAGTAGGGGATAGAAGTCATCAATGAAAATGGAAATTAAATCGGTACTATAAGTACTCTCTGAGGATTCCACAGGGGTATTAGAAACATATAGAGCCCTGACTTGATCTCATGGGATAGTTTAGGAACCAAGCTCCCTGTGGTTGGAATGTGAGAGACCAATGCTGTGTGAGCAATGTTGGGACCTACTAGAAGGCTGGTTCCTCTACCACACTGTGAGCTTCTTGGGTAGATTTTCAAATGTGCAGTGAAGTAGTAGAATTGGTATAAAAAGTTTTAACCCTACTGTCATTTAGATATTTCATTGTCTTTCTAATGATACTTGCTTTATGTAGTAGATACCAACTATAAGTTTATCTTATTATAGGAGCCCTGGTGGTATAGTGGTTACCTGTTGGCCTGCAATCCTCACGGTCAACAGTTCAAAACTGCCAGCAGCTGCACGAGAGGAAGTCGGGGCTTTCTACTCCCGCAAACAGTTATAGCCTCGGAAACCCACGGGGTTGCTGTCAGTCAGCATTGACTCTATGGCAGCGAGTTTGGCTATTTTGGTTGTTTGTTTATAGAAATAGTAGTGCAATATAAAAATGCCATGGCGAAATTGAATGTGTTTAAACAACTAGTTGTTAAACCTATTTGAAATTTGTAAAACTTTGACTTGGGAAAATTCGTACTTGATGAATATCATCAAAACAATCTAAAACTACCAAGATTTAAAATTGCTTATGTTTTGATTTTTTTATTGGTTAACATTTCACATAAGAACAAAATCTTAACATTTAAGTTGGCAAAATTTGACCCGAGAGAGGAAAAAGAGAGTTTTGCAGAAACAATGGTTGCATAGATACCTCGCAGACACCATCTTGTCTCCTGGCATTCGGAGGCGTAGGTGAATCCTTGGACAGCTCATGGAAAGAGAGGTGTCGGAGCCCACAGGTCAGGGGTGAGGAACGTCCAACCCGTGGGCTGTAAAAGGCCCACAAAGTTATCAATACCAGCTAACATCACGTGCCTCACAAAAAAAAAAAAAAGAAAAAAAAAGCCGTGCCAGCCATCACATTAAGGGTCAACTTAATCACATGTTTGCCTAAATATAGCAGGTTAATTTAAAAGTTGATAATTTTGTATGGCGTGTGAATGATGTTATAAATATCCAATGACCTCTGGCCAAAGTTTGCTCACTCCTGCCTGACGAAAAAGATGGGACAGACAACTTCGGAAACGCGATGCACTAGTTTTGCACTGTCCCCTGGCCGCTTGAGTCAGAATCAACTCAATGGGAGTGGGTAGAGGTGGACACCTGCATGGCCGGACATCTCTTTATTTTCCAGGGAAGGCATTATTCCTGTGCGATGATAGCACCTGCATATTCTTACGTCTTAATCATAGCAGCCTACTTTCCTCTTTTATACACAACCGTTTTGCCTCATTTTCCTCAGCTGACAGTTCCCCCAAATATGTCAGAATATTTGCACAAATTCCAGGCACCTCTAACTTACTAAGTCTCCATTTAATCTGAAGGGTGTGCCTTAGGAACCTGCATCATTAAAACATATCAGGTAACCCTTCTGCAGATGACAGTTGATAATGTTAGATTCATGCCCTTTTTGTTACTCTGACATTAGGTTTGCAGAAGGACATGAATAATACTATTGGTAATTAGTACAGCACAAAATCACTCATTAATCATTCGTTAGCTTCTTGAATCACTCAACATGGACATATACTGCGCATCAGGGAATCCCTGCATTGGTGATTAAACACTCAACTACTAACAGGTGGGTTCGAAGTCCAACTCTAGCTAGAGAGGCCTTCAAAGACAACCTGGCTGTCTGCCTCCAAAGCTGTACGCATCTACTGGCAACACATGGAGTTTGCTATGCGTTGGGATGGAGTCACTGACAGCTGGCTTGGTTTAGGGTGTTATTATGTGTCCCGCTGTCTTCTAGGCTCCGGTGGGGTGGCGGGCAGGGATATGGTGGTCAGTACCACCAAGCCCCTGCCCTCCTGAGGGTTACCTTTTACGTAGGAAAGACTGTGAGCAAGTTTTACATTTTCAGGTAGTGATACCGCAGTGAGGAAAGCGGGATGTAAGGGTTTTTTTCTCATTCAAGAAGTCTGATGGACAGGAACTGGAAACACAGGGAATCCAGGACAGATGAATTCCTCAGGGCCAATAATGACAGTAGCGATACTGGGAGGGTGGAGGGAAGGTGGTGTAGAACGGGAAAACCGATTACAAGGATCTACATATAATCCCTTCCCTGGGGGATGGACAAACAGAAATGTGGATGAAGGGAGATGTTGGACAGTGTAAGACATGAAAAATAAAAATACTAATTTATAAATTATCAAGGGTTCATGAGGGTGAGGGGGTGGGGAGGGAAGGGAAAATGAGCTGATACCAAGGGCTCAAGTAGAAAGCAAATGTTTTGAGAATGATGAGGGCAATGAATGCACAAATGTGCTTGACACAGTGGATGTATGGATGGATTGTGATAAGAGTTGTAAGAGCCCCAATAAAATGATTAAAACAGAAAAAGAATTCTCTGAAGTACGTCATGGTCCCACATCTGAAGTAAGCTAGTACCTCTTTTTTAAAAAAAACTTTTTACTATTATTACTTTTTATTATCAGTATCTTTATAAATCTATTTTTTATTTGTCTTTGGGGTTGGAAGTTAGAAACATTACATATAGACTCAACGATACATTTAAGTTCTTACATACATACATACATCAAAACATACACACAGACCAAAAAGAATGGTCGTTAGTGTGGCTTGTAGCTCAAATACATCATCAGTTAGGGACGACCGCACAACCTCTCGGTGCATCAGAGATGCCAGATGAAATCATTCACGACGAGCCATTTCCAAACGGTGAAGAACCTTGGAAATGTCCTCTCTTTTGTTCTCCTGGTTGTGCCTGGCTGCTTTTCATGGGCTGTAGGATTTTACTGGCTATAAAACGGGGTGTCAGGGGTGTGTGAAAAGTTGCATTCTAAGTCACAGTTTTGATCTACAGAAATTTGAAGAGATGTATACTCTTCAAGTAGCTGGGCATTGGGCAGCCAGTAGAATTGGCAACATATCTGCCGGCCAGTTTCTATGACTTTGGACCTTCAAGGAGATTCCTCCTTGGCGACGTTCCTCCTCATCCTTCCCAGCCAGCAGCCATTGGTGGATTGCATGGTTAAGTTGGCGATTTTAACAAAAGTAATTATCCATCTAAGATTCAGAGCATTTAGTCCTTTCCTTGAAGATTCTTGAAGTCCTTCAGAGTAAGCTACCTTGATTTGTACCTCTGGGTTCATTGTAAAGTTTTGATATATAATGTCATGTGAAGCTTGGTTTTCATTAGGAAACAGAATGAATTAGCTACATTTCCCCACATATCTGGATGGCTTCCAGTCCCCAACTGTCTCCCTTAGGTCTGTGGGAAGGTCAAAAATCTCTTCCTTGTGCGTGGCAGGAGGCTGCATTCTGGATGCCTTCTGACATCTTGTGAAGTTCCCTGCCTTGTTTAATCACAGGACGAAAGGGAAGCACGTGTTGACTCACCTGTCGTCCAGCTAGGTGCCTGAGTTAAACCCTCTCTATGAAAGGTGACTGACAAGAGATCATCGGGACTCTGGAAGATGCTGAGTCCCTTTTCCCAGGCACACTTAATTGTTAACACTTATATTTATCTCTCTGCTTTCTTGAGCCTTGGGGGCGATTGTAACCCCCGTGCAAAAGGAACAGGGGACTCACTGCAGTGCTCCTTCACGAGAACACTCCGGAAAGGGGAGAGCGTGGGGAAGGGAGCATTTCAGACCGAGTGCTTAGGAAATCATCTTCTTTATACCTTTTCAGTCTTTGGAATCGATTTCTAAAGCAATGACAGAGACTCGCTTGGAGTACTTGAACCTGTCTAAGGCCGCCAACTCGATTGGCTTTTCTGAAATACCAGCTTGCACCTGCGAGGAACTGGGTCAATTAACCTAAGTTGACGCTCACCATTTTCTGTGGCCTTTGACAAGACAGGGACTGCTTAATTTCCCACCCACCCCCACCTCGAATTATCACAGTGTCTTCTCAACATTACATAACCCCTAGGAAGGGCAAATCTTTTTCATATCTTTGAAAATGAAACAAAACAAAGCAGAAATTCAGGGCGCTTTCTAAATCTCCCCGTGACTTATGAAAAATAATTTTACTTGTCTTTTATTTTGAAACTTACAGTTTACTTGCTGGAATTTTTGGTAAGATATCCTTCTGGTGGCACTTGGGATGCAGAACTGCTTTCGGGTCTGAATTTCTCCCAAATAAAATTTCTTGTAAACCCATTTTATTAAGACAACCTTATTGAAGTACAATTTAGATACCATTGAAGGTACTCATTTCCAGTATACAGTTCATTGAGTTTTGGCTAATATACACACCAGAGTAAACACTAGGATCATCAAGAAATAGAACATTTTTTAACCCATTTCTTGACCTTTACTATATATCATTACACATGTTCAGAACAAGAGTTTCAATTAAATTTCTATATAAAGCCAACAACAGGAGAAACATAATAAAGTGATCCTGGAAAATAAAAAATGGGACAGGTTTGGTGAGTGATTGTTGGCTTGGGATCAAGGCAGCTGATCAGTTGTAGTCTTGAAAACACACAGGGGGTCACTACGAGTCAGCACTGACTCCGTAGCAGCAAGTTTGATTTTTGTTTTTAAAAATACTTTTCTTGGGGTTCTTACATCTATTATCACGATCCATACATTCCTCCAGTGTGTCAAGCACATTTGCACATATGCCGCCATCATCGTTTTCAAAGCATTCTCTTTCCACTTGAGCCCCTGATATCAGCTCCCCATTTCTTCCCTGTCCTTCCCCCGCCCGCCCGCCTGCCCTCAGAAATAGAACATTTTTATCACCCACCTAACTTCCCTTCCACACTTTCTCAGTCAGTCACCTGGTCCTTGACTCCAGGCAACAAGCGACGTACTTTGTGTCAATACAGATAACTTACTTTCTATTTGAAGAAGCCTGGAGACACAGTGCTTACTCACTTGACTGCTGACGTCAAGGTCAGCTGTCTGAAATCACGCCACGCTGCTGGAGGAGAGCGACCCCCCTGTTTTAGAGGTCGCTGTGAGTTGGAATCAACTCAAAGGAAATGGTCTGTGTGTGTGTTTCGAGACGCTCATAGAAATGAAGTTTGCGGTGTGTGCAGTCTTAGGCTTCTTTTGCCGAGCCTGAAGTTATTGGGATTCATCCAAGTCTGTTTTCATCAAGAGTTGGTGTCTTTTCTTTGCTGACTAGTAGTCTCTTATTTGGACGTACCACATTTGTTCACATTTGGGCATTTATGTTATTTTAAGTTCTTAGCTATTGCGGATAAAGTGCTTTGAACATTCTGTACAGGTCTTTGTGTTGACATGTTTTCATTGCTCTTGGGAAAATTCAAGGAAATGTAATTTTTGGGGGGGGATGTAGTAAGTGCCTATTTAACTTTTAAAGAAAAACAGCTGAATTATTTTAAAAAGAGATGCTACCATTTTATATCCCCACCAGCAATATATGTGAGTCTAGTTTCTCCGTCTACTTGTCAACAGTTGATGTCCTCTGTCCTTTTGCTTGTAACCATTCGTCTGGGTGTAGACTGGTCTCGCATCATTTTAATTCGCATGCCTCTGATAACTAGTGATGATATTGAACATCCTTATAAATATAGTCCATTAGTGTATCTACTTCTGTGAAATATCTTCTCAAATCTTTTAGAGTTTATTGTGAGTTATTTATACAAATTGATAGCAGTCTTGTTATATAGGTATATTTTCTCCCATCCTATAATTTGCCTTTTCATTTTTCTTAGCAGAGGCCTTCCAAGAGTCTAGTTTATCTTTTGTTTTCCCTTTCTATTTTAGGCTCAAGCTATTCTTAAGTCTCCAAACACTTGATCCAAGATACTGTTCTTAAATCTTTAATCCAGGAACCAGTCATTTCAGTTGAGGATGCTGGCTTTTGTTTTTATTTTGTTATCTTGGCTCAGAGGATTTGAAAAGAATCGTGACCGATGGGCTAGAGATACGGAGCTTATTGTTTCAAGCCAACTTCAGTTCACCGAGGTGCGCATCTCAGCCGATTTGGAAATCTGTATTGATTGTCAGATCCTGCGTGCCGCTCTGGGACAGAGTGGGGCCTCCAGGTCGGCTGGCCCGGGAATTCAATGTCGGGAAGGGACACTCCGCACTTCTTGGGCTTTCCTTCCTCCAGGCCAGTGTGAACCTGAACAAACAGATGACTGATGTCAAGCTGTCCTCACAAGTTTGTAAGTTCGCCACTGAGTCCCTCCTTCATGCCAAGAAGCTAGTAAAGGGGACCCTTGAGGATAGTGATAAGCAGAGCGATGCGACCTACCCGAAGTAGTAAAACTGATTTTTCTCTCGGAGCAAAGTGTTCATTGTTCCCAGCCAAGGACCCAGAGCACCTGCAGAAGCAGATGGCGGAGCAGACACAAGGCTAGTGGAGGCTCGCTTCCTGCGTCTTCTAGGGAAGGCCCCATTAAGCAGAACACCACCAACGACCTGCAGGCAGTATGTCACAAGTAAACACACAGATTCAGTTTGGCCTTTAAAGGGGGGAGGGGGTTCTCAGCACAGACACTTCTGTTGCCTTGACAGATTCCTAATGAGAGGTGTGGTCGTAGTCTGGGATAGGCAGGAACAGTGCTGTCCCACTTTGACTAAATTTAATTTCCCGCTTATCATGACCTTATTTGAGGAATACAGTCCCTAAGCAGAGAAGAAATAATGCACTAGCCCCCTAGCAAAAGTCTAGTGGGGAACATGTGCTTTCTACGAAGGAGTAGCTGTTTCAGCATGATGCTCATCATGTTGTTAGTACACATAACCGTTGTCAGACCGCTTGTCCGTCATCACAATTTTATCACAAGCCAGCTGCGCGTCCTGGGACAAGTCATTATTTCTTCTCTGAGCTTCAAGTTTCCTCCTGTACAACAGGGTATAATGGAACTCATGTCAATGCTATCTTGTAACAATCAAATGAGGTAAGCCATGTGCCTGGAAAATGGCGAGCCTCAAGTCAATATTAACTGTATTTTTATTTAAAATATTGTATTTGTATGGACTTTGTGTGTGTGTGTGTGTGTAAACACACCTTACGAGGTAGCATGTTAGCTGTGGAAAATGAGAAATAAGTACCTACCACTTTGGTGTTTGTGAAGAAACAGACTCGGGAACAAATGGAACACAGGCCGTACTCAGGTATAAATGGAAGGAAACTTTCCAGGGCTCAAGAAAGACCTGAGTCTGCAGATGGAAAGGGTTTACTATGTTTCAGGGGGAAAAATAATGAAAATAGCTATAATCTAAAGATATCAGTAGGATCTGTGCGAATTTAATGAGGAAAGAGAAATCCTGACATGGGAATAGGCAGGGTTATCATCGTCACAACGTCAAAGACCAGTGCAGAAGACTGATTCTGACTCCCGGCAACCCCCTGTTTCAGAAGCGAACTGGGCCCATAGGATTTTCAGGGGCTGCTGTGGTCTTTTGGAAGTAGATGGCAGGCCTTTCTCCTGTGGACCCCCTAGGAGAAGTTGAGCTGCCAATCATTTGGTAACGAATAAGGGAAGAAAACAGGTATCTCACAATGAAGGTAAAACCAAGTTAAGCAACAGAACTTTAAGAGAAACGTTTGTGATTAAAAAATTCTAAAACATCTATCTCTGAAGGAAGCAGAAAGACATTCTCAAATTGGGAATGGCTTAGGAAATATGTCATTTATATGCAATTCTGAAAATTTTACTTCAGACATTCTTTGGTCTGTAAAGACAAGAACGAAAGCCAAGAAAGCAAACAAAGAGGTTCCTCTGTCGGAAAGACCTCGTGGGCTTCGGCACCATTGCATACGTTTAAGTCTTAAGAACGGGTACGTTTGGTTATTGAGCCGAATGCACTCATATTAATTCTAAACAGATAATAAATATTAACAACATGTAAACTTTGGAGAGTATTTTTAAAATATCAAGTATGAGGAAGACTAGGGAGAAAAAAATAGCAAATGTATATTTTCTAACTCAGGAGGGGAATTAAGAAAAATGGTTTCATTCTTCTGCTGATAGTGTTATAGGCTCATTTCTTTTTACTTCTAAATTTTACTTTGTTGTTGAGTTTATACAAAAC